>NW_028301596.1:42755000-44005000 GCF_987345545.1 Pholcus phalangioides | reverse complement strand
GCATGGGGGACCCATGATGTTGAAACGGCTAGGCCCACTAGAACGAAGCTCACTGATCTCTAGTCCAGGGTAGGCACAGACACAGGGTGATGTTTCGGGAGGTGCGATTCATTGTGCAGGTTTGTCCCATCGTCCTGCATTTTAAGCGGACCTATTTTCGCCCATATGTGTTATGGCATTCAATAAGTGTAAAGGATCTCTCTCCTGGATGAGGGTAGAAGAGCTCTGGATGAGACAGAGGGCCCCCACAAAGAAGAAAATATAGACAGAGGGCTCCAGAGCCCTGAGGCCCGGAACGATTCTCACCATTTTTTGTTTTTTGTTTTTTTTCAAGCTATAAATTCACTGTGAAGGGGCCCGCGAAAAGTCTGATCTGGGGACCCGACAAAGGTCCAAAAAGAACCCTGTTCCAAGATGTGCGGCTATCATGGCTTGGACATGGCTCAACTCATGAGCAATGAATCATATCCACAATCTCATAAGCCTTCCGCATTTATGAGGCTTATGAGGTTGGACTTCATTCACAAGCATCCACTGGTGTTCATTCGTAATAGGATGTGTCTGCTTAGTCTGGCACCTCATATTAGCGCTATCACTGGCGATGATAATAGACCACCAACACCAGGCACAGCCCTAATAGTCATAGGTGCACGCAAGCCTCCTTGCCACGTCAAGGCGAGACACCATAAGGAGGAAAAATTTTGATGAGGAAATGGTTGCCAGCCATTTCCTCGAGTGGCCGAAACGTTTTTTTTTTCTTTTTTTTTCAGACTTGAGTTCAAATGTTCAAACACACGTGATCAACCATCTCGGCAAGCAATTGTTCGATCGCCAGGAAGTCCTTGTCCTCTTGAGAGAGTTGCAGGTCCCTTTCTTTTCTTCGGTCGCTCTCAAACACTTGAACGATCAGACTTTTGACGAGGTCTGAGAGTTCTGTTGGCTGGCCTGGCGCTGCTCCTGTTTCTTCGGGCTTTTCTTGCTGTTGATCCAGATTGGCTTTGCTTCTGGAGCCCTTCCTGGGATTGAACGGCGGGGGAGGCAACTTCGGTATTGCCAAGAAAGCGCTTGGTAGCAGTGGAGCAGGATTGACCTCTGTATCCCCTGAAGGCAAGTACCGAACATCTTTGTTCAATGGATCATCTTCGAGTTTCTCACCCTCCATCTTGTCTTGTTTTTCTTCCTCCATCTCCTTCTTCTGTTCGAGGTTTTCGTCCTCCATCTTCTTCTTTTGCAGTTTCTCGTCCTCGATCTTGATTTCTTGGAGTATTTCCTCCATCTTTTCCTCTTTCATTTCAGTCTTGGAGCTCACTGGAGCTACGTCCTGGTCATTCGGTTCATCTAAGGGTTTCGACCCTATACCAAAACACGCAAAAAAGCGTTTTACGAAATCGAAGCACATCTCGATCTCAACTCGATGCGATATAATTAATCGAATATAAGATATATCTTAAAGTTTCTCAAAACACGTAGCTTTAAACGCAAGAAGCTTACTTCACTCGTATGTCAAACGATACTATCAGCTAAACAATGCAGGGAAAACTACTTATATACGATTCCAAGAGATTCTTGGGTTGCACTGCATATTATTGCGAAATAATACGTTTTTGAAACAAAGGATTCTTCGACAATGTGATGAATACTCTCAATCTCAGTCATGGAGAGAATGGCAGAAGAGAAGATTCGTAGATAAGAGTTAATATGTCATCAGTGATTGTTTCATAGTTCCATAAAAAACTGTACGATGTCGCTGTCTCCCTAATGATAACACTGCAATTAGTTTCTATCAACTCACCCTAATTTCCCGTAAATAGCCTGCAGGGGAAAATGGGCACATGAAAATGAAAATGGTTTTGATATGTACCCCCCCCCCCCCCATACACACACACCACTGCATAGCATATTTTGGGATTGGAAGTGAGGAAGGAAAAGTGAAAATAGCATGAAATACATATTAGTAAGAAAATACAGGGTGGATACTATCAACCTTCCAATAACTATACACATAATTCCTCGTGAGAAACTAATATGGAAAAGTGTCTTCAGGTTTTTGATTTGACCAATAATTCTGTGGTGTTTGGTCAGAACATGGTATCTCCAAAAAATGGCTTTTTGATCTAAAAGTAAGTCTTGCTAATTATGGCTAATTAGAAGTGAGATAAATGCACAAATACGTGCGTACGGCTAAACAACATGCTGATGTATGATATTTTCATTTGTATTTGTGTGTATGCTTTATTTTTTGATTTTTAAATGAGAATGGAAATGCTTATGTCTCAAAAATGTGATTTTGGAGTTATCATGTTCTTACCAAACACTACAGAGATATGGAGTTTTAACGCATTAAAAATTCACTGAACGAGCACCAAACATAGAACGTGGCGTTTTTGAGCTGATAGCAATGATATAACCCTGGGAGTAATCAAGAAAGCTCTCTAAAGCTGTGCGAGAACCATCTTCTTTCCTTGGTCTTTTTCCCTAAAAATAATTTGCCTTAACAGTGAAGGAAATGAAATTATCACGTTTTGGTAAAAAAAGTGTTGATTTTGAAGAAAAAAAAAACTATTTTTCCAATAGATGTCTTTATCTAACACTTTATAAATCTGGTGATGAATTTTCCAATACAGTATGGTGAAGGTAACACGCAGTAACAAAGTTAACATCCCTCTACATGAAAAGGGGAAAAAAGCGCCAATCGTTCAAGAAAATAGCTGAAACTTGGCTCTTTTAACGGAACTAAATATTTCAGTTCATTTTCAATTAGTGGCAACCCGCTGCATAGGGAAACTTTTTTTTCTCAATTGATTGAGACAAGTCACTTCTTCTTAACCGCACATGTACCTCGTACACATGCCACTGTGAAATTTAAGAGCCAAGTCACTATACAAAAACGTACTAGTCAGTTCCGAAACATCATGATCTCATAATGTTTCACTACATCACTAGATCTGATAGCATGGCACTTACATAAGTTTGTATCCACAAAGTAATTTTTTTTATCATGGCCACCCCATGGATAGGCGAAACTCATACGTAATACTCGAGGCCTATTGGGGTGACGATTTCGTGTTGTATTTACATATTCGTGGTGAATCTGAAAACTTGATGAATCCTATGGACTTGTTGGTCATATCTGTTATGGAATTACATGTATCCTCCATGGAAAAATCTCTCTTGCTATCTTCAAGTTCAAATCTGCTCGTTTCTCACTGTAATAGAACCCTTACATAGTACATGGTTATTAGACGGTATATATTTTTAGGGGAATCGAATCTGTGTGGACCCTGACGCTTCCCGGTCGTCAACTGGAAGTGACTTGAAGGGACAAGCAAGTCGCGCGCAGATGCCTGTATTCACAAGACTGATCCTATTGTACAGGAAGAAAGTTTCCTATCGGATCGCACGCCACTTGCCGATTTGCGCATGTCCAGTGCGGTTCTTAATTTTTTATTCGTGGCATTCGCACCGTTTTTTTTTTTCCTCCTCTCCTCGGTCTCTCTCTATCCCCCCCCTTTACATCGTGAACCTGGAAGCTGGATTTGATAATTGCCGTTCGTGGGTTGCGATGGTAAGTACTAATCGATTAGATATAATCCTTCATTTACCTACAACCAAGAAACCCTTCTCCGAGTTTGTGCCAGATGTGCCTCATTAAGTATGGACTAATTAAATTTTCTCAAAAATTAAGTTTTTGTTATATTTTTCCAAGATTATTTAACGAACACGCTTGTCTGCAAGGAGTGCAGTCGCGAACTTGAGAACTTAATTTACCTGCTCTTCGTACACATTACTCTAGGGAATTTCTAACGAATTGGTACAAGCAGAAAACATGTGTCTATATTCATTGCCCTAACATATTCATGCTTCCAGTTATGTTTGTTTCGAGTTATACTTGTGCTGCCATCTATATTGAATATAATCAAGTGAGAGAGGGAGATACTTGAACTTCCATATTATGTAAGTATAGTGTTGAAAGAGTCTGTCTGCTATCGCGGTGAAACTTTTTCAAATGGGAGACCCTCTCGCGCGCGTATTCGCTCCTTGATGTTGGAAAATCATAGGAAACCAACTTCAGCCAACCTCAGAATGAGAGTCCAGCAGGATAAGTCTCCACCCCCCCCCCCCATTACCACCATTTCTAACACAATGCTGCTCATGCTTTTCGTTGAAATATCTCTGAAGATATTCAGACAAATATTGAATAGCACCGGAAAGCGCAGCATTGCCATCCCGTCGCAATGTAAACGTATATTTATGCGTTGTGTGCTTTAAAGTACCGCCGTCTATCTTTCGCGTTGGAAATAAAACTGGCGAAGTTGGTACAATTTTTTTGTAATGCAGCAGAAGTTTGCGTTCTGGGTACCCTGCTGGCGTTCCCACCACTGCACCCGTTTCATTATACGTTTGACACCATTTGAAGAATTTCAGCATGAAATATGAAAATGAATGTCCATACTCACCAACTTTTCGTCTTAAGGGTTCCTGTTTTTTTCTATGACAAAATGCAAGGCTTTTGCAATTAAAGTTTCACTTTGAAACGGCCATAAAATAAAAACTACTATACAAAATGTTATCAAACTTGATAATTGTTTACAGAAAGTCGTGGAATTCAATTTTCCGCAAAAAAAGTTCAAAAATTCACCACCAGCGGAAATGGCGCTGTATGCAATATTGCAATTTTATTAAACGAAATAAGACATGAAGACACCGGTTTAAAATTTTTTTAACCGTTTTTAAAACGTGTTACAAAGCATGTTCGATGTGGCGTCCACCATTTTCTGAAAGCAAGTTAAATCGCATTACTGCGTTGTCAACAGCAGCTCTTAGCATATCAGGAGGGATGTTACGGCCATGTAGCCATCGCAATTTTGCACATCAACCCACAAACTTTTTATTAATTGCATTTTTAATTGGGTTGCTGTATTTTTGAAATATATGACATCCATATTTTTATGGGCATCCTTTTCTCAGCCACCTCGTTGGGCATTTTGCCTGTTGTGGCGTTGTATTTGTATTTGTATAAACATTTTCGTTTTAGAAACGATTAAAAACATTTTAGACCGATATCTTCATATCTTATTTCGTTTAACAATATTGCATGCAGCGCCATTCTCCGCTGGTGGTGAGTTTTTGAACTTTTTTGCGGAAAATTGAATCCCATGACCTCCTGTAAGCTATTACCAAGTTTGATAACATTTTGTCCAGTAGTTTTCATATTTATGGCCATTTCAAAGTGCAACTCTAATTATAAAGACCATGTACTCCAACTACGATATTTTCTCTCCCCACTTTCATCAGACATTAAGACACAAAAAGAGACAGACACACACACACACACACATTCGAAGACTACAATTTTTACGCCATCGATATTAATAGCAGGATGCTGCTGATGATGTACGCAGAGGTAAAAACATATAGTATAAGAGAGAGAGAGAGAAATAGAGCGCGAAAAAGAGTTTGTGTGTGTGAGAGTGACCGTATATATACGCTTCCTGTTTTGTCGGAATGTTCTGCTGGATACTCATTTCCATAATGACAGATTCGCGTGCGTCTCTCCTGATATGGTATTGCTGCGGGAAAAAATAAAGAGACTCTTCCAGCAACAACAACATCAGAAGGGATAATAAGAACAAAAAAAATCGTATAAAAGAGATGAAATAAATGCCCAGTAAATTCAAAGAAATAAATCTTTACAAACCGTTATACGTATAATAGAGTAGGCGTAGAGCTGATGGCAGTGTTATTACAAAGGAAATCTGCATCGGTTTTTTTCTCTTGAATAAGGTAGAGAAAGAAAAATATACCATTATACATACATTTTTTTCTCCTTCGACTTTAATCTTCAACCGTGAATGATCATTTGGTATTTGTTA
Source organism: Pholcus phalangioides (assembly GCF_987345545.1). Lineage (NCBI taxonomy): Eukaryota > Metazoa > Arthropoda > Arachnida > Araneae > Pholcidae > Pholcus > Pholcus phalangioides. The sequence goes on along the minus strand of NW_028301596.1, from coordinate 43,999,127 downwards.
GGAACATCTTCGATGATTTGTGGAAGTGCACGCAGATTTGAAGTTTGGTTATATTATCTCCCTTTCCTTTTTTTTTCACCGGAGAATACGGGAAATAAGATCATCCATTTCTCTCCAGTAATGGTTTTTTCAGTTTCTTTTCTCGTTCCATCTTATATTAGGTCTGGAATATTCATCAGTCTAGCGGCTCCATCTCTCTCTCTCTCACTCTCATCTTGGCTTCATTTAACACCTAATATTCCGAATCAGATTCTACATCATCTCGAACAATAGGATCGATCTTTAAAATAAAATACATCGAAAGCATTAAATCTGAATACTCTTTCTTTTTTGAGAAATATAACGATGTAAATGACTATTATTTTAAAAGAGAATTTGAATATATAGGTACGTAAGTAGGATTCTGATATTAACGGAATAATAGATGATATATTGAAGGGGTAAAAAACAAGGATTTTCGACGTTGACACTTACCATTTAAGAGAGGAAACCCCCCCCCCCCCCACTCCCATTTTGCTTAAATGATCATTTCTTCCCCATAATTCTTAGACATATATGATTATTTCCATTAGTTTTCTACTTTATAGAGATTTTTTTATGGGATATATGAATATTAGGACACGAGAAAATCGTATATCAATATGTCAAGTTGCAACCGGGGTTAAAAAGAAGTTATGTCTGGAATTATTTTAAACTTTCTGACATGCAATATCAACCGATGCCTGCAAATTAAACAACATTCGGGTTCTTGATCTTTATAAATTCAAATTTATGGTGAGTTGGCTGTGAATAAAATATTTTGCAAAATTTTTTTTTAGTGATTTTTGCTCAGGATAAGTCTTGGAAGTCCAAGGAATGGTGTTATTACTGACATACAGGACGTTGAACTTAATTCCTGATAAACATTTCTTGGATGACTGTTTATTGCTGAACATTCTCTCTGCAACAAAATGTTTATTGCTTGTGAAATTGATGTCGTTTCTCAACAACATGATTGAACTTTGAAACGCTCCTTGGGAACCAACTTCATCATGTAATTTTTCCCCCCCAGTGTCTTCGATTTCGTTCTCGCTTGGCGCTACTGGCTGTCAAATGTGGTGCCAAACTGCTCCTGAATACACCGAACGACAAAAATTCGAAGCGCTAAACTACTAAACCAGACATGCACTTCGTCTATACTCCTCTGCGGAACTTCGAACGAATTGGTACATGTTGGAATGTGTATGAGTGCGTGTAGTGTACCTTTCGTGAAGTTTGTTTCTGTGTAATGCTTGATGTGTGTTGTGCTTCCATCTGCCATCAATTTTTCCAACTATGCATGAAGTGTAATGATTGAATAGTATACCGTTGTAGGCCTGTTGCTCTCTGCGGCGAGACTTTTTAACGGGGAGATCGGCTCACATTTGCGCCGATCTCCCCGTTAAAGCGCTAAACTGTTTCTTAGGTAGCTTTAACATGAAATAAGGTGCCAATGAAGGAGAGAGGGCTCGCGTCATCCATCTTTATGTTAAAACAAGTTTCTGATCCCAATTCGAGAAACTTGAAAATAGCAGGCTAACTCACCACCCATCTTTGAGATAGATTTGAAGTCAGTACCTTCGCTGTAGCCAATCTTTGTTCCTTATCCTGCTTCTTTTTTTTTTTTCAAAGATTTCCGAGACATTACTGGGAGTGGCAAAAACCTGTTTTCTGCTCAAAAATGGACGAAGAGTCCGCTCTACTTTATACGCGTCTTACGATTGGTATTAGTGTTAACATCGACGTCACACTCTTGCACACGTCAAGAAGCTTTACCTGAAATAAAGAAAGTATATTATTGTGAAGTATTTGAGTACATTTTTGTACTCGGAAGACATTAGTTGGTTGACGAGATACTTATATATGGACAGCACAGTGTGTGAATTAGGATTAGGAAGGAAAAGTTGAATTTATTTGTTTCGGATGCAGTGGTCGCGTTGGAATCACGGGGGTGAAACTTCGTCCCTCTTGATTAGTAAATAAAGACATCCAATCGAATTTCTAGGACGAATCATAAATATTACCAGCTGAACATGACCAAGCAGCCGACATTACCATCTTCGGATGAAAGGCTGTTCTCTTAAGTTTCACTGGCATGCAGTTGTGGTGCAGATATCCTGAATAGCTATCTCTCATGTCTCATGTTTCTTCTTCGTTGAAAATTGAATAGTTTGTGTTTAGGGTAAACGAAACGTGCAAATTTTCGTCCATCCCATATGAATAAAATCTGCGGAAATTGGTGAAGATCGTAGTAGCTTTGCATGACGACTTGTAACCACACAATTGCTGGTGGATTGCAGATTGTAATTTAGTTTTTGTCTCAAGTGAAAAGATACACATTCTATTTCATTTTCAGGTGGGGTATCTCCTAACTACACTTGCCGCAAATTACTGGACAACCGTTGATCCTAGAAGCGTACTTTCAATTAAAGAAAGTATCCAAATAACATGTAGATCTCCGATATAGGTATGTCATTCATGTTGCAAAGGGTTGTACTGGTATTAAGATAAAATAAAATAAAAACTTTTTATACGGACACCCTGTGCTCAAAAACCCAATCAGAAAGTTGTCGCCCTGTCTCCCTTGGGGCCAACGAAGAAAAGTTCCAAGTTTCAAAATTCGCTGAGATATTTAAGTTCATAAATCGGAGAAAAACAGCATAACTTGCGGGCAACACTTCCGTAGGCTCGAAGACCCGAAGATCTGGAAGGCATGATAATGATGATGACGTCAATTTATGTACACGCATATATATGAGATCATATATATGCGTATATATATTAGTCAAAACTCCGTGTTTGACGAAGGAGGGATGACAATGCTTACCCCCCCCCCCCCCCAGAATTCCGCCATGAACACGGTAACGGTGGTAGACGAACATCTTATCACTACGCCCCTCGGGCACCTCAAAAGTGTCGTTCTCTCCATGAGTTCTTGCATACCGGGCATTACACCACAGGAGACAAATGTGTACGGTCAGTAACACTATCTTTAATTCATCCTTCTAAAAGCGAGACAGTGGTGAACCGCCCACCCGTACCAGAATAAGATATAGACTGGATGTTGTATAAAATATCGACGCATACATCTTGCATTAAATTAAGGTCCACGATCCGAACCAATTTTTACAAGCATTTGCGGGAGAGTTTTCTGAGCTTTCCTACGATTAATAAAGATTTGTTTGATATTCAATGTAAGATAATTTATGACCGATCCTTTCCCTTTCGTCGGGATTATTTATTCTCAGCGAACACAATGACGTTATTCCAGTGAAAAAAAAACAACAACAACATACAGATTGAAAAAGAATACGATTTTTCTTCTCAAAAATATTATATTGTCTGTGAAATTCCGTTCTGGAAATATGAAAATGAAAAAGGTAATATACAGAAAAGGGTCATATATATATATTCTAAAAAAAAAAAAAAAGAGATGATGTCAGACTCAGACGTGAGGAAAAGTGAGACGAATCTTTTGGTAGAAAACAAAGGACGGCAAAACTCCGGTAAGAACACAAAAGAAACAAGAGAGAAAAGGTCTCGGATTTTAGAACAAAAGCTTTAGATGAAAATTCTTTTCTTCGTGTTAGAAACACATACTTTATTCCCAGGTCCAAAGAGCAAAAAAAAAAAAAGACAAAAGGATATAAGGACGTCGTCTTTTGCCATCCAGACATCCCAGACGAATGAGGAGAAAAAGGAAAAAGAGCATCCTTTTCTCTCTCTTGGCATCCTTTCCTTTATTTTTTTTTTGTCTTCTTATCCCCCGTTCGACAGCATCTCATCGTCTAAATGGCAGACGCAAAGACCTCATTTTGTTCTGCTAAAGTGAATCCTTCTCCACTTCTTACTTTTGCGTGCCCAGTGTTTCAACTTTTCATACATCAATTTAAGAAAATATTAAGAAAATAAAATAACAAATTCAAGCAATGTTTCATTTTTGTTTTCTTTTGTCGGGGGGGTCTGCATTTTATGTGTCATCATCTCTACTACGATATATATTTTCGGTCTATTCTAAATGGCGTACGGAAAATGACTGCACAGAGCTCCGGAAATAATGGAAGGAATCGTGATTCATAGAAATGCCCTTTTTCACTGGTGAATTATTTTTGAGCTGTTATGAATCGAATTTAACCCATAGAAATCAATACTGTTAGTTACCTGTAAATGCACATCTAAACCATTCCTCTGGGGGGTGGAGGAGGGGGGGGGTTATTTCTAACGAATTGGTACATGAGGGAACGTGTTGTGTATGGAAATATGCGTGTTCCTAACGTATTTATGTTATCGGAGTTATGCTTTATTCGTGTTCTACTCGTGCTGCCATCTGTCTTTCATGTCTTGAAGTGAAGATGGCAAATTCCCGAATCCATGCTAGTGCTTCAGTATGGAGATACAGGACTTCAATACAGCCATCCAATGTTTGGTGCAGTATACGGTGCAGTATATCGTGGTCAGAAGTAAAGGTCGTGGTGGTTTTTTCACTCCCATGGCCACGCATGAAATTCAGTCGTACAATTGTTTGTGAATTTGGCTCCCAGGTGGCGATAGTAGAGAGAGAGAGAGAGGGGGATATTTTTTAACAACGAATTTCTTCACAGAGAACGCATTAATTATTTCCTTATTAATATTAATTCTAATATAAATAATATAAAATATTATACATATTTAATTAATGTAAATATTTAATTAATGTTAAAATATTAAAATACAAATATTCACTAATATAATATTCGGTATCTCTCTGGTGATTCAAGTTAAAGTCAATTTCCTGCGATTCCACTCAGTTAATCAAATTACTGTGCTTGTTGTAAGGAAAGAATAGTCCAATATCGTTGCATGTAATTTAAAATAAATTATACTATTATAATCAATATATTCATAATAAATGTATATCAGGCTTATACATCTCTGTCGTGTTATTGCCTATTGAATTTACTTTGCAAAAGGAGGAAAAATATTAGATCGATTCGTGAACCAATAGTCTAGAGCAGTGGTACCATACTGTGGGTCGCGACCCCACGGGGGACATATGTTTCGGAGAGATTCTCCAAAATAAAAACTTCGAAATAAGAAATTCGTTTTTATTTTAAGAATATGTTAGAGCTAAAAAATGTCTTTATTCAGCTGAGTTAATTAGCATGTATCATACAATGTGATTTTATCAATTTCTATTTGTACAATAATCAATATATCGGCTCAGTCATGCAAAATCCCGAATGTGCAATGTCCTTGCAAGAAAAAGAACGTGGGAGAATCATCCGATTTCAAAATTGAATATTTCTCAAAAATTAAAAACACAGACTGTTAATTAATAAATGTAAATATATGGGAGAAATTGTGTCTACGTTTCATGAACAATTCATGTTAATGGTCGATTTCAAGTGTAGAATCATTTTGAAATCGGCTGATTCTTTCTTAATCATCCTGTCTACGAAATTCAAGGACCGTACACCTCACTACTCTTCTATTTTGCATAAGGGACACTAAGTACATCAAAAATAGAAAGTAAATATTCAATATGATGTGTAAAAAAACAATATCACCTAATTGAAATAGGAACAAGCTTTCCGGAAACAGCTGTCGGGACAGCACGTTTACTATAAAAAAACATCGGAGTGTCCCGGAAAACCGGGCCATATGGTCAGCATATGTGGGGTCGCAGGAGAATATGGCCAGTCTATGTAGGGATCAGCGATACACATTTTGTGTGATTTTAATTTAATAAATTAAATACCAAATAAAATCACGGTTTCATCAGGAAACATCATACAAATCTCCCCTTAATTGTCCAAATGAATGACAAAGCTAGTGCCTATGGATAAATAGCAATTTTTAAGCATTAGAGATTATTGGAAGTTAGGCACTGCCAATTTACAGAAGTTAATGTACCAGTCTTATCTACTGAAATTAACGGTATTTCTAATTTAAGAGGTCTTGTATCAAAATATTACTCGTATGCATTTTCTCTGTGTGGGATGCAAATATTGCACGAGATAGACATTTGTAATCCTTGGGGGAGCATTTTCACAACATAATATACAGATGAATTAACTATATTAATTAGACACAGGGTGATTATAATTAAGGTTCCCGTAATCTGAGTATTTTTGATCAAAAACTGCTTATCCGATTACTGTCAAATTTTTAAGATATCTTAATGAGATAATGGAATGGGAGAGAAATTTATGAAATTTTAAAAAAAAAAGTTCAATTTTCGACCACCAGTTGAAAGAGTGGAGCATTTTTATTGAACTTTCCTTTTTCCCATGCACATTGTAGCGTATATACCTACCAGGTTTCAATGTAATACGTCCTCCAGAACGGCCGCTACGTAAGTCGGGGTAGTGTCAGGTGTCAATATACTGACGAGAGGGTGCTATATTGATCTAATCAGTGTTAGTATACTGATACCTATGAAGCGCCCGTTCTGGTTGACGTACTCCATCGAAACTTGTGTATACGCTATAAGGACTATGGGAAAATGTAAAAAGCGTCACATCTTCACCTGGTGGTCGAAAATTGAACTTTTTTTTACTTAATTTCATAAATAACTCTCCCAAGGTCTCATTAAGATATCCTAAAAATTTAGCTATATTCGGATGACTAATTTTTGAGAAAAACTGCTCAGAGTAAGGAACTTTGATTATAATCACCCTGTAAAAGTCTTAAATTATTATGGGATTTATTAATAAAGTTACGGAGAGTTCCCGTAACCCGATTTTATGCCAGTATTAGAGAGAGAGAGAGAGAAACAGCTTTCACTCCCGGGGTCTTTTGTCACATCTTATCAATTAATTTTTACCCTGTCTGGAAAATTTCTGTAATTTTCTTCCAAAAGTCGCGCGGCGGAAAACCGGAACCGAACAAAATTTTCCGAGAGAGGGAGAGAGGCTTGATGGAAGACGTCTTAAACACGCTTATATACGTCTTCGGCATCTTAGAAAGCTTGGTAATCACATTTTCAACTTCAAATTAAAAGATTGTAAGTCTGTGGCTTAGCCCGTAATTTAATTACTTTCACTAACGTGATGGCGGAGGAAAAGAGCTCATAATTTAGTCCGAAATACGTACATTCAGGCTCCCCATTTTCCTTCAATGACATACATTTCTTGCGACCCGCTGCGGGTGGGTTGCTCGGCTCCAGATAATCAGGTTTTATACACTAACAACGCCAAGGGCGAGAGAGATAGAACGAGGTGGGGATATAGCAATTATAATTTCGTGATGGACTTCATCAGAGGACAATAATGAAATGTAATGAAATTTTCCATGATTAAACACACTAAGCCTTTGAAGTAGTAATCCGCGTCGTAAGCCCCGGGAACATTAAATGTGAATCAGGGACTTCACATGAAGCGAGTAAAGTAGGTTTGATGGAACTGATGTCTGTGTATTTTTGTAATGTCTTGGTGGGAGGGAGTGATGAAGAAGTAACGCGCGGTCCCCGTAGTCTCTCGGCCATCACACGTCAATCGCTAATTGAAATGAATTGCCCTCGCAGGTTCTTAATTCGGAAGCTGAAACGTCGTTACACAAGCTAAAAACTCATGGCTTCTGAAAGAGAGAGATGGAGATGAAAAGCAGCGCTGCATTCCGTACCATCACTTGGCTCTACTTTTCCGCAATCCCGAGATTCTTTAAATTCCCGGAAGGATGTTTACTTTGAATGGGAACAGCTTGCGTATTTACGAAATACATACGCTTTTAAAAACGTGTAAGTACTACAAAGTTAATTGGAGATACTTTTGTTTCGGATGTACAAGCTGCCCCACCCCCCCATAAAATGATTTACACATTTTATCGAATGTTGGATAAGCGCTAAGGAATGCTTTGTTTGATGCGTTTTTTTGTGGAGAGAAAGTAAATTTTTGATTGCACCGAAGCTGCAAATCAGTTGAAATTTTGAATTAATGGTGCTGCAGGTTATCTCCCGTACCTGTGGAAATACTAGACACCGGTTGATTCAGAGTTCATTTTAGCAACAGTGGTTATAGAGCAGGTTTACGGAAAATTCACCGACAACAATTCACCGCTGGGAAAATTCACCGACAACAATTCACCGCTGGGAAAATTCACCGACAACAGTTCGATGCGAGTCAGAAAGCGAGTGAGTGAGCGATTGCGTTACTGAGTCAGTGAGTGAGGGATTGAGCGAGTGAGTGATTGAGTGAGCGAGCGAGCTACTGAGTCCATTCCATGAGCGAGTAAGTGAGGGAGTGAATCAATCATTTGTAACACTACTAGGTTAAAACTAACTAATTCACTCACTCACTCATTCAATTACTAGGCCACTCACTCACATACTCACTCTAGGTCACTCACTCACTCACATACTCAGTAGGTCACTCACTCACTCCTCTCTCACTGACTCAGTAACTCAAGCGCTCACTCCCATGCTAACTGACTCGCATCGAACTGTTGTCGGTGAATTTTCCGGACACGGATAGAGCAAGTTACAATGAACAGTTTTGTTATAGGATTGGTGGTCAAATCACAATGACAAAGATGATACAGCATCGATTGTTTTCGCACAAGGATCTGTGGATTACTCCACATATCCTTGCGCTAATAAGTCCTCGAACCCTTTTGGAAAATAATGGTCAGTGTACAGTGATGTAAAAACAATTAACTTTTTTGTTATCCAAGCTTATAGACCGTCGTGAGATAAGTTAGTTTTACATTGCTGTTGTGGGGTCTGGCGCTGCCGTTAGGCAGTGCTTAGTCCACCCACTGCCGCCATAGTGGTGATCCGCTGAAGTTGGTTTTCTGTGGTTCTCAACTTCAAGGCGCGAATGTGAGCCAATCTTCCCGTTGAAAAGTCTCGCCACAGGCCCACAACAATACAATTATTCACAATCATTACACTTAATTAATAGTTAGAATGATAGCATCACTACACATAACAAGCATTACACAGAAACAAACTCTGATTTATGTTCACAACATGTCCACATTCTAACATGTACCAATTCGTTAGAAGTTCCGCAGAGGAATATGGACAAGGTGCATGTGTGGTTTAGCAGCAGTACGTGCCCAAAGCTCTAGATTTGTATCCTTAGCAAGAAACCACTTGACAGACATTAAGAGGTGACGTCCCCCGCACCCCCCCCCTCTAACCTGACTCCGCCAGCACTCGATTCGGGATCTTTTTCCGTCTGGCACTCGGAGTTAGTGTTGAGCATGATGGTGGCGTCAGATCCACAAATTTTGTCTGGATGCCCTTTGGGGCATGCCAGGGGTGCGTTACATGAATTATGCAAGCTCACGGACTCCCAAGGGAATCTGTGGATGTCTAGAAAACAACTACTGAGATAGTGGGTGTTTTTGAAGAGTTTGTATCAGAACTTCATCAGAAAGCACGATTTTTTTTTGGTGGATTTTCTGAAATATGTGTCGCCTACCATGGCGCATGGGGTTCCGGCATAATGAACCAGACTCGTTTTTGCATGTAAATGTTAGCTTTGATAATGTTATATTTCCAGGGGCGTCGGAAGTGTCTCGAAACTGTGGGTGCTCGTCTTTAGTTTTATATCGGAAATTTTAATTTCTGAATCGATTCTTGGGGTGCTCAGATCCAGACCACAAATTACCGTGGGTGCTTAAGCCCCCGCAGCACCCCCAGCTCCGACGCCACTGTACATTTCTATACCAAGTGATTGGAAACGGTGATATCCGTTGCATGGTTTTCTTCCACGTCGATCTCTTTCTCTCTCCCTTTTGATTGTTAAATTTCTGGAAACCATCCTCTGGATATTGTGTATGGGACTTTCATTGGAGCTTCCAAAGTACTCTTCAAAATTAGTGTCATTAAAGAAATGCTCATTAATTATGTCTCATTATAGTAGTTTTCTTTCTAAAGAAATAAATAAAAAGAAAGTCTCATTAATATAACAGTGCTTGCATCAGAACGCTTCATATTCGACCACACATTATAAGACGGAAAGTGATTGTTTAGATGTGATCCTTGAAGTTAGTCCTATGATTTCTAAATTACTCTAGACAATGGCAGTTCTTTATTTGCTACTGGATCACTCAAAAGACGTCCGTCACCAAACCCACACAATATTGCGCATTACATCTGTAATGCATGTTTGGGTGTTTAGGACGAGATATTGCTATAATTATCCGGGAACTCTTTTATGCGACTGTTTCCCACTGAGAATGATTTGCATCCTGGTCGATGCTTTGCATCAGTCGCTAAAAATAACGAAACAAAACCTCAAAGAATACATTTGGCATTCCATACGTAGAGCCTAGCACTGCATTCTGAGCATACCATTCTGCAATGCCATCTTCCCACCGTAAGAGAAGTTTGTAAAGCTTGGGTGCATCATTCGCTCTCTTTCTCAAATGAGTAGATGGTATTTATACAGTTAGAGGGTGCCAAGACATGCATACATAGCATTGAAACGTAGTTCAGTTATCTCGGCGATCGAAAAAGAAGCCCAAAATAAGGTATTTTGGTATAAGGTGTGTGGGTTTGAAGACGAAACAATGTTGGTCGTAATTAGAAAATTCACTTCCTACAAAAAATACATATTAATTGACATATTTTTTTTACAGTTAGAGATAAGGTGCAAATTGATCGTAAAAAAAAATTGGGGTAGGCTGTGTCATAGGCAAGGCTGCAAGTTCTACCATTGTCTGGCGGGAAAGATTCTGGTTAAGCAGAATACTATAGAAAAATATACTAATATGTATGCCGCTAATAAATTTGCCGCTGTGGTGGTCGAGTGGTTGTAGTGACGGACTCGCGATGCGAGGATCCGGGTTCGAACCCCACAGTGGTGGTCGGCTGAAGTTGGTTTTCTGTGGTTCCCAACTTCAAGGTGCGAATGCGAGCCGATGTCCCCGTTAAAAAGTCTCGCCGACTCAAAGACAGTTGCTCAGAGAGCAACGGTCCTACAACGATAAATCATTCAATCATAACACTTCACTCATAGTTAGAAAAACTGGTGGCAGATGGCAGCACTACTCATAACAAGCATTACAGAGAAACAAAAAAAACTTCACGTCAGGTTTCACTACACGCACACGCACATTCCCGCATGTACCGATTCGTTGGGGGTTCCTCGGGGGGGGGGGTGTGGGCGGGGTGCATGTGTGGTGTAGCAGTAGTAGGTAGGGCCTCCAAAAAAACGGGGATCCATGATGTTCTTAAGTCAGCCACCTCGTTGGGCAATTTGCCTGTTGTGGCGTTGTATTTGTATTAGTTGTATTTGTATTGTATTGTATCTTAAAAAGGAATAAAAAATGCACTTTCTACAATGTCAAAAACATCTCGTAATTTTTTTGTAGATTCTCAACAGTAAAAATGAAATTTGGAAAAAAACTATGTTGATTGCATACATGTTTTTTCAGGACATTCTTTACATATTTATAAATTATTCTAAAAAATAATGGATTCCGAGTTATAAGTTATTTCAGGAGAAAATTTTTATAATAATGTTATTGCTTAATAGTTCACAGCGTACTGAAAAATACGCATTTCCTAAAAGCGAAACAACGGCATATTTCTGGGAATTTCCTTACATTTCACCACCAAAAACGCTCTTGTTTTTTGGAAAATTATATACCTATATATACAACTACAAAATATTTTACAATATTCGTATCGATGCTGCAATTCAGTCGAGTTAGTTAGCATTATAAACATGTATCTCTTACATTACCACGGACATATTCCGAAACGTAAGCGGAAAATAATCATTGCATCGAAGTTTCTATTTGCATAGTATTATACACAGAACATTTTGAGAGATAGAATTCGTTTTATATGGGTAAAAGTATAAAAAACAATGTTTCTAGTAATAAGAAGACCTATTCGCAATCCTTTCCTCTCAGTAAAAGTATTCAAGTAGCGGTTAATGCCTTGAAGGCATGTTTATCACAATTTCCAGGAGGATAATTTTTGAGTATTTTGGCTAGAACACATACACTGTAATGTAGAATAGAAAGGACTGAACGAGACGCAGAAGAAGAGAAAAAAATACGTAAGGCTTTTCACAAAACGAATTTACCAAGTTTCAAAATCTCCAGAGAGTCAAAACTCTAACGCACACACGTCTGGCGGGAAAGATTCTGGTTAAGCAGAATACTATAGGAAATATACATAATAATATGCATCTAAAAATAATTAAAAAAATGCCAAGACATCTTGTAAGGTTTTGTAGATTTTCAGCAATAAAAACCCATAAATGGTGATATCGGGGTTCCAATGGGTAGCAATAACCCATCGAACCCCCTTCATGATTTCTCTGCCGATTCAGTAGCAGTAGTGAGCTTTGCCATGGCAGTTTGTATTCATTAAGAGGGAGAATATATATACAGTCGAATCCCGTTATAGCGAAAATCCCGTTTTAACTAACACTTTTCTAACTCTCCCAAATAAGTTTTCATATTAACAATGCAAATACCTGGAATTCCTTTATAATGAAATTTTTCGTTATAACGAAGTGATCACTCCGGTCTCTTGGAGATCGTTATAACGGGATTCGACTATATTCACCTCACACCCAAGAGAGTATTTTTTTTCAGGAAATAACTTTAATCGTACAGAAGCCCTATCAGGACCCGTGGATATGACATTATAATCTAATGTGTGTGTGCGCGCTCTCTATAAAAATCTGTAATTTTAGATCTATCGTTGCCAAATTTGACATATATACGAAATGAGACCTCGACTTGAACGGTAGGCGACTTCAGAAGTTTTTCAGACTCAGACCTGGGCAAATGCCAGAAATGGGCGAAAAACTGTCGGACAACAATGGTTCTCGGCCTCAACAATCACTTTCGGAATGTTTACTTCGGTTACCGTGGTTCCCTCGCAATGCGTTTCAGACATGTCTATGCCTTTACAATGGTTTGTCACTTCTTCAATGCTGCCAGTATTATGCATGATTGTTCATGCCTTAGTAAGTTTGTCACTTTTCAATCCTCTCAGTAATTGAAGAAAACCCGGGCAGTGTCGGGTATTATAGCTAGTAAAAAACAATAATTGGAAAAACTATATTGATATAGCAAAGTATATTAATAAAAATTCAGTCAATAACAAATTCTTTGCATTTATAAATCACTAGCTATAATACCCGGCCCTGCCCGGGTTTTCTTCAATTGCTAGGAGCATTGGAAAGTGTCAAACCATTATAAAGGCATATAAACTATTGTAAATATACTGACAGGATTAAAGAAATGGCAAACCATTGTAAAGGCATATAAATGTCTGAAACGCATTGGTAGGGAACCACGGTAACCAAAGTAAACATTCCGAAAATGATTGTTGAGGCCGAGAAACCATTGTTGCCCGACGGTTTTTCGCCCGTTTCGGGCATTTTCCCAGGTCTGACTAAGTCTGACAAACTTTTATCGTGGCCTATAGTTCAAGTCGGGTCCCGTTTGATATATATGCAAAATTTGACGACGATCTAAAATTATAGATTTGTATAGTGAACACAGATAGATTCCAAAAAATAACTTATTCAAATTTGAATTTCAGTAGAAAAGTTTTGTAATAATGCTATCGTTTAATAGTTCACAGCCTACTGAAAAATATACATTACCCGAAAAAGAAAACAACGGCATATTTCTGGGAATTTCCGCACGTTTCACCACCAAAAACCCTTTTTTTTCAGAAAATTACATACTTATATACAACTACAATTTTTCTTTTACAATATTCGGATCGAGGCTCCAATCCAGTCGAGTAATTAAATGCAACGACGAGTTAGTTAACATTATAAAAATGTGATATATCTATTTACATTACCGGGAATATATTCCCAAACGTAAACGGGAAATAATCCTTGCATCGAAGTTTCTATTTGCATAGTATTATACACAGACCATTTTAAGAGATAAAATTATTCTTTTTGATGGATAAAAGTAGGGGAAAAAATGTTTCTAGTATAAGAGAAGAGACCTATTCGTAATCCTTTCTCCCAGTGAAACTATTCAAGTAGCGGTTAATACCTCGAAGGCGCATGTTTATCACAATTTCCAAGAGGGTAATTTTCGAGTATTTTTGGTTAGAAGAACATACACTGTAACAGGGAAGAGAAAGGATTGAACGAGACGTAGGAGAAGAGAAAAAAGAAATACATATAAGGCTTTTCAAAACGAATTTGCCAGGTTTCAAAATCTCCGGAGAGTCTTAAAACTCCAACGTACCATTGTCTGGCGGAAAAAGATTCTGGTTAAGCAGAATACTATGGGAAAAATAAGTAATAATATGTATCTAAAAAAGGAATAAAGAATGCATTTTCCACAATGCCAAGAACATCTCGTAAATTTTCGTCGAAAATTTTATTTTTTCTCTTCCCCCAGTCGGAATAAATGCATTTTCTAGCGGCAAAGTAGCAGAGATTTAGGCGAATCATACCACGATCAGAATACATCTAGCCATAAATATATACGTTTCCTGTTCTCGTCGAATCTGATGCATTATGCATTTAAACGAGGCATTTCTGGAAATACTAAAAAACAAAAATTTCCGGTTAAAACCCTGAAAAAAAAAAAAACGCCTGATACATTTTTTTTTTTTTAGTCCTGAGAGAAAGGTTCAGTCAGAATAGAATTTTTCTATAGGTGCAATTTACAAAAGTTGTTATTTTGAATAATATTTTATGGATGTATATATACACAGATCCGTATTATTATCATTACTTGTGTCTTTCCATTTACTCACGTGAGAATAGATAGATACCCCCTTCATGCAGTCAATCGGTACGTATCAGAAACAAAAATGTGTATGTATTACGATACATTTTTTAAGGGGAATCGTAAGTATCCTAAGAAGCCATCGTTTTCTCCGTGGAAAACACGAAAAAAAAATGATCGTAAGTATTTCTTCGTGTTTATGGTGGGACAGCTGGTAAACACCATAAGTTTGGTTTTTGTTTTGTTATTCTCATATGTGGGAATAAATAATAAATCGAATATCATCTTTGCGAAGAGAATGTGTTTTACGGTAAATGTTTATATTTTGTTCTTATCGTTTACCATTATGAGAAGTTTTGCTCCTGAAGTTATGTTTTTTCGTTGTGTCATCAATTTAGATACAAAAAATATGGATATATATTTTTTGATAGAAATATGTGAATAAAGAATGACCGAATTTGAATGAGACTGTAGGTGGAGAAAGTGCTACCCACACACACTCACTTTACAGCACGCCAACTCCGGTCGTATATCGTCATAGGGCAGGTTCCAACCAGTGGAACTGGGGGGGGGGGGATGAAGGTGTCACCTATCGGTGGTCGCCCAGGCGCGGCAGGTAAAGAACTTGTTTTTGATGGATTCTTTGGCCGGATTCGAAACCATGGAGCTTGACGGTAGCCTTCATAGTTCAAGACGAGCATCTCACCACTGTGCCACTCGAACGCCAACAAAGTACCACTGTCGGTAACGTTGATTATTATTTTTTTTTTTTTTTGCCGGTGTGAAGTGGACATGATGATGGACTCGCACTGCGAAGATCCGGGTTTGAATTCGATCGGTACCACAGTAGTGGTCGGATGAAGTTGGTTTTCCGTTGTTCCGAACCTCGAGGCGAATGAGAACCGATCTCCCCGTCGAAAAGTCTCGCCAGAGAGCCTAAAATGATAAAAATATTGAATTATTATTACACTTCAATAACAACTTAGAATGTAGGGGTAAGCACTGAAAAATCCGACGCAACACTAGATACGCACTCTGATTGTTAATGCGACTACACACTACTCAGACGACACTAAGTGCGTCAATTCCGTGGTGATTTCTGATTCGCGGGAATTCCACGTCACGTCAAAGAGTAGTGTATGGCCACCTTTAGGCACACACACACTATTCCACGAAGCTGGGCTGGAAGAGATCTCGGCAACGGAATAAGTCCGGTGGCAAAATCTTGGCGTTCATTCATTTCGGTAAAATGTTGGGGCCCCACGTTTAAAACATCGTTCTGGCAAAAATATTGCCAATAAAAAATGGCAAACAATATGAAATAGATTACAAATAATTAAAATTTATGATAAAAGATTTGGCGATGTTTTGGCGGAGATGGTTGGTGATTTTATTGCCGATATTTTGACGTGGCACGTAATGACTAGTGCGATAATCTTGTTTCCACACTCATACAGTTTAATCAGCTTAGGCAGAGTTTGTGGGGTTTTTAGAAACGCAAACATTTTACATGAGGTTAGAAGTGTGCGGTGACAGCAGAACCAAAACTCAAAAATGCATAGCTAGTGGCTCAATTTTAATTGTAGAGATGTGGAAATAGATGACATCACCCACCAGACACACACTTAACACATGACACCAGCCATCCAGCCATACAGGTTAACACTTGTAAACCATACATTATCCTTTTAAACATTGCTTTGAGAAACTTTTAATGATATATAGAAATATAATACGTGGCAGAGATTGCATCTTTTATTTCACGGTAAAAAATCGGAAGTTGTTGATGAAACCAATTTCGGACAATGCGTGCGATGGTAGAGATAGATGGCGCTTTTTCCTCAGCCCAATATATCAAAGGAACAGATCCTTTTTTCTGGATTTTATGTCGAGGTGAGCTCGGAAAGACAAGTCATCTGGTCTCCACCAGGACTCTAACCCAGGCCCTCTTGCATTCCGGGCACGCGTGCTACGAGTTCACCTAGGCATTAAATCCAGTAAATATCCGCTTCATATAATATTGGTCTGAGAAAAAGCCGTCTATCTCTAACGTCCCACCTGGGGACTATTCGCTGTAGTTAATAGAAGCTGCATGTACTAATGCCTCTACTTCACCGCCTCATGCCACCGTGCGTGAAATAAGGAAGGCAGGGTCTTGTCTGCGGTGGTGTAGATGGTAGTATGCTTGTGCCTAGAATGCAAGAGGACCGGCGGAGACCAGATGACTTTTCTTTCCTACCTCAGCTCGACATAAAATCTGTTTCCGTGAATGTGTGTGTGTGTCATGGTAGTTCGGAAATTATTGTAATATGACCCTGGAAGAATTCAACTTTAAGGAGAATGAGGGCTACTTCATTGATTTGAAAACGCGGCCACACAAGTGATTTGTAAATGCGCCGCGGATCGCTTGATCCATAGCACAGTGATCTGGGAATGTGTCGCGGGCCGGTCAAGTGCTCTGGAGTTGCAGTACATCGGGTCACTCAAATAAACTTTAAACATGCCGAGGGTCAATTGAGTGAGTCACAAATGATCTATCAATGTGCCGGTGACCACTTTAGTAATGTCCGATTTTAACACGGGTCACTTAAACGTACTGTAAATATCCAGCGGGTCACTCAAGTGGACTGTAAATGTAAATACGCCGCGGATCACTTGATCAAGTGACCTGGAAATGTATCGCAGTACACTCAAAGGTGACTCCGAGGGCCATGGGCTGAGCAAATATACCCTACGCTCGCTGTAAGGAGTTATTTTTTTGGAACTTCTGATGTGTTCTCTGCTACTGAAGAAGGAATTATATCACATATTTCTGGGATGTGTCTGACCGTTTTTCTCTCCACATTTCGGGCACATCTACGTTGTTAATCTATTTTATTACCTGAAAGGTAATTTTTTATCATGTGTACATTTAAATGCTAAATATATAAACCAAGAATTAAGAAACTGATGAAATAAAAGCAAAACCCCTCTTTTGCGGACACTCGCGGGCCAAAAAAAAAATGCATCCATAAAAGAGTAGGTTCCTGTTGAAAATTGTAAAATACAGTATTAACAATAACTGAAATGGTTCTTGTAAATGAGAACGAAATTTTGACAATATGAGATATTACATTTTTTGGAAAAACTGATCAATCGATGTTTGGTGGGTTTTGCTGTGACAGTATTCCTATTTCTTCAAACACTGGCCATAAGCGGTCCTGCTGTTGACCTCCCTAGTACAAGATATGCTGAATATCCCTCGAGCCGCTGTGGTGGTCGAGTGGTTATAGTGACGGACTCGCGATGCGAGGATCCGGGTTCGAACTCCACAGTGGTGGTCGGCTGAAGTTGGTTTTCTGTGGTTCCCAACTTCAAGGTGCAAATGCGAGCCGATCTTCCCGTTAAAAAGTCTCGCCACAGAGAGCAACAGTCCTACAACGATAAATCATTCAATCATAACACTTCACTCATAGTTAGAAAAACTGGTGGCAGCACTACACATAACAAGCATTACAGAGAAACAAAAAAACTTCTCGTCAGGTTTCACTACACGTACACGCACATTACCGCATGTACCGATTCGTTGGGGGTTCCGCGGGGGGCGGGGTGCATGTGTGGTGTAGCAGTAGTGGGTAGGGCCTCCAAAAAAATGGCTCGGGGATCCATGATGTTCTTAAGTCAGCCACCTCGTTGGGCAATTTGCCTGTTGTGGCGTTGTATTTGTATATTTTTTGACAACTTTTATTCCATTCTTCGCACACTTCATCATTGACATCAGCAGGTTCACCACAATTACTTATATATAATTTCGTGGAAATTTATCCAACCAGCCATTTAAAATTTTCAAGTCGATGATTCAGTTCTGGTTTTTCTTGTAGAATTAGGTCGGAAACAGGTAAATTCTTGGTTTTCTTGCTGAAACAAACCAATCTTACGAAACTACGTTCTACGGCAAAGTCCTTCTTACTGTCTCCCGAAATTTATTTTTCCTAGCCTGATTTCCATTTTTCAGCCATTCTTCTTGCCAACGCCCCTTCCGCTTCGAAATGGAGCGTATCTGTGTCCAGCCAACATTGAATTTATTTGCAAGAGCACGAATTCCCATTTCACATTTTTCCCTGTATTCGATGACATCAAGCGACGATTACTAGAGCAGGCCATTTTAAACAACGTGAAATAATTTATTATATACGAGCACAAACAGAAAACTGACATAAGAGTTGCCAAACATTAGCGAACATCAAGATAAAACTTCATTGAAAAGTATCCAAGAAGTGGATAAAATATTAGAAATTGTGGTGCTATCTAGCGAGCATAATTTGAACCAAAATTGTAACTACTGGTGTCCGTACAGGGGTTTTAGTCTAATGCAGTGATTCCCAACGTGGGCGTTAACGCCCCACTTGGGGGCGATGGTATGTTCCGAGAGGACGATAGAAGCTATGGGTATAGCATAGGATTCTATGGGTTAAATTGCATTGGGGGGCGCTGGGAGAAAAAAAATTCTGAAGAAGGGGGCAATGGGACAAAAAAGATTGGGAAACCATGGTCTAATCAGCGCCCCCCCAATGCAATTTAACCCATAGAGTCCTATGCTATATATATACCCATAGCTTCTACCGGAAACTATGGTCTAATGCATAGTTTCCCAACATTTTTTGTCCCACACCCCCCTCCCGTTCATCAGAATTTTTTTTCTCCCCCCCCCCCCACACACACAACGCAATTTAACCCATAGAATCCTATGCTGTATTCGGACATGATTTTCATTATTCGTTCCATTAGACCAGTGATTCCCAACGTGGGCGTTAACGCCCCCTGGGGAGCCATGGAATGTCCCAGGGGGCGGTAGAAGCTACGGGTATAACATAGGATCCTATGGATTGCATTGCATTGGGGGGGGGGGGCGATGGGGGATTTCTGAAGAAGGGGACGATGGGATAAAAAAGGTTGGGAAACTATGCATTAGATCAATGGAACGAATAATGAAAATCATGTCCGCAACCGTATCTGAGGGTAACCGCTATGCAGGGGCTCAAAATACTTATTTAAATAGGCTTTTTTCCAGAATATATTTTTATTTAGCCATAAAAAAGGGAAATGATTGCATCTGAGGAGGGGGAGGGGCACTAATAGGGATTTTACTATATATATACAGTCAAACCTCGTTAATGAGTCACTCTAGGGAGAGCAAAAATATGACTTGATAAGCGGAGTGACTCGTTAAACGGAGTAAGCCATAGCTGTGCCAATTCCTGCCTGAGGATAATTGGGACTTCCAAAAAGTGATCCGGTAAGCGTAGTGATGTGTTAACCGGGTGACGCACTAACGAGGT
The DNA here is from genome assembly GCF_987345545.1 of Pholcus phalangioides. NCBI lineage: Eukaryota > Metazoa > Arthropoda > Arachnida > Araneae > Pholcidae > Pholcus > Pholcus phalangioides. The sequence goes on along the minus strand of NW_028301596.1, from coordinate 43,979,133 downwards.
TTGACTGTATATAGTAGAATCGTATAAAAAATTTCATAAAGAATCGAGTAAGTACCTGAAACAAAAAAAAAACAAAATGCAGAAATTATCTTTCAAAAACATTATAAATTTGTGTAAATGTCATTTTGACACGAAATAATCACGAAAAATGAATCCCATTCAAATTATTTCGTACGTATTTCGAAAATAAATTCCATTTCCCGTAAACTATTCAAATGCAGTAAAAAGGTAAAAAAGACGGACACAGATTTCTATCAACCGGATTTTACAACCATCATAACCAAAGATATTACTAGAAATTCAAATTTATTTGTTGCGAGTTTTTATCAGCAATCATAAACAGACGGGGAAGAGATATTCGATACACACATACAATGCACGTCCGTAAAAAAAAATTATGTACACATAATAAAAATATTATTTTTTCAATATTTTTGGGAGAGAACGAGAGCAACTTATCGCACGTTTTTGAAACTGAAATTATGGTTTTTTTTTCCTACAGCGATAACTGAAACCTACGCAATTTAATCGAAGTATCGATCAATTGCGCGATGAATAAAAACCAATATACAATATTCAATACTTGTTTTTTTTCGGTTTTCCAATCTCTTCTTCTTCACGTGGCAGCTCATTTAATCGCCGCATCCGAAAAACCATCTCATCCACCAATTTTTTCTCTCTTTTTTTTTCGGTCATAATGATTTTCTAAAAGTGCTCTGTGGTGGTGTACTTCCTGATGCGGATGATGATGGTGGCGGTGGTGTAGCATCAGTATGGAACTGACGCATTTCATTTCTGAGGTGGGTAAAGAAGTGAGATTATCGAACTTAGTTCGTTCCCCCTGTGTTCGACAGCTCTTTCGTACTATGAATACAAATACTAATACAACGCCACAACAGACAAAATGTCCAACGAGGTTGCTGATAAAAAGATGCCCATAAAAATATGGATGTCACATATTTCAAAAATACATCAACCCAATTAAAATGCAATTAACACAAATTATAAACAATATATACACATGATAAAGTATTATACAATGCCCATAAAGAATACTTATGGTTGTCTTATTCTAAGAATGGATAGCTTCTCGATTTACCCCAACATGTTTATCGTATTTCTTTTTAAACGTGTCAATTGTGTTACAATTTACTACCTCCGGGGGTAAGCTATTCCATTTATTAACAACCCTATTAGAGAAAAATTCCCTGCGACACCATAACTTTGCATTGTCCCTCACCAATCGATACTGGTGTCCCCTTGTAAAAGCAGTCGATTGGCGGTGTACTAAAAGTTCATGGCTGCTATTATTATCCTATCCATCCCATTGAAAATCATATCTCCTCGACACCTGCGTTCATCCAATGTAAACATATTCAAAAAATGAAGCCTCTCTTCATAACTCAAGCCCTGTGTGCCAATAAGGACACGCGTAGCTCTTCTCTGCACCCCTTCAACCAAGTCTATGTCCCTCTGTAGGTATGGTCTCCAAAACCTTACAGCATACTCCAGTCCAGGACGAACTAACCTCGAAAAAGCGGAAGAATGACTTTAGGAGAACGCGAAGAGACCTTTTTGAAAATGAGACCAAGCATTCTATTCGATTTTTTGACCACCGCTGAACAATGTTCAGAAAACTTAAGTCGCTCGTCAATGAGAATTCCCAAGTCGGTGACCCTAGTTGCATCCGGGATAGTGATACCATCAATCCTCCCCCCTTTAACACTAGTATTACCGGAATTCCTCCAAGAATTACTGAGTGGTCAAAATGACCGCTATTGTAAAAATACATGCTGCGTAAATTTGGATTGAAACAAATGCCATAAGAACTAGTGTTGCTTGTCTTGAAATATTGCCGTATGAGGGTTTTTTGGGGACACGGCGGGTATCCCGTTAAGAAATATTCTGTTCATCTCATTCCGATTTATATTGTGTAGTGTCCATTCTCTTCACAATTTCGGAATGTAAGTTGCTACACGGCAACCAAGTGACAACCCCTCTTATTCAGGGTTCCCAATTAACCGAAGACAAGTGACAAATTTTTAATTATTAATCATTCATCCAGGTCCACGTTGTCGATTGAAAAAAGATGTCAGGTCATCTGATGGCCATTATATTGTTTCTGCGACGCAAGGACGGTGTGTGGTTTGCCACAACAAAACACCATGTATAAATGCTACCAATGTGACAAACAGGTCCATCAAATATATATGTTTTTCTTCTTTTATCACGGACATTATAAAAAAAATTTTGAATTTTCTGCACTCATTTTTATGTTAAAAAAATCGGTATGTGTTGCGAATTTGAATTTGTAGAAAATAGAAAATTTCGTGTGTTAACTGTACTCCAGAAATAAATAATTGTGAGAATATAGGCGATACCACCTTCCGCTTTCACCTCTCCCCAAGTGCCAATGTTCCATTTATGGAGCATCGTAAAAAACAAAGAAAAACATTTTTTTCTTCAAATTTCAAACTTTATCTACTATGTATAGGCATACAAAAGGATCTCAAATTCCAAATTTCAAAATAATAAGTGACTTTGTTCATAGTTCGGCTTTTAAACGGTTAAGGGTTACTAGGGATTCCTGACATCTGGTAAATAAAGGATTCCATGAAACATACGGGGGTGGGACGGTAGTGCATTGTTTTGTATGTTAAGGAATTGTTGGGGGGGGGACATGATTCACAAATATCCTTGAGTTCTCTAGTGACCTGAATCCAATGGGTTCCGCTACCTATGCCGCCGTCCTCAACTTCACCCCCCATCCCAGCTAGGGGCAAGGCAGAGATTTTACGTTTGAAGCTAAATGGAACAAAAGTTCTGAATGAATAGAACAATAATTTTGTATCACACGCAATGCTTGTCAATGCCAGAATGCATGATAAAATGCATCCTTTCTGGACACCCGGGTACAACAGAAATGGTGACATGACCACAGAAAAAGATTACTACCGCAGGGAGTAATATTTTTCGGCCGTCGAGGGGTTAGCGCACCAACCTCTCGGTGAATATAAAATAGGCTGCCGTTCGGAATCGGCAATAAATTCTAGGCCCCGGTCTAACTGGCCCTCGTGTGCAGAAAAGGATCAATGATCAATGACAGAAATAGCATCACAAGAAGCTTCTACCTAGAAGAGCCGGAATATATGGAAAGCAATACTTCTGTCCGATAAAATCCATAATACTAAGGATCTAAGGCAGGCACCTTCAACCTGTTGCTCGCGAGAACCATGATGCTCCCTGGAGCACCCACAGTGCTCGATACCCGTGGTCCGATTTCATGTTCACGAGCACTTGATCAACGTCCAGATTAAACACTTTGCACAAATTGCATTAAGGAATTAAAATCCTCTTGATTCCATGTCAAACTTTTGCCGAAAAGGTGCTCTTCTCTCACTGATAGGTCCAGACAGTGCTCGCGGATAGAAAAAAGGATGAAGACCTATGATCCAAGGTCACTGCATAACTTTTTACCATCTTGTGGAAAATGAAAATTATTTTAACTTCAGTAAAGAAACTAACAGTTAAAGAAAATGTTCTGATAATAACTGGAATTAGTGAACAAATTACTAGTGATTCGGAAGTAGAATCTGAAATAGAAGCAGACTCAAGTTAAATGGGCCAACTTAGGCTCCTACACCATAATATATCAATGATCTGGAATCAAGGACATCTGTGTAAGAGCAATTTTTGAAAGTAAGAATTAATATCCTCACACACACCCTATTTTAAAGACAACACACTCAGCAACCCTGTCCTAAACAACCGGAAGAACAATACAGATGTTTTAGTATATACACTAACATAACATGATTACGATTTTGTAACCACGAATATTTGTATGAGCATGTAATATTTGCTCCCAGTATATGTATTGTATTTATAGTAATGTTTATGCTCATTTCCAATTATATAAAAAAGGGGAAACTACACTATGTATATAATACATGTAAGTAATTCAGATGTGAGTGCCTAGCACTGTGAACGGAGGCTCTGCTTGATTATTCCTGTCGCAGTGGAGGCTCTGTGTGTTTTCATCTGCGTGTGCGTATATTGCATATTCTGTAAAAAAGAAAGGGAAGGAAAACTGCTCAGCACTGCGGACGGAGGCTTTGTTTCCCTTCACAGTGGAGGCGTTGTATATATTTTGTATGCATTGTATATTTATATGATTCGAATCTTCCACCTCAACATACCAACTTCATCTTCTTACTTACCCCACAAGTCTCCTCCTCACTTCTTTTGAAATCCCAAGCTGCGGTCTCCAGCCCTTATATGCCAGTGGGCGCACGTGCAATTTTTCTCCCTCGTCATTGGGTTCAGCTATCCATTTTTAGTTAGATTTCTTGTACATTACATCGACTTGATAGCTGTCTTCATGGGGGAGAACGACATTAGATATTTGATACTTGCGAACACGGGGCGGGGCCACTGCTATAAAACTTTGCTAATTGTTTTACGACCCTGCCTCATTTGAGGTAACGGAAGTAAGTTGTTTTGCATCAGTGCAGGGTTGTGAGCAGTTCCACCAATCTATCTATATTTTATCAGGAATTTCAATCAGGAGTTGTGGCCCACAGAGCATTATCCCAATATTCCACGAGGCTAATGACTAGAAAAGGAAACAGACATGACTTGATACTCTTTTTTCAATTTATTTTCTGCGAACACAAAAGCGTACATTGAATAAACGATGTTAGAGAAAATAACACAATATTTCTTTGGAAATAGAATCCAAAAAATGAAAAAGTACACAGACGATGTCTCTTATTCTTCTCAATGCACCAAAAACAAAAAGAAGTCCATAAAGATGAACGATGATTCCACATGACAAAAACTAATGTATATCCGAGGGCGGGGCCTTGTTTTTGCGGCAGCAGCCGTTTTATATCTCCGAGCATTATCCCGTTTAATAATGCACGAATGAGGCGGGCGCGCTAATTAAGGCCGTCATAATTATTTTAGTCATAAAGCTGAATTATTGTTATGCGTGTTATTATTAATAAAGCATAATGCGTGGACCGAAAGATGGACATTAATTACGGTTTTTTCCCCTCCTTCTTATAATTCTCTCTGTCTGAATATATTTCTTTTTCATTTTCTTAGGCCCTTTTATTTCTATTCGGCTTCAGAAGAGGCGCCCATTATTCAAAAAAAGCTTTCGCCTCTGGACTCGAGAACTGCTGCTTAAAATAGAAATAGAGTTATTCTCGACAGGGATTGGCCATGTAGGGCTCTCACTTCCGACCTGTTTTCTCAGTCGATAATTAATATTTTTCTCATACGTGCTGACGCTAATGTTCATGGTGAAATTGATCACATAGTCTCGTAGGAACGTCCATCAACGCCGTTATTACAGTATTATTTGTTTCTATATGTATAAGATCATAAAAAGTGTTGAACAATATATTTGTGACTTTTTTGAGCCTACAACTTTACAGCCAGGCTACTAATTCTTAATCTTACGAAGCACTCGAATAGTTTTCAATATCGGAAATTGAAGCTCTAACTTTTGTGTAATGGCAAGAATTCCATTATTCAAGCTAAAACATTTTCTTGATAGTCTTAAACTGGAGAAAAAAAAGTAGATTTTGGTCTGCACTTACATCGTTTTCCATGGAAAAATCATTTATGTGTCAAATTTTAAGTAAAATTCACTCAATATCCTAAACACGGTCGCTAAAAATTCTACGAATGAAATGCTTTGCTATTTTCTCAGTAAATTCAGCTGGTGATGCAGGTTATGAACTAAAACTTAGAAGATTGTAATGGCTTGCTCATAAGTTACACCCAAACGTGTTGATGCACGTGTTAATTTTTTGAAATTTCATTTAACATAGTATAGTGCATGAAACACTGTAATTAAACGAATACATTAGATGCAACAGACCTTAGATTTTATCTCATAACCTTAACAACGTAAACTATCATATTGAAATTTTTCTAATGATACAAAATCGATAGATGCGTGAAACACGCGTTCAGCTGCGTATAGAAGAACACTGGTCATGATTACAGTTTTTGTGTGTTCAGCCAGGCTGCCATCCAACTTCTAAGCTAAAACTGGAAGTGAATAGGTATTTTCATGATTGCAATTCAAATGCTGAACGTCTGTTACATGATGTGGCGACATTTTTTTCTTTTCTTTTTAGATGGGAGGCTTCAATTTGCCACGTGAAGTTAGAGGTAATCACTTCGTGTATAGAGAGATATTGATGGCTTCTTTCTCAGCCAGAGATATCAAGGAAACAGTTATTTTTTTGTACATATATTGTTCGTGTCTAAATGAATGAAGGCCAAAACATTAGCACTGGACTTATCCCGTTGCCGAGATCTCTTTCTCATAAAGAGCACGTGGAATATTTAAGACAGTGAGATTCCCAAACGGTGTGTGTCTACTTTAGCACAAAAAAATAATATTTGTTTCATCGAAAGCAGCAAAGTACGTATTTGTGCTCGTGACTTGAAAATTTGCGTAATGTTTGAGGTCTATAGCCATTTTTAGATTTGTTTCAAGATTTTATACAATTTATACATTTATTAGCAGCTCATATAGTCAGATATTTAAGGTTTTACAATATGCAAGAATTAAATTTTTAAAAATTCCCTTTTTTTTTCAAACTCACCAGATGGCTGAAACAGATGAAGACGAGTAAACTCGTTCTTGTTACGATAATGGCTGAATTAGGATCGGCAATAGATGGCGAGCAGCTAAAAGCATTAAACTGGAGGAAATTGTAAAATATCCAAAAATATTTGATATCATTCGTAATAACACTGAATTATCAGACGCATCTCGTACTCGAATCTATTTGAAGGCATGGCAGCTATCAGTGAGTCAAACCAATGGAACGGAGAACAAAAGAATAAATATATCTATATAACACATGGTACATTATATTCTATGTAGTGTGAAAGATATACGAATAAAATAGAGTGACTTCTTGACAAGTGAAAATAAAAAGTGAGACAGACCAGCGCGTGGCCTGAGCGAGAACAACTGCTGTTGCCGAGAATTTCGCTCCAAAGAACAAGGAAGGGCCCCCCCCCCAACCCCATCCCTGAAACGCCTTCTGGACATCCATTTATCCTTTTAAAGCTTGGTGAGTAAAAAAGAAAAGATATATAGTATATCGTATATAGGAGAAATAATAAAAATAGAGAAGTCTTTCGTGTGAGGTATTGTGTGAGTGTGTTATACGCTTCAGGCATTTAGGAGGATATTTTTGAAGATCGAACTTTTGAGCCGAGACGAGCAATAAAAAGCCAAAAGTAAAGTTAAATGGTTCGAGGCCAAGAACATAAAATGGAATGAAATGTTAAAGTGGATGTGGAAAAGGGTTTTTCTTTTTTTTTCTTCTCTCCCCCGTTGGTGAGCTTCAACGAAAGGTAGATAGATACATCATCTAACTTAGATCGCTGGGAAAGTGAATTTCATGGCGTTTGTGGTTGTTCTTTTGGCGAAAAAATATTGATTCTAGTGTAATACGTATTCAGACATACTCTATAATAGAATAGTTACACGGGTTTTGTTACGAAAAGTGAAGGTAACGAAAAAATTCTACAGTGTTTATTCTTTAAATTACGTTAAGGGAGTTAGCGCACGAAAATTATCCAAAAAACACGTTTTCTCCATTATTTCAACTTTTAAATACTACGGAATTTTCAGCGTCTAACTGTTTTGAAGGTTTTGTACTACCGGTACTAAAAATATTTTAATATAAATTGGTGGCAGGCATTATACACATGCTAATGGTTTTCACTAAAATGTTTATTTCTCAGAATTAAGTTTTTTGTTAGATGAGGAATATTTTTTCGAACACCACTCATTCAAATATCTTGAAACTTTGTGTGGTTCTCAACACTATAGTGTTATACAGGTTAACAAGAGCTTTTAGAATTTTAATCGTTGGTTATTTTTTTTCTTGAAATTTAACTTCAACAGCATTCAACTTTTTCAAAAACCACCAAAGTTTACCCATATTTTGTGCCATAAAAATATTTTGAAAAATTTTAATAAAAATTCCTCCAGTTAAAGTATGTAACACAATGGTGTTGAGAGTCACACACAAAGTTCCAAGGCATTTGAATGAGTGGTGTTCGAAAAAATGTTCCTCATCTAACAAAATATTTAGTTTTGAGACAAACGCATTTTTTAGTAAGAAACATTAGCATGTGTAATGTTTCTTCTCCTGCCAGCAGCTTATAGTAAAATATTTTTAGAACAGGTAGAACAAAAACTTTAACACAGATTCAACGCATTTCAGAGTAGTTAAAAATTAAAAACTGTTTTTTTTCTTGGAAAATTTGCGTGCACCAACCCCCTTAAGTATGATAACTTACAGTAAAGAGAAAGAAACTGAGTCGTGAATATTTCAGTTATTTAACTTTATAATTGAAGGGTTTAGAATCAAAGTGGTCTAAAACTAGGAAAGCGTTCTTTCCTGAAATCTCCCGAAAAAAAATCAGTTTTCCTTTAAAATACTTTTTGCTTCAAGGCACTTTAGAGTGTATAGTGTCTTTCAAGCAAGAAATCATGAAGGAAAACCGATCTTTTGACAGCTAACAGGAAAGAAAGTTTTGTTACGAAACGTTGTACTCCAGTGAGTTACACTACTTTCATTCTGACCTCTCCGGAAAGAAACTTAAAAAATTATATTTAAGTGAGTTTTATTTAAGTTGAGTAATAAGTGATCACGCCATTAGTGATCTCCATGATGAAGGAGATGTAGGTGCTAAAATTAATATTAAATCGAGTCTGACACTCTACTTAACTGTTCACGGTTACTGAACAAGTTGTGCCTCCCTGGTGTAATGTGAGTTCTTGATCATTGCCACTTCCACCTACATCTCTGTGATTCTAATTCTTATATTACGAGACTTAGTCTAGCACGTAGAAGATTCAAGAAAGAAAACTTTTCATCAATGATAGCCCGACGAATTTCTGTTCGAATTTTACGAGGTTAATTTATTTCGGTATTTCGAAATTTCTACATTTTCGATAAATTTATAAGCAGATGAAAAAAAATACAGCTCAATTTCACTCAAATTGCTGATCATTTCTAATATTTTAGTTAAATTTTAGAATCAACCGTAGAGAGAAGTTTCATTCATTTACCAAACAATCCATGTAATAGAATTTTTGGAGGTCTTAGAGAAATGTAAATTACTTATGTAGTTCTCTAGCCTAAATTATATTACTTCGATCTCTCTATGACACTAGTCTTTAGGTCTTCTGCTTCAGAGACTCCATAGCCTAGGTGGTACCTCGGCCTAGTTAAAAAGCTTCTTTTCCCGGGCTTCTTTCTTTCCTTCTTTCAAACCGACTGATTTCCAGTTATCGCTGGAAATTTTTGATCATAAGAGCAGTGGTTCCAAATTTTTTTGAAGTGCGACCCTCTTTCCACCAAATAATTAACGGCGACCACCTACGTGGGCTGACCATACATTTGAATTTTCCGCCAGTAAATGTGCTGTGCCAATAGCACTTTTCGGAACACTTGTTTCGGTTTTAATTAAGCGATATTGAATTTTAACGATATTTAATACCTTTTTTAATATTATATAAATATTTATTTTGTTATTTGATGTACTTAGTATTTCTTATGTAAGATGGGAATGCTGCGAGGTGTATGCGCCTTGATTTTCGTATACAGGGTGATTAAGAAATAATCATCCGATTTCAAAATGATTCTACACTTGAAATCTACCATTAACAACATTTTTTTTCACAAAACGTAGATATTTTCCTCCTTATATTCACGTATATTATCTATAACACATTCTGTGTTTTTAATTTTTAAAAAATGCACAATTTTGAAATCGAGATATTCTCTCTGAATCATCCTGTATAACTATTAACTTGATAGCCTGTATTGATTATTGTACAAGTAGACTTTGATGAAATTACATTGTATGATATATGGCTCAACTGACTGAAGACATTTTTTAGTTCTGGTATATTTTAACATAAAAATGGACATTTTCATTTTGAAGAACATCTCGCGACCCTCCTAGTTCATTGACGTGCCCCCCCCCCCGAGGGTCGTGACCCCGCTTTGGGAACCACTGATAAGAGGATAAAAATACAACAAAACCTTTCTTTTTACCGAGCACAGCTCCGGTCTGTCTCCACGGACAATGCATTATCTAAATGAGTTGTGTCGGAAGTGTGCAAGCGTACCTATACAATCGAAGTTCGGATCTAGTGTTGTGAGTGAATTTTTAGAGCTGTCATCTATTCCCACAAGTTATGTGCAATCATTGAATATATGTACCATAATGAAACCTTCAATAAAAGAGGGTCATCTTATAACATTTCTATTTCTTACCTATCTTTCCTCAGGAAACCTCCTTAGTAATGAATATACGGAGGTAAAGTCCGGACCAATATCGAGTAATTACATTGTATAGGAGGTTCTATTTGCGTTCTGGTATTCGGTGAGATATATTCAGTTATTTATGATTATTTTCGTTTCTTTTCCTCGTACAGAAACTAGTTTATCAACTTTTCTAAGTCAGCCTCTAGTCTTTTTCGAATACAAGTCAGGTTTATATAGCACTTGGAGAAGCTTTAATCTCCAGACATGTTTGCGATCGGGTTTACATAAGAATTCTTATTTGTTAAGTTGAGTGACCACTTGGAATTTATTGGAAAAGCCATTACCTTCGATTCCCGATAGAGTTTTAGAAGCCACGCTTGTGTTTCCAATTTTAGTCGCTCAAATTTGTTTCTGATAATTGAGGTTTCATCTTTATTATCAGAAAAACCAGCAGCCGTTGTTTCTTTTATTGTTTCTTTGTTTCGGAATGAATGTTTGAGAAGACAAATGTATAATCCCGCGAGAAGTTATTTAATGAGAGATTAAATCGGGGAACTCATTGTATAGTATGAAAGTTTATATGGAAAAAAAAAGTAATGCATAAATTTTCACTCATTATTTTTCTGATCGATCATGGTTATTTTATGACATAGCTTTCAAAGCAACGCTTCAGTTTTCATGTTTTATATGTTGAACTAAGTATTTGGAACTTTTATTTCAATTTTTTGTTCACTATGTAGGAATTATGGTTATTCCGATTAATCGATTAATCGGATCAGTGAATCGATTAATTTTTAATCAGAGTTGAAAATTTTAGTTGAGTTATTTAACTCAATTAATCCGATTCAAATTCGTTTAGAATTTTTATTAAAAGTTTGCGAATTGACTTGAATTTGTTTGAAAAAAACCGATTAGATGTCTTACAAATTATGTTGCTATACATAACATTTTGGATGAGTGACTATATTTAAATATATTTGAATAAATATTTCGATCAAGTTTTTAGGCAAGTCGACTGTCTCCACAATTAACAGTATGCAGCTTTTCGTAATCTTTAAGCTACAGTTCTTTTCCCCTCAAGTGTATTTGGTAGAAACCAAATAAATGTCTATAGGAATCTTTATCTTTATCTGAAACCGACTATAGCTCAGGCCTACCACAATGAAGTGATTTTCTGCCCTCTATAGGAATCTATAGAGTGATTCAGAACAGATAAGAAAAAAAACTGTAAGAGGTAATAGTACTCGCTAAGACAAACAATTGTAATCAAAGAATGCATGGTCTCACACGAAATGCAAACGCACTAGCGCGTTTCGAAGCGCCCGCTCAGCGAACGTTAAATCGATATTCCTGTTGAAATTTATCGGGAGAAAAAGAACCCATGCATGCAAATGTAACCTGGGGAAGAAGAAGAAACGGTATGCAAATCTGCGTCACAGTGAATAAAAGGCGCGGACGCTACCCCTGTGAAGTTATTCCAACGTGCAATCGTTTTAACAGTTGTAACGTACGGGATAATGGCGCACTTTAGTGATACTGAAAAAAACAGACATGCATTTCATTTACGGAGCTGAAAGGGAAAGTACCACAAAGTCAGCGTTTTCCCCACAGGTGGTTGCCCAATCCGAAAACATTTGCGCGCTTGCATTGGTAGCTGTGCGAAACGGGATACTTTGGAACTGTCAGAACAGCAGGTGTGGAAGACGAGATTTTGGAGATGGTGGCAGATCAGCCAACTGGAGAAACCCAGAGATACCCAAGCTCTGTCGCAAGAAGCAGCGTAAGCACTTCGACGAGGTGACGAGGGCATCTACGGCAAAACCAAAAGTTATTTATACGTCAAAGATCAGATATAGTGCAAGATAATTAAAAATGATATAAATCGAAGAATCAAATTAATCAAGTTAAAGTCAAAGTGCACCGATAATAAACAACCATAGAAAGTTGTATAAAATCATATCGCAAAAGGCGCAATCAGAAGTTTGATTAATCAAGGATTGTATGACAGAAGGGCAGAGCACCCCATTGCGCTCGGACAGTTCAATACACCCAGTCTAATTCACTTTTGATCACTGTTGAAGATCTTCAAAATTTCTCTGGGACTTCATTAGATTTCGGATTCATTCCATGATCCTCGCTTGCAAACAGTGCTACCAGTGCACTGTCAGGGTGAAGACGCGGCGATCTCCTTAACGGAGGCGCTGTTGCCGGAGTTGCAGGAGATGGAGGAAACGGATCCCTTATCTTGTCAGGATGTTCCTCAAAGAATTTCACCGTTTCCTTTATCTTTTTTTTTATTTCCCTCGACCCCTGCATATGACAAGCATCCATGGTCTGTGTAGATGGGCAGCCGGCGAACAGAAGTGAAAGGGCGTCGTTTCTGTACACCATCTGGTGTAGTGCAGGGGCGTGTCAGGCTCAAGACATGAGCATTTAGCGATGGAAATCGCTTTAAAGCGATGTAAGGTGGCCGGGAAAAGCCCATGACCGGAGACAGATAATATAGGTTCGCGTGGCCAGCGCCCCTGCCCCTTGTATCTACTTTCTTTATAACTTCATGAGTTGATCGTCCTGACGTCTTCGGCATATCCCAATCCAGTTAGCAATTTGCTATCATGTCCCTCGGGAGAAGTGATTTGGCGTAAAAAGCTGGATGTAAGAGTTCGTCGTAAAAGACTCCAGTATTCGGCGCTTCTTTGGCAGCTCCGTTCCCACTGGCCGTTGTGGGCTTTTATCCAACAGATGCGTATTGATGGATGAGATACAAGTATACTCCTGATCCTTCTGGTCATTGACTTTTGAGAGAGCGGGTTTAGAATGGCCTGAATACTCTCGAACGGCTATCCGATCTTATTACAGTCTGCGTCCTTTTTGTAGCTGCATCCAGATCTGCTGTAAATATAGCGAGCATCTCTGTTTGATATCTTTGAATTATTTTCTTCTAGTTTAGCAGCCCATTTATCCACGATCTCCGTTCCCACGGTTTTTATACTGGGAGTTCCTGTTCCTGATTCCAGTTTACAGCCATCAGCGATGACGGATTTCTCCTCAGGTGTATCATCTCCCGAAGTGTCTAGAAATGATTTGATTGACCTGTAGAGATTCTTCAGAATGCAAGTTCCAGCCTATAGTTTTCTGCTCGAAGGCGTCCGGCGTACCCTCTAACAATAGACATGACTTGGGAAGCTTTAAAAGACGTGTGACTCTTGCCAGGAATTCTATCTTGAGGGATAATGACGGAAGCCTCAGGATCATCTGAAGAGCATTCATAGGTGTAGTTCTGTACGCACCAGAGATTTATAGATGGAAATGTCTTTGTATTGAATCGAGCCGTCTGAACATCTGGAATTTAGCAGAATGTCATATTGAAGCTCCATAAGCTATCATATGCTCGCTCAATCACTGTCAAGTAGAGTGATCTCCACAGAGCCCGTGTCAATCCCCACTGTGCGCCTTTCTCTTCTGTTCTTTGATGTGATCTTCCAAGCTAAGTTGCTTATCGATAAAGACACCTAAATAATATAGCACGTTCGTTTCCTTGATGGTTTTTCCTTGGAACCAGGTAGTGGGGTGGGGGGGTGGGGGAGGCTCTTCTTTGAGTCTTAGCTATGTCTTAGCCATACAGAGAGAGTGGACTTATGCATGTGCAGCCAATTTGACACTGTTTTAAGGGCTTCCTCTGCTGATCCCTTGACAGTAGGGGCAGATGCAATCACTAAAAGGTCGTCAGCATAACCCTGAACTTTGATGTTTGAGGGCCACTCAGTTTACAACAGCTCATCCAGAACAAGATTCTATAACAAGGGGCTGGAACATGAACCCTGAGGGGCACCCTTCTGAAGCTTTTTTTTTCAGCTTTTCCTGCGTCTGTGATCAACATCACTCGGCGGTGGCTCAGAAGGTCCGATAAGATTACCTTGAGCTCTTGTGGTATGGACGCTGTCGATAGACGACTCTTTCGCACGAGATGGTGCATTTAATACCCACCATAAACATGTCTAGGCGTCTGTAAATACACATGCCGTATATCTACATGCGCATCAGCGCGCTTTCCCATAAATGTTCGGGCAGGAATCATCGGCGACCACCTAATAGGACCGTATCTTCTTCCGGAACGCCTTGACGAGGGCAAATATCGGACGTTTCTGCAAGAAGTGTTACCAGACTTACTGGAGGATGTTTCAACTGCCCTCCGGTGGCGTATGTAGTTCCAGCACGATGAAGCTCCAGCCCATTTTTGGCGAGAGGTATGGCACTATCTGGAACGTCTTTTCCAAACCGATGGTTCGGGTGAGGTGGTCCTGCAGCCTGGTCACCACAATCACCCGATGTGTCGTGTTTTGATTTCTTTTTGCGGGAACAGCTGAAGAGTCTGGTGTATGAGACTCTTGACTGCGAAGTGGACCTAATCGCAAGATTTTCAGCTGCTGCTGGGGATGTTTGCGATATGCCTAGAATATTCCAGAGCGTTCCCAAATACCTCCTTCGCCCGCCGCTGCTCTTCTTGTATCAACGTCGGCGGTCGCTCTTTTGAGCAATTATTGTAAGTTATTCATTAAAGTTGCTGTTTTAACGTATACGTTATTCTTGTGTTTTCTCCTCTTATCCTCGGTTTTACTATGTTGCGCCCTGTAGCAAGTTTGCATTTCATTTCCTGCATTCTCTGATGAATTTGTTTTTGTTTTTGTGTGCACTACTACTTCTTAAAGTTTTTCCCATCTTTTTTGAATCACCCTGTATAGGAGTTTATAGGACAACAAACAACAGTATGATTCGAAGTAGTTTCGAAATCAATGATTTAACCTAAAATAACCTATTTAAACAAACGGCAAGATTCAAGTGAAGAAATTACATGTTTTGACAAATTATGTTCAGCATATTAAACTGCTTCAAGCAAGAACACAGCCTTACTTTCTTTATCTATATTTATTTTTGTTTAAATCTGCCGAATAGGTGGGTAAAATGAATAAAATATATTTTGTGTAGAATGTATTAATATAATATGGTTACAAAAAGCGTAATCTATTAAAATTCGAATAATCCATTGAATTTTTTAATTAACCAGTTGAAAAATTCAACCGATTCCCCGCCCTAGTAGGAATGTACTGAGTTGTAAAGAGTAAAACAAAGCTGATCCAGTCAATATATGAGAATATTACGATTTATATGAATGGGCGAAATAAAAAATTGTGAAATACACAGCAAATTTTGCAACACAAAACTTTTAAAATTCCAAAAACAGCTACAGATTAAAAATACAGTCAGTCCTCGGTATTCGCGGATATCGTATTCGCGGCCTTCTTCTTATAGGAAAACACTGATTTTAGCACCGAATGTGCTAACGATGGCCCTCCGAGCTTTTCTTGCGATTCTGGAAATTTTTCTGACACAAAATAAAATTAAAACTTTTCAAGAAAAATTATTGATACATATAAAAATTGAAAAATATATGATACATTACATATTGACTATACATACCAAAATGAAGTCTGTTATGCATAATCAATATGTCGGAACATAGTCATAACGAAACGAACTCTGAAACTTCAGTTTATGCCCGAGAACACTTCCATTTTCATACGGAGCCAATCGAAAATATTTTAAAATACATTTTCACGTTAAAGAGGACACATGACGTTCAAACGAAAATTTCTTATTACGCTATATTTCTTGCGAAAAATGCTGTAATGACATTTCAGTATCAATACAATAACAATTTCAGGTCTCTTAGTTTAAAAAATATGCGTTTCAACAAGCTTGGCGCCTTACTTAGGCACTAAGAGGCGCCAAACTGGAACAGCCATTTTCTTGTCCCCGCGTCTCCAATTTGATTGAGAAGCATCAATTTTTTTTTTAATTTGCTCTGTAGGCATATATCGATGATATGAAGCATGAATTTTGTATTATAAAGCGGAAGAATGACTTTAGGAGAACACGAAGAGACCTTTTTGAAAATGAGACCAAGCATTCTATTCCCTTTTTTGACCACCGCTGAACAATGTTCAGAAAACCTAAGCCGCTCGTCAATGAGAATTCCCAAATCGGTGACCCTAGTTGCATTGGTGCATCCTAGTTGAGATATTTTTTTTTTAATTAAGGGACCTGTCTTTGTTATTTTATTGATACTAAATTGCCATTGTAGCATTTTTAGAAAGAAATATTCAGTAGCCTAATGGGATATTTTCGTTTGAACGTCGGATCGATGACATCAAAATGTAAATGTAATAATTAATTAAATAGTAATCTAGATACATTGACAGAAGCGTAATTAATTGAGTTGACTGCTTCTGAATCTGAAGTAATATCCTGATGAAAAAGTGGGATATGGGCTTCACATGTTTAAATCGTCAAAGGATCCAGAAAGAAATAACACACGGTAATACCGATTCTCCACATGAAGAAAACTTGGTAGATGAAACATTGCCAATATATTCCAACATATTTAATTTAATGAAGAAAAATTAATTGTACCTCAGGCGCACTCTGCTCTTTTCATTATCGGCCTACAAAACAAAATTTTTTGGTTGTGGTTATTCGTGGATTTTCCGTATTCACGGGTACTCTCGGTACGTACCCACCGCAAATACCGAGAGCCGACTGTAACATCTTAATAATTGTATGGCAAAGCCACCTACCTATCAGCTGAACTTCCACGCAACCTTTTCACACTAAAAAATAGAATTAACATATAAAACGTAAATTTCTGGGCACACAAATTACGTATTTTTACTAAAAAATTTGTTCAAATTTTATGAATTTTTAAAGTGATTTTTTTTATCCTCTCTTGTGCACTAACCAGTTTTCCAACATTCAAAATCGATATTTTAAGCTTCAAAGAATCCTCAATTACATAATTTTTCGAGAGAAAAAAGCAGTTAATTTTCTTTATGACCGCGATAATTAATTCTATAGCTTTGCGTGGAAATGTACAATTCAAATGGAGTCAATCGATGATGATTTATAAGAAAAATCTCACAACACACCTCTCTCTGTGTTTAAAGCTATCTTTTTTGGTGACAGACTTTGAGAGCTCCAAATTTTTCCCCCTACCTTACGGTTCGTAAGAGGCAAAGGGTGATGAACATTAGCGTAAAGATATCACAAGAAACCACATCGTACCATGAAATAATCATTTTTCAATACTAAGTTATTAATGGTAAAACTAAAGCCAGAGCCTACAGCAATAGATCAGTTTTTGGTGGGAAGGCTCTTAGGATGCTTTTACTGCGAGCGGTGTCCCTGGCGCTATGATTGAAGACCCCTCAGGATCGAAATCTCATCATATAATCGATGTCCGGCATGACACTGATGAATTGCTCCGGGAACCAAGGAAATTTCCGGATCGCACGCACGTATAAACATACGTACACACACACACGTGTTTCCGGCATTGGCTGGGAAAAGTCGCGGAAAAAGCCATGTTTTCGCCTGTTCGCATTTTTTCTTGTCCTCTTATATTTACCGATGGCCTCAAGAGGTGGAATCCAGCTTTGTAGCTTCGACCAAATGTCTGCGAGAAATATGGCGCTCCAGAGCCACCCGTAGGGGTGTGCGGCAGATGCGGTCGCACTGGGCCCCTCGAGTGAGACTACTCTATGGAGCCATGGCTAAGAGAAAAAGCTGGTATGTAGTATTTGATTTCCAAGGTGCCAATTCAGGGTTTGTTCATCCAAAATCATAGGGGTAGCATAAATATAGAGGGTATCCTATAATTTCGTTAATAGTTTAAAAATTCACAAAAATTGAATGAACTGATGTATTTGAATGTAGTCAGCGTAAAAGTTGTTCTCACGTGGGCGGAGGGAAAATAGTTCTCTTTTTATCGATAGAGAGCGCTGCGTGAGACTTGCAGGAGTGATTACTTCACCCAAAACCAACTCAGGTTATCGTTACATTGCAATTTAATGCCATTAATGAGTTGCGTTGGAAATAAAGGCGCCATCTATCGGTTGTCACCTCAAGTTCGTTTGGGATTTTTTTCATCCATATTCTTCCTCGGGTAAACGAACATTTTACAACCACGCCAGTCAGGGAAAAGTGTAATTTCTCTCCATCGGAAATTGAATCGAAAGCAGGAGTGACTGCACCTGAACATTTCTTCAATCTCTTCTAATACAAATACAAATACAACGCCACAACAGGCAAATTGCCCAACGAGGTGGCTGACTTAAGAACATCATGGATCCCCGAGCCATCCTTTTGGAGGCCCTACCTACTACTACTACACCACACCCCCCCCCCCCCCCCGCGTAACCCCCCCCCCCCCCCAACGAATCGGTACATGCGGGAATGTGCGTGTACGTGTAGAGAAACCTGACGTGAAGTTTTTTTTGTTTCTCTGTAATGCTTGTTATGTGTGGTGCTGCCATCTGCCACCAGTTTTTCTAACTATGAGTGAAGTGTTATGATTGAATGATTTATCGTTGTAGGACTGTTGCTCTCTGTGGCGAGACTTTTTAACGGGGAAATCGGCTCGCATTTGCGCCTTGAAGTTGGAAACCACAGAAAACCAACTTCAGCCGACCACCACTGTGGGGTTCTGTGGGCTAAACGTTCTTAAAACTTCAGCCAGTGATTCGTGACTCCTTGTCAGAAAACTTTCCTGACACAGGGGTACCACAGAAACGGCGACATGACCGCAGAAAAAATTGCTACAGCAGGGAGTCCCCCATCGAGGGATTAGCGCACCAACCTCTCGTTGAGTATAAAAAAAGCAAGCCTGCCGTTCGGAACCGGCAATAAATTATATGTCCCGGTCTAATTAGCCCTCGTGTGCAGAAAATGACCGTGTTACGACAAAAATGATCAAATGATTCGTGACTGCGGTGAACTAACTTCACCAACAGTGTTTTACTCACTAATGTCAACACCGCAATGGAAAACTTATATAAGCGTCAGTAACAGGAAAATTCAGAAATCAGCTATTAATCGTACACCCTGCATTTTATTGAACTCTGATTTAGCACATTTCCAGTAATTTGCATTCGTTCTATAACATTTCACATAAAACAATAGTAAAGCTACTTTAATGCCGGACAATGTGAGAAGAACAATGATTGATGCAATCAGAGGAAGACAGGTATCCCTTTATACGGATGAAGGTGAGGCCACTATAGTTCATACGAAAGGATACCCCTCAAGGCACCTGTAGTGGGCCGATGCTTTGGTACCTTGTCATAAATGATTTTACTCACGAAAAACTGGCCTGAAAATATAGAAATTCAAGCGTATGCTGATGATATATTGCTATTCAACAATCCGCAGGTCACTGAGCACGCAAAAGCAGCAACGGTATTATTGGATACATGGATCACAAAAAATAAATTAGAGATTGAATTCTTTAAATCCAATTACTTATGGATTTCTCACAAAAAGGGAAGACCAACCATTAGACTGCGAAACAATCCAATAAGACACAATATGAATATCAGATATTTAGGAATAATGTTTGATAGAAACCTGACACGGTTCAAACATGTGTGTTATCTAATCAAGAAAACACAGAAATTTTTACAAAATTTTAAAAGAATGTCAGGTCACCATGTATTAGAAATACGCTTTATAAAGTTGTCGACGTTCGCATTATAGCGTATGGTGCTATTGCATGGTTCAATGGTCCTAAACAACAATTTAGAACAAAAGTTGACTCTCTTCAAAGAAAATTACTTCTATTCATCACTGGTGCTTACTCCACAACACCAAGTAGTGTGTTACAAGTATTAACTAACAATCCTCCGCTACATATACTATTGAATAACGAAGTGCAGAAAGCAAATTTGAGGCTCGGGCGCGAAATTAAAATAAATAATGCAACATATATTCCTACAGATGTAGAGCATAAACATCCGCCTTGGACGTACAACCCGTCGAATGATATTTTGCCCACATGGACAACAGGAAGATTACAATAAATTTGGTGAAAGTTCATGTAGGCATTGAGGGGAATGAAATGGCGGATAAATTCGCAAAAGAGACCACACAACATCAACATGAAAGCCAAATAATGAAATTACCGGCATCCTACCTTAAAAATCTGCTCAGAGAAATGGCAACACTATTGGCAAATATGCACAACTGGACGAAAGGTCTCCGACATTATACCAAAAGTGGGTAAAATGAAAGAAGTCATGCCGAGAGAAATAGTAATGTTCCTCACAGAACACGGTCCATTCGGCGAATACATGCAAAGGTTCAAAATCAGCCAGACCAGCACGTGTAGATACGGCCATTCGGGAAGCGTGATACACTATGGGACACAGTGTTAGTATACAAAGAGATACCATCTAGAAGAACCACCGAACGGGCAAGAGATCTTATGGAAACGAGAAATTATTGTACAAAGATCAGCAACGAGAAAACTACAAGTCTTGAACTATCTGGTGAATAATAAAGAAACTGTTTGATAATACAGTCGATTCCGGTTACAACGAACTCCAAGAGACCGGAGAAATCACTTCGCTATAACGAAATTTCGTTATAACGGAATTCCAGGTGTTTGCATTGTTAATATGAAAATTTATCTCGGGGAATTAGAAAAGCGTTCGTTTAAACGAGATTTTCGCTATAACAGTATTCGTTAAAACGGGATTCGACTGTAACTGGAAGGAGGGAATAAAGTACTAGTGATTCAGAAGTAGAATCTGAAATAGAGCCAGACTCAAGTTAAATGGGCCAGCTTAGGCTCCTACACCATAATATATCAATCATCTGGAATCAAAAATATCTACGTAAGAGCAATTTTTGAAAGTAAGAAGTAATGTCCTCACACACCTTATTTGAACAATACAAATGTTTTAGTATATACACTGACATAGTAGGATTATAATTTTGTTACCATGGATGAGCACATAATATTTGCTCCCAGTATATGTATTGTATTTGTGAGTAATTCAAATGTGAGTGCCTAGTACTGTGAACGGAGGTCCTGTTTGATTATTCTCGTCGCAGTGGAGGCTCTGTGTGTTTTCATCTGCGTGTGCGTATATTGCATATTCTGTAAAAAAGAAAGGGAAGGAAAACTGCTCAGCACTGCGGACGGAGGCTTTGTTTCCCTTCACAGTGGAGGCGTTGTATATATTTTGTATGCATTGTATATTTATATCATTCGAATCTTCCACCTCAACATACCCACTTCATCTTCTCTTACTTGCCCCACAAGTCTCCTCCTCACTTCTTTTGAAATCCCAGGCTGAGGTCTCCAACACTTATGTGCCACTCTGGGCGCACTTCAATTTTTCTCCGTGGTCATTGAGTTCAGCTATCCATTTTTAGTCAGATGGCTCGTACGTTACATCGACTTGCTAGCTGTGTTCATGGGGAGAACGACGCGAGTGATTTGATACTTGCGAGCACGGGGCAAGGGGACCACTACTATTAATCTCTGCTAATTTTTCCGACGCAACTCTGCCTCTTTTGAGGTAACGGAAGTAAGTTGCTTTGCATCAGTCCGGGGTTGTGAGCGGTTTTATCTATCTACTGTACATAGAAGTGATAAAGATAATACAAAACAAGTTTTTAGTGAGGTTGAAAAATGCAAGGCGCACTAATACACTCTCTTATCCAAAAAAATATCTCTCTGTACTGCTTCCCCACCCTTTTATTTCTTATCTTTCTTTCCTTTTTAACGGGGAACAAGGCTTCTCTGTTTATCCCCTCTAATGCACATCATTAATATGTATCGCCAACAGCTTGTTCCGGAAGAGGCTAAAGAATTAGCGATGTTTGACAATAACTGTGGACATTTGTGCCTGCCTCTTGAAAAAAAATGCGCATGCTATAAGATCGACATAACATTGCAGCTGTACATCTGAAGACAAATTATGCCATCGAACACGCAATAGCAAGGCCATAATTCGCTACACTAGATTTTCTCATTTAATTTTTCATCATACGTTAAAGAAATTTCAATACTACAATTTATTAATTTATATGATAAAATACCGAATAATAATGGCAACCAATAAATATTTCATCTTGCAAAAACTGTATCACATTTCAAAATATTATTATTTCATTCATAATATTGAAAATTTGTGTAATCTTAGAAATACTTTTGACCAATTAATTAACATATAATTCGCTTATTAATTTGAGTTTGATCCTCAATGACTATTTATAGCAATAAATGACGACACCAAGAAATATTTCCAGCCAAAATTATTTTTAGCACGTTTTCATATCGTTTTTGTGGTATTCTAATACGCACATGGCACGTACTGGAATTGTGAAATCGTCTTAGAGAATTTTGACAGTTGCACATTGGACAGTTTCGTTGTTGAAACGTAAAAGCAGGTTGCTTTCCGGATCGTTTCCCGCAAAAAAGTAGTCACGGGGGTGAGATTCGGGGAGTATGGAAACCAATCCATGCCTGTAAATGTGGAATAGTTTAAAGAATGGGTTCCTTTTTCCCATGTTCAATGCTTATTGGTGAGCTTTGCCGGCTCCCCAGAGCTGTTTAACAAAGAATCTCTTCGAAGCAACATTGTCAGAGACAAAGCTCCGCGGTGCCTCTGACAAACGTTTGAGGCGCACAGTTTGAGAACCCATGGTTTAAAGTATTAAAGGTCGGTGTTAACTAGCTTGTGCTAGTTAAAATAGAAATAGGGAATAGAGGGAATATTTAAAATTAGTATTTTTCTGATATATTTAAAATTTGATGACAAATTTAAATACTCCAAACTATCAAATTTTAAATATATCTGAAAAATACTAATTTTAAATATTCCCTCTATTCTATATTTCAACTAGCAACAAGCTAGTTAACATCTGCCCGTGGCATGGTTTTAGATCACTCAAGCGTTCCTCGTAATGTTTACATAATCACATAAGGGGGTTCATTATTAATGTGGTTCATAAGTGCCTTAACATTTCATTATCAGGGGTGGCTCGTGAAGAAGGCGCATAGGCGTGCTCCCCCCGAATATTATGTCATTAATTTAATACTATAAATGGATTCGATACCGACTTAGTACAATTGAATTTCTTTCTTTTTAGTTTTTGAAATTAATTCAATAAATTAGAAAAGAAAAATTTCGGAAGTATTGATAAAAAGAAAGAAGAAGAGTCCCGTAAAATACGGTACATATGGTCAAGGTTCGGCAGCGCTTTCAATGGAGAGAGCTTTGTATTCTTCTTTCCTCTTTTTCCGCTTTCCGTCGAGAGTATCAGATACCCTTTGGTAATATTAATGCAAGAGAAGGGAGAAAGGGGGATTGTGTGGTTAGCACAGATTATTATGCTCGTTTCGGCCGCGCTAAAATCGCGCCGCGAATGCAAAAAAAAGAACCACTGGTCAGAACGAATCTGATATTTCACCTGAATATACATAAATCAGTGGGATTTTGTCTGGCAAAAGAAGAAATAGTTCAAAAATTGACTGATGGATGGCGCTGTATTCGTCATAAGACGCAAGACATGACACGAGCATCGCACAGGCGGGGAGAGAACATGCAGTTCTCCTGTTATTCTCTGTGTCCGAGAAGGTCGTCATGACGTTGTTATTGAAGGATCGGGCTCGGCTTTGAATCTTTTCTTACAAGAACGGTGACTCCGTGGAATGTGCATTGAAAAATTCCGGACATTAAAGGGTATTAGAAGCGACTCTGGCCCGATGTCTGAAAACGGTCTAAAGAAGATGATTTCTAAATCCGAAGCGACGGGTTCGTTTGACGTACGGTGTGGCAGAGGGAAGAAAGCGAATGCTTCGATGTCAGTGGAGTAAGTGGCTACAGCATTGTAGGAAGCGTCAAGCAGTGCTTTGGGAATGTGCAGTGCTCGGGGAATTGGCTGAACTTTTTACACATGCCTGTCAGCACGGTTCGTAATATTTTACGAAATATCCTGCAATGCTGCTATCCGTACAAAATTACGCATGTTTAAGAGTTGTTTCCTGCGGACCTGCCAATACGAGAACATTCCGCCCTGCAATTTCTTGCTCGGATGGAAGTGGACCATTCATGGCCGTGGAACATTTTGTGGACAGACGAAGCCGATTTCCATCTCCAATGTTCTGTTTCGTTGATAAAGCATTATTATTTTTGTACTGCATAGACATACAGATAATGTGAAAAATAATTTGATAAACAGAAATTATTGAATGCAGTGCAATATGTTACTAATTGTTAATAGTACATGTACTCAGTGCCGGAACTAGGAGGAAGAGGGAGAGAGTAATTGCCCGGACCTAAAAATTTAGGGGGCGACAAGTTTTAGGGGTTAACAAAGAACACCATTATATATAAATTATCGGATTTTAAATTGGTGGTGGGGGCGGCGGCAAAAATCCTAGTTACGGCGCTACAATATACTTGACTACATATCATTACTGATAGATGGCGGTATAGTTTGGAAATCTGGGTTCCCCCTCCAAAATATCCGACCACGACCCGCCGCTATTCATTATTAAGTGGCCGGGAACACGTTTTCAAAATCCAGGAAGTAGCCCGCACTCGCCTAAACGTTGAGCACCCTTTTTCAGATGGATGGTGAAACGTGCCAGAAATGGTTCGCGCATGTCCAGGAATGAGTGTGTTGTTTGTCTATATTGCCGCCATCTGTATTCCGAACTAGAAGTGAGAATTAACAATCACGTGTGCCGCCGGTCTGCTGCTGCTAAGGAATTCCAACTAAAAATTCTTAAAAATTAAATCAGTGAAATTTACTCTTTTTATGAAGCTTTAATTACCGAATATATTCTAGGAAATTTGAAAGTACGATGATCTTCCTTCTGGGTACGAGATTTTTCTTTTTTCACGATAGAATTATCTTCTCGGAACGGGAGGAGACACAGATACATTAAATTGATTATCCTTTACCCGGCAGTCATACTGGGAAATGTCAAATTAGGCGAGAAATGTTTTGACAGGGTGATATCAATGAAAGAAGAGCAACGTTCTATGAGAACTAATTGCCGAGCTAATTGCATTAGTGGCATTAAATTGGTGGAATTTCAAACACGCGTTTCCTCGACACGCAAATTCGGCGATGACAAGGCTTATAATTGGCCGTGAACGAAGATTCAGCTCGAAGGCAACTTCCCGAAACTTTTGACTGATGCTAACCGATGATCATTTGCATTTTTTCCCTCCTTTTATTTCCTATCATGTAATGCAGCATTACTTGGCTTCCAATGTGCGATATAATTCGAGATATTATCCTTGTCTAGAAAGTATTATCATTGTTTGGAAGTCGGAAACCATCCATGAAAATGCGACGAAACAGACCCGCCTAAAGTTTATCTTTTGTTTCTACAGATTTATTCCGATGTAAACGCCATTGTTCACGAGTGTACTAAAATAATTATTGTGTTGCGAGTGTTAAAAATGTTTTGTAGAAAACAAATATATCAAGATAAGACAAGTATTGTCGCGGATAATCGATACTTCAAGGGTTTGTAACCTTTTATAACGTCCGGGACACGATTGATCTGGAACAGTGCCGTCGCCGGTCACTCAAGTGCTGTGGAAACGTGCCGCGGGCCGTGTGTGCCCCGTCCTCCACTCAGAATTCACTTGCAGGAAGCCCAAAACCAGTAAAGCCCTGTAACCTGGTCTAAAGAACGAGTTTTCAACTTTTAAGACAGTGCAAAAAAGTAAAAATTTCCATGAAACTTAATGTGCTTATAAGTTAATAAACTAATAAATATCCAATAAGTTAAAAAGAAACAATAATTCACACACACAAATTAATGAAACTTTATATTTAATAAGGAAACAACTTAAGTATTACTTCAGTAAGTAAAAGTCATTTTTACGATGAACTTAAGTTCTCCCTTGTACATCCAATCTACAAAAAAGGAGATCCTAACAATATGGCTAACTACAGACCAATCTCAGTTCTTCCAATATTTTCAAAAGTTATTGAAAAACATATGAATGGACAACTAATTAGCTTCTTAAACCATAACAACTTTATCGCATGCAATCAGTATGGATTCCAGCAAAACAAAAATACTGAAATGGCTATACTAAAAGTCTGTAATTATCTAAATAATGATTACAATAATAACAAATATTGCATAATAGTCTATCTGGATTTAAAGCAAGCATTTGATAACGTAGACTTAAATATATTAACAATAAAATTACATAAGGCTGGAGTCAGGGGACATGTACTTGAATGGTTCAAAACTTATTATTTACATAGACACCAAGCTGTTACTATAAATAGGGAAATTAGTGATTACCACGAAACCAAAAAAGGTGTACCCCAGGGTTCAGTGTTGGGTCCCACATTATTCTTAATTTATATAAATGACTTTTGCAAAATGCACCTGAACGGACAGCTAATCTCATTTGCAGACGATACAGCATTATATATATAGAAGATGACGATATAACAAATCTTTTAATGAAAACTGAAAATGACCTTAGAAATATCAATCAGTGGATGACAAAAAATAAACTTAAACTAAACATTAGTAAAACAAAATATCAATGCATAAAAACACGAAGCATTCATCATGACACTGAAATTCCCGTTAAAATCCATAGCTGTCACCCACAGGAACAACATAACTGTAATTGTGAACTCATAGAAAGAGTTTACGAGTATGAATATCTAGGAATAATGATTCAAGATGACCTAAAATGGAGTGCTCATTGCAACAAACTTGTCAAAAAACTTAGATTACACACAGTCCTGATATATAGATTGAAGTACCTAATAGATGCAGACTTTCTAAAAGATATCTTCTATGCTTGGGTGTTCTCTATAATAACCTATGGCTTATGTGCTTGGGGAGGTGCATACCAAACCAACATTGAAAAGCTAAGCAACATATATAATAAAATAAGAAGTATGATAATGGACACATATCGTGAAAACTATAATAATATAAATAGCTATATTTTTAACATCAGAAAGCTATATATTTACAGAATGATTAACTTCTTAACAAGAAACAACGAATGGTTACAGAGAAAAACAAATAGAACCTCGGTAAGACTTAAAAACGAATATCAAATACCAAAAACTAAAAAATATCTCTTCCAGAAAAGTTTCTCTTTCAATGCACGTAAAATAATGAATTTTTTCCAATCGGAGTACCAAACAACTAACAACACTAACAAAAAGTATGAAATATATCAATATGTAAAAACGTCTGAAATAATGAAAATGATATTTTCCTAGCATTATGAAATGTTTTGATTGCTCTATTTCATTTTCACATGTCCTGCCAATAGCATATCTATATAGACACTATTACATAAATTATGTCTTGCGCACTGAATCACCTACAATATATATAATTCTTGAATTTTTTGCGAAATCTTCACAATTGTGAAATTACAATCGTCTATTTTATATTTTTTTTTCTCTGATAAATTTTATCCCATTGCTTTATGTCTTCATGCAAATAGAAAACCTAATAACATTGTAATGTACTTTGGTTCAAATTGGCGGCTAAACAAATAGAAATATTCGAAGGAAGAGAGATAAGGGGGAAAAAAATAAATAAATAAATATATATATATATATATATATGTGTGTGTATGTGTATATATGTATATATATGTATCACTCATTGTATTACTTTTACTATTATTTTTTCTTTTTATTTCTTATTTAATTATATTTTGTCTCTTGTTTTGATTATGTAAACAGAGAAGACATAAATCTTATAGGCTTCCTGGAAGGACAATTGTCCCTTGGGGCCACACAGATGTCTTTATTGTTTGTGTGCGCGCTCAATTTCATATGTATATTTGTGTATAGTTTAAAAAAAAAATTTTGGACGAATCCACCGTGCTCACCATGAACACGAAGGTTCACTCAATCAATGCGTATTCAAGAAGTAAATATGAAAACTTTATTTTAATATAATTATGAGATACGATATTACTTTTCAGAAATACAAACAAACTTGAAGTCCATCTCATGTTCCTAAAACTTCGATATGTATGTACAATATACATGTACAATGAACAGAAATTTTTTCTCGTAAAATGCTCTTAATGATCGAGAATTTAATTTTAAAAATAACAATAATGAAAGGAAGTTTGAAAGTTTTCACTCATAGATGACGTTATACTATTAATCATTCTCCAAAAAATTTGATCTTCACAACTACACTTTTCAGACCACATTCTTATATTATTATATCATATATCATTCACTTTTAGAACACCCTGTATTCCTTTTTCTTATGGACGAAATTTCACACCAATCCCGATACTTTGTGGAATCAGACCGTAATGGAATTTTTCACTTGATAAAGCTCTAATAAAAAAAGATTAAAATTAGAGCACTAGAACGACGGCTGCAGTCATTTTGACCGAAAAGCTACTTGAATTTTCAATTTCAAGTAGCTTTGTTTTTCAATATAAAAATGTTGAAATTTCATGAAATTCCTCATCTTGTTCTTATAACCTTTCTACGTTTCTTCGCTTAGAGATAAAATGAAGTTTTACCTAGAACCGTGGTTCCCAACCTTGGGCAAAGTGGGCAGTTTGATTTTTCAAAGGAGCAATCGTGATTTATGAAAATTCATATTTGATGAAAAAATAATTTCTCAGAAATAAAATAAAAACTCATATTCACTTAATGAAAACGATTTTTGAATTAATGAAAATCCATATATAATCGAAAAATAATAATTTCCGAATTAAAGAAATTCATATCAAATTAAAAAAATAATAAATCACACACACACACACACACACACACACACACACACACACACACACACACACACACACACACACACACACACACACACACACACACACACACACACACACACACACAAATTAATGAAATTTTATATTTAATGAGGAAATAACGCAAGTATCGATAAGTTGCCTCGAAACCCTGGGCCCCATTGAGTTTTCCCATTAAGACGCTACTGCGAGAATCAAGATACTGTATGTACCACAGTATGACTTATTGGGCATTGGGTTTCATGGAAATTTTTACTTTTTTGCACTGTCTTAAAAGTTTATAGGAGACGGGGTCATCAATATATTATAAGATGATTGGGGGAGCATGGAGAAGAAAAGGTAGCAAAACACTGACAAGACTAGAACGACGGTAGCGGTCATTTTGACGGCTAGAGAGATACAGTCGAATTCCGTTATAACGAACGCCAAGAGACCAGAGAGATGACTTCGTTAAAACGAAATTTCGTTATAGAGGAATTCCAGGTTACCTAGCATTGTTCCTATGTAAACTTATTTGGGGGATTAGAAAAGTGTTTGTTAAAACGAGATTTTCGCTATAATGGTATTTGTTAAAACGGGATTCGACTGTACTATATACACTAATAATACTGTTACAAAGCTTCCTGAAATGAAAATTTGTCTTACGCGAACATAAATACTGGGAGAATAAATGTTCTACCACGGTGTTTTGTTTTTTCTAGTAAACGTTTTGAACCATTCAAAGGTACACTTTTGAAGAAGCTCGTCATACGTTATTCAATTCATTTACCGTTTCTATAGGTCTTTGCGCTTTTATTGCATTGCATTTGCTGAAAACAATGTTGCGCAGAAAAAAAACGTCTTCATTTTTTACGATTTTACCCACGGCCCCTACGAGAGTGGCACTGACGGGGATCCAGCTCGGGTGCCTGCGACGATTACCATCTTTTTTTTTGTTCCTCCACACTATAAATGGGGCACGGAAGACCACCAAAGATCCCAGGCTAGGAGCCCTGTTGCAGGGTTTGGGGAGCCATGATTTCATAAATCACATATCATACTTTCGACTGAGCAAACAAGCATTTACCTTCATTCCCGAGCTACTACCTTCTCTTTGTTTTTGAAAATCATCGGTTTATTTTGCAACTGATAAGAACATCAAAAATGATTGACAATTGTTGTCATGTTATAAATCATGTTTCTTATTCGCTGAAAAATCTGACAAAAAACCGCTGAAATTCTTGTGTTTGTTGCTCATTTTTAAATCATACGGGATCTCAAATTTGAAGAAATAGCTTCAGTTCAAAATTTATTTGATAGGGAATTTCCATTGATAGGGAATCCCTCAGCGATGGATGAATATTTATCGTTGTTACCAAATCACACAGAGAACCGCCCCCGAATTACAACATTAATTGTTGTAACGTTAAAGGAGAATTTGAAGGGTGCAATTTCAGCCACCACCCTCTCTCTTGTCCAGTGCACCAGACCCGTCTGATCCCATCCAGTTGCCACCCTATTGATTAATCAATTATCATAATATTACAGTGTCAATATAACCATACTTTCTAATATAATCAATTATGCAATTATCGCAATCAATTACA
This sequence comes from Pholcus phalangioides, assembly GCF_987345545.1. Taxonomy (NCBI): domain Eukaryota; kingdom Metazoa; phylum Arthropoda; class Arachnida; order Araneae; family Pholcidae; genus Pholcus; species Pholcus phalangioides. The sequence continues at coordinate 43,948,563 of NW_028301596.1, read as the reverse complement.
GAACGGATTATAATTTTACATGTCACGTGGATCATAAATTTTAGTACTTTTATTTTTCAGAAAAAAACCGGTCATTCCCAATAACGCCCACATTTTCACGGTCCCGTTAGTGGCCGTTGTCGGGAGGTTTTACTGTATTATCTTTCTGTATAAACGCACAAATATGAGTCTTATTTATCACATTGAGGTTTGAATTCATAATTTAAAAAATGAGGAAAGGAAAACTTTATAATTATAATTAGCGAACAATTTTATCGCTAAAAGCACACTATAAAAGAAAATGCTTTCTTTATTATAATCTGATGATACTTTAGTAAATTAGACATTATTGATTAAAATGAGATAATTACCGACTATAAAAAGACTGTTGATAGTCGGTCGGAAATCTGACCAATAAATATTTTATTTGGTGATTCTTCGCAATTAGGAAGAAGGTGACTTTTCAGTGAGGAAATGCCTGTTGGCAGAGATATCTACTAAGTGTGTATATTGCATTGAGGGAGGAATCATCATTTTCTCATTACCCAGCAACACATAATGGAAATTCCTTACCGTACGTTAGGCAAACAAAGATAATACGCCGCCCTGCATTAAGATGTCTTTCCTTTGCATCCTATGGGCACCGCTAATGTTATCTGAGGAGATGGAATTCTTTACATTCTCCAGCGTAATTTTCTGAGAAATACGTTCCCTCCTCCCTCTTTTTTGTTATACAGGAAAATAAACACTTCTGGACAGCATTTTCCCCAGCGTTAGCTATATTATAAATTTTCAACATTTCATGTTTGAAAAATTTGTTTTATAATTTTAAAGCGTGTGGCATTACGTTTAAGCCTTAATTACTGTTTTTAATATACTCATCTTTTGTTTAAAAAATATACTAAATATTTTTATGCTGCAAATTTTTAAAATAATTTTGTTATATTTAATTTAAAAATTTTAAATATTCCCGGAAATATTTGATTTTTGGTTCAAGCCGAAATGATATGACATGCACAATGCTTATAATTGGATTTTTTTCTTATTCAGGGCACGCTGGAAAGCGAACGAGTGAGCTAAACAGCATCCAAACTTGTTGTGCAGTGATTCTCAACAGGTGCTCCGCAGCGCCCTTAGGGATCAGTGTACACTTACTTACCAGGGGCTGCGCGGCTACTCGAGGAAAACAAATTAGATTAGTGAATTTGATAAGAGTAGATAAATAAACAAAATATAAAAAGAGGTCTACGAGACTCCACCATACCAATTGTATATTAAAACTGGCTCTGCTAGTAAATAAAGGTTGAGAACCTCTGTTGTTCTAGTGTAATATCGGACCATAGAATTACTTATTTATTTTTTATTTATTGAACTTAACATCACAAAAACATACAAGACAGAGAGACAAAAAGAAAAATACAAAAAAACATACACTATTTGGTCCAAAGGGGATATAATCCTTCCATGGATCATAAACAGTAATTCACACACAAATGGGAGAATTTTCTTGGCAACCTCTTGAAAGTGTATAAAAACAATAACACTCAATAATACACAATAAACAATAATATTCAATATCTAAATTATAAATTAACACTCTTTTTCAAATTACAGTGATTGGTTAATTATCAAATAAAATGAACTGTTTAATATCCGTTATTTCAAATACACACATTTTGTCATAGCTTTTTTTTAAATATATTAAGTGGAAACTGTTGTCTATTAATAACATTATTTGATCATTTTTGTCGCACCACGGTCATTTTCTGCACACGAGGGCTAATTAGACCGGGACCTACAATTTATTGCCGATTCCGAACGGCAGGCTTGTTTTTCATACTCATCGAGAGGTTGGTGCGCTAACCCCTCGATGGGGGAACTCTCTGCGGTAGCAATTTTTGCTGCGGTCAAGTCGCCGCTTTTTGTTGTACCCCTGTGTCAGGAAAGTTTTCTGACAAGGACGAACTGGGTATCGAACTCGCGACACCTCTAAACATCCTTTGATACTTTAGGCGAGCATCTTATCGACCGGGCTACCGCGCCCCTATTATTAATAACATTAAACTCATTGAATAACCTTGGAGCAAGAAAGCATAAAGATGCTTTGAAAATTGTTTTTCTTCGTAAGGGTATATGATACAGATTCTCTGTTCGTTATATAGTACTTCCAACTGCTCTGCTAGGAAACCAGTCAGGATTTTTATACATGAACAGCAACACTTTGTATAAATAAAGTTGACATACGTTAAAATGAATTAGTGATACATTTCCCTCTTTGAGAAAATATTATTAATCTGCCGAATCTCGTCGAAAAAAGTCATAAATGATTCATACACAGAACAGGATTTTTGTATGTTCCTCCCCAGATAGTTAATTTATAATATATGTGGAAATGCTTATACATAGAGCACTTCTCTCTCACTCCTCACTCTTATACGAAATAATACATTACAGTTTGAACATCAAACTCATAATTGCTCTTGGTTTATTGATAATTAAATTAGTATGATCTTTCCATTTCAAGTTGGACGAGATAACTGATCCAAAAGATATTTATAATTCATTACTCTTTCTATATAAGCAATAATTACATATAGTATTAGTGTAATAATCACCACATTCATGAATTTAATTTCACAGTTGTCTGTGTATATTTGGATTTATTAAATTGAATGCATCCACGCATTTGGTTTTACTTGCGTTCAGATGTAGTCGAAGACTTTTAATTCTTTTATATTCGTGGTGTAAATTTATTTTTCTAAATTTTTAGAAAAAACTTAGAAAGAGAAACAAAAAAGGTTTAGTTCGGAAAATTTTCGGTTGGGACTAACTGCTATGGCGCTGATTCATTTCATGTTACGATTTTCATAACGTGGTGGAAGTTTGTGACATTAGAAGCCGTGGGAAATTGGTTGGAAAACATCTTTTTCATGATGATGGTGCTGTCGTTGGCAGTTTGCTCCAAAGAAAAACGGAAATATATTTTACGGGTACGATGAAGTAATCTTGTAGTAAGCCTTGTAATTAGTAATACGTGTAGTAGGCCTATATCCAATTGCAGCAATAAAATTATCATAGTGTTAATCTGTCCTGTTTCTCAACCATTTTCAAACACCATTTAATTTTTCATCATTCTCTTCAACGCCATTTTTGCACCTATAGCTAATGTTGGAAACTTTTTTTTTTTGGGAAGGTTTTTTTCGATCTGCAAGAGATTAGAGTTGTTCGATGTTTACGAGACACAATTTGGAGGCTTCGTTTCTGGATCAATCTCATCACGCCGAGTGGTAGACAGTACCGTACCGCATGGACTCATCCGGGTACGACTTGGGGCCTCATGAAAATGACATGTGATTAAAAATTTCGAGGGTAAGCACATGCAAATTGGTAGGCAGTAGAAACATTTACAGCTAGAAAAGGGGAGCCCTTCGAAAAATCACTTCCCTCGGGGCCCATGATACTCTTAAGACGGGCATGGGGGGGGGGACAAACGTTTCAAACAACTGTATTTATCACACATATACTTTTTTTCTTTCAAACCGAGCACAACTCAGGTCTATCACCATTTATGGGCGATTTACTACCTAGTGAGTTGTGCCAGAGGTGTAACTGTGTGTGTACCTAACAGTCTGAGTGCATATGTAGTGTCGTGTTTGATTTTTTTCAGTGGTGCCATCTATATTTCAGAAGTGAAGTTAGTGATGTGTTATGATTGAATTTGTGCTGTTCGTAGGTCTGTTAGTCTCTTTGGCGAGACTTTTTAACGGGGAGATCGGCTCGCATTCGCGCCTTGAAGTTGGAAACCACAGAAAACCAACTTCAGCCGACCACCACTATGGCGACGGTGGGATTCGAACTCGGGTCCGACACTATGACCACTCGACCACCATAGCGGCATCACATATACACTGTCATTTCGGAACAAAAGATGACAACACCTACTAAAAACTGCAATACACGCAATACAAGGCACAAACATTCAAGCTACTAGGGTCGCTTTCCAATTTATATAAATTTCCCCTAAATACTCTAATTCCACGCAGTTTTTCCGGGGGGTTTAATCAGTAATTAAGTAATTAAGTAATTAATTACCATAATGACAGGAATAAAGTGTAATAAATAAAGTCTTAATTAATTAATAATTAATTTAATCAGTAGTAAATTAAATATTAAATTACCGCAGTCGCAACAGAACATAGCTATAACGCAGTCTTAGCTATGCTAAGAACAGAACTTCTTTGCTAGAACAGCTATAACGTGTTCTAGCAAAATAAACATCTTTTTAATGCTCACAATAACAACCCTAATCGGATTTAACATACTTTTTCTAAAGACATTTGAGATTATAAGGAACAAACTAAATCTCTTACATCTAGTAAAACCAAATACAGACGATATTTCTCCATAATGCATGCTTATATTTGCTTTAAAGACTATGATAAATAGTCAATATATCGTCATTCCCATTCAAAACTTTCTGTACTTCAAAGAGATTTGTTAAACTAAATACATAAAAATGTGAAATTCTCAAATGAGAGAAGTTAAAAATTGCTCGGAATTTCTCTCAGATCGAATCCAAAACCATTTATTTTCCATACAATTCATATTTCTTAGAAACGGGAAATTCGAAAAAGTATAATATAATAGTTATACAGTGACCGATACCTAATTTATACGGCGTAGATTCTATATTCTAAAATAGCGTCGATGAAAATGTAATGGCCTCGGATATAGCGATACGCTGGTTATCACTCGTATACGGGACGTTCCGTATTTTCCCGAATTTTCTCCTGAATTATTTTTAAAACAATTTACAGAAGGAGAATGCTGTAATTGGGCCTGCCAATGCGGTCTTTCATATATCTAGCAAGCTAATCGTTCCTTCAAATTTCACTTTTTGGAACGTTAATATATATAAGGTTATATATATATAATTTAATTTAGTTTAATATATATACTATATATATTAGCACTACGTTAAATATAAGGTTAACGTTACATAGTTAAACATAAGCTCATGCGTTCTTTCATTGCTGGAACAATGCATTTTGACTTTATTTCTGTCAAAACCATTAAAAAGTTTTCTTCACCTCTTTGAAGCCTTCACATTCATAAAAATTCTTCTTCTTTGATAAATTATTAATTCAGCACACCATATTGCCCTAATATTTCAGCCCAATTTTTAATATTGCCACTTCTTATATATTCCACTCCATCATGGATACACTCCGTCTAACAATCGTAATCGTATCATCATAATCACCATCAAGTGTAATCAAGTATCTTCCTCTGTCATCATCATTACCATCGCGTATCGGCCTCATATGAACCACGTGTTTTTGTTCAAGCGAGTAGTCTGCACTATAACAGAGCTTTTATCAGTGAAGGAGGGGGTATTTTTGCCTCGAAAAAGCTGTTTGGTGTCTTAATTTTTGTATTTCCATCTTTTTACCAAAGGAATTGATATTGAAAATTTTTAGCAACGCCGCTATTACATTTATTGTATACGTTTTACTGTTTCTTCTATTTAGATATTTTTGAATGAAAGTTCAGTATTAAATTACTTATCCTAAAGCTCAATAGAGTATATTATACGTTATTTCTCTTTTTAATATCTTTTTAATAATCTTTTAATAATCATAGTTTTCCATGTCTGTATTCAATACATTCATCAAAATGGTTTCATAATCTATATATATCTAACGAAGTCAAAAATTATGATTCCTGTTTTTATTATTCTTCAGGTATCCGACTACGTTGAAAACGTCATTTTGGAAGAAAATATGGATTTTCATTTTTTTAGTTTTTATAAAAGCCCTGGTTGTTGTAATTCCAAAACAGACCTTTTTTTGTTTATATGATGCTTAGAATCGAAGTTACGTTCACTTTAGTGTTGCGTTTTTACATACAAGTAATACGCGAATAAAGTCTTTAAACGTGTTTTACGAAGAATGCTATTTTTGACATTTTACTTGAGTTTGTGACATGATTTGTAAAAATTGATGCATTGCATCCTTACGAAATTTTAATGTGATATTTTGCTATATATTGTTGAGATTATGAACCAAAATCTAAGGTCTATGACATATATTTTTTGAACTGCAGTGTTTTATAGACAAAATGTAGGATGAAATTTCAAAAAATTCACGCGTACATAAACATATTTTGGTATAAATGCACTGTGAAAAATCACAAAGCATTTCATTAACAAAATCTTTTGCAATCATGTTTCGAATATTACATGAATTTTGCCTAAGATTTGACATAAAAACGACTTTTTCATAGAAAATGTCATAGGCCGACTAAAATTTGTCACTGTTTTCACCCATTTCAAAACACTTTCTATCAAAAAATGTTATTAAAGTTCACTCTAGTACCATTTTAAAGAAAAGTAACAAGAAAGGTAGTCGGATACCTTAAGTTGTTTAATATCTTAAGGGCGATGTAGGAAAAGCTCTCTGATATTCCTTTATATATTGTTTCATGAGGTTTTGGCACTCGATTACATGTATCTATTTGTAGTTCTATTTTGATTTTTCGTTATATAAATATTTTTCTCTCTCATTCACTTCAGAAAATTTAATAACTCTATACAAGAAATGATTTCTTAGGAATATTGTATGGCATTGAATTTTATATTACTATTTAAAATTTCATTCTGTTACACAGGGTGATTCAGAAAAACATCGCTAAACTGAAAGGGCAATTCAGGCATACGATATCAATCCAAAATCACATAGGAACATAGGTGCGCAAACGCCATCCAGGGAGTTGTTGGGTCACACACTTTTGAAGGAATCCCGAAATTAGCAAGCATGAAGTCGTAATTTTGACAACATAAATACGTTAGGCGCCACACATATACTCAGAACACACATTCTAGCATGTACCGATTAGCTAGAAATTCCGCCTGAACATGCCGGAATGTGTGTTCTGTGTACGTGTGGTCCCCTAACGTATTTATGTTGCTAAAAACGAGATTTCATGCTTGCTGAGTTCGGGATTCTTTAGAAAGTGTGTGTGACGCAACAACTACCTGGATGGCGTTTGCGCACCTATGTTCCTATGTGATTTTTGATTGCTATCGTATGCTTGAATTGCCCTTTCAGTTTGGTGATTTTTTGCTGAATCACCCTGTATATACGTATTATCTAATTTCCGAATATGCTCCTCTCCAGGCACTGATTGCACAACAAATAAATGAATATATCCATGCGTAAAAATAAATCTTTTAAAAAATATTCATCAATCATTTTTTTTAAATTTAGTAAATAATGACTATGCATATCTTTTTGTATGTGTTTTCGAGTTTTGAATGAAGTTAATAAAGGGGGGGGGGACTATTTGAAAATTTTCTATACACTAAAGACCATTTGTTTGATAGTTATGTTACGCTGAAGAGTCATTAATCCTTTCACGGGGTTTTCCTGTTAATTTTACTGCAGGGAGCCAATGTCATGTTGTTCGAACGAGGGAGAGAAGGCCATTGTCCATAATAACGCACCCACTTATCGCGTGTCCAGCAGGTAGTTAAGATTCACGTCGTTGCTCACTTTGCGGGTAGAACGGAAAAGACCCTAAACTTATACGCATATTTTCCATAACCAGCCAGCAAATGCTGATCTCAACTTGGCTACCGTTCCTCAAAGAGTCGTCACGCATATCCGTCCGTCCGGACATTTTCGTAGACCATGAACGCTGATGAATATTTAAGGGTAAAACCATCATCATCATAATAATAAACGTAAAACTGTTTATGCTCATATTTCCGTCACAGTCTCCGAAATATGCAATTTAAATTACGATTTGCAAATTTTCAATGCGCTCAACGGGTTAGCTAAATTAATTACCGTTATCCGGGGTTACTTTGCACCTAGAGGAGTGATTTCGGACTAATAATGAAAAAATGAATCATCAATGCCTTGCGGGAATTCTAATGAAAATTTCCAAACGGTTTTCATTTTTCCTGACAGAGACATTATAGGTCAACTTCATATATTTGTGGTGTTTGGTCAGAACATGATAAGTCCAAAATCACATTTTTGAGATATAGCATTTTATTGTCATTTAAAAATCAGAAATAAACCATACACACAAATGCAAATGAAATTATCATACGTCAGAATGTTGTTTAGCCGTACGCACGTATTTGTGCATTTATCTCACTTCTAATTAGTTATAATTAACAAAACCTACTACTAGATCAAAAAGACATTTTTTGGAGATATCACCAAACGCCACAGATATTTGAGTTACTTACGCAACCGCTATATTTTGGATATCATTTGCTAAACATATCTGTGTTAGCTGATTTCACCTGGAATTTTCGGCAAGAAGAAGTTGCATTTTCAAAAACGACTTAATTAGGAAGCAAAGCCTGTTTCTTTGTCAAAGCCTGTTATAGCAAAGCCTGTTTTGAGCCAGGTGTTCTCAGCCACCTCGTTGGTCATTTTGCCTGTTGTGGCTTTGTATTTGTATTTATATGTAGAAACCAATTGTATTTTAAATCATACCTATATAATCTCATATTAAACTGATTGCACTGAATAACAATGAAATTTCATCCGACATGAAAATATTTCCGAGTTATTTTGACCTGCTGAACACGAACACCACCATGAAGAAGTATCATTGGCTCCTGTTTTTGAGATATGACTATGTAAAGAGTGAGAAAAATTGCTTTTCGAGCGGTATCTTCGGACAAGAAGGAAAGTGCGTCCGGCAGGGAAACACGTGACTCTGAATGATTTTGACCTGTTGAACATGAATGCCACCATGAAAAAGTTCTACCGGCCTTTCTATTTGAGATATTATCGTGATAAGAATTGAATGAACTATAGTTCTGTAATATATTTGTGCTTCTTTTTGCATTTTTGTTGTTTTGATGTATTCATTTGTATTGATTTCATGTGTATTTTAGTTGTGTTTTATGCATATTAACATGTCTTTATATATTTAAGAGGTTTCTATATATTTATGTTTTTTTGCACATTTAATATTTTATTAATTGTGTTTCAATGTATTTATGTTGTACTATTACACTATATTACCAAAAGTCTGTGCCCTTTCTTGGAGATTAGACATTTTCTCAAACTTCTAGAAAAATACTGAGCAAATCGTTCTGAAACTTCGGTCATGTCAACCTTATGCTTGTACTCACAAGGAGTGCATTTAGAGGACCGACAAAAAATTAATTAAGAAAAATTTTTTTGATCAACTCTGTATGAAAGAAAATCGCAACTGATTTGTAACCTTCACGAAATATTGTTCCAACTTTGTGCAATACGTGTTTGCGTTTTCGAAAGAATAGCACGTATATATACACGAAAATATAAATGTTTCCGACAAAAAATACTAATTCTATTGCACGTTTTTTTACTCCTAACATGCAGAGTTTTCAACCAATTTTCACAAAATTCACAGAACACATGACGCTATTTACGGTGCAGAAATTTATTTTAAAATGCGACGAATTTTTATTCAATGACATATGAGTATTCTTAGTGAATGATTATTGTGTGTGTGCGTGCATCAAATATACATTTCATTTTTCATAATTTGATTGCCATGCAATAAGTGCAACTTATGTAAAAATTCCAGCTGAATATCATTGAAAATTCAGAAAGCTATACACAAATATCGTGAGCTGTAATTTCGAAACTTGTTGAAAGTAACTGAACAATAAGGGGTTTTCCACAAATTGGTATACGGTTATTTGCTGTTATTTTATTTTTGGCTTCAGTTTGCTTATTTGGACATCATACTCGCGTGATATGCTGAAACACTTTTCTTACATAGCATCAGACACGCGTATTCACCCTTTCGCATAATTCTGTGGGCATATTCGGCAAATAATCAAATACAGTAACAGCAAATAATCGTATGTCAATTTCAGGAAAATAAGTTATTGTTCATTTACTTTCAGCAAGTTTCGAAATTACAGCTCACTATATCGCTTATATCTTTCTGAATTTTCAAGGCATTCAGCTGGACATTTCAAATAATTTGCACTGTATATCTGGCAATCCAATTATGAAAAACAAAATTTATATTTTATGCCCAAATTTAACACTCATAATTTATTGAACAATGATGTCATATTTTAAATTTCTACACAGTACGTATCATGTATAGGGTCATGTTTTCTGCAAATTTCTAAAAATTGGTTCAAAACTCCGCATGTTGTAAGCAAAATACATGCGATGAAAATTGGAATTTTTATAGAAAACATTTATATTTTCGTAAATATACGTGCTATTCTCATGAGAATGCAGACACATATTGCACAAAATTAGTACAATGTCGTGTCAAAGTTACAAATTATTTGCAGCTTTCTCTGAAACGGGGTTTATCCAAAACTTCCTTTTTATATAATTTTTTATTTGGCCCCTAAATGTACTCATGACTCAATTTTTACCGAAATGGTGAGTACTAATATAATGTAAATATATACTAGATAAAACGAATATATATATATATACGTATATATGACTGAAATTTCAGGACGATTCATCCAGCATTTTTTAAGAAATTGGAGAAAATGTCTAAACTTTAAAAGGGACACAGACTTTTGGCAACATATTGTATACTGTATATGCATATTATCCATGCAATTAAAAAAAAACATCGTTGCCAATACAACTTTTTTATGGTTAGATTCGTGTCGAGCAAACCGAATTATATAGAAATTGACTGTTTTTTTATAATCAGGAAGTAGAGAAAATTTCATAACTTGTTGTTTAGTGCTATTTATCATTATATGCTCGACAGCAATTTGATGATACTGTTCAGAGCAAAACTGGGGCTTCTTTGCATCACCCCAAAACAAGTGGTGTGAAGCAACCCCCAAAGTAGTGTTTTTTCGTTTCGTTTTAGGCTTAACTCAGCTCAGTTTCAATCCTATTACGTTCAAAATGAATATTGCTTGTATCTTGTTTTTTTGATGAAATAATACCAAATTTTTCATTTGTATTGGTTACTTTTTTGCTGGTTAAATGAGATGAGTCGCAATTTTATGAATTTTGATCATTTTCTTTCCATTCAAGACCAAAAACTCTATTTCCTGTCACTTTTCGTAGTACAATGTGGTAACACAATAAATTTTAAGTGACTCGACAGCACTGTAAAACATTTTCTTGGTAAGAAATAACCAATATGTAAGGTGGTGCAAAGTAACTCTGATTGTACTACTTTGCAACAATTAAAAAAAAATTCATAAAAATTACAAAAAGAGTTTTGATGGCTTTTTATTTCAACAGACCTGTTCTCACATAACTTTAGAATGCATCAAAATAATTTTCAGATCTTATTGCACATATTTGCCATACAATGAGCATGCGTTTTTCCTAATAAACTCTCGAAAAACGGTGCAAAGTATACTCGTAGTACATGTTTTTTTTACTCGATTGATGGAGTTACAGTTGCTTGAAACCACGTAAAATACTTTTGATTGGAAGATAATAATAGGGCCGTGCAAGTAAAAGACCATATTTCAGTGTCGGTGTTGCCATCCTTTTTGTTAGAAATGAATTCACTCGTAGAGCTTAAGACCTCTTTGAACACACTGACTAGTTGTCACGTCAGGAAAACCGACAAAGTCAGCACATTGATCTTAATCCTATGAGGCTTTGAGGCCAGTCGTGGTTATTATTTTTGCGTATTAGAAACAGGGTATGGTTATAAATTTACATTCAGATCAAGTCGTTGGGCATAAACTTAAGTCGCATGGGGGGATTAGACGCGTACACGTGTCATGTGACAGGTGCGTGTTAAAAATCAGGTTTGAGTTTTATCCCTGGAGATGGCGGTGAATCTCATTAATCCAGCACAGCAAAGTTCCATGTATTTTCTACTTCGGATTGGGTCGTGATTGATGGCAGTCATTGACTTATTTAAATGAAGAAAATTATTCGGTAAAATAGGATAAAGAACAGGCAATTCACTTTCTTAAACTTCATTTCTATCTTAATTTCAAGATTTTTCTACGGTAAGCGTCATAATAAAAATCTGCGAAAGCGTTTTTGAATAAATCAAATCGTCAGATTGGGAATAAATCAAATCGTCAGATTGGGAATAAATCAAATTTAAATATTCTCTAAAATATTTTATGCAATAAATGTGTTTTATTTCATACTCAATGTGAAAAAAAAGTGCGACACTTAAACAAATATTTCGCCTTAAAATCCACTTTGATTCTATCAAATATTTTGTATCTACTTGTATCCATAATGCTATTGATTATATATTCATTTATACACTAAAATAACATGTAAAAAAACTGAATGAGTAATGCATATGCAAATCATTGGATAGGATGAATGAAAAATAACTTAATGGAAAGTATGAGGTTAATATGACTCAACTAAAGTCTGTCTCCAATAGTTGCCAACAAATAATAGGTAATGGAGATTAAAATACACCAAACTTGGTCTTTTTGAGCAAAAAAAAAACTACAAATTTATGGGAAACAAATGGAACCATGAATTTCTTTTTCAAAAATAAAATTTCTTTCACTTAGTCAGAGAATTTCAGAATTACCTTAAATAACATCATTACCAAAAAGTGTTGAATAAAAATTGAAAAAAAAAAGTAAATAAAATAAAAATCCTTTCTTTTCAAAGAACTTGTATTAATCAACAGCTAGAAGTCAGATGTTTCTGGCATTTCTATCTCTCGTTACTGAAAGAATTTTTTTCCCCTCCCTTGTTAAAAGGATATGTATTTTCATTATTCTCTCAAACACAGAACAATTCAAAAATTTCTCACAAAAATGGTGGTAGTGAAATTTTCTCCTGTGACGTGATTATTTGGAGTGAAACTCCAACAGCCACGATATGGGTGGTTGAGTTTATAAGATACGCTATTGATGAAGCATACTTCATTGGTCCACTGAATAACATTACCCGCGTATAAGAAGTCTATTTGATTATGTAAACTTTATTGTATAGTAAATTGAGAATAAATCGTTTTTGTCACGAACGACCTAACCTGAATGAGAAATCTAGGCACGTCTATTATTAATCGGTTGGTTTTTTACTACTTGACATTACTGTCGTTGCCGAGTTGTTGTTATGTCGTAGGAAGATAGCAATATCTATTTACAGGGTGTCCTGTAAGTGCTAATGCGTCCTTTATCTCTTCAACCATCTGTCGGAGATTCCAATTTAAAAAAATGCTTAAAAGGCGTTCAAAAATCATCGAGTAATAGTTGTGAATTTGAAAATTTAGTGTGTCAAAAAATAAATAAAATCTAATTTTTATACGGTTCCCTTGTGATTTGTCTCTTTCAAGATATTGGCGACAAGATTCGCGGGGATTAGCGACAAGTATTATTTTCAAGCCAATGTGCTATCCATATCTATTTTAGCGTCATTTTTATTTCTTTTTGTGGCTAGCATACTTGGTCTTGATATCGTGTTTGCCATCACTGAAATTTATTGAACAATAGGCCAAAGCCCTGTCCAATTAAAAAGTTGTTTCTATAGCCCTGTCTCTCATGAAGCCAACAGAAAAAAATTCCATGTTTCTAAGTGCAATATTTGCTAAGAGCTGAAAGATATTTGAATTGAAGAGTTGGAGAAAAGTTGGGCAAGAACAGCGGAAACTAACGGACAACGCGCTCTTTTCCTTTATTTACGCCGTCCTTTACCAAATTTCTCCGATTTTGTGAATTCGAATATTTCAGCGAATATTGGTTGGATCAGCGGTTCTCAACCGGTGCTCCATGTGCACTTCCCAGGGGCTCCGCTGCTACTCGAGAATAATAAAATAAATCAGTAAATTTGATAAACAAAGGGGCTCCGCCATAGAAATTGCTCACTCAAAAGGGCTCCGCGAGTCAGAAAATGTTGAGAACCACTGGGTTAGATACTTGTTTTTCCCCCCTCAGAACATACAGGGCGACAACTACCTCCCTAGTACAAGGAGGCCGTTTTATTTTGTAACACACACACACTGTATTTTCACAACAACACACTGTATTTTCACTCCCAAAACTGGTACAGGGTAACTTTTGAACACCTTTTGAGCGCTTTTTAAATTGGAAACTTACCTCTACGGCGGATAGTTGACGAGATAAAAAAACGCATTAGTGCTTACAGAACACTCTGTATAATCAGTGAGTCCAACAATTTTTTCAACATTACTAATAATAAATAAGAAAATGTGAGAGAAAAGTTTAGTGTTTTACATTTAAATGTCTTTAAAGATGGCGTATATTCGATTTTTCACCCTATCGACCGCTCGCTTCGCTCTGAATCCTGTATATATTCTAATGCATATGCATGTGTGTGTGTGTGTAAATTGAGTGGCAAGAGAATTGAGCTTCCCTCGCACTCGCACCCTAACAGCTGAAATCAAGTTTAGCCTTATTCTAATTAGCGAGACTAATTAACTCTTGAGGCGCATTATTAATGAATGTAGCTTCTTTGGTGAAAGAACCCGTTAAGAGAATGCTGATGTGTGCGTGAGAGGAGTTTTAAAATAATGAGTGTGTATAAGAATGTTTAAGAAAATTCTCAGAAAATTCTTATTATGCATATATGTATTAAACTATCTCCTTTATTGAGAAGGAGAGATTTATTTCGTGAGAGTGGAGGGCGGCTATCCGAGTTAGTTCTGAGTTTAATTAACTGGAGATTAAGCTTTTGGTCTCTCTTTTCGTGTTTTTCTCTCGCGTTTATGTTTCAGAATTTCAAAAATATTGCTGTATAAGAGCTCACTATCCGGTTAGTTTTTTTCTTAGTTATGTCGCTGAAAATGCTGTTCTAATTACATTTATCTAAGTTTTTTTTGTCTGCGTTTCGCACAGAATAATACTTTGCAAAGTAAAATGATAGTTACGATTCTTGGATCGCTTGAACCTACTAATCCTAATGCTTTACTTATATAGCCCTACAATGCGATAACTGAAGTTAGTGCTAATTAGTCAAATCAATGGCGATGTTTCTGCATCTCCGTGAAGTATATATATATAAATACTCGTTTTTGAACATAAATTAGCATTCTACAGTACAGTGTATTTTGAGTGATATAAAATTGATTTTGCTTGTGCGACAAACACACAGAGCAGTGCGATATAAAAATAAATGCCAGCTTCAACTTATAGTTTACGTGGCTTAGGTCGGTATTACGCTATAAAAGTTTTGTAAAAGTGTTTTTATAAAACTTGAAAAATGCAACCAATAAGCTGATCGGTTACATTCGAGCAAATGCAACCGATCAGTTTATTGGTTGGATTCTTCAAGTTTTATATAATAGCACTTTTACAAAACTTTTATAGTGTAATCAGTATAAAATTGTATATTTTTATAGAGACCATATACACACACAAAAAAAAAATTATATATATATATATATATATATACAGGGCGGTAACCATCGACAGCCCAATAATTACCCATTCCTTGTGAAAAACTAATATCGAAAATTTTTCATTTTTTTTATCTGACCCATAATTAATGAGTTATAACGCTTTAAAATTGATGACGTCACTTCAAAATCCAGCCAAATTCACCACTAGTACACCAAACGTATAATTAGGCGGTTTTGGAAATGCTAAAAATGTGTTAACCCCCACACAGATATTCAGAAAATGAGAGATATAAAATCTGTTTTTCCTCTCGCACTCTCTCTTTTAAGGAAAGAGAGAATTTTTTTTCCCAAGTCAATCACACTGTGTGTGTGTTCTTTGCGTCTCACAACGCGCCAACTTTACAGAGGTTATAGAGATTAGAAGGTTAGTCATTTTATTTTGTTCTAAAGAAAGTACTTGAGTCTGTTTTATTCATTTATATATGTTTTAGTTATAATTTCTAATTTGATGGCATTTAGCATACAAGAATATTGCATGCTGAACTTCACTTAAAAATTTTTGAGAGGGGTGAAGTATACTGGCTCTAATAACTACCATAAAACTAACTAAACGTTAAAGTAGCCAAATTTTACCAGAAAAAAAAAATTCATGCTCCCAAAGGAAATTTTAATGGTTTCAGGGTATATTGGGGATGCTGATTTCAAAACAGGTGTTGGTTTTGCCGAATTGCTTCTAGTTTTTGAGCTATAATGCTCAAATAATATATAATAATATCAATAATAATATCAATATTTCAATGTACTGTAATATTAATACCTGCAGCCACTAATTTTTACGTGGAAATTTCTTCTTCAACTTTTTATTCACTTTCTTGTTTTATTCATCACATCATTACCAGGCTTCAGTGATCTTTATGTATTGATATCAATGTCATTAATGATTTACATTTCGCACAGTTTCAATGTGATTTGTATGCTGCTTGTGGCATGAGCGGATCCAGAGGTCGTTGTTGGGAGGGGAGATTTTACAAAACAATAATTGATAAATAAAATGGGTTACAGACACACACACCCTGGGAATACGGTGACCATACATCCTTCATTTTGTCCCGTATTTTCTGGAATAATCCCGATTTTTTTGGTTTTTTTCTCCGTCCCGAATTTTTTTAAAAATGTACTGGTTATTCCTATTTCTTTGTATCAAGTTTTCCTGAATTTGTTATTTAATCAAAGATAATTTTCAACGGATTGATTGAAAATGAAATATTATCATATAAAAATTCCGAAAATTTCATGAATTATCGCGTTTTGCTTGGGGGGGGGGGGAGAGGGTTGATCGCACCGATCTTCCTCCTTCAATAGATCCGCACCGGGCTTACGGCATTACCATTGAAATTCAACTTTCCTTAAAACTAGAGCCGATCTGATAAAACCAATGTCAGATTCGGAATCAGTGTCCCAAAAGCGCAAAAATCCAAAGAAATATTTCCGTTTTATTGATCAACATGTAATCTGATTAAAACGACAACGTAAAATAACGATCGTGCAGTAAACTCTACGCACTGTATGCACCTTCCCTCAAAAAAATTGACTTGTCATTGGAGGTAAACTAATTACCACATTTTGGCAAAAAAGTATTGATTTGGCTAAAAAAATTGCAAACAAATCTCATTTGGCTAGCACCTAACAAATTTGGTGATAAATTTGCCAACATAGGAGACGAAGCTTATACGAAAGTTAGGGGCCATTCAATTATTACGTAAGTAGATTTTCAGCCATTTTTGACCCCCCCCCCCCCCTCCTGTCAGCAAAATTTCGTCAGCAGCTTAGAATATTTCATATCTTCAAAAAGAGATGGTTGATGACGTAAGCAACCTTTTCAACCACCCCCACCTGTCATCAAAAGTTAGCAAATCCAACCCCCCCCCCGATTCTGACGTAGTACTTGAATGACCCCTTATACATAATAACAAGGCTATAATATATCACACTACATGGAGAGAAAAAACGCCAATAGTGAAGGAAGAAGGCAGAAATTGGCTTCTAATGGGATTGAATATTTCAGTTCATTTTCAAGACGTGACAACCCGCTGCTGGCGGAGAAATGTACTGTCGTTCGGAGTTTGGCACATAACTGACCGTTAGAAAAATAAAATGACACATCACAAAATTTCGAAACCTTATAACTCACTTAATATTCGTCCGATCCAAAAACGTAAAACACGTTCCTTGTGAAAAACTAATATAGAAAAGAATATAGAAAACTGACTGAAATAGAATATAGAAAACTAACTAAAATAGAATATAGAAAACTAACTGAAATGGAATATAGAAAACTAACTAAAATAGAATATAGAAAACTAACTGAAATGGAATATAGAAAGCTAACTGAAATAGATTATAGAAAACAAACTAAAATATAATATAGAAAACTAACTGAAATAGAATATCGGAAACTAACTAAAATAGATTATAGAAAACTAACTAAAATAGAATATAGAAAACTAACTAAAATAGATTATAGAAAACTAACTGAAATAGAATATAGAAAACTAACTAAAATAGAATATAGAAAACTAACTGAAATGGAATATAGAAAACTAACTAAAATAGATTATAGAAAACTAACTGAAATAGAATATAGAAAACTAACTAAAATAGAATATAGAAAACTAACTGAAATGGAATATAGAAAACTAACTAAAATAGAATATAGAAAACTAACTAAAATAGATTATAGAAAACTAACTAAAATAGAATATAGAAAACTAACTAAAATAGATTATAGAAAACTAACTGAAATAGAATATAGAAAACTAACTAAAATAGAATATAGAAAACTAACTGAAATGGAATATAGAAAACTAACTAAAATAGAATATAGAAAACTAACTAAAATAGAATATAGAAAACTAACTGAAATGGAATATAGAAAACTAACTAAAATAGAATATAGAAAACTAACTGAAATGGAATATAGAAAGCTAACTGAAATAGATTATAGAAAACTAACTAAAATATAATATAGAAAACTAACTGAAATAGAATATCGGAAACTAACTAAAACTAAAAACAATGTAAATTATACATATATTAGGCGGTCAATAGTTACCACCCTGTATATAGATTTGCAATATGTAGAAAAAACGCAAAACTTCAACGAATTTACAATTTAATGAGAAAAAGAAATGGAACAGAAAAATTGCAAAAATCGATTGAAATTCAAGTCGGGATGGATTTATGACATATTTCTATTGCTATAGAACAGGATTGGATTTCTCAACTATTTATCGACTTTCGAAATATGCTCAAACACATTGATTTCTTTAAGGAGTCCATATATATATCGCTATATTTCGTGATATTCCACTTTATTACACCTCAATATTTACTAGGCTATGCTTTCATGTAGTCTGAATGAAATATGGTAAGTTTTAGAAGTTGTCTAGACATGAGGATGAGGAAAAAAATACCCTCAATACTGTTTTGATGTTTTTAGAAGGTGGAAATGTTGTTGAAATATGAAGAGTTCTAGATAACATACACGTGCGTGACGGATTCTTACGGGCCGTCTACAAAATATTTTAATTTTGCCTTGAATAAAGAAGCTTCACATTGAGTTGAGCTGAAAAATATAACGATAGACAGAATTTCGAGTGGATTCATTAAAACTGACGAAAAGGTGTATTCGATGTTGCGGGGGAAATTTAACAAAGCAATACACGTTTGTACGTTTTAGAGGTATTCGAAAGCAGTAGTTTATACTGAGAGAACCACACATCCTTGTTATGAAAGTGCAGTGTGCCCCTCATGGCGGCGCTGTAATGTCTTCTCTCATCACGTATAATTAATTTATTATTATTTTCCTGCTGGTGGCAACACAACGGGAATCTCGAGTCAAAGCCGTCTGGCTCTGTATGTTTGTCGTTTACGTTGCTCAGTTACGTTGTTTCAGTTTATATTATGCAAAGGCAATATTATGTGTTGCAAATAAAAATAAATCAATTGTACATATAAACAAAACCGTGTCTCATGGAACAACCAAAAAAGTGTTGCACAGGGGAATTTGTCCGAATCTTCTATCCAAGGGTCGCACATGCACACTGTTGAAGGCTGCTTCAACACGATTTCTGCAGCAAGCAGTCACGCGCTGATTGCCATTCAGCATGTGGAATGATGCCACAACGTAAGATTCAGTGCATGCTTTGTGGGTAGCTCAATTTTAAGAAATGGCACGTGTTGATAGCCGTGTGTGAACTGAGTGGAATATGGAGCATCCCAAATGATTTCGACGGAAAAGTTCATAAAAGCAACAACTCAAAATTCCATGTTTTGAGCAATTTGAATTTTAAAGATTCACTTTTTATAGAGAGCTGAGTGGGATCAATGCAGATTTAATCACAGTGGGGGAACGTATAAGGAGAGTTGGGAGTTGTTGTTTTGCAATATGTAGAGGCATTTTTCAAAGTTCACATCTCGCGTGCATAACTTAATGCAATTTCCTGATTTGTTACCCGCTTGAACTGGGCCGTCGACTTGAAACCAGTGTCTGCAGCGGTGATTAAATAATACCTCATACGCTACTAACCAATTGACAAGAGATCAAATACTCTGGTTGGATATCTGCAGAGCCACCCACGAAGCTCATATGGTATTTTATTAATATGTAAATAAACTTGAGCAATTGTATTCCTTAATGCAGCTCAAATTCACAACTGATCATGTGTGGTTCTCTCCCTATAAGGTTTTACTTTGGATAAGTCTAGCCTACACACTAGGTATATAAGAAAGAAAGGATGTATTTGTGTATCATGTTGCAGTCATTCAACGTGTCAAGGTATTTTTTAGCCATTTCGTGAAGCTCGAAAACCTGTAGCAAATATGGGGAAATAATCAAATGGATTCTAATTTCTATTCATCCGTATACAGGTGCAGCATATCAATATCCTCACATTGACGCAAAACTGTTGTCGATTCCCCTGGAAGTCACGACACGCGCACTTTAAGAACCAACTTTAGTGTACACTAACATGAAAATATTCAACCACATCCTAAAACAATTATGAAATTAAATAATGTCTTTTTGCTACCGCAAACGCAGGCTACTTTGGCCCTGGGATCCATTGGTTCATTTGGCGCAAAATGATAAAATATTGAAAAGTATTCTAGGTACTCTCTGTAGAGGGAAAAAAAATTCAGAACTAGTTTGTGTAGTTTTTGCTAAGTAGCGGTACATCTGGTAGTTTTGGAATGTCCGATCAGACAGCGACAGTGGTGGTTTTTGTATGCTGTGATCTAGCTTTATCAAGGTAAAGATAAGGGCCTAATTAGAAATACAATTTGATACATTCAAGTGTAGTATGATTAAAATTTCGTTTAACCTTTCATGTTTTTTTTCGAAAACAATTAAAAATATAAGCTCAGATAATTTCAAAAATACGTCCGCTTTTTCCTTACATTTTGATGGATCAAAGTAGGTCGTATTTTGCAATCATTGATAACTTTTTGTGAATGCACTTAAAAACATAATTATGCACTGTATAATTATGTTCATTTTTGAAATATCTATCCTATTTCAAGTTTTTGTTTCCAGACTTGAAAAATATGGGGTATAAATAAAAGCGTTAGCCTTGGAGTCGACGTTATGCAGACTACATATGACGACGTTTAAAACTGTTTAGGTGCAATTAGGTTGAAATAAACCAAAGGCAAGCTGCACATACATTTTCTAGCAAACCAGGTCATCATAAAGTTTCTATTGCCGAGGAAGAACTAGTCACATTAACAAAATGTATGATTATGGGTTTCTAATAATTAAGCCTCCAAAGCCTGTTAAAAGTGAATTTTTTTTAGTTAGTTTCCAAGACAATAATTTTAAATTAAAGTTTAAAAACAAAATATTGCTATTTTTATGATCAATACAAGTTGATATATAAGTTTTCTTTGAAAAGTTTTACTGCGAGCCTAGATTCTGTATTTAATGCTTCAAAAGATGG
This sequence comes from Pholcus phalangioides, assembly GCF_987345545.1. Taxonomy (NCBI): domain Eukaryota; kingdom Metazoa; phylum Arthropoda; class Arachnida; order Araneae; family Pholcidae; genus Pholcus; species Pholcus phalangioides. The sequence goes on along the minus strand of NW_028301596.1, from coordinate 43,927,276 downwards.
GAAAAGTGGAGAGAAAAAAATTTTTTTTACTAAGTTTAAGTTGAAAAAAGTCTACATATGCATAATATAAGATAGACTATCGGTATAAAAAAGGTTACCAGAGAGAACTAAAATTATTAATACTATTGGGTTTATTGGAAAGAGAATTATTATGTTTTGGAATGGGCCAAAGTAACCCGCGTTTACGATGTAGAAAAATATTGCAGTAAAACCATCTCTTTTGTGGGCACCATTGGGACAAAAAATTCGTCCGTAAAAGAGGCTGATCGTTAATCATTAGTTTGAAATGAATCCTTTTATTATACAATATTAAATTTGAGAAATTAATATTTGACCGTAAAAGAGGGGTAACCGTTAAGAGGGGGGTTTCACTTGCATTGATATAAAGTTTCCGTTTACGTCCGTCTGGAAAAAAAAAAAAACAGCATAAGCAAAAAAGAAACTATTGCCTCGATACCAAATAGCTGTTACGACACTTTATCAGACATACATCACGGATTGTCCTTTGGGATGCGAGAACTGTATAACATCTCGTTATCCGAGTAAAGCCGTCTCTGTCGGACTCGTTAGCAGCAGCAGCAGCAGATCCGGAACTCGCATCAACGGCATCCGACAATATAATGGATTGGACCTGGAAATGATCCTCGATCAGGTGTGCGATTCGGCAAATGAAGTGACTCGCCTTTTGCATTCCGGGGAGAGAACCGCATTAATGGTAATATAATTCGTTCCGCAAAGCGAAATACGGAGATTGGAATTCCTGCCAATATATTTATATGTATACATACACACACACACACACGACGTATATGCACTGCAAAGCGATATACACGACGACTTGAAAGGATTCGGGTCAACAAGAGAAATGTACATTTATCACTTCTACTAAAATGTCATCACGTAATCACTGGGAGATGGCATCATAGAAGAGTGTGTGTTGGAGAGTATTCACACGACGGCTTCCAATGTTTAAACTATAACCGATAGTGGGACGGAGATTTACTGTCAAATATCCATCGCTTCCTGCTGTCGTTTGTTGTATCACGAAGTATAATATCCACCCCCTTCCAAGCTCTCCGAAAATTGTCTAAAGGATATTAATTAAGGCTTTAATTATTGGCACTCCGATAATGAATTAACTCTTTGCCCTCATCGATGTGAATTTATCCCGGTTTTTTTTTTTGTTTGCTCTTTCATATTATCCATTAACGATAATAGATGTCACCGTAGACGCGCTAGTCGAGTAATTATAATCTGTGAAAAATCACATTATTTGAAACAAATCGCTCGGATATCATTCTCGTAAGTCAATACCCTACGCTGTGAGTGTCACATGTTCAATAACATCGCGCCCGGAAGGTGTGATTTATGTTGTAGTAATAATACGACGGAAGTTACCACTGAAATTCGATTAGATAAAAACCCCTCTATTTTTTAATGTTTATAGTAGTGAATACGATCTGATCGGGAAGTTCTGTGTGTAAGTCATACTGAAGTAGTTTTTTAAATACCTCTGTGTGTTATGAAAGGTTCGAGAAACAATGTGATAGTTTGCAATTAATTAATTGGAATTACGTAAAGTTAATTTGTGTAGAAAGTTCAGTTTAAATTGCTGATGGATACTGTTTGCTACGTATTAGTGCCAAAGAGCCCGAGATTGTCTAATTCTTGAATTGGCCAATTTCGTTGAATATTGACCAGGTAAATGTCAGAATTTCGGGCATTGGCCAGCCTGTTCCCGTTTTTATAATTGTTAATTATTGGTGCCCGTTGAAAGCTTTGATTTGCACTTGATTCTTTTGATTCTTCGATTTGTATAATTTTAATTACGATGCGCTATATGTAATCTTTGACGTATCAATAAATTTTGGTTTTGTCGGAGATGCCCAGTCTCCCTCCGGGGGGGGGGGGGCCTAAGTGCTTACGTTGCTTCTTGCGACAGAGCATAGGAGTCTTCCGATTTTTCCAGTTTCTCCACCCAGTTTGCGAAGTGGCTGGAGATTCTTTGCCAAGGTCCGATAACAAAATACATAATTCGGGGTGAACATCACAAGTTGGCGTATTTTTTCGTGATAATTATGTCGACGTTAGCTATGGCAACCCATTTAACCACAGTCACGATATGCGGTAATGATTTTAATTTCTCAAAATTTGACAGAAAAACTCTATGCCTATATTTTTATATAAAAAAAGTTTTTCCTCTCAAATTTACTTTTTTTTCCCTCGTCATATATAGTCATGTAGACTATCAGGCGTTGGCGATGAAAAAAATGGATTTGTCGCCTACCGGATCGTTTTATATCAGCATATCGAACTGTGGTCCACTGTGAGAAATATGGTACCGCCCTAGCAATGAGGTAGGCCCCTGGGAGTTTGTCTCTTTGCACTTCTTGTATGGCTTATAAAAGTTCTGCTGAGAAGCCGAATTCACAGGAACTTTCCTATTATTGCAAGGGGCCGTTATAAAATCGAAATACGTCGTTTCCCGATTCAGACCTATGTCGAGGTTGACTCCGCAGAGGGCATGTGCTGAAATTCTCACATAAGAACGCGCGTGATGTCTATCAGATGCCAATATTCATTTTAGTAATACAGTCGAATCTCGTTTTAACGAACACTTTTCTATTCCCTCAGATAAGTTTACATAGGAACTATGCAAAAACCTGGAATTCCTTTATAACGATATTTCGTTATAACGAAGTGATTTACCCGGTCTTTTGGTGTTTGTTATAATGGGATTTGACGGTAGTATTACAGTACAGGGTAATATGAGTTTTACTTGAACTTATTTAGGCTTTTTTCTTTGAAATTGATTTCTTTTCCCGGGGTTGTGTCATGGTCACTGAAAATTAATTCATTACTTTTTTTTGTCGCTGTCTTCGAGAATTTCTTCATCAACAGCCCCCCCCCCTGCTCCTGCTGAGGACGAACACACACACAAACACGCAGCACCCGCGTCCAACGCAACTGCCGAAGACGAACATCTATAACACCCCGGCTCCGACGCCGCTGGTGAAAATGAGACCCCACAGATCCCCCCGAACTACTACTCCACTTCTGAGGACGAGCCACACAAATATCCTGATAACGCCCACCGTCTAATTCGAAATATCACAGAAAAGATTTTCAACAGCAGCACATTAGCCGCGTCACCAACACTGAAAAAAACAACAACAAAATGTCGACATTTCATAGAAACTCACGGAAACTTGATTCCGATGTAGAGATGATGAATAAGGCACTAGACCAAAGAAAAAAAACAATGTCCGTCAACTTTTTTTGAATATAGCACACTTCTCGAGAACACCCACGACCGCAATCACAGAATCTTGAATCGAGGGAAATAAAAAGAGAAGAAGAAAAAATGCGGTTAAAAATTCGAAATTAAGTATTCGAGGCCATATCCGCGTGAGAGAAATTCGTAAAGAATGAATGCTTTTTCCATAAAAAATATAGGGGGAAGGCGGGGGAGGTTATCCATCCGTTGTGTTGGGAAGCCATCACTCAGGGTTCCTCTCGCCCCCACCGCCTAGAAAAAGAAAAAATGCACAAGACAGGTCGGGAAAAGAAAATAGGAAAGGTATAGAATAAATCACGTTAAAAACCAAGGGAAAATATAATACCCAGATTTTTGGCATCACGCACTGCATTTATTGTTCATGCATCGTGATATGGAACGGATGGAAATACTATTCCTCTTTCCTTCTCATTTTACTTCAAGCTGAGGTTTATGCGGTAGTAAAGGCGGACGTGTCTAGAAATTTAATGCCTTATTTGGGTATATTCCAGTCGATTTAATGAACTTATTATTTCTATCCGTATATACTCCACTTTATCTTGTTGAAGAAAAAACGCCATAGTTTTTGTTTTCTGCGTAGAAATTCACCATGTTGTGAAATTCTTGAGACTCTGAAAGGGCAACTACGGCTTATTCAAGGATAATGCCACTCTCGCTATCCATACAGAGGTTTTTAATTGCTGGCTGATCTGAATTTAGGAGACAGAAAAAAATTCAACTGCTTTTGCGGGGGAATCGAACCCACGCACGCCCCCGCACTTTCCGGGTGAACACACTAGAACGCAAAGGCAACGAATTAAAAACTTTCCGTACAGCTCGTGTGCACTGAACATGGACGGTCAGACCTAACTCGGGCCGAGCTCACAACTGCTGATGTTGCCACCAGATGGAGACTTATTAAAGTATGATGTCACTCTCCACTATTCATGTAATCCATTTACTTTCTTTCCTAAATTGCTCTTCGCATCAGACAGCTCTTAAAAGCCTTCGTAACTAAGACTTATTAGGAAGATTATGGACTGAAATTGACATTGGAAGCTACACAAAAAATTGTTTTCGTTTTATTTATGGTCATCATCAAACTATTTTATATTGAAATATTTTATCTTATTTTTCAATAATGTAACTTAGAAATATTATAATTAATAGATAATGCGTCTTTATTTTAATATTATAATGCATAACAAAAATTGTGCAAAACTCCTTTTAAAATGTCACACAATGGTATTTATATTGGCGGCTTCTTACACATCGATCCTGTCTTGAATTAACGCTGCTTACGTGGGCGAATTTTAGCTGTCATTTTATGGCTCAATTACATTGGGCGAATTTAGTAGCTATTTTCCGGCGAATAAACCGGTTTCAACTAGCGCAGCGAATTTCAATTACACAGGACTAGTAAAATCGCTCACTAGATATGAGCGAGCAACTCTTTTTCTTTCCCTTCCTTTTTGCATATTGTCGTCTTTCTCTTTTGTTGCGAGCCAAAGCAAGAGGGGGGAAAAAAGTAGCCACGTCCATATTGCACCAGAGAGATAACAAAAACGCCTGCGAGTGGCACGAAAAGTAGCCTACCCTTCAACTTTTCTCTCACTAGCAGAGCGAGCGGCGATTTTAGTTGCTAACGTTATTACACAGAGTTTTCTGTGGTTCCCAACTTCGAAGCACAAATGTGAGCCGATCTCCCCGTTAAAAAGTCTCGCCGCAGAGAGCAACAGGCCAATAACGGTATACTATTGAATCATTATATGCTTCATGAATAGTTAGAAAAATTGATGTCAGGAGGCAGCACTACGCATAACAAACATCACACAGAAACAAACTTCACGGAATGTTCACACACATTCCAACATGCACCAATTCGGTAGAAGTTGCACAGAGGAATATGAACGAGGCGCATGGTCTGGTTGTTTAGTAGTAGTAGATTCTTTAACCGGTGACTTTAGAAACATATTTCCGATTACAAAAAAATTCCAATTGACATGTGCGTTTTCTTAAAATGTCGTAAAATACTTTTATACCGAGAAAGTTGTTGCCTATCTCTTCTGGAGTTAAAAAAAATCCACGTTTCTAAGGTACAATATTCATTGATAGAATGTAAAGAATGTTTCGCAGTGAAACGAACTGCGAAAAAATTCAATAATTACACAATAAATATAGTCGAATCTCGTTTTAACGAATACCGTTATAGCTAAAAACTCATTTTAACGAACACTTTTCTAATCCCCAGATACGTTTACGTAGAAACAATGCAAAAACCTAGAATTCCTTTATAACGAAATTTTTCATTATAACGAAGTGATTTCTCCGGTCTCTTGGAGTTCGTTATAATGGGATTCGACTGTATATTGAATTTTCTTCCTGTATAGTTTCTTTTTTTCACAAATATTTACACTAGTGAATAAGGGGCATATAAGAATAATATTTTTGTACGCAATTCGAACACTCAATCAAATACTCAACGCTGAAGTGGCACGATGTTGTACAGAAAAAGAAACTGCGTGTTATACTCCGTTAAATACAGCGTGTATTTTGTCTCCTCTTTTTTTTTCTGTACAAGATTAATAACAATAAGAAGAAATGTACGTCATACTTCACATATAGTGAACAGCGAAATATATTTCCTTGATTGCTTTGTAAAAGAGATGAGAACAGCTGGACAATTCTCAGCATGGCAGCTTTAATATTCGCTACGATAAATCTTCCATAAATCCAAGTTCTTTTCACTTACGTGTGAGGGGGCCAGATTTTTTTTTGATAAAGAAGAAACACACACACACAACACAATCATTATGGAGCTATCACTCATAAACTTGAACCCAGATCAAGAAAGAACTATCGTGCAAACTGTCATGAAAAGGAAATAGAAAAGAGACAATAGCAAGCAATGATTCCGTTTTTCTAATTGACGTAGTCGTCTAAAGAGAAATATACAGGGAGATCTAAAAGTCAGTTAACATTTGAAAATACGTGGAAGGAGAAAAATAGCACTCGTGCTGCTAACGATGGGGTTTCATTGAACCTTAAAACATAATTACAGAAATAGCCAACAGATGGCACTGGAAAGATTTTAATTTGTCTTTAGTAAAAACTCTAGAAGAACCGCAATATTTCGTTCGACCTAGAACAGTGGCGCTTAACTTTTTTTCCATCCCGTACCTTCAAGTGCAATATGACGTCTTCCCGCACTCGGTTATATAATGCTTTTTCTATCTGTTAGAAAAATTAGTTTTTTGTAATTGCAAACTATCCATTCATCATTTTGTTAGCAATTCCTTTACTTGTTAGATTCCCTTTTCGGCTATGATTAGTATTTAATTTTTACTTCATGGGTTTTTTTTTTTTTTAATTCAAAAACGAAACTAAAAGGAAACGTTTCTATTTTGAGCATTTTTTTTGCAATTTAGAAAATAAAGATCCAATAAATTCTTCATTTATCGATTCCATCCGGAACAACAATATATAAATATTTTTTTGGCATTTTTGATGAAATTTTTTGCCGTTTTTCTTGAGTCATACAACAAAATCAAATCCAAGCAGCATGCTAATAGCATGAGTCACTAATGTAACCAAACAGCTAAATATTTCAGGGATTAATCGTATTTTTCTCAATCGAAATGATTAAGAACCATTGATCTAGAAGGACCAATATCGGATCAAAATGACCGGAGGTTGATTTTCTCTATAAAATCTCAATTTTTGTAAGTTGTGTTTTCTTTTCATGTAGATGTGAGTGCAGGGAAGTAACAGAACATAAAAACTTGTAGTTTTATAGATAAATTCTATAATTAAATTTATTTTAAAACCCTTTTCGCTAGAGAAGCACACATGTTTATATCTCTTTTTTTTAACGGTTTTTAATAGTTTTAAATAATTTTATTAGTACTTTTTAGTTCTGAAAATATGGCAAACTGGGATCTTATTAATAATACGGGATATCGCCAATTGCCATCAAAATACATAGGCAAAAGAATGGGCACAATCACCGATCGCAATTAAAATTGCTGAAAAATCGCGAGAAAACGGTAAACCTGACATATGTGAGATGAATAATTATCCTAATATAATTTACGTTATGAAACGCTGTGTGTCTGTTTGCGACTGGAGTATATATTGCAAATTCAAATAAGTATCTTTGACAAAAAAACGGGACAAATGTATAAAAATTGGAATAACGAAAATGACGAGAACGTCCCAGTGTGTAATACGGGACCTGAGTGGTCCGTAAAATTGTTTCAGCCATTTAACTGGTCCTTTCTTTCAAAAAGGTTGGGTAAAGAGTTGATTAGATGAACAAAATTTTGTAGATGTGTATTGCCCCTGTAAAGCGGTTTATCGCAATATACTTTGGTGAACCACACACACAAAAAGTATTTATTATATTATCAGTTTTTCTGTTCCTTGAAAAACTGAAATACGTGACGAATTTGAAATTATATATATTGAAGTGTATTTAGTTTTTATAAGTGCATTTTTAGTCTGGTTGCTGTACTCTGGAAATATGACATTCATATTTGTTATGGACATCTTTTTCTCAGTCACCTCGTTGGACATTTTAGTTATTGTTGCCTTGTATTTAGAGTGAAATATCTATCTATTCTATAATATAAAGTCACAAACTCTCTCAAAATGGCCTATTTCTATGCAACGGAAATCGGTAACAATTTTGGGTGAAGTTTTCATTTAACTCGAATATATCGGGAACCTTTTGACCCATCGGTACCAAATTATGTGTACGTACCGAGAGGCGTGGCTCCCGCACATCCTTCAGCAGGACCCCTAGGCTGAGATAGTTCGCGGGCCACAAATCAGCTTTTTCACGGGTCCCTCTGTGGTTAATTCAGAGTGTGAAAAATCAAAAAATAATCTGAATCGTTCCGGCCCCTGCCAGCCCTGCCCTTGTGTGTGTGGGGGGGGGGATTATGCCGAGAGGTATGTATATGTATAATAAATATATATCACCAGTGCTCGCAACACACAGGTCGGGGTACCCAGGGCGTGGCATTGCGCATATACCTTCATGGGGAAGTTAAAAGGTTTGATTTCCAGTGTCCTTTGACGAATCTCATTGTTTCCTTGCTGCTTTAACATTGGAAAATTTGCAATAGTGGAAGCCCAAGATATACCCAGTCTGGGATATCTGCGAAAAAAAATTATATATGAAAATCTGCGAATTGGATCCTGGCTCCTTGATTGGGTGGCCCTGGATTTTATTCGTTATTAAAATTAATACAAATAAAAAATTTTCCGTTGCCCTCACAGAGGGGGGGGGGATGCCCGACAAGTCTCCAGATCGGGGCCTCCATGGAAAAGTTGACAAGTTTCATTTAGGGGGAGCCTTAGATGAGTCTCAATGATTTTTGTTGTTTAACATATTTTTAAATTTGCAACAGTGGAAGCCCGAGACAAACCCAGTTTGGGGCCTCCAATAAAGATCTGCGTATTAGGTCCCGGGTAATTTGTTGGGGGCGTTGGATTTTATTGGTTGTTAAAATGAATACAAATGAATTTTTCGTGGCCCTCACAGAGGGGATGTCGACAAGCTTCTAGGTCGGGGACCCATGTGGATGTTTACAGGTTTCATTTTGGGGGTCCTGGATGAGTTGCATTCTAAAATTCTGCAAATTGGATCCCGGATCCTTGATTGAGGGCTCTGGGATTTATTTGTTGTTAAATTTTATAGAAGTGAACATTTTTCGCAGCCCTCACTGAGGGGATGTCCGATAAGCCTCCAGGTCAGTGGCTCCATGTGGTAGTTAACATGTTTCATTTTGGTGGCCCTGGATGAATCGCATTGTTTTTTGTAGTTTTACACTGTAAAATTTGCGACAGTGAAAGCCCGAGATAAATCCAGTCTGGGCTCCGCTAAAATTCTACGAATTGGTTCCCAAGTCCTCGATTGGACCCTGGAATTTATTTGTTGGTGAAATGAACAGAAGTGAAAATTTTTCGTCGTGCAACAGGGCTCTAGTCTGGGGACCCCCCCCCCCCATGGAGACGTTTCCTGGGGGCACTTGATAAATCGCATTTGCTTTTTTTTCTCCTTTATTATTGTAAAATTCGTCAGTAAAGTAAGCTGCTGCTTTGATACGTCACTTTTTATAGCACTCTGATGAAGTGGTACGAAATAAACGAGATATGTATTGAAGAGAAAGAGGGGAAGGGGGTTGGCCACTCTCTGCCAGAGGCTCCCTGGTGAAAAATAAAAAAAAGCATTGTAGTGATTTCAAAATCTCCTAAATTATATAATTATAGTAGAGGGTTGAAATGAAAATTGTGTAGTGTGCATTACGTAATTTTTTATAATGTACGGCACATTCTATGGATTCCCTTGTGGAAATCTTCCGGCCGAGCATCTGCTAATATGTGCAGTTGAAAGAAACTGACCATGAACTGAAGAAAGGGATTTTTTCTACCTTATATGCCTTCACCATAGGAGTGAAATCGCAAAATCGCTTTAGGTACATGAATCATAGTGGTTATTACGGCCTGATTAGAACATTGTGCACCTCACCACGTTAATTTTTGTCAATAAGAGAGCTTTCTGACGTTTTTACATAGTCTTGCAGATCGGTAACGATAACAGTTATAAGGAAAAAATGAAGCTTGCTCAACCTTAGCTTGAAAATATGCAAAAAAAACTTTCGGTAAGGAAAACAATTGACAACATAAGTCGAAGTCCTGATAACTATACACGGATATTTCCCCATGTAACGATATTGGTCTGTTCCGTTCTTTGTAAAAGTGATACCAATCCCCAAATTATAACAGTATCTGTGATTTTAATAAGCGGCGCTGACCGTATATGAATCACTATAACATCCAGCTCCTAAATTTATTCATCCAAATTTGTTGGTTTCTCACTGCTGATTTAGAAGAGAGGTGGCAAAGCCTTCTGAGCGCATAACATGCTTGACACGCTCATAAATGGGGCGTTTAATAAGTATAATGGGTAAGTAATGTAATAACCATTCCCCCATTCCTGGGTCTTTAACTTACTAATGACAAATGAGGTGTATTATTAAGATTCAACGGTTCGTATTCATTGTTTTGACAGCTACGTTGAAAGTTTTGAATACCGTGAGAAGAGAGCAAGCATTCCGTGTAATATCTGGGAGAAATACTGTAAATGTGGTTACTTTGCAAATAAATGTTTTATGTTAAGAAACAAACATCTGTCATTGCAATATACGTACGGGGTGCCCAGTGTAACCGATGCCCAATAGTTTTAGTACAAGGTACTGAACTTTTTCAGTCCGCGGGACCAGATACGTGATATTTCTGCGCTTGAGGGTCAGTTAACTTGTATACAATGAGCGAACGTATGACCCGTATTTTACGGGATGCTCCTGCAATTTTGGCCGTTCCAATTGTTTTTCCTTTCTTTATTGTCCCGTTTTTCCGCTTTTTTTTGAACAAGGGTTAGTTGAATTTTAGAAATCAAGAATTAAAATTATTTTCATGACATAAATTTCATCATGATAGTAATGGCACTATCATGTTTTTTATGATATAATAATAATAATTATTATTATAACATTGAGTATATTAAATATCATATATTTAATATAGTCAATTAACTATATTCATCTCCTATATTTGTCAAACATCTACGTTTTATTTATGAATTACATTATGACTTGCAGTAATAGTTATTTTCCGCCAGTGGCGATTTTTTTGTCTTGCCTTTGACAATTTTCTCGACTGTAAATGGCAACATTACTTGTTTTTGACATTTTTTTTTCGGTAGAACTTTTCCGCCGGACATATCTCATTGTCGAGATCTCTTCCAGTCCAGCTCCATGGTGTAGTCTGAAACAGAGAAAAAAATTTTTGGATGTAAATATGGCAACTTAACTTTCAATATAAATGACGTATTAAGTAATACAAGTTATTTGGAAGTTTCTAATTGGAAAGTTTATATATTTTTCTAATTCGAAGTGCCTCTAAGATCAACCTCTAGGATTGCCTCTAGGACCGTTAGCCAGTAAAATGCGACAAGGGGAATATTATGGAATCACGCTGTGTATATATTATATCTCGTTAAATATTGTTCTCCCGATAATATCTCTCACAAGCACTCGAAATGGCAGAGCGCTAAGCAATTCGAAGGACATAACACAGATTTATTTCACAGAACAGCTTTCTACACTTATTTACAAGCAGAGATTTTGACGAAACAGGCTAATCAGAGAGCTTCTGTAAAGCGGCTTCTCCAACGGACAAGATATCTCGTCTTCACAAAAATTCTATCAAAACTCTTCCTAGTTCTCTTCTGGTGGCACTACTATATTAGTAAAGAAACCTTGCAGAACAATCTCCAAGATTCTAGTGATATATCTACGCTTCTCTTGGCAGTATCACGTATTTGTTCCCAACTTGGCGATATTTCGGCGTGGTGGCTCAGATCTATAAGTTACTCGCCTGGAGTACCAAAGGCATGGCCGTCTTAAGAGGATCATGGGCTCCCGGGCCAAGTGGTTTTTCCGAGGCCCTACTGGCAAATTCTGGGAAATTTCAACCAGATCTCACTTTTGTGAGGCCCCCGGGCCGTGCCCGGGTGGGCCCATGTGATAAGACGGCACTGACCAAAGGATGTTTAGATGTGTCGTCAGTTTTATACCACCCACATCGAAGGGTTAGCGCACCAACCTCTCGGTGAGAATAAAAACAAGCGTACCATTCGGAATCAGCAATAAATTGTAGGTCCCAGTCAAATTAGCCCTCGTGTGCAAAAAATGACCGTGTGGGGGGGGGGGGGGTGACAAAAATGATCAAAATGATTGGCGATATTCACAGAGAAATGCGATAGTGGCTATTTACAGGTGGAAAATGACATAATAAATGATAAATAAGGACTAATTACATAATTTTCGTAACAATGTGGCATTTAAAAATACGGAACTTTTTGCAAATGATTTTTCAGAACGCGATCTACATTTCAATTAGGGCAACTTTTAGCACACGGGATTAATGAATAATTAATATCTGTATTTTTTTATGCATACGACCCGCTCAAAGAGATTTTGAGCAAACTGCACGTTACTAAAAAACTTTTCATAATTCAAAATATGTTTCTAACGTCAACGGTTGCAGAAATGGCTGCTGTGCAAACAATTAGGGACAGCCTGTGTAGTCTTTTAGAAACATTGATTTCACTGTAGGGCAAACAACCGCTGTCAACCTGAAACCTCCGACCAATACGGCTCATTCAATCGACTCTGACCACAATATTGTCCATAACTACACATGCAAAGAAAGATGAGAGAGATCGCTCTCTCTCTCTCTCTCTCTTCTCCACATATTCAAAAACATTGAACCCGATGCATAATTCGATAGCTCCCTTCGGAAAATACTACTGAAGAAAGTAAATACAGATTTCTCTCCATATACCAGGTTTCCGATCGGGGTTTTTTTTTTGTCCCTCCCCTACTTTAATGAATTCAATTTTTCCGTTGAAATCTATAGTAAAGTAATATTTCCCAACAAGAACAGATGCTTGAAAATCTGTGGAAGAACAAGAAAAAAGTATAGGGAGAGTCGAAGCAAGGCAAAGTGGGGGCCTCCATGAAGAATAGGAAGGGTATGGGCATTTTTCTTTTACTTCATATATATATATATATTTTTTTTTTATCAAAATTTCAAAGAACGAGAAGCGTTTTGGCGTATGGCAGTGGCGTTGGTGGCAGCTATATACACACACGTGTGCAAGGGGAGCGAGGACGGAGAAGTGTTCTTCTTGAGAATCGTAGGCGAGATTGAAATATGGCGAGCAAACGAAACCAGCTGTTGCCATTTTACTGTTTCTTATTTCTTCAATGTTTTTTTTTTTTTTCGACGTTTTCCATCCCCTCTTTTCTTCAACAATTTCTCCTTTTGCTGTGGAATATATTAGGGAGAAATTTTTGTTATTTTATTTTTTTTTCTCAAGAAGTGGGAGTTGTGGGCATTTTAGACTATTTGGGGTTGGTGTATAGGCTCATATCCTGAAAAGAAAAGGAAAAAAAACCGATGCTATTTGCTTTGTATGTGTCTTTACGGACGTGTATTACCAAATGGAAGAGAGTGCGGTCGTACTGCGTGATTTCCCATCTCTTCTTATCCCTCTACTGCACAGTCATGTCATTTGTGGAAACTTACGAGCGTAATGTTGAGCATTCGATGCAGGAATAAAATATAAATATTTTCCTTTCTTTTCCCGTTTCACATGATAACATTTTTCATTTATGAATATTCGTTTTTGTGATAGAACGGAAAGGAATGAGAATGTATGTTGAGATACGTGAATCGTATCGCGGTATTTCGCTTTATTTTTCTTGGATGCAGTATAATTATACAGTAGAACCTCCCGTAACGGACACTCCCCGTGAAATAAGGGTTTAATGTACAGGGTGTTTCAAAAAGAATCATCCGATTTAAACAAAAGTCAAAACTATTCAGATTTTAATCCGTTTTGATCGAATAATGTATGGGTAGAAATAGGAGAATCTCGAGTTTCACGCAGTTGCCGACAGGTGGGGTTAATGCTCTTCCTTCGGCCGCCACTTCGATGTTTGTCAAGATGGAGGCTACACAACAGAAATCGTTCTGCGTTATAAGCTTCGCGAAGTGTGAGTCCGTAAGAAATGTTCGCCGATAATACCCTGGTGTTGAACTTCCTACCGCTCAGAGCATTAAACGATGTTATAAACAATTCCGAGACATGGGTTGTCTGTGTGAAAGGAAATCTCCTTTCCGTCCCCCTCCTTTTCCGACGAAAATGTGAAGCACATTACACAGAGTTTCGCACGTGCAGTTCACAGAAATCCACTGTCAGTGGATGCAAATATGCTCGCAAAAGTTTGGGACGAATTTGACTATCGTATAGACATATGCCTTGCATCCCAAGGTGGGACATATTGAGCACCTTTAATTTGGTTTGTAGAAAAACGTTATGGTCCAGGTAATATAAAATTAATCTATATTAAGTATCTATGTGTTCAATATTTTTCGTAATATACGCATTTCAAATCGGGTGGTTCATTTTGAAACACCGTGTATTTCACTCCCCGTTAGCCAGACTCTCGCAATAGCGGACAGTAAAATCGGTCAAACTAATTTTTTCTCCGAACTAATTTATTAATTTTTGGTCATAAACCGAGGTTTTTTCACATTCAACCCTATGATTATGTTTAATGATAAGCTAGTGTTGGTAAATATGGTAAATCGACTCTTAATTACTTAATTAACTGGACATAACTATGGTCTAGGATTGTGAAATCGAATGGTAATGCTGGTTTTGTTTGTTGATACGTGTGAAGAAAGCCAACATTATAAGACTGATAATGTGTTATGTATGTTTTTTCACTTTCTTCAAGCTTATTTTAATTTTATTTTTGTTGCAAAATGTGTGTGTGTAGTGCACGTATCATGTACGGATGTATACAATTTATTGGTTTAATAAAGGAAAGAAAGATTATAAATTTTTCCATGTATTTATATCAGACTTTCAAACTGTATTTAGGAATTGTGTATAAACGACGGTAATAAATGTTGTGGCATTGAATCAGACTTTCTTTTGATAGCTGCATCGAAAGAAAGGTGCATCACTTTTACCGTAACATACGCATTGAAAGCATGACGTCACTCTCCGCTATCCATACGAAGGTTTTTAACAACTGGCTGTTGCAAAGATGAATTTTTGGAAAAAGAGAAAATTCAACTGCCTTTTTTGCGGGGAATTAAGCCCACGTTCTTTCACTTTCCGGGTAAATGCACTAGACTACAAAGGCAATGGATCTCTCAGTCTTTCCGAGCTCGTGTACACTGATAGGAACCGCACATGGGCTGCCGGACCTGACTCAGGCCACGCTCACAACTGCTGACGCTGCCACCAGATGGCGTCTTATGAAAGGATGACGCTATGAGTGAAAGGACGGGGATTCGATTCCCCGCACACGCACAAAAAGTCAGTTGAATTTTCTCTCTTTCCAAAAATTCATCTTCGCAACAGCCAGTTGCTAAAAACCTTCGTAACGTATGAATTGTAACATCAAAATGTACCAATCGCGATGGGGGGAGGGGGAAGCCATACATCGTATAAACAAGACTGCACTTTATATCGTACCTCTTCATTAGTGGACAATCCCTGTTAGCAGAAAAAGTTTTTAGTTTCCATGGGTGCCTGTTATAGAGACGTTCTACAGTGGTAATATCTGCCTGCGATTCAGGGTGGCGCATAATCTCCCCCCCCCCCACAAATGTAAATATTTGGTTAACTTTATCACCACATAATCAAATCCAGCAACGGCAGAGTGCAGAAGGTCCGGATGTATACATGACACCTCTCGGCGGATGACAGATTAGATGGCCGGATCGATACACTTTTCTTTGACTTGTGTACGTCAGCGTCACCTATCGGCTGTTTCTTTAGTTAATTTTTTTTTCCTGTCTTAAAAAAATCTCCTTGAACTAGGTTAAGGGAACCTAACCCTGCAAAACGTTTTTTATTTCGGTTATTTTTCCATTTTTTATGCATTTTTAAATTTTCTACGGACTTTTTGCCCACCCTGTATACAAAGTGAAAGAAAAAGATTCAAAAATGCAATTAGGGTACCATTATTGTTGCATAAGTACGGTGCCTTTCAACATATATATATACGCTCCAAGGTTGAAATATTCTATCTGCTTCCGTAGCTTAGATGGTAGAGCACTCGTCCGGCAAACGAAAGACCGGGGTTCGAGTCCCCGTGGGGGCAGTGATGAATTTTCTTCCTTGTAATCTTCATCTCCACAAATAACCAGTGTTTCGATGAATCTCGTACCATTATTTCTGTTTCTGAAAAAAAGACACATTTTGATTCTAAATTCAGTAAATTCATTCATACGGTAAAATTTAAGCAATTAAGAAATCAATTACGCCCATTGCAAGTGATAGAAGACTTACATTAGAATAATATTACCTTATAAAGATATTAATAGTCATTTTGTGCTTCAGAAAAACTGTTTTAAACGTGCATACACTGGGCTATAAAAAATATTTTGTGGCAACAAATTCTGTTTGAATACGATCCTCACTGATGGAAATTTCTGCGGCTTTTCGTTCATGATCGATGAACTACTCTGGAAAATTCAAAGAAGGTAAACCACTGTCATAAAATCGAACTTATTGTTCGGATAAATTCATTCACGAACCGATCAACTCGACAATACGATGGGATCGAGAGGAGAGAGAGAGAGAGTCATCGAAGGCTAACTTTGTTGAGTTCAGAATAATTTTTCATGTCGAAACATACCGAACGATTAATCACTCGCTGAAACTACGGGACGCATCAATCACAACATACGTCAAACAATATGCAATGCTCTTCTTCTGTTGTTCAACAAAGAAGTCACGCTATTTGTTAATCTACCAAGCTAAGCTATATGGCGAGTTGAGTCACTCACGAAAGCGCGGTTTTCATATAATGCGCGTGTTTGCGCGCGATCTCTGATGTATCGGAAAATTACAGGTTTTGTTTTCCTGACGTATATTGCACTAAATGGCTAAAATGTGTAGGGGACGCATAAAAAAAAAACGTCTCCTTCTGGTTACCTCTAAGGTGCAATTTATCATTTAAGTGCTGACAACAGCGACTCGACCGAATATTAACTGTATAGTAATTGCTGGAGAGTATACTATTCATGTCATATAAATCAGACCAATTAAGTTAGTGCGTAATGCGGGTTATTGAACGGTTGAATTTCGTTCCGATCACCCGCAAATATTTGATGAATTATGTAACACAAATGAATTGTAAAAAGAAGAATATTTTGATTATAATTTTATTTCAGCTTTACTTGGTTTTCTATCAAAAAAATTATATACATTTTTTTTATGCACCGATGTAATTTTCAATGAAGAGTAAATTATACATAAACTAGCTGTTACCCGCTGCGTCGCTCCATTGGATTTGGTAATCTGGAAATTTCTTGGAAATGATTTCCCCCATAAAGTATTTGAACCCCTCATGGGTGTTGAATTTCCAGAAATTCCATCTGAGTCTATATTATAAAATACAATACTGAACAAATTTATTTATAGCTTCCGCGGTTTCTGCTCAGCATTCATTGATACATATAACGTTTGAACCGTCTTATGACCCTTTTAGTTGCTGAATTTCGAAAAACCACTTCTTACCATGTTTTCACATCATGAAATGAAACTACTGATAAAATTTCATATTCATAGATTCGGCGGTTTAATTCCTGTATAATTTCTGTATAAAATATTTGAAACCCCTCATGAATCTTTTCCGTACGGGTTCAATTTTGAATAGAAATTGTTACGTCATAAAATGCAACTAATGAACAAATTTCATATTTATAGCTTTCGCGGTTTCGACGAAGTGATGATGAATCAGTCAGTCAGGACCTGTTATTTTATACACAATTTCTCGAGAATTTTTCATTATTTTGTTATTTTATTTATTTCATTATTTTTATTTTATGTTATTTTACACAGGGTGAATCCGACCTATTCTGCCAAACGAAAAGGGTATGATAGACGAGCCCAAGTGGATCATGAAGCACCCCACTAAACTCTGTCCTATCTCAAAACGTTTTCCAGTTATGATGAATAATCGATTAAGAAACAAAATTCGTCAAGTCTGAAAAAAACCAAGAATTGTGAAGTTTTTGAAAGACTTACACGCAAACCAAGCACATATTTGGAAAGAACAGAAAAATATCGTAAGAGGTGACACCAATGTCGTCAAATTATCTGGTTTTAATGTTGAGCAAAAAGCGCTGAAACTTCGTAAACTTCAAAATCGAACTGTCGCCGAAATTTTTACTCGCCAGTTCTGCAAACACCCATCTAGCTACAATCAGCCAAATTTGCCAAAAACTTGTCCATTCCACCAGCATCCGAAAGAACTTGCAATGAACTATGTCAGTTTTCTGACCATGTCTTTTGTTTGCGATACATCACTTAAACCAGCGTTTTTCGAAGTAGATATTCAGCGTAAATTCGGAATTGCCGGTTACAGATTTTGTACAAAAAGTCCCATAAGGCTGACACTACCTCTATCTACAAGACATCCGTATTTAATGGCGAGCTACAAGCACTGAGAGATCTGTGAAGTACAAAATCGAATTGTCACCAAAACCTTCTAAAATTACTTCAACGAATGCAGGTTGCAGTAATCCATTACAAACAAACGACTAAATTTCTCCTGAACTAGATGACCAATTTGATTTAATTTTGACACTTTCGAAAGCTGATGGAAAGGAAACATTTTTGGCAAATTTGACCGATTGTAGCTAGAAGGGTGTTTGCAAAGTTGGTGATTAAAAATTTTGGCGACAGACAATTCGATTTTGAACTTCGCCAATCTTTCAGCGCTTGTAGCTCGCCATCAGAACAAGATATTTCGATGAAATTGTTGTCACCTTGAAGCATTTTCCCTGCTCTTTTCAAATACAGGCTTAGTTTGTGTATAAATAAATCTCTCAGAAACTTCACAAATCGGCTCATTTTTTTCCCATAATCGATTATCCACCATAACTCGAAGATGGTTCGAGATAGGACAGAGTTGGTAGGATGTTTCATGATCCACTTGTGCTTGTCTATCACCCCCTTTCCTTTGGCAAAATAGGTCGGATTCACCCTGTGTGTGTGTGTGTGTATATCTTTTTTTTTGTATGTATAACAACTATACCGTGTTATATAAAATAATATCTCTATTTTATTCTGTCATAACACATCAAAATCCAGTGAAATTAAAAAGAAATGGGCAAAAAGTGAAAAGCATAACTTATTTTAGGTAAATGTAATTTTTTGGCAGATTACTGAAATATATTGCGATAAAAAGTCCCAGTAGTCGAATCAATTAAAGTGAAAAAAATGAGAAAAATTAGTACTACTCTCTCATCATTAATTAATATTGGCATTTACATGTAAATTTCACGGAAGAAATAGGTTATAAGTATTTTTTTCCAATGAATTTAAATAAATGAACGCAAATAAATTAATGTATAACAATCTAAAACAAAATTCGTGAAAAGGCAAAACCGAATAGAGAAACACGCGAAAAACATTTTTGATTAAGGAAAAAAAACATTGGTAATTGAAGATTTTATAAGTACGACATATATATATATATATATATATATATATGTCAACGAATAAAAATTAAGTACAAAAAACATAAATTAAATAATAATCTTAATAAATGTAAATAATGAACATTTATAAATATATATAGAGAAAAATATGAGTGAATATAGAATTTATTGATTATATATAAAATAAAGTTAATTTATATTATAAAAATTTTCCAACCAGAATATGCTCATACAAAAAGATTAATCAAGAAAAATTAAGTATGTAAAAGAAATTTATATAAACAAATCGAAGAATAAGAAATTTGGCCGAAGAAAAGAAATTAAGTTAAAGATGGAAACTAAATTAAAGATAAAAATTAAATGGAATAATAATAATTAAACAGAAGAATAAAAACTAATTAAAGAACAAAAATTAAAGAATAAAGATTAAATTAAGAAATAAAATAATGCAAACTGAATTGAAGAAAAGAAATGAATTGAAGAATAAATAATGAAGGATGGAAATTAAATTACAAAATAAAAATTGAATCGAAGAATAAAAATTGAATGTTGCATACGATAGAAAATATTGTTTCACTGAAAAAAAACAATGTTTATAATGGTTATAATGATTAGAGCAGGGATCATATGTACTAAAGAAGTGCCAAAACATGCTCTAAAAATATGGATTTAAAAATGCCAAAATATGCATGAAAAAAAGAAAAATATGAACTTAAAAATATACATGAAAAACCAAAAATATGCACTAAAAAGCCCCGAAAGGTTAAAAATTCCGATATATGTATGCACCAAAAATCAGTAAATATATCATTAAGAAATCACCATGCAAAAAAAAGGCAGATATGTTTTTAAAATGCATATTTTTATATTTTTAGTGCATATTCATTTCAAAAAAATATCCCACATATTTATATACTTCCATGTGCAAATAACTATGGCTACTCAGTAACTAAATATCTATAACAAAAGAACTATGACACTTTTTTTTTTTAGAAATTGAACACTTTTGACATATAACGATTGATATTTTGAAAATACAGTATTACAAACATCTGTATTAATTCACTAATTTCCACCTGCGCTTGCGGCGAAAGAAAAGAAATGTCATGAAAGTACTATAAGGAATATTTATATTTGATTAATTATTTAAAAAAAAGTAATTGACCCTAAAAATACAGCTTCAAAAAATATGCACTTATTCTGAAAACTCTTTGATCTTACGCATTTATATGCATTAATGCTAAAAAATGCCAAAATAGGCAAATACATATAATCCGGGCACTAACAAAGATTAAAATCCTTTAATCATCATAATCATATAACGTTTACAGTGATTAAAAAACAATCATTATAAATGATATTTTGGATTAAATCACCAATGTCTATTGACTTGAATGGCTTATTATATTAAATGAAAGATTTTATAGGAATAAGAAAAGTTAAGTTAATGAACTGAATACTTCTATGCTAGAAAAAATTCTAGAAAAATTCTGCACCCGAAATAAACCATTGAATTTTCTAGGAAAAACATATTTTGTTATTGTCTTGGAAACTTCCAATTCCGCTAATATAAAAACAAAATTCACCAAAAGCAAGAAATAAATATTACGTATAATAAATATTTCCGAATAAAACTATTTTTGTCTGGACAAATAGAGAAAGACTCTTTATTTTTATATTTCTTTCACGAATTATTTTCGTTTTATAGGACAAAAAAACAACACAATTCCGTTCGATTTATACTTCAAATAAGATAGGAAATAAAGTTGTTTCAAAACACGATGTTTAAGTTACAGAAATGTTTTCGCCATTTTGCCGGACGAGATATTTACAGCGTAAATTCTTTTAAAGATTTACAGCGAAAATTTCGCCGGAGGTTATTGATCGGACAAAGCTCAATCATTTTGATTACTTCGTAACTTTCCGGTTTCCGTTTGTGTTTCTCTGTGTCCCGAAAACTTACGGAAATCTAATCGAATCGGGCATCGCAATTCACTTTCATTATGTTTGTCTTGCAATTTTGCCCGAGTTCAATTTTGATGCGACGACTCAAAGGGAACAAGAATATTTCCTTGTTCATCTATTTCGCGTTTACTCAAGCAAAAATTCCTGAAAATCGCTTATATAGAAACACATTGGTTTAGAGGGGGGGATTTATTTCAACGATTTCATCGCGTGTTCGATAACAAGTTGAGGTAGTTTTCAACTAAAACGAAAATTTCCCGTCGAATTTTGAACGCGCGTGCGTCCCTTTTCCATGTTTTTTCGTGAATTTTCGCCAGAAAGAAGCCAATTCGTTAAGAAGGCTGTTGTCCGTGAAGTGCGTGAGATCTAGCAATGTGTTATTTTCGCTGAAACTGAAATGGAATTTTAACTCTCTCTCTCTCTCTCGTACTATTCGTATTCCAGAATCATGTTTGTGTTGCCGTAGCCAATGTTTCAAAGAGAAAATGGTAAAAAGAAAATTAAAATAAATGTTTTTCTCTACATTTCGGGCTGTGTTCTGTCTTTATTATTCGCAAATTTAACTGACTATACAAATTTCCTAAAAAAACAGAACTTGGACTTGTTGAAGGAGAAGTTGATTCGATAATTACTTAGAAAAATTGTACTGAGTAAACAAGTGTCTGGCATTGAAACATTGCCGTAAGGAAACGAACATCTACAGTCCGGATTAAAATTCATTGTAAAAAACGTCACTCGTATCTCAAAGCAGTGGTAGAGGAAGCACCACCACTGCTTTAACACCAGCAGCAACCTGTAGTCCGTGAACCGCCGGGGGTCCATGAGTATTTTGTAATGAATCCACGGGATCATTTTAATTTTTTCCCATTGTAATAAATGACGCATTTTGTGCGGTGAATTGAATTTATTCAATTTCTTATAATATAAAAATTATACAAGAAACAATGCAGAGTTTGCATTTTATGGGAAGGTGCTAGCCTTTTTGGCTCAGTGGCCTGGGTTTGAATCCTGGTTTGAGCGTCGATGTCTACTTACACTAACAAATTTTCCGGACAGACAATACGTGAGAATCACGTTATTATTGAAAATAAAATTCTGGCCCTGAAACACCCCTAATCAAATAATAGCAATACATTTTTTCAACCAAAGTGGACCAATATTCTGTTCTCGTTGTGAAATTCTCATTGGTTATTCACGAGGCCGTAAAATCGGTTGCTGCCAGGGACGCCGGAACATATATGCTCATGTTGCTAAAATAACACATCATTTGAATGGTATTGCTCAGCAATCATCATTCAAATATAGCTCATTCCCCCTCAGTTCCGGCAATGGTAGATTTAACAAAAACGGGACATTTTTGTTGAATGTGTGATGTATGGTCTTCATACATATCCAAGTGAACATTAAGTTCATTACTCGAGCAATACCAAACATTTTTTACTTCCAGCGTTCCTGCATTTTAGAGATATATGACATCCTTATTTAGTACGTGCATCTTTCTTTTCAGCCACTTTGAATGCGCAATGGTGTTGGAAATCCAAAACATGATTACCATAAACTAGGGTAAATTCGGTACTGTTTTTTAACTTTTTCTTGTATTATCTCCGTTAGGAATAAACATTTTTTACCAAAAGTTGCATCACTAAAAAAAAACGAAGTCCTTAGTAATTTGTTTATACAAGGATAAATGCTTTGTATCTTATATTATAATGGAGAAAAATGAATGAATGCCTTAGTCGTTCCCAAGTCACCTCAGTTTACGGAAAATGATTCACTAATCCGAATTAGCATGAAACCCAGATATACCACTTTTCCACAACATGGAATACACCAAACATAAAAATATAGGGTACAAGATGATTGTCAATGAAAGTTGTCCGTCAATTCATATCAAGGTATATTCCATAAAAATGAGAAGATGATAGAACCTGGACCATCTCTGTGGCTAGGCCTATACGGGCTTGACCCGGAGTCCTCATGCCCATGAAATACCTACACGATACCCACACGATGAGATCTAGTGTGGTACTATGACGTTCGTAAGTAGGCAAATATATCAACTATTACTTCCTGCGAAGTCTGGGATCCCAGAACACAACTTTGCTCCGGGATTTCTGACGTTGAGACGGCCCTGAATATAACCCTCCCCCCCCCCCAAGAGAGAAGCTGACTGAATTCTAGCCCAGGGTAAACACGGACCGAGAGTGATGTGTCGGGAGGGGACAATTTATTGTGTAGTTTAGGTTCGTTGGTTCGCCCCGTAACCTTCGAAACAGAACAATTTTTCCCGTTTAAATTCTTGGGAAGGGTGATTACCCTCCCCCACCCCCACCTCTTGGTCCACTGACCCACGGGTCCATATCAAACTTATTTATAAATTTTTTGTTTATTATAAATTTTTAGTTTTGCCTAAATCCAATTTAATTAGAAAAAAGGATTTCACTAGAGTGGGTGAGGGTGGGAAGCCTGGATAAGACTGGGGGCCATGGGAAAGAAATATGGTCCAAAGGGGGGCCCTCATGATCTAAAAAATGTTAAGAAACACTGGTGGTACAAGATGATTCCCAATGAAAGGTGTCCGTCAATTCATATCAAGGTATTTTCCGCAAAAATAAGAAAAGGATAAAGGGGTTTTTACGCTTCCGGGGTTTTTCTTCTCCTCCTTCACTTTCTTACATAAGACACAAGAAATAAAATGGTTGGTTGGATGGAAAAAAAATAGAAGAGAAGGTTGGGATGGGCTGGTGTTGTCGTTTCCTCCTCTCGAACACTTCATCAACCCGTGTTCGGAAATCTTCGGCGGCTCCCTCTGGCGATCGTTCTCCGTATTTTTCTCCGGCAAAAGAAAAAAAAAATGAATGGTTGGGGGTTGGGTAGGAAATGAAGGAAGGAAAGGCCAGAGAAAACTCAAGGAAAAGCACCATGAAGATAAATGACACTTATTCTTGCAGCCCCTGTAGCTAAAGTGCATCATTTATAACAGGTAAAAGAAGAAGAAAAGGTAGAGAGAGATCGGGAGGAATTGTGGGTAGATGGAGGTTCGGGATTCCCGGGAGAATGACTAATGGATCGAGCACCGATGAAAAGACCTCTCTTCCGATTCCTAAAAATGATATTTTCGCACATTTTGATGCATGCGTCCAAACACCTGCAGAGATTCCTTCTTGGTTCAACCCCCTACTTCCTTTTCCTTCTTTTTTTTTCCATCTTATACATGAATGTATTTTTCTTACATGACTTTGCATTGTCTATCACGGGTGATAACATGGATTTACATACAGTCGGCTCCGCTTAACCGGTTAACGGATAAACGGATATAATATCCTCTGGAACCAAAATATCCCCTATGGAGATAATGTTAAAGTTTCCCGTTTAATATTAAATACCACGATTTGCGCTACAACTGTCAGTGTATGTTAACCACTATTACATAATATTTTTATCAGATGAAACATTCAGAAATGATGGCAAATATGTGAGAAAAAAAAAACAACTAAAATTTGAAGGAGGATGTTAATTTTTCGAAGGAATTTTGAGGGGCAAAATTGAATTTTAGTGCGCGAAACAACGCGTCTATTGCAATGGGTTCATGCTGAAAGAGACAAGATGATCAAGCAAAAAGCAGAAGAAATCGCCAAAGAATTTGAAAGCTGTGAACATTTTTCTGCTACAAAAGGATGGTTGCACAAAAGAACAATTTGATGTTTAAGACTTTAAAAAACATATAAGGGACATTTTAAAAACTATAACAATGGTAGGAAACCGCAATTGAATTGTCCCCGCGTAATCGAATACCCCGGTTAATTGGATATTATGTGCTTGAACTGTTCGTATATGTTTAGGCAGGGTAGAGTGCACATGTTATCGGGCTACACTATCTGTTCTAAAGCTATGTGGACTATACTATGGCCGCACCTGGGAGGGAGTGGATAGCAGGCACTTCTGGAAATCGAACTCACTCGTGAATATTCAAGGTAACATAGTTCTTTGACAAATATCTTCCATTCGCATAATTACTGCTCTGAAGTTATCGAGAAAGCCAAGACAGTCAAACGGGCACTTAGCAAACTATGTCGCGAAAATGTAATTATGAAAATTAAGGATGACGGAGGGGGATATGAGAAGTTTATAGTCTCATCTTGGCATCCTGATAGGATCAATGAGGATCAAGTTTCCATTTTTTTGTACAAATACAAATACAACGCCACAACAGGCAAATTGCCCAACGAGGTGGCTGACTTCATGGACATCATGGATCCCCGAGCCATTTTTTGGAGGCCCTACCTACTACTGCTACACCACACATGCACCCCGCCCACACAGCCCCCCCCCCCGCGGAACCCCCCCCCCCCCCAACGAATCGGTACATGCGGGAATGTGCGAAATCGAAAAATTTTCAAGATATTCACCCCTACTAGTGGCTTGAAGAATTACGCGAAATATTTCATGGACCGTTACCTATTACGCTGGTACGCGTACGAACCGCTGCAGCTATTGAGGAGAACACTGTTTCACACAACGTACGTAGCAGGCTGCTCAAACATATATTGTATATTCGGCATACTACATACGCCTTAGAAATCGTCAAATTACGTATATATGGTACATGAAATGTGTTATAGATTTTGTTTTGCCATTCTATTTCTATTACGTAGCTAGTAGATTACAAAAACATTTGGTTTTTCAGCAGTTGAAGCCACAGCAAGGATTTAATCTACTGCCGGTGACACCTTCTCCCTTAAAAAAGTGGTAGAAGTACTGGAAACAAAAAAAAGGGTGAATTTTTCTTTTTTGCATGACGAGGTAAGTCACAATTTGTGCCGTTGAAGGGTCATAGTTTATTATTATTGTTCTTTTTGCTTCTTCTTCTTCACGGCTGTTTCTTTTACTACAGTGTAAAATGTGTTTAATTATGTTGGGATCATTCGAGAAGCTATGAATATCGTTTTGAAGAAAAAAATCAATTTAGTAAATTATTTGTTCGCAAGCACGTAATTAATTAATTTTATTCTTTAATATCATCTTGCGAAATGTGTAACAAAATTATTGGGGAATTTCACTTAGTAGCAAATCGTTTGTGATTTACTACTAAGTGACATTGAAATTGAATAATTGCAGTTTAGTTATTCCAATTTAGATTTCTTCCCCGACTTCTCGATAACAGCTAGAACGACGGCTCTCAAAAACTCCCGCACGCGCACACACACACACTTGCGCGCGCAAATGGAAAGTTTCGAAATGAAAATAATATCTCAGTGTTGATGAAATTTGCTTAGTTTGTTATAAGCAACTGCATGGATGCAGGACCCTGGAGAAAATATAAATATGCAAATTTTAGTAATTCTTTAAAACAAATTAATTTTTTTATTTAAAAATATCATTAGATGAAGTAATGGTACACTTATTTACTTTATTTTAAACATTTTTTCAATTGCAAAATTTAATCTACAACCTACGGCTGAGAAGTAAAAATTCTTGGGTAAACACTTTCTGGAGACCCTGTATATTGACTATTAATAGCAAGCGAAACATAAATGCAATTACAACTCAAAAACAATCCAAATATTAGTGTTTGAATAGAAAAAAATATATATATACCCTCATATTTTATCTAAAGAGTATAGCACAGCGAGACATAAGAACCATTTCAACGCAGTGAATATTCCGATCATTTGTATACTTAACGTACGTACGCACATGCAACCATAAAACATTCCAGTAATGAAACAAAAATATATCTTTCCCGTTTTACGAAATTCCATATCAGAAACATTTCGTTACGAGGTAGAAAAAACAAAAGCAATAGTATCTTTGGGAGAGGGGGGGAAGGAAAAAAAATAGCGATTCTCTCGTATTCTCCGAAAGGAGAAGCATAAATTGGCTTTGAGACAAACTCGTTGCATTGCGTTATGCAAACACTGTTTTAATGCGCGTTTTCTTCGGGATAAAGGAATTGAAATTGTTTCATTCTCTTCCTAAAAATACACATATTTATTTTTTTCCCCTTTTATTCCTCCTCCCATCTTGTTTCCTCTTTATATATCCGTGTATATATTTCATTCAGTTCGAAACGTTAAAAGCAGCTGGTTTCATTTAATATGGACGGAATAGGAAGATGGAGAAGTTGCTCTTGCAAAAATATATATATACACACAGAAAATTCCCTTTTTTTTCCCTTTAGTTTTCATTTCCCTCTTTTTCCTGATTTTTTTTCCCCTCCTCTAAATCTTCCTGGAATTCGTGGCGTCAAATGGAAAGTGGAATACGAAGGAAGGGGGGCAAAAAAAAGGTCAAAATGATCGAATTTCATTTATTTCTGAATTCACGAGAGGGAAAAAATATATATAAAACAGGGAAAAAATCGTCTTTCTATTTCTCTCCTTTTCCACGTTCTCTTTTATTCTAATTTATCATTTTTTTTGAATTTTTGTTTTTTTAGGATTTTATTTCAAATTTTCAACGAAGGTTAATTTGAATTCTACTAAAGTTATACTTGTATTATAATGAAAAGAAACAGAACCGCCTTTTTCTATGAAACTATTATTTAAAAAGAAAAGACGGAAATTGCTATTTTGTTCTATTTTTTCATTAAATGATACTTAAAGAAGACGACATTATATTTTTAACTGGGAAACATCTTAGACAAGTGTGAATTTTTCGGAGAGTTGCTGTTGTGAAAGTAGTAAAAGTTGTTGGAAATCATATTGGATAGTAAAACGAAATTCTTCCATTGAATACTTGTGAAATTGTCACTATTATTATTATTTTTTTTTTTTGGATGTTGCTGAAGAATTAAAAAAAAATATCGTATTATTTTTAGCGTATAGGTTCGAAAATTCCGATTAAAGCCGTGCTAAAGATCTAGAGCAGGGGGTTTTCAAATTGTGCGTCGTCAACCTATGTCAGAGGAGCCAAGACCCTCCCCTGTATCTCCATCCATGCCAAGTACCTTGCTATCAGTTATAATTTTTAGGTACTCTATTTTTTTGTAAGATAATCAAATGATAGGTTGCAAGTCTATCTCAGGCAATTGGTCTGGAACTATTTGAGCAAAATTTTGTTTTTATAACTGATCACTCATTGAAATATTAGGTGCCTCATGGACAACAAATGGTTCAAGCAGTGGAAGAAGTATGTAGGGTATGATAGCCATCGCGAAACGGTGTCCCGACAAAGGTTTTTTCAAGAGATTCATTGTTATACTGCTCTGGGGAGCCATTGATAAGCGTTGATTAGGTAAGGGGCATCGCTGGTGGAAAACGTTTAAAAACACCTGATCTGTAGGAATTGCGAATTTTTTCCCGTATGTTTTGCCAACATCTGCGACTCTGATCTTCAGCGGTGAAAAGATCTAATCCTGTGTCCTTAGACCGCTAGTCCTTCACTAGTGAAGGTCAGTGGGAATTTTTTGCTGGACCACAAAAAAAATCCACATGCATATGGCTTTAGAATGGTTTGCCACTTCTTTAATGCTGCCAGTATTACGTACAATAGTTTACGCCTTTATAATGGTGTGTCACTTTTTCAATCCTCTCACAAATTGGAGAAAACCCGGATAGCGCCGGGTATTATAGCTAGTTATTAAATAAAGTGCTGTCTAAATACACAATTAATTTTCATTCCTATCTCAGTCATAGTAAAGTGTGAGAAACCTTTTCCTATTTATGGTCCTCCCCATCCCTGCGATGTACAGCAAAGTCATTGCTGTGATTTTGCCAAAAACTTAAAGATATTAGTGTTCATTTCAATTAAATATAATTTCATTTAATTTTTGATGTCTGATATATTCGAGATCCTTTATTAACTCTTCATCAGTTTTCAATACAACCTATACTAACGTTGTAAAATGGCAATTGAATTGTTCCCACATAGCCAGCTCAATTGGATACTGTGTGCTGGAATCATTGATATCCGATTAAGTGGATCCCCAGTATATTTTTCCTCATTTATGCCGTTACGCGAAATTTTTCACCTCATTTCATCAGTCCGCATGTAGAAAAACGTTGGAAAACACTGATGTAATCAATTTTAATCCCGTTTTTTTCGAAGTCACAGATGTGGACAATATGTTTTGAAACATAAATTTCTTTGAAATACGGTTCATAAGCTCTTAATCTTCTTATAATGAAGAGAATATCAAAGTTTCGAATATTTTTTATATGCACCAGAACCAAACAGATCGTATTGCACTTTGATGCCGTTCAAAAGACGTTTCACGTTTCAAACTTACATTAACCTTCGATGAAACACTTTTTCTTTTGGATAATCCAGTAAAAATCCATTATAATGACTACGGCTTATAACGAGAATCTCGCCATCTCGAGTGATTTGCAAGTGATTGTCAGATAGCTAATGCTAAAGATGCGAAAAATATTCTGTTATAGCGAGGTGAAAATTAGGAAGCATTCACTATAACGTCAAAATAATTCACAAAAAAATGCTTGTTTTTTCTTCTCTCTCGCGAATTGAACATGGTGACTCTTATCATGGTGCATACTCTTCATTAAAACTACTCTGAAGTACTTTGAACAAATAATGGATACAGAGACGTCAAATTATCAAAACAAATTAGAAGTCAGTCGTCCAGGAGATTATGGGAATTGCCAAAATCCCCGGGCTACCCCCCATCATCACACACACACACATGACTTATGTGATGATTTTATTCGACTTTTGTCATTCCGATTAGCGGGATAATGTTGACGAGTCCATGCAATCATAAAAGTGAACAATGATATAATAATTGAGACGTTAATTGTTCAGTTAGTCAATTTTAAATCAGACCAGACTAGAATTGAATTTTGAGCCGCTTCCCAGCCCGTGAGGGCCAACTGCCGGCATAAAAACTGGCCAAGAAGGCCTGTGAAGAAGAAAATGTGTCCATGTTTGTAGATAGATATATGTAGTGTATGCAAAAAGAACTGGTCAAATTAGTTAAAGTCGTGATTTGGCTATAAGCAGGCAAATGCCACCACAGTTCACAGAAGCAGGTCACACAATCTGCAGCTAGCAACATCTATTCGAAGTGGAATGGGGGGAAAAACCATCACATGGGAGTCGTGACGCAAAATACCCCAGCAATAACATCAAAAATGCAATACAGGTAACAAAGTTTTGTTTCAACTCAGTGTATCAGAAATTAATGGGGATTTACTATTGACAAATTTTATATAAGCAAAACAATCCAAAGTTCAAATTCGATTTCAAATCACCTCAATAATAAGAAATTCTAACAAAAAATGTCGTTAAGAATCAACAGCTGTTAAACCCAAAAATTAATTTCATGTCTGGTTTTCCGGTTAATTCGATAATATTAGAACGAAACGATCTAAAAGACGTATTAACTCAGATAAAGTAGCATAGGTTTATAATTTTATAACCTGACAGAGAAAAAAAAAATGGAAATTCGCTTATAACGAGAAATCCTTTATAACGGAAATTTTCCTCGGCATGTGAACTTTCGTTATTAAGGACATTTATTTGAATTTTTTTAGCCCGTGTCTCTTCATCTTTATCCGGAAATCTTCACAAAGTAGTATGTGTAAGGATTTTAATATCAATATATCGACTAATACACACGTTGAGAGAGAGAGAGAGAGAGAGTCTATTGTTTTATCAGATTTTCTGAGTTTTCTGAAGTGTTTCTTCCCTTAGTCGCGATTATTCAAAGCAGGGCCCCTTCAGGTGATTAACAATTTTAGATTTCCAACGGAGATCTCACACAGTAAACTAATGAGGCCTGCTGCTCGTCGTAGATTGATTGCAGACACAGGCACATACACACATAACGCGCGTACACGCGCTCCTCTCTCGTCTATCAGGTCGAATACATCGAGGATATTTTAGCCAAGATCAGCGCTAATTCTAGGATCTCTAATTTACACTATCAGCGCAAGCGTCGGGATTCGCCCGAGGCTGTGTAGCAGGTATGATTATATTAGCGCACATATATTCCCGTTCTCTCACTCTCACTCTCATACACGCTATCAGACTGTGCGTTTACACCAAAACGACTTGCTGCGGATCAACAACATGATTATCGCTGTGTCCAAGTCCCCCCATGGATGTTTGCTTAGATTTCATCGTCGGATTTCCGTCATCCAACTCAAGTGCATTCCAAACAAATGCTGGGGAACCGATTAGTTACGGCGTTAGTTATGACTCGCGAACGGATCTGCTTTGCACCATTCCGATGGGACCCATTGGGAAGACATACTGTGTGTGTGTGTGAGAGAGAGAGAGAGATATATAGTATGTGTGTGTGTGTGTGTGAATATATATGTATGTATATACACATTTGCCTGCTAAAGATGACAGCAAATTACCCGAATGGTTGAAAGCTGGCAGCTGCCTCTCCTGGGGTTCTGAGATAACCAGTTTAGCCGTAAATGCATTAGACAAACCTCAGGCCAAAGATCTATATCGTGTGATTAGATATAAAATTCTCGGATAAATCTCTGTGTATTGGCTCTCAGGATCTCTTATTGTATATATCGAACATTGGCGACATCTCCGACTGTACTTGACGGGGGGATTCTCAAAGTGTGTGCTCTCATAACATAATTTTTCTCTGCATGAAAGAGCAGTTTATGTTGAAAGACGCGATGGAAAGAAAGTGGTGTGTATTATACACTATTGTATCGATTGATTTTAATTGGCAATACAGTGAGAATGCGTGTGCATATGTCATATCAGTTTAGCGTTGGAAAACCAGCCTATCCGGTGCCGTTGACCGGTGCAGAATCGGATAACCAAACTGAACTCTGGTATGGGGTGCAGTTCGATTAGTCCCTCCATTTTCGTGGGCAATGCCCTAACGTTTACCAGCTGAATAAAAATTTAGACACTTGCTGTTTTTAATTCCAAATGTGGGTTGCAGGTGGCAGCACCAGCACAATACCAAACAAGTATAAGTCAGATAACATAAATACATTAGAGTCACGCATAGCACACACGGATTTTTGAAGTCGAATTGCCCAATGTATTTTCTTTATAGTTCGGTAATGCGCCACTAGATGGCGCTGTATTCTTTTATTTACTTTTTTTTTCCGAGAATCGATTTATAAAAGTATAAATACTGCAAAGGGATATGTTAAGTTGCCGGTACAGTTTCCAGAAACATGACAACCTTTTTGTCTGATCAATCGGAGTTCAATAAAATTTTTGTCTCGTTTAAACCCGGAATCCTATTTATTCGCAGACGCGCGAACAGAACATATTTTATTATCCATTAATGGACAGCTGACAAAATTTTAGGTTCCATGGGTGTCCGTTATTGAGAGGTTCTACTGCAATAGTAGAAGCTGTATAATAACTTTGACTTCACCGTTGCTCATTTACAGATTACTTAAGTAATCCGCGGCATAATTACTGATCACTTGAGTAATGTGCGACACAGTTTCAGAGCATTTAAGCAGCCCACGATACATTTCTAGAAAATTTAAGTGGCCATTTCTAGAAGATTTCATGCGATCCGGACACATTTCCAGATCACTTGAGGGATACACGGAATATTTAGAGATCACTGAAGCTGCGCCATATAGGATATATCAATAGGGGGGATGTAAGTTCAGGTGCACACAAACTAGGGAAAAGTTTTTTCTCGTTTTTGGCGCACCACACAGTGTGTTATTTTGTGCCATCTAGGGGGACAAAAATATTTCCTGTTTTAAATTGATCGAGACTGATTTTTAGTGTCCTATCTTGTGTCATTCATGAATTGTATAATCAGTAATATATTTACTTTATCCCATAAATTGCAGTGAAAAATTGCAATAAACGTTATGAAATGCGGCATTTTTTTAAAGAAAAGCAGGTATGTGTGCATGTGTTTGGCTCCTAAATTCAACCAAACAAGTATACCATGTTCCTCTGTTACATGAAGATAAACATGTAATACAAACTAGATTGATTGTTCATTCCATATCTCGTGCCAAAAATTGCAAATAATTATTTAAAAAAATACACGAAAACACACACTAATAGTAAAAAAATGCTAATAAAAATGATGGGAAAAAGCATGTTCTGAATCAGTGTTCGATGAATCTGGATTTGATTGGGATTCATCTGGATGATGAGTGGGATTTCTATTGATATCTCTGTTACTTTGACGTCAGGTGGATAACATAACAATTTTGATTCTTTAATTCTGTAATACGCAGGATAGAGTTCACACTCAGTTTTTTGCGTGTTGGCGTAAGAGTTTAGACCTGTGATACACGTTACTAAATAGTAAGAAAGCTAATGTAACCAATAGTATATTCTCGGAAGTGGCATGTTTTCGTGCTGCTTAGTTTGTACATTACGGGCCTCATACTCATGCGTTGAAAGATTAATATCCCTCATAAAAGCCAGTTCTTGATCTGCTGATAATGAAGATGGTTTTTGAAGAATTTATCTGCGGACATTCTTGATCATACTTCCTCTGTTCGGAGAGGCGTTTAGAGTAATTTCACTTATAGTCACCAAATCACTTTTACCCCCTTTTCTCAATGTTACTTCGATAGCACACAATTCTTCTGGGATCAAGGAGTTCAAAAGAGGTTTCACGTTTTCGCTACTTCACTGTAAGAAGAGCTTATTGGGTTCTTCTAGATCTTTTAATGACAATTTTTTTTTTCATGATGGACCTGGAGCAGCTTCAAATAAATCTTCAGCACACAATGTATTTTCATAAAGGTACAATAAATAATCTTTAAGAAATTGTCCCTCTTGTATCTTGCCACTTTTTTGCCATCGTTTTTCAAAATTGCCACACAAAAATATTTCTAACATATACTTTAAAATTTTCCATTGAAGCCTTAGAAATGTCTGTATTGCCAATTTCTTCCAAAATAAAATTTAAAATCGCTTCAGATCGTGTAATGTTTACGTTTCCTACCCACATGTCACACAATGAACAACGAGTAATTTGTCAATCCATCTGGAGAAAAAAAATTAAATTATTTTAGTCTGCAGGTTTCCACAGTAGGTTTTTGAAGTTTTAATTAGTCAAATATATTAGCTATAACTTGCATATGGTCAGAGCACTCAATAACGGTTGATAATATACTAAAACCTTTAAATAAATTAGAAAAAAAATAATTTATGTGATAAGAATCACTTACTTTACAAAGTAACATCCTGAAGTTAATTCTCAGCAATTTTGAAAAAAAGTTTTCATTAAAAATATCAGAAAAGGATGTAAATAGGTACTTCCAAATATCCTTTAACTAAGGATTTTTGGAAGCTGGAACAGACAGATGGATAACTTGATGTTCGGGGTGGGGGGGGGGGGGGAGATCGAAATACCTAGCGCCCCTTAAAAAAGAAAAATATATATTCATTTCTACGTTTCTGTGTAAATCTAGATTTGTTTATTTCATGAATCGCGCAGGTCGCCATATTGGTTAACTTGGACACGGTTTGTATGTCCCTCAAGAAAAAAAGAGGGAGATATCACGTGATCCAAAAAAGCCTCATTGAAGAAAACCCGGGCAGCGCCGGGTATTATAGCTAGTATAGATATAAAGAAATATCTGCTTTTTGCAGATCAGTGGAAAATTTAATTTTGTTCCCCTAGATTGCCGAAATAACACACGGTGCAACACCGGTAACATGCCATGAAGAATATTTCATGTTTCTATAAAGTGGGGGGGGGGGTTGATGACGTAAGCGAAGGCCGTAGCTAGTCATTCCTGTGACCCGTGCAAGAATTTGAATGTAGACCCCTTCTGGCCCATTTTTGGGCCCATTTAGGCCTATTCTGGCTCCCCCTTCCAAGTGGACCCTGTGCGGGTGCACATGTTGCGCGTAGTTACGGCCTTGACGTAAGCATCTTTCAAACCCCTCCGCATTGTCATCAAAGTCAGCAAAACCCGAACACCCTCGCCCCTTCCTATCGATGCTGACGTAATACTTGAATGACTCCAATGTAGTGTACGATGACTTTAGGTTAGCCTTATAACAGGTCACCGTGAAGATAATTTCGCTCCCAAGACCACTGAGCACCAGTCAAAGAGTTAGAGAAAGGAGCTCTCTCTCTCTCTATCACCCCTTCTTTATCTCCAGCATAAAAGCGGAGAATCAGAGTGCACGGAGAGGTCTCAACGACTTCGTTAGTATTCATGTAGGGACATCCAATCTGTTTAACTTTAAACATTTGCGCGGTCTGCAATTTTAACGTAATTTGTTTCCTCTTCTATCAGCTGGTGGTAGCCATGGAAGAATCATGAAAAGCCGCGTATTCAGATCACGTGCAGGACATGAATTTCGGTACAAGAACAGAAGCCGTGTAGGGTTGTCGTAGTAGAAAAGTTGTGCATGTGTGTGTGACCTCTCCCTCTCTTATTTTCTTACGGAGCTCATGCGTCTACATTAAGCTTTATGATGCCAATGAGACTGTTAAACAGTCGAGGACTTTGCTTCTCTATTTTTAATGTCCCTAATTCGTCCCCTGTGTGTGTCACTATTCGTGAAAAATAAAGCAATCGGAAAGTATGTACGTTTAAAAGCCATAATAAGGGGGACAAAAATAATTGCGCTCACGAAAATCACAGGTTGGAAATTCTGTAGACTTTGATTTTTGTTCAATAGGGTAGTTTTTGGGGGGCGAATCACCTCCTCGCCATTATTGGGCGTTTTGTCCGAAGTGTCCAGCCAATTAATTAATTTTTCCGTTAACTGAGTACTATAGGGATAGAGACTCTTTCTCAGCCCTGTATATCAAGGAAACGGATGTTCTCGAGATTTTATGCCGAAATGAACTCGGAAAGAAAAGTCATCTGGTCTTCGCCGGGATTCGAACCCAGGCCCACTTGCATTTCGGAAAATTATGCTATCATCTACATCACTGGAGACCACCCGACCTTGCTTTCCTTATTTCACCCACTGTGGCGTTAGGCGCTGAAGTAGAGACTACTAATGCCTCTACTTCATCCCGTCTAATTCAATGGTGTAGATGGTAGCATGCTTGCCCGGAATCAATCAAGAGAGTCTAGGCTCGAGTCTCGGTGAAACCAGATGAATTTTCTCTTCCTGTTCATCTCGACAAAAAAATCCCGAAAAAATATCTGTTTTTTCCCCTCACATAGTACAGGATTTACGGATTGGATAGCCATTGAAGAAGAGAAAAGGTGATACACTTTCTTTGGGTAAACCGTCAAATGTTCAGAGGGTAGAAGAAAAAAAAAATGCAGGAAGTACCCCCTACTATCGATGCTGACGTAATACTCTTATAAGACAATTAAAGTTTCACGAGCAAAATGGTTTTTGGTCCTTAGCCGAGGACTACTACTACTATTACAATTACTAAACCGTGCATGAACTCGTTGACATTTAACGAATTGGCGAATACGGAATGCGTCATGCTTGCGTTGTGTGCCTAACTTGAAGTTTGTTTCTGAGGAATGGCTGTTACATATTTCCAAGAAGTGCTGCCGTCTAGCTTTCGAATAAGGGAGCAAATAATCCGGAAAGTTATTTTTGCCTGATTGTTCTCTAAGGAAAAGGTTTTCAAACTAAAAATCAGCTCTCAATCGTGCCTTAACCCTTTAACGCATTGAACTATCCAGAGGTGATAAATTTTCAAGGGTAAGCAAATGAGGTACCCTGAATTATATTTCATATGACAAAAAAAATTATTTTCAATACTTTAAGAAAAATATAGGGGGTGTTGCAATTCAGCGAACACACTACATTTATATGATTTACATAGATTTGAATAGTAAAGAAATGCTATTTATTATTTGCCAACCTACTTTTCTATCATTTTAGAAGAATGTAGAGCAATATGTCTTTTCCAGACATAATATTTTCCTCCAAAATGCAAGGGCCGAAAATCGTTATTGCTTGACCTGTCAAGAAATGGGACACCAGTACCTTAGCGAGTGGATTCTCGTTAAAGACGACAAAGTGCTACACAATTTGCGCCATAACCTCCTAATCTTAAGGTAATACTCGGTACAAAGTTTGGATCGATTCATAAGGGGTAACTAAAATTCCGCAAATGGAATTTATTTTCCGTGAGGACCGAGAAGAGAGATTTATATATTCAATCTTAGACACTTAAAAATCTTCAAAAGAAGAAAACGAAGCGAAGAGAGTCAAGGCATATGCTTCATGTTTGATGCATGGTGGTTTCTACCTCTCACTCTCTCGCTCGCTCTTGAAATCTCCATTCGGCAAGATTTTCGTAAGCTTGACGCTTAAAGCAGGTATAAGTATGGCACTGATTTCTCTAGAAAATGTCTTTCTGTCAACTACCTTGGTCGGTACTGGAGAGAAAAAAAAATTCTCCTTTTTCCTGTTATATATACGTGTGTGTGTGTGTGTGCGAGTGCCACTAGTTTTTATATCCCCTCACTTTCATAACTTAGAGTGTTTTCGATTGCAAGTCACGTAGGCCCTAACGGGCACGGCTTCTAGGCCTCCGCTCTCTACTTAAAGATGATGAGAAACCGGAAGAACGGTGGTGGCAGAAGCACTCAAGACTTCTGCCACTGCCGGTATAGAAACGATAGCTTTCTCTAGTCTTTCTTATTCCATTTTCTTTTTCTGACTTGGGGGGTGTTTCGGCGAGTCTGATTCTCAAGGTGGAACAAGAAAATGCAACTCCACCTCCTTGGTTGTGGAGATCATTCATTTCAAGGATTCTTGTGGATAATGCGGGTTTGCTCAATCCGTTTTACAAGTGGTTTTACATTCAGTTTCCTCCCTCACAAAACGTCATGTCAGACTTCTTCTTCCCTTTAGGCTCGTTTAATTTTAGGGATGATTGAATTCCCGTATACATTACATCCCCGAAATTGAAGAAACGTTCCTTTTACTTGGTCTTAGTGGTAGAATTAAGTTCAGAGATCGTCTTAATTTTCTTTTTAAACTTTGATCTCTCCCTCTGTATGTGTGTGTGTAATTTTGTAAACGGTGCCTATTCGTGCGAGAGAAGAAAAGATTTTTCCGATACTTGAGTAATTGAAATATTTGGGCATGAACATTTGCTTTGTTAGCGATGTTTTAGATCGTAATGAAAAATTCAATTCGGATGAGAAGGAACTAAACCTTGCGGAACGTCGACGTTTTGAAGGATCTCAATGAAGTTCAGTGTCGTGAAATTCAGATATAATCCGTATATATTACTACTTAATACATAAATGCTGAAAATGACAACATAAATCAGCTTGAAAACGAAAATTTTCTCAATTTGCATACGTTAAAAAAACATACTTAATAATCAATGAATGCAAAAATCGAAATTAGAATATTTATATGAATATACACTGCTGTATATATTGCTGCTACTGTACTTACTATGGCCGGGTTAACACTTGGTAAGCATTCCGTTGAGTTAATTAATCTCTAATAGATAACGGTAGGGGGGGGGGAGGTAATTTTTAAGACACAATGTATGGCAAGGAGGTATGTCTAAATGTATTATTTCTTCGAGACTGAAACTGAAGTGAGGTATCTAACCAATTTTCACAATGGTATTAGGATTTCAGTAGGTTGCATTACCGTAATTTTCGGTAGATAAGTCACATTCAGATAAACGAGTTTTGTGAGAAACGTAGTGGCTTTTTACATGCTTTGTACAAGCCACACGTAGTTTTCATTAAAAAACAAGTGATATCGAAATAAAATTGAATACTTTGAGTTCAACTTACAGTTTACCTTTTCTTTGAGAATTTGATAATATTATATGACATTATAAACCTTATTTCAAAGAAAAATTTACTTTTCTCAACTCGCTATATATAGGGTGATTATAATTAAATGCCCGTACTCAATAATTTTATGAAAAACTGCTTATCCGAATACAGCCAAATTT
Source organism: Pholcus phalangioides (assembly GCF_987345545.1). Taxonomy (NCBI): domain Eukaryota; kingdom Metazoa; phylum Arthropoda; class Arachnida; order Araneae; family Pholcidae; genus Pholcus; species Pholcus phalangioides. Next base: position 43,888,124 of record NW_028301596.1, on the reverse strand, counting down.
TTAGGATATCTTAATGAAACCATGGGAGAGAAGTTCTTGAAATGAAAATATAGTTCAATTTTCGACCACCAGGTGAAAAAATGACGCTTTTTTTATTAAATATTACTTTTTTTCCATTGTCCATATACCGTACATACCAAGTTCCAATGTAATACGTCTAAAACAGAACGGGTGCTGCATAGGTCTAAGTAGTTTCAGCATACTGACACTGCACAGACCAATGTAGCACCCGTCAGTATACTGACACTACTCCGATCTATGTAGCGCCCGTTCCGGAGGACACATTCCATTGAAACTTAGTAAATACGCTATATAGTTCATGGGAAGAAAGAAAATTTAATACGAAAGCTACACTTTTTTTACCTGGTGGTCGAAGATTGAATTATTTTTTATTTCATAAATATCTCTCGCCCATTGATACTCTCTCTCTCTCTCCCATTAAGATATCATGAAAATCTGGCTGTATCCGAATAAGTAGTTGTTGAGAAAAACTACTTATATACTACGGGAACTTTAGTTATAATCACCCTGTACAATAACAGATATTCTCAGAAGAATTAATTAGATTTTCTTGAAGTTGTGGAAAGCCACAAGTTCTTTACGTAGTTCTTTCTGCTATATAAAATGATTGTAATTTGAATTTTTAATTGAATTTTTACCGCATTCGAAATTGTTTGATGCGTGAGATTTCGAATGGTATGGAAGTTCTTATTTTATAAAAGTTCGATACGAATACAGGCAGGGTCTTCAAACACTCCGATGTCAGGTAACCATTTGTAATGATACATTATTGCCGGGAATTATTTAAATCGTGAATCACAACGGTGTGTGTGTGTGTCCGCGCGTGCGCGTGCGTGCGTGCGTGCAACTAGTGTCACATGTACTGTTGGCACCTCTCTTCTGAATCGGAAGTGAAACATTTAAAAATGAATAGATTTTTATCTTGTGTAATTTTTTTTTCCTCGCATTGTTGATCTGCCGTACCAACACCATTTATGACAGAAGGCCTCCGCGGGAAGCTCGTGACGTCGCTGAGGTAGGTCATCTCACCTACAGCCATTGGATATAACAGGCTACTACTACTAAACCACACATTCACCTCGTCCATATTCCTCTGCGGAACCTCTAACGAATTGGCATATGCGGGAATGTGCGTGTACGTGTAGTGAAGCGTGACACGAAGTTTGTTTTTGCGTAATGCTCGTTATGCGTAGTGCTGCCATCTGCCACCAGTATTTCTAACTATGAGTGAAGTGTAATGATTGAATAATTTATCGTTGTAGGCCTGTTGCTCTCTGTGGCGAGACTTTTTAATGGGGAGATCGGCTTGCATTTGCTCCTCGAAGTTGGAAACCACAGGGATATAGCAAACTGAATCATGCACCATCTTTACCCTTTTTTGCAGTGTGCCCAATGGCTACAGGTAAGATGGTCTTCTTGAGTGACGTCACGACCTCCGCGCGGAAGAATTCATAGTTTCAATATCTCTGAATTAAAATCATTTGAATAGGAATCGATTCCATGATTTAGTAATAATTACATTACACATGCAATTAACAATGCAATATATCTGTGAATTATATAATGTTATATACACTCATTGCCATAAAAATTTGCGCACCAAGAAATAATTGTGGGATCGAAACGAAAGTTGGCGAAGGTACATGTCGGGCAGATATGCAAATTATTAGAAATGCAGCGTGATTGCGCATTGCGTAATGCCACTAGAGGGCGTTGAACTTCGTTCTCCTTGGAGTATAAAACAGTTAAGCAGAGCTTGCTGGAGTGAATTTAATCGTTTGCAAAGGAAATGCTGAGGTAGACATGCCGTTACGCCGCCGTCGAAGACCATATGAGCAGTTGTCAGAGTTCGATAGGGGAAGAATCATCGCGATGATGGAAGCTGGGTGGTCAGCTCGACGAGTAGCTCGTCAACTAGGCCGTTCTGATTTTACTGTGAGGAGGTGTTGGGACCAGTGGACAGAAGAGACGTCATTTACACGGCGACCAGGTTCAGGACGCCTTCGACAGACCAGTCGTCGAGAAGACCGTCACGTCGTCCGAAACGCACGTGTAGAGCCAACTGCCTCATTGGCCGCTATCCAGACACAGGCAGCAGCTTCACTACGGGCCCCTGTGTCTTCCCGAACCATCGCAAGGCACCTGGCTGAAGGACATCTGGTATCGCGGCGCCCATTACGTGTGCTGCCAATGACACCCACCCACGAACGCCTCCGTTTGGAGTGGTGTCGAGTACGACGGGATTGGAGTGCAACGGAATGGAACCAGGTCGTCTTCAGCGACGAATCGAGATTCAACTTGAGCAGTGATGACAATCGTGTTCGTGTGTGGAGGCCCCGTGGTGAACGCTTCAATCCTGTCTTCGCTTTACAGCGACACACCGCTCCCACAGCTGGTGTCATGGTATGGAGTGCCATTGCTTACGATACACGGTCACCCCTAATATTGACCCATGGCACAATGACAGCCCAGCGGTACGTCCATAACATTTTTCAGCCACATGTGTTGCCACTCATGGCAGGGCTCCCAGGAGCCATTTTTCAACAAGACAATGCTAGGCCACACACAGCAAGGATGTCACAAGACTGCCTCCGCCACATTACCACCCTTCCCTGGCCTGCTCTATCTCCCCAGATTTGTCACCAATCGAGCATATCTGGGATCATTTGGGACGGCAAGTTGGACACCCTACGAGGTTGGTCGAACGAGAGGCGCATTTACAGCAACTGTGGAACGAGATGTCTCAGGACATCATACGGAACTTGTATGCCTCAATGCCCGCTCGTATCGCATCGTGCATTCGCGCTAGAGGGGGTCCAACAGAGTACTAAAACTTCTGTTCATCTGTACTTTTTTCTGCAATAAATGATTCTTTTTCTTGGATTTTCTAATCACTTACTTATATCGACGTAGTACTTACATGTGTAAAATTTCGTTTCATTTTGACGACTTCTTCTGGGTGCGCAAATTTTTATGGCAATGAGTGTATATAAAAATCACTTCATCATAATATCTCATTATTAATACTGTATAGAAAAGTTACTCAAGTGTTATTAAACATTTTTCTGAAGATTGACGATTGGAAGGGCAAAAAATCAATCAATTTTATATTTCGACATTTAATTTTCTGTTTTATTTCTCGTCTCTGGGGAATGATTCGTAATAATGACGAGTAAAAAAAGTGATGATATAAATATAAAAACATAATACAATTTTTTTTTTCCCCTACAATTTCTGGATGGCGATTGAAGAAAATGATGATGAACAAGAAATAAGGAAAAAAATAAATAAATAAAAATTACATTATATATATTTCTTCCTAAGGATATCATCACTGCAAGAAAAGAAAATAAGTCGTTCCCCAAACAGAAAAGATAGTTTTCATCTTCACTGCCTACTTTTTAGACACTTCACTTCACATCAGACGTCCTCTTGTATGTTTTCTTCTACTTCCAGGATTGAAACTAAAAATGTCAAGTAAGAAAAAAAAAAGATTAAATGTTTCCTCTCAAATAAATAATATATATATATATTAGAACGTATGAGTTTCCCCGAAAAAGACAAAAAAAAAATATATATAATATTTGAGCTACAATATTTTGTTTCTGTTTCCATTGTAAGTGTGTTATAGATGATATATCAAGTTAGTTTATATTTCGATGTATGCTTTTGTTCGTCAAAAGAGCTTGTAGATAGTGTTTCTGAGAACATTCTAGAGTTGTGTCGTTGAAGCAAACAGATAGTCGGAAAACAGGCTATTAACAATAAGGGACAAATGTTGGAGATGTCTGTTATAGGAAATTCATTTTTATTTTGGCTTTTTTTTTTTTTTAATTGATACACATAAAACGGATCAAACAATCTCAAGACTTTTATTTCGAGTAGTTTTTGGTTCGTGTAATGTACCATTTCGCAGTGTTTCCACTTTTATCGTTGCCCGATTGCTATTTATTTAACTGTTAATCTTCTACAATCGTAAGAATTGTTTTGAATCGAATATTGCTGTACGAAATAATCCGTAAGCCTTCTAAATAACAGAAAAAAAATTTCTTAAGAAGTTTCGGAATTTAAATTTTAAACTGGTTGCTTGGTCATATTTGTACATCAAATCAAAAGTCTTAACGAATTGACAAGTTTAAAATAAAATCCGTAATTTTACGGGCCAAAATGTACTGACTTCTGAAACGAATTCCTCATGAGAAAACGCATCATTCCAGCAAAAATTAAAGGCCGTATAAAAGCTTCTTTCTAACAATAAATATAGTTTTATCGAGATTTCATTCAATGACATAACATATACAAGGTGCATAGGAAACGAGGATTATGCCATTTTACTGGCGGACCGTTTGACCTAGCGGTATATTTCCAATAAGAAAAAGTTTCTAAACAACGTATTGTACTTGGATATGTCATTCATGTTTCCAGTGGTTGTTTAGTTATTGAAATTTAAAAAAATTATTCAGTCTCCGTGTGCTCCAAAATCCAATTAGAAAGTTGTTTTCCTGTCTCCCTTGATTTCAACCAAAAAAAAATTATTCCATGTTTATAAGTGTAATATTCACTGAATTCGAAGAACGGAGCAGATATGGAAAAAAAAAACATCGTTAAATGCAAGTAAAACAATTTATTCGCATTTAGAACTGTTTTTTCCCAACTTTGCTCTGTTTTCGAATTTGAATACTTCAGTGAATATTGCACTTAAAATAATTTTTTTGTTGGCACCAGGAGAGACAGGGTAACAATTTTCTAATTGGGTTTTGGGGCACACGGGGACTGTATAAAAATTTATTTTTTATAACATTAGAAATATGACATTCATGTTTCAACGGGTTGAAACATAAATGTAATGTCTGAGTAATAGACATTATTTGGATACTTTTTTCTAATTGGAAGTATGCCTCTGAGATCAACGGTCGCCATTAAAACGCCTTAAACACTGCTTTTGCTATGCACCCTGTATATACAGCATAAGGATTGGATGGTGTGATCCAGAATAAATTAATCAAAATCTGGAAACATAAATAGTTATAATTGTGTTGGAAATAATTCTGCTTGCACGCACCCCAATATATTATTGAAAAAACGTTCTCTAGAATGATTAGTGAGTACTATCTGAATTTTTTTTTGTGGTGAGAAGTTTTTCTCTCAGAAACGGTTAGATATAATTAGTTGTTGGGCAATAATAAGAGTGGGCACCATATTTGCAATCAAAATTTTCTATGGCCCCACAGCAAGAAAACCTTCCAACCGTGTGCGGAAAATTCACCGACAATCAATTCATCGAAAGGAATATGTATCGGTGGGAGAACTCACCTCCTCATCCTCCTCCTAACCAGAACATAGCCTGCCGCCCAGTTTCAACAAAGAGATATGAGCCAGTGGTCGAAGACCTGAATTATGCTGGAAGGGGGAACTCACCGACAACAGTTTGACACGATTGAGTGAGCAAATGAGCAAGTGAGCAAGTGAACGAATGAGTGAGCAAATGAGAAAGTGAGCAAGTGAACGAATGAGTGAGCAAATGAGAAAGTGAGCAAGTGAACGAATGAGTGAGAAAATTAGAAAGTGAGCAAGTGAACGAATGAGTGAGCAAATGAGAAAGTGAGCAAGTGAACGAATGAGTGAGCAAATGAGAAAGTGAGCAAGTGAACGAATGAGCTAGTAATTGAGCAAGTGAGTGTCAGCGAATGAGAAATTGAGAGACTGGGTGAGTTACCGAGTGAATGAACAATTAAGTGAGTCTATGAATGAGCAATTAAGTGAGCCTATGAATGAGCAACTGAGTGAGTCTATGAATGAGCAACTAAGTGAGTCTATGAATGAGCAACTGAGTCTATGAATGAACAACTGAGTGAGCCTATGAATGAGCAACTAAGTGAGCCTATGAATGAGCAACTAAGTGAGTCTATGAATGAGCAACTAAGTGAGTCTATGAATGAGCAACTAAGTGAGTCTATGAATGAGCAACTAAGTGAGTCTATGAATGAGCAACTAAGTGAGTCTATGAATGAGCTACTAAGTGAGTCTATGAATGAGCAACTAAGTGAGTCTATGAATGAGCAACTAAGTTCATCGCATGCAGCAAGGGTCTGTGGTAGCTGAAGTAGCACACGTACGCAGAGCCGAACTCGTTCGCGCTGAAGGCATTGACGAAGTGGGCACGCGCTACTCTCCAACGACTGAGTGAGCCTATGATCCGTAGATCTATCGTTGGCTGTTCAACCTCTGCAGCAGCATTTTAGTCTGCAGTATCACCCTCCAACATTTCCGCGCATTGTTGCCTGACGTGTCGGCGCCGGTTGACAACGCTACGATATTCGGTGGACGCGATACTTACTCGTCTGGAGATGCTGCCGTCCACCTTCATATTATCACCGTTGCCTGTGTCGCTTTTCTCCCTGCACGACGTCTGCACATGATCCGTTGACGATTGGGCTGTCGCTGGCCGCTGTACGCCCGATGGATCAGCCTCGCGCCACTTTCCCGTTTTCTTTTCGAAGCTGCCGTAGCTGAACACATTCGCTCGGCACTGAACTTTTTAGGCTTATTGCATTCCTTTCGATGCGATCTTTACTCTGACTGGCGTTGTTTATAATTCCGAGCACATCTATCACTCATGCGAGACGACATATTTTTAATTAATTTGTAATTTTGAAATTAATACCAACTTTGAGTTATATTACTGCTGCTATTTTTATTGTCTCACTATAGGTCCCATTAATGCTCCGCGAGCTTTTTACAACGACACCAGAATCAACCTCCTAGCTCAACGCGTTACCCACGCTACACTAACTTAAATGTATTCTACACAAAGCTAATTCGTGACCGTCGCGCGCACGCGTCTACACCCACGCGATGGCGTCACATGAAAACCACATCCTGCGTGACAAACACTTACAGCCATGATCTATCCGTTGTAGGCTCAATAGTACTGGCGTGTCGTAGGTACTAGCGATTCGAATCTGACGGTATTTTATCACACGAGAAAGTTCAACCTGACACAACTATAACGAGCAAATAAACGTTTCTAAGTCGAAAAATGTGTTCCCCCCCCCCACCCCTGGAGGTCCGGACACCACCAGTTGGGAATCGCAGACCTAAATAATAAGAAATTCGCAAATAATAGTAATAATCTAGACGAAAACGCACCAGTCATGCGTGAGGCACAAGAGATAGAATAGTGAGATTACCCGGGACTAGGTTTATCAAGAATGAAGATAAAAAAAAAGAAAATGAAGTAAATAAAATTCGTAAAAATCTTCAAAACTCCGAGGATTAAGTAGAAGAGAATCTCATAAAAGCCATTCCAGGAATTTATGCAATGCAAGAGAGAGAAGAGAAACCTCTTTCGCGTCTTAAACGTTGTGTGAAATGGAAATCGATTTTATGAAAAACGCGTTTGATATGCTCCGCTTACTCCATCGATTACAGATTTAGATTTTTCAGCGGTGGCAACAACGGAAATTTAAATAGTTTCTAGAAATAAAATTACAAAATAAAATAAGTTTTCCCATTACACAAAAGAGAGAGTTTATTTTTATATATTTCTCTACGTATTATCCAATACCTTTTTTTTTTCTTATGGATTCGTGAAATAATCAAATCTGTGTGGTATTTGTTTATCGTTTGTTGATTACAGATAAATGTAGTTTGTGAAATTTTCATGAAATTTAAGATTTTAATCTGGAGTTTATGTTTCAATCGATAAACTTGATCTTTTGTGTTTATTGGAATTTGTTTTTTTCCCGTTTTGTTAGAAACTTTAGGAAAGGATTTTCAAACTGATTCTTTACTTATCGAATCAAACTGCAGTTTTACCCCTGAATTTCTGGAAATTTAAATTTAGAGGGAAATTCAAATTTTTAAATCAGTTTAAGGCTGTTTAGTATTGATTTCGCATGAATAATAGATAAGGATTAAGAAAGAGGGATTTTATTTATTATTTTTTTGTTATGCTTTTTTGATACTAGAAGTTAGTTAAATATCAATTTCAAATACAAATACAAGGCAACAACAGGCAAAATGCCCAACTAAGATGCCCATAACAAATATGGATGCCATTTTTTTTCTAAAATACGGCAATTCAATTGAAAATGCAATCATAAAAACTAAAAACTATAATTATACAAATACAACGACACAACAGGGAAATTGCCCAAAGAGGTGGCTGACTTAAGAACATCATGGATCCCCGAGCCATTTTAAAAAAGTGTATTTTTCTGTAGGTGGGTGGGTTTGAACCCATGTACCCTGAACCCATCCCATCTGTAACTCCGCATCTTACCAACCCACCACAACAGAACTAAATACATGATATACCACTATACACATGATAAAAATATAATAGAATGCCCATATAAATATCTATGGTTGTCTTAATTCTAAGTATGGATAGCTTCTCGATTTACTCCAACATGTATCGTATTTTTTTTAAACCTACCAATCATGTTAGAAAGTAATAGTAGTAAATTGCATTTACTACCCCCGGGGGTAAGCTATTCCATTTATTAACAACCCTGTTAGAGAAAAATTCCCTGTGACACCGCAACCCAGAATTGTCCCTTACTAGTCGATACTGGTGTCTCCTTGACGAAGCAGTCGATTGACGGCGTATTAATAATTCATGGATCCATCTTATCCATCCCGTTGAAAATTTTGAACACTTCGATCATATCTCCTCGACGACTGCGTGCACCCAATGTAAACATATTCAAAAAATGAAGTCAGCCTCGGAAAAGCGGAAGAATGATTTCAGGAGAAAGCGAAGAGACCTTTTCGAAAATGAAATCGAGCAATTGCTCAATTTAATTGCTAATTTTGCAAGAAAGACATCTGCAACGAGATAATCGTATTTATATTAAATAAAATATTTTTGAGATGTTAATTTTTTAAGGAAGGAAAAAACTCATCTCTGCCTCTACCGGGAGTCGAACCCGGGTCCCTCGATTGCCGGACGAGTGCTCTGACCACTAAGCTACAGAGGAGATAGAGATTTTCCTTCGCTAGAGCGTATATTAAAAAATTAACATCTCAAATAATAAATATCTTCACAACATCCAGTCTTCTGTATATCTTGTATTAACAAGTGGAGAGCGACATTCATGTCAAAATATTTTTGAATGCAAGTAAACTATCAATTGCATTTCTGATGGTAATTGTAAATACACTGTACGTATTTTTCATTTTCTGTTCTCACTGTTTATGGTCTATTCCCATCAGTGTTACGGGGTGAGGGGAAACTGCAAAATCCGGTGATCTTGAGGTGTTGGTGAATTTAAAGGATAATGATGGAGAGATGGTTTTCTTTCTTTTTTTTTTTTTTTTATCAAAGCATAATGTGCAGAAAAAAAATGTTATGGGAACAGAATTAAGTTTGTCCCCCCTGACAAGAATCATAATTACGGGATTGATCTCCATTGAGACCGAATTGAGTTGCGTCCGAATATTTCATTGAGGAGAAATAGTATTAATTTGAGTGTTTTATTCGTTTACTCCGGTGCTACCACCTATCTTTTAAGATAGAAATATAAACTGTGAATAAGAGTGTGAGAATGCATTGTTTGTGCTGGTGGGATATTTCTGGTTTGGGTAAAATACTGAAAACTGTAATCCAGTCGACTATTCTATGATCTGGAGTAAAGTCTGTGTTCGCGCGCCAGCGCTGCCCACCCATCGGAAAACACAAACTGTATACGGTAGCTGTGAGCGTGGATTTTTTTGTTTGTTTTGGGACTACTTTTTTGACAGTTGGGTAAACTGCTGGAAATCTAATTTCAATCGACCGATCTTTACGTTACAACCCAGATTTTTGCTATGTTAAGCCATTACAATTAATGTAAGAGTGCACTGTAGCAACATGATGAATAATGTTAATACGTGCACTCAGGGCCGTAACCGGGCAGGTACAACAGGTGCATCCGCACAGGGCCCACTTGGAAGGGGGGGACCCAGAATGGGAATAAATTCAAATTCTTGCACAGGACACAGGAATGGCTAGCTACGGCCCTGCGCGTATACTACTTTACCGATATACCAACTACTTACACCAACTCCGTTCACATCGCTATACGAGAATTTCCTACCGATGGACTTGTGTGGGGAATGAAGGCGCCATCTATCAGTAGTCAAACTATGCTCAGTAGGTACAGAACTAGTTTTCTATGTTCTCCCCCCTCCCCCGCGGATTGCACTCGTCGACACTGACGGTAAACTTCATGGTCTAAGACGAGTTTCTTACCACTGTACTACTCCTGAGGATAATACGAAGTAATGTGAATACTGGGTTGAGTCAAGCTGAAAGAAAGTTTCGGGTTATAATTTCAAAATGGTAGGAGATTTTTAATCAGCGTTAAGAACGACTGGCTACGATTAACCTATGAAAGACAGAAACTGCTGAAAATTGTATTTTGATACACTTATCTCTTGTTTGTATGCAATAGTACATCTCCTTACCATGTAGTTCATGTATTTTATCAATAGAATTTCATGAAATGAACTTTCTACTTTAGAAAAGTTATTTCGTATTTCCGAATGGTTCCAGAAGCGCACTGCACGACCTGTTCAGTTATGGCAAGCGCATGCAAAGCAATACTAAGATCATGGCAATTTAATCTGAAATGTGTATTGTGAGTTCAATGCTCTTCCCAGATAATAGCATGCCCAGGACCAATACTTAGGCAGTTCTGAGCAACATCCGCAAACATATTTCCTGCCATCATCTTTGTCCCATAGGTGATATTCTCAAACCATCTTTGATACGTTCAAGAGTGTTGATTGAAATGCTTTGAACAATATATACGGGCCAAAACGCTTACAGGAAAACAATGGCTATTCACATGAAATCGATTCTAGCGCGGCAAATAGCCTCTACTGTATTTCTGATAGAGGCTGCGACGACGAGTGTGCTAAGCGATATATTAAAACGTTCCCTTGTCGTAAGGTACGTAATAGTTTTAGAGTCATCTTTGCTGTTGAGAGCGGTGAAATCTCCTAAGACAGCTATAGTCTGTTATTCAATCGCCAAAAACTTGAAATTTATCAACAGATGCAATTAAAAAATGCATCTGGCTAAAAAGAATCGATATGAGGTCTGTTATAGCTATCATATAGTAATTTAGGCGTATAAAATTAAGAGGACAGATCTGATTGAATGGTGAAAAGAGTCTTATTAAAGATGATACTTACGTACCAGTTATAAGTGACTGCTTTGAGCCTGGTGACATTGTTCCTCAAGCCAAAGGGTATGTCTTTGCCGAAGAAGGAGAGTAACCAATTCTTTTAATAACCTTCTTTTTTAATAAACCTTCGTTCTTCCGTATGCTTTTTTGAGAAATGTGAAAACTAGAAAAAGTCACATAACAGCAAATCCTCTGTACTATTAGGTGAATATTCCTGATCATCTTGGTTGAATATGGTCAGATTGGTTGTTTACTAGGACACAAATAGGCGGACAATATCCTGCAAAAACGCAATACAAACGTTCAACGTTCCAGAACGTTTGTTGAGGCATAATTCAGGCGTACAATGTGTTACAGCAGGTTTAGTAACACGAAAATTCGGACACATCTGTCATTTTGGCTTCTAAACAGGAAGGCAGAAGACAGCACCACTAAACACAAAACATGCATAAGGCTGACAACATAAATACATTGAGACTGACCATACGCACATTCTGGCATGTATCAGTTCGTTAGAAATTACCCAGAGGAATATTCACGACTTGCATGTACGGTTAAGTTAGTAGGCTTGCGTCTGCTTGCAGTCTTGGTAGACATAGCTGCTTGATAGTTTTTTCTGAAGGGGCTGAATCGGTAACTGTTTCTTGACCCTTCATCTCCTAGTAAGGACCGTTGCTGTTAAAGCCTATATTCGTTTTACTCTCTTCTTAATGAAAAAAAAAAGACTCCTTTATTAAGTCATCAACGCCAACATCGGATGCAGGACACCCATGCGACCAGACTTTGATATAACTAATATATTATTATTATATTATTAACCAAGCGTTATAACTTCCACGCTTATTACGTCTTCCCGCTTGATACGACTAATTTTCGTGAATTTAATTTTTTTTCTTATATTGATAATGTTTACTTTTCCTGCATACAACATTTACATTTTTCGCTATTCCCGCTTACAACGTTTAGAAAATTCACATCGGGCTTTCTCCTCCCTTGAAATAAGTGAAATTTTTCACTTTATTTTCCATGTAAAGAAACGAAAATGGTGATTATGTGTGGGCTAGCGTTGAACATTCTTTTTTTCTTGTCCTCTCACTTTTAGTCCAACAATAGTGTGCAGAGCATAATTGGCCTTACCACTGTTCCAATACACAAGGTTGAACGAAATTATGTCTCTCGAATAGAAAGACTAACAGATAAGAACTGGCAGAAGTTCTCAGAAGAGGTTACTTTTCTTTTCCTTTGTTGTCTTATTCAAATTTGCAAAATTAGATCGATTTCAAAAAATGAATCTTCTCCTAAAATTATGTTATACACGATTGCATATAACAAAGGAATAAACGGCAGCCTTTCACATCCACTTCTGAATCTATTGATACAAAATCAAGCAGCAAAAGAGTGACATGGACACAAAACCAAAACAACTTGACAGATTTTCAAACACCATCATCACGTAGCATTTAAAAGCGACTTTTTCAGATAAGAAAAATCCGATTTCTCGACTGCACTTCTTAGAATTTGATTCTTCACAGAACAGCCAATACGATGTTTCCATGACCTTTGAAATTTCGGAAAATGTGAAGTAGTAAAAGAGTTAGATTTTTCGCCGAGCACAGTTCGGAACAAGTTAAAAAGAAAAGCTCTAAGTTTAAAAGGAAAAATAAAAACCCTTAAACTTGTAGATGATAACCACAGTCAACACAAGTTGTAACGTTTGCGGAACCAATGGAAGGACCAGAAACTTTTCGATATTTTGTGGAAAGGCAAGAAAATTTGTCATATGATGTCATGCAGATTTTACAGAAACTGGACTGTTATAAAAGAAAACTGCTGCAGTTTGACTGATTATAACTACAACAGTTACTGTTATAACAAATAATTGCTTATTAAATCTCTATATATACCTTAAGGTTTGCTAATAAATTAGGAATGGCACAAAAAAGCTATGGTCGGTATAAAACTATGTTGTTATAATTTTTACAGACAATATATACATTTCCTGCTTATAATGTTTTACTTGCGGTTTCTTGAAAAACGTTACAAGCGGGATCGACTGTATATCAAAAATCATGGAAAATCCGTCCGTCAAATAAAGGCGTCCCTTAAGCAGATGTCCGTTATTCAAAAGGACACAGATCGGGACATCCATACCTTAGGGCCCTTTCACACGGAGCGGATGCGGATGCGGGTCCGGAAGAAGTTTTAACAATTGAAATATACTGCGCCTTTCAGACGAGCCGAAAAATCTCCGCACCTAGGAAATGTTCATGCGGGTCCGGACGTCGTCCGCATGTGTCAAAACCTAAGTGCGGGCTCCGCATCCGCACATAGAAGTTTTGACAATAGGTTTATTCGGGGCTATTCAGACGATGCGGATGCGGAGCGAATTCGTCCGCATCTTTGGCTACTTTTTGAAGGTGATTTTTCACGGAATTTTTTTAATTATATAAATACCCTTAAAAACACCATATGATGGTCCCTGCTCATTAATATAATGTACCTACATACGTCTATCCCTCCGTTTCCTTCTGAGATGGAGATATAGCAACTTCAACTGCCTTTTGTCCATATTTCACAATTTTATACAATAAAACATGCCAACAACGGCCACTGACGGGACCAAAACTATAAGCCGTTCTGTTCATTACGAATATTTAATATTCATTTAATACTTTAATAACTTTTAAATTTAATTTAAAAATTTTAATTTTTTTTCTTTTTAAATTTTTAAAATTATTTAAAAATATAAATATCTGAAATATTATTTTAAATATTTGTTTTTTTTTAAATTTTCAATCTGTTAATTTTTTTAAACTTTAAAAAAAATACTTTTATTAAACAACGTTATTCACGTACGGTGTTCACTCAGGGCCGGATTAAGACGTTTGAAGACCCTAGCACTTGAATATTTTTGGTGGTTTCCCCCCGACCTACAAGTATATTTTACTCAATATTCAGTCTATAAACTTAAAAAATGAAATTTTATATTTCAGAAATGACTAATCTAAGGATGGGATTTCACTATAAAAGGTTTATGAAAGTTATTTTATAAAACTTGAAAGAAGCAACTAATAAATTTATCGGTTGCATTTGCTCTAATGCAACCGATAAATTTATTAGTTGCTTTTTTTAAAATAATTGTTATAAAATGTTTATAGTGTAATCCGGCCGGGATTATACTATAAAGTTTTATAAAAGAACTTTTATGAAAGTTGAAAAATTCAACCAATAGGCGCATCGGTTGCATTCGGTGCACGCACGCGCGCACACACACACACACACACACACACACACACACACACACACACACACACACACACACATTTTGCATTCAAAAAATTCAACCAATAAGATAACATTGGTTGAATTTTTCACGTTTTATCAAAGAGCTTTTACAAAACTTTTATAGTGTAATCCCGGCCTAAGGCTGGTATTACACTATAAAACTTGAAAAATGTAACCAATAAACACATCTGTTACATTCGAGCGAACTTAACTGATCGGCCTATCGGTTTCATTTTTCAAGTTTTATAAACTAACTTTTATAAAACTTTTATACTGTAATCCCGGCCTAAGACAGAATTGTGATGTGAATATTTCTAAGCGCAGACATTTTGAACGTTCCCACCCCTCCCCTTTTTTTCTACTTGCAAATTCTTTGATATCTCCTGAATTTTTTTTTAGGAACATATTAGTTTTGGATGTTTTTGGATTTGATTTTTCGAACATTGGATGTTTTTGGAATTTTTCTTCCATATTTTTCCGAAAAGACGGATTTTTTTTTTCAAAATGTTTTGAAAATATTTGAAGACATTTTCTCTCATCGACTACTTGTGAGGATCGGAATTAAGACATCTTTATTCCCATATTCTATGTGGCTCTAGACTAAACCACCAAAGAATACCTCTAGGCTGCATATGGGCACTGAATCAGGGGTGAAGGAGAAAAACAGTTACAAAAATTGCGAAAAAATAATTTTTATGCACGAATTTCAACCTAAAGATGCGGGCGAAACACCCGCATCTTCAGTGCTCGTGTGAAAGGGTATGCGGACCCGCTTCCGCACCCGCATCCGCATCCGCTCCGTGTGAAAGGGGCCTTAAATAGAGTTGTTTCTCATTCAAAAGTAAATGAGTTCTGATTCAAAACGGACATAAATTTGGACATCCGTCTCTTAAATGAACGTGTCAATTATACAGATATTTGACAGCATAAAGCATCAGCGAAATATGCTTTCCTTGTTATCAGCAATTCTCTCGGAGATTTTAACCTCTTACCTGATATAATTAATCATTACTTCCATTGTATAAGTATAAATGATCCAAAACAAATTTTAATAACTTCAAATTAGTAAAAAGCCTAATGAGAACCTTTTTCCGGACGATTGAAAATCGAAGAAAACACGATTTCAGAAGAAAAAGGGAGAAGTTATACGTTTTTTTTAAGGAAAAGTCTTCACATTTCAAAAGAACCAAAAAGAAGATCAAATTTATTCGGGTATCTAGGTAGA
The DNA here is from genome assembly GCF_987345545.1 of Pholcus phalangioides. NCBI lineage: Eukaryota > Metazoa > Arthropoda > Arachnida > Araneae > Pholcidae > Pholcus > Pholcus phalangioides. The sequence continues at coordinate 43,872,416 of NW_028301596.1, read as the reverse complement.
ATGCTGGTGTTAATATTTTATAAGCTATGTCTAGACATGGAATTATAAAAAAGATTAATACAACGTCTTCATGTTCAAGGCGAACAGATGTTTTGAGGGAGAGAATTTCACAGGAACTAGGTATACATTTTTTACAGCTTCCTCTTAAGAAAAGATCCAGCAGGACTTGTATTTCCTCAAGGAATAAATAGAAAAACCGGAGTCAGTTGTACTAACAAGATGAGTTTTAACGTGATGACATTTTCTTTTTAACCTTTCTGAATATGAAATCCGTGGATCCGTCGTTATTTTCTTAGGAGTTTCCCATTATTTTGGAATCGAACAATCGATGTCCAATTATTTTCTCCTCACTTCTGGGAGTTGTATTAATTTATTTATGCATTTTATATAAATACATTTCTTCAAGTTTCAATGTTGACTTTACATTTCTTCTCTTGGACACAGGAAAATATTTTCGTACAAATTTTTATCTAAAGGAAAAAGAAAGAGACGTAGAACACAGTTATCTTAAAAGTATTTAATAGGAAACTTCCAAGATGTTGATAGTGTTTTAAAAGCTTAGAGCTTAAGGGGGTTGGTGAACGTAAATTTTCCAAAAAAAATACATTTTCCAATTTTTAAACAATATGAAATTTTCTGCGTATGTTTATTAATTTAATGTTGTGTAGGCCTATTTGTATTAATTTTTTTTTGGTTTTTTTTAGCAGTTCTGTTTTAGAGTTGGAAAAAATTATTGTCGTGGCCGGTTTTATTTGTTAGAATAGTGGCACCATTTATTATCTACTGTGGAAATTGGGATAAGTGACGCCACTAAAGGTGCGCACGCAGGCATCCTCCATTTTCATTTTTCGAATATGTTTCACCTAGGGTGATCATACGTCTCGTATTTCCCGGGACATACCCGGTATTTTCTGTTTCTGGTCGTGTCGACTTTTTGTCAAAAGTGTCCCGGTTTTTCCCGTTTTTTACGCGAGCCCTGCTTGAATTTTTATTCTTTATTGAAGTCAAAGACTGAAATTATTTTTCAACTCATAAATTTTATTATGATAATTAAAACTATAAATAAGAATATTAATGTCCCACATTCGTCTCGGTGAACATTTTTTATCGTTGAATTTATTTTAATCCACTGCAATTTTATTTATTATCTACTTGGCTTTATTTTCTGCCATATTGTTTTTCCCGTAATTTCAGCAACATTTGGCAACTTTGTTCAGTTTTGGCGACATTTTTGGCAATAGTTGGCGATATACCGTATTTTCCCGTATTTGGAATCCCAATTTCCCGTATTTCTCTCGAGGAAATATGGTCAGCCCAATTTTACCCTATTTCTGACGCTTGTACACTGAAGAGCCAACAAAACTGGTCCACCTGCCTAATATCGTGTAGGGCTCCCGCGAGCCCGCAGAAGTGCCGCAACACGACGTGGCATGGACTCGACTAATGTCTGAAGTAGTGCTTGAGGTAATTGACACCATGAATCCTGTAGGGCTGTCCATAAATCCGTAGGAGTAAGAGGGGTGGAGATCTCTTCTGAACAGCACGTTGCAAGGCATCCCAGATATGTTCAATAATGTTCATGTCTGGGGATTTCGGTGGCCAGCGGAGGTGTCTAAAGTCAGAAGAGTGTTCCTGGAGCCACTTTGTAGCAATTCTGGACGTGTGGGGTGTCGCATTGTCCTGCTGAAATTGTCCAAGTCCGTCGGAATGCACAATGGACATGAATGGGTGCAGGTGATCAGACAGGATGCTTACGTATCTGTCACCTGTCAGAGTCGTATCTAGACGTATCAGGGGCCCCATATCACGCCAACTGCACACGCCCCATACCATCACAGAGACTCCACCAGCTTGAACAGTCCCCTGTTGACATGTAGGGTCCATGGATTCATGAGGTTGTCTCCATACCCGTACACGTCCATCAGCTCGAAGCAATTGGAACCGAGACTCGTCAGACCAGGCAACGTGTTTCCAGTCCTCAACAGTCCAATGTCGGTGTTGTCGGGCCCAGGCGAGGCGTAAAGCTTTGTGCCGTGCAGTCATCAAGGGTACACGAGTGGGCCATCGGCTCCGAAAGCCCGTATCGATGATGTTTCGTTGAATGGTTCGCACGCTGACACTTGTTGATGGCCCAGCATTGAAATCTGCAGCAATTTGCGGAAGGGTTGCACGTCTGTCACGTTTAATGATTCTCGTCAGTCGTCGTTGGTCCCGTTCTTGCATGATCTTTTTCCGGCCGCAGCGATGTCGTAGATTTAATTTTTTACCGGATTCCCGATATTCACGGTACACTCGTGAAATGGTCGTACGTGAAAATCCAAATTTCATCGCACTTTACTAACGCACAAGGAAGGCGCATGAAAAACTTTTTAGAAGCGAAAAGTTTGAAAATGTCCTAATCTAACAAATAACGAACGTAATGAAATGATCTAATGGACCGAAAACAGAACAAAACAACATAAAAAGATAAGTTTTAAAACCAATTTTTTTTTCTAATAAATAATTACTTTCTTTGCTAAACAGGTGGTGCTGGATATGAGTGATGTTTCAAGAGGAGCACGCGAAATGTACAAATTGCTGTGTACGAATAACGAAAGGCAGAAGCGTCAGAGATAGGGTTAAAACATATGAAAACTGAGAAAGGAGGATGCCTGCGTGCGCACCCTTGGTGACGTCACTTATCACATTTTTCACAGTAGATGGCGCCACCATTCTAATAAATAAAACCGGCCGCAACAATATTTTTTTCCATCTCTAAAACAGAACTTCTGAGAATTTCGGCGCCTATTGGTGAATTCGTGCGGTGGGGTGGGGTGGGGGCACAAAAACACTCATATCAATGAAGAAATATATGTTTCAAAGTGGAAAAGGAAATTGTCCCAGAGATAAAAAGAAAAATAATTCCACAAACCTGAAAAGGAAGACAAAATAAGGGCGAACTTTCCGAAACGTAGGAGAACGCTTGGAATGACATCAAAAAAGAGGACATGTTCTCTTAATGGAGGACGGTTGGTAACCCTAGTCAGAGACGCGGACAATGTTATTCACACCACATTGTATAATTCCTTATGAGCGAGAATGGACGGGAATGCACCACGTCACGTGATACCAGATGATTCTATTTTGTTAGTTTTATAGGTAAAAGTAGGGTTCTTTGACACTCTAGGCTGACTCATTCGAAATCTTTCAGAGACAGGTAAACGTTCGTTTTATCGCTATAGCAGTCGTTCCTGCTCTTTTTTTTTTGGGAACAGGCATCATTTGAAGCAGAAAACCAGTTTTCTGTTTTAAAATGGGAGATATTCGTCCACCCTTCTTTCTACGCACCATAGATAAAACAGTCTCAAGAACCGGTTTAGCTATTACTAATCGAATCATTCTCATTTGTCGTCTTCATCGCTATTTCCGTGTCTATTATGAATGACTTGCTGCGCCAAGGTAGAATGAAACTGAACACACGGCGTAAACGACTGGCGACAAAAGCTGATCTGTGCCAAGGCTGCGTACTAACAGTCTCGGAGAAGAGAGAGAACTCTCCCTACAATATTGTATTTTCTTCCAATTCCTAAGTCTAATTTAGTTCTTTCGGAATTATTCCATGGCTTCAAGCTTTGCTAAAGCCAGGGCCACACTCGTGTCAAAGCTGACCGAATACGTTCCAAAGTTGGCCATGGGCAAGTAGTGTGGCCGCTTTGCCATTGACAATGATGTCAAATGTTGGAGGTTGAAAGGTATTGGAAGACTGTTCGAAGAGAACACTGTGACCTTCCGGCTCCCCCCCCCCCCCCCACAAGTCAAACGAGCAGCCTTCCTTCCCGAACTTCGAATGCGTCTGGTCACACTTTGGTCGAAGAACGCCAGCTGTCACAACATTGATAGTGTTCTAGAAGCACATATTGAAGAAAAATATTGACCAAGGGAAATTGGACCGAGCTGGGCCAGTGTGCAGCCAGTCTATGCTGCCGCTGCTTCTCTGGATCAGGTGGAAGGCAAACATTGGAAGCAAATATTTGTGAATGACTATTGGGATAGGTTTGACACGAGCGTGGCCCTTGCTAAATAAATGAGGCTTAACATGTGAGGTATTTTTCTAGATAGACATCGTCCCCCCCCCCCTATAAACCTACCGAGAGTCTATAGGACATAATTGAAGTTATTTAAGCATTTTTTTTCCTTTTAATATTTTAAATGATTACCGGACTTGGACTACTATCCAATACCAACGGAATTTTGTATCATCTGGTATTTCAATTGGAATACACATGGAACATATGCCATACACAGGCCTCTACTGTTTGTGCCTGCTAACGCATACGTGAACACATCCCATGTGAAGCGAACACATGTGGAGATGAACTTCGCACTTCCGAAGTTTCGTTTTATACGTGTCTGCGCAAAGAGGGAGAGGTAAACCCTATTTGATATATAATGGACAGTAGTGGATGGTAGCCTAGTGGACATACACTCATCGGTGTGGACGGCTAGGACTTGAAGTACACATAAAAGAGAGAGAGATTCTTCCCCGTTCACCGAAAAGCACTTGAAGTAGCATTTCCTACGAAACACCCATCACCTTTAAGAGAAGGAAACGGAACAGGTGCTGGAGACACCCGCGCGAAAAATCGATTCGGGTTCGATGCCGCACAACAGATAACGACGCCCAGCAATGAAACAAATGAGCAAAGTTCAGGAATGTGGCGCGGATGGATCAAGAACAAGAGAAGATGGAGGAGAGACTTGTGCGTTTTCTTCGTTTTTTTATTTCTTCTTTCTACAACCTAGTATATTACTTCTTTTGACTTCTTTTTCGATGGGTGCGTCGAAACACTTGCGAGAGAGAAGTGATAGAAAATAATATGTAGTTTGAAGTAAAACACTATCTTATGTACAATACTACGAAAAATTATGGACATAATTACACAGATGCATACGAAATTACAATGAAACGATGCATAAAATTTTATCGAGTGATCCAGAGGTTACTCGACATTTCATAAATCCATATTTCACGGAATAGTGGCAAGGATATGAGCCCAGCCATGGTTTCGATTTGGCCGAAAAACGAAAATAATTCAAGTAGTGTTTAAAAAACACACGTAATGTTCAAATGTTCTTATTACTGCATATTTCTTGCTAAAATTGTTTTAATGACATATCAGCATCAACATAATAACAATTTCGGGTGCCTTAGTTTGAAACATGTTTCAACAAGCTTGGCGGCTTACTTAGACACCAAGAGTCACCAAACATGAACGGTCATTATTTTTTGTCCCCTGCGTCTCAAACTTCATTGAAAAGAATCAATTTCTTTTACTCTGTAGGTATATATATCAATAATTTGTAGCATCCATTTTACTGTGTGATTTTATTTTAATGATGATTTTGGCAAAAAAAGTGTTGAAAATGATGAAAAATTTGCAAATTCATGCCATAGAAACAGGTTTTTATTTTTTTATTCATCGATGGCTTCTCGTAGTACAAAATGCCTGCTACTAATCATTGATATATATGCCTACAGAGCAAAATAAAGTAAAAAAATTAATGCTTTTCAATGAAATTTTGGACGCATGGGATATAAAATGACAGTTGCAGTTTAGCGGCTCTTAGTGTATAAATAAGGCGCCAAGCTTGTTGAAACACATTTTTTAAACTTAAGAGACCTGTCATTGTTATTATACTGAGATGTCATTAAAGCGTATTTAGCAAGAAATATACAGTAATAAGAAATTTTCATTTGAACGTCATGCGTCTTAATGTCTAATGGAGGTGTCACTGGACAGCAATGACGTCAGTAACGCATTGCTTGACATACAACGAGTTGCACGCATAACGATATTCTAAACAGCTAGATAACTGACCATGTTTAATTTGGCTTTGTCCCGTCGACTGCTAGTATTAAACCTGACATGCACTTTGTAAACATTCCGCTACTACTTCTACTAAACCAGACATGCACCTCGTCCATATTCCTCTGAGGAACTTTTAACCAATTGGTGCATGTTGGAATGTGTGTGTACGTATAGTGAACCTTCCTTGAAGTTTGTTTCCGTGTAATGCTCGTTATGCGTAGTGCTGCCATCTGCAATCAATTTTTTAAACTATGAGTGTTTTTTCTCAACACCTAGTGAGTGAATAATTGTAAGGTTGTAGGCCTGTTGCTTTTTCCGGTGATACTTTTTAACGGGGAGATCGGACCGCATTCGCGCCTTGAGGTTGGGAACCGCGGAAAACCAACTTCAGCCGACCGCCACTGTGGCGTCGGAGGGGTTTGAACCCGGATCTTCGGGATGCGAGTTCACCACTATGACCACTCGAAAACCACAGCGGCTGTAAACACTACACTACTGTATATTGCAACAAATTGGTGCACATGCTGGGAAAGTGCCGTGTGTACATGTCTTTTTGTATATTATATACATGACTTCAGAGCTGAGCGTGTTCGAAGTCCTGCCATCTGTTTTCCACATTGAAAGAGAGAGAGATAGAGACAGATGATTGCCCGAATTATTGCGTTCTGTGAGTATCGGGAGCGTGTAGGTGCTTATTCCGCAATGAAGTTGCAATACTTTCCGGTTTTAAGGTATGCTCGCGATATATTTTCAGATCCCTTGAGTAATCGGCGCAACACTTAAAATAACTTTAGTGGCCCGCGACTCTTGTTAAAATCCATGAAGTGGCCCCACACTCTTCTGAAGGTCGAAGCACCCTTACTTTATAACAATCATTAAAAATTATGTGTAAAAAGAGTGAGAAGAGTCGCTCTCCAGGGGACTATATTCCCGGAGTTTGTTACTTTAATGGTCTAGGAAAGACACAGTGAGGTCGTTGTTATTATTATAAGGTAGGTAACTAAAATAAAATATTAGGAAGCTAGCTATAATGTACAGCCATTGCTGGTGTGAATGCAAGAAGCCATTGATCGTCCACCGCAACTACTACCACCACCTGTAATTAAGCAACGGGCTCCGTTGGTTCATACGATAAATATTCATCGCTTTTCCTGTTTTAATTTTTTTTTTTGTTTTTGTTTTCGTCTTCGTTCCAGTCGGGAACATGTTTCCAGGCTATTTATGCATGGGCTGTCACCTCTCATCATTATGTATGCAGAGTCTCGAGTTCAGCAGGGTATCTCTCGCTTCGGGCGAAGGAACCAGCGCCTGATGCATGGCTTTCTGTACTGCGTGGAAAGCTGGAGAAAAGTATTGGAAGATGAATCGGAAAGCAGGGATATGGGAAGAAACACACGCGTGTGTGACGCGTCTCTCTATAACAAAGAACTATAACTTGATAATTTTTCTTCAAGACGTTACTGGGGAGGGAAAAGTCGCGGAATGATACGTGATCATCTGTGGAATAAAGTTAGACTTTGTTTATAACGTCCTCGGTTGTTACAAAACCTCGTCTTTAATGAGTGTCGTTGATTTTTTTCAACAAAATCAGCTCATTCAACGCACAATGTGATCGGCATCGAAGAGCTTGCCTTACGTATGGTATTTATTATACACACAGGGTATTTAATTATAAAGACCAGTTTATAAAGTTCCACTTTTAAATAGCCATAAAAGAAAACTACTGTGCAAAATGTTATCAAACTTGGTAATAGTTTACAGGATGTCATAGGATTCAATTTTCCAAAAAAAAAAAAAAGTTCAAAAACCTACCACCAGCGAGGAATGGCGCTGTATGCAATATTGCTAAACGAAATAAGACACGAAAACATCAGCTTAAAATGTTTTTAATCCTGTCTAAAACGAAACTGGCTGTGGAGTTGTGCAAAATCGCAATGGTGATAATATAAACAATTCGGCGGAATTGAAAAATGCGATACACCGACATGTCAAAAGTAATACGATGTCATGTAAAAAGTAATACGATGTCATGTAAAAAGTAATACGATGTCATGTAAAAAGTAATACGATGTCATGTAAAAAGTAATACGATGTCATGTAAAAAGTAATACGATAAACATGTTGGGGGTAAATCGAGAAGCTATCCATACTTAGGATAAGACAACCAGAAGTATTCTTTATGGGCATTGTATAATATTTTATCATGTACATATTATTTATAATTTCTGTGATTGTGTTTTTAATTGGGTTGTTATATTTTTGAAATACATGACATCCATATTTGTTATGGACATCTTTTTCTCGGCCACCTCGGTAAGCATTTTGCCTGTTGTGGCGTTGTATTTATATTTGCATGTCCGTAACATTTCTCCTGATTTGCTAAGAGCTACTGTTGAGAACGCAGTAATGCGATTTAACATGCTTTCAGGGAATGGTGGATGCCACATTGAACATGCTTTGTAACACGTTTTAGAAACGATCAAAACATTTTAAACCGATGTCTTCATGTCTTATTTATACAGCGCCATTCCCCCACTGGTGGTGGGTTTTTAAACTTTTTTTTTTACGAAAAATTAAATCCCATGACTCCTGTAAACTAATGCCAAGTTTGATAACATTTTGTCTAATAGTTTTCCTTTTATGGCCGTTTCAAAGTGGAACTTCCATTACAAGTAAAAAAAAAGGAAAAAAGACACGAGTTACACGGGATTAGTCTTTGTCATAACGGATCCTTTTGTCCAGAATTCCAAAAAATTGATACACGAACAAAATTTTATTGCAAAAATAAGTCAGAGACTGAATATATACGTGTGAATGACCAAAACAACGTACACGCATGTGGGGGACTGAAACAGTGTGCAAGCATGTGAACGGTCAAAAGAGTGATCTAGAGACTGCGTAAGCATGAGTGGCCAAAAGTGTGATCTAAAGACTGTGTAAACATGAGTGGCCAAAAGAGTGATCTAGAGACTGTGTAAACATGAGTGGCCAAAAGAGTGATCTAGAGACTGCGTAAACATGAGTGGCCAAAAGAGTGATCTAGAGACTGCGTAAGCATGAGTGGCCTAAAGAGTGATCTAGAGACTGTGTAAACATGAGTGGCCAAAAGAGTGATCTAGAGACTGTGTAAACATGAGTGGCCAAAAGAGTGATCTAGAGACTGCGTAAGCATGAGTGGCCAAAAGAGTGATCTAGAGACTGTGTAAACATGAGTGGCCAAAAGAGTGATCTAGAGACTGTGTAAACATGAGTGGCCAAAAGAGTGATCTAGAGACTGTGTAAACATGAGTGGCCAAAAGAGTGATCTAGAGACTGTGTAAACATGATTGGTGGGACAAAAAAATATGCAAGCATGTGGGTGTTCAACAGAAGAACTTGGAGACATAGGAATATTTACAGGCGAGGAGGGGGTCAAACAGATTCTACAACGGGAAGCCCTTCTCTCATTCTACGACTAGAATAAGAGAAGGGCTGCAAAATTCGTGTAACCCACAGGCTGCAAAACCGCAAATACGCCTCTGTTCACTCCCTGAGTTACATGACTATATTCTCCTCATCACTCAGCATTTAATCATTCGTGAATGATCCAAAAAGTCATACTGCGCTTTCTTCCCCACGTCATTCTAACAGATGCAAACCTCATCACAGAATATGGTGATGGAAATAATAAAATTCTTGAAACCAGGAATGAAAACTTGAATTTCTTACAGTGAATAAATTACACGCGAAACAGTCATAGAGGAAAATCAATTGCTTAGTGTTTCTTGCGATTTATTTTATCTTAATTACTTTTTCAGAAAACGCATTTCGGGTAATTTTTTTTTTCTTCTTTTTCATGCAAAAAAAAAAAAAAAACCAAATGCCGTTTTTTTTTAAGGAAGCTTTAACTCATGAAATGAAATTTAGAAGTTAAAGAACAAAAATATTAAGAAAAGAAATAAATTCCTGAAGTTGAAATAAACTTCAACAGAAAGAGGTTTCCAATTTCGGAAGGATTAGTTGCAAAATTGCGGTCGTTATTAGAATATAAGTAAAACTCTCAAAAAGAGAAAAAAAAAATCCTTCATATTTGTTAGTATTTTTTCTTTTCTAAATAACAAAAAAATTCACATATTTACTCGTTTTCTTAGCAATGACTAAATACCCTCGAGTCTGAAGCGTTTCTTCCAATTTCAAAAATGTCATTCCAGCGCTAAATATTTTATACCAAAAAAGCCCTTTTCTGCTTGTATATATATATATATATTTAAATTTATAAAAAAAATCAGTTTGAAATACTTTTTTTAAAAAAAATAATTTTTAATGAATTTCAAATGTAAAATTTCATTTTATAAAATGATGTAAAGTATGATTTTTTTTTGCAAAATTTTAATATTTAAATTCATTGTTTTAGATATTTTTACAATTCAGCGGAGAAATTAAGATAGTTTTATTTTTGGACTGTAATAGACTATATTTGTGGTTACCAGGGCTGGACATATTCCAGATCGCAATGGTGGCTAAAAAATTTGGTGTTTTTTGTTTTTTAAGTTTTCTTTGTGTAGTTATTAAATTGCAGGCTGAATGAATGAATAAACGCCAGGGTCTCTGCCACCGGACTTATCCCGTTGCCGAGACCTCTTCCAGCCCAGCTTCGTGGCAGAGTCTGGAACAAAGTGAGTGTGTACACCTAACAGTCTGAGTGTGTAGCTAGTGTTGTATATGATATTTCCGTGCTGCCGTCTATACTTCAAATTGTGAGTGAAGTGTAATGTTTTGAATATTTGTAATGTTGTAGGCCTGTTGCTCTCTGTGGCGAGACTTTTTAACGGGGAGATCGGCTCGCATTCGCGCCTTGAAGTTGGGAACCACAGAAAACCAATTTCAGCCGACCACCACTGTGGGGTTCGAACCCGGATCCTACTAAATTGCAGGCTGAAAGCAGCACACAATGTTAGGAATTTATAGCAGAGCATCTCTGCCAACATGAGAGAGGGTCACTACGCCCTGAAAAAGTGAAGGTAAGCATTATATTTTGGAACTTTTTCTTCTGGTAAAAAACCTTTTGGTGCCTATTTTATAATTTCCTTTTTTATTGTACAGTTATAGCCTATCTCTTTGATTACCAGGGCTGGACATATCCCACATCGCTATGGACGACTAAAAATTTGGTGTTGGCGCCTGAAATTTTCGTCTGTAGTTATTAAATTGCAGGCTGAAAGCAGCACAAAAGATTCGGAATTTATGGCAGCATCTCTGCCAACATGAGAGAGGATAACTACGTCCTGAAAAAGTGAAAGTAAGCATTATATTTTGAACCTTTTTCCTTCTTGTAAAAACATTTTAGACACCTAAAAATTTCTTCTGATACCTAGATTTTTTTTTGCGATTTGTCCAGCCCTGGTGGTTGCAAGCCTTTGAAGTTGCATGTATCAACTGGAAATGCATAGGAGATTTTCATACCTCTAGATATATGCTTGAGAGGCGTGCGTTACGCACTTTATAGAAATGAGTGGAGGACCCATATACCGTTGGGTGCACAAACCCACTCACTTCCCGAAGAGTGGGTTTGTGCATCCTTTTTAAATTAGTAGGAGGCTTGCTTATCACAAGACATGCGTAGAAGAATCGCGTGTAACCAGAAATACCCCGGAGGATTTTATATCCCGTCTTGCGTACCTTCTCGTATATTGTGTTTATACAATACAATACAAATACAGCGCCACAACAGGCAAATTGCCCAACGAGGTGGCTGAATTGAGAACATCATAGATCCCCGAGCCATTTTTTGGAGGCCCTACCTACTACTGCTACACCATACATGCACCCCCCCCCGCGGGGCCCCCAACGAATCGGTACATGCGGGAATGTGCGTGTACGTGTAGTGAAACCTGGCGTGAAGTTTTTTTTGTTTCTCTGTAATGCTTGTTATGTGTAGTGCTGCCATCTGCCACCAGTTTTTCTAACTATGAGTGAAGTGTTATCATTGAATGATTTATCGTTGTAGGACTGTTGCTCTCTGTGGCGAGACTTTTTAACGGGGAGATCGGCTCGCATTTGCGCCTTGAAGTTGGGAACCACAGAAAACCAACTTCAGCCGACCACCACGGTGGGGTTCGAACCCGGATCCTCGCGTCGCGAGTCCGTCACTATAAGTTAATCATTTGCATTTATTTATTGCTTTCATTTTTTCTTCAGCTGTTGCTCATTATTTCTCGCTTACTTTGTATGGCTGAATGGCCATGCTATCACAAATTGTAAACCATTGGCCTATATGATTGAATTGCATAATTATATCGACGGCCCAGTTCAAAAAGACAACATCTCAGGAAATTGCACATTTTTGAGTTGCAAACGGTCTGAGAACGGTAAAAAGGCCCCCAAAACTGCAACAACTCACAACTGAGCTTATACGCTCCCCTACTGTAATAAAAATCTGAGTTGATTCGCATTTACTTCTATACAATGTGTAAATTTAAAATGCAGATATCTCAAACCATAAAATTTGGAGTTGTTGCTTTTTTGAACATTGGGCCGTCCATACATTTATTTTTGTAGTCACACTGAATACTTTTATACTGTCTTGCGGGAATCAAGATGATCCTGATTTAAGGATGCGATCTGTTTTATATTGAACGGGAAATCCTTAATTTTAAGCAAATACTGAGGTCAAAACGTGGACTACTGACCCTTTAAAAAGGTTTTTTTTTAATTTTCCTAATCAGCATTATAACTGCCAAGTTTTAAATTATTTAACCTTAATGAATTGCTGCCTATTTTCAAGAAGAATTTTTTTTACGATTGTGCTAGTTGATAACTGCTCCGTCCCCCGCCCCCAACAAGAAAATTTTCCACCTATCGCTTTTATTTTCCTCACAATGACGCAAAAACACTCGCCATGACGTGTGTGGCTTCCTAGGAAGACAAATACTTTCCTTTCCGGAAAAAGAAATCTTTTGTATTATTTATACTGAGGTTTTACTGAACATATTTCTTTTTTTACAGCGCTGAAAGAAAGAATAAGAAAAACGCACACAGTCTATTTTTCTCGCTGCTTCCCTTATCTAACCTTGAACAAGATCTGACTACGCCCACTGGCAGTTGATTGATTGGGAGGGGAGGGGGGAAATGATGTTTTACTGTAAAAACAATTTCAACGCGTTTTTAGAGACTGAGGTATTTCGGGGTGGCTGAAGTAAAAAGATCAAGTTTGACGAGATATATCTTGATATTGCCGCTGAAAAATGATTAATCAAACTAGTTAAGAAATGCAAGAGAAGTTTCGTTAGATTATCTTATCACCAGATTGCAGTGATCAACGGTGAAAATTAGTGATGATTGTCTTAATACCACGTTTTTGTTTCGATTTTGAGGAGGAGCCAGCTAGCATTTGGATGACGAGCATTTTCGCGAGGAAAAGCCGTACTCTTCTCAGTGCACGTCATAGGTCCACTACAGTATCTACTTGATGTTCTCTGCTTTGTACGAACACCATCTTCTTTTTCCTTGCCGAAGTAGAGGTCTTAAAATTAGTTTTCCCAGAACCGGTTCAGTTCGACGTAAAAAGAAAGGTTTCCATCAGAAATTTCCTTGCAGATTTTGAATCTCCGCAGTACAACATCTATAATTATTTCCTTAAACAGTTACTTACAGATCTTCCACAGAACCAAAATTATGATAACTCAGGCACTGATTGATGTTGTTTTCCTTCCGTTCAGAACTACCATATTCAGAAATCTCGGTACATATATATATTCTAAAACGTCACATTTTCCCAATAACCAAATTATTCAACAACCAAAAGTTTCTATCATACGTAAAAAAAAATCAAATAAAATAATAGTAAAGTTATTTTTCACGTTTTTACGAATTCAGCAGAATCGAATAAAGTAGCTGCTGCTGCTGTTTCAAAATTCGTCCAAAAATCTGTTTTCGAAGTAAAATATATATATATAAGATCACGGATGACACCAAGCTGTCGGACTAGTATAGAAAAAATACCAGGAAAAAAAATGCATTATGCAAAGAATAAAATAAAAAGAAATTTCAGATTTGCTAAATTTTTTATTTTTTTTTGGAAAATTTTTACCAATTTTTTCTAAGAACAAAAGTTCTTTTACACAGGAAATATTTTCCGTTCTTTTTCGAATGATCAATCATTCCATCGTTTCCTTTTCCTCTCGATATATAAAGAAAAATTTCGTTACTAAAAATACGTCTTTATAAATAAAATAAAATAAATTTCTCCATCTCTTATATGGGTTTCCTTACTTTAAATACAGAATCACGCGTTTTTTTTTTTTTAATTTTTTTCACCCAAAAATAAATAATAAAATCCGTTCACACGCTCCAATAGCAGGCATTTCGTTTCCTTTAATTTCGCGCTCGACTTGTTGCATTATCAGTATATGTGAGTGCGAGGAAATACTCGAAACTCTGAAATTACTACTGGTTTTTATTTATTTTTTAAATTTCAACTCTGTGTTACTTTCTTCGTTTTACTTGAAAATTGTCGAAGAGATGCGCGTTCCTAGAAATTTATCATAAAAGTTTTCTTCCGGATGCCTATTTCTTCCCCTGCATAATCCTTTTTTCCACGTCGTATTGCGGTGTATCTTTCGGAACTATTGATGCGAAATGGAAACTGAAGAGACTCAAGAATCGTATAAGAATCCAATCGCTTTGTTTCGATTCGGACTTTGAAGTGACAAAAGAGTATTTATATTGTATTGTTGCGATTCTTTTTTCTCGTGTTTTTTTTCCTTAGTATTTTTGTTTCTTGGTTGTGTGAGAATTGATTGGGTTTTGTGAAATATTTGGTTTGCGAAAATAGGTGTGTGAAGAATAATAAAAAAAAATTCTTATTAGTTTTGTATACGAATTCGTATGTTTCATGAACCGTGATAAAATTATGAATTTTATAAAGTTAGCACCAGCTGCAGTAGAGTTTTGATGAAAAATTGCCTGTTAAACAATGCGGTTACTTTTTTTTTTCAATAACGATTCGACTATAATGATTGGTGATCTATGATATCAACAAACCCAAAAACCCCATCTAAACAGTGTCAACCATCTCACCCCCAGCGGATATCTCCTAAACAATAATCTAATAGATTTTTGATCAGTTATCTAGTAACAGTGTTTCAAGCAGTGATCTAATAACAGTGTTTCAAGCAGTTATCTAGTAACAGTGTTTCAAGCAGTGATCTAGTAACAGTGTTTCAAGCAGTCATCTAACAACACTTTTCTGAGAAATGATCTATTAACAGTTTTTTGAGCAATGATCTAGTACTAGAGTTTAAAGCGATGAGAGAGATCTATTAACAGTTTTTTGAGCAATGATCTAGTACTAGAGTTTAAAGCGATGAGAGAGATCTATTAACAGTTTTTTGAGCAATGATCTAGTACTAGAAATTTAAGCAATGAGATGTAGCAACGCTTTCTTGAGTAATGATCTAAAGAGTTTTTTGAGCTGTAATCTAGCAATAGTTTTTTTTTTTTTTTTGAGAAATGATCTAGTGGCAGTGTTTCAAGCAATGATCTATGGACAGTTTTTCAAGCAACGATCTGGCAACACTTTGTTGAGCAATGGTCTATCAACAGTATTTTGAGCAATGACCTATCAACAGTATTTTGAGCAATGGTCTATCAACAGTATTTTGAGCAATGGTCTATCAACAGTATTTTGAGCAATGGTCTATCAACAGTATTTTGAGCAATGGTCTATCAACAGTATTTTGAGCAATGGTCTATCAACAGTATTTTGAGCAATGGTCTATCAACAGTATTTTGAGCAATGGTCTATCAACAGTATTTTGAGCAATGGTCTATCAACAGTATTTTGAGCAATGGTCTATCAACAGTATTTTGAGCAATGGTCTATCAACAGTATTTTGAGCAATGGTCTATCAACAGTATTTTGAGCAATAATTTAGCAAGTTTTTTGAACAATGATCTTGCAACAAATGTTTCAATTAATGATGTGGCAACAATGTTTTGATCAATAAATTATTTGATTAGAATGTGTTCTAAGCGAATGTATAGTAGCAACATTTTTGAACAATGATTCTATCACAAAAATTACAATTGTTTTTAACTAAGGATCTAGCAACTAGCAACAATGTGTTGGCAAATGTGATGGCGGTGGCTATGTTTTCTATACGAAAAGTGCAGCAGAGAGATAGACGGCTTTTTTCTCAACCCAAGATATCAATAAAACCAATATTTTCTGGATATTATGCTCAGTGTGGCATTTCTTTCCGAGGTCACCTCAGCATAATATCCAGAAAATATCTGTTTCATTGAAAAGTGTAGCAATTTTTATTTTCATAGACAACAACAATAAAATTGTTTTTGAATAAAGTACTATCAATATTATTTTCTAAATAATGAGCTAAAAAGGGTAGTTACTAAATAGTGAGCCAGAGAAATGATATTTTCTAAACAATTCTTGGAAACAGATCTAGCAACAATATTTTGAACAGCTGCCCTAGCAACAATATTTTGAACAGCTGCCCTAGCAACAATGTTTTGATAAATTATCAAGCAAAAGTATTAGTTGTTTTAGTTACAATGTTGTTTAGTTGTTTTAGTTACAATGTTGTTTAGTTGTTTTAGTTACAATGTTGTTTAGTTGTTTTAGTTACAATGTTGTTTAGTTGTTTTAGTTACAATGTTGTTTAGTTGTTTTAGTTACAATGTTGTTTAGTTGTTTTAGTTACAATGTTGTTTAGTTGTTTTAGTTACAATGTTGTTTAGTTGTTTTAGTTACAATGCTGTTTAGTTGTTTTAGTTACAATGTTGTTTAGTTGTTTTAGTTACAATGCTGTTTAGTTGTTTTAGTTACAATGTTGTTTAGTTGTTTTAGTTACAATGCTGTTTAGTTGTTTTAGTTACAATGTTGTTTAGTTGTTTTAGTTACAATGCTGTTTAGTTGTTTTAGTTACAATGTTGTTTAGTTGTTTTAGTTACAATGTTGTTTAGTTACATTTCCATCAATCGAATCTAGCAAATTGTTTTTCAACAGTTATCTAGTAACAATGAATGGTATGTTCTGAATAATCCTAGCAAAAGAAATCTAACAATAATAATAATAATTTTGAAAATTTATCTAAAATAAAGAGAAACGATATGCTGAACAGTTACCAATTATCTGCCAACAATATCTTCTAAACGAATATATGCTAATGTTTTTTGAACAGTGAGCCAATAACAATATTTTTTCAATAACGTACTAGCAAACAATAATTTGGAAATAATAAGCTAACAATGATGTTGTCTAATCAATGCAAAAGTAACTTTTTTTTTTTTTTTTAAATAGAGATCTAGCAATATTTTGATCAGTGATCTGGTGACAAAGTTTTCTAAACAAGTGTATAGCCATAATGTTTTTAGTACAATTATCAATAAACAAATGTCTAGCAACAATACTTTTCCAATAAGGTACTTATGTAGCTACTGTAGTACTTCATTGAATAAGGTGCAAGTAAAATTGTTTTCCAATTACTTATTTCTGAGCAATATTTTTCAAACAGTGATTCAACAACAACATTTCGGGCATTAATCTGGCAAGAATGATTTTTTCAATTCTTCAACAGTTTTTTTTTTTTTTTTCAAATTTAATAGCAATATAGAAAGGAATACGTGTGAAAATTATTTTTTATTTGTTTTCTCAAAAAAGCTTAAAAATGCTTCTAACACGTTAAAAAAGTAACACTTTATAAAAATGCTTATAACTAGTTTTTTAATTGTTTCAAAAATAATTCGTTCTATATAAGAGTTATTGTATGCTATTATACGTGATACAATGTTTTTTTTATTTCGTTAAGCACTGATCTAACGATGCATTTTTATTAATCCGCCTTATCTTCATAATACTGTTATTTTTGAGAATCCTCTAATAACGAACAACGCTTCACTTAATATCTTTTGTATTATAAGATATTATGCTTTTTTTTTTTTTTTTACTTTTTAGTATATTTTTAATTATTTTTTAAACAACGTATTTTTGAGAAACTCCTCCTAATTTATCATACCTTTTTATTCCAATATTTTCTGACTGCAGATTTACCATAACGATCACTTTATCAATTATAATAGCTCAATGTTTTGTTTTATTTAATTAAAACATATTATAAATTATTTTTTAGTTCATGTAAATTAATCTCTATTGGAATTTATAGATTACTGTTTTTATTTTGAAAGCTTATCAGTCCACAAAAAATTTTTTATTTCGTAATATATTTCTACGCGCGAACTAGTAGATTTTTTTTTTCTCTCGACTCATAACTTTCGGATATATGGTTCAAGTTATACGCAAGAAATTATAAGACGGAAATTAAATATGCATTATGGTTTAATAAAACTATGAGATTTGTCTCCAAAAAAATATGGTTTTAGTAGTCAAAATACGCAATCCAAAGTTGTGTAGTCCAAAATAAGATCACAACACTTCCTTCCGAGACTTGGTTTCAGTAGAATATTTTACGATTTTATTTTATTTTTTTACTTATCAGTGTATACGAAATTGTTTTCATAGCTGTTTAGTTTCTTGAAAGGGAAGAATTAGGATGTTTTTTGACACAAAGGTTCACTTAGGCACCGCAATTTCCTAAAATTGCATTAAAAAAAATACTTAAGTACTTCAGCGGATAGAATAAGAAATCCGGTATTACATATATAGATAAAAATCAAGTTTAATATATTTTCCTTCAATGAGTGCAATTAGTGCTGATCTCAAGAGACCAAAAAAGCTAAAAACACTTCGATCTCATTATATCTTAATTTTTTTTCCCCCTTTTAAAATTAAATTTTACGCAGAACTTATTTCCTTCATAGATATTTATTGGTTTAGACTGAAACTCCCACGCACGTAATATATATATATTTTTTTTTTCAAGGAGAATATTTGATTGTTTGTTCACGAGTTTCTAGAAAATACGAAACGCGATAATTTGGCTAATTGCTTTCGGACTGTTTATTATAAAACAAAGTAACAAAAATCTTTTCAGTTTTCCTCTCTGTTTTTTTTTTTTTTCTTTCCCAGCGTTATATCTATCTAAACCATTTTCTTTCCAAAGAAACTAGTAGTCAACCTTCGCTGTCCAGAATAATCTTGATTAATACTCAAAACGTGATATTTAGGGATGGTAAAAAAAGGAGGAGTAACAAGATGGAGAAGCTCAAACTCCCCGAGACGAAAACTTCCAGAACATTTTCGGTCTTTTTTCGCTCCGGAATATTCTACGAGGCGTTCATTTCTGGAGATGCCTGAAGCTTCTGTTTCTTTTTTTTTTTTTTTTTTTGTTATTATTTCATTATTTTATTCATTATTTTTAATGCTTCGTTTTCTCCCAAAAGGGGAATTATTTTAAACCTTTAAAAAAAAGAGAGAGAAGGAAAGAAGAAAACGTTATCACGTCCATTAGGTCATTAAGTATGAAATATTCATTTTTACAAAAGGCTGACAATTTACTTCTTCCTCTCTTTGGAAGTAATAAATTATTTGATTCGATGCCACCCGCGATTTTACATCATCTCTTCAGGATGAGGGATATATTTTTCCTTTTAATAAAACTCCGATGTTACGCGATGAGGAAAGAAATATGTTTTTGAAATAATGAAGTTTATTGTTGAGTTATAAAACGCATTTCTGAAACAAAAAAGCGGTTAAGATTTATGTTGTAGCAATGAATTTTTAAGGGCAATTAATTAAAATGCACCGATAAAGAGATCATGAACACTATGCCAAAAATATAAGAAGTTCTTTTTGTGAGGGATTTAGTAAGAGCTTTAAGCGTTTTTAATATTAAAATTATCGGGAGTGACATTAATTTATACTACTATATATATGAAGTGTATCACAAGAAAGTGTCCGTTAAAATAAAGTAAAAAATATACTTTGTTCTAATGAAGGAATATAAACAAAAGAAAGGAAAGACACTGTGTAGTTTCATTATCACAAAATATTAATTAGGAGGAGAAATAATGATGAAATTTTTATGTAGTGCCTAACATAGGAAATATCAATGTTTCAACATTTTTGTTTCGACAAATTCTTGAAGCCACTACATGATTGGGTAGCTGCAGGGTGAGAAGGATGTTCCTGAAATTTTGTTTACAAGGGAAAATATTTCTCAGTTTCGTGCCGGTAATAAAAACTAAATAGAGAAAAGTACTGTTAAGAACTGTCACCAACGAATAAGGCAAACACACGAAAAAGATCAAAAACTCCTAATGAATTTCGACAGACAGTAGGGGCCCGTCTTCAGAGGAAAAAAAAAATTAACCAGTAATCACGCTGACCGAGGATCCCACTTGAGTTGGATACCATATCTTAACTCTATGTTTCTCAGCCGAGAGAGTATGTCTGTTCACTTCAATTGCCGTTGTCAGAATGAAGCTGAGAGCCTGCGTGTGATACTAATGCAGCGTCCTGATTGGACGCGTGCGGAATGGAGCGACCCGATTGGTCTATTCGAATGTTCTTTTTTATGAAATAAAGATTTCAGGAAAATTCAGGAGTGTTCCAGAATGTGAGACTTGAATTTCTCATCATGCCGGGAAATACGAGTACTTCCCGGCATACCGGATAATATGGGTATTACGTTATACAACGAAAATAATACATTGCTCGTTAGTTTACGTTCAACTATATTTCATACTCGGCACACCAAAAATACATTGGTGAAATTCTGCTGCAAACAAAAACATATATGTGCAGCATGAAAAAAATACATGTATGCTGATACAACTTATTAATTTTTTTTGCTGCAGACCAGTTTGAAACCCACAACCAATTTTACCACAAGAAATATAACATCGAGTATTGTTTTTATTTGATAGGTGGCAGCAGGAGTTCAACAGAAAGTTGTTTCCCGCATGTAAAATAACAACATGTTAATATATGAAAGATACAGCATAAGTCTGAAAATTAGAAATTTTCTGCAAAAATTAAAGAGTTTTTTTTTACTGTTTCGAAAATTATTTCGCTTATTTATGCCAGTCCGAGAAATTTTTCATTTAATTCCAATAAATGAGAAAAATTTCATTAAATGCTTAAGAACATTTATATGGACATATATCAACATATATAAGAGCAAACCGACCAGTCCCTCGCTCTGAAAAAAAAAAGAAGTGAGAGATATTAGAACAGAATGCAAATATTTCGGAGGGTGGAGGCGTAGTTAACATCTCATAGTAATCAGCTTCATCTAAGTATCATAGATGGCGCTGTGGTTGAGACTAGCCAAACCCGAGTTGAGGAACAATCGAACTGTGTACATGTTACTACTAAAGCTCGAAAGCCGTTAATGTGCACATTACCTAGCTAATCTGCAGATTAACTGATTTGGTACCTAGATAATCTGTAGAATAACTGTTTTCTGCACATTAGCGGTAACATACATACAATTTTCGTACGGACATATTTATTACCGTGGGATTTCATATAAGAAAGTAACCACAACTTCTTAATTTCTCTTTTTGTTACGTTCATTGTTTGCCCGCAAAAAAAAACAAACAAATGCTACACATACACCGCATTTTCAAACAAATTCTATTTTATTATCGGTTGAATAAAAATTTAACTTGAAATTTTCTGTCTAAAACAAAGGGTGAAAAAAGTGATTAAAGAAACGGGAGAGAGAAAAAAAAAAGGAATTGAAGCGAGAAGTGAAATTTTCTGTTTCGAGTGCAGTTTCAAAAAGGAAATGAGAGTTTGTCTGTCCCTGGAAATGGCGAGAATTCGGAAGTTTCCAGATTCATTGCAGTCACTTTCACTGTGTTTTGTTAAAAATAAAAAAAAAAATTAAATAAATTTTAGTTTCTTTTTTCAGTTCTACTCTACCATGAAATCGTCTTTTTTCCATCTGATAAAACGGTGGGGAAACAAAGGGAAATTTACTTAAAAAACAATCACGAATCCCCAGAATTTACGTTTCTACTTTTCAAGTTCACGGATTTTTAATTTCCGTCTTTGGGCGAAAGTAATTTGGTGGTTGGTGTGTGTGTACGTGTAATTTTTTTTTCCCTCCATACCAAATTTACTTCTTCGACTATTTTCCTTTAAAATTTTTCGTTTGTTTTGATTGTCTTCAACCGAGAGTATAAAATGGCTTCTAATTTAGAATGAAATAAGGATCCAATTTACGGAGCGAAAATTTTCTCGTATACTGCAGGATATTACACACACGTGAGTCGTTTTTACTTTAAGTATTCAGAAAATTAAATTTTTGTTATATTGAGATATGAAGGTTTGTCGTTGGATGGGAACACTTCGAGAGAGTCTTGTGTTTTAGTTCAATGATATGACCAATTCCGAAAGGCGTCTACGATGATATTTAAGATAAGAAAATGTGACATTGGGGACGTGTAAATTTTCGAAATTGACAGGAATGACGAAACTGAAGTTTTTTCAGCTCATATATGGATATTATTATGCGTAATATAGTGAGGAAAATTGTTTCGAAATTATGTTTTTTTTTTAAATTAAATTTTATTCCTTAAAAAAAATACTCCATGTAACTTGTACATGGTGGTTCGGAACTAAGCATGAAAATATTTGAGGGACATAGAAAAAATTTGCATGATGGGAACTAATTATTTTCAATTTATCAATTAGTACCAAAATTTTTTCTGCCGAGTGGAACAGAGCAAAAGTTGTTCCCATGTTCAAAAAAGGTGACAAATCTTGTATCGAGAACTATAGACCTGTTGTTATTTTATCTCCGTTCGGTAAAATCTCCGAATCGATAATACACAAAAAAAATTCAATCAGATCAAGTCCTGCATTTCCGTGAATCAACATGGTTTTGTCAATGATACTGTCACTAATCTCCTGATTCTTAATGCCTGTATTATCGACGCCATACATAACAAACGACAACTTGATATAATATATACTGATTTTTCAAAAGCTTTTGATCATATCGATCATGGAATTCTTATAAGTAAAATTAGTAAAATCGGTTTTAACTCTGACTTAGTGAATTGGTTCATTTCCTACTTATCCAATAGAGTGTTGTATGCATCCTACTTTTTTAATATTGAATTATCATACTGAAGCTTTTTATATTGGACTGCAGACAAAACAGCTTACATAATTATGAGGGTTATAGAAATTCTGAAAGAGAAACCCAAAAAAAAAAAAAAAAGATAACTTTTTATGCAAACTGTCCCGAAATACCCAATGAGAAAGTTATTGCCATGTCTCTCCTAAGCACAACAAAAGAAAATTCCACGTTTCCAAGTGCAATAATCAATGAGATATTTAATTTAAAAAATTTGAGGTAAGTTGGGAAAGAACAGCAAAAACTAACATACAAAGAAATATTTGTCTTTAGTCTATGCTGTTTTCCCTCAACTTTCCTCAGATTTTTTTTTTAATTTTTCTGTGAATGTTACACTTAGAAACGTGGGATTTTTTTTTGTTGGGCTCAGAAGAGACAGGCCAACAACTTTATAATTGGGTTTTTTACGACAGGGTGTCCATATAAAAAGTTATATATATATTTTTTATTTCAATAGCTATGAAACCCCCTTGCAAAATGAATGGCGAAGTTCTGCACGTTATTTTGGATAATTTTTCTAATTGGAAGTATGCCTCTCTAGGACCAACGATTCGCCAGTAAAATGCGGCAAGGGGAATTACGGAATCATCCTGCGATAACTTAATGTGATCTGGCCTATGTATTGAAAAAGTTGTGCACCTCTTTGGTCTACTAGAACTGTTCAATTCCCCGTGGCTGAATTTTTCAGGACGTATAATATGATAACAGCGAGTTATAGCTTTGTGTACGAAAAACTTTTCGATGTTCGTACGCATCATCTCGTGAACAGAAAATGCATTTTCATGGCGCTGTAAAACACGGGGCCGCAGAAAATTCCCATAACCAACTTCATCGACGTGTGTGTGTGTGCTGCAAGTTCCCCGCACAAGAAAAATTTCTTGTATATAAAATAGGTAAGAGAGAAGATTTTTCTCGTGTGGTTTTCGGGGTTCCTCCTCGAAAAGTAAGAGCAAGAAGAAGAAGAAGGTGATGGAAACTTTTCTGAGTCATTCCGCATTACCATAAGCCTCGGTCCCAGAACTCATTGTGATGCAAACGAGGATTGACGCCTGGGGACGAGATTTAGTCATTTCGTGTGAGTTTGGTAGAAAGAGTTTTAAGGGTGTGGGGTACGGAGTCGAAGGCTTTTGTGGGGGGAGAAGTTGGGGGCGTCATGGGCCTTCCGTTGATAAATTAGTGCCAACCGAATTTTCGAGAAGGAAATGTGCGAAAATAATTTCGTTAAGTAAAACCAACGGTACGTGAAGAATATTTTGTGGAAGGGTGAGGTCCTAAGAATGAATGCTTTCGCTACCGGAGGGGGCTAGGAGATGGGAAAAAAAAATTATGGAAATGTATATAATATACCCAACACTTTCGATGTAGCGAGATTATTACCGGGTGAGAGCTTCCTTTTTTCCTCACATCCCCTCCTATATATACATATATGAAATACTTTTAAGTTGGAAGAGCTTGACAAGATCATTTTAGGGTAGGCTTCCTCCCCAAAAGCCTCATTGGCTTTATGGCACGGATAGAATAATTATGGTACCTATCTTTTTCGTTCGAATACGGCGGGCGCCTAGAGTCAATTCATTTCTTGTAGACAACAGGGATTCGGTCTTTGACTTGATCTACTCCTCCCATCTTTAAATAATGATGTTAGTGCAAGTTCATGGCGTTAAATTAAATGTGTTATATAGATTGGGATTGAAAAAAAAAAACCCCGTTCTTCAGATTTTGATTAGAATTATGTACGCACGTGGTTTTCATTGGGGATATGCATACATAAATTAAGAGTGAATGGTTCAGGTCTTGGAGACTGTTTTTGTAGGAAAAAAATAAATTCAGGTGTATATGTATATAATTTTAATTAGTATTGTTATCAGAGAAATTGTTTTATTTAATAAAATTTATTATTTTTCGATCCTTTTCATCTTAAAAATTGAATTATTCAAGGGGCGACTTTTTTATTCATGGGTACGCGAAAATTAATCACGTTCAGAGAAGAAAACGAGCGAAGCAATGAAAATATGAAGGTGAATCAATCATTCATGATTATAAAAATATTCAATAATTTATTCAAACTCCCTATGCATATCTATGATCTCGCGGCTTTTCTGCACATTTCTATTTGTACGTAAGTTTCCCTTGCATTTCAAAGAGTACGTAAACCTCATACCCCTATCTAAAAGATCACAAGCCTCTTATGCATATCTATAAGCTCGCTAGCCTTTTACGGATATCTAGAAGCTCGAAAACCTCCTACGTATATCTAGAAGCTCGCAAGCCTCGTACGCTAAGAGCCCGCAAGCTTCTTACGCATATCTAGAAGTTCGCAAGCCTCGTACGCATATCTAGAAGTTCGCAAGCCTCGTACGCATATCTAGAAGTTCGCAAGCCTCGTACGCATATCTAGAAGTTCGCAAGCCTCGTACGCTTATCCAGAAGCTCGCAAGCCTCGTACGCTAAGAGCCCGCAAGCTTCCTACGCATATCTAGAAGTTCGCAAGCCTCGTACGCTTATCCAGAAGCTCGCAAGCCTCGTACGCTAAGAGCCCGCAAGCTTCCTACGCATATCTAGAAGTTCGCAAGCCTCGTACGCTTAGCCAGAAGCTCGCAAGCCTCGTACGCTAAGAGCCCGCAAGCTTCCTACGCATATCTAGAAGTTCGCAAGCCTCGTACGCTTATCCAGAAGCTCGCAAGCCTCGTACGCTAAGAGCCCGCAAGCTTCCTACGCATATCTAGAAGTTCGCAAGCCTCGTACGCTTATCCAGAAGCTCGCAAGCCTCGTACGCTTATCCAGAAGCTCGCAAGCCCCGTACGCTCATCCAGAAGCTCGCAAGCCTCGTACGCTCATCCAGAAGCTCGCAAGCCTCGTACGCTAAGAGCGCACAAGCTTCCTACGCCTTCCTAAGGGTACGTACGCCTCACGCATATCTAGGAAACAAACTTCCTACGCATTTCTAGTAGTACGCAGGCTTTCTTCTACACTTATTTAGACGGAAAGGGGGGGGGGTTTCCTACGTAATGGATAGACGGAGCAATTATACAATGTGCGCGGAACTGAACATTTAAATTAAAAAACTCAATAAAGTATGACCTTGGTTATCCAAGCCTTGATTAACCGAGGTTTCGGGTTATCTGACGTGCTTTTCATAAATTCATTTAAAAAATTAAGTGCAGTAAAATGACATGCTAAACGCATAGCGTCACGACAAACTCGTTTAACAAATGCCGCAGTAATTAAAAGAGCTACACGATTTGTAAAGGTTTCCACTCTTAAAAAAGGGTGATATCACCCTTTGGGAAAGGAGCTTTAACGATCAGGGAGGCGACAGAACTACGAATAAAACAAGAGAGATCTCATATGTTGGCTTAACGAAGGACGATAAGAATTTAACTTTTCCGAGGAGGTCGATTATAAAAATAAATTTAGAACATTCTTCACTAAACAAACATTTTCAACCCATTTTTCTCGGCGCTCATCAAATTCATGACCAAATTGCTCAAATTCTTTTATATATGATAACTGGTTACTTAAATAACATATTTGAGAAGTTTCAAAAAATTGGATAGTAATTTATCATATTTTTCTTTGTAATTAATGTGAGTTTACAATTAACAAACTTTTAAACAGTATTAATTACTAAAAAGTTAGTTAATTAATTAACTTAATTTAATAATTAGTGGTTATGATTTTGGGAAACCTCGTGTACCATGTGGCTAAAAAAAATTGAGAAAAGAATATATTTTTCTATTTTTTAAAAAAAATATTTCTTTTAAATTCCAGATAGAAAATGGGGAAAAATTTCTGAGAAAATTTCATTTTTGAAGAGTCATAAAAAAATCAAATTTCATTGTAAACAAATTTTCAATACTATGATACTCATTCGATCTTTCAGTTCCCAAAAATGTTAATTTCATGCAAAAATTTGAATGAAAAATATTTGAAAAAAAATTTTTAACGAAGCGTTGTGAAAATGCAACGTCAGTCAAAAAGGGAGTTAAGTCTGCACGCTCTGAATCATTTAAGAGCATTCGAAGTCTGACGACATCGAAAGACTAATTTTTTAAGCAATGCGTGTAATCCACGATGCGTGTTTGTGAAAACTGTAAAATGCGTGTTTGTGAAAACTGTAAAATGCGTGTTTGTGAAAACTGTAAAATGCGTGTTTGTGAAAACTGTAAAATGCGTTGTAGTACTGTATTTCATGTAACATATTTATTTAATTATTCAATTGCACTATATAGTAATTACTAATTACGAGTAACTTTTGAGTGAATGTAATTTCCATCATTTAGGGCGGGGGGTCATCAATCTCTCAGACATAGCGGGCCAAATCGAAACTTCCCACAAAGCCCGCGAGCCACCAACTCATGTACTTCAGTGGCATATTAATAGAAGGGGCCAATGGGGGTCTCGAGTTAAACAGCGACAAAAACAGTTGAAAATTTTTATATTTAAATGCATTTTTTTCATTCTGAAATTATTTCTTATATTAACTCTCAATTTCGATTAGTTCTTAAATTATTATTATTTTTTACTAATTCTGGAAAAGTTTTTGATCACAATTAAACTAATATTTGAAAAGAATATTTTCAATATTATATATTAAATATTAACTCACATTTCAGAGTTTCATTTAATTAATTAATTAATTAATTAAATAAATTATTGATTAAAGTAATTACTTGGAAATCATTTCTTTCCATATAATTACCCTTTAATTGATTGTGAAATAATTTCTATCAGAAAATACAGAATTATTTCTGTTATTGATTAATGTTATTTTTTTCCCACTAATTCTGAAATTATTATTATTTTTTAAATCTAAAATTACTTCCGGAATTATTATTTTTTTCATTTATTCCATGATTAATCGCTTTTCAATGTTTTAAACCATTTTCTGAAAATGATCGGCGGGCCACGACAAAAAAAAAAGCTCCAAGAGCCAAACGTGTTGCCAGCGAATCATGCATTGAAGACTGCTGTTAGGGCGTTATTTATTTCATTTGACACCACAATGTTTTGAGCCCCGGATTATTCGAGGTATTAGTTATCTGAGTTTTATCCGTTACGCACGTTAGCTCAAATAATCAGGGTCCAACTGTAATTGGAAAGAAAATCGTAACAAGCTTGTGTTGTTGTTCTAATGAGGTTCTTAAATCATTTAGGAAAAGGGTCCGGAAAGGCAGTCTTCGATAAACAAGCAAACAGTATGAGGGGACATACAGTCGGGCCACGCTTAATCGGGTAACGAATACACATACCCCGCATATTCGAATATAATTCTCTGGGACAAAAAATTTTCTCATAGAGACAATGTTAACCCTCTCCTCCCTAATCGAATAAGGTCCGTAACTGTTTCCCGCTTAATCGAATACTCGATTCACACTACAACTGTTAATACATATCAACAACTATGAATGTAATATTTTTATTGAATTAAAATATTTGAAATTAATGGCAAATATGTCGCCAAGTTTAGAAAAAAAAACTTGACTTTGTAAAAAAAAAGTGGCCTTAATAAGTCTCTATAAGTAATCTCTCAAGTAAGATCTTAAAAATTTCAATGAAAATATTCTTAGGCATTGTGTGTGATGGTTGCAATTAAATATAATTTTCATTTCATTTTTCATATCTGATTTATTCCAGATGATTTATTAATAGGGCTCGGATTTTTATGACCTAAAAATCTTAGAAATATGGAAGCATTAATCTAAAAAACAAAAATATGACCTCAACTTACGAAAATATCATCTTCTTTGATTAAATTAAAAGCCGAAAAACAAATGCGTCAATTTACCTAATTAAAAAATTCAAATTATTTTTAATTGAAAACTATGTGACTGACCATTGGCGTACGCAAAGAGGTGGGGGTTGGGGTTCTAACCCCCCATCTCGAGCCAAGATGATAGTATTATTTTGCATGGAAAACACGTAAATCCTCCCAGAAGCAAAAAAATCTGAACCCCCCCCCCCCGAGAAAATTCTGGGTACGCCTATGTATGTGACTCAAAATTCAAATAAAAACCCTCACTTAGGCACTAACCACGTTATACACAATTGCTGTTGTTTTAAAACGTTCCAGGAAGTGTACTAAATTTTGAAGTGTTCAAAAAAGACCAAAAAAAAAAAAAAAACTGCTATAATATTTAGTTTCCTCTATGAAATACTTGAAGAAATCAGCGAAAGCCTTCAAAAATCTCTGAACAAATAGAGTAATATCTGAAGAAACCTTTCCGTAAACCTGACGTCTTGTTTCTGCAGTCTTGCTAATCCTCACTTTAGCTGAATAGTAATGTTGATTCACATTAACTCGCATTTGTGTGAAAAAAATGTTTAGAAATTTAAACATTTAAAAAAATAAAATCGGTACTGAAAATTTTCTCCCTAAAATCTTGGAATAAATTTCCCAACTTTTTTTCTTCTTTGAACTCTCAAATTCGAGCAGGGCCAGAAGGAGGATTAAAAAAATATTCAAGTAGGCTTCATTGAAAATACGGAAAAAAAACGGGACATTTTATAAAATAAAATTGGGTGGGCGGAAAAATATGTTAACGCCCAAGAAAACGAGTCATATGGTATCCCTATGAAATTCCCCACCTCCCCAAAAAAATCGCAGTTTCTCTTTCTAACTGTACGGCATGTTTTGTTCGACGCGAAATATTTTATCACGTGAAAACTACAGATCGTTCAAGCCTGAGAATTGACACATATGGCCTACAGATCAAACTTTTGGTGATAAATGTCCAAAAAATATTATCAATTGCTTGGAAATTATTAAAATATGACTGATTGCTCGAAAATATTAAAATATAACCAATCATTGGAAAATGCCTAAAGTATGACATGTCATAAAAATCCGAGCCCTACACTGAAGTGCCAAAAGTCATGGAATACCTCTTAATATTACTGCACTCCGCCGGATAAAACAAGGTCCCACATGATATTAAGAGGTATCCCATGACTTTTGGCACTTCACACAGTGTATTTATTAATATTCTTCCTTCATCAGTTTCCAATATACAAACTATACCAACGTTGTAAAGTAGCAATTGAATTGTTCCCACGCATAATCGGATATCCCCGATTAATCAGATATTGTGTGCTGGAATCATCGCGATATCCGATTAAACGGGGGCCGGGCTGTATTTCCATTAAATACAGAAATGAAATATCGGTACGGGAAAAAAAAGTCATTCAAAGAAAGTGCTGTCGCTATAACTGATAGGGGAGAAGTAATCTGAATAGGTCACGTAATAATGTGTGTCTATATACTCATGTACATACGCATTCTCACTTAAACATGAAAAAAAAATCCCGCATGTAACAAAGAGAGTGAGAGAAAAATAATCGCGGCGAAAATGTCAAGAAAAAGTAGAAAAACATGTTTTGTGAAAATTGATCGTATTTCGGTCTCGTAAAAATAGAAGAAAAAAAAAATGAAAATAAAATATCCGTATATATATATATATATATATATTTTGAATCAGTTTCTTGAAGGAATTTGACATGCGGATTTGACAGCGTCCAATGAATGATGACCTGATGCCTGTCTTGGGCCCTTTTATTCCTTCTTTCCGCCCCAAAGTTCTCAATAAAACCAATTCGAAGAGAAGTATCACATTTTCAACATTTTTTTTTTCTTACTTTACTCTCCAAACCCCCTAAAGTTATTTTCCAAGCTATTCTAGACTCGTTTTGCAAGAAATAGTGTATGTTTCCATTTTCTTCTTTCCCATTTCTTCTCGAATTCTTATATATATATATATATATATATATATATATATATAAAGATTTTTTTTTTTTCGTTGAAAAGAGGCATGTATATAAAGAAAAACATTCATTTCCCTTCGATGTTTCGTTGCAATTTCTCTTCTTATTGATGTCGCTGTGGCAGTTCGAAGGTCCTTGATGGCATTAAGTGCTGTTTCTTGTTTTCAAGTATGAACCAAAAAAAAAAAGTAATATTTTCTAGTG
The DNA here is from genome assembly GCF_987345545.1 of Pholcus phalangioides. Classification (NCBI taxonomy): domain Eukaryota; kingdom Metazoa; phylum Arthropoda; class Arachnida; order Araneae; family Pholcidae; genus Pholcus; species Pholcus phalangioides. The sequence continues at coordinate 43,841,554 of NW_028301596.1, read as the reverse complement.
AGAAGCCAATATCAGTTTTTGAATAAACGAATCATCTAAAGACTTCGAACTTTTTTTTTTTTTGGCATTGCTATATACATGAATATATATATATATATATATTTGATGGAAGAATGAAAGCAAGCCGGATACGCATCCATTGGATGTTTTATAATACTCCTATCAATGAATATTTTCATTCGTTTTGAATCGTATGAAATGAGCGTTCTGAAATATTTATGGTCATATACTCGTAACGTTTCAGTTATATTGAGACTACGTTGAGAAGTTCTAATACATTTTCTCCCGACGCACGTGACTGTATGATGAAGTTCACGCGAACTCTCCGACGTATAATTCACGAATATTGCAATTTTTAGAAAAAATATCACCGTATATTCCGAAGCAGAGTACGTATGTGAGAATTCACATTCATCAATAATGATTTCATTTGTCCCGTTATCGTAGAAAATATTTCGATTTTTTACCGAGATCTAACAGCATCCCCTAGAGACAGAAGGCCTCCGCGCGTATTGCCAAGTTCATCAGTAACGTCATTAAGACTACCTTGTCGCAAGTTTGCGACATTTTGAGCACTGCATCCTATTTCATTTCTTCTTATTTTGGCGTAGAATCTTTCTGGTTGGCTCACAAATACCGCATGGTGATTGGATATGGTACATAAAAATCGCCAATTCTGAGCCCGATCATTTTTTTCCCGCGCAACGATGATACTGGCACGAGCAGCGAAATTTTTTTCCCTCAATATTCTGAGGGAAAACGGACTACTTGCTGACGTTACGAGCAGTTTCCGGAGGCCTTCTATGTCCTGGAGGTTCTGGATCTCTACACGCCATCTATGAATATTTAGAAAAAATTCTTTTTTATAATTTTATACAGGCTGTATTTTTAAAATATTTATTTTTATTCCATCCACTCTCTTTCTCTCAAAAAAAAAAACCAACAACTTCAGATAATATACGTAGCAGAGTCTCTCTATATATAAGTCGGCAGAGAAAAATTCCAATACTTTTTTAGTGAATAATCCGTGGATTATACACGGTGAATGGTTAAGTCCACTTGGCCGCGTTTTACTCACAAACCATTGATCCTAGAGGCATGCTTTCAATCAGAAAAAGTATCCAAACAACGAGTAGTCTTCAGATAATCGAGGGGCTGTATACTATACTTGTTAAAATATAAAAATTAACATTTTAAACGGAAACACTGTTGTCAAAAACCCAACTATAAAGTTGTTGGACTCTGTCTTGAGGGTAAAAAAATTCACGTTTCTCAGCGCAATTCACGGAGATATTTTTGGATTCAAAACCGGAGGAAAGTTGAGAAAAACAGCATAAACTAGCAGGACAACGCTTCTTTCCCTAAACTGTTTTTTCCAAACTTTTCTCCGATTTCGATTTCGAATATCTCAACAAATATTGCACTTAGAAACGTGGAATTTGTTCTGTAGGTCTTAGCAGAGACAGGATAACAAATAATTGGATTTCTTGAGAACGGGGTGCCCATATAAAACGCTAATTTTTATAATATATGACAAAAAAATAACGTTTACTATATGAACGATGTAACTGAGGTCTACATGTTATTTGTATGGGTTTTTTTTCTAATTTGCAGTATAGGTTACATCTAGGTCACGGGTATCCACCTGGGGTTCAGCATGATCAAACGCTATGGAACCCTTAAAATTCCCGGAACCCAGAGAGGTTTCAAAGAAGAATTTTTGTTTTGTTTTGAATTTCAACGAGACAGTGTCGTTTAAAAAAATTCCAGACCACTTGTATGGTAAAACAAGAGAGTGTGCAAGCATGTGAGGGACCAAAAGAATAACGAGGTGAGCGAGGGACGAAAACAGTGACGTAGAGCAGTGTCTCTCAACATTTTTTAGCCCATGGCCCCCCCTTTGGACGATATTTTCTTCTCTAGGCTCTCCTGTCTTATCCAACCCCCCCCCCCCGTTATTCAAGAGCCAGACACTTTACACTTATCAAATTGAATTTAATCGAAAATTAATTTATAATGAAAAAAAAGTTTATAAATGAGATATTTTTTTCTGGAACTCTGGGCACTGGTCCAGAAAGTGAGTGGTCATGCCTCCCTAGAATCGGATTATATGGTAAAAATAGGTGTGCGTTAAATACGGGACGATACAGTGAACCTACTCTAATAATCCCCCTGAATTAATGCGAAGCTTCGTCCTTTTTGAAGTTTTGTTCAACTCACTTGGAAGAAACAGATCTCATACTTACCTGGAATAAACGGCTTACATGCTTAAATTTGAAAACCATAGTACCAGATCTGATTCTGTAGGCCCTCCCTCCCCAATGAATATGAATGCCCCGGGTCATGCTCGCATTGGGGCCCATAGACTAAACTGGCCTTGGATCCATAACTGGCTCTACTGGATTCTGAAAGAAATATTTTTCCCACATTATTTCTCTTGAAAGCTTTATTTCTTCACAGCTCTCTGCGGGCCGTCTCTCACCACTTGTCAGGGCTCTCCCTTTAATCTGATTTTCACCCGTGTTCCCCCTTAGAATAACCCAGTACAGCAAGAGGGGCCATATGTTGAGAACCACTGACTGAACCACTGTTGAGAACCATTGAGTTCCCAGGTTGTTGACCTAGAAGGTGTGGAAGCACGTGAACGACCGAAAGAGTGACTTACACACAGAGCCATATTTATGGTGGAGGGGGGGGGGGGGGGAGAACTAAACAGGCCATAGACCAGGGCTGCTAATTTGGAGAAATGAGTAGTTCAAGAAAACTAGACAAGAAGGAGTGAAAAGCAGAAAAATTTGTACAGCCGAATAGGCGGATCTCTCTGGAACTGATAAATCCAGTTTCAGAGAGGACCCAAAAATTATGTGGTCCTTGTCAATTGCTCGAAATTTCGCGTGGAAAAAATTACGCCCAAGCAGCACCCGCTATTCATCTTAGCGCCTGATCCAGTTATCGTGGAGTGCCCCTATGCACCCGAGAAAACCCTTACCAGAGAAGCCGTACTTGACTTATGCCAGCCCTGTGAAGTTATTCCAGCGTGCAACCGTTCTAAAAGTTGTAACGTTTGGGATAATGGCGCACTCCAGTAATACTGAATCCACACCTTTTATTCACTGTGACGTAGATTTTTGTTTCTTCTTCTCCCCCAGGTTGCATTTGCATGCATGTGGTGTTCTTTTCCTCCCGATAAATTTCAACAGGAATGCCGTTTTAACGTTTGCGGAGCGGCCGTTTCGAAACGCGCTAGCGCGTTTACGTGTTTCATGTTAGACCATGCATTCTTTGATGGCAACTGCTTGTATATTGGTGTGTATTATAACTTATTAAAGTTTTTTTTTCCAACTTTTCTGAATCACCCTGTATATAGACAATTTTTCTGTCAAATTTCGACGAAAGAAAAATATCGTGACTGCGGTTTGATGGGTTGCCATAGCTACTAACATGGGCATAGTCATCCCGAAAAAAACACGGAGACTTGACGATGAACCTCGAATCATGTCTGTTGTTATCGGACTTTGTCCAGGAATCTCTGGCCACTGCGCGAACTGAGAGTGTTCTCACGGTCCACTTAATCAATATTAAGCAATATCTGGTCCACAAACCAAACATTTCGCATCTCCATAGTATATACATAACTTAACATTTCGATTAAAATACAAATACATATTTTATTTAGATTTTTCTAGCCAAAGCAATTTATTTTTCTTCTGGACAGAAATAAATTTATTTCAAATTTTAGTTTAAATATTACGAAATCTCCATAAGTGAATACGAAACCATTAAGATTTATCTTCTTTATTCTACAATTTTGTATTCAGCTGCATCGTGATCGATCATCTAACTGAGAATGTATATATTTTATCCATCACTTTCGCATCAGTTTCATAAATAAATTTATTATCTTCAAAAAAATCTTTGAATCCGCGATATTAGAATACCACAAGCTAAAAATAATTCCAAAAATTAACATAAAATTATCCTAAAAACCCTAGTCCGAAAAATGACACGTAATATAACGTCCACCATCAAAGAAATTGATTCAGCTCCGCATAAACCCGTCTAATGAGGTATGACTATAGGTTTTCCCGTATAAATTGAGTAACTCATGGTAAAATGATTGATTGTAACTCATTTATGATTACACACTTTGTTCGTTTTTTCTTTCTTGTGTTTCCTACCCTCCGGTTATCCTGATTACGAATCTAATTAAGGATATGAGATTATACGGAAAAGGAGGATCTTTTAGTTATATAATGATTAAAATTCATATGATATATGATCAGGGGATGCTTCTCTCTCTCCGGGTAAGTGAAGTTTTAGCAATTAGCTTGATTTCGGTGGTGTGTATGGTACCTACTTGAATGAGCGGGATGTGCTGTTGCTGGCCCTGAGTGATTCTTTCTCCCTCGGGTGGAATTTGTATCTAAACAATGCACGTATATGGAGAGGAAAGCGTTTCTCTCTTTCCCCCCCTTTCTATATTAGTTTTTAATGGCCGACTTAGGAACTTGGTTTACCCAACAACAGAGGGAGAGAGAAGAATCTCAATTGGACAAATTAGTTCCATCAGATATCACCCTCGATAATGATCATCATCATGGGGAAGAAGCATCTGGAAAGTTTCAGTTTTAGTTCCGTTGCAGTTTTCAGTCTTCCTTTTGTACGTACCAGCGTTTCCCATTGTTGGTGGAGATAATATGTAAGTATGTATGTATGTATTACGATAAACATCATGGGGGAAATGGGTATTGCCTCCGATGAGAGGAAAGTTTTTGCTTATTAACATAATTGCGTGCAATTAGAAATGATTGAAAGGTGATAAGTGAGTATTTCTCGTAGGAACGGCCTGGGAGATTACGTGACGCCGTAAGTAATTCTGCTTTTTGTGTGGTCTGGAATGCTATATGGCGGACGAATTTTCACGAGATTATTACTCTATTTAGCTCTTTGTAGAGAAGTATATTTAGCGTGTGTGTTAGGAGCTATAACAGTGGCGTCAGTTTGTGCGGGAATATAGAACGGGGGTATAACAAAATACACGCGTATAACTCTAGCAGCATAAATATGTTAGGGTCACGAATCCAGCAACGGCAGAGGCAGCAGGTCCATATGCACGGTTTACAACGATGAACTGGTTGTGTATCAGGAGCGCAAGTTCTTATAGCCGTCTCATTTGCATATTTCCACCGAAGCCGCTCGTACCAGTGCCACCTATCGGCTGTTTTTATAGTAATTTTTTCCAGTCTTAAAAAAATTCTCGTTATATGTTAAATTATGTTATTTATTCTCTAAATTATGTTAACCCTGCAAACCGTTTTTTATTTCGGCTTTTTTCCGGTATTTATTCATTTTTAAAGTTTCTACGGATTTTTTGTCCACCCTGTAGTAGCAGTAGTCAAATTGAAGGACGGAAAGGAGAAAACTTCTCACTATACATGATTAACTGGACTCCCTTTCCTTTTCATTCTGGTTCACAGTATCTTAAATTCTCTTGACAGGGGTAAAGGGAAAGCTCAGGACATGTGGTGAACAGTGAACGTTTTTCGTGTTAGACCATAGTTTTCCAATTTTCTTTGTCCCATCGCCCCCTTCTTCAGAAATTTTTTTTCTACTATCGCCCCCCAACGCAATATGGCCCAAGGGATCCCATGTTATACCCGTAGCTTCTACCGCCCACGTTGGGAATCACTGTGTTAGACTATGTTTTTCATCGAAAACGCGCAGTATTTACTTTACTTCAAGTGTACAACAACCTCATTCCTATCGCCACACTGAAATTTTACCACCATCCTCTAAGAAGAAGTCAACGAAAGAAGCAAATACATTATGGACGAAGGTTTTTTTACTCTTCCATATTTTAATAGCACTCTATCCCCGAGAATAGATGATTACGTCGGGATTGATTATTATTGTTCACCATCAACTATGCATTTATATAAACATCATGCTTATATATGTTCACGTGCTGCCACCTACCTATGCAACCAAAAAAACATATTAATGAATGTAATTTAAGCGCTGTAAAGCTTGATACTCGCTGTAAAGAGGTTTGTTAGATTGCGAATTACACCTGAACAGAATCATCTAAAAACGTGATATTTTATGCGGTATATTTTAGTACTTGTATATTTGAAAGTAAATAGAAGACTAGATATTAACAGGCAAAACCCGTGAGACGACAAGGTACTTGGATCTCTCCCCGATTTTCACTTTTGTAGTCTCGAAGAATTCTGAGAATAGTGACATACACACAATGGAGTTGTAGTCACAACGGCGGCCGCTTCTATTCTGACAAATATTGACTTTTGTGAGGTAGTTACGTGTGGGCTTCTGATAACTCAGACAATTAACGGACAAATGAGTGACGCGTACGTGACTGACGCTCTCGGTCCTTAACGAGTGAGTCTGTTTTAGTTCTTCTCTTTCGCCGAAGTTGTGTGTGTGTGTGGGAATTCTTCTCCTCACCTTACATGCGATCACGACTTGAGTTGAGTTGGTAGAGACCGTGATTCGATTTTGGAAACCTCTGGCCAAAAAGGGACAAAGTGCTAACATAGTTAGCTGTTACTTTTGCTTCACAGGTTCGTACGAGAAAGCTGAAGAAAATGTTCTTGTGTGAGGGATAAATCAGTATGCGAGGGGAAAAACAATTATTCGCTGTTCTTATCGCTGGTAATCCCCTCGCACACAACCACAGACTACATTTATATATAAATTGTCCGCTTACAACACACGGGACATTCACATCTGATAGAGCATTGCTATAAATATAAGCAGTGACAATTGACTGTGACAGTTGTTGTAGACTCGAAATGGATTCGAAGGACGAATTCCTGATAACTATTCTATCTTCGTAATGCTTTGGGAAGGATTTGACGTAACAGTTGTCGTTCCCGTCAAGTCTGTGCTCGGAGGTGTTTGGGAATTCGCCCGTACGTCTTTGTATATTTTTTGTTATAATTCCTGTCTCACGTATTGCGTGATAATTTATCGAATGAGAATATTACGCTAGACGTATCGCTAATCCGACTCCCGCTCAAACGAACAGCTCAAAATAAGTGCATGAAAATTCAGAATAATTTGGAATAAGAAGAATTTGGAATATAAGGATTTCAAGAATACGGAAAATTACAGGAACTTTGGAAGTCTGAAGAATTTAGAACTTCAGGAATTCGAGGGATTTGAAATTTTAGGAATTTGAAGAATTATAAGGATTCGCAAATATTTAGACTTACCGGAATTTAAATATTCAGAGTTGCATGAATTTAAATAGAGTTGTGGGAATTTTTTGAAAAATTTGGAATTATAAAAATTTGAAAAAGCTGGAATTTTAGGAATTTAAAGAATTCGGAATTTTTGAAATTTGAGTGTTTTTGGAGCGTTACTAGAATCGGAAATAAATCGGAATTTCAGAAATTTGAAGAATTCGGAATTCGAAGACTGTTCGGAATATATAAATATGTTTATAATCCGCAGATTTTCGAATTTTTCGCTACTTTGAGAAGAAACATCGTCGTCGTCTACTATGAAGTGGTGTACAAACCGCGTATCAGATTTTATTAATCAATAATGGAAAGGTTATTTTTCACCTTTTTTGTAGACAAAATGTATAGTTTTTCTTCTCTGTCATTTATATAAACATCATGCTATAAATCTTTAAAAAATATATATTTTTTTCAAATCTATCTTTAAAACATTTACTTTAAGCTCTCAGAAGAAAAATATGTGGTTAGTAAACAGTGGTATAAAATCCACATCAAGCAATTCGATATATTTTTAGGAATAATCCACATATTACACGCGTTAAAATAACATAACGCAATATAGTCATATCAAAATCGTATACGTGCGTACAATTAATATAAGTAAGAAACAATATAAGTACAATATAAGTGAAACTTTTATTGAGTTATACTAAAATACCAAAACACTAATAGACATGCCATATCAAACCACTCATACACCTGCAAAGCTAAAATCTAATGATGACTTCATTAATTAAATCAAGTTCCCACTTCTATATAGCAATGATATATATAGCGTCTCTCTTCTCTCTACAAAAACATCTCAACCTCTTTCCTCTCAATTCTATCCCCAAGTAAAAATATCCTAAATTAAAGCACTCTATAGTAAGAGCGTCTGTAAGAAATTCCCCGACATTCAAAAACCTTCTATTACTTTCAGAGTAATTAACACGTCGTCTTTGAAAGTTTGAGATTGGAATTAAATTCTAATGAAATGAAAACATCTTTTCTTATTTTTAAAATATGGAAAAAAAATTAAAGAAAATTAATTGAGAAGGTAGAAAATCCAATTACGAGTTGAGAGAAACATAAATAAAGATTCGTACTCGATAACGGACAAATCATCGTATAAGGAAATTGAACAGAAAAGATGAGCGGCTGGATGAAATGTATCTCGTGGGAATGGGAAATAGACGAGCATTGAAAAGCGTCAATTTCAGTAATAAATACATTTAGAAAAATGATGATAAGAAGGTGATTTTTTTTTTCATATTTTCATTCTTTGATAATATCGTCTTCTCTTGAGGTATTTCCCACGTTTAGCGAGGATGTTTCGATGATAGGTATCAGGGGCTTTTCTTTTTCCTCTGATGGCATAACATTAGATTCCCGACATCGTGGCCGAACAAAAGCTAATCGAGTAATGGGCCTCTTTTCTTCCTTTTTGCTAATGCCAATGATCATCTCTATCTCTCTCTCAAAGGTAGTATTGATGAGAACACCACTTACAGGCTATAGAGATCACGTGATCGGGAATATTATGACCTAAGTACAGCGCGTCTTCGAATATTATTATTTTACTTTCGTTGGTTTGGGAAGAAGGCCGCGTAAAAAACGAAATTTTGATGACTATTTAGGGTTTTTTTTCAACTTTTTTCATTTCACGAATACATAGAATAGGACATTGTATTTCACTCCCCCCTTAGCGGATACTCTCGTTAGCGGACAGTAAAATCAGGAAAGCTCTAATTGTTTCCCCCTCCCCCAAACTCTAATTTATTAATTTTTGTTCGTAAATCGAGAATTTATCATGTTCAACATGATTATATATAATCACAAGCTCGTATTGGTGAATATTATAATCCACCTATTACTTACTTGGTTAACTGAACATAACTATGGTCCAGGATGAATGGTAATGTTGGTTTTGTTTGAACACGTTGATACTTGGACAAAAGCCAACATTACAGGACCAATAATGTTGTTATGAATGTTTATTTCTTCTTCAGTTATTTTAATTTAATTTTTATCGCAAAATATGTGTAGTGCATGTATGGGTAAAAATAATTAATTTGCTTAAGAAGAAATGCTACAAATTGTTTGATATCTATCAGACTTCATTTGGGAAGTATGCATAATCGCCAATAAAAGTTGAAAAAAATAGTGAAATTTGATCAAACTTTCTTTTTCGATATGATTTGTGATTATGCATAACCACCAGTGCATCACTTTTACATTAGCATAAGTTTTAATGTTAAAATACATATGAACCAATTGCGACAAAAGCCAAACGTCATATAAATGTTAAAGTCGTATAAGCGAAGTTTCACTGTATGTCGTACCTCCCCGATACCGGAAAATCCCCGTTAGAGTTTTTTATTCGGATTCAAAAACTGAGGAAAGTTGGAAAAAAAAAACAACTCTGAATGCGGAAAAACGTTTTACCCGCACTTAATGCTGTTTTTCCCCTCAAATTTGCTCCTTCTTTCAAACACCTCAGGGAATATTGAACTTAGAAAAGTGGATTTTATTTTTGGCATCGGAAGAGACAGGGCAACAATTTTCTAATTGAGTTTTGGGCACACGGGGACTGTATAAAAAGTTATTTTTTATTTTGGTAATTATACAACCCTTTGAAACATGATTGACATATCTGAGAACTAAACGTTATTTGCAAACTTTTTCTAATTGGAAGTATGCCTTTGGGATCAACGATTCGCCATTAAAATGGTATAACCCTTCCATTGCTATGCATCCTGTATATTATTATCACCCATAAATTATTTTGCATATTAATTTTTTTCCGATCAAATTCATAAAATTTGGAGGAATTAGAAAATGTGAATGAGAGAAAAAATTTATTCCGATTTTTTGTCGTTAGAGAGCGTTGCACGAATGGAAAATCACTGGAATATGCAAGCCAATGTCCTATAAAAGGGTGTACGATTAACAGCGTTCATCTTCGATATACGAGTGAAGGTTCAAGGTTCATCTTTGAATTTTCTTTTTACTGTCACTTACATAAAGTTTTCATTGCGATGCTGGAATTGGTGGATAAAACACTCACTATTGGTGAAGTTGTTTCACCTCAGCCACAAATCGCCGGCTGAAGCTTAGCGAACGTGTCGGACGCTGAAGTGATTGAAGGAAAGTTCGGGTTCCTGCTCTAACACCTTCTATTGGCAAACATGTGAAAAACCTTCGGTAGAATAAAATTTTCACAAATCGGACCCATACGCCGATTTCTTCAATTTTTATGAATTTTTAAACTATTTACAATTTTATGGGAGACACCCTGAATATTTTAATTTCATTATAATTTATGTTTTAGGTAAACGGTAGTTTTATCTAATTGATAAATAATATTGAAAATTGAATTACTTTTATTGATATTGATATATGAATGAATGGTTCTCAGAGACTTGTAGCGACGATATCAATTGATCATGAATAACATTCATAAGGAAATTTCCACTTGAAAATCTCATAATATCTTCGACTATCACACTCGCATGCATGCAAATCTACGACCCTGTTCCGTCATAACATTGCATAGGAACGCCGCATGAAATCTCCCCAAAACTTCTCAAACTATTCTCAGAACTCGGGTATAAATGCGAATCTTATGCCTGCTTCTTCGTCATACGCGTGGTAAATTATAACGTAGTCAGACGCGTTCGAATTCCCTAACTTTCTGGAGAGAAGTCTTCTCCTTTCCACCAATTTCAATTCGAGCCTTCATGTCAAGTCATTCGAGTCCTTCGTCTTCGAAATAGAATGTGTATGAGAGTGTCCGTGTGCTTTACCCATATAGAGTATAATTATTTCTCTCTCTCTCTCCCGCCTCACTTCCATCAACTACCGCAATATAAGCCATTGAGTAGGATGATTGGAAATTTACTTGGCATTCGATTCACAGGACGTCACAGACAGAGAGACGTCCGTGACGTATTTCGTGCTCGGGACAGTAATTTTCACAAAAGGGGAATGTGGAGGGTTGTGTATGTGAGTGGGTGAGTGTGCAAGTTCTCTCTGTGCCTACCTTATACTAGAACTTGATCTCTACAAACTGCCGAATTGATTGTAATATTAACCGTAAAGCCCGTCGAACATTGGGGGTAAGTAGATCTACCGGGGTTTTGGGGCGGAATTGCGAATTAATAAGCTGTACTTGTGGCGTGAGGTTTGAGTTTATGAGAGCAGATGATTTTATGGGTTTGGCAGCTCAAGGTTTTGCTATGAATTCTCTCCCGGTCTCTCATTTAGTTACTATGATTATTATCTCATGGGACATCATGATTTGCCAAGTAAGCACAGTTAGGTCTTCACAAGCATGGATTACCTGTCCAACACGAATTTCAATTCCTGTCGGACCTAAAAGTCGAGACACGCGTTTTTAAGACACTCATGATGCCGCTAATGCAACTGATAGACACTGGAAATTTAAAAAATAGATTGAAAATATCGAATAGGGTCCCATAATATTTTCTTTTTTTTTGGTGGGGGGGGGGCATGAATCAGTTAAAGCAAGAATTCTGTTCGTCTGAAAATGTATATCAAAAGGATGATTGATGATTTTTTTAATTCAATGGTTTTTTAATTCAGTGAATGGAACTTTTTAAGCTTTTAAAAGTTTTCAAACTCTCTTGAACAAGCGATTGTGGTTTGTAATCCTTAGAGAATCGACAATGGATTCTACAGCGTTAAGACGTCTTTTGGCCCTTATGTGGCAGAGATAGTTCTTTTTTGATGTGATGAATCGAAATAGAGGATAAACATTGTTAATAAACTTCGTGAGGGTTAAACACTGTTAACTAACGCTGCATTAGCAAATAAATGTTCATAAACACCCGAATAGCAAGGGAATTTATTTACAAGCATCCGAACAATAAAATACTTATTAAAAACTTTAGAATAATGAAGCATTGCTTACAAGTCTAAGAATAATGAAACACTGATTACAAATGTTTGAATATTAAAGTATTTTTGAAAATCTGAGACTTCAAAAGTTTATAAACTTCTCAATGATAAAGTAAAATCTTGAAAAGGAACATCTAAATGGAATATCAATTTTTAAAAAAAACATTCAAATGATGTAGCATTGTAAAGCCTCTGAATAATGAAGCATTATTATTGACTTTCAAAACTGAAAGTAATGAATTTTTTTTTTCAACATCTAAGTCATGAAGCATTCATGGAAAACCTACGGATGATGAAACACTTTCAACAAACTCTAGCATAATGAAGTATACTTAAAAAATTTCTGAATGATAAAACACCACTAGAGAACCTCATTATAAGCCATTTTTAAACAACTCTGAAATAATCTACTGTTAGAAAAACCTCAGCGTGAGCTACTGCTGTGAATAAACTTTAGACTCAGCCTTTGTTAATAAACCACTGAATGATGAAGCATTGTTGACAAACCTCCGAATCAAGATATATGACAATATCACGACTATAATGATAAAATCTCCGGAGGATGATAATATAAAAAATTGCTGAAATTATTATGAAAAAATTGGGAATTCCACGCCCCCCCCCCCGGGAAGTATTTGTTTCATCATGTTTTTAATTAGTTTCTGTTCAACTTTACACATCACGTTATTTAGCTAATTATGTATGTATCAAATATGTTTCAGACACTATCGCTGCTTTCTGCGTGGTCCAAAAATCATTATACCTGCACTTCAGAGAAGAAAATTTAGCCTATTCACATTGTGAAAAAAAAATTAGCATCGATGGAAAAAGTCACGTAAATGACACGTAGAATTTTCATCATTTCTAACAATCTCAATGTAATACAAGTCCAGCTTCATCTTATCTAGTACGTACGAATATTACATTGGAACAATTGAGAATTTCAGTCGACACAATCGATATCCGATCCTTCATTTTCACCAGGACCCAAAATAGAATATATCTATCCCCTCCCCCCCCCCACCAATAAGCATTCCTTTTTCGTAATACGACAAAAAAGAATTCACTAAAACGGAAAATACGGAAAGGAGGAATAATAGGAAAATCTCGCAATACACACAAAAGAACGGACGGGGATGGGGGGTTTAAAAGAAGAGGGGGGTCTTTTCATCCATGCAAAGTTATGCTGGAAGTTGGAGAAGATATTTGAAAAGATGGCACACACACACACACGAGAACCGACTTCTACGTGGATTAAAGCGGACGATTTTTTTTTGCCCTCTCTCTCCAGTATAATCTGGTTTGTAATATGATGTGTTCCAGCAGAGTCCTTCTTATACCAATGCACTAAAAGCCGCGCGTGTGTGTGTGTGCTCTACCCAGATACGCAAATTTTTCCTTTCTTCCCGCTCTCTTTTTTAAAAGTTTTCTTATTTTATGTTCTTTCAATATCTGCTCTGGAACCCACACTTGGCTATCTATCGTGTTTCTTGAAGACTCGTCTGTACAGATTGCATAGCCAAGTTCCCCTTGGTGAAAATTACTGGCGAACCCGTTGGTCGCAGAGGCATATACAGTGAAAAACCTCGTTTAACGGCCACCTCCGAACAACGGCCTCGTTTTGTTGGAACCGAACGCGTCCCACAGATTTTAATATTACAGGTAACCTCTGAACAACGGCCACTTCAGCACTCGAGTTCATGTTAATACGCATATCGCTATGAGAAAAATTATTTTCAAGATGATTTTTCGGGGGAAGTCCCCGAACTCTAGGGAGGGAGGGAGGGATTATGCAAACTTTCTTTTTCTGGGTATAAATGCTAGATGGGTACATTGAAGGTAGTGGGGAGGGAAAAAGAGCCACTGAAGTGATCTATAGCTGTGCCGCAGGCCACTTAACTGATCTGTAAATGTGCCACGGGTCACTTAGGTGATCTGGAACAGCACCTCCAGGTCACTGATGTTATCTGAGAATGTGCTGCTTAGTTCATTCTTACGAAATCACGCTTGAGATCGCAGGCCGCATCAGATGACTCTGAGGGTCACATATGATCCACGCGTCATGAGCATAGGAGAGTTTAAAAGGAGAAATTAGCGCTCTCTCTGGTCCGGCGCCAGGGACACCAGACCCACCTGATGCCCTCTTGTTGCGGTCCTATCGTTGAGATTACAATATTACAGTGCTATAATATAATCATATTTTCAAATGTACGAAACTATGTAATCAATTACAGAACGGATTATCTTTTTACGTGTTACATAGCAAATTTTAGGGGTGTTTTTTTTTCAGAAATAAACTGATATTCCCAATAGCGGCCACATTTTCACAGTCCCGTTAGTTGACGTTATTGGGAGGTTTTACTATACTTCCAAGTAGAAAAAAGTATCCAAATAACGTGTGGATCTCAGATACATTATTCATATTGTGAGGGGGTTGTGTAGTTGATGGAAAAAAAAAAATTTTACATGAACACCCTGACCTGAGAAACCCAATGGCGGTGATACACCAACTAACGAAGATGATTCGTTCCAGAATCAATCACGTTATTAGCCGAAACGGGATTTTCCATAGATTTCTATGGAAAATTGTTTCGTTCGTTCCAAGCTCTGCCCAAAGTTTAAATATAAGTTTTTTAAAACACCGAGGAACGCTATAATAAAGACAAAAACTGACAGCAGGTTAACATGAATAATGTACAGGAACGTAAGAGATACTAAAAATATTTTTATTTTACACCAAAGTACACATCCTACACCAGCAACAGTCGAGTTCGTAGGGTGTCCCCATACATTTGTGATTTAGTCAGATCTTTTCTGTGTCTGATACATGCAGAAAAAACAGATAATCCTACACAATGTGTCCGGAATGTTCAGTTTTACGTTAGAAGTCTTGCACTGAAAGGACTCATGCTTTGAAAACATTGGTTTTTTTAATGCATTTTCTATTGACTAAATCTTTCATTTTACATGAAATGGTTCAAAACATTTTAGAAAGAGAAGTGAAGGTACATCTGGATAAAGATTCCGATGCGGACATGAATTAACCGAATTCGAGTGACACTAATTCTGATGTGAAGATTGGCGCAAAAATGTAGCTCAGGATGTGGCTGTTTCATGCTAGTTCGCGCATGCGTATCAGCGAAAATGTTCGTTAGCTGAAAAGTTCGTAAGCCGAGGTATCACTACAAAGTTGTCGTCCTGTCTCTCTTCCTACAGGGTGTCCACGTAAAAGAATAATTTTTTTATTTTATTTTAATAACTATACAACCCCTTGCAATATGAATGACGAATCTGGGGAATACACGTTATTTGGATACTTTTTTATCTAATTGGAAATATATTTCTAGGACCAATGATTCACCAATAATTTCTTGCAACTGAACTTATCTATGTGGCCTATACAACGTTTTTTAAATTCTCACGCCTACGATATCTTTCATACGATACCATCGTTTGACCTTCGAGGTTACAACTTGTATTTCTCTTAAATTTATGTATTTTCGTGAATTGTAATTGCATGATTTTGTGTAGAGAAGGTCTGCAGAAAATCTACCGACAGCAATTCATTGATGGAAAATCCAACATTAGGCTAATTTATCGACGGAAAGGAGAAGAATTCATCAAGAGGATAATTCAACTTAAGAGTATTCTTTGTTGTGATATCAGATGAAAGTTATAGATGATAAAATCAATTAGCCACTCTTAGAATTCGTATTCAAGATTAAAATTCTTATTTACACTTAAAAAACTTATTCATGCTTGAAATTCTCAATTACGTTTAAAATTCTTATTTATGTGTCGGTTAATTTTCTCTTCGATGAATTTTTTTTTTCTGTTGTACAGTAATAAAATATCTCCGATAAAATTAGTCGATAAATTTCGCCGTATGTCGGTTAATTTTTTCTCCTCGATGAATTTTCACTTCTGTGAATTGCACAGCAGTCAAATGCTGTCGGTTAATTAATACAGGTTCAATTTTTCGTCGAACGTCAAGGAGTTCCATCCTTTGTTGGTAAATTTGCCGGCAATGAAACCAATGTGTATATTTTGTTGTTGTTCTTTCCGATGAATTCCGTAAATGTCAATTAATTTTCATTCCAGTGAACTGTATGTGAGTGATGAAATACTGCCAGTGAATTTTCCATTGAAGAATTCCCCGGATGAGAAAAGAGAGAGAGAAATGGTATAGATATATACAAACACACAAACAACAAGTGAATCCTGCTTGGAACGTTTTACAAAAAACCGTCATGAAAAACGTTGTAAGCAGGAAAATGCTTTAAACGGGGAAAAAATGAGAATTACTTAGAGTTGAGACCACAAAATTCAGTCGTACTAAGCGGGAAAATGTTATAAGTGGGAACTTTATATGCGGGATCGACTGTAGATAATTTTGAAACATGAATTACAGTTGTATTTTGAGTTTTATGGTCTCAGAACTACACAGTTTTTAGATGTAAATTCCAACGAAAATTTATTTATTTATTTATTACATTATTTGTGAATGGCATGGTGGCACTTAATTCACAAAGAAAAGTAAAGAGGCACAAACAAAAAATAAACAAATAAACAAAGGAATAAAATGATATGAACAATCGCGTGAAATAAAAGAAACAAAAGTAAAATGAAAAATATTCCACAACTATTAAAAGAGGTGTATGTAAAACCACACAACGATGTATTTCATATATTTCATACAACCACAACAATATTTCTCATTCAAATTTTAATCTGTCCAAAATATCCTAAAAAATTAATTTTCACACCTATCAATACGTCATAATCTCCCCCAATTCCCTCTAGTATTCGCACATAACAGTAAATATATAACAACCATTTTTCTAATTATTTATTAGTGGTGACACTACGAGGATTATAAGAATTAGTAATTTGAATCTGGAAATTTGATATGGAGCATTTAAATTGCAATTAGGATTTATTTACGTTTGCACAACACGATGGAGATTTCAAATTTAACAATTTTACTAACTCAGAAAAAAAAGTGAAATTTAAATAACATGATAATGTAAATGAAAATAAAAATTTGAATAATAATTAAAAATTTATATAAAAATAAAAGTGAAACTAAAAATTGGAATTGAAATAAAAAAGGAAATTTTAATTGAAATTGAAATAAAAATGGAAATTTTTGAATTTAAAAAATTAGATAAAAAAATTTATGGTCATCTTTTTTCAGCCACCTCGTTGGGCATTTTGTCGGTAGTGGCCTTTGTATTTGTAGGCCTACTTAGATAAAAATGTTGATGAAAATGAAATAAAAATGTTGATGAAAATGAAATAAAAATGTTGATGAAAATGAAATAAAAATGTTGATGAAAATGAAATAAAAAATGTTGATGAAAATGAAATAAAAATGTTGATGAAAATGAAATAAAAATGTTGATGAAAATGAAATAAAAATGTTGATGAAAATGAAATAAAAATGTTGATGAAAATGAAATAAAAATGTTAATGAAAAAATAAAATAAAAATGTTAATGAAAATAAAATAAAAATGTTAATGAAAATAAAATAAAACGTAGTTAACAAAAATTAGTTAAAAACAAAATTAAAAATGTAGGTAAAAATAAAAATATAGATAAAAATTAAAATGTAGATAAAAATAAAATAAAAATATGGAAAAAAATTGAAATTACAATTAAGATGAAAATTAAATCAAAATGTAGATAAAAATTAAATCAAAATGTAGATAAAAATTAAATCAAAATGTAGATAAAAATTAAATCAAAATGTAGATAAAAATTAAATCAAAATGTAGATAAAAATTAAATCAAAATGTAGATAAAAATTAAATCAAAATGTAGATAAAAATTAAATCAAAATGTAGATAAAAATTAAATCAAAATGTAGATAAAAAAATCCCTAGCTTTAAAAAATATTAAATTATACTTTTGCCATGATCACATGTGCAAGATTGTCTAAAACAAAATTCAATTTTTTGGCGCACTCTACACAAAATTTGGCGAGAAACGTCCTAGGTATATGTTAACCCTGTTCAGGAGGGGAAAAAAAAAATTCGATTCTTTTTTATTTTCCTGTGTCCTATTCCTTTTCCCATATTTGCACAGGGACTTAGCCGCAACGCCTTCGAGTTTCCAGATTATATATGAAGGAATGACTCACGTTCAGTTCATTGGTGTGGCGGGATAGGCTCTTTTCTCGTTCCTCCCGCACACAATCTGTTGTGCACACAAATACGCACGTGCACACAAGAGAAAGAAGAACCGCGGCTGAAATTCCCCCGGAACCGGCAAGACGACGACAACGACTGCAAGAATAATATATATATATATAAAAAAATTCATTCCTGAATATCCAGATATAAGAATGAACTAAAGAAAAATCCGATTCCTTAGTTCTGTTCTTCTCTTTGCTTTAAACGTGACATTGGTTCCTCGAAAGAAAAAACACACTAGAAACATAGAAAGGGACTTAAAATCTTTTTTTTTCTTTAATCTTCCTGGAATATATTTTTCCAAGAGAAGAATCCTCCATCTCCTAACCATACAAGGATTTTCCGGGAATCTCTAGTACATTTTTTTTCCCTCTCCTGTTTCTCCCTGCAGATCAAACGAATCTTGATAGAGACTCGAGCCGTGTGTATAAATATGCTTGAAAATTTCTTATCTTTTGAACAAAGTTGCGTTTCGTGATCAATATGAGTAAAAGGTTGGGGAGAAAAAAAAAATAAGGAAGAATATATACTATATAAGAAAATGTATGAAATGCATAAATATGCGCTCGCGGTTTTATTTGTATTGTGAGGATTCGCTTGGGGATTGGGAAAAGAATTTAGGAATGTTAAAATCCTAGACATTGTGTGGAGTTGAATCGAACATGGGTAATGAATTTTTTTTTTTTAGTATTTTCAAAGGTATCATTATTTAAATATTATAAAAGGTATATTTAAATGAAGTGCAGAGTGAGCAAAAAGTCCGTAGAAACTTTAAAAATTAATGAAAACCGGAAAAAAATAACCGAAATAAAAAACGATTTGCAGGGTTAGAATCGGTCACGGAAATTTTTTGACAGGGGAAAAAACTGAAAAAGCAGCCGATAGGTGGCGCTAGTACAAGCAACTTGGTGGAAATATGCAAATGATTTGGAGGCATTCTGTTCGTTATTTGCGTGTCTTTTCTTTGACTGGTGCACGTCAGCGCCACCAATCGGCTGTTTTTTTTTAGGTTTTTTTCCTGTCTTAAAAAAATTCCCATGACCTAAAGAAGCTAATTCTGGAAACCGTTTTTCCATTTCTGTTATTTTTCCGTTGTTTATTCATTTTTAAAGTTTCTACGGACGTTTCGCCCACCCTGCATATACGTGCATGTTTTTAAGTAACGTTACAATGAGAATCATTATATTCAGGTATCCTCTGATACACATTTTACAAAGATGTTCTCTGTGGAATAAATACTCAAAATAATTGCGAAGATGATATCTTAATTGTGCATTCTTTTCAACTATACTACAGAACTTCTGAGCGTTTTTGGTCAGAGCCAGTTCTGAACATTTTTCAAGTGTAAGCGAATGACATTTTGGTGATAAAAAAATCGGCCCCTTTCAGTTGTTGCCTTCTGCGGTCGCTTAGCTCGCAGGATTCAAGATTCGGCCTTGTTTTTGGTAGGTGCACGTTTCAGCTCCTGTTGTGTCCTTTTAAAGTGAAACTTTATTTAAACGTTTTGTATATGATTCAAATGTTTACGAGTTCCCTTTGAGATTTTTTTTCATCTTAACCAAGGTGACGAAAATCGGCAGGACAAGTGTGGGATGGAAGAGTTGCTGTCGAGAATTCAATAAGCCGCATCAGTGTTTTTGATGCTAGGGATGAGGAAATGTCACAAAATAATTAAGTAAGGACAAGTGTTACAAGAAATGCGGGGTTTTCGGTTACCGCTCAGTAGACCGCCAAAATTACGTAAAATGTGTGAATTTCCCCTCCCCAAAGTGACGAAGTTACATCGTTTAGCAATTCAGTCTATCCAGAGCACGAACTATTCTGCGGGAATGGGTACGTACAGTTGAAATAGAAGTGGGTGCAAACGTCGCATGTCGGTTGGCCGAAATAGTCGTCGTCATTTGCTGCTATGGTGTTGATGTAACTTCAGTGTCCTGTCCGTCCAGGTACTGGTCGTTGAGGAGATAAGCCGGTTTCAGTCTGCCAACCGAGGTGACGGACTCCTTGTTCTTTCAGCGTTCACGGAAGAATTTTCCGGATCGCGACAGCACTTCGAAGGGACCTTCGTAAGTCGGTTGCAGAGGGCGGCGGACTGCGTCAGTGGGAACGAAAACGTGCGTGCAGGTCATCAAGGCTCGCGGGACATTGCGTGTGACGCCATGTCGTGAAGTCGGGATCGCCTTGAGTGTGGTTTCAATTTGTCGCGGTAGGAAGTTACTGGCTCCGAGACATGTTTCTCGACTAAATTTTCACTCAGGCAATCTCGGCGTTTCACCGAAGACCATTCCGGGACCATTCAGAAGGATCCGGGTTCGAACCCCACAGTGGTGGTCGGCTGAAGTTGGTTTTCTGTGGTTCCCAACTTCAAGGCGCAAATGCGAGCCGATCTCCCCGTTAAAAAGTCTCGCCACAGAGAGCAACAGTCCTACAACGGTAAATCATTCAACCATAACACTTCACTCATAGTTAGTAAAACTGGGGGCAGATGACAGCACTACACATAACAAGCATTACACAGAAACAAACTTTACGTCAGGTTGCACTACACGTACACGCACATTCCCGCACGTACCGATTCGTTGGGGGTTCCGCGGGGGGGGGTTGCATGTGTGGTGTAGCAGTAGTAGGTAGGGGCTCGGGGATCAGCCACCTCGTTGGGCAATTTGCCTGTTGTGGCGTTGTATTTGTATTTGTATTTGTTCAGCAGTGGTGGCGTTGAGGTACGGTCGAAAGTATGTTCGGACCGAGGAGGGAAGAAGGAAAGCTCTTGGCACAATTAGATGTTGAGCTGGCTTTCAGCTTGTTTCAGATCTCGGTGTTGGCGTTCTTAAACCCAGGCGTGAAACCCAGTAAAGTAAGTGGTCATATGGATACGGCGTATCTCGAATAAGCTATTGAAGGTGTGGAATAGGTGCGATTCGAATTGCGAACCCTGATCCGTCGTGATGGTTCTGGGGATATTTTATCGTCAACACCAGTTGCCGTATAATGCACGGATACAAGTCTCTGCGGACGTATCACTTCTAGGAATTGCTTCGATCCATCTTGAGAATCCTGTTAGAATATATTCATAACCATGGCAAGTCGGAAGTCTGCCCACAATGTCGAAGTTCAGATGAGCGACATTCTCCTACGGCACAGGAAAAACTGGGAGTTGAGCGGTTCCTCCACGCTCTTTTCCTATCACGTGGGCAGCGCAATCCAGTGGTGAACGCTGTCGCCACAACAAACAAAACGAAAGTGTCAACCGCTTCTAGCAGTTTACTACACGGACTAGCTAGAAGGAGTTGAAAAACATCTGGGGTCTCGTGCGACTGTGGGTCTACGGACGTACTTGCGTGAGGTTGGGGACAGTGCATTAGTTCCAGCCCGCCTCTTGGTAAGCACCCGAGTTGTACAGTGGTTAGATGCTCGTCTTCCATCATGAAGGTTAACGTCAAGGTACCAGGGGAACAGCACCAGAAACTAGTTCTTTACCTGCCGAGCCTGTGGCGACCACCGATTGATGGCACATTCATTTCCCACCAAACTTGACTGGTTCGAAAACTGCCGTTTAGAGATATATGACCGGAGTTAGTGCGCGACAAAGTAGCGCACATCTCTTGCCAGCGCTGTGGAAGAACTTGCGAAAAGAACGGATGGAGGGCAAAGTAGGCACGTTCCTCAATGTAAATACGCGTTACGGGCGCTACTGTAAAGTTGACAAATTGTTTTGACAACCGCGAGAAGTGCCATAAGTGAATAGTCGCGAATTGCAGAGCATATATTATACTGTTGGTTAAGGACGATCGTGAATCGTGGCAAATTGCCGGTTATTGTATATACTGTAAATATTTGTACAGTAAAATCTCTTGGGGAGATATAACCTCTTGACGCCCCAAAGGATAAACTGAAGGGCTTCAAGTCGGGACGGTGGGGCTCAGTTTATATATGACCTTAACCAAGCATCCCCTCCCCGACACCACCACCCCCCCCCCCTCCAAGTCCTAGCTTCAAGTGCAAAGCCTGGTCTTTTAGCTTGTGACCCCTCCGTAGCAGCAGCTTCCCCCATCCCAGACAATCCCAGGGTGGGCCCACAAACCCGAGCGACGGCTGAAGAATAAACTGACGCCACACCCCCGCAACCCGGTCCCAGATGTTCCCACGTTGTTTTATTAAACAAAATAAAAAAAATTAATCATGGGCGACTGCGCCTTTGTTCATTTTGTTTAAACGACGACGATACCGGCACGAGCAGGGATTTTTTTCCCTTGAATATTCTGAAGAAAAATGTACTACTTGCCGACGTCACGAGCAGCGTGCGAGAGTCCTTCTATCTCTAGGAGATACTGACAGAGCCCGGGTCGTGTCTGGTCTGACAGTGTATGTTTGATAAGACGCGATATATATTCAATACGGTATTATTTTAATTCTCCAATTTTTTTTACCCCAGTCACGACGTTAGCCAATTCACCTGTTGTAGCATTCGCATTTATAAGACTTTTTTCTTTCTTACAGTAACGCAATTTTCTCTCCGGACATATTAAAACTCATAATAGAAAGCTCATTATCGAATATAATTCATAAATTCCGGATTTTAAGAGATCGAAAATATTATTGGATTCAATCTCTTTTAGCCATTTAATACCGAAGATATCGAATATCATACCAAACCAAAAAAAAAAAACCGCGTATAAAAAGAATATACCGCACGAAATCCGATTTCTTTCCCCCCACAAAAGAATATTCATGCGCCTGGATAAATATTCAAGACAACTCAACGTGATTTGCCTTTTAAATCCATGCTCGGTATACTAAGTGCCACGCAGGAGTCTTTGTTCAGAAATGAATACATAAAAAAATAGAGAGGGAGAAGCTTTTTGATGCCTTGGTAAGGAAAGTTAGACATTCCAAGTAACTAAAAATATACAGAATTTCCTCATAGATTGTAGATTTTTCATCCTCGGGATGTTTGAAGAATGAAAAAAAGAAAAGAAAAATAGAAGTAAGGATGGACGAGGAAGACTTTAAAATGATTTTTCTGTGATAGGTTATCTTATATCTTTTCTTCATTATAGACTAGTGCTTTGAAATTCATGTCGCGCTACGTCTCGAAAATTTAAAACTCTATTTCAATTTCAAATTTTCTCGAGCCTTCTATTTTTTTTTTTTGTCACTATTCGTTTCTACGCTTTCTCGACTCCTAGCATAGGATTTCCGGATCTCCTTTGGCGCGTATTTCAATGACTTCCTCCAGAGTCTAAGAGAGAAAAAAAGGCTTTCGCTGCAATCGTCAAGGTCTTTTCCAGACACTTGATATGAAGTATTGGCAAATTCTGTTCTCTCTCTCTCTCTCTGTACTTCTTCGAAGACCTTTTTTCTAATTCCGATCTTCCTACTGAAAGTTTTTAAGAAGCTTCTTTTATTTATAAGATTTATATATGTTTTTTTTTTCTATTTCATAAGACATTTTTGACTAAGTTCGATTAAATTTTGTTTTTTTACTTCAGCTTGCTCTTGTTTAATATTCATCAATATCAACGTGGCAGTAACATAGCGGTATTTGTTCGAAATGGAAGTTTTAGATTCCTAAAAATGTAAGCATTGTGACTTTTTCATGATTTTTAGTATTTATTTGTTTTAATTTGGGGTAAATCGAGAATCTATCCATACTTTGAATAAGACAACCATAAGTATTCTTTATGGGCATTGTATAATATTTTATCACGTGTATATATTGTTTATAATTTTTATTAATTGCATTTTTAATTGGGTTGCTGTATTTTTGAAATATATGGCATCCATATTTTTATGGGCGTCTTTTCTCAGCCACCTCGTTGGGCATTTTGCCTGTTGTGGCGTTGTATTTGTATAATTTGCATGGGAGTGTAAGAGAGCAGACCTATTAGGTTACAGTAGCGTGTGTGTAAGATTTCTTTCTCGCCATAATATATACTTATATATGAGAATAATCATGTATCATTTTTGAATAGATTATAATAAATATTAGTTGGGAACACACGCACGCGCGCGTATTAGAAAAAAATGAATATATTAAGTTCTATTAGAATAAGTCGAAAATTTACTAAGGATGTGGTGATTCATAAGAAAATGTTGGAGCAATCTCAGAGCAATTTTTTCCGTATTTTATTATTCGACCTATTCCTTGGTTCAGAATCCATACTACTACATGTCCTACTACACTGATCTTGCTAAATTTCTTGCAACTTGCAGCGAATTCTTTTACTTCTTCATGTGGTATGGTCAATCGTGCCTCTACTTTTCGAAAAAAATACTCCCGTTTACTTCGATAGGCTATATTCAAGCTCTTGGAGAAAAACATTCTCGAATTTTATAGTATCGAGAATATTGAGTTTTTGTATCCTAAACTTCACAAGGAACGAAGCCATGAACAATCTTTCAGCGTCACATCTACTCAGATTTTTACCAATTCCACTAATGAAATCTCCAGTAAGGAATTTTTTTTTTTTGGTCACACGTATACACTCGACAAACCATGCTCTTACGCTAGTATATAAAACTTTTGGATCCATTACTGTGCACAAATAACTTGATTGTATTTGAAATTTAAATGCGAAATCTTCATTTATTGTGACAAACTCAATGTAATCTAAGAAACTAATGCCGTTATACACTAACTTCAAAATACGATAATTCGAATTTGACTACAGACGTTAACTCAAAAAATACTATTTTTCTTTAATTAAGAATAACTTAAGTCAAGAATAATGATAAATATTTTGAATTAAGAATAATGTAACTTGAAGAAAAATAATTCAAACAAAAACCTATCTACCGAGTTTATGAGAACAGACATATAAGAATAAGAAGAAACATTTTTAAGCTATCGATGGACCACATCAGAAACCAACTACTTAATATATTTTTGGGAGGCTCCACTGTAGAATGATCATGTTTCTTATGTTAATGACGAGAGGGCAGTAAGGGTTTTTTATTTAAATATATTTTCGAAATGATTCTGAAATGAAAATATTAGCGAATTCCTATTTTATAGTTGAAATGCAAGAAAGTAAATACATTTTTACGCATATTTTTTTTGTGAACTCTATCCTTCAAATGAAAACTCATCATAACTTCTCTCGGCGAATTCGTTCTAAGATTTCCGAGGGAAAATGAGATATCTTTGCCATCTTATAATGATCAGCATGGGGAAAAAAACTGTATAAACAAACTAAGAGAATATTTCTCCTGCCTGAGAAATTTCGTTTGCGTTGACAATTTTTTTTCTTACCACTACATTTTTTTTTTCCACTTCTTTTGCCATATCCGGAATTTCCATCTCTCGGGTTAATGTCTTAGAAATGTTATGTACCTTGATAGTAATTAAAACCCCATTTACCCGTAAGTACAAGAAGATTGAGAGAGGGAGAGATGCTCCATCTTCTCGCTCCATCTACATTTGGCACTAGGATACTAAGAGCGAGTGCAACTTGCGAGATAAATTAAAGCGGCACTTAATGCGATTCACTTGCTAAGCTTTAGTTAGTCACTCACTCACTCGGTCACTCTTTCTATCTCTCTCTCTCTCTCCCTCTCGGAGTTGAAATTGCTTAGCATCTCTCACATGCCATCCTACTCGCTTCTCCGAGTGGAGTCCCTATTAGCTTTTGACAGCTTTCACGGATATGGAACCCTTGGGGGTGGGGTCTGACTCGCTATCTATGCTCGCGATGGATGTGGCAATGGTTATATGTATGTGTAGATTTTGGTCTCTTTTCCTATCTAAAATAAACTCTCCGTTGATGGTTTCTAACATCCGATTTTACGCCCCATCTAGTTTGACGACGTTATTGCGTGGGAACCTGAGATTGGTTTACTGTATTGAATGCTGATCATGCTGTCAGTTCGAAAATGTAGATATCAGTTTGATTTCTCCATCATTTGTGTGATTCTCCTGCATTCATTTATTAGATATATTCACAAGGAAAAATAACTCACCAGTACGTATGAAGAATATGCTGCGTTCACGTATTTTTAAAGTATGAAAAATGTCATGATCGCTCTGCGACAAAAACAGCCTATTTAAAGCATTTTAACGTCAGATCTAAATATTTAAATATATATATATATGCATGTATATAATAGGCCCGACTGACAATGAAAATATACATCTCAACATATTTTTATATACGGCTCTAACTCAAAATAATTTACTTTCGAGGAAAGATATTTTTTAATTGATATTATGTAAGATATTTGCAAGATATTTAGCAAGAGGACCAGGGTTCGATTTTCGGTAGAGATCAGTTCATTATTTTGTTGGAGTCAACTTTTTTTGACATAATATCCAAAAAAGCCTCTTTCCTTGATGTATTAGGCTGAGAAAATCATTTCATTCTCTTTAATTTTTATTTGCAGCTATTAATACCAATAATAACTATAATACCATCATTAAATTAACAATTAGTTTCCCAATGTGAATTTGAAAAAATAATTGTATCACACGTAAATTATATAAATATTTATTTTTATTCAATTTAGAGAGGGAAAGAAAACGAATTTTTAAAGGAATAGAGAGATTTCAAAAGATGGAAGATAAAAGGATGAAGCGACTGGAGGTAAATCTTTAGGGAGGAGATATAAAGATAAATTCAGAAATGCAAAAAACTTGGACAGGAAATATGAAAATTAGAGGAAGGTAAATGAGAGAGAGAATAAAGAGAATGATAAAATGAATAAATAGAACGACAAAATGAATAAAGAGAACGATAAAATGAATAAAGAGAACGATAAAATGAATAAAGAGGCGGAAAATTGGGAGAAAGAAAAGAGAGAGATGAAGGGCGGGAAATGAAAATAAATATGAAGAAGATGAGAAAAGGAGGTAAAAAGTGAATTATTGGAAAATATACAGACGGAGAAAAACGATGAAGATGAGGGAAGATAAAGATAAAGAAGAAAAAATAAAGATGAAAAGATAAAGTTGAAAAGATAAAGATTAAAAGATAAAGATAAAAAGATAAAGATGAAAAGATAAAGATTAAAAGATAAAGATTAAAAGATAAAGATTAAAAGATAAAGATTAAAAGATAAAGATTAAAAGATAAAGATTAAAAGATAAAGAATAAAAGATAAAGATGAAAATGAAAAGATAAAGATGAAGAAACAGAAGAAAAAAATTAAAGAGAAGGAAGGTGAAGAGAACGGGGATGATAGTTATTGAAATAGAAGAGTATGAGGACAGAAAAGATGTAGATTCAAAGAGGAATTAAATTAAGAGAGAATAAAATAAAAATGGGAAAGATGAAGAAAAATGAAATGGAAAAAACAGGAGATGAAGAAAGAATGAAATATAAAAAGGGAAGATGAACAAAAAAAAAATTTAACAAAAGAGGAGGGGAGCAGAAAAAAGAAGATGAAGAGACTTGGATGGATAAAAAGGGGGAATGGAAGATAGGAAGCTAAGAATAAGAAGGATGGAAGATAAGAATGGGAGATGGAAAAAAAATATGGGGAGAGGGGAAAATATGAATTAAGAAGGCAGACGATAAAAATTAAAAGAGGGGAGATTGAAAAAAGTGAAACAGAGGGAAGAATACGGAGATGAAGGGATGGAAGAAAGATGGGGGATAGCAAAGATAAAGTAGAGAGCGAAAAGCTAAATAAAGGGAGTAAATAAAGATGAGGACGGTAAAGATAAAATAAAAATGAAATGAAGGAAGAAAGGAACATGAAGGAGTAAGAAAAGTGTAAGTGGAGAGAGAGAGAGTAAAATAAGAAGGAAGCCAGAGAGCTGGTGAAAGAAAAAGGAATATAGAATAGAGAGGTAAGATGAAGGTGAAAGTGGAAATTAGAATAATATAAATATTACAAACATTTTTAGCTTCTCCACTCACAGATAAGAAATATTTGGGTAAACTGTTGAAATTCAAACAGAGAGAAAATAATAATGACAGTAAACAATTTTGGTAAAAAAAAATCAATTGAAAACGTAATAAAAAAACTCGCACGTCCAAATTACTTTTTTTTTCACATTTCTTCTACTCCAACATTCAACAATTCATTTTAATTAGAAAAAAAAAATTATCATGGAGATAAGTAAACACGAAATATATACTAGCAATACTCATATTAAAAAAAATTACAAATTCCACCATTAAAGTATATTTCTTTAATCCCACAGGTAAAAAAAAAACCGATTATAAAATTTCCAAAAGAAATTGAAAGCAAAATTCAGAAAACATTCTTCTCGTTGAACCACAAATTCTGTAGGGGGAAAAAAATATATATACAAGAAACACTATATATATATATATAGTTGTATTTTTTAAAGGTGAGGAGGATTCCTAGACAAATATACAAAAAACAAAAATTGAAACAAAATGAATAAATCACTTGGGAGAGAAGAAAACCAACGCTATAGAATGTAAGCAAGAAAATAAAAAGAAGGGGGGAAAGAAATAGGGAAAAAATGTTTAAGAAAGGGAAATTCTGCGCTAGAGATCTTCCCTTCAAGACGAAAATTGATGAATGGCGACATGTTGACTGACGCGGAATGAAGAAGAATTTCTCAGAAAAATTTAAGTGTGAGAGCAAAAAAAAAATTTTTTTTGAAGGGAAAATAAAATACACCGTTTTATAAGAAGAATAAAATGTTTCCAAGGGAAAATGAAAAATTGTAATAAAAATTCATGAAATGTGAAAGATAAATATTAAACTCACTGTATGTTTTTTTTTTTCTTTTTTGAATGGGGGAAATGAGAATAAATGGGATATAAAATAGTGTAAATTGATGAAAAAGTGTAGGGGAAAAAAAAAATTTTTCGTCCTGTTTTATTTTTTTCTCCTGCAAATAAAATTGAAAAGAGTTTTTAATGCCAACGTTAACAAAATCAAAGAAAATTATATTTTTCGAAAGCTCGTTTTCTTTCTGAGATGTTTATAAATTTACTTTTTAAAAAAAAAAAAATAGTTTTTGTTTTTCCGTCGTGACTGTATGGATATAATTTCTGAAAATTATTTCTTAGGAAAATGACAATTTTTCTCTCAAATATGTAAAATTTCTCGAATTTTAGTATTTTTTAAAGGATTTATTTGCATAATTTTATATTTCCTTTTGTTGGTGTTAATTATAATCTACATATTTGAGTTATTTATTTTCGCAAGTGTTGAAAGTGAATTGTGATTGTTTTTTAACGTAATTAAGTAATTTTTTTTCAGAGTAAATAACATAAATTAAATAAACTTCATACAATTCAGATATTATTCATTTCGTAATTAATAAAAGTTTTTTTCTAATTGTTTCATTTTCTTTTGATTCATAACTTTCCGTGTTTGTCGTTCGTCAATTTTTAACACTTCAATAACTTTAGTGTAAAATTAAATATCGGTATTTTCTAACAAAGTGTTGTTAGCACTTGAAGCCACTCTTAGTAATGTAGAGAATGACTTACTTTGTAGATTTAAGTAGTTATGCAAAATTAAAAATTTATTGTAAAGCACTCACACTGCGTTCTTTCTAAAAGTGGATAATTTCTTCTTAACTAGGGGTCTCTAACATTTCTAACATTGCAATTCAAATTGAAAAATTCCATGAAGCCTGTGGACAAACAAAGTATACTGCGGTTTTTATATTTGTTAGATAGCATGTATATACAAGAAATTTATGCGATTTACAGTTTGTGCTTTAAATGGTGGGCTAAAGAGTGGGGGAAGAGGCATATTCAAGGAACCTGATTCAGAGCGCCTAGAATTATTGAACAGTTTTATTTATTCTGGAATTATTTTTTCATTTAACTTGAGAAATTTCATTGAACTAAATAAAAAACAGATTTTAATTACTAATTGTGAAAATTAATTTGTGTCATCAATTCTGTAAAAATTATTTCTCTCATTAATTTTGAAAGAAATGACTTCTTTCATCAATTTTGAAAGAAATGATTTCTCTAAGTAATTCTAAAAAAATACTTTCTCCCATTAATTCTGGAATGTTTTTTTAAGATGTGATTATGAAAGAATTTCTTCCATCAATTCTGGAAATTTTTTTTCACAAATTAAGAGCTTTTTCAATTAATAAATTCCTGTTTTCACTAATGTCTAAAATGATTTCTTTCACCAAGTTTTGACATTAATTCTACAATTATTTCTAAAACTAATGATGGAATTATTTATTTCAAAAATTCTGAAAAGTATTTCTTCTATCAATGCTGGAAAATATTTTCATTATTTATTCTGTGGAAGACATTTTCATTCACAAATTCTTGAAAAAAAATTATTTCTCCTTTCAATAATTCATAAATTATATTTTTACAGAGTCATTTTTTCAGCATTTCCATAATTATGCATACTTTTTCATTGAAGACCCATGGTATAAGCAGTCGATAGGATACTTCACATTTTGCTCGGATTAATTTCCAAAATTGATTTGAAATCTATCTATTACCTTCCTTTTTCCAATAATATTCGCTATAAATATTGTATATTTGATTTGCATGGTCAAACGACCATGTCAAATTTTAATACTTAATATATCCATCCAACAGAAGTACGCAATGCTATTTGGATTTTTATGAGAAGCAAATTGTATTGGGATATTGTCTCTTTTGATATTGTTTCTGAATTGCATCCCAGTACTGAAACACACGAAATGTACAGAACATGAACAATGGCATCCATTCAAACCCATTCATCAATCGTTATTCTCACTCGAATAGCACAAGTTCACACGAAAGCTCTCTAAATTTTCCATCTTCAAGACCATCCTTGATAAAAGATTTCCTGCTTACCATTCATTTGTGATGACTTGACAAATCAGTCTCTTTATCTGTTCCGTTCCTAGCTACCAAATAAGCATTCCGGCTACTTCTTAAATTACAAATAGCGCCCGTTCCCCTTAGTTAGTCATTTAAACTTTCGCTAGTTAATGGATGTCTGACAGTTCAAGAAACATCATTTAAAATACGGTAGTCTTCGTGTGCATGGGTCCAAATGCATTTGGGCGGTATTCGGAGTACCGAGGCGAAAAACTTATTAGGTAAACTTAAATTTCACGCGGAACAAGGTTTAAAGCTGAAGTCGTTCCATGAGATGAAATCGCCTGAGCGACTCATTGTCTCCGATGATCCGGACGCATTACAGGAGACGAGAGGGATTCTCCTCTTGCTCCTTATCCCTCTGGCATTAACTCGTCCTATAAATACCTCGCATTAAATGAGCGTCACCCCCCCCCCCTCCGCCTCCTCACAGTGAAATGAATTATCGTTTTCGAATTTCTAAGGAAAAGAAGGTGGGGGTTCTGTAGGATTTGTGCCTAAGTACAGCACATTTCGTATTCGAGACATCTTTTGTGAGAGATTTCTTTAAGTCCGTTGTTTCTGTGATATCTCCGACAAGAGCTTGACGTTTGCACATTCGGAATTAGTTTGTCTGTCTTTGAGCAAGGGTTTGTAACATACATGATAAAGAAGTAGGACTGAAATCGCTCGAATGTTAGTGTTTCATTGGAGTTTTGCTATATCTTGATATGGATGTTTTACGAAAGCACGCTTTATAATAATGTTGATGTTGAGTTCAAAGTAGGACGATACTGCTTGGAAGATTAAAACTGTTAAGTAATAATTGTTAATTAGTGAGAGTTCTTCTCATGAGCATGAGATTAGAGTTGAAAAACACAAAATACGTATCTAATACGACACTAGGATTACGTATTACGTAAACTTGGTGTTTCAATATTAGCGAACATTACGCAAAATGACAGAAATTTTTACTGCTAAAGGCAACTGAATATCGAATTACGGGGAAAGTGAAAAATCCATGACAGATTTTAATAATTAATGAAAATAAATTAATTTACATAAAAACGTGCGTGGTTTAGCACCAAAATACTACGTACATCTTCACGTTAGGTTCACAATACACGCACATTTCAACATGTACCAATACGTTAGAAGTTCCACAAAGGGATATAGACATGCGTGTGGTTTATTAGTAGAACCAAAATACTTACCACGACTCAGAGGTTTTTTTGTTGTTGTTTTTTTTTTTTTGATATATTAGAAACTAGTTAGAAATTTCACTCACAGATGACGCTGTATCAGAAAAACTCGACATTAGACATAAAATGCGAAACAAAACCGCGCATAATGTACATTTCGATTTGCATTACATAAAGCTATCGAATTGCGATTGTCGTTCCACTCTTTGCTCGGCTACATCAGATGCCAAAGTTATTATTTTAAACCTTACAGCGGCGATCTTTCTCGATATATCTCGTCTTCTTAAAACCCTGTCTTTCTGGCAATCCCGAGCCTAGCTAGGGCTAGTATCGAGAGCTTTGCCTGATCACATCGTTTCCTCCCGCCAGTCTTGTCAATCAACTGCCAATGGGCGGAGTCAGCTTTTGTCCAAAGTCTGATAACAGAAGGGAATAAATAGAATGCTTTCCTTTACCTTCAAGGTAGTTTTACGATGATGCGTACAGTCATAAATAACAGGAAATATCGGGTTTTTTTTCTCTTCCTTGTTTATTATTATTGGTATTATTATTATGTGTTGAGAGAGGAGAAACCATTTATCGGCTCACGTAATCGGGAAAAGAATTCTTGAAAATAGGTGGCAATTTCTAGATGGTTTTGTGATATCCATTGCAACACTTATAATGCGGATCAGGAAAATTTTAAAAACCACTCAAAAGTCTAAGATACCACCCAGAAACCGAATGACTTTTCATAATTTTGGATTCAAGAAACTTTCTATTTTTCTTATTCTGACACGAGATTAATAGTAAGGGAGATAATTTAAGATAAAATTTGAAATACGGAGTTCTCAACGAGGGGATCCACTGACCCCGTGGGGGGAATCCTTTGTTCATGAGCTTGAGAAAACAAATTACTGCTTTCACATTATTATATTCTATATTCCGGAAAAAATTCTTTTAGCCCTTTAACTACTGTCGGTACTACTAAATTCACCACACTATTTAAAGTAGAACAATTTTTCAAACCACCTTAACATCATTTACATACTTTTTTGGGTGTTGGTATTTTGAAATGTAAAGACTGTATTACTGGTACTTTAAGATTACTATCTGACAGCGCAAGCACGGGACAACCAGTTTTTCAAATATATTAACTAATACAATTCCGTTCGATGTTTCATCCCTGTAAAAGTGTTTACAGCATTACACAAAACTGTGATGCAGTAAAACGGCTTTTACAAGAGTTTCCTTAACAATTGTATAAAAAAATATGACTTTCTTGTAAAATGAATAAATATTCATTTTTACATATTATTCAATACATTTGAATTCATTTTTTTTTATTGCAGGCGTATAGTTTTGGCAACATTTTCAAGTACCAGGTTAATTAGTTCGTTGTGTACCAAATAAGTTTTGGAAAATTAATTTTTTTTTTTTGTGTTTTGAGACTTCAATTACAAACAAAATGACCTATGAAAAAACTTATATCATAATTTTTAATTTTTTTTATAATGTGGTGGTGTGAAAGAGTTAAGGTGTTCGTGGTGTTAGCTTTTTTGCCACAAAGGGTCCATGAAACACAAAAAGTTACGAACTTCTGGTCTAAATGGGTAGTAAAAAAACAGATAGTCTAAATAGGTAGTAAAAAATAGTAAAATTTGACCAATAACATTTGAATCAGAAATTCAATTTAAATATAAAAATTTTATTCGTGAAATGAAAACTTTTTCAACAGCAGCACATCGTTATTCTGAGGGAGTATAATTCAAAAAACGATACAAAAAGTTAGACAATAAAAGCGCATCGTTTATTTCCCCTGATCATGAGGGGGGTTTATGTTATATATAGAATATTATGTTCAAACACACATAAGGGTGTCAAAGGTAAATTTCTCTGTATACATCCACAATACATCACCGGAATACGTAATAGGATTTTCCGAAGGGAGAGAATTATTCCCATGACCTCACCTAAGATGAACCAACTCACTCTTCTTCGATTTCCCTAGAACAGAGGGGAAGGGGAAAAAAATGTTTTATGTAATGCCATTATGTCTTGGGTGGGGCTGCCTAGGCAACTTAGCATTAATGGCCATTTGCTATATGGGAAGCAATAAGACACAGAAGAACCATTGCTTGTCACCTCGGTATTCTTTTCTCCCCCGCTTCTTCCATTTCTCTCTCTCTCTCTCTCTGATCCAAACAGAACAAAAAAATGGAGAATAACAGCAGCTCAGGTGGAGGAAAGAAGATACCGTTACCCAAATCCCTCAATACAAGACCCCCATCGTTTTCTATGGGTTTGTGTTTTTTTTTTCAGGAATTCTATTGCTGTCTCCATCATTTCCAAACAGACAGGTATATCTTGCGGATAATCCGCTTGACCAACAGACATTTCTCTGCTGATGGAACTCCGTCCGCTGGGAAGGGACGTGATCCGCATTAGATCGCCCTTCTTTGGAACCGGAGAAAAAGTGATGTGGAGGCACACCTGATGCCAGGGCCTACCAAAGGAGGAAAAAAATAGGGGGGGGGGAGAGCCTTTCACCTGATCCTCTGGTCCATATTAAAACCACAGATAAAAAGGTTAGATTATTCGAATCATGCGTAAGGATTACGTTTCGGAATCCTGTGACAAAAGCATCCATGGAACATAAGATTTCGCTCGTTTACTTCTCCTGTGTGTGTCGGAAATGCACTTGAGCGAGGGAAAGGGAACGAAATTGACGTTTCTGAGAAATTCCACACTCGCGGAACATACCATAATGTAATTTCTATCGAAAATATCAAGAGAAATGCTCTCTAGATGGGAGTCGCGTGGAATTAGCTTCAATGGAAAACATCCATAATTTCCGAGAGGGTTTGTTTCTCTGTCGGATGCGAGTTCATGCCAAGGAAACAAATTTATATTGAATGTGCATTATTAGATTCCATGTGAAACGCATAATCGACAAATGACCCCCCTACACATTGCAGCATGGCTCCCTAGGTCATGATATTTCGCAGTCCTCTCCCGGTCAGATTTTCCACGATCCTCTTTTTTGTGGTGAAAAAAAAGATAAAAATTATCCCACGTTCCCCGGCCGGAGCCCTGTCAGTTCGACTTTTTTTGGGGTTCATGTGTCGACTATAACTGATAATATGCGTACATGTTAATTGAAATGCTTTTTAGAGGTAAGTAACTCAAAATTTCTGTTGGACCCCCTCAGACACATTATGTTCCCTTCAAAGGTTAATTTTGCGCACGCCCCATTATTTCAGATGAATTATCAATAATAATAAATAATCTATATATATAAAATTGATTTTCTGTGTGCCTGTCTGTCTGTCTCTGTCTGTGTGTGTGTGTGTTATCTATACAAATCTACAATTTTAGATCGATCGTCACCAAATTTTGCATATATACCAAATGGGACCCGACTTGAACGATAGGCTACTTTAAAATTTCGTCAGAGCAGGGCAAGTGCCCCAAATGGAAAAAAAACTGTTGGACAACAATGATTTTTGGGCCTCAACAATCACTTTCGGAACGTTTACTTTGGCTACCATGGTTCCCTAGCAATGCGTTTCAGACGTGTATATGAATTTACAATGGTTTGTCACTTCTCTAATCCTCTTTGCATATATGTATAATAGTTTATGCCTTTGTAATGGTTTGTAAATTTTTCAGTTGTCTCAGTAATGAGGCTTTTTGAATAGACGCCATAATCATCATCAGCATCGCTTTGAAGATCAGGAAAAGGGTGATAGGTCCTCATAGAAATCGGTGTTAAAATTGCCGATTTTACTGTAGAAATGGTGAAATTTGGTGGGGTTTTCTGTCACATCAATAATTTTAAAAATTGTATTGAATTCTCGATTTCTGAAATATTGAGCTCGCTTAGAGATATACGAAGCCCAGGAGATTAAATATGAAGTGATTAGCCAGACCTACTTTTGAGTTGAGATCCATGCAATAACATTGATTTCAACTTTTTATTTATATCTTCTCAGGCATGAAAATTAATGTCTCCGTATTGTCTTTTAATATTCAACTGCATAAATGGATATAGTTTAGGTTGTTTTAAAATTAATTATGGGCCCGTAAAAAACTACATCGAAAAAATTCCACAGCTTTAATTAAGCATTTTTTAAAGCAGAAACAGGCAGAGATGGATAACTTGAAGTTCAAAGGGGGGGGGGGAATCGAAATACCTAGCACCCTTTAATAAAATAAAAAAAAAAATATATTTATTTTTACGTTTCTTTAAATCTAGTTTTGTTTCTTTCATGAGTCGCGCAGTAAGTCGCCATATTGGTGAACTTAGACACGGTTTGCATGTGCCTCAAAGAAAGAGGCAGATATCACGTTATCCAAAAAACCTCATTGAAGAAAACCCGGGCAACTCCGGGTATTATAGCTAGTTTATAATAAACGTCGAATGAGAGATGTTAAGCAATTATTCGTTTGATTCTATATTCAGAAATTATGCATAGTAAAATCTGATAAAATATTAATACATTTATAATCCGACCACGCGACTTTAAGAATGACAGCATCACCATCTTTGTATAAAGATCCGTAGAGGGTAGTACCTATATATATATACTCTCTCTGTTACCAATTTATACAGATTACAGTCTATATATTCAAAAATTTGATATTATATTATTACCATGTTTCCACGCGTTAGCCGGCATGCCTGGAAACTCGACGATCCTGGTCCATTCCGGGTATGCCGTGATAAGCGAGGTTTAATAATCATCACAATATGCAACGTTATCTCATTCAATAAATTTTTAGAATAAAGGATTTTCCAGAATATGTGACTCAAAATTCCCGGCACTCTCTCGATTTTTCCCGGCATGGAGGAATACGATACAGAATATTTTACAAACCCACAATGAATTAGATATTAAATTAATTATAATTTCTCTAGCTGTTTCTCATTAGAAAATAATTTCTCCAGCAATAATGAAAAATCAAAAATTAACAGTATTAACATTGAAATACATAAACTAATAATTCGTGATTTATTTGAAGGAGAAAAAAATCACTGATACAGTTTTTTATTGCAGAAAAAACACACACCATAGGTATATCACCTAAATTTTCTCAATCTTATACCAGCAAAGGATTTTTTTCTTATCCGTGTGAGCTCAACAAATCATATTAGTGCCGTCAGTAATTGAGACCGTTATACTTAGCTTCTACATAAGCACCCATAATTACCGTGAAGGTTTGTTTCTCCCGTCAAATTTATGTCCATGCCGGAAAAACAACATTTATATTGGATGCCTTGTCAAGTGAAAATCAGTTCAATCAGTTCACATCCGCCAACATGGAAATGTTTATACATTAAAACATGATAAATTTTCACTTTAAATCTGAACACGTGGTTGTAAAAATATAATAACTGATTTAAATAACCGTTTCGTACCGGCCATACTACATGTATAGTGATCAGCAGACAATAATACCTTGTGTAATCAGTTTATAAAGAAATTCAATTTTATTTTATTATTTAAAATATTTCGCAAACCAACCGCATCATTGATTTCAAATAAGAAATAATTTCTCCCCAGCTGATTTCTTTCAATATAATGTGGTTCTTTTTCATATAGTACAATGAATCATAATGGAAAAATTAAGAAAAAACAGCAATATCGAAATTCAGAAATAACAATTTATGATTTGAAAAAAAAATGAATAGGGTTTAATTCTAAGAAAAACACATCCTTTCTGCATAATATTCATCAATGATCATTTTTGTCGCACCATGGTCATTTTCTGTACACGAGGACTGATTAGATCGGGACCTACAATTTATTGCCGATTCCGAATGGCAGCCTTTTTTTAAATTCACCGAGAGGTTAGTGCGCTAACCACTCGGTGTGGGACTCCCTGTGGTAGCAATCTTTTCCTGTGGTCATGTCACCGTTTCTGTTGTACCTCTGTGCCAGGGAAGTTACTGACAAAGATGACCTGGGTATCGAACTCGTGACACCTCTAAACATCCTTTGGTACTTTAGGAGAGTATCTTATTGACCTGGGCTACGGCTGCTTTCTGCGTAATATGTAGGTCTTCTCAATATTATAGGAAAATATATTATTTTATTCAAATGAACTCTCAACTAATTATATCAGTACCTTCAGTAATTTAGCCTGTTATAATCAATTTTTATCTGTAGAAAACATGATTTCTGCGAAGGTTTGCTTCACTGTCACAAGTGCTTTCATGCCAAGGAAACAACATTTATAGTGAATAGACAATGATACACGTTAATAAAAAATCAGCTTGATTCTGCATTCTTCAAAATGGTAATAAACTTACCGTAAAACCTGATAATTTGATCACATTTAAAATCTGACTTACTTTCTTTGAGAATTTAATCTTAGATCTAAATAAGTATTAAGTATTTACGGGATGCTATTTGTTTGTAGTGAGCAGTAGAGTACACAGTAACTTCTGTAATCAATTTACACAGATTCAATTTTATTACTAAAAATATTTTTGCAAACCAACCTTATGTTAGATGAAAAATAATATATCTAACTAATTTCCCAAGGTATAATGAGTATTTGTTTACAAAATGCAATTAATCGTAACTAAAAACTAGTAAGAAAAGTAGTAAGATTGAAATACATAAATTCATGCTTTGGGAAAACAAACTCACTAACATAATTTAATGTAGAATAAAACGACTACTATATGCATAATATGTAAATTTCCTCAATCGTATAAAAGAAAAGGACATTTTTTTACTCTCATCCGAGTGAACTTAACGTTTCAGCACCTTCAGTAATTAAACTCGTTGTTCTCCATTGGCTTTCGTAGAAAACATGATTTCTGTAAAGGTTTGTTTCATTTCCAAAGTGTAAATTGTTCACGCATAAAAAACAGCATCTGTAATAAATATCCATTGATAGATGATAGAAGTCAAGCGAAAATCAGCTTTATTCTATATTCTTCAACATGTCAATATACTTACCGTAAAAATTGAAATCTGAACATTTGAAATCTGACCATGTGGATTTGAGAATATAATCTTAGATCTAAATAACTATTAATTACTGACCGGTTGCTATCTGTTTATAATATTATAGTAAGCAATAGAGCATAGTAACTTCTCTAATGAATTTATACTGATTTGATTCTATTACAAAAAATATTTTTATACAAACCAAAACCTTGTGTTAAATAAAAAATAATTTCTCTAGCTGATTCCATACGATATAATGAGTATTTGTTTACAAAATACAATTAATCGTAACGAAAAACTATTAAGAAAAGTAGTAAGATTGAAATACGTAAATAATAATTTATGATTTAGAAAAACAAATTCACCAACACATTTTTACTGTAGGGGAAAAAAACAGCTACCATATATGCATATGTAAATTTTCTCATTCTCATAACAGAAAAGGACATTTTTTTTCCTCTCATTCAAGTGAGCTCAACCAATTATATTAGCACCTTCAGTAATTAAGAAGATAGAAAAATTGTTCAGAGCAAAACAGATTGAAATAGAAAAATATAATTACTTTACTTTATAAATGAGTTAGTTTCAATGTAGGTATTCATTGTACGCGTATGCATTATTTTTTTCTTTTTCTGCTATTTGCCTACTGCGAACATGCAATGGAGGTAATTAAATTTCACAGTAAATTTTTCACAAGATTCTACTCTTTTTTTCAGATCATGAAAAAAAAATTAATGAACGAATGAATCAAAGAAACAACGTTAGTAATGGTTGTGCAATAGGAGAAGAAAAAAATTACATCATGCTTAACCGATATGAATTTTTTCTTCTACTTTCGGCCTTGTTATAATTTTTTTTTTCTTATGATAGTAAGTAATGTAATTGGTCGTGCGTCATGGGTGCTTGTTCTATTGTGTTCTTTACTCTCTAATTAACTATCATATTTTTTAATTGGTAACTATGCATGTGAAAAATGCTCTCTTTTTTCAGTTAGGTCTATTTTTCCTTTTCTTACATAAAAAGAGTCAATTTTAATCAAATTAATGAACGATAAATAGTTTTCTAGAAGCATAATTTCAAATACGGATGCTATATTTTATAATTTTCATTGTCATTTCTATTGAATTTTTTTTTATAAGATTAGTTGTTTTTGATATTTGTATCATCCTAAAAATACGAATACTTTAACACGTTTTTTGCATTATTTTCCTGATAATAAATACTTTTTGAATGATAATAAATTTTGAATAAATTTGTTTTTAGTTATTTATTTTAAATATAAGGTAATATTTATAAGGGTATGATATTATTTAATATATATAATAGGTGTCCAGAAAAATCGTAGATCGTGCAAAAAAAGAAGGAACAAAAAAATTTAAAACTGGTGGAAATTTACGGAAAACAAAAAACTCCGGAGCACCAGAAAAACGCGTGCGAATGGTATCTCAAAAGTGTTGCCACCCATATTATTTTTAAACCATATTATAGTTTATTTATTTATTTATTATTATTTTATTTTATTTTGTGTGCTAAAATATGAAATTTTATACCTCCACCTTCAAAATTGGCCCTGCCAAATTATATAAAAATTCTGATTCTCTGATATTATTTAATATGTGCATATTTGATAGTATAATTTAGCGTATCAGATGTCATAGTAGGATGATATAAAGATGATTGTGGCGAACGCAAGACCACCGACCTTGTGGCACGCCATGATATCAGGAGTGGCACTCGAAGTGTTTCTAGAAAAAAATTTAAGAGAATTTTATTTAATTATTAAATCGAAAAAATTCATCTTTTCCACAATACGTAGTCTCGTACCCTACCAAACCCATATTTAGCATGGTGGGCCTTCTTTACAAGGATTATGAGAAAATTTTCGTTCAATTTATTTGTTTCATCTCATTCAAACGAAAACAAATGAGATAAAACATATGAAATGATAAGAAGGATCGGCCCCCGGTTGAAAATCATTGGCATTATTACAGATTTGTTTAATGCGTGAGAAAATATGTTTTTGAAAATCTTTTTTTGCTGATATTTGAATTGTGATTAGTTAGAAAATTGATTTTGAAATTAAAGTTATTTCTTTTGTCGTGGAATACCTTGTTAAGACTGTATTGTTATAACTGTTTATTTTTAAATCAAGGAAATCAGCTTGATTATTGTTGTGATTAGTTTTTTTTAATTTAATGTACTAGAATAAACTTGTTGACTGATTTCGTGAAAGTTGTTGTAGTTGAAGATTATTAAATCATCAATGTATCTGAAATCAGAAATATTAAGAGAAATTAAATTTTTGCTTTTATAATAATGCAATAAAATATTTGCAAAAGCACTAGGAAAACAAATCCCCATAGGAATCCCTGCTATTTGTTTATATAAACAAATACCAGACACACACGCGCGCACACACACACACACACATACATACATTAAAATAATTTTTCTATATATGTCTATGTATATATCCTTTCAATTCAACGTTATAATGTCCTCTAGGAAATTTTTTTTCAATATGTCCCGGTTTTTATCAGTGGATTTGCGTTATGTTCTGGGTTTTATCTGATTTTGTCCTAGTTTCTCAGTCGCATAATCTAGCCAGTCTATCCTAGTCCCACGAATGCGGCTATGATTCTCTAAGCAAGGTGAATAGGCGTAATTTGGTGACTTCTTTTTCTACGACAACAGCAAGGGAAATTATAACTATTGGTTTGACTTATTTTAGAATTTCAACTGATGACAACATTTCTTTCGAATTTTCGTATCGCTTCGAAAATGTAGATTAAAAAAATTATATCACTTTCGATATTTTTTACGCTAATAAACCGATTTGCTTCTAGCAAATTTTTTAAGTAAGTAAATCTCCCCAGTGATAATATTTTCCGGGTATGTAAAATATTGATTCGTGCATCTATTATCTTAAGCTATACGCCCAACCGGCATGTCAATTTTTATGGATTTTTTAAGCCCTGATACATATAAATCTGCAGATCTATAAAATTGAAAAAAAAACAAAATATAAATCGAAATTGAAATAAATCTTAGAATGCAAAATTTTCCTGGTGCCCCCCCCCCCACTCAAAATTTTCTGTCATTAGCCACACTGCTCCGAATTAGTCATTGTAAAATATGATTATCAAAGAATATTGTACCCTAATTTAGCAATGGCATGTGGTCTAAACCTGGTCTTATATCACTCAAATACAACCAACGTGATCAAAATTTGGTATCAGTAGAGTATATTTTGGAGGAAGGATTATAGTCCCGCATTATTCAAGTAAAAATAAAACAAATAAAATTCCTAAGTAGAAACTGGCGTATCGTGTAAGTATTCAAATTCCCAGACGTTAATTTCGATTCTCAAGACCACAGACACGTTTATCTCAA
The DNA here is from genome assembly GCF_987345545.1 of Pholcus phalangioides. Classification (NCBI taxonomy): domain Eukaryota; kingdom Metazoa; phylum Arthropoda; class Arachnida; order Araneae; family Pholcidae; genus Pholcus; species Pholcus phalangioides. The sequence continues at coordinate 43,798,904 of NW_028301596.1, read as the reverse complement.
AAATAGATCTCTCTCTCTCTCTCTCATTTTTTTTTTATCTTCTTAGTCTTTCATTAGTATTATCGGTCTGCACAACAAGCTCATTTACTCGTAAAATACCTACTAGGTGGAACGCGCGCACGGTTTTCGGCCCGAGAGTAATTCATTACGTGGACGTGACACGGACGTTTTACAAGGCAACAATGCCACACCCTTTGCGTCCTTTCCGCGTCCGCGTCCTGTCGCTGACTCCATTCATATACGTACATGCGGACGGATAGGGGTCTCCGCCCCTTGGAACACCTCCGTTGCCTTTGGTCTCTTGTCGTGAGGTGATTGATGAGCGCGACCTCATGTTTCGTGTTATTTATAAGACTAATTTTCATAATACGTGCGCCATATTTTTGATCGCGACTGACTTATTTAATTGTTGTTTCAATATCGCCAGCATTATGATTATTTAGTTAGCGTTTTCTTTATTTTTTACTTTCTCTTAAGTACTTATGAAGCATTGGCACGAACGTGTTATCGGTTGACAAAACGATTTGTAATGATTTGGAATACGGTGTTAATCAAGTATTTATGGTGATAGGTGTGATCATTCTCTCTCAACTTGTCGCAATCAACTTTATTAACTGAGTTATTCTGTAACAAAGACTAAAATGGTCCGCAGGCTGACGGTATTTCGGATAACGAGCTTTCGTGATTCAAGATATTTATTCATTTTATCCGGAATCTCGGAGGGAATAAAATCAAGTGGAAAATATTTTTTGTGAGAATTTTCAAGAAATTAAATTTATTTTCATTAATTTGTTACGTATATTGATACATATTTTAATTTTTTTTTAAATACACATAAATGTTTTATTCCATTGTCCATCACAATATTGACTAAGTGTTATCAAAATTATCACTCTTATTTGCAGTGAAATCACATCCAGACGCATACTTCCTTATAATTAATTTTATTTGTTTGAAATTTATATTTTATTTTCTTCAATAAATTTCAAATTATCAATCTGAGTTTATATTTATAATGATTTTATAAAAATTATTAATGGTCCGTTTAATAGTTAAATGTTTCCTCTAACAATGTATTCAATAGATTAAAAATTTTACGTACAAACTTTCTTTTCAATGTAAATCTTATTCATTTTTTGCTCTCTATTCTATGTCAGCGTTTCTCTACCTATGGTCCGAGGAGGTAGTCAGCAATGGGACGATAATTTAAGGATTCCGACTACCTTTTTTAGCACTTTTCTGTAAAATGGCACTGAAGTGAATTGTAATAAATTTTTTTAATAGAAAGTGTGAAAACAATAATACATTTTGGACTGCTATTTTCCCTGAAAACATTATTTTTATGTCAAATTTTAAGCAAAATCCATGTAATATTCAAGACACGATTTCATAACATCTTATGGGTGAAATGTTCGTGTTTGGTAGTAGATTAAGATAGTAGTGATGTGGGTTTGGTACCCAAAATTTAAAAGATTGTATAGTACGCTCATAAGTTATATTAAATTAGTTGATGTACGTGTGAATTTTTTGAAGTTTCATTCTACGTATCGTGTGTGTAAAAGGCTATAATTAGACAAACACATGTGATAGACCTTTGATTTTAGCTCATACCCCTTAACAATATACGGAAGATTATCATATTAAAATTCTGCAATGATACAACCAATAATATTTTAGAAATCATGTTTAAAACTCTAAAATATCAATAATAGCGTTCTTCGTAAAACACATTTGAATTTTTTATTCGCCAATTACTTGTACATAAGAAAGTAAAACCAAAAGAGGGCTTAACTTCAGTTCCAAGCTTCATACGAACAAAACAAGGCCTGTTTTGGTATCACAAGAAATGGGATTTTCTTAAAAAATTTGATTAAAAAATCGATATTTTCTTCTAAAATGACATTTCGAACGTAGTCGGATACATGAAATATAGACACACATAGTTTTCGCTTTTCGATTCCTTTTTTAAAAATGCAGATAAATATTTTACGTCAGTATCTATCATAAAATTAAGCATATGTGATTTCGTACTATATAATTTTCATTTTCATTTGCAGTGAAATCACGTCATCCAGAAGCATATTTTATCTCATTTATTCTATATGTTTGTGAATTTGTAATATATTATGTAAATATATATGTAAATTTATGTAAATTTCAGATTATCAATATCGGTTCGTATTCACACAGAAGTAATTTCTACCAAAATACAAAAATAGCCTTTCTAATCGTTAAATGTTTCTAACCAATCTGTTCGCAATAGGTTCAAAACCTCTCGTAAAAACTTTCTTTTCAATATGAATATTATTCATTTTAATAATCTCTATGTCAACGTTTCTGAACTGATCGGTACACGGATAACGTGTAGTCCACATCCGGATGATAGTTTTATTTCAATTAAGAGAAAATTATTCAATTTTCAAAATTAAATATTAACAATATTCACGATGGTTCGAAAAAAACAATAAGCCATAATTCTGTAAATTAGAAAACCCATCGAATTTTTTTAAGGCATTCTACAGGCGGCTGCTACTCTTTCAATTTTCGATGAATTCTGAATCACACTGTACATTGTACGAGTTATATGCATATCTGAACGATGTAAATGCACAATCATAAATTATTAAGTCATATGATTTAGTCATAATTATTAAGATGGAAAGAAATATGGTGAAATGTCAAAAAATAACGTTCAATCTTAAAAATAATAATTAATTTTAAATTACATGCTCTTTTGTGTATCTTTTAGTCAATCAAAATTGCTTCCCTAAAATTTGGGTCCCTCTAACTTACTAACATTAAAAATATTTAAAGTTATATAATGTGCATAAATTAATAGAATACCATCACAAAACTGTCTGGAATTCTGCAATAAAACTTCGATATATAACCTTATAAGCGATACATTCAGGTAAAACAATAGCGTGCGTGCGTGAGAGACAGAGCTGAATTTCCAATGACGTACTATATATATATAGCTAAGTTTTAATAATATGTAATATTCCAAAGGAAAAACATCACCTCGGGAACATCAATCACTTTAGAAGTTTTCAAATTTTCACGTGCGGGAGCTCGTTATGGTTGAAAATTTTCTCTGGTCATTTATCGCTTCTCTAAATAGCGATTTTACCGCATGGGGGAAAAAAAATCACGTTTTTAAAGTTCTTTTGCATAATAATAATCATCATCATTATAGGCATCAAACGATCGGATTTCATAGTTTATTATCGAATATAGCGGCCAAGGAAAGGCCATTCTCCTTCTTCGTATAACGATCTACTGTTTTAGGTTCTTTCCGCTCATTATGTTGACAAAATTTATGATTAGTCTTTCTTTTAGGGGGGGAAGAACGAATTTTTAAAAGACTAATGGTTTTTGTATTGAGTACATACCGAACCACGAAGACAAATGATGGCCGTGCGTTTCATAAAAAGACCTTTACGGGGAATTGTCTTCATCCATCTCATCCTCGTGATGGGATATTATTTTCAGAAATATAGTTATGTATTTCGTGCGAGATACTTAAATTATTTTGAAAAATAGTAGACATGAGAAACTATGTTTTATGCATGCAGTTATGTTTTTAAATTATTAGGTGGCAAAATAATTTTCTGTATATTCAATATTATTATATTTCATTTATTCTCATAATTGAGAATTGAATATTTCATGATGGACAGGATATAAATTAATAAATAACTTGTTTGCATGTGATATATTAAAGACCAGGGAAATAATGTCATCGTTAAAATACATACAGTCGATCCCGCTTATAACATTCCCGCTTAGTACGACTTAGTTTTCTAGAATTTCACTTTTTTTCCTACATTTATAATGATGTTAACTTTTCCGGATACAAAATTTGAACTTCTTGCTCTTCCCGATTAAATTTGTCGAAAAATTCACGTCGGGCTTTTTCCCCTCCCTTGAAATCGGCGTATTTTTATTATTATCATTATTATTATTAATTATTTTTTTTTGCTTTTTTCACAGGAAAAGAAACGAAAATGGTGGTTATTTGTGTGTCAATGATGCACCCATCTTTCGGGAACGCTTTGATATCTCCTTGAGATGGAAGCGGGGTGCGTCCGGTCCTTCAATATCAATGATTAACCATTATGCGAAAACTAGAGGTGGGCGTATATTTGGAAGCTGGTTACGTTTTTGAAACGTAAAAATTGATATAATGAAGGAAAATGAATAATTCTAATAAAATAATGAAAAATGATGGATATTAAAATGAAATATTGAATAAAATTTACAATAGAACATGCAATTGTTTTAAAGTATGATAAAATGAATGAAAACAATAATTCATTATAATTAAAAATATATAAATAAATTATTACGAAATTTGAAATAATATATATATATATTTTTTTTTTTTCTTTTTGTTACTCTACCTTAATTATTCATTCAAACTACATTTTGTATTATATATATGTAATATATTTGTATTGTATTAAGTACGTTTCTTTCTTTTTCTCAAGGTTTCACTTTGTCCAACAATAGTGTATAGGGCATATATAAACTGCCTTTACCACTGTTCACATACACTAGTGCGATCGAAGTTTTATGTCTCTGAATAGGGAGACTGATAACAGATAAGAACTGGAAAAAGTTCTCAGAAGGCTTACGTTTTTTTCCCTTTTGCGGTCTTATTCAAATCTGCTGCACACTTACATTGATTCCAAAAAAATTATTCTTTTCATAGACGACGTCTGCGTGTAACAAAGGAATAAAACAGTAGTTTTTCTCATCCACTTCTGAATCTATTGATACAAAATCAAGCCGCAAAAGAGTGTTAAGGACACAGAACCTAAACGAATTGAAAGATTTTTGGACGCCAGCATCAGGTAGCATTCGAAAGCGGCTTTTCAAATTAAAAAAAACGGATTTCCCAACTACTTTCTCCAATTTAATTCTTCACGAAACTGCCAATACGATGCCTTCATGGCTTTGGAATTTCGGAAAATTGAGCAGTAACACCGCTAGATTTTGCCGATCACAATTCGAATTAAAATGTCTCAGAGAAAATTTAAAAGAAAAGTTCTAAGTTTAGAGGGAAAAATGGAAATTTTGTTAAAAAATTTGAAGTGCTGTAGTGTAAAGGACTGGAAACTTCTCGACATTTTGTGGAATGGCAAGAAAATATGCCATGTGATGTTATGCAGATTTTACGAAAACTTGCCTGTTATAGCTTAAATTTGGCAAGAAGGGGGAAAAAACAATCTTCTATGATGGATTCTTTCGTAAAGAAAGGTTCAAAATGCATTGCGCATCAATCAAAATATAAGATTTTTTTTGTATATATTTATTGTTTTTTCTTTACAAACTAAATTCCGTATAATACACGTAAATATTTAATGGAATAACAAATACATAATTTCCCCTTATTAAATCTGTATGTACCGTAATGTTTGTTAATAAATTAAAAAAAAAACTACATAAAAAATGCTATATGATCGGCGAAAAACCATATCTTGTAATTCTTATAGACATTTCTCGCTTATAACGTTTTTAGTTGCGGTTTCTTGAAAAACGTTACAAGCGGGATCGACTGTAATTATTTGTATATTGATGCATTTATTTATGTAGTCCTGTATCAATTATTTTCTCCACTAGAAATAACGTTTTTTTGTAAAACAATCAGAAACATTTTTTTGTTCAAGACAATCGAAAACATTTTCAAACACAATCTATTTTCCATAAAAATTAAAAAAGATTACTTTAAAGAAATAAAACGAAAACAAAAATAAATTCATGCAAATTTTTAATAAACTTGTGAAAAATTAGAGGGAAAAGTGTGAAGAAATTCCAAAAACGCAAAAAATTCTCTCAAATTTTGAATAAATACGTACTTTTAAATTTTAAAATTCAAATAAATAAACTTCAATTATTATTTTTTTTTCAATTTTTGTCAATAATTGTGAAGAAATTTGCCTACAATCGAAGATTCACGTGCTGGAATAGGGTCTTAAGTCGGAATTCGGGGTCTCTTCTCACATAATGGATAAGACAACGAGGGCACCGAATCAAACACATGTATTTGAATCATAATAGTTTGATATAGTTAAATTATTATTAATTAATTTATCTGGAAATTTTTCTTTATTTTTGTATTTTTCAAATATTTCATTTCATTCTGTATTTGATTGTACAAATCACAGTTTTCCCTCTAAACCAAATTCTTTGTAAAAGTTAAAAATTGGGCTTCATATAAAAGATTGCACATTCATAACAGTTCTACTGCCAAGATCCATGGGTGGTCCTGATTGTAGTTTTACAGTAAATTTATTATGAAAAGAAATAGCGAGTAAGACAATCCTGGCCCCAAGCAAAAGCCTCACGACCCTCTCTATTTTTTCGATTATCCGAATACCGATCAACCGTAATATCATTTAACCGAAAGCTTTCTAGTCGGCAAATTCACTACCTTGAGACGGCTATGAAGTGGTCAAGTCAAAACAACAACAAGAATGTGGTACTGTTCACAAGTGGGGGGGGGGGCTGACAGGACATAATTACTATCATTTTTTCTGTTTTTTCATGCAACAGACTCACTATATAAGGGTCCATGAAAAGTTTGGTTTGGGGGACCCCGCTAAAGATTTCAGCATGATTATTCATACCTGCTCAAGGAAGTGGGGGCCATGTCTCTGTGTTATGTGTAAGGCGTGTGACAAAAAAATCGAGTACAGAAAAGAAACTAGTACAGTACACAAAAATGTATACAGTTTTGTGTTTAATATCACTGTTTCTTTGTTCCATATTACTATTATGGCATTGCACAACTTTTTTCCGTGAATGATGGGTTATCCGAACATCCCTCCAGTCCTCATTTGTTTCGGATAATCGATGCTCTACTCAGTACCGTCTTAACGCATGGGCACGGCCCGGGATCCTCAGAGAAAAATTGGAAGTGGTTGTATTTTTCGAGAATTCGTCAGCTGGAGCCTCAGAAAAATCACTTGGCCCGGGGCCCCCATGATGCTCTTAAGACGGCACTAGCTCGACTGAACCTGAAGTTTATTAAGGCCGGTAATACACTATAAAAAAATATTTTACAAAACTTAAAAAAAAAAAAACAACAACGAATAAGCCTATTGGTCACATTCGCTGGAATGCAACCAATACGTTAAGGTTTTACGATGCTTTTGCGCAAAGTACGGCTTTGCTGCAAAACGCATGAAAATAAGTTTTATCTTTATATATGCCACACGAGATGGCGCAACATGCCATGACAACGATCTTCACAGACCCGACTAGATCGTCGTTTTGATTGGCTGGTTTTCTGGAGTTGGATGCACCCTGATAATTCAAATATTATATAAGGGGCCGTTCAAGTTCAAGTATAACGAAAGCAAATTTTTAGCAATTTTTCACCCCCCCCCCCGTCAGCAAAAGTAAGCAAAACTCTAACCCCCCCCCTCCCCACCCTTGTCAGCAAAATTTCATCATCACTGCCCCCTACCTCCTAACACATATTGGTGGGATCAGAAACGTACGCGGGAGGGGGGCATAGGGGGCTCGTGCGCCTCCCTCCCCCCCCCCCCCACCCAGAAATAAAAAAATATATTTTTAAAAAAATTAAAATTTCGAAAGGAAATACCTTTATATGTTATTATAATCGATTTCTGTTAATTTCAATGCTATTTGAAGGGTAAGAACTCAAAATTTCTCTTTCAAAAATTCATTTTGACCCACTCTTTAAGCCGTATATAGTAAACCCTTGACCCGCGAACCAAATGTGGCCCTGAAGTTTATCTGATGTGGCTTGCCCCCCTCATACCTCATTTTGTAAAAATGAACTAAACGGCACATTTTCAAATCGCTTAAATGACTAGTGGCAAAATTCCAGAGCATTGAAGTGGCCCGTGGCACATTTTCAGATTACTGAAGTAGCCCGCGGAACAATCAAAGATCACTTTCACATTCAAAAATCACCTAAGTAACCCGCGACACAGTTACATAACACTTAAACGATCCGTGGCACATTTAGAGATCCCTTGAGTGACACGTGGCACAGTTTTAGAGCACTTAAGCGGCCCCCAGAGCGGTTCTACGTATCTCTCAAGTTACCCGCGGAACATTCCCAGATTACTCAAGTGATCCGTGGCATAATTAAAAATCACTTGAGTGATTCGTGGCACAGTTCCAGAGCACTTCAGCGCAAATATCAGTGAATGAGGTTGATACAGGTGTGATACAAATTGATACATACTCGTGATACAGGTGTATCACGGGCATAAAAGCAGAATTGAACTTATTAAAAAAAATAATTTAAGTATCACTTATATATTTCCTTTTCACTTTATAGAAATTCAGTTTCTAATAATTTTTAACCTTTTTCTTCACAATTTTTTACTCCTTTTTATCTAAAATTTATTAAAACTGCTATTAAAATTTCAAACTCATATTATCTAGTATACAGTCAAACCTCGTTAATGAGTCACTCTTGAGAGAGCAAAAATATGACTTAGTAAGCGGAGTGACTCGTTAAACGGAGTAAGCCATAGCTGTGCCAATTCCTGCCTGAGGACAATTGGGAGTTCCAAAACGTGACCCGTTAAGCCGAGTGACGTGCTAATCGGATGACGCACTAACGAGGTTTGACTGTATATTTTTTTCACTTTATGAAAATTCATTTTTTTTTTAATTTAAAGTCTTTAAAGTTTTAGTTTTCTATTCATATATTTATTTATTTTAAAGTTATTAAAACCCCTACTTTTTAATTTTAAACTTTGAATTTTTTTATAAATAAAATTAAAATATCAAATTCAAAAAAAAATCTGTAGGAAACTTTTATGCTCAGAATTCGTTTAATAACTTCAGAACTCATTAATCTTTTCTTTAAGGCCGCATCAAGTCTCAACTCTCTCATTAAAAGCCGCATTACATCCTTTTAAAGACATCTATTAACCAACTCTCCTTCAAACGACTATCTACAGCAATAAATTAACGCGGCAAAACTATCTAATCTCGGGAAATACATTGGTTAACGGACACGAGAGCGTCGAGAGGAACGGCATAATTATCGCCGTGCAGAGCTTTTGTACTCATTTCTATTCGCCACGGCGATGTTGGAATCTATACGTGCTTCGTATAATGCCAAAAATACAGCACCAATAAATTTTTCCTCGACGAACCTCTTCCACGGACAAGAAACTAAAGATGGACGTCACATTTCATCATTCACGGCAACCTCATTCAACGAATTTCACTTGTAAAGCACTTTACGGATAGGTAAAAAGAAATTGGATACAAGTGTAACGTGTTAAAGCTTTTCTGATATAGTCATTATATAGAAGAGAAAAAAAAAAAACCTTACAACAAGGGCAATGAAGAAGAAGAAGATTGTACAAAATTTCTTATATCTATCTTATCTTTTTCTTAGGTTCTTGTGAGTCTACTCTGATTGTTATTAGTGCAATTAAGTAATCTTTGGGCGGAACTACGCTTCGTGACTACAAGTTTTCTTTCTTTTTCCTTGCTTGTAATAAAAGATAAGAAGCAAAAAAACAAAAATTATATAATAATAATAATCTCTTGAGAAGAAGAAAGTCAAAATATTGTATAAGAAAAGAAGTATAAGAAAGAAGACGTTCTCCCTTTTCATCGGAACTTGTTCTTTATTTTATACGTTCCTTGTTGGAAATTTCACGGGTTGTTGATTCATATCGTTGTTGGCCCTTTTATATGGCTGTTCCAGAATAGGATCGACTTGAAGAAGTACCGGGCAATATTTCCCCCCCCCCTCCCCGAGTCCTTTTATTTTTACGAATGTGCTCCAATACACGTAATTTCGTCTCATGAATTTTCACGGTGAATAGTCTATTTTCTTGAGTTCCGGGATTTGCCATCGAAAGAAACGCTTTTACTGTATTCTCGGTTAAAAGTTTTTTCAGAAACCTTCTTCCATTGAGCTGTGTTCGCTAGACGTAAACATATAAACGGACTTGATAATTAAGATTTTTGTGGTGATAGTTAAATTATGTTTTCACGGTGTTTTAAGGTACGTAAACATATGCTTACGCGCTTTGACCATTAGGTAGTAATAAATAAGTGCACCGGATTTTTATCGTCTTCTCTTTTTTCTTTCATTAGTAATCTTACTAACTTACAACCACACTAATATTTATCATGGAATGAATGACATCAATAGCTCAACATGTATTCACATTCGGATTTTTTCTTAGTGAGTACCATATACGGGGTGATTATAAAAAAACTATCCCGACATAAAGGCCCCTAACTATCATACCATTCACAGAAACTGAATGAAATTTTGGCATAAGGTATTTTGAGGTATGCGCTCAAGAAGGATATGGAAAACAACAGTGTCACTCTAACAGTTACGGTTACAGTGAGAAAATTTCGAAAATATCAAATGGCAACACCAATTTTTTTGTATTGGAATGCGATCTCCATACTGAAAAACACTAAATAGCGTTGGAATGGCACCTGTAGCATGAAAATCCCTGGAGCTAGGCAAGGAAAAAGTAAAAAGGACTTTGCCGTGCACCAGAGCATTAATGTTCGTTTCATTCGTCACACCGTTTCTTCGGCTGAGATCCCAGCCTGATTAATCCTCCACAAGGTCATGTGGAAAATTTGTGAAACGCAATAAAATGCTTTATTTTATGCTGCTTCTCTGTCCTTATTGGTTGTCCTCACTTTTAGCCTATCTACCGCCGGTGATTTTCATGCTACAGTTGCCGTTCGAACGCTATTTAGGGTTTTTCACAATGGAGATCACATTCCAATACAAAAAACTTGGTGTTGCCATTTGATATTTTCGAAATTTTCTCACTGTAACCGTAGCTGTTAGAGTGACACTGTTGTTTTCCATATCATTCTTGAGCGCATACATCAAAATACCTTATGCCAAAATTTCATTCAGTTTCTGTGAATGGTATGATAGTTAGGGGCCCATATTTCGGGATAGTTTTTTTATAATCACCCTGTACTTGTGTATAAGCCGACCTCCCCCCACTCACTTCAGGACTACCAAATCGGCAATAAATTGAAAACCTGTGTATAAGCCGACCCCAAAAGATCCGTGCATATTTCAGACAAATAAAATTCTTATATTTTCGTGCAAAATGAATAGCTTACGGAAATTTACAATAGAAAATGATTCAAACTTTTTAATCTGTTTCTTTTTAAGTCTCCAAGCACATCGTAATCCATCAGATCATCATGCTGGGTGCGGCGTCTTCGTTTTTATCTTCATCTGGGCTGTCATCGCCATTGTCACTTTCAAAGAGGATATCATCTTTATCATCGCATCGCTGATGCAACACTTTTTGAAGGATCGGACGATAATTTCGGTGGAAACAGAATTCCACGCCTCATGTACCCATTGGCACACTAGGCCAATGTCAGGTTTCTTCAAGGAACCACTTTTTGTAGTTTCTTTACCATCGGAACTCATCCATTCGATCTACAAATTCTTCGAATTGTCTTTGAGAGACTTGTTGATGCTCACATCTAAAGGCTGTACAATCGAAGTTAGCCCACCTGGTATCAAAGCCAATGATGTTTTCGATTTCTTTGCCTCGTCTTTGACATTATCGGGGGTTTGAACATATCCCATACCAATAATGCCGGTTTCTCGAACACCGCTACAAAAATGACTACTGATTGTTGGGGTCGATATTTTCTCATCAAAAACTGACCCGAGTATAAGCCCACCCCCCCCCCCCTTGAGGAAGGAATTTTTCCACAAAAAAAACTCGGCTTACGCACGAGTATATACGGTGTATATTTAATTGTATTTAGTGTATGTCTTTTTTTTATTTCACTACTTTGTATCTTTATGAGCAAATTTATATCCTGCACCGATGTGTTCGTTTTTGTTTTGTATGGGTTGACCAAATGATCAAGTGTTTTCTGATTCAGTGTTCTGATATAATATTACAGTATTCCTGTAAATTTTTTGCATTGTGGGCTCAGGCCTAATGCGCAATAAATACTAATATTATTTTACACCGGACATTTGCCTCCCCCCCATCTTCTTTTCCCACACACTCGCAAACTTTTCACAATCATAACGACACACCAGCCTTCTACCACACTAATTCCTAGAGGCTCAACGCAAGTCTGATTTGTCGACTGTAATTCGATCGACAGAAGGTGTACATTCTTCTGGTGTATGTTGCTGGGTTTATAATTCAATATTTCGTAACATCCGAACACGTTGATGGGAAACTTTATCAAACCATTCAAGAACTGCGTATAGCTCGCAGATGTAGATGAGACTTAAGAATAGCTAAATTGTGACATTAATATCGATGCCGAGTATTATAAAACTACTGTAAGGTTATTCATATACAACTGACATGATAAATTTACTTATAAGACTGCAGGCGACGCATATAACCGGTCACAATTACGACATAATAATCATACTAAAGCATAATCGACGGAGCCTGAGTGCTCAGGTCACGTGGGTCAAGTCCGAAAAAAACTGTCCCCTCAATAGTTCATGACTATACAACCCAGCACATACGCTGGGGCCTCGAATTTTCAAAACCAAAAGTTAAAAACATTAATTTTTCTTAAGCACTAAGCACTTTCTAATTAAGAAATTACTAAAGCATGTTTCCAGGAAAATATATAGTATTGTTATACGATATATATAACATATTTATGTTATATAACAATACTTCATAACAATTTTCAAAGAATGCTGATTAAGGTCCGGAAAATTCATGTTTCTTCAGGGCTCGACCGGCCCTGCACGCTGTTCGTATCGGTGCTTCTGCAATAAACGAGAAACTTTCGCCTTTGAGCTCCCTGAAACACTTCATTTTGTTTTACACACGAGCACTACAGACATTTCCGTTATAGTACTTGTACCACCACAACCACGTGTCTTTGATACTTGCAGCCTCCAAATGTCGGACTGCCGCACACTTTCCAACGTGACACAACTTAAAGAGTTTTTATGACGTAACATGTGAGCAGCTATTTGCATCAACTGCAGAATATTAGCGAGTTCATCAGTCAAGAAGTTGCCTAAATAAAAATCCTTGCACAGGAATGGCTAGTTACGGCACTGGTCAAAGCTATCAAAGGCAAACGCAGGCAAATATTTTATCAACGTATTGAGGCTCAAAATTTAATTTCTGGCACTTGAGAAAACCAAACACTCGAGAACCCCAAATTTTTGTACATTTCTTTTTAAAATGTTTTCGTTGTATTCAAGATGGTTAAATTTTTGCTGCCATTAAAAGCGAGGTCCATTGACGTCAATCTCATTGGTATTCATTTTGAAGAGAATGTATTGCACGGGAGATAAGATTGGCCATCCGAATTCTCTTCAGTGATCAGTTTAGCCAACGTACCCATACAGCACCATATTCTCTACATTCTTCAGTCTGGAATAAATTGCTTCGGGGCACTCAAACACGACGACCATAAGGGGGGGGTTGTACGAAAAACTCCACTGCAAGAGCCATATTCACAGGAAACTTCACAGTTGGGCATCGCAAATTCCACTAATTCCATTCCAGGCGGGGTGATAGTATACGTAGAAGAGGCGAAAGAGAGAGATGGCCAGGAGAGCCATTGGATAAGATAAAGAGCGGGAGCCCCAACATCCCAATCTTTCTACGATCCCCTCCCGGTTTTCTCCACCATTGTTCCCCTCAGACCTATTTGGGTGTGTCGACTTGACAAGCTCTAGCCATTATTCATGGTATAACAACAGCTGTGAGATCATTGGGCACAAGGGGAGGTATGTCCCTTCTCTTCACTGCAGGTTCTACCCGCGTTACAATCTTCTCTCGTATGCCCGTTTACCCACCTTTCAACTTTGGCGAATCGAGGATGGCACATGGGCGCAGGAAGTGCTGGGACGATGTCATGACACAAGGGATAATGCGAGCTAGAGGGTGGATGGTTCGATTTTTTATTTTCCTTTTTGGTTCTTGTTGTTACTTATCCTTTTTGGTCGTTTGGTTCCCGCCAATGATTACGACCAAATGAACAGAGCAGGTGGCAGAAAATTAAACGGCGCGTGAGCACGAAACAAAGTGTTTCACTTCTTCTCCTCCACGTCCATCACATCTCACGTCGCTCTTTCCCAACCATTTCCGACACAATACCCTCCCGTCGGAATAGCTTTTCCTACCATGAAAGCCGTGGTCGTGCCAGTGCGGATCGTCATCTCCACCGACCGACGAACGGAACCAAAACCACCCTTTCAACATTAAAAGGGATGAAGGAGGGGGCGTTGCATGAAAAGTTCGCGTTTCCAAATGAGAAATTACCTTCAGGTCAAAGGTAATTTATGCCGCTTTGATGGCAATTTACGAGGATGCTTCCAAAATTTCGATATTTATTATTCCGGTAGGCTTTTGATTCCCCCCCCCCCGAACCCATTTCTCCTCCCTCCAAACACTTTTAGAGGAAGTCGACTTTTATTGGAGGTGTCTGTTGCTGATTTGCGTAATGTGTACGGTAAGTAAGTACACGTGGCATTGGTATATCAGAATTGCTGAAGGCAAGAATGATGCTCAGAATCAAGCGATTAAATGTATTTTTTTCGAATTTCTCAAATGATACTGAACTAAAATGTGAAATTATGCGATCAAGTAACAATGATACTGTAAAAACATTGGTCAACACTAGAAATATTCTAGATATATATCTAGGTTATTCTTGACAGCTTTTCAAACTTTGATCGCTATAATTGCAATTTTATTTTTCAAAACTTGAAAACTTTCATTCTGTGACTTTTCTCAAGTCGTCGAAAGGAAACCTTTGGTGCAAAAACCAAAAAGAATCAGTCATTCCGTTGATTTTTAAAAACTACTTGTACTTGGAACTACATGAGCGGTCATTTTGACCGCTGTTGAAAATTCCGTTTCTTAATCATATTTTAAATATACTATGAATGCATTTTTTTAAGAAATGAAATCACTCATTTTCTCTTCTGATAAAGTGCCTAAACATTTTTGTCTCAGCACCCTCGATTTCATGTTCACATATTTCAGTAGGGAAACGTCATCATCCAAAATGACATACGTAATTATAGAATCGACACAAACACTGCAAAATATTTTAGTGAAAGAAATAATGAAAAATTAATGAAATACAAACACACACAGTAAAAACCTCGATAAGTCCTCGTTCACTTTGAAGAAAATTATGGTTGCTTAAGCGGAGTGACGACCTAAGAGATGCGCCATCAGTTTCAATGTGCAATACGGTGAAAACCGTAACTTGAAGTTATATAACATTTATTAAAATATGAATTTAAATTAACATATGAAAATTTATAGATCACAAAAAACAGAAACGGAATTTTATCTTTTTTTAAATTTGGTATTTTACTTATTATGGCAAAATACACAGGTACGCGCATGATTTTGTCCTAGTAATTTTTAATTTAGACTAATCAGAGCGACTGTTAGAATAGTTAGCTTTCCTCTACTGTATAACAACTACTAAACCTCTCATACACCTCGTCGACATTACTCTGCGGAATTTCTAACGAATTGGTACATTTGCGAATGTACGTGTAGTGAACCTGAAATGAAGTTTGATTTCGTGCAATTCTTTTTATGTGTAGTGCTGCCATCTGCAATCAATTTTTCCAACTATGAATGAAGTGCTATGATTGAATATTTGTGCCGTTGTAGGTATGTTGCTGTTTGTGGAGAGACTTTTTAAAATCGGCTCGCGTTCGCGGCTCGAAGTTGGGGTCCACAGAAAATCAACCTCAGTCGATTCGAAAACAGCCCTCACGATGCGAGTCCGTCACCATGACCTTTGAAGGACCGGACGCACCCTACTTCACATTTCTCAGATATCTAAGTGTTCCCCAAGGGTAGATTTGTCCGGAAATTTTATTAAATATCAAGTAACATAGGGATAGATTTAGGGCAATCGAGCCCAATAACAATGATTAATTTAGAAATCTCGCATATAACATCCGTCGATCGTCTCCCGGCACCGGGAACGTCCTTGAGGATCGGTGAACGTCTTCTGTTACCTAACTATGTCTGCATTCCACTCATGGTTACATAGTCATTTCATATTCTTGTACCGCAGCTTACGCTGCTGAGGGGAAGTGTACGTCCAGCTGTCATAATGTTCGTTTTCGTTTAGATGAAAGGTCTTCATTTCTCTATTCACTATGACCACTCGACCACCACAGCGGCTCTTCTACACAACTATTGCGCATTAATTTTACACATACATGACATTTAATTTTAGTGCTTTGAATTGTTTATCAGTTTTTCATGATACAAATACAAAGTAATATGGAGCATAGAGAGTCCGATTTTAACTTGAGGGGTGTCCTGGGCTCGACACAGCAAACATTAGAATGCCTGGTTCTAGGGAAAAAATGTCTGGTTTTTCAACGAAAACATTTTGTTCAAATTTGAAGCCCTAAATTAGTGACGGCCCGTGCAGAAGTTACGTCCAGCTCGGACTGTCCCTAACGTTTCCAGAACTTTTGTTTTCTTTAGTTAGCAAATGAACTTCCTCAGTGTGACTTTCGTTACTTGAGTTGTTCCGTTTTGGTGTACATGCATAAGTGGTTTCATGATCACTTTTGAACATATGGCAATTGCTGCTATCAAACTCTTTTTTTAAAGGGAGCCATAAAAAACATTTATGACCATCCTCTCTCTCTCACTTTTCCATAGTGACGGGTTAACCGACATTAGGGATGAGTAAACGGGGGTTTGATAACATTGTTATCTATGAAAGCTGGACGGGACGGAAGAAAATGATGACTTAACCGGAGTGACGACTTACCGAGGCTTTACTGCAATGAAAGAAATTGCATAATGAATTAAACAAATACTTAACCAAAAAGTTCAAAATTTTTTAGAGGAACTAATTACAGAATTAATCAAGATCTATAGCTGATGAATAATAATAATTTCAGGAATAATGAAATTTATACTCTTAATATTTCACATTAATGTGAATGAAAGAAATAATTTTTCAAAATACTAATTGAAATTCATATTTGAAGGGATAAATAATTTCAGAGATATAAAAGCTTCCAATAATTTGGAGCTTCTGTTCAACTCGGGGCCCGTTGGCCTATCCTTCAGGACACCATTGCACACCATAGTCCTTGTGCATCTGGATGCCGTCTTAAAATTCTGAATACAGAAGATATGAGGACAGTTTGACTTCCCGGCTGTTTGGGTTTCCGGAAAAGTTTTAATTTGGCCCGCAATGCGTCTGAAAGGTTGAAGACTCCTGGTTTAGATTACGAAATGAGGAGAAGAGTTATATTGTTAGGCAAGAGGCAAGGCAATCCCAAGCTCAAGTTGTGAGATCTCTCAATCATGCATAATGCCATTTGTGATTTGTAGAAATATTTACAGATAGATACAATTCATATGGATCATCATCGATCGCTATCGAGCCAAATGCTCTCCCCACCCGAGTAATTGGAATATTCTAAGAATGTCAGATGGCTAAGGAGCTACAGATAGCTGTGAAAAAAATTCAGAGATTTTTAAATTAAACTGAAAAATGGTGCCGAACAGTGTTACTTCTATTAGAATTCAGCAGAACTGCCCGTAGAACCATCCAAACGCATTGACCCATCTAAGCATGGCCCAGAAACCTCATGAGTATAAGAGATCTATCTTCGCAAAGAAATCTGCTACCATGATTTCCGAGAACAAGTACGTAGATATGTAGGCTGTTACTTCCAGATGAGAGGGAGAGAGTATGGTGCACTCGCATTTTTCTTGGTCTATGATTTTCAGACCAGACGACCCTGTATAAATGCAGGATTAGAGGGAAGTTCACTAAAAACTCCTGCCCGGGGCTAGAAAGGGTTTCACTCCTGGATGAGGATAACGGCCATGAGAAGTAAATATGGTCCAAAGGAGGCCATGGACGGAAAAGAAATGTTAATGCTATAGACGACAAAACTCGTCCACATGAGGTTGAACTCATGGACCACCACCTTCAAAATTAGGATATTCGGCATAGGTATTTCCGAAAGGGTAAAGGGTCAAGGTTGCAGCCAGAAATTTATTTTGTCGTGGGTACCAAAGTGATAGAACCATAATTTAGTTAGTGATTCCATTAGCAGTTAAATTAGTGAGTTAACTATATAATTCCATAAAAATTAGTCACTCTATAACATTTCGGAGAGGGGCCGGACCTTCTGGTCTCATTCTCGCTACGACCTTGGTAAGAGTGTCCAGAATTTGTGTGGGTGTGCGGATTTTAAACGAGGAAGTTCATAAACTTTTGATGCAGCTCACACTGGTTACAAATTGCATTGTACTCTTCCTACACAACTAAAAACAATTAGGAGATATGAAGTTTTTATTGAAATTTATTAAAATTTAATGATGAATAACTCTTGTGGCACGGCACAATTCTTTGTGAATACCTTACAATGTTCTTAATCAATGTTTTATCAATAAAAATATTTAAAAATCACAACTAAAAAAAGGAACTGCATTTCCTCTAATTGTTTCGAGCAGGTATAATTGTACGGCCTTGGAATTTGGCATTCAGCTGAATTTCTTCTCAGAATTATTCATGTGGAGCCGCATATCTAATGATTAATTTGCGGTAATTCAATTATATCGCGCACAGTACTGGTGGCGCATAAGGTGAAGTACAAGAAAATAAGAAACTATTCGAAAAGAAAAAAACTTGTGCATGGCTCTCTCTCACGTAACTTCATCCAACCTTGCCGATTCCATACGGTACAACGTACTATTTTATATATATGAGAGAGATAACCCTCTCCACTTTACTCTATATCCTTATAAATACACCCAACGGGTAATGTTACTCCCGCACCAACGTTACGAGATATACTCTTGCTCTCTCTCTCTCAACATGCCCCGAGAGATTTGTCAATGATACCTAAGGGTAGAAGGGATGGTATCCTTTAGCTCAAATGCATGCATGTGACAGCAAACGGTGGAATTATTCCGTGCATGAATTGTTTTCGGAGGAAAGGGTATAAAAGACAACAAACACTGAGAGAGGGCGTTATAGGTGGTGGTGGTGGTGGTATCTCACCTTCATGCAAATTCAACGGCAGCAAAGTGCCCAGGAGGATTGGCCCAAAATTAACTTTGCGCTAATTGACCGAAGATATAACCAGTGTTTATTTGAGAAAGGATCACGAGCACTTAAAGATAAAGTTCACAGTCAGTTACTGCTGCGGCGATAAATAAATAAGCGCGTATAGGCATATTTCACTGGGAAGTGGGTGGAAGAGTTTGTTCCCTTGATGTTGTTGTGCGTATGGTGTCGCCTCTCCACGCAGAGAGTTGCAGGATGGGTGTATGTATCATTTACGAAGAGGAGAGAAATTGCAATTTATGCTAAAACCGATTCTTCTCCGTTGACCCTTTGCATTTCAGCGGCTGGCGAAGCGTGATTTATATTCGATTACCCCCTACGACGTTACGGCAGCCACTTGCACTTACTTGGAATATTAATTAGAAAATTCGCCATCAATATATGATATAATTATACGGTTTCAATTATACCCTTCTGCATAATACGTGTAACTGATTTCTATATATATATGGATGCAGTTCCCCACTCCCCGTTCCTTCGACTCTAGTTAGTGGAGTGAATGGTGTTGGTTTCAGAGCCTATTATTGAATCAGTCAGCTTACTAGATGACCTGAGTTTTGACGTTGGGGGGTTACGGATTCGATGCGTATTTTCATTGAATTGTTGTTTTGATTTAGAGGTTTTCAGATTTTGGTGTAATTCGAACCCCTGGTGTTGAATTTACATTAACTGGGATAATGAAAGGGTTTCTCTAAACGAGTTTCAATTGGATGTGGTGCCATGAGGATATTGGCTCTTTACAACTTTTCTGAAATTTAATTACGTATAACTTGTTTTTTTCCTGTAATTTAATAAATGTAGCGCTTATTTTTTTTACGTAGTCGTACATGCGATAGCTTCAAATTTCATCATTTTTGTAACGGACATTTTCTGCACACGAAGGCTAATTAGACCGGGAACTACAATTTATCGCCGGTTCCGAACGGCAGCTGAGAGGTTGCTGCGCTTACCCTTCTGTGCAAGACTTGCTGCGGAAGCAGTCTTTTTCTGTGGTAATGTCGTCGCTTCTGTTGTACCCCTGTGTCAGGAAAGTTTCTGACAAGGATGAACCTGATATCGAACTCGCGACATCTTTAAACATCCTTTGGCACATTAGGCGAGTACCTTATCAACCTGGGCTACCGCGCTTTCGATTTTTTTTCCCCAGATTCATAAGGACTTAGTCTAATATACAGCGGCGTCATAAAGAACGGGCCAACGTGTCTCGAATTAACCAAGACCCCTTAAATTAATGAAAAATCCCATTCAGTATAAACCTCGATATAACGACACTCTCCGAACCAAGAAAAAATATCGTTGTATATGGTATCATTACAGCGAGGTTTCACTGTTATTTAAAAATCGGAACTTTCATTGGATATAAATCATTTTCTGAATCTCTGAAATTATTTCTTTCATAAATTCTTAAAGTAAAATATTATTGATTAATTCTTTGAATTAAGCGGCAATGACGAGATATCTTGCCTCCATAATACCCTCATATTTTAGCACTGACAAGTCCAGATATTTTGTAAAGTTGATTTCTCAATGGAATATTTTTTCCCTTAGTTTTCATATGTTGAAAATTGGCAAAAAGCATACTTCGTTGAAAGAGATATTGCATTTTGAAAAGAGCATAGTGATTTGCAATTGCCGATAAAAGTGTCAATTGCTTGATTGGAATTATTTTTTCATGTTATGAATTTTCACGAATTATTATATGAAATAATTTCTTTTACAAATTCTTGAAGTTATTTCAACATTTTCTGTAAAAGCTTTAGTTATGTATGGCGTACACTTTTCCCTCGGAAAAAAAAATCATGAAATAAGTTTACTAAAACGTATGTTTAATATTTTCAGCACTATTAAAGATACTTAAATCTCTGGCAAATATTTGAAGAAGGTCAAAACTGATTCACTGAAAATTAAGAGGAACTATTAACACTGATAACTGCGATATAATAAAATACCAAAATATAAACATTTCATTTAAAAACGTATTTATTTGAAAATAATGCTTTAGAAATTCGCAAATAATTCAAATCGTTTTTGATATTAATTCGGGTATAACAGTGTTTTCCGATACTTTTCTTCAAAAGGGATTCTAAACAGTGCTCTAGACAAAAGAAGTTTGTCAGAGAAATGTGAGCAGCAGCGTTGTTTTCCATACATGCAACCAATAATTTCTAACCCCCTTTATTTGTTAAAAACTGCTTTAACAGTTTTTCCGAAAAACATTAGTTTCTTTTCTTTCCAAATAACTAGCGATTAACATTGAACTCTGTTGTCTGATAAGGATTAAAACAAAAACAAAAACTAGTTAATAATTATTTTCACGCTTTTCTCAAAAGCAGAAAGTTGGTTTCCTGGACATCTCTTGAAAATAATTACACAGGCAAACATTATCTCTTACACTCTGAGGATATTACTTCCCCCCCCCCCAGATGTTATAATTTTTTTGCATAACATTTGTTTCTATCACAAACATATAACAAATTAGAAAAAAAATCATAGCTCAAGTTAACCATAGTTTAGAACACTTTTCTAGATTATAACAACTTCTTGTTGAAGTTTTACATTCTGCTGGTTTACAGAATGACAACTCTTCTGTTTTGTGTTTATCTTGTACAATTTACTTTTGATATGAGTGGCAACTATCAGTCTTGTTTACGCGGCCATGCTGTACGGTTGTATCTGTCTATCTCTCTATACAATTAAACTTATATTACGGGATTCCCTGAGCCCAGTCAATGTGTTTGACTATGAATTAGTTCCATAATTTTCACACTTCTAAATCAAACGTAGATAATAAAGATTTCTGACATGAAAATATGAAAAAAGAATGATAAAGTCGATGACGTTTGATCATCAGTATTCCTAGATGAAATATATTTTTCCAAAACAACATAAGTCATGGGTGCAAAACATTTGGCCCAAGTTCCAACTCATCCCATTCGAGAATTCAATCGGGCCTGCATGGGAATCCGAAGTCATAAGAAAAACCAACGTAGGACAATATGTTAAATTATATATTCATATGAAAAGTTAAATAAAAAATTTCCTGGTTATAATTATTGAATATAAAGCTCATAAATATGCATTAATCAAAAAGAGTTTATATAAATCGATTTCATGAATGCTTTCCATTAACTTTAGCCATCTAAGGTTGCAAAGTAATCTCCGGGGAACGAATCCAAAGTAATCTCCCCTTACAGTAAATTAATATTAGCTAGCTCTAATATAATATTATAAACAAAAAAAGTGTAGGGAATTTTGATCCCGGATGTTTATCCGTAAAAAAACCGTAATGCAAATCTCGTAGGGCATTGAATCCATAATTAAAAGTAATTCTGTCGAGACCTTAATGAAATCATCCTTATTACAATGAAAAATAGTATTTGAATCACGGAATTCGCTATCAGAGAATATAAAAGACTCAAACAACAATCCAGAAGAAAGGTGATCATTATAAGATTCCTAATTACTTTATTTATGCCAGAAATAAGAAAAAATAACATTCTATTTTCAAACACCGGAGAAGGATTCACAGAATCGAAGCCTTTGTTGGAATTTCCGCCATCGCAGTTAATAATCAACAGAGATGCCAATAGTATTATAGTTCTGTGACACATCAAATAAAAAACGGGTATATTATTAGACGAGCCCTTGAATCACACCAAAAGTATTTCCTTATTATACATGCAGCGAAAATGATAATAATTGAAAAGAAAATAAATAAATAGAAACTCTCAATATATGCAATCGATAGAAAATATTCTCAATGAGAAATAAATTAAAGAAAGAGGACCTTTCTTTCTGTTCTCATCAAAACCCACAGGTTGATTGACTGCGCGACCACGTATACCTACCTACCAATCAAGTCACTTCTTTCCGTGGCCACAGTAACATTCTGCCCATCCATCCTACCTACGGCAAAAAAAATCATCAGAAGCCTGCTCAAAGAGAAGCTTGACTGCGTCAGAGGACCTCTCGGTGTGACCTCCGCATAAATATCAGTACACGGAAAAAAAGTCACCTTTCCATTAGTAACTCCTAACCCGTGACCGCCATTACTTACTAATTTATTTTCTTGCTCAAGGGGGTGACTTTTTTGCTATTGGTTGATTTCTTGTGTGGCGAGGGCATATAAACCCAATAGCAACAAAAAAATGAATTTCGTGAGAGCATTAAGAATATTAAGACTGTGGACTTATTTCTCTCTTTGGCCTTTAAAACAGTTGGTGAGATTGGAAGCGAGGTTTTTCTGCCCGCGCTATCTTCGCTTTTTTCCTCTCTATCTCTTTTGAGCAATTACCCAAATCTTCTTGATCGTTTTTATTTTCTTTTCTTTGCTTTTACCGATTCCAATTATCGTTGACTGCCGGTGACTCGGAACATGACAGCATGAGAGATAAGAAAAAAAACCGAAAATATACTTAATAATGTAAGAAAAACAATTAATTTTTTGGTTTTTCTGCGTGTGTGAGTCATCGTTACTCTGAATCCTTTTCCCTCGAAACCTCAATACGATCGAGGACAAAACATGAGTTTTTTCTGATTTTTTTTTTACTTGTCGATTTTTACCTGATTCGAAACTTTTAGTACATTAAGAATTTTTGAAATGTTTAAAAATATATGTTTCTATTCAATTTATTTTTTAGGTAATTGTTATCATTATTATTATATATTATTACTATTATACTTATTGAAATTATTATTGATTCTCATGTAAAAAATGTATTGTAATGTATGAAGGGTGCATTCGGACTGCAAATTCCTGGTGAACCGTTGATTTTAGAGGCATATTGCTAGTTAGAAAAAATATTCAAATAACGTGTGGACCACAAATACGCCATCCATATTGCAAGGATTTGTATAGTTATTAAAATGAAATAAAAATTAACTTCTTATATGGGTACCTTGTGTTAAAATAAAACTCCAGATGGAACGTTGTTGCCCTTTCTCACCAGAGACCAATAAAAAAAATTCTACATTTCTGAGTACAATATTAGCTGAGGTATTTTTGAATTCAAAAAAATGGAGAAAATTTTGGTAAAAAGCAACATAAACTAACGAAAAATGCTTTTCCCCGCTAATTTTGGGTTTTCTTCCAAGTTTTTTCTATTTTAAAATATCTCAGTGAATATTTCACTTTTTTTTTGTTGTTGGCCTTAGGAGAGACATGACAACAACTTTCTGATTGGGTTTTTGACCACAAGGTGCCGGATAAATTATTTTTTTTTTTTTTTCATTTTAATAGCTATACAACCACTTGCAATATGAATGACGTAACTGAGGCCCTAGCCAGCTGCCAGAAGGCATTGCAGAAGATAGGCATTGTCATTCGATTAACTGACGATGGCAAAATTCTCATGGGAGGGCTATCATCGCATAATCTTGTTTATAATTTCGATTGTCGATTGGCGTTTTATGTTTCGAGTTTATTATATGCTCCTGTTATATGATTTTAGATTGACGATCGTCCTCATATATATATATATATATATATATATATATATATATATATATATATATATATATATTATATTGGTAGCCTTCGTATGAGGCGACAATGCTTTGTTTTTATAATGAAACGTTCCGGATACACCCACCCTTCGGGAACGCTTCGATAGATGGAAAGCGGGGTGTGTCCGCTCTTCAAAGGTCAAAGATAGCGCATAAAGCACATGCTGCCAGGACAAAAGTGTACTCGGAAGTATGCCTGAGCGGAGACTTGGAGGCTAACATTCCATAGACCAGTCGAGCTAGCAGATCAGCCAACTGTACGAGGAGTGTAAGCAGAGAGATCTTGTCCGCACTCGTACCAAGTCTCTTGGCCTGACCACTGATCTGTCCCAAGAAGTGAGGACTTCTCATGCTCACCGCAAAGACAGAAAATGCCATAGTGAGGAACAGTGGGTGACGAAGGTATCGCAGAGCCATCAATTCCATAACAGCAGTGCGTACCTTCTCGCGGAGTGTTGTTTTTTTTTGCGGCAGGATTAGCTGCATCCTTTCTTTCCTCGGCAGGAACCTCTTTCTCCTCCAGAGGAAAGTGACTTTCCGGATTGGCGTAAATCAGTCCACTCAAAGAGAGAAGAGCGAAAATTCCAGACAGTGCCAGGAAGCCGTAGTGCATGCCCGCCGCATTCGAAAAGTGGCCTCAGTATGTAGGGCATAATGATTGCACCTAAACATCCACCAGAGAGTGCGATCGTCATAGCGATCGTCGTTATTTTGATACTTTTTCTAATTGGAAGTATGCGCCTAAGATCAACGGTTTGCCAGTAATTTGCGGTACGAGAAGTTGGCTAGCCTGCATAATATTTAGAAATACTTTAGAAAAATTTAGAATATATATGTTTAGAACTTTTATAAATATAGAAAAGAATAGATTAGAATATTTAAGAGTTTAAAAAAATTATAATGTTGTTCAGAGAATTTTAGCACTATTTTAGTATTTGGAATTTTAATATAACTTTTTCATTATTTCGAATTTTTATAATGTTTTTATTATTTGCAATTTTTATAGCGCAGGCCTGTTTAAAATATTTAAAATTTTAGAATATATTTTTAAAATTTATCATTTTCACATCAAATTTTTTTAATGTTTTATAGAATTTTTTTAGAATGCTTTCAGATTTCTTAGAATATTTAAAATTTTCATTCATTTTGAATTTTTTAAATAATTGCTTAGCAATTAAATATCAGCTTTCATGAGCTCCCATCCAAGAGATAGATAGATAGAACCACTCACAACCCCTGAATGATGCAAAACACCTTACTTTCGTTATTTCAAAAGAGGCAGAGTTGTGTCGGAAAAGTTAGCAGAGATTTATAGCAGTGGCTCCCCGTGCCCGCAAGTATCGAATCACTCGCGTCGCTCTTCCCATGAAGACAGCCATCAAATCGATGCAACGCACAAGCCATTTGACTAAAATGTGTAGCTGAACCCAATGATTAGGGAGAAAAATTGCACATGTGCCTAGTGGCTCATAAGGGCCAGCCTGGGATTTCAAAAGAAGTGTGGAAAAGACTTGTGGGCAAGTAAGAAGAAGTTGGCATGTTGAAGTGGGAGAGATTTAAGAATGGTCTAAATGCACAATGTATACAGAAAATATATACAGCGATTCCACTGTGACGGGAAACGAAGAAACAAAGCTTCCGTCCACAGTGCTGGGCAGTTTTGTTTCCCTTTCCTGTTACGGAATATGCAATATACACACACAGAAAATACACGGAGCCTCCACTGCGTCGGGATAGAGTAATCAAACAGAGCCTCCGTTGACAGTGCTGGACATTCAAGAGATACTTTTTAAAAGGTGATTTTGAAGTTGTTTTTTTTTGTTGTCGAATGTGCCAATCATTTTTTGATTTAGGTACTTTGTGGATTCATTTCCGATCCTTATTTTATTTATTGGTCATTTTGCAATAAAGACTGTTGGAATGGAAAAAAAATCTGATAAAATTTGATCTTTACAATATAATTTCGTACAATAGACATTTGTGTTTTCGTGTTTGTCAGCGTTAGTAGTAGTGAATTGTGCATTTCTGGGCCGTAGAAGCTCCCATGAGCTAACCATAATTTCTCTACTACTGTCACATCTTACTACGACTCTCCCATAGACGCTACTACGGCCCAGAAACGCACATATCATACACCCCGATAGTGAGAGGATACAAACTCTTCGTTCTGTTAGTGTAGACAACAAGCGTGACACTCACTACTCTACTAGCGTTTATCTGTTAAACATCAATAGCTCTAGATACCACTATACTACTACTTAACCGTAAATGTACATTGTACACAATTTCTAACGAATTGGTACATACAGGAACTTGTTATGTGCGTGTGCATATGCGGGGCACTAACGCATTTATGTTGTCGGAGTCACGCCTGTTTCGTGTTATGCTAGTGCTGCCATCTGCCTTCCATATTTGGAAGTAAAGATGACAAATAATTGGGTTTCATGTTGTTTAAGTAACGTATTCAAGGTCTTCCTACTCTCTGCCGGGAGCTATTTTCAAATGGTAGACCGGCTTGCATTCGCATCTCAAAGTTGCAAAACCGGGCCCTAGATGTCCTAAAATGGTATCTAAGAATCTGAATCATTTCATGGTGTTGCTTGCATTCCGTAGTAAATCATTTTTATTTATTCCTTACAAGATTTTTGCCTCGTCAAATACTCATATAATCAGATACAGGGGCATTTGTCGTAGTATTTCATTTCAAAACTGGAAATTCTATATTGAACATTCACTTTTTAATGAAGATAGTTTTTATGGGGCTACTATGGGCTATACTATACTCGTCTTAAAACTTCCAGTCCGGAATTTACCGCTTCCGAATCAAAGTCGATAGCAACTTTCCCTATCTTTTTGTCATATAAGAAAAGTGACTACGCAAAGAGAAAAATTATGACCTTTAACGGCAAATAATGGAATTCAAACATTCCAAAGTATCCTGTTTACATCAGTGTTTAACCCTTACAGCGGCATTGACAAGATATCTTGCCTCACTTGATGGCTTGTATTTCAGCAATTACGAGATTACTAACCTCCTTAAAACCCTCTTATCACGCAATACCGAGCCCAAAGACGTTTGTAAATTAAGCTTCATCTTCGACCATGTTTTACCTTCCCTCTCCCCCAAATCAACTGTCAGTGGGTGGAATCAGCTTTTGTTCAAAGTATGATAACTGTAGGCAGACGAATGGTGAATGAAGCTCAGAACTCTGCCGCTGGACTTATCTCGTTGCCGAGATTTCTCCGTTCCCAGCTTTGTGGCAGAGTCTGGAACACTTCATTAGCAAGTCAGAAAGGGTAGTATAGACATACTACTTCACTTCGGGGTAGTATAGAAATATACGTACGGTGTAAGTGATACAAAAGATAGAGAGTGTTTCTCTTTCTTGTTTTTTATTATTGTTCTGGGCGTAGGGTGGAGCACTTATCGGCTGCACAAAATAGGAACAAATGGTCTTCCTGAAAAAAAAGGGGAGGGGAGGTTTATAGAGGATTTAGTGATTTCCACTGCGGTTGTCACTATTAATTTTCTCCGTCACGACCGCACTCCATGGCGATGATCTAAAAGCGGAAGAGCCTGGTCGTGCTCGGCCTTTTCTGTTCTGTGGTTGTTAGTACGCGGATCAGTAAAATTTTAAAATCCGCTTAAGGGTAAATAGATGGCGCAACAAAAAATACCATAAAAATAATTCTGTCTAGAACTTTTTGTTTTGATGATATAGAATGGGGATATTTTCAGGATGGAAAAGTTATTTTTTAATAATTCAAATATTAATATTCAAAGTTGTGGCACGTTTTGTGCCACATTTTTGGATATCACGTGGGAATATTTTCTAAAATTCTCCTCAATTTACAGGTGAAATATTTTGAGCCTCGACATGTGGGAATAAACATCGATTCCAAACTGCTTCGGCAAAGGATTCCGTCATTACAGGCACAGGAGGCAAATCTCGAAACAAAGTGCCTTTTCGCAGGCAGCAAACCAATTGAGCATGAATCTCGAGATACCATCTGCAATGCAGGGGAACGAACGACACTGTGACGCTTGCTTGCATTTCCGCAAAACTATCTTCTATAAGAGGAGTGAAAATAACAAGGAAAAAAAAAAAAGATTGAATCATCGAACAATTTTACAACCCAGAGAAAATTCTTCTGGAACCATTCCGGCCAACTACAGCATGCGTAATATTCGGTTGGTTGAAAAGGGAAGCGAAGAAAAGAAGCCTTTAACACCACACACACAATCCACATCAACACCTCCGTACCCTTTCCTATCTACTCTAATATCTTGAATGCGGATGGCAAAGGGTGAACAGAGCAATCTCGCCAACCAATATCCGTCAAGGAAACACACAAATATATGTTCACACTACTTGTTCGAGGAGGAGAGAGAGCCCTTATTCCCAGGGCCAAAGGCTTTACCATCGTAAAATTTATAGCCGTTCTGCAACGGAGGAGGCTCCCGTTCGAAATTTTACTCTCTCTCTCTCTCTCTCTCTCTCTCTCTCTCTCTATGTAGATACACACACAGAAAGAGAGAGAGAGAGATCCAGAATTCTGATAAAAATCCGATTCATGAATCCGTACAAACCAACCGAGAAAAGTGATGGAGGCAAGAGCCAGAACATTGGAAATATTGTACGTGGTGTATGGTGTATGTGTGTGGAGAGGGAGTGGCGATATGCAATTCCGAACTCATCTTTTCTGCCATGTAACCATTCTTCTAAAAATAAGAAAGAGAAATGTCGTTCAATTGCCTTCGACTTTTATCTTATCGGAAAGAGACCGAGAGTTCGTCTCTCTCTCTCTCTCTTGTTGTAAATGCTGAAGAAGTGGTTGTCAAAAAACCTGAAATCGTGGTTGTCGCTGAAGTGGAGCCACTTTCCTCGAACTGGAGGAAGCACGGCAATTTCTCTCTGTCAACGTAATTCTTTTGGATCGAAAATATATATCTATATATAAAGAAGAATACTTTTTTTTTTTTGGAGAAAAGACTAAAATTGTTATATATATCCATGAAGTGTCATCGATCCGAACGAGGCTGGGACAAAAAAAGTGGCACCAGAATCTACCCTGTGTGATGCAATCGAGAGTTGCTGGGATGATTTTCCTTAGAAAAAAAAATTTGGGGTAGGCTGTGCCATATAGGCATGGCCGCAAGTTTTGACGTGAATAAGTTAATTATGCCATGAATCGTGTGGTAGGTACTGATATAATGAAATTGATATAATCGAATTTGTTTTGGAAATAGCTAACAGACGATACCGATGCCGTCAATTTGCGTTGCGAACTTCTCAGAATATAACGTAAAACGATTTTGATACGAATGCGGGCCGCGAACCTGGTGCTCATACCAGAAAGCGCATTTAACATCCGCAGAGTATATATATATCATAGAATTTAATATCTGCAAATACACACATTTTCGGAACCATGATAACATATGAAGATGATCGGTATTATTGTATTCTTAAAACGACATTAATACATTAACAGCTGAGATCAATCATGACCTTCGTTTTATTAGAAATGGTTTGTTGCAAATGATCTAACCCTAATTATTTAATCGTTATAATATCTAACAGGCGATGCCATTGTCTTTCATTTGCGTTGCGAATCTCTCGAGGTATAGCGTAAAACAATTCCGCTATGAAAACGGGCCGCGGATGTGGTACCAAGACTGTCAGAAGTATCAAAACGAGTGTGGCATCATTTAATTTGGCACAGAAATGCCTATCAGACGCCATTATTGCTTTCTATTTGCGTCTTGCGCCTCTCAGGATATAATGTAAAACTGTTAAATTCCCGCTCGCGGGTTGTTAATGGTGTTGCCCGAGTTTTGTATGGTGAATTGTTAATCTCGGACCAATGGTGCTCCGGGGATATAGAATGTATATATTTTTAACGTGTAGATTGAAAAGTGGTAATCGGGAACACCAAATTCCTGCTCGCGGGTTGTTAATGGTGTTGCCCGAGTTTTGATTGAGAAAATAAATGCTCCCTCCTGTAAGTAACTCATAATGTAAAACTGTTTCGTTGCGAAAGCAGGCCGTCAGCCTCATGCCCGGACCAGTAGAGGCATCATGACCGGAGTGGTACCATTGGATTTTTTTTTAAATCAAGATCTGTTCCTAGACATAAAAAAAACACTAATATATTCTGAATACTTCCTGAGATATGAGCGGTTAAATTATTTCGTTTATTCAACTTTTATGCGAATGCTCCCAGAGTATCGTCAGATGATTCAAAAGACGTATTCACGTCAGAGAACAAAAATAAGTCAGATCTTTACTTTACCTCCTCGACTGTGAAATTACTGCAGATGATGTCAAAGAATCATCGTATTTGGATTCAGTGAACAGTGGAAAATATCCGGAAAACATGATTACATCCATGTCTGTATTTATTGATGGCATCGGTAGATGGAAAAATGTTGACGACTGTTCAAACTGTCATGGAATATTCCTCGGGTGTTTTGTGAATGAACTTTTCACGGTCAATTCGAAATTCGTATTTTTTAGGATAAAAAATTTTCTGGTTGCGTGAATTTTGGCCATTGGACTTCATATCGTAACAGCTTATATCTTGATTATAATTTTTGTTAATTGCGTTTTTAATTGGGTTGCTATATTTTTGAAATATATGACATCCATATTTTTATGGGCATCTTTTTCTCATCCACCTCGTTGGGAATTTTGCCTGTTGTGGCGTTGCATTTGTATTTGTATAACTGTATCTAGTTTTCCCACCAATTATCTAAAAATAAATTTACAGGGTGATTTGTGGAAGGGGGGGGGGAGAGGGTGTCTAATAGTGCCGTTAAAGCCCGGGCTGAGAGTATTCAAAAATTAATTGCTTTTACTGAAACAAGCATGCGGATTTAGTTATGAACATTCTGTACCTCAATAAGACATTGCTCCAAGTTATTTTCACCAATACGCATGCGCACTGTCGACAGCTGCTTTGAGACTTGAGACGCTGTTAGCAGTGATTTACCTTGGAAAGAGGGTACCTTGTACTCATATGGGACTTTATTAACCAGCCAAAAAAAAAATTGTATGATTTGTCCTCTGCACTCATCTTAAATACAAATACAAACATAGAGACCGCAACAGACAAATTTCCTGGTGAAAAAAGATGCCCATAAGAAATATGGGTGTAAATTATAACTAAAATACAACAAACCAATATAAAAGCACATAGCTCCAGAATAATTAATAATATACAGGGTAATTCAGAAAAGATGGGAAGAACTTCAAGAGGTGATAGTACACACCAATACAAACAATTGTCACCGAAGAATGCATGGTCTAACATCAAATGCAAACGCGCTAGCGCGTTTCGAAACGGCATTCCTGTTGAAATTTATCGGAAGAAAAAAGATCACCATGCATGAAAATGTAACCTGCAGAAGAAGAAAACGCATACAAATCTGCGTCACAGTGAATAAAAGTTCCGGACTTCCAGCCCTGTCAAGTTATTCCAGCGTGCATTTTAACAGTTGCAACGTACGGGATAAGGCGCACTTTAGTAATTCTGGAAAAGCCGACATGCATTTCACACCCATTTCACACCCTGTGAAATGCATGTCTGCATACGGTGTCTTCTTCTTCCCCAGGTTACATTTACATTCATATGATATTCTTTTTCTCCCGATAAATTTCAACAGGAATGTCTTTTTAACGTTTGCGGAGCGGCCGTTTTGAAACGAGCTAGCACGTTTGAGTTTCATGTTAGACCATGCATTCCTTGATGACAATTGTTTTAATGGTATGTACTATCACCGCTTAAAGTTTTTCCCATCTTTTCTGAATCACCCTGTGTAATGCTACGCCCATAAAAAAAGATTATAATTATCTAATGTAAATATATGTATAACTTCTCGATATATCCCAATATGAAAATCGTACTTCTTCTTCAAACGCGTCAATTCTATTAGAATTCACGCCCCCGGAGGTACGCCCTGCGACATCTCAACCTGGAATTATTCCTTATTAAACGATATTAGTGTCCCCTTGTCAAAGCAGTTGATTGACGGCGCATTAATAACACATGATCCATTTTATTCTTCCCTTGAAAATTTTAAACACTTCGATCATATTCCCCGTCGCCGGCGTTCCTCCAATGTATAGATATTCAAGATACCAAGTCTCTTCATAGCTCTTCTCTGCACCCCTTCAGTTAAATTTATTTCCCTCTGTAGATATGGGCTCCAATACCTTAGGACATGTTCCAGTCCAGGACGAACTAAGCTTCGGAAAAGCGGAATAATGACTTTAGGAAAACGCGGAGAGATCTTTTTAAGAATGAAACCGAGCATTCTATTCGATGTTTTGACCACCGATGAACAATGTTCAGAAAACATAAGCTCGTCAATGAGAATTCCCAAACGGGTTACCTTACTTGAATCCGGGATAGTATTCATTCAATTCGAGAGTGAAACGTGGGGTGTTCGGCTCAAAATGAGCGACCGAGCCTACCGATACTTTCCATACTCTTAATGGCGACAAAAATTATTAGATTTTGAAGGTTTCACCTTGACCTGTAGGTTGGAAAGCATGATCGATATTAGGTTATACAGTCTCGCAGAGCTTTAGCTGAACAATGTTAAAATGGGCATATTAAATTATCAAAAAAAGAGTAGAGTAAAACAGGATTTTCAAAATTTTATTAGTTTTAAAAATTTGTTGTTTAACAACTTGGATCGAGAAAAGCAAAATCTGGCATCTTGTAGAATTATTCCAAACTTAATTTATTCATACACAAACCATGATATATTATTTTTTCTTTCAAAACTTCAAACTATCCAAAAAAATTCGGGAAAAAAAATTTAACAAGAAATTTTAACATTGATATATACATAAATTGAATAGAAAACACAAGTGTACTTCATAGAAATGATCCAAAATTCGAATTAACCGAGTTCCACAGTACACAGAACGAGCAATAATAGCGTGCCCCGCGAAATTTGACGGAAAACGCGAAACGCGATATCCACGTTGCCAGCGACTGGAGGGTAAATATTAGTTTAATGACTATAAAAATGAATCACTCACTCTACACACTTAACCAAATTCTTCAGGATACGGGGGAAAAATAAATTTTTAGAATCCATCGCCTTTTTTATCTTCCAGATCATCTAAGAATTTATAGTCAAAATTGTGCACTTAAGGATAGTGATCAAAACCCTCACGTGGCATCCATCTTCCTCGATAGCACAGATAACTCTTCACGATGAGATAATCGGATATAATCGATCAGTAAATTATATTCTCGTAATATCCTTAAAAGTAATGGCATTTACGGAATATTTCTGAATAGGCATTCTACGGGCACACACACAGAGATAAAGTGAAAGCTACTCATAGAATAAATACGTCGCTGTATGAAAGCACGTCGAATAGCATAACAAATGGCGTTGTTTGTAAATCACAGCTCCCATCCTGGAAATATCAGCCGCAAAAATAGTCTCGGAATACGGCAAATAATGGAAAAAAAAAAAAAAAAAAATCCGAATGGAGAAGTTGGTTGGTGGTGGTAGGCGAGGGAAATGACATCTTGTCAAGGCTATTGGAGATGGAGGATGGAGAAGGATACCTTATTTATTGCAACATTACGCCGAATGACACTAGGGCCGTCGGACCATTATAGTATTTCTTGGACGCGAGACTCTGACACAGACATTTACCATCCTTTATGTTTCTGCCCGACGTCCTCTCTCTTCTCGAAGAAAACCGTATAAGAAATAACCCACGAGACATTTTTTCTTGTTCTTTTTTGTCCTGGATATATTCCTTCCCATTCTCGTCCAATTCTTAGTGTTGTCCGATTGTTTGGGACGGGGCTCCAAGCGGGCACATCCAGAGGCTTTTATATATAGTGTATAACATATCCCGAGTCTATCTCCCATATTTGAATCTTTTAGGATAAAGTTTATGTAATAAGAACTCCAGATGATATTATTGAGTTGGATTTGTTCCTCTGCAATAGTTTTTTTTTTTTTTTATGGTTACATGCGTTCTTTTCAGTGAGTTATGGTCATCGATATGGGAAAAAATGGATTTGAGTTTTAATTTAATACTCAATTCGGGAATTTCGAATTTTCTGGAAATCTGCATTTTCATCTAGAAATAAATAATTCTGGAGTTATTTCTTTCATAAATATAAATAAATTCTGGAATTTTTTCTTTCATAAATTATTAATTTTCATCAATTCATGAGTTCTGAACTTCCGTCACTTTCGGAACTCTGAATTTTAAACAATTCTGGAATTATTCCTTTCATAAAATCAGAATTTTCATCCAATCTGAAATTAATCCTTTCATAAATTCAGAATATTCACCCATTCTAAAATTCTTAATTATCATCCATTCTGGAATTTATAATTAAGATCAATTCCTGATTTTGAATTTCCATCAATTCTGGAATTCTGCATTCTATAAATAAATAATTCAATATAAATAATTATCAATAAATAAATAATTATCAATAAATAAATAATTCAATATAAATAATTATCAATAAATAAATAATTCAATATAAATAATTATCAATAAATAAATAATTCAATATAAATAATTATCAATAAATAAATAATTCAATATAAATAATTATCAATAAATAAATAATTCTGGAATTATTTTTCAGGAATTATTAATTTTCATCAATTCAGAATTCTGACCTTCCGTCACTTTCGGACCTCTGAATTTCCATCAATTCTGGAATTATTCCTTTCATAAATTCCGAATTTTCATCCAATCTGAAATTATGAATTATCATCCATTTTATGGAATTTATAATTAAGATTAATTCCTGATTTTGAAATTCCATCAATTCTGGAAATCTGCATTTTCATCCAGAAAGAAAAGGATCTGGAATTCTGTATTCTATAAATAAATAATTCAATATAAATAATTATCAATAAATAAATAATTATCAATAAATAAATAATTATCAATAAATAAATAATTCAATATAAATAAATAATTCAATATAAATAAATAATTCAATATAAATAATTATCAATAAATAAATAATTCAATATAAATAATTATCAATAAATAAATAATTCAATATAAATAATTATCAATAAATAAATAATTCTGGAATTACTTTTCATGAATTATTAATTTTCATCAATTCAGAATTCTGACCTTCCGTCACTTTCGGACCTCTGAATTTCCATCAATTCTGGAATTATTCCTTTCATAAATTCCGAATTTTCATCCAATCTGAAATTATGAATTATCATCCATTTTATGGAATTTATAATTAAGATTAATTCCTGATTTTGAAATTCCATCAATTCTGGAAATCTGCATTTTCATCCAGAAAGAAAAGGATCTGGAATTCTGCATTCTATAAATAAATAATATAATAATTATCTATAAATATATAATAATTAATATAATAATAATATAATAATAAATATTATTATTAATAATATATATTCTTAAATATATCTCTTCTATAAATTCTTAATTTTCACCATTTCTAAATTTTTTTCCTCACTTATTCTTTATATCATCGTTCCTGGAATTACAAATGCCAATTTCTTTTCCAATTCATCGATTCTGAATTTTCATTTGGTCCTCATTTCTTGTCTATTTTTTTGTATGAATATTTTTCGACATTCTTGTATATTTTTGAATAATGTATGAATTCTTTTGGATGCTGATTCCGCTTTCCCAAAGAATATGCGAAATCGGAGATAAGGGGACCCGAAATTACTAATTCGACTCTGGCCACACTGTTATTTTCGCACCTGGCCCAACGCCTGGTAAGAAATCTGGATGTGGATATCAGTGGATATCATATCATAATATACAGGTACTGTAAGTCCTATTGCGGTCTTTATCTCATCAACGATTGGTTGTAAAGGTAGGGTTTTAAATTTAAAACATGCTCAAAATGTGTCCAAAATTCACTCTGTTCGACTTTTGATAGTGAAAATTCAGTGTTTCATGAAATAACACATCTAAATTTTTTATGCTCTTTCTCCCATGATCCAACTCTTTCAAATAAAAAGTTGTTGCCCCTCTCTCTCCCCTGAGACCAACAAAATAAGTCCACGTTTCTAAGTGCAATATTCGCAGAGATATTCGAATTCAAAAGTTGGAGAAATTTTGAGGGAAAGTACAGCATAAATGAGGGAAAGGAACGTTGTCCGTTAGTTTTTGTTGCACTTTCATAACTTTTCCCAATTTTTGAATTCTATATAATGTCTTACCGAATATTGCATTTTAGAAGCATGGTATTTTTTCTGTTGGCCTCAGGAGAGACAGGGCAACAATTTTCTAATTGGCAGCTAGAGAACAAGGGGAAGTGCATAAAAATTTAGGTTTTATATTCTGCTGCTCACTGCATTTTCACTCTCAAACTGGTTACATGACAAGTTTTGAAGATGTTTTGAACATTTTTGAAATAGGAACCATAACTCTACGACGGACGGTTGATGAGATGAAGCCTGCATTAGCACTTACAGAACACCCTGTATATATGGACGTGGTTATCAATAGGGACTCTAATTTCACGATTCCTTGATTGCTTAAATGAACTAAATAATTTGACGTTAAAAACACAATTATAAGTAAAGCTAACAGAAAAATTCACACGAATCATTTTCAAATATGTTTAATCCATTCAAAATTCTCCAAAGCCGTTGAGAAACATATTACAGAGTCTTTCATTGATTCTAATTAGCAACTAACCAATTTTCTTTTATTACTGAAAAGCCATTCATTTTAAAACATCAAAGGCTCCACATCAAATAACTTGAGTACACACACAAAGCATCGTTATAAGCCCCATGTTTGCATTCCGTTTTGGAAAGTTATCGATATAATTGAATCGAATTTTTTTTTTCCCACATTAATTAGCAATTAATAGTTCAAGTTTTCCACGAAATTATCCGAACCGTATAAACGATCATGTATTCAGGGGGGATAAGGACGTGGTAAGAACAAAAATGAATAATTTCATAAAATGATTCAAAAACCAAACGCGTCGTTTGTGTGTGTACTTAGGACGCCTCCCAATTTTCTTGTGCAAACATGTGATTGCGCCAGCAGCAAGCTCTAGCTTGAAGCAATACACGATGGAGGTAATATCCTGTTTTAACAATGATTTAGCAGCATGCCAATGATTATAAGCCTTCGAATTTACATCCGACTCCCGCTGTCTGATACAACCGGTGAAATCTTTTCTACAAACAAGCACGTCAATCAAATAGAAGGACTCCGTTCTTTAATTGGTGGAAGGAGAGAGGAGCAAAAAAAAAAAACCAAAATGGCGGGGATAAATTGACGAACAAGCAATGGCTCCTACAGAAAATTCTAAGCAAAAATATACAAAAAAAAAACGGGGCAAGTAAAAATCATGTCAACCATTCTGAAAAGAGCGCAAACATGAGTGTTTGAAGTGAAAGCGGGCCCCCGATTTTTCCAATAATATCTGTCACGAAGTATGTAGTTGAAAGGACGGTTCGACCCTTAGTTCTTTTTTTTTTGTACTTCCTTGACCTCCTTGTCCTCCTTCTCCTAGCTTCAAAGTGACCCTAAATTGGGCCGAAATAATAATATAAAAAAAAAAATTCTAGAAAAGACGTCAAAAGAAAATGACAGCGAAGAAATGAAAGCACGTCGGTTTCTAGACAGCAACAACATCCATGATAAACGTATCTCCTTCTCTTGTGTTTGTGTTTTTTTTTTTAAAGAAAAACTAAAAGCACACACACAATGTTTCTTTCATTTTTGCTCTTAAAACTATTCAATTATATGATTTGAGTTTATAAATTATATTTGACCTTAAATATCCATTAGTAGGTTGTGATTGTTTTTTGGTTTTTTTTGTCGGAATAGATAAGAAAGTGCATTAGATTAGACAGAAACAAAGGATATTGTCGAGAGATTATTTTGTAAAATAAAAAATGACTAAATATATGTTTTACATTGAATACAAAGTACAGGGTGTCCTAAAGGGGTCTTTATCTCATCAACCGTAAGTCGTGGAGTTATGGTTTCAGTTTAAAAAATGCTCAAAAGTTGTTCAAAAATTACCCGTTTTGAGAATGAAAATACAGTGTGTCACAAAATAAGATATCTAAATTTTTTAAACGCTCCCCCCCCCACCCCTGTTCTATGACTTCCAATAAGAAAGTTGTTTTCGTGTCTCTCCTGAGGCCAACGAAAAATTGTTCCAACTGCAATATTCGCTCAGGTATTACAAATCAAAAAGTTGGGAAAGGATAGCTTAAATGATGTCGTTGTGGTGGTGGAGTGGTCATAGTAATGGGCTTGCATCGTGAGGTCCCGGGTTCGAACCTCACCATCGCCATACTGGTGGTGGGCTGGTATTGGTTTTCTATGGTTCCCAGCTTCGAGGTGTAAATGTCCCGCCGCAGAGAGAAACAGACCTACACAACGGTAGAATTATTCAATCAGTACACTCTTCACTCAGAGTTCGAGAAACTGATGGCAGATGCCAGCACACTACACATAACAAGCATTACACAGAACCAAAATTCACGTCAGGTTCACATACAACGTACCAACGTGAGCAAATTCGTTTAGAAATTCCTCCGAGGAATATGTACGAGGTGCATGCGTAGTAAAGTAGTAATAGTAACATAAGTGATGGAAGAAGAAGCGTTGTCCGTTAGTTTTTGCTTTTTTTTTTATAACTTTTCTCCGATTTTTGAGTTGAAATATTTCAGCGAATATAGATAGGGCAATAACTTTCTAATTGGCTGTTAGAAGACAAGGGGACTGTATAAAAATTGAGATTTTTTTTCACTTTGTGACACACTATATTCTCCCTCTGAAAACTGGTAAAGGGAAATTTTTGAACGCCTATTCAAAATTTTTTAAAATTTGAATCATACGTCTGCGGTGGACTTTATCAGATTATGGCTGCATCAGCACTTACAGGGTTTTACCACCCTGTACACAGAGTGCATAGCTAACTCCCCTCGCCACAAATTGTTGGCGAACCGTTGATTCTAGGGACATACTTCCAATTACAAAACAGTATCTAAATTTCAATACCTCAAATAAGCCATTCATATTGCAAGGGGTTGTATAGTTATTGAAATAGAAAAAATTAACGTTTTACGCGGACACCCTGTTTTTAAAAACTCAATTAGAAAATTGTTGCCCTGTTTCTTCCGAGGCCAACCAAAAAATTTCACGTTTGTAAGTGCAATATTCGCTGAGATATTTGAATTTTTAAAATACGGAGATAAGTTGGGAAAGAACAGTATAAACTAACAGACAATGGCTTCTTTTTAC
This sequence comes from Pholcus phalangioides, assembly GCF_987345545.1. Taxonomy (NCBI): domain Eukaryota; kingdom Metazoa; phylum Arthropoda; class Arachnida; order Araneae; family Pholcidae; genus Pholcus; species Pholcus phalangioides. Next base: position 43,759,011 of record NW_028301596.1, on the reverse strand, counting down.
GTTTATGCTGTTCTTTCTCAACTTTCTTTCTGAGTTTGAATTCAAATATCTCAGCGAATATAACACTTGGTAACGTGGAATTTTTAGTTGTTGACTTCATGAGAGACGGGGCAGTGACTTTTGCAACTCTAATTGTGTTTCCGAGGACAGGGAGGTTTCCGTATGAAAAACTATTACTTTTTTATTTTGATAACTATACAGCGCCCCTTGCGATGTGAATGACGCATCTGAGTTCCACACGTTATGTGGATGCTTTTTCTTAATTGTAAGTATGCTTCTAGGATCAACGGTTCGCCAGTGATTTGGGGTGAGAGGAGTTAGCTATATATTCACCCCATGTAGGTACAGTATCACTGTGATATTTCTTACATGGTCTCTCTCTTTCTCCCCCCCACGTGGCACAGTCCCACATCACACAAGTGACCCGTGACGTATTTACAAATCACTTAAGCGGCCCGCGACACACTTCCAGATTACTTTTGCAATCCGCAGCACATATAAAAATCAGCTAAATTGTCCGTGGTACACTTCCACATGACACAAATGACACGCGGCCAATCTACAGATCAGTTAAATTGTCCGTGGTACAGTTCCACATCACACAAGTGATCCGCGACACACTTCCAGATTACTTTTACAATCCGCAGCACATCTACAGATCAGTTAAATTGTCCGTGGTGCAGTTCCACATCGCACAGTGACCCGCGGCACATTTCCAGATTACTTTTACAATCCGCAGCACATCTACAGATCAGTTAGATTGTCCGTAGTACAGTTCCACATCGCACAAGTGACCCGCGGCACATTTCCAAATTACTTTTGCAATCCGCAGCACATATAAAAATCAGCTAAATTGTCCGTGGTACACTTCCACATGACACAAGTGACACGCGGCACATCTACAGATCAGTTAAATTGTCCTTGGTACAGTTCCACATCGCACAAGTGAACCGCGGCACATTTATAAATCGCTCAAGTGACGAACAACGTATTTACAGATCACATAAGTAGTCCACGGTGAAGTTCCACATCGCTCAAGTGGCCCACAGCACATTTCATGATCACTGAAGTGTCCCACTAGAAGTATCGAAATCACTAAAGTTCCCCGCGTCACATTCCCAGTTGACTTAAGTGGCCAGCTGCAAATTTCCAGGTCCCGCGACAGGTTTTTCAAAATCCACGAAGTGGCTCTCACTCTCCTGAAGGTTGAGCAACCTCGATCTAGACATACATCATCGAAATCGCATGCTCAAATTCATGAAACCATTCCAAGTTCTCTAGCTGGTATCAACAAACTCACAAACGGAAATTAAACACATGGGAAATCTCTCAAGAGTTCAAGAATAAGAAAGAATTACGACAAAAGTTGATGGTATTAAATGAAAAATCCATAAAAGAGCGACGACTTCGGATAAGACAGGAGGAAAAATATATATATAACACAAAGAAATATAAGGGGGAAAAAACAGAAAATCCTTTAATTTATTCACAGCCAAGGGTCTCGAAGAAAACCGACTAAAATATATTGACGACACACAGCGGCGTAAACAAAGAACTAAAAGACTGGCGTAAAGAGAAGGGTAAAAATATAGAAAAAAGAAATAGCGTCGGGACAATGTAAATGTTATGCTAATAAGAAAATCGTTCGTAACATGTAAAAAGGCAGTAGAAATAGAAATTCCATTCTTTTCCCAAGTTATTTTTGTTTTTTTTCCCCCTTTATCCTTATCCCGTTTTTTTTTTCCAGGAGCGTATTTTCTGCTGTTTTGACAGGGTTATTGCAAGCTGTTGGAGATCATTCGAATCGTTTGAGTTTCTTGCGAACAATAGCCTTGGAAACAACGAGGGGAAAATGGAATATCAAGGAGGGGGGGTGGGGGGTAAATAGAGCAGTGAAAAATGACTTTTCGATTCCTTAATTTCGTTCCAGCAAAAAACCCGGATCAATTTTTATACCATTGCTTTTGCTATTGAATTGCTTGCTCTCTCTTCATCTACTTACTCTCTCTCTCTCCTTTTTTAGCATCAATATTGCTTTTTTTCCCTCCATTATGCAGTCAACCCTCGGTTTACGAAATTAATTTGTTCTAGAAGTCCATTCGTAAACCGAATTCTTCGCGAATCGAAATACACTAAAAACCTCGTTAAGTCGTCACTCGCGTTATACAATACAAATACAACGCCTCAACAAGCAAATTGCCCAACGAGGTGGCTGACTTAAGAACATCATGGATCCCCGAGCCATTTTCTGGAGGCCCTACCTACTACTGCTACACCACACATGCAACCCCCCCCCCCAACGAATCGGTACATGCGGGAATGTGCGTGTACGTGTAGTGAAACCTGACGTGAAGTTTTTTTGTTGTTTCTCTGTAATGCTTGATATGTGTAGTGCTGCCATCTGCCACAAGTTTTTTTTCTAACTATGAGTGAAGTGTTATGATTGAATGATTTACCGTTGTAGGACTGTTGCTCTCTGTGGCGAGACTTTTTAACGGGGAGATCGGCTCGCATTTGCGCCTTGAAGTTGGGAACCACAGAAAACCAACTTCAGCCGACCACCACTGTTGGGTTCGAACCCGGATCCTCGCATCGCGAGTCCGTCACTATAACCACTCGACCACCACAGCGGCAATCGAGGAATTACGGCGGTTTAAGAGAATTGCCGTCAGATTCAATGTGCAATGTTGTGAAAATCGTAAAATTGCAAAGTAGAATAAAAAATTTATCCAAATACTAATTAAAACTACAATATTTACAAAATTTATAGATTACGGAAGGGGAAAAAAACGAAATTTTTATTTTTTTTTTTTTTAGTTTTTAGTATTTTACTTATTATGGTAAGATACACTGGTATATACACTTATCAGTAAATCATGATACAAATACCAGGCAAACTCATACCCGGTTCGTCCTTGTCAGAAAACGTTCCTGACACAGGGATACAAGAAGAAACGGCGACTTGACCGCAGCAAAAAATTGCTACCGCAGGGAGTCCCCCATCGAGGGGTTAGCGCACCAACCTCTCGATGAGTATAAAAAACAAGCCTGCCGTTCGGAATATGCAATAAATTGTAGGTCCCGGTCTAATTAGCCCTCGTGTGCAAAAGATGACCGTGGTGCGACAAAAATGATCAAATGATCAACCCGGCAAACTCGAATGAGGAGTCGAAATTTAACTTGAGGGGGTCCTAGGCAGAGCAAATCAAACACTAGAAGGCCTCAATTTGGGGAAAAAATGTCTGGTTTTTCAACAAATATATTTTGTTTAAATTTGAAACCTTGATTTAGTCTGGGCCGATGCAGAAATCGGGTCCAGCTTGAACAATTCCTAAAGTTTCTAGAACTTTTGTTTTTTTATTCGGTAAATGCACTTCTTCAGTGTGACTTTCGTTACTAGAGCTGTCCCGTTTTGGTACATAAGGCTTTTATGATCAGTTTTGAACATAAGGCAATGCTGTTAGCAAGCTCTATTTTTAAAGGAAGCCGTAGAAATAATATATTAGTCTATATCTGAAATCATTGTGACGAGTTAACCGAAATTAGCGACGAGTATACGAGGGTTTGTAAATATTGTGTTATCTATGAAAGCTGGACGGGATAAAAAAAAACGACGACTTAACCGGAGTGACGACTTAACGAGATCTTACTGTATCCCATGGTTATAGTAGAACAGAAAAGTAATTTAAATATCACCCGATGTTTCATACGGTATACTAAAAATGCATTCAGTGAAATTTTATAGTAAAAACTGACTTGAAAAAACAAGTTTGAAAAACAATGTTCCAAGGTATAACAGTCTTATCTACGTACATTAAACAATTTCATTATATAAGTGCAGTCAAACATGGTTATAACGACACTAAGGACTCGGTGAAATTTCCAAGTTATAGCCGAGGTTTCGTTGCAATCAGAGTGTTTGACGTTTCCAAGGCTATTTAATCCTCTACGGTTCGCCTTCAGTGCTCCACAGAAAAAAGTGTTTTTTTTTGCAAATAAGGATGTAAATTGGTGCTATTAGCATATCTACAAATGAAACAATACACAACACAGCAATTTAAATAATTAAAAAGTGCTTTTTAATTAATTGCAATGACCATTTTAGGGTAAAATATAATCTTTTCTTTTACTTTAGTCTTGTCTAAAATGTAATAATATCTTAAGTCGCTCGCCCTATTCCAAAAGTTTGAGCACCCTTGATTTATAATCTCAGTGTCAAAGCAATCAAAATCTGTTCTTGCAACACTAGCTACAAAATATACACCTAGCTAAATTGATGGTTTTGTAAAACGCATTTGCTGCTAAGACTTGTTAATAAGGACTATGAATTAAACGATGGTGAAGTAATGATTGCTGAAGTTACTGGATGTTAGTGTTCTATATCAAATATTGTTGTAAAACTAATTTAAAAAAATGTTCCTCTCTGTTCAGACCTTCATAAAACTTGAGATTACCTGCTTATCCATGGGCTGGATAAGAAGAATAATATTCGGTGGCGGGAACTTTACTCCGATGAAACATAATTCTTCAACCAAATTTTGTCGAAAAATAAAAATTTTCATCGAAGAAATTCCTGCGATATTTAGACTGTTTTGCGTATTCATAAACCAATATTAGTAAAACGAATCTCATTTTTTTTGTTGTCGTTCGTAAACCGAGACGTTCGTAAACAATTCAAGGGTTGATTTTATATCTTATGTATTGAAAAAGACAAGGAAGTATCTGTGAGAATGATTATAAATACGGGAAAATAAATTCTCGCATAAAATATATATTCAGTGAAAGGAAATAAATGATCGCACTCTCCACATAATGCCAGAAACGTCGACCCGATGGAGACTTATGAATTGGCCCCGACGTCTTAGCCGTGGGAGATGATTGAGAGCGGAAGATATGTCTCTGTCGAGTCGAAGACTCTTGTTCCTTCGTTATCAATGTCGGTACATTACACGAGAGAGGGTCCCTCCTCCCCTTCTATGGTTAATATCGACCCTTACTGAAAGGTCGATGGGACTGCTCATCGCATGGCAGGGTCGATAAATGACTTCGGGGGGTCATGCAAGGGTCAGTGTCATGACTCAATACGTGTCTCAAGCCCTTGAATGAGTAGTCTTGGGGTGGTTTTCTCCACTGCCAACGTTATTTTGATTCAATTATGTTAGGAAAGCAATTATCAAAATTACATTGACCGTAGAAAATTATTTTTAAAGTCATTTTAGGTGATACACAGGGTGATTTTAAATTGATGGGATTAACTTCAAGAGGTGATATAGAACTCCTAAACAAACATTTTTAGTCATAGAGGGTGTGGTTTGATCGCAATAGCAAAGGCGGCAGAGGGTGTTTTTAGAGAGTGCGCAACTCACAAAAAGCAAATATCTTCTTTTTTTTTTACGGATTTGCTGCAGTAAGTGTAATAGACCATTCGGGGGTGCAAGGGATTGTGGTATGGGTGGGCTTAGTATTCTCAGGGTGAAATCATTGGATAACGCAAATTCTACCACAAGTTATTATACCGTTTAGTAATTGTTTGGCGCAGCATAATATTGATGGACTTTGCACCAATAAAACACCAATCCAATCAGAAATTGCATATGCACCCTCGAATGGTTGATAGCATCCGTCGGAAAAAATATGATATCTGCTTTTGGTGAAGTACAGTTGCGCACTATCTAAAAACACCCTCTAGCCTTTGCTATTGAGATTTGACCACACCTTCTATGACTAAAAATGCTTGTTTAGGACCTCTTAATATGACCTCTTAAAGTTTGTCCCATGAATTTAGAATCACCCTGTAGAAATATATATAAGAAAAAATCATATTTCTAATTTCAAATCTGAAACTGATTTAGACTGAAAAGAATTCTTTACTCGAACAGATACAGCAATTTCTTTTGATACCACAATATTATATTGTATTCATTTTGAATTTAAAATACATATGTATATGTAAATCTTCTCAATTTCAATTGGAGTGCAGGTGGAACTGTGATATAGATTGGGATTCACCAGACAGTCTGGTGAAAGATGTAAAATCCAACGGAAATGACTGAAACACCGAACAGCCGTTTCAAGGCTAATATAGCGCCTTCTTCAGTAGAAAATGGTCTGATACAGCGCAGACCGCAAGCTAGATTAGTCAGATAGAAGACCGATTTGTGATAATGAAGATGATGGCTGAGGAAGAGATAGTGGTAATGATTGATATGAGTATAATTGTAAGAGGGAATGTATCGATGATAGAGGGGACAGGGAGGGGCAAATCTAAAAACCGAGCCCAAATACTGGAGAAATATGCTGTTCTTTTTTCATTTTTAATCATTTCCATTTGGATTCTATTGATTCGAACTATCACCAGTGGAGTTTCCTGGTTCCGGGGGTCTCACAGTCTGCCAAACTGTTTAGAGCACATTATAACAGTGAATTCCGGTCTAAATTTCCCAGTTAGGAGAATTAACCGACTAAAAGAAGCGAAACCTTACCAATCTGCCATTTTTGGGTTCGATACCAGCTACAGTCATTCGTTCGTGAATGCATTTTTCTGCTGAATGGCAATAAGATTATTACTCGTATTTGAGAAGATGGAGACCTTTGATTCAGCCATAAAAAAAAGGGAAAAAAAAATGTGTCGGACCACAAAATTCAAACAGACGTAAACTTTTTGCCTGAACTGTATTCAATCAATGTATTGCTCGTGAGAACCATGTGGTGCTCATTGAAGCTTTCAATACTAACGTAAGTACTCTATTTCAGTGTTCTTCAACGTATTTTCAACGGTGAAATCATGTGATCAATTATCGGACAGTTGCAGACCGGCATGAATAGAAAATTGTGGACCGGCGAAAAATAGTAATAATGAACAGAAAATTTCCTTACCTTCTTACTTTTTGTATCTCATACTTATATTCTATTACTATACATGCGAAAAACAGCGTTTAGTTTGAGCTCTGCTACAACAAAAAGAAAACTATTTAGGGGCCATTCAAGTATTACGTAAGCAGATTTTTAGCCATTTTGACCCCCCCCCCTCTTGTCAGCAAAAGTCAGCAAAACACTGACCCCCCCCCCCCACTCTTTGTCAGCAAAATTTCGTCAGCAGGTTAAAATATTCCCTATCTTCAAAAAGGGTTGATGACGTAAGCAACCTTCAACGCCCCCCCCCCTTTTCATCAAAAGTCAGCAAATCTGAACCCCCCCCCCCGATGCTGACGTAATACTTGAATGACCCCTTATCACAAATTCTTCAGTGGATAAAAACGAAAGTTTAAACTGTTTTAAACCAGTATGCAGCAAAAATATGTCGCACGATATCATAACATGGCTCATTTTCATGCGCATATACCGGTTATTTTATGATTTTTATGGATCAGTTGTTCAAAAGTAATTTTGCCGCAAACATAAAAATATAATAACCGGTATTATGGCGTATAATATTTACGTCGGTAATCAGCATAAATACAAGCAATATTATACAACATATTTTTCATTTTTATTCTCCACACGGGTTCCAAATCAGCAATCACTTTTTCTCGAAGAATTTATAGCAAATAGTCGTATTTTTATTCGTTAGGTGATAGCAGGCGTCATAATACATTACTTCTCTATTTCCGGACCAGCGGTTGAAGAGCACTACTCTATTTCAAATTCTAGACCAGTGATTCCCAACGTGGACGTTAACCACCCCCTGGAATTCTAGGGGGGGGGGGTAGAAGCTACGAGTATAACATGGGATTCTATTGTTTAGATTGCGTTGCGGGCGATGGGAGAAAAAAATTTCTGAAGGAGGCGATGGGACAAAAAAGGTTGGAAAACTATGCTCTAGACCAGTGTTTCTTAACCTTTTTTTGCCCGTGGCCACCTTTGAGCCATATTTTTTTCTAGTGGCTCCCCTGCCGTACCCAGAGTTTTCAACTCTCATCTAGAAGCAAGACACTTTATACGTATTGAAATGATTTTTTTCTGTGAATTTATACTGAATGAAAATTTTGCAAAGAAAATTGGCCTCCAGACCAGTAGTTTAGAATTTATTGATCTTCCCGCTAGTCCGAGTTTTATCAGGACCGTCTCAATATCATGGGGCCCCCTCCTTAGGCAAAGTGATCCATGGTAGTCCCATACTTTAGCTGGAAATAAACAGCCTACATATTTCCTATTTATTTTCAAAATTAATTGTACTATACGAAATATCATAAGGTAGGGTCACTTATGGGCATGAGGCCCCTCACAAGAGTGGGACTGACAGAGCTACAGCACGGGGCCTAATATGGTTTTCATCATTTTTTTTGTTTTTCATACAATAAATTTCATATAGGGAAGGGGGTCTGAAAAATTTAGCCGGGGACTTGAGGAAAACCCCATCCTAGGGAACTTGTCGCAAAATGTAGGCGTTGAGGCCTAGGTGGGTCCATGCCCTAAAGAAGACCCTGGTTTTATGGGTGGTTTTGTTGGATTCTCTCTCTCACTGTAAGTGTTAGTCACTAATATAAAAACTTTATTTCTTAACACCTTAATTTTTCTTCTCAACTCTCCAAATTACCTGTCATGGCCCACTTCTTCATTTTCGTCCGCGCCCCCCCCCCCTGAAGTATCCCTGTACCACAAGGGGGCCATATGACCCCCGGTTGAGAACCGCTGGTCTAGAGCAGTGGTTCTCAACCCGTGCTCCTTAAGGAAGCTCCTTATGCTCCTTAAGCTTCTTTTGCTGACTTGAGGAAAATAAAATAAATAAGTAAATTTGACAGATATATGTAAAATAAAAAAAAAGAGGCCTACAGGGTTCCGCCATAAAAATTATATACAAAAAGGGCTCCGCGAGTTAAAAAAAGGTTAAGAACCGCTGATCTATACGAAGTTGTTCCTGAAACACGGATGTGTATCCCTTTTGAAGCACACGTTACAAAACATCTTAGGAAAATAGCTTCCATAGAGTAACATGGCTAGAGAATCCATTCAAATGTCATTTCTCCCGTTTTTTTTTTGTTTTTTTTTTTGCGAGAACATTGCACATTCGTGATTCTGGCATGGCGTAGCCGATATATTGGTTATTGTACAAGCAGAATTTGACAAAATTACGTTACAAAACAAATTACAGTGTGATACAGGGTAATTAGCTCAGCTGAATAAAAGCATTCTTTAGTTTTCCCACATATTTTTTTAATAAAAATTTCTTATTTGTAAGTTTTTATTTTGGAGAATCTCTCATGACCCCCCCTCCAACCTCACCTCAGTTCATTGACACGACCCACGGTTTGCGCACCACTGTGATTCGCTCTTACCATAGTTGAATAACAATGTGAATGAATTACTTTCTCGCTCATTATTGAGCAACGGAATCTCTTAAAAATACATTTTGGAGGTGTTGAAACGACTGTTGAAAATCATTCGTGTTGGAGATTCCATTCCGGTAAGACGTGTTTGCGTCTAACCTCGAAGGAAGGCCTCTGTATGAGGCTTAATCTAGATTCAGGTAAGAACCACAGTTTTTTCGGGCTTCGGTCGTGGGCATTGACACGGTTAGGTAGCTCTGGGAAGGGTTCCCAATGTCTTCGTTTGATGTTTTTGTGGTTCGTTGTTCTTTCTCCCCCTGTTAGTTTGGCTTAGCTCTGTGGACCAGAGAGGTACCGGGCATCGTGACCCCCGGCAGTTTGAGTGAGCGAACCCTTTGCGTTCGTCCTCTCTGCATTTGGAGGTCAGTTGCTCAGCCACTTACACTCAACATCGTCGTGGCAATGGTATCACTGGCTCGTTGTTTCGAGTCACTGTGCCAATGGTGCCGGGTTTTGAGGTGGTGGGCTAAGGGTTCGCAGAGCTGAGCAGAAACGGTTTCATTCAAGACTACTGCAGTCAAACGTAGGTACGTACACTAAACCACTATGGTGGTCGAATGTGAGAACCCGGGTTCGAACTCTACCGTCACCACAGTGGTGGTGAAGTTGGTTCATCTGAAGTTGGTTTTCTGTGGTTCCCGTAGAATTTTCATCGGGATGGATAGGATTGACCACATGAGGTATCAATACACCGTCAATCGACTGCTTCGATAAGAGGACACTAGTACCGTTTGAATTATCTGAGCGGAATGGGGTGCTCCACCCCTCTGTCATGTAATCCTTGATCGATCAAACTTTCGATTGCTCCTGTGATATGATTTTACACAACTTTCTATGATTTATTATTGGTGCCCGTTGCACTTTGACTTTGACTTGATTTATTTGATTCTTCGATTTACATAATGTTCATTACGATGCACTACATTTAATCTTTGGCATATCAATAAATTCTGGTTTTACCTGAGATACCCGGTTTCCCCTTCCCCCGGGGGGGGGGCGAAGTGCTTACGTTGATTTTTGCGTCAGTCTGGGTGTCTCGTGGTTTCTCCTGTTATAACCGAAGTGACTCCACGCTGATCCAAGGAAAGCCGCTAATTAAGTAAAGCCACCCGTTTGCTTAGCTTAAGAGATTTAGAAAGTATTAATTTGTTTACTATTTGGTCACTGGTGGGACGAAAATAAAATTCGTCCGTAAAAAATGGGTGACCATTTATCAAGGATTTCAATGGTATACTTTTATTACATCAAGGGGAAATATTATTTGGCCGTAAAAGAAGGGTGACTCCATCAGTGGAGTGTCCCCGTTAAGAGGGGTTTTACCGTACTACTTAACCGCACATGCATCTCGTAAACATTTCTCTGGGAAATTTCTAAGGAATTTGTGCATGCAGAACGTGTTGTGTGCATATGCGTGACTCCCAACGTACAGTCCAACTCGGTTATAACGACTTCGGTTGTAACAACACCTCGGCTGCAATTATTGACTGTTCGTACTCATTCCCATAAAGAATAATGTTAATGAACATTGCTTATAGCGTCGATAAAATGCAACCACCTCGGATACAACGGATTTCCACGTCATCAGCATGGAAACAAAAGCGACGCTTGCCGTCTGGCAATCGAGCCGTTAGGAAGCTAGCCTCTCACTGTGCAGGTCTGGGTTCGAATCCCGGTTCGGGCATGAACTAACAAAGTCCCTGGACGGATCATGCTGATCCCTTGGGAATACGCGAGGATCACAAATTTAATTTAATAATTTAATTCGCCGTTGTATCCGAGGTGGTTGCATTTTATCGACGCTATAAGCATTGTTCATTAACATTATTCTTTATGGAAATGAGTACGAACAGTCAATAATTACAGCCGAGGTGTCGTTACAACCAAAGTCGTTATAACCGAGTTTGATATATTATATGCCAAAAATGCTCCGCGAGTCAAAAAAGGTTGAGAACCGCTGTTCTAGACCAGTGTTTCCCAACCTTTTCTATCCCTTCGTCCCCTTCTTCAGAAATTTTTCCTTCCCACCGCCCCCCAACGCAATCTAACCCATAGGATCCTATGCTATACCCGAAGCTTCTATCGTCACCCTGGAACATTCCATCGCCCCCAGGGGGCGTTAACGCCCACGTTTTGAATCACTGGTCTAGTCGAAAGACTAAAAATTACCCCATTCAAATTTAACTCTAGAATTTTGTTATCATACTGATGAAAGTTTGAGCATGTATCAGATTTGTCGCATGGGTGATCTGTTTTTCATGATGGGCATAGATGGCGTTCGCTACTCAAAAAAGTTTGAATATGTAAAAGTACCTAGTTAAAAGAACGCACGGGCACTTGTCTCAGATCTCTGAATTCAGAATGAACTCCTATTCCGGAGAAAAACTGACCGCACATTTCGCGTTTTCTGGAGGGCGAAACGGCAGTAAATTGACACATGATTATGGACCGCGGTTATGCTCGAAAAAAAAAAAAAAAAAAATATCCGGAAGGACCTGGAAGTTTGAAGATGACTGATCATAGTATGGTCGTATGATAACACTAATTAAATCTTGAACAACATGCAATTATTGAGTCGATTTTCATCAAGAAACGACATATTGATGATATCTTACTATCCAAAAATAGTTGGAGACAAAATGGGCATGGATATTCATCTCGCACTTTTCTGTGATGACTCGCCAACAATCGTGTATGACTGACATTGTTTTATTCTTTATCAAGACTGAAGAGAAAAAAAAATAAATACATATATATATTTCTGAGGTAATTTCAATGTTGTTTAAATCATTGTTTCTTCAGACGTTTTCCCAGCAAATGGAATCCCCTGGTAGGCGTCTTAAAATCTGTGGACTAACGAGTGCAAGAACATGAAAAACCTTTTAAAATCGGTTTCGGAATCAAGGCAAGAGGACGGAGAGAAAAAAAAAAAAGCTTTGGGTAAATAGAAAATTCTCCAACGAATCCCTTAAGGAATAAAAAGAGTCCAAGAGAAGATCGTATATTTAAAACTTTTTTCCTTTTTCTACTTCTTTTTCCTTGGAAATTCCTGTAAAATTTCCCCTCTTTCTGAAGTTAAAGGAAAAAAAAACGAATACTTAGAACATTCGGAATTCTGGGAAGAGAGAGAGAGAGAGAGAGCGAAAAAAAAAAAAAAATTCTTGCTAATTCCGATGCATTTGCGAAAACAGTCTGATCATCAAATTCTTCAGGAAATATATATATATATATATATCAGAATTAATGAGATAGTAGAGAGATATATATAAATAAATATTCATTTATCATCGGATATAACTCCGATTCCGAGAGAAATGGATCTTCACATTCAATTTTTCCTCCCGTCATAACTAATAAGTTTATTTTAAATCAGCTTACGATGAACATATGCGTGTGTTCACTATTTCTTCATGAATAATGAAAAAAAACATATCCCATGAATTCCATTATAATAAACTAAATAAGTGCGTCGAATGGCGATAGTCTTGTTATCAAAGAAATGATCCGAGTGGATCTCTCTAGGGAAAATTAAAGCCTGGATTTTGTTATTATTATTATTACCGAACGTTTCAAAAGCAAGAAAGTTCTAGGATTATTACTGAAAGCGTAATTTTTAAAAAAAATTGTTTGGATAAGATTACTATATGGGATGTGAAATACTCTCTGGATATAATCGTGTATTATATTCATTGAAGAAGATTTGATTTCTGGAATGATCGGAAGATTGATTTGAATTATTTAGAATCTATTCATTTTCGCAATAAGCGGGGGTAATTATGCTTATGATATACAGGATGTCCTGTAAGCGCTAATGCGGCGTTTATCTCATCAACCGTCTGTCGTAGAGGTATAGTTTCAATTTATGAAATACTCAAAAGGCGTTCAAAAATTACCCGGAACCAGACAGTGAAAATACAGTATGTTACAAAATAAGAAATATAAATTTTTATACGGTCTCCTTGTTCCCCAACTCTCTCGAGGCCAACAGAAAAAATTTCTAAAAGCAATATTCGCTATAAGGTATCTGAATTGAAAAACCGAAGAAAAGGTGAGGAAGGGAAAGCCTAAATGATGTAAAGGAGCGTTGTCGATTAAATTTTGCTGTCCTTTTTTAACTTTCCTCCAATTTTTGAATTCAAATATCTCAGCGAATATTGTATTTAAAAACTTGGAATTTATTTTGTTCTTGGGCTCAGGAGACACGTGACAACAGCTTTCTAATTGGAAATTAGACTATTTAGACTCTAGGGGACTTTACGAAAATTTAGATGTTTTTATTTTGTTACACACTGTATTTTCACTTCCGAAACTGGTGCAGATTAATTTTAGGCACTTTTTAAATTGAATTACACCTCTGTGGCGGACGGTTAATGAGATAAATACCGCATTATCACTTATAGGACACCCTGTATTTTTATTTATAGAGATATATCATTGTTTGGATAAATACGAAAATTCCATTTAAATTATGGTTTATGATTATCGTTTGTAATTGATTCGTGAGTAATTAAGATAAGCTGTTTTTAAGTGAATTAAAGAAAAAGAGTGATGTGAAACACATGGTTTTCAAAATCTCAGTCCTATATATGTTCATAGTTTTAGAGCAAAGGATTTCTTACGTTTCAGCCATCACTAGCCGAATTCGAACGAAGACCGCGGATCATGACACTAAGGGATAATGAGGTATTTAGAATTGCACAATACAATGGAATCCAGATTTACAAGGGCATGCAATATACAGTGGCGTCTTAACAGATGGCAAATGAGGTCCCGTGTTAAACGAGGGCTGCAAAATAACTGAAGACTCGTATATATTCTGAAATAGTCCCTATCATGAATCTTGATTTTGGAGAAATTATGAAATTATTTCTTTTATTAATTATCTGTAATTACGAATTTCTTTTTTGGATGCCGATTTTTCACTTCTGAAACGTATAAATTCACCGCAAAAACTGTTTAAGCCCATTGGACACCGACTTGTTACGGTGACACGGGTAATCTATCGAATGCAGAGTGTTACTGGTGAATATCTGAAAGTATTTCACGATTCTAAATACAGCAGTGTATAACTTTCAGTGGCCCGCGGACCTTACAGAATTGCCTTTATTAAAGCTTCCTTCAATATGTTCGGTTGTTTGCAGAAATGGTTGTCTTGCCACGACGATAAGCTCCGAGGGTCATTGGTGGCCCGCGGGGGATGCGTTGAAGACCCCTGATTTCGAAATAAAGGAATAAGGAAAGGGGTATCATGGTTGTTACATTGCACTGCCAGCGAATCTGAAGCAATGCCAGGATGTTTGAAGATTGAATTCGAAATTTGAAATAAACGTGATGCTGCTTCGTTGATTTCAGATTTTGGTTTCATTGATAGCTGTGCATTCACCCTGTTGAACGACAAGTGAACCAATCGATTTTTCTTGGTCATTTTCTTCCTTTCCTTCAAACCGAGTACAACTCCGGTTTATCGCCACGGGCCATTTTATACTGAGTGAGTTGTGCTAGAAGTGTGTGAATGTGTTAGGTCACTGATAAATTTCAGAAACTTCAAATTTTGATATTTCATTTGAGCAAATTTTCATGTTTTAGATTAGGGTGTGCACAACCTCCAGCCCGCCAAGGGATTTCATCCGACCCGCGATTTGTGTTCCGGTAGAAAAGTACACACACGATAAATGCATAGGCTGACAATATTTCCTTTATAAAACTACAGAAAATCGGGATTCCGCCAGTTATTGGAAGAGTAAAGTAAAATTACCAAAAAAATTGTCAAAAAGAAATAAAGTTGACAATTTTTGCAAAAAAATTGTGAAAGTCAAGTAAAGTTATCAATTATATCCAAAAAAAACTGTCAAAGTCAAGTAAAGTTATCAATTATATCCTAAAAGAACTGTCAAAGTCAAGTAAAGTTATCAATTATATCCAAAAAAAACTGTCAAAGGCAAGTGAAGTTGCCAATTATAGCCAAAAGGTGATTTATTCACCAAAAAAAAGCATGCTTGGCAAATATATGAGATGAATGTAGTCACGTGGCTATAATGAATTATGATGCAGTCATAATTGCCCACGTGGGTATCTGTCTGGTAGTTCAAGTTCAAGTCATAATTGCCCTAATGTAATTTATGAGTCATGAAAATAATCTAAGTTTGAATTTCAAAAATTCAATCAGGCCTCGTTTAAAATAAGAGAAATAACCGGGACATTTTATAAAAATGTTATAACGGCTAAAACTACGGGAATGTCCCCTAAAATACGTGTCATACGGTCACCCTGGGATACAACTTTCCGGCCCGTGACCGGCAGAAATACCTCACATCTGGTGCGCGGACTGAAAAGATTGAGTAACCCTCTTTTAGACGATAAGAGATTCGACAGTCCGAATAAGACTATTCTTTCATTGAAAGAAACATCACAAAATTGAACGCAATTATGTTTTCCCATCAAATAGTCAGTCCTACTCTCGATTATGCTTTCTTGTCTATAAAAAGAAAACTCCACAGATTAGAAGGAAAGTAATAGAAAATAGAACGAGAGGGGAAAAATTTTTCCCCTTTCTCTCCCCTTGACTTATTTTTTTCTTCGAAAAGAAAATATTTGGTCCTGGACAGCGCAATCTTCTATTCAAACAAACTGCTGGCGCTCTGAAAATCCCATGTCCAAACACAAGAAGCGGGGCCATATAAAGACGGCAGGTTGGAGAACCAGGGAAATGGTATGTATGGTGAAAGGCCACACACACACACACACGCGCGCGCGTGGCCATACCTAGCATGGCCCTCTTGTTGGAAAATACACACGCTTTTGCCTTTAGTCACCCTCGAACGTTTAGTCAAACATAAGAACTTCCTCCAAAGATGTCGATAGCGAGCGCGACAGTCTTACAAACAAGGCACGAGGAGAAGTTTACTATAAGACTCAACACAAAAAAATGAAGGAATAAAAATCACATAAATATAATATTAAACCGAAAAAGGAAAAACATCGCAGATTTTTTTTTTTGAGCATTTTATCGTAAAAACCTCAGTGATGTGTTGGCTAGATGTTGAGTAAATACATACTTGCTTTGACTTCCGTACTATGATTTTTTTTGGGGATTTTTCAGGTAAAAACAGCTATCCGAAATTGTAGTCCTTTGACTTGAAAGAGATTTGAAAAAAACAAAAAAAAAACGATTCCATTTAACATGTATGAAGTTTTTCTTTCGATTCGCCATCTTAGTTTTATTTGACGTCCAGTTTTTTTGCAGATGTACCGAACCTGAAGGACGAGACTCTATGGAGATATCGAAGTGTCCCTCAGGGATGGATGCGTCTGGAAATGAAGGGACACTCTCTCTTAGTTACCAATGAAGTATGATTAGATAGTTAGTTCTGGTTCATCATCTATTAATCGTCCAGCATTAGTTGGCGAAGGAATCGAGAATCTTGTATAATCGTTCAGCAATAGTTGGCGAAGAAATTGATAATCTAGGTGAGAGATAAATCGATAATCTTAGTCGGTGAAGAAATCGATAATTTTGTATAATCGTCAGCAATAGTTGGTGAATAAATCGATAATCTTAATTGGTGAATAGATCGATAATATTAATCTGCGAATAAATCGGTAGTATTAGTCTGCGAATAAATCGATAATCTTAGTCGCAAAAGAATCAAGAATGTTAGTTCGCAAAGGAATCGGGAGTCTTGTATAATCGTTCAGCAATAGTTGGCGAAGAAACTGATAATTTAGGTGAGAGATAAATCGATAATCTTAGTCGGTGAAGGAATCGATAATTTTGTATAATCGTCAGCAGTAGTTGGTGAATAAATCGATAATCTTAATTGGTGAATAGATCGATAATATTAATCTGCGAATAAATCGGTAGTCTTAGTCTGCGAATAAATCGATAATCTTAGTCGCAAAAGAATCAAGAATGTTAGTTCGCAAAGGAATCGGGAGTCTTGTATAATCGTTCAGCAATAGTTGGCAAAGAAATTGATAATTTAGGTGAGAGATAAATCGATAATCTTAGTCGGTGAAGGAATCGATAATTTTGTATAATCGTCAGCAGTAGTTGGTGAATAAATCGATAATCTTAATTGGTGAATAGATCGATAATATTAATCTGCGAATAAATCGGTAGTCTTAGTCTGCGAATAAATCGATAATCTTAGTCGCAAAAGAATCAAGAATGTTAGTTCGCAAAGGAATCGGGAGTCTTGTATAATCGTTCAGCAATAGTTGGCGAAGAAATTGATAATTTAGGTGAGAGATAAATCGATAATCTTAGTCGGTGAAGAAATCGATAATTTTGTATAATCGTCAGCAATAGTTGGTGAATAAATCGATAATCTTAATTGGTGAATAAATCGATAATCTTAATTGGTGAATAGATCGATAATATTAATCTGCGAATAAATCGGTAGTCTTAGTCTGCGAATAAATCGATAATCTTAGTCGCAAAAGAATCAAGAATGTTAGTTCGCAAAGGAATCGGGAGTCTTGTATAATCGTTCAGCAATAGTTGGCGAAGAAATTGATAATCTAGGTGAGAGATAAATCGATAATCTTAGTCGGTGAAGAAATCGATAATTTTGTATAATCGTCAGCAATAGTTGGTGAATAAATCGATAATCTTAATTGGTGAATAAATCGATAATCTTAATTGGTGAATAGATCGATAATATTAATCTGCGAATAAATCGGTAGTCTTAGTCTGCGAATAAATCGATAATCTTAGTCGCAAAAGAATCAAGAATGTTAGTTCGCAAAGGAATCGGGAGTCTTGTATAATCGTTCAGCAATAGTTGGCGAAGAAATTGATAATCTAGGTGAGAGATAAATCGATAATCTTAGTCGGTGAAGAAATCGCTAATTTTGTATAATCGTCAGCAGTAGTTGGTGAATAAATCGATAATCTTAATTGGTGAATAGATCGATAATATTAATCTGCGAATAAATCGGTAGTCTTAGTCTGCGAATAAATCGATAATCTTAGTCGCAAAAGAATCAAGAATGTTAGTTCGCAAAGGAATCGGGAGTCTTGTATAATCGTTCAGCAATAGTTGGCGAAGAAATTGATAATTTAGGTGAGAGATAAATCGATAATCTTAGTCGGTGAAGAAATCGATAATTTTGTATAATCGTCAGCAGTAGTTGGTGAATAAATCGATAATCTTAATTGGCGAATAGATCGATAACCTTAGTCGTAAAAGAATCAAGAATCTTAGTTCGCAAAGGAATCGAGAGACTTGTATAATCGTTTAGCAATAGTTGGCGAAGGAATGGGGAATTTTGTATAACCATTTATCAATAGTTGGCGAAGTAATTTAGAATCTGGTCATATATTCAAGATAAATTGTAAATCTCTGATTTCGAGCAATTATTGATCATGCAGCAATAGATGCACTGCATGGTAACTTCCGTCGGTGCGTTTTGGTTAGTTGGGGCTCCTCGTAGGGTTGATGTAAAGCTCCGTTGTAATTCCAGTGTGATTAAAGGAACACGAAGCTTCTTTTTTTCAATATTTTTAAAACATGATTTTTTTTTTACAGTGTATACTCGGATGTTTATTACGACCCCTTTGGTTGTCTTGGCTCTGACCAATCAACCACGTAAAATGTAAACGCAATAAAGATACATGTACATATAAATATGTATGTGAGAATCGTTATTCCGTTCACATTTTACGTGTTGATTGTTCAGAGCCAAGATTAAGATATACAAGTTCTGCTTGATGCGCAGGCGCTAAATTGGTTCTGAAGCCACAACGATAAGCCTGCAGGCCTACACAACGATACAATTATTCAATCATTACACTTCACTCGTGATTAGAAAAATTGATGTCAGATGGCAGCACTACATACAGAAATAAACTTAACGTTAGGTTCGTGACACATACAAGCACCGCTTCCAGCATGGCCCAGGTCTTCTTCTACCACCTGCTAAAATATCTTCATTGAAACAGAGCGGCGGGCCATGATCTGGTTAGGAGGAGGAGGAGGTGATAAAGCCAGCTTTTGCTAAGGCCCCTATAAAGGAGCGTACACTCATCGTTCATCTTTGCCCAAAACAAAAACAGGTTGCAACTCGAATTAATACCTCAGAATTCGTTAAAGAAAAGCAAAATAAAAAACGGGATTGGCTAGAGCAATAATACTGATGTCACACTTTTGCTCAAAGATGGCGGACGGATTAGTCTATCTGGTATTTCAAGGAGTTCTAGCGCTTCCTGGTGTTACATGCATGATGTATCCAAGTAAATTTTAGTTCTTGAATGGCTATGCACTTTTTTTTATGTAGTTGCGACTGAATGAGAAAGGGGAAAAACATTCTGAACCTACATTAACCTTTGATTAAAAAAAAAAAAATTGCATAAAATACTACTTTTTTAATACAGGGTGTTCCAAAATTCACGGGCCAGTTGGGAAAAAGGGATATAAAAAAAAACGTTCGGGAAGCGATAGAAATGCATAGCTGCCAAGTCTCCCGGATTTTCCGGGATTCTCCCGACCTTCTACTGCTTCGCCCGGACTCGCGAGAAATCCTTTCATTTCCCGAATTTTGACCGTGATTGTGGAAAAATTATTTCCGAAGAATTTACTTGGAAGAAAGACATGCTTCCGGTTTTAATCCTCCGCAATGATGTCACAAGCGGAATGTAAATTGCCACCATTGCGTCAAATGACAGAAAAAGTATTTCATTTTCAGGGGAAAAGACAAAATTCGTGAGATGACTTGTATTTGCTTTGACCATATGTCCCGTTTGGAGTCGATGGCAATTTTTTTCGTTTACGTGAATAATTGATTGGTAAGACAGGTAATTTAACCTACTGACTGGTTAAATGACTTGGTGCGATGCCTCTGCACTATGTCACGGTTTTGAGAAAGGGGAAAATCCCTACAATTTTAATTTTATTAATGAAAAAACCCAACATTGTTCCAAAAAATTTAGAATTTCAGAGAATTTAGATCTGCGTGAAAACCTCCCTAATTATAATTCCCCAAAGTTGGCAGCTATGGAAATGTATTGTCTGCTGTATTGTGATTAGAAGAAATTTTCTGAGACAGAATTTTGAAATTAGTTACAAAAGTTTGAGTAGTCTTAGACGCCGCAGTCATAAAAACTAAAAAATGCGGCATTTTCAAAATGTTCATCATTTGCAGTAACAACAACATGGTGTAGTGCTGTTGGTGCTGCTAATTCTTTTATGGTAAAAAAATTCACACATATGCCAGCGTGTAAACGCACCTCCCACGTCTTCACCAGGATGTGGGAAATATCGTAGTTTAGTTTTTTTGCAGACTACACCGCCGTCTGTTGACGAATTTTGTAACTAGTTTCTGTAAACGCTGCCTGCATTTAGTTCTTGCAACCCCCCTTGTTATTCATTTATCGAACTAATCCGTCAATTTTTGAACACTTTGTTTATACAGTATATTTAATATATAGATTTTATATTGGCGTTTGTAGATCAATCTACAAAATAGAAAAAAAATTATATAGTTAAAAATGCTTTTAAAATTATAAAAAAAAATAATAGCTAAATTTAAACTATCGTTATTGTCTCATTGCACTGAAAGTATGATGAGAACACAGGACAGGTCAATGCTCTGCACTTCCAGGGCCCCCCCCCCCCCTTTTCCAGATGCGGAACCCTCGAACGTGCTGTGGCGTCTTAAATTTGGGATTATTTCTCTCATGAACATGAGTTTTCATCGCAATTCCAAATCTTCATTAATTCTGAGTTAGTTATTTCCTCTTGATAATTTTTAATCGTTTCTTCCATTTTTATATTTCGAACTTTCATTAATTCTGGAATGAGTTCTCTCTCATCAGTTTTCGAATTATTTCTTTTACCACAATTCCGAATTTTCATTTGATTAGTACCAAAAGTCTTCATTATATTTCTCGAATTATTTCATTAAATTTTTATAGGAATTTTTGATCATACTTCTACAAACATCCTTAATAATGCAATTTTTCTTTTTGGATGCCGAACTCCTCAAGTAGGTAAAATTAGGATCGGGGGAACACCGAAGTCGTATATATTTTCCATTGGAGCAGTGATTCTCAACGTGGGCGTTACGCCCCCCTTGGAGCGATGGAATGTTGCAGGGGGGCGGTAGAAGCTAAGGGTATAACATAGGATCCTATGGGTTAGATTGCGATGGGTGAGAAAACTTTCTGAAGGAGGGGGCGATGGGACAAAAAGGGTTGGGAAAACTGCTTTTTTGTTCCATATTTCCCTTCTTCAAAAAATTCTTCTCGTCGCCCCCAAACTCAAGTCAACCAATAGGATCCTATACTAAACCTTAAGCTTCTGCCACCACTTAAAACCTTTTCATCGCCCCCTACTGGACAATATTGCCCACGCTGGGAAACACTGTATTAGAGGGATGAACAACTTGAACTATCGTACTTGAACATTCAGTAAAGGTAAAAACACAATAAAAAACATTTACATTTTTTGACTATTACAAGAATTTGTACAACTTTTTCTATTCTACTTTTCGCAATTTGTGAACGACACCCTCAATCATTGGTGATAACTGGCGACCACTTCAAAGTCAAATGCCTCCGTTAATATTGCATTTAAAAACATGTAGTTTTTTTTGTAATTGACTTCTCATCCCTGCATTTACATTTCAATAATTGCATGTTTAAGCTCACAGGATCTACATAAAAGTTGATTTTTCTATTTTTTTTTTTTTTTATGTATGACCCCTTGGGAAATTTAAGACTTTTTAGTGAGGGGCCATTCAAGTATTACGTAAGCAGATTTTCAGCCATTTTTGACCCCTTCCCCCCTTGTCAGCAAAAGTCAGCAAAACACTGATCCCCGACTGTTAGCAGTTTAGAATGTTTCTTCAAAAAGGGGTGGTTGATGACGTAAGCAACCTTCAACCCCCCCCCCCGCCCTGTCATCAAAAGTCTGTAAATCCGAAACCCCCCCCCCGATGCTGACGTAATACTTGAATGACCCCCTGACCACTTCACAGCATTCGAAATCAGTGGTGGTCCAAGACCACTGATTAAACAATCGGACAGGAGGTCCAATCGGAAATTGAATTGTGGTCCGCTGGACTAGTAGCGAAAAACTTCGCGTCTCCCCGGTGATACATTGGTCGCGGAAGAATCTCCTACAAGAGAATCACCGATCTGCAGTGGAGTTTTTATGGCTTTTCACTCCTCCTTGGTGGTATATCACTCTTCCAAATGCTAATGTATTTGTGGGGAAATTGTTATTATTATTTAGAGGAAAGGTTTCGTATAGCGGAATAATCATGATGTCTGCGGACTAGTAGGTTCTTGTTTCCTTTTTTTTTTAATTATAACGTTGCGGGATTTGAAAACTTTTTGTAATTAAAAGTATGTCCCTAAAGTCAACGGTTGCAGAAATATCAATGTGCAAACAATTTAGGACAGACTTCGTAAAATCTAGAGGTGGATTTATGATTTTGCCACCTAATTAGTCTAATTTTTTGACCAGTTAATCCTCGAATTCACCGCCCTGACCTATATACCACTTGACTCGCACTTTTGTAAACACACCAATGTCTCTAAGTCACTGTTTTGGTCACTGACATATTCACATACTTTCTAGATAATTGTTTCTCAACAGCAGGGCCGCGGTTCGGTACTGGGCTCTGCCATTTGTCAAACCCGACCGTGAGTGATTCACTGTTCCGTTTTCCCTCATTTATTATGCATTAGTCGTGTGTATAACCGGGCTTTTCGCAAGCAAAACAGAAGTCAGCCGTACCACGGGATCCAAAGGTTGAGAACCATTGTTCTAGATCACTCTTTTGGTTCATTCATAAGTTTGCACACTGATTCGGTCACCTACATGATTATACTCTGATTCGGTCACTCACGTGCTCATACACAGTTTTGTTCACTCACATCATCATACACTGTTTTGGCCACCTGCTTGCACACTGTTTTTGTCAGACACAAACTTCACACTGTTTTGCTCACCCAAATGTTCACACTCCCTAGGTCATGTGTTTTAGTAGTCTCTCTTTTAGTCTCACGTGTTTTCGCACTGTTTTGGCCGCTCACATTCTTGGACACTCTTTTGGTCATTCACGTGCTTGCACACCCTTGAGGTCAATGGTTGCTCACTGACCTGCTCCCTTGCTCTCTAGATCACTCTTTTGGTCACTGCCATGCTCACAAACACTTTGTCACTCACTGACCTGATCCCTCGCTTTTTTAGTCGACTCTTTTGATCACTCACATGTTTCCACACACTCTAGATTACCCTCCTGGTCATTCACATGCTTGCAAACTCTCTAGTTCACTCGTTTGGTCATCACTCTCTGGGCAGACGAGAATCAAAGGTGGGCTACACAAATTTGGCCGACTTTCTCCCATTCCACTAGTCTCGGCCACTCATTCCTCAAATTTTTGCCCCCTCTGAACTTGCCACCGTGGGCCATAACCCACCCCCGCCGCCGTAAATACACCACTGCATACAGCCACTTATCATTCTGAATTCAGCCTCGTCCCATTTTGTTTTCTATATCCCGATTGACACCTTAATAAGAATTAAGCAAAATTGATATCACTTCTTGATGTTTCGAAGACCAATAGCGAGAGCCTCAGCTGTTATTAACGCCGACACTCGCGTTCGTATGGAAAGAAGATCAGAATATCGGATGATCAATTTCGCTTATAAAGTCTTTTCGCTCTAAGCGAAAACGCCACTGCACTTCATTTTGTCCGCGTTGTTGTTGTTTTTTTTTCCCCCCTTCTTCTTATTATTTTTAGGAGAAAAGCTGCGTGTTTCGAACTCCTTGTTCTTCTTCTGGAAAAGAGTTTCCATTGATGGATGGTGAGAGAAAAGTTTTGTTTCAATAGCGGCGACGACGTGAAAAATGAATTTGACCATCAATTACGCAGAGGTTGAAAGATCACGGGCGTGATCAACGACGTTCCGTCCGCGATTGGCGCCCAGGAAAACAACGTTAAAACAATTCGTTACCAGGATCGTGAACAATCGGTTACGAGTACATATATATAATAAGAACAACGGCAGCTTGTGCCGACGCCTTAATATTTGAGGTGGCAATCACTTTCCTCTCTACTTTTTGTTTTGTTTTTTTTCCATTACTCTAGGTCCACATTAAGCCTTACGTAATATTTGAACCGTGTGAGTAACAATCCGATTAACTCGAACAATAGATAATACGTTTATCTCGAGGCTAGTACGAGTTCGACAGAATGAAAAAAAAAAACGAACAAAATTAACAATAACTTAGGTTTGTAGGAGAGAAATGGGATCAGAAATTTATCCTTGAGATTACTGACCATGAAAGGTACTTCCCTAGTCAAGTTCATGCTGCCATTGTTACCAGTGGTATTGAACCAAAAGAAATATTAAAACCTTGAATTTGTTCAAAACTTGAATGGAATCTAGTTTTTTTGGGGTTATGGAATCTTGAAATATCCATAAAAATTAATTTACAGGATTTTTAATTTTATGTTCTACAACAATCGTTTTTCCTCATACCTTTAACATCGTGAAAAACTATGTTCTAATAGAAATATCATTAAAAGATGCTATTTAACTAATGATTTATAATTTTTAAGCATGTTTTTCATTGCATGTAGTATTTTATGTTTGTATATGTCTTGGTTAATTAACTAAAATAATTACTTAATTTTTAAAAATCTTGGATATTTAATTTTTAAAAATCTTGGATACTTAATTTTTACGTCTTTAGGCTTTTTAAAAGCTTAGGTTTTTTAAGATTGGATACTTAATTTTTTGTATATTTTCACTACCGATACTTTTCTGTCGGATCACATTTCGCTTTCAGATCTCATTTTTGTGAGGTCCCCCCCCTCCACCGCCCTCTTCTCTTGAGAGCAACGGGCCGCGCTGGGCTGGGCCCATGCGTTAAGACGGCACTGATAGGCGATATCACTGGAAACGTGAAATGCTTCATTTAAAATTCCAAAATTAATAAATTTATTAACTTTATTTCTGCTCAAGACACTCCATGAATTTAAAAATAAATGCTTATTCATACGATATCCGATGAATGTTAAATAGGAAAGGAGAAAACATCTCAATTTATCTTCTCGTACAGTATCCTCTTACCACAGGAATCGAATATTAAGACATAAAAATGTCTTAGGTGGTGGTAGTACGTATCTATCTCTGCAGATGTCCGTTCTTTCCACGCCCAAGCGAGTCCTTCACCTGATTTTCGAGTATTTTATTTTGTTTTCTTCTTAGCGTTATTTAAATATCTGACATTTTCTTCAAGCAAATCTTTCCACTCAACAAATCGTCAAAACAACACCTGATCGCTATAGTTCAGGGCTGTACGATGTGTTTGCTCTTACATGTTAAAAGATGTCGTTGTGAATTGCCTTAAGGCTTCCTGGGTGCTAAAATTTTCAAGGCGATTACAAATAGATGCGGGATTCGGTCGAAGAAGGGGAAAAAGAAAATATGAATGATAGTCACATTTGACATGTTTATTTATTTATATCATTGAAATGGGTGAAGTGTTTTGGCGTGTATCCTTCACATGACGGAAATGTCTCATTTAATTCAAATTTAATATCCTTGGTTCTTAAATTTCGCACATGTGAGCGATATCAAGCGATATAATTCCACAAAACTTAAATCAATATTGCTATGTGATCCAATAGCATAGTGCGTCTCAAACGTTCAGATAATGCACTTTTCTTAAAATAACAAAAAAAATACGGTGAGTGTCAAACTGGAACCTTTTAATGGATAATACCTGAAGCATTTCTACGTTTGTAAAAAATAAATTTCTACAGAAGAACTTTTAGAATATATAAAATATCGAAAATACAAAAGAATCTCAAAAGTTTAGAAAAGATTCAGATTTACAAAAACTACAGGCTTTTAATAGCTAATAGATTTTAAATTTCTTTTTCAGCATCCTCAAGCACACTATCCTCCATGGATCTTATTGAATTCTGTAGGGTTTCAACATCAAACCTGTACCGTGCTTCCTCGATAGAGCTCTTTAAGTCTTCAACAGTCGAATACTGTATTTCATTTGCTAACCCGTTTATCGTAAGTATGCCCCCATACGTTCCTAATAGGATTCAAGTCAGGAATCATCGATGGCCAGTCTGAAACCGATACATTTTCGCGATTAAAGAGCTTTTCTGTGGCAGCAGATCTTCGAATAGACACTTTATAATGTTGAAATGTCAAGTTTGGTCCTCTTAAATCTTCTCCAATCAGTAGCAAATTATTCTTGCAGGATTGCCTTTAAGCATCAGGATTTGGACGACCAATTTCAAAAGTTAACGAGGTCCGACCATTAGAAGCAAATGCTGCCCATACCATTATCGGAGTTTCATGGAGACAAATATTTTGGTATCATATTTAGTGAAGAAAAGAAAATGGAACTCACGCGTTTTTTTAGACATATGTTTTCAGCAGACTGTAAAATAAAACATGTGATTTCGTGCACATTTTAGTCTCTATTGTCCACCTCTCTTCGGTTCTTCCTTGTGACAGGCGATTTCTTAACAACCTTTTTGTGAGTCAAATACAAGCTTCTCTGATCTATGAACTGGGCTCGAACCCCACCGGCGCCACAGTGGTGGTCGGCTGAAGTTGGTTTTCTGTGGTTCCCAACTTCAAGGCGCGAATGCGTGCCGATCTCCCCGTTAAAAAGTCTCGCCACAGAGAGCAACAGGCCTACAACGTTACAAATATTCAATCATTACACTTCACTCGAAATTTTGAAGTATAGATGGCAGCACTGAAATATCTTTCACAACACTAGCTACACACACTGTTAAGTGCACTCACTTTGTTCCAAACTCTGCCACGAAGCTGGGCTGGAAGAGATCTCGGCAACGGGATAAGTCCGGTGGCAGAGACCCTGGCGTTCATTCATTCATGATCTATGAACTGTATCACCAGTAAATTTTCACTCCAGGATCTTCCACAATTTCACGAAACAAACGTGTTTTTCTCAGATCAAATTCCTGAAGTTTTTGCTGTTCAAAAAGAAAGAAATATTAGGTATCGTACTCCATAACATTAAAAAAAAACTACTTCATCAAAAATGCTGAAATTTTACAGTAATGTTTATTCGGCATGTGTCAGTAAAATGAACCTCTGATTTGACAATTTATAATTAGGAAGTATCTTTCTTTTAAAAAGACAATTTAAATTTTTGAAATTTGTGAATATTTTTCCAAAATATCCATATTTCTTTAATATTTAATAAAAAAATAATACTATTTCCTTGAAAAAAATATATATTTTATCAGATACTTTTTGTTTGCATCATTCAAATGCATTCCATCAACTGCTTTTCACAATATCCCTAACCTCCACCTCCTAACCAGATCATGACCCGCCATTCTGTCTCAACGAAGAGATTTTAGCAGGTGTTTGAAGAGGACCTGGGCCATTCTGAAAAATGTGTGTGTATATGTTGTGAACCTAATGTGAAGTTTGTTTCTGTGTAATGCTTGACATACTGCTGCCATCCGCCGTCCATTTTTCAAACTATAAGTGAAGTTTAATAATTGAATAATTGTGCCGTTGTAGGCCTGTTGCTCTCGGTAGCGAGACTCTTTAACGGGGAGATCGACTCGGCATTCACGCAATTTCCCGAACCGACTTCCGGGAGAATAACTGATGATAGCATAGCTATATCACCCAGAATTACTTGGATCACATTTAATAGAGATATAACTCTTTGCAAATTCTATATAATATACAATTTTCAACTCAGAATATTCTCAAAATACCATCGAAAAAATTCCAAAGTCAGTCACTACAGCGGATAGATGTTTTTTCACGCTTTTTTTTTTTCAACACAGAAGTCAATGTCTGTTATAGAATCCGTTTCCTCCTCCCTTCATTCTTAAGCTTGTTTGTATGGAAGAATGAGACAGAAAATTCACACGGAATATAAACGTTGCTCTCGATTCCTATTTCTGCTGAAATTTCGGTTGTTTATTTATTTTTTACGTCAGTAGATGGTGACTGGAAAGAGAATTCCTAAAGACAACTTCTACTTTCTTTTGTTTTCTTATATTTTTTCCTTTTTTACTTCATATTCACAGAAAAAAAAAAGGAGAAAGATTCCAAACGGCATAAATATCCCGTAAAAAGAGGTTCACTTTACTCTAAGAATTTGCATCGGTTTGTATCTCAGCCACGTTTCGGACGGCCCAGGTGGTTTAGAATATCAGGACATTTCCCTTCGTATTCTTTTGATTCGCGGTTGATAGGAAGAGAAAGAAATAGGAAAAATAAAATATATATATAGGAAAATAGAAGGGCCTTTCGCGAAACTATTCCAGGCGAGTTTCAACCGTCAAGGCCTATACTTCTTAGACTGAGTAGACAGAGAATCCACACTAGGGACACAAGAAAATAAAACGTACCAAAAAAAAGAATAAGGGAGACGGATAAAGAAAATGCAGAATACGTAACAGAATAGCTTTGGCCGAGAAGATCCTGGAATTTTCAAAGCACTAGAAGATCGTATCCTTTTAAAATAAGTATAAGAATGAAGATTTAAAAATAGAAAAAAATAAAATCCTAGACTGTTTCTATTGAATGAACGCTTTTGAGAAGATCGCATTAGTGGTGAAATTGGATAGAGGGAGTTAGGGCTATTTTTCCGGTATTTTTTTTTTCCAGTTCCCCTTGGCTGTTTTCGGGACACTGTCATGCAAAATAGGATACTTTTCCTATTCTGTGAAAGGAAAGGAAAAAAAATAGAAAGAGAGAGAGAGGAGATACCTGTGTCTCCAATTAATTTGGATAAAGCTATGAGATATAAAACCTGTGTGTGTGTGTTTTTTTATTTTGGGACCAGCTGGAAGATTGTTTGGTCATCGATTCGACGTTTCCTATTTGTTGTAAAGCCTGGCGTAATGTTACGTGCTAGATTGGATTTCGGATTTTTTTTTGGATTCCCATAGGATAAAAATTACTGTCTTTTGAAATTGAGCGGGAAAACTCTTAACATTATTATATGCTGCATTGAGAGAAAGCTTCTTTTTCATGTATTTCCATATTATTACTTTTTTCTTTTCCCAGAACCTTAACGATACATATAAATGCATAAAAGGTTTCAAAGAAACCTGAGAAGTTCCTTTTTGAAAGCTTGCGATTTTTATGAAGAAACCTACGTATTCATAACAAATAGGTTTCTTCACAACTTTTTCATGATTTTTCCCTACATGAATTTTGTTATAGATTTCTTATGAATTTCGTTCACGAAGCTGATGTAATTGTTACTGATTTTCTAAAAATATCACTGAAGAAAATGCATATACTGATTTTTATTGAATTTTTCAGATAATACTGTCATTAATTAATTTCTCTGAAGAAAATTTTTACTAATTGGCTATAAATCTGAATAATATTTTTTTTCAATGATTCGATACAAATTTGATAACAAAGTTGTTACGCACCAGTTCCTTAAGAAATTTTCTGAAACAAGCGTTTAAGAATTTATTGAAAGTTCGAAGAAAAAACTTAAGATATCAATTTCTCATGAATTCCACTGGCACAGCCAAATTATTACTGATTTCTTACCAATATCACTAAAGATCACTCATGCTAAATTCTATTGAATGTTTCAGATAAAAGTTGTTTTTATTACTTCTTATCAATTTCTCTGGAGAAAATTTTTACTAACTTTTTATAAATTTTAATGATTTTTTTTCCTGATTTCATTCAAATCCAAAGAAAGTTGTTATACACCGATTTCTTATGATTTTTTTAGATTTTTTTAAACTTCTTTTTTTATGTCTCGGATTTGTTAATAATTCAAAGAAAAAACTTAATACTGACTTCTCATGAATTTCAATGGGAAAATTTAATGCTGATTCTTTATGAATTTCAATGAAGAAATTGGATACTGATTTCTATTGAAATTTTCAGACAAAAGTTCTTATTGATTTCTTATTAATTTTTTCAGAAAAAAAATTGCGGATCTTTCATGAATTTCAATGAAGAGTAATATTAATGATTTGTTACAAATTTCAATAAAATTTTTATATACCGATTTCTCATATTTTTTAATTATCATAAGTTTTTTTTGTTTAATCATACGTTTTTGCAGATTAGTTCAGTATTGAAAGAAACCACTTGATACTGATTTTTATTAATCTCGCTGTCAAAGCCAAATTGTTGCT
The DNA here is from genome assembly GCF_987345545.1 of Pholcus phalangioides. Taxonomy (NCBI): domain Eukaryota; kingdom Metazoa; phylum Arthropoda; class Arachnida; order Araneae; family Pholcidae; genus Pholcus; species Pholcus phalangioides. Next base: position 43,728,534 of record NW_028301596.1, on the reverse strand, counting down.
GATTTCTTTCACTGAGGAAAATTCATAGTGATTTCCAATGAATTTTTAAGACGGGAGTTGTTACTGACTTATCATTCATTTTTCTGAGGAAATTTTCAAAAAAATGAATAATCGATTCGCTGTATGATTTTATATAAGTTTCAATAGAAAAAAGTTGTTACCGATTTCCTATGAATTTTTTCTAAAAAATCTTTCCAGGGATATGATGAAAAAATTTGAGGAAAAAAAAATTAATACTGATTCTCCTTATGAGTTTCAATGAATAAAATATTGCACTGATTTCTTACAAATTTCACTGCAATTAAAGTTAATTATTGATGTTTTAATGAATTTTGCTGTAGAAAGATATTGTTTATTTACTTGAAACTATTACCTTTAATTATTACTACAATTTAATAGTACTTTAAAATTTCCATAAAACTTTGAATTTTATGACTTTATATAAAAAATACAACATAAATTTTGAAGAAATATGAGAAAATATTTTATTCTATGTATGGTACTTCTATAGCTGCTTGTATAAATTCAACGACAAAAACATCATCAATTATTAAGTATTTTTTTTGCTTTCTTGATTGCTTGAGTGAATGCTCATGAACGTCATTGAATGTCTTTTAAGAAAGTCACTCGTATCCTTTGAGCAAATGTTCATAAACCTTGCGTGTGGCATTGATTTTTCATTTTTATGATGTGACTTTCGTCACACTTGCTTGAATCATGCTTGTTATGGACCAGAAAACGAATCCAAACTTTCACTTTTTTTGACAGATTTTTGAATGGATAAATTTTACACATGAGCGGATAATTATGTTGATTTATAGGAAGCATCAAGATTGTCAAAAAAGCATGAAATCATCAAATCGCTACTCAATTTATTATTAATTTTTTTTTTATTTACTTGCATCTTGCAATTCTAATAGGTCCCATTAAATTTTATGCGGCATAAGAGATTCTTAACAGGTGCAATCATGATCAATAAAAGATGGATTAGCTCCATTACCGAAGCTGATTTTCTGATTCAAACTGATCTGATGACATTTGAAATAAATTTGAATGTCAAATCTAGGTTAATATCTAAGAAAGATAAAGATGCATGAAATAATTTATGATCCTATAAATCATCAGCATATACATCGTTTAGGAAATCTCGCAAACAGGTGACACTCATACAAATTGAAACTTCCCTCAAACATATCCGAAAAGTGTATTTGACGTGAAAATCAATCAGCATAACCTATATAGTAGACGGTTGATATACTTTACTTCATGTTGAAGTGAGTGATGCGATATTACGCATGCATAATAATTCAACTCATCGGGCTCAAAGTTTTTTAAAAAACTTTATAGTGGACTTCTCTGAGAAAAGTTGCTATTCATTTACGAATGTTCCTGCTAATGAATTTCACTCTTAAAAGTTAATGATAATTCATTATGAGTTTTCTTGTAGGAAGTAATTGCTAATTTCTCATGAGTTTTCTTGAAGGAAATTATTGCTAATTTCTTAGGAATTTTTAGCGAAGTGTTTTCTGATTTTTTTTTGGATTTTGGTTATTTCCAGTCTGGTTTCTTATAAGTTTTACTGCACGTAAGTATTGTTAAGCGCACGTAGGTATTGATGGATTTCTGGAAACGAAGAAGCGGATCAACTTACCAAGGAGGCGACAACATTAAAAGACTTGGTTGTTCTACCTTGGTGGAGGAGTCATGCCCACAATATCTTGAAACACGGAATGCTTCATCTTTGGCAAAGCTGAATGGAACAAGAACTCAGCGAAAGACGTCTACAAGATACAACGTCGAGTGTCTTTGCGCTAGTGCATATGGCCGCGAACAAAAACGATCCTCTTAACTGAGTATGGTCCGTTTCCGACATACTTGCAGCGCTTTGAACGATCATCTCACAATGCTTGTAAGTGTGGTGCTACGGCACATATGTCTGTCAATGCCGACATACATCAGTGTTTCATTTTGGTCAGATGTCACAAAGCCAGATGACGGCATAGAAAAGAAGAATGCTGAAAAGTCCGATAAACTTCTCACGCATTCAAAATTTGATTCAATTTTTAGACCGAAACCTATATTTGCTGCACGAAAAAAAAGGGTGGACTACGGAAGAAGCAGGATGAATTTCAGCCTTCCAGACAAGTAAAGCTGATACCAGGAAGTGTCTACAACTTGCGGCCACGTAGGGGTACTGGAAATTCACGAAACTGATATGGCATGAGATGGCGAACTTTTTGGAGAAAGAATAAACACTTAACACGTAAACGTGGTGAATCAATGCCACCCGTAATCCAGCTAGCCAGCCGGTGTAGCTTCGGGAATGATGAAATTCTCCTGATTGTCCAGGAGAATTAAGATGTACGATACTTATGGAACAGAAACGTGCGCCTAGAACGAGCTAAAACACCTGGTTGTCCGTACATTGACTGACTTGGACAACGACTCCATGTGACACAAACATGACATCGTTTTGTCGTTGTACGGCCTACATGACTACAACTTATGACATCCAATGCACGTGGACAGACCGCCACTAACGGAACTTTGGTTATCGAGTCCAAACTCCAAGGACGCTACAATATGAACTTAGACTTCTATTCTTAGACCACGACTCATGATAATTATGCATTGATAATCGGACTTGTTATTCTGTTATACAAATTTATATACAACTATATATATAATATAATAAATTTTTGTGGGAAAATCGGGGTGTATCCGGTCCTTCAATATAAGTATTACTAAAAAATGTTCAAACTGGTTTCTTATGCGATTTTTTCGGATATCTTACGAAATTTTGTGAATTTTTTGATTTCTTATGAAATTTCTGAATTTTTTTCTTTTTTTTTTAATAAATTTTGCTGAATTTTTCTTGATTTAGTACGAATTTTGATGAAGGAAGTACTCATTACTTTCCTGTGAACTTTTTCTGTTTCATTATAAATTTTTAGTGTTTTTCCCCTGATTTCTGTATTTTGATGAATGTTTTTCTTTCCATTCCTCATCAACTTTAACGAAGGAAGTTGTCATTGGTTTCCTAAGAATATAGTACAGATTTTTTTTTTTTAAATTTTAATGAACACAACACAGAAAACGTACAATCAAAACAACTGATAAAAAAAAACAAAAACCCCACAAAAAATGGCGTTACGATGACACAATCACTCTAAGACCCCAGGGACTGAAAATCCTTCCAGTTGGTCAATATAAACTAAATCAGAGAGTTAATTAGATGATGCAACAGCCTTGTTACATTTCTTATGCTTTTCACTGCATGAAGTTGCCGCTTTCTGAAAAGACTTAAAAAATTATTCATTTAAACATTTCCCCCCTCATTACCCACAAAACTGCCCACAAATCTCTTATGAAAGTTTTATTTACCATTATAAAATACATCTATAATTCGTTTCACATTCATTTTCTTTCAACTCAATACAAAGAATCAAGAGAAAAAAAATACAAATACCAATCGCATTAATATTCTTGCTTTAGATCACGTGTTTTTGGATATTACAGCATTGTATATGTGTATAAACCACTTCCTTAGTAATATTATTCCAATTTCTCGTTCTTATGTCTCCTGTAGAACATGCTCCGACGGTTCAATTCTCTTCCAAGGAAGGGAAGGCGAAATATTTAAAAAAACCAAAAAAACCAAAAAAAACAAATATGCATCACAAGCGTATCTGAATTTGCATTCGATCAAACTCATCCCCCACAGACGGGAGTATTCCTGGAACCCCCCGTAGATAGATAGATATACGCCAAACCCTTACGCATAGAATTTCGCTATGGAAATCATCTGATATGCTTGGTTTGGTACCAACCGAAAGATAAAGGTAAAAAAAAATAAAATAAAATAACAAAATAACCCCAACTTTTTACCAATGTACGTCCGTAGCCTACGTACCATCGTGGGAATTCACCAATTTTATTTTTTTTTTAGAAATTTTTTTTTCTCAGGCCCTACGCTAATGTATTCTAACCTTTTTCCCCACCTTATTCTTTAAATTTACTTATTTGTTTGTTCTCAAATTTTTTCCCTTCTTATTTATTCCCGCTCATCTTCGAAGATTTCGGTGGTTGTTCGACCTGGGCCGTAGAAGAATAAAAGAAAAACTGCAGTCGGTATGGGGGCTAGGGTAGGGAACGGCCCATGGGACGGGAAGCGCGTGGTGTTGGCTGGCGGATGGAAAATTTTTTTTTGAAGGTCTGTATATGCGGAGGTGAAATATTAAATGAGTTATGCAGATAAGCTATGCTTCATACCACCCCGTGTTCTTCTCTCCTTTTCTTAGCTATCGCCCACGACCCCCTTGACGAGCACCTCTTTTTCAATATCCTAAGAATAAAAGGAGAGCGAAGGTGGTGATGTTCATGGTATTGTACCACAGACGTTGGGAAACGAGAGAGAAAGCAAAAAAGCAAAAAAAAAATTGGATTTCGATGAGGAATCCGCAATTTTTATTCTCTAGAAATTTTTTTATTATTATTTTTTTAAATAAATAAGGAAATTCTGGGGAGAGAAAAACATTTAGGAATTTTCGCGTTGGGAGCTGTTAAGAGAGCTACTACCACACAGGTGAAAGCCATTATCACACTGATCGAAATTGGGGGTTTTTTTTTTTTCTGTAACTCCTGTATTATAAAGAAAAATAATGAATGCCTTTAAGTTCGATCTTCCCCCCAACTTCCTCGTGCAATAATGTTTTCCCCTTATTCTTCTAAATTTTCAAGATGGTATGTATAGTGTGTCCCCCCTCTAATCTACCTTCTATTCCATAATTTTTAGTGCTTTTTCAGGTTTCGTTTTTGTGGTTCTTCTTCTTTCATGCAATGAGATGTGAATCGGATTCGTTTTTGTTTTTTTTATATCCGTTCTCGTTAATATTCTTCTGAGATTTATGACGTGATTAGTGTCATTCCGTGGAAGAATAGTATCGGGATTCCAAATGTTTTTATGCAGTTTGCAATTGTATGATAACCGGATTTGTTTTTTTGTTCTCTTCTGTTACTTGATGGAACTTACGAATCGTTTTGATGATTGCAATGGCAATAGAACTGCCGTTAGAAAGTGTAAAAGGGTTGGTGGTTTTGTTTTTTTTATATTTTCAGCTATTATTTACCAATTAAGAGAGCGCTATTTATTTGTTTAGTAGATATATTATGGAAAATGTGATAAATCCGGTTATTATACATAATAAATGGTTATTATGCGTAATTGTCAAGCATTTGGTAAGTTTGATAAATGTTGCCAACTTAATTACTTGTATCGGTGATTATGCGTAGTACTCAAGCGTCGGTTATAAATATGATAAATCGTATTATATATTATACACTATAGATGATAATTCATAAATGTATTGTATCATTATGTCTGAATGAATGAACGCCAGGGTCTCTGCCACCGGACTTATCCCGTTGCCGAGATCTCTTCCAGCCCAGCTTCGTGACAGAGTCTGGAACAAAGTGAGTGTGTACACCTAACAGTCTGAGTGTGTAGCTAGTGTTGTATATGAAATTGCAGTGCTGCCATCTAGACTTCGAATTGTGAGTGAAGTGTAATGATTGAATATTTGTAACGTTGTAGGCCTGTTGCTCTCTATGGCGAGACTTTTTAACGGGGAGATCGGCTCGCATTCGCGCCTTAAACTTGGGAACCACAGAAAACCAACTTCAGCCGACCACCACTGTGGGGTTCGAACTGTATCATTATGTCTGGGTGCGATCGAAAAATTTGCCACAATTATATCGGGGTTGGCTATATTCATCACACATACTAGACTCACGATTTTGTAAATTTATTAAATTCACAAATTGCACCAGGGTATTGCGCATAATCACGGATAAAGACTAAAAATTTCAAGTATTTATGAAATCAACCAACGATACTTGGTCATTATGCATAATCTCCGGTAAAAATTATAATTTTTTTTTTGGATTTATCAAATTTGCCAACGACGCTTGGGTGTTATGCATATTCGCCGGTAAAAGTGATAAATTTATCAAACTTACCAAGACGATTGGCAAGTATGCATAATAACCGATTTAACATATTTTCCATTACAGATACGTGGAATAAATATACAATTCTGAGGTCATTAATGCTTTCACTGTAATCAACAGCAACTGATATAACTTTTCAGCATTCATGACATAGCCGTGACATATCACTGGCACTGCCTAAAAACCTCTACAAACTACTCTGACGTAACGTGGTCTCTCATCACGTCAGTAGGAAATATAATTCGGGACAATTCAGTGATGTGGTTCCCACTTCATGGAATTCCGCGGCTTCAATTGGCACATTTTCAAACCTTGACCTCCAGAGTCGATGGTGGCCTACGACTTCAAACCAAATTTGATTTTCAATTGATAAAAATATGAGTTAATGAGGAATAACCTGAAACAGCATGAAATTATTGTTAAATCTAGTTTCGTCTAATTATTTTTTTAGTGATTAAGTAGTGGGTATCATGAACATCTTCAATTGTAGATTCCATTGTAGATGCCAAGGGTGGCCTGGTGAGTATATACTGCAGCAAAGTTCAATCAAAGATGACCTCCAACTAGTAACCAAAATGTACTTTGACGCTCAGAGCTGAGCGTTCTTCATGAATGTTGTTGAAAAGATAGATTAAGCATATACAGTAGAATCCCGTTTTAACGAATGCCGTTATAACGAAAATCTCGTTTTAACGATTACTTTTCTAATCCCCCAGATAAGTCTACACAGGGACATTTTTAAATAACCTGGGATTCATTTATAACGAAATTTCTTTACAATGAAGTGATTTCGACGGTCTCTTCACGTTCGTTATAACGGGATTCCACTGTATTTTGAAGGGAAAAAAATAGCGTTCAAATACACAGAAAATCAGAAAGTATATTGTCTGTAGATATATTGAAAGCAAAACCAATTTATGTATCAAAATGCATAATTACCGACACCGAAACAGTTTTGAAATGGACATTAATACGTGTAATTAAGAGATTACATGGCATGATTACTTTTGTTGGCATTTCTTGGTCCCTTGCTTCACTAAAATCTTTCCAGCATTCCATAAATTTTAATTGGTTCATTTGGAATAACTTCTTTAATCTTCACTGTTCAGTGCAAATAAAATTTTCAACATTATTTCAATGATTCAAGTCAAAGTGAGCAAAATAAAATGTATGTACAAGGTGTCCTGTAAGTGCTAATGCGGCCTTTAGCTCATCAGCCACCTGTGGTAGAGGTGCGATTCCAATTTAAAAAATGCTCAAAAGGCGTTCAAAAACTACCCTGCACCAGTTTTGAGTCTAAATTTTACTCGGTTCTTTTGTCCTGTAACTTCCAATTAGAAAGTTATTGTCATGTCTCTCCTGTGAGGCATACAAAAAAAAATCCATGTTTTTAATTGAGATTTTCATGGAGATATATTACTTCAAAAATGGGAGAAAAGCTTGGAAATAACAGCAACAACTAATGTGGACACACACACAACGTTCCTTTTCCTCATTTAGGATATCCTTTCAAGAATTTTTTCAGATTTTTGAATTTGAATATGTCTGCGAATACTGCAGTTAAAAACATAGAATCCCCTTTTTGTTGAACTCAAAAGACAGAGTGACAAGTTTCTAATCGGAAGTTAGAGGACAGGAAGGACCGTAAAATAATTAGGTTTATCTCCTTTGTGACACACTGTATTTTCACTCTCAAAACTGGTACAGAGTAATTTTTGAATATATTTTGAGAATTTTCTAAATTGAAACCATACCTCTCTCTAAACAAACGGTTGATGATATAAAGGCCGCATTAGCAGCACCCTCTCCGGGAGGTGCTGCATTAGCACTTACAGAACATTCTGTATATTAACCGATGTTTCACTGTATCAAATTTCTCTCTAATCAAGTTCAGCTGTCATAAATTTCATCAAAATAGTAATTTACAGCATAGATTTCTTCAAAAAGAAAATGAGATAGCCATGCATATAAGAGATAGAGCTTGCAAAAATATGCACCAATTCGGAAATTAGTGTTCTAAGTCAACAGCAGATGACGCTGGTAAGAACTTTTTTTTTTTGGCATGTGACGAAAACAAACTGTTGGCGATGTTTAGACGCCTTGCTTAAACTTTGTGACACTGCTGCGTTATACCAATTCTAGATCATTTAACTTCCACCTAATTCAGCACGATTTTGCGACTTTGCTCGAAGACAATGATTGATATCATGTTGCGAGAATGTGTATTATATCTTTGACGTTGGGTGACCTTTTATGCATGACGTGAAAGTTGTTGTCAGAGAAATACCAACGATCTAATGAATATTTCTGTATTGAGACTTGACGTCTGTCAACGGAGAATCATTTGAGACCGGCCGAAATCCAGCAACAAACTTCCTACTAAAGAATTCCACTCGCCCGTGTCCTAATTTCTTGGCCCCCTTCGAAATTCATGAGGAATAATTCACCGACGGCAAATTGTATAACGAGATGGATAAACTTGGCATTGCCATCGTCGAAAACTTTAAATGATTCTCGTTACCAATGAGCGTGGAATCAGCAATCAATGATCATTATGCAAAGATGAGAGCGCCAGAGAGAGAGAGCTACTACTGTTTGCTTAAAGCTGTATCTGATGATATCGCGTATGCATGTTTGTACGAATGAATATTTGTGTGTATGTTTTAAGCGCAAGCAATGACATCTCTAAAGCTATTTCGTTTCACATCCGGCATATACTTTGCATAATTCGATGGCCGTCGACTGTCCGTTCCCGGTTCCCATATCTCTGATTGATGGTGATAAGGATAAACTTGATATATCTACGTAAGAATAAGAATAGAACTTTGATGGAGGAGGAGAAGGGTCTGTTGTCTGTTTCGACCATTGGTTTCACCCCCACTCCTGAATACTAATCATAGTCGAACTGTTTGGGAGAAAGGAGTGTGGGGAGGGGGTTATAGTTTTGCATGTGTTTTGCATAACAGTAGATATTGCAGTAATTAGCGAGAATGTGGAATCAGCAAGAGTGGTCGTGAGAGATGCTGCGGGAATCACTTTGACGAACGACCAGTGGAGTCTTGTTCAGACAGCTGGTGAAAAGGCACATGTGAGATGACGTATTGAATTGCGGCTCGTCTCAAATGGACAATCGAAGTGCCTTTCGAAGTTATTTACGAAAATTCATCGCTCATCTCTCGAGGTTCCTCTACCATATTCATTATAACGCCGGATTTTTCCCGCGAAATTTCCATATATGACAATCAAACTTCGTGTATAGGAGATTCAAATTAACTCATTGATAAAATATTTACGAACAATGATTTATTAATGACAAACTATTTTCATAAATCACTCATGCATTAATATTTATTGTAAGGCTGAAATATGTGGTTATTCTAACTTCTTTTCGATTACAAAATAACTTGCTAGGTTTAACAAACCAAAACAACCGAAAATAAGGGTATCTTTGAAGTAGTTCTTAAGGAACTGAAGTGCTGAACAAACCTTTTCTTGATTCATTAATAAAACAGAAAATCAAAAGATAGTGGTAATTATGATTTTATTTCTCTCGATTTTTCCCCCAGAAGCTATAGCAAAATCAGAATTTCTGAAGTTCTGAAGTTTTTCTTTTGGTTAATAGCAAAATAACAGGTGATTCGAGAAATAATAATATTGCAGATTCGAGAGAAACACAAGTTTTTAAGATAAGCCAATTGTGTTTATTCATTTGAAACACAGACACAAAATATTTAGGAGCTAAGCAAGCTTGTGAGCCCAGAAATACTATAATTGATACATGCTTGTCAGTACGAATAATAACGGAAGAAGAAGAAAAATCACATATGTACAGGGTGTCCTGCAACTTCTAACGCGGCCTTTATCACATCAACCGTCCGTCGTAGCGGTATGATTTCAGTTTAAAAAATGCTCAAAAGGCGTTCAAAAATTACCTCGTACCAGTTTTGAGAGTGAAAATACAGTGTGTCACAAAATACAATGTATCAGCTGTGCCCGTTGTCCATACGTTTTTGCTGTTGTTTCGTAACTTTTCTCCGATATTTGAATTCAAATGTATTAGCGAATATTGCACTTAGAAATATGAATTACTTTAGTCGCCGCATCACTCAAGTTACCCGCGGGACATTCCCAGATTACTTAAGTGATCTGTGGCATAACTCATAACTACAGATCATTTGAGTGATGCGTGGCACAGCTCCAGAGCACTTAGGCACGGACACATTTCCAGATTCCTTGGATTCGTGAAACATTTGGAGATCATTAAAGTGGCTTCGTAGGGGGGACATCAATAGGGAGAGTGCAGGTGCTCACAAACTAGGGAAAGGTTTTTCCTCTCTTTTGGCACACTCATTAAAGGAGCCATTAAGAATATTTCGTATTTTTATAAAGGGTAGTTGATGTCGTAAGCATCACCCATCCCCCCCCCCCCGTCAGCAAAAGCCAGCAAATCGGAAACCTCTTCCTCCCCCATCGATGCTGACGTAATACTTCAATGACCCTTTAGTTCTGATACCGATTCCATAACTGAAGCAACGAAAACAATTAATTAATATCGGAGACGCAACAAAATGCCAAAATCTAAGGATTTCTTCCACGAAAATGCCAAATGCTGAAATTACGCCTATGAATATTTTTTTTTTTAATATTTCCATACAGGATTATAAAAATTGACTTCAGTATTTGTTGGTTCAGTTCAATGTCTGCGCACTTCATCCTCACTTTTCCCTGTAGATATCAATGGGGGGAATCTTTTATTCCCCTTTTCTTTCGTCTGTCTTATCTTCTTTTGGTACTTTTCTTGACGCCCATTGATCCCGCTCTCTTCTCTGCCATCTCTTTATCTGTATAAGCGCGTATTCTTATATATTCCGTTTTTTTTTTCCTTTACTTATATTCCAGAAGAAAAATCTCGGAATTTTCTTAGGGGACAGTAATTCTTCTTTAAATTTGCATATTTATGAAAACGTACTTATTGATCGATAGTCGACGTTTGGAAGCGTTTTATATCCCCTCGTCTCTCTCTCTCTCTCTCTTTTCCTATTTAAAATCAAATCTCATTCAAATCTCTGCTCAACGCCCTCTCGCCGTCTCTCTCACTCTTAAATTCCTTCACAGATGATTCAAAGTCATATTCGTTTTAAAGGATTTCGAAGTTTTAAATCCTTTTTTCCCTCTTCTTATTGATATTTTATTATATTATTTTCTTTTTTTCCCCTCTCTCTCTTAGGTTTTCATGATGGTTTATTCTCTAGTTTTCGATGTATTATGAATTTGATGGCATTTTATCTGAAAAGAATTAATATTTGTTTATGACTGTATTTTATTGTTTCTGATTTTTTTTCATTGTTTTTTTTTATGTAGTTCTTATATACGGGATATTTTATATTTTTGCATTCTTAATAGCAAGGATCTTGACCTTTTGAAGCGTTGCGGGTCATAAAAAAAAATTCCATGAAGTTCGAAGGTCTACAAAGTCATACTGCGGCATCAGGATTCGCACAGTGGCGGGTATTAACGGGTAGGTCCAATGGTGACCAGGGCATCGAAATAGGAAGCTCTATATTATTTGAGGATTTCATTTTTTCTGAGGATTTTTTTTTATCCATTTTCTTTTAACCATTCACATTCTTGCACACGCTCTTGGTCATTCACATGTTTGCACACGCTCTTGGTCATTCACATGTTTGCACACGCTCGTGGTCATTCACATGTTTGCACACGCTCTTGGTCATTCACATGTTTGCACACGCTCTTGGTCATTCACATGTTTGCACACGCTCGTGGTCATTCACATGTTTGCACACGCTCTTGGTCATTCACTGACCTGCACCATCTCTCTGTAGTTCACTCTTTTTGTCATTCACATGTTTGCACACTCTTTTGGTCATTCACTGACCTGCACCTTCTCCCTGTAGTTCACTCTTTTTGTCATTCACATGTTTGCACACTCTTTTGGTCATTCACTGACCTGCACCTTCTCCCTGTAGTTCACTCTTTTTGTCATTCACATGTTTGCACACTCTTTTGGTCATTCACATGTTTGCACACTCTTTTGGTCATTCACATGTTTGCACACGCTCTTGGTCATTCACTGACCTGCACCTTCTCTCTGTAGTTCACTCTTTTGGTCATTCACTGACCTGCACCTTCTCCCTGTAGTTCACTCTTTTTGTCATTCACATGTTTGCACACTCTTTTGGTCATTCACTGACCTGCACCTTCTCCCTGTAGTTCACTCTTTTTGTCATTCACATGTTTGCACACTCTTTTGGTCATTCACTGACCTGCACCTTCTCTCTGTATTTCACTCTTTTGGTCATTCACATTCTTGCACACGCTTTAGGCCATTCCCCGTCTTGGTCCTCCACTCTGTAAGACAATCTTTTGGACATTCACATGATTGCATACACTCTAGGTCCCTCACTGACCCCTGGTCCTTCACTCTGTAGATCTTTTTTTTTTCGTTAGTCGCATGCTCGCTCAGGATCCAAGTCACTCTTTTGCTCACTCCCGTGCTTGCAAACTCTCTAGGTCACTTTTTGGTCACTCACTGATCTAGTCCCTAGCTGTTTAGGCAGATGCGCATTTTTTGAGGGTTATACAATTTTTGCCGCCCGTTTTTTACTCTGCTAATTTTCTTGGACACTCATTCTTCAATTTTGCCACCCTGGCCTGCCAAGCTCCCACCCTTAAATACGCCACTGGTATTTTTCATCGCAGCTCAGTTGAATTGCTAATATTTATTGAAGTCCTGAACAAAGATAATGTGCATAACTTATTGTTATATTATGGTAACTGTGACAAAAAGGTTTGTATATTCATCTCATATGTTTGTCGTGCATAACAAATATTGTACGTACATTTTAAAATTATACAAGCCAAATTCGGATTGTTTTTCATTATTTTTACCCTTCTTTAGAGATGATATCATCCGAGAAATTCACAGGGAAAAAAACTCCTGTGTGTTTTTTAGTTTAATTTTTGTCTCTGAAATAAAATTAGATGGGTTTTTTCCATCGGAAATTGGTGATTTTCGGAAAATATATTAGTGGCAATAGTACTATAATAAATGAAATTCTTGTTTTCGAAAACAACACTGAATTTATATATTGACACAGCACTAAATCAACACCATTGTCAATACATGTAAAAACCCTATTTTTTTTCCCGTCTTCGCGCATATTTTGAACAATTTAACTATAGTTGACAATCTAGCAATCATTTGAAATTGCTTTTTTTTTTGGCGACAATTGGTAATGTTCCAAATTTTCCTGTATTTCCGATCCTGAGAGGAATTTTCCGGATTTTTTAATTTTTCCTTGCTTTGTATATCCTTAACACTACCTTCACACCAAATTTCATGGTTCTAAGGGCTGCTAGAATTGTTTAGGATTTTTTATGATCGTTAGTCAAGTCAGTGTCAAAATAACGAATTTTTTGAGTTCAGATTTCTCAAGAACTATAAATGAAATTCAGAAATTTAACTCAACTTGCGAAGTTTGAAGTCTGTTACGGAGATATGAGGTTCTCAAAAGTACCTAAATTGCTTCCAGAAAAGGATGTTACGGCAATACTTGATTTGCTCGACTACTGAATCCTCGTCCATAATTCTCTGCAGTACTTCTAAGGAATTGATACATGTTGGAATGTGCGTGTACGTGTAGTGAACCTGATGTGAAGTTTGTTTCTGCGTAATGCTTGCTATGTGTAGTGTGTGCTGCCACCTGCCATCAATTTTTCTAACCATGAGTGAAGTGTAATGATTTAATTATTGTATTGTTGTAAGACCTGTTGCTCTCTCTGTGGCGAGACTTTTTAATAGGGAGATCGGCTCGCGTTTGCGACTCGAAGTTGGGAAGACTTGGATTCCCCCAGATCTCTCATTGGAGCACTTGTCACTGTACACATTAGTTTGCACTTGCTGGAAATTCGAAGAAAACTTGCTTCATTAAATATATTTTAAAGGGAGTTCGGGGATTTCTGCTGTGCCGCTAAAAGGGTTAATGTATTGTACAATACATTTTCATGAATAGCGAAATAATTTTCTTTTTTACACAAATTCTGAAATGATTTCAGTAATTATGAAATTATTTCTTCGGCAATTATAAAATTATTTCTTCGGCAATTATAAAATAATTTCTTCTAATAATTATGAAATTTTTTCTTTCATCATTTCTAAAAAATGTCTAGAATTATATTTGAGATTACTTGTTGCAATTACATCTTGAGATTACTTCTGCAATACAATTTTCATTGAGGGTTTTATCTCACTAACCCTATAGATCTTTTAACTATGTAAGCCTTTTCGTCGGTGGGCCACATCTAGGCCCCGATGCATTGAATATCCCTGCTTATAGTGTCAGTTTTGATTTTTAAACAGCGTTTCTGCGTGAATCTGTTATTAATCGGACCGTTTTCTTATATTCACCCCAGAGATTATGAAAGATCATAACAACACCAAGATAAATAAGATCCGGAAGATTTCTTGCTTTTTTTTACATTATACGACATATTTTTTTAAAGTTCTTTCCCCAAAACAGTAATTATAAAATAAGATTTCTATCATTTCAATTGAATCCGTAGAGATTCGAAATCCACTTAAATAATCGAGTAACGAAGATACAATATATCAAGTAATTCTATTAATCAAACGGCATAATTTGATATTTCGTCGATGAAATAAGTGAGAATAAAAATAATTACTTCATTATTAATTATTTCTACACTTGAAAATCCTTCGACAGAATTATCTCAGGGGTCCCGAATAATTTTTTTTTTTTTTTAAACGGACGTAAATCAGATGCACATTTAATTTTCGTCCTGATACCGACCTGGTGATTAAATTACGTTTCAACAAAACGAGATTGAAACTCGGTAATCAGATTAACAGAAATGAAATGGAAAATCTCTCGACATTGAAAATGTGAGCCATTGGGATCAATGATTCCATCGTTTTCATGCTACATAATTCCGAATGGCTTGTGAAAGTGCTTTGTGAAAGCACGCACCAGAATTCGAAAGGATTCGTTTTTCGGTGTTTCAGTCGGAAATTTCGAAACATCGCTCTTTCTTCACCGATGATAATTGAAACTGAATTTGTGAGCTTATTTGCCAGAAATTAATATATTTAATTATCGTCCGTGAAACTGAGTAAATATTGAAATTCTTATGATTAAAATATAAGTACGGTTCATTCAGGTATTATTAGTTGCGAGCATGGATAGTAATAATTGAATTAAATCTCAACAGCGGTGTTTCGTACAATTAATTATATGACATTTTATAATGTAATAAAAATATTTATAATTATAATAAAGTTATTTGAATGCGTATTATTAACAAACGTAATTCACAATTTTATTATGTACCATTTACGTTGCTTTGAATATAATGTAAAAATTATTATTTTTTCAATTTTAGAAAAACCATTGTAATAAATAATCATAGTAGTTGGAGAAAATTTGGCTTTTCACTCTCTAATAAAAACGTATTGAAATTTTTTTTTTTACAAAAACTGATGTAAATTGGTTCTATTTTAGCATATTTTTAATTGAAATAATACATCACCACAACAATTTTATTAATTAGAGTAGATTCTTTTAATTAGCTAAAATGGTTGATAAAGAGCAAAATATACAGTTTTTCTCCCATTTTAGTTTCATTTGTAAATAAATTAAATTTTTCTTAGCGAAGTTGAATAATTATTACCTTGAAACTTATTCCCAATATTCTCAATATTTAGTGCGATTTTATAAATCTCTAAACACGTAAAATTTCAGCAGTGCTCTAAAAAATGGCATCGACAAGAAACGAACTCTATTCTTTCGAGGTACAAGAAAAGGAATTACTCCCTCTCTCTCTCTCTCTCTTATGCAGCCGTATTTTGTACCAAAATAAAACTGAAATAGTACTTTCTAAAATACCAAAAGAAATTTGTACAATGGGTGTTTCTTTTTATACCATACATTTGTCATGTACAGTAAAACGTCGCCACAACGATACTTTTTAAAATTTTGTTTGGAATTACTTGTAGTCCACTATTAAACTCCTCTCGGTACAACGATATACTTTATTACGATAAATCCCTATATAATGATATTTTTAGGAGATTTACGAAATTGTTATATATATATACATAAGCCTACATACATACATATACTTATATATATACACGATTTTTTTTTTTTATATTTTGATTTTAATTTTGTCAGTTGTTTTCGTTCTACTAAAGGGGCTTCCAATAACATCGATATTTTGCACTAAAGGATCACCGAAAGCTGAAGGAAGTTAATGGTGTTGCTACTTTCTGTGTAAGGCATAAAACTGCAATGCAGTAAACGTCTTTACAAGGGGCACACACAATGCATATCTCTCTCTCTCTAAGTAAATTTTG
This sequence comes from Pholcus phalangioides, assembly GCF_987345545.1. NCBI lineage: Eukaryota > Metazoa > Arthropoda > Arachnida > Araneae > Pholcidae > Pholcus > Pholcus phalangioides. Next base: position 43,712,132 of record NW_028301596.1, on the reverse strand, counting down.
GTAATAAACTAAACATACGTATATGAAACTTAAGCATTTTACAATTTTTTTTGCGGTGAATAAATACATAAAAGAGCGCATTTCCTCATCCTGGTGTTATTACCAGTGCTGGTATAGAAAAGATGATAACAACAGCATAAATTTGATCACACGTATTGATAATGTCGCCTCTCTATATAACGTAATCCCTCTATAAGGATATTTTTTCTTGGTCCTCGGAATTTCGTTATATCGAGGTTTCACTGTATATCCAAACATACACAGGACCAGCATAGGTGGAACGGGGGGAAGAGTGGAGAGGACGACTGACCACCGTTCTACTAGGTTCGAACAGCCTGTGTCCGTTTATGAGCACCAAAAGTTTAGCCCGTAACTGGCACGGTGTGGTCATCGCATATTTCTTCTTGCCACCCCTTGGGAAAGAAATGAATCTGGACCATCTTATTTTCAGTACCTTTCAAACTACTTGTTTGCACGTGTTTGACAAATTTATGATGTTTTTCTACTTTTTCCTCCCTCTACATCATTGATAAAAGTTCCCATGGGGTCAAAAAATGACTCCACCACACCATTGCGTAAGGCTTTTTTGCCTGATGGCCTGAATGTACAGATCGAAATGGCGTCTCGGATGAGCACCAGTTTTCTCGATAATGGTTTCAAATTAATCATGCAACATCGGATATCCGAGATTGAGAATGAGGATAGTGCTGTTAGTGAATTGTATGCAAAATCTGTGTGATCAACATGGTCTGTTGTTGTTTGCAAGGACTGTGTTTCCGACTTAGAAAAAGACAAATTTTGGTGCTTGTGGAAATATAGGAAACTAGCTATATTATCCAGCGTTGTGTGTGCGTGTGCCCTGTATTTCGATTCCCCCCCTCCCTGAACATCAAGTTATCCATCTGCCTGTTTATAATGGCATTATAAAGGCATAATTTATTATAAATATACTTTCACCGTTATTAAACCATTGTAAAGGCATATACACGTCTGAAACGCATTGCTAGGGAACCACGGTAAACATTCCGAAAGTGATTGTTGAGGCTCAGAAACCATTGTTGCCCGACAGTTTTCCCCCCATTTCGGGCATATGCCCTGCTCTGACGAAACTTTTAAAGTAGCCTATCGTTAAAGTCGGGTCCCAGTTGGTGTATATGCAAAATTTGGCGACGATCGATGTGAAATTTTAGATTTGTATAGAGAACATATACACACACAGAAAATAAATTTTATATATATAGATTTAATTTTAATTTGCAAATTTTATTTTCTGGGTATATTTTAATCATATCTGTTGATTTTTCAGTCAGGAAAATTTATTTGTGAAAAAAATTAACATATTATTTTCAAAAAATAAGTTCAAAAAGTCATGTGTACCCCTACATTTCTTTCGAATGTAGTCGTTCTAAGTAAAAGACCATTGAGAATTAATTGACAGATGAATGAAGTCACGTGAAGAAACCCATTGCTTTTATGTAAACCTTATTTCTTGATTTTTAAATGCATTAATACTTTCTGGGGGATTAAAATGGCACCACGATGCCAGTTACGTACGCACAGGATTTTCACAACGCCAGATGAGGACTAAATTATCGTAAATTCCCCGCACCGACATGGTAGAGACAGAGACAACGAAAATATTTATTTAGAATCAGCTTCACACTAAAGTTTCCGGTCTAATTATAGTATATAAGCCTCACCATGACAAAAAAAAATATATGATAATAATACAACGATATATAAATATATCGTAGTAAGGCAAAAATAATCCAATCAAAAATAATCCAATTTCAATGGAAATATCAGATAAAAATCTGAAAATTTTGACATCAAATCATATCAGGTTTTTTTATAATAAAAATAATTATTAATTATTCCCATGAAAAATACTCCAAAAATACATGAGCTTAGAAATTTATTATTTTCTTATTCTTTGCAATCTGAATATTCTGCAGAATTTAATACCGTAAGAAAATTAAATAGCTAATTACGTAACCCCCACGAGTATTTTATCATTATTAGCAATGGTAAAACACTGGTGGGAGTTGTACGCGTACGAAGTAATATTCATTATTTCTGAAAAAAAAAGGTTTGTATCCATGATAATTATAATTAGCAGCAGTTTTATTAAAAAATAATAATTTATGCGCTAAAAAGAACTTAGATATCTGTTTACACGGATGTAAACAAATAAAACAGAAACTAATGGAGACATATCATCGACCCGGTTCAAATTACAACTTCCATAATTGAATATTTATCTTTGAATTGTATTGAATATCGCATATTTTTTCATTAATCACCTCAACATCTTGTTAAGATATTAGATCAATTTTCAAAAATAATACTCATATTGGTTTTTTTTCTCGGTTGATGGGAAAATATTTACGACAATTTGCGTTAAATTTGTGATTTTATTTGAATTAGCTGAAAAAGAACAGTTTTAGATTTTGTTATGAAAATGATGTAGGATCAGATTTTAGCTAGAAGTTTGATCGCCAAGAATATTATCTTGCGCTCTGGATGGATTTTCTTAATATTATTTCAATGCTACTATGACATTGTAGGAGTTTACTGATACTTCTGGTAGCCACCTTCCGTTATGAACAGTTCCGTTAATATTAGCAGATCATGTACAGTATATAAATAAATGTTTTCTGTCTTTTTCCTGAGACGTTTGGAATATTCCAGATTGCCAATGCGACATGAAAGGTAAAAATTCACAATGTCTGAAAATTGTAAGAGCATGAGCAAAAAATTTAAGTATTTCTCTAATCTCCTAATTCTTCAGACACGATCATTATAGGGGTCTTCAACCATGTAGCCTTCGAAGCTTTTCGCAGTTACCCACTAACGAAAAAAAAAAAAGCTTTAATCTAGACTTAAAGTAGACTAAAGCTCACGTAAACTACGTACAAAACATAGTTTTGCACCAGAATTTATAGAAATGTGGAAAAGGAAGCCTTAATGAAAAAATGTATTCTAGAATTGATGAAAGAAGTAATTACAAAAATTGCTTTTAGTAAACGTTTCACAACTGAATGAGAGAAATAATTTTACAATCAATGGGAAATAATTCTCTAATCAATAGGAAATAATTCTCTAATCAATAGGAAATAATTCTCTAATCAATAGGAAATAATTCTCTAATCAATAGGAAATAATTCTCTAATCAATAGCAAATAATTCTGTAATCAATAGCAAATAATTCTCTAACAAATAGCAAATAATTAATAATATTTTGGAAAACAATTATTTCGCAATCAGTGAAAATTATTTAGATAGAATGTAAATGCACGCATAACTTGGTATTAACTAATTCATTAAGCTACTTTATATTAAAATAAAAAAAAAACCCATTTTAATAATAACAAATTTTAAAAAAATCCTTAAAAAATGAATGACCGGGTTGCCATGTGCCAACAGAAAATAGATCATCTTTCGTAGACCTACTGGGAGGACACCCTAATCCCTTGGGTTCACTGAATGAATGTTTCTGATCTACGTACTGTATTTATATGCGTTATTTGTTTCTGTTTTTGTTTCTTTTGCACCAGTTTTTTTATTCTGTTTTTATCTTTTCTATCAGTTTGTACTTGTGTTTTTGTCAAATACTAACAATAATAAAATAATAATAATAATAATTGATGAAAAATACAATAATTCAAATCAATAGTTATTGTATCGGCATTAATGTCTTAGCAAGGTGGCATGCATAGCACAGGAACATCTTGGAACATTTGAGGAATATTGAAATTGAATATTTACAAGGATGAAAATATGATATACTAATTGTTATTATATCTAATGTTATGTGAACATGTATTTCAGTATAATTGTTACAAAAATTTATCCAAATTCATTTTACTATTTAACTTTATTTTTTATTATAAGTTTTGTGTTATTTTTTCGTTTCTTTCGTCTTTACCTTTAATCAGTTGCTCTGTACAGGCTCAGGCCTCTAGACTACAAACATTGAGATTTGACTGTTTTATGTATTATTTAACTTTCGACACAAACAAAATAAATTGAAGTTTTTCAAGGTTTACTCTGGTCAAGGTATAGAAGTTTCTCCTATATGTATGATGTACTACTAGCACATAATATTATATATTATAATTGTCAGTTTAATGCAACCAAAAGAAACTAACTTTCCATGCATGAAAAAAATAACACACATCGATAAAAATTCATCCAAAATATTATTAAGCTCATTAGTAAAATCTAAATAAAAAAAAATTTTTTATATTTTTTTCCGGCATTCAAAATCACAAAATTCCATTAAAATAAATCAATCTTGAAAACGAGTTCTATTCGGATGTATTCCATTAAAAAAAAATTTTTTTTTTAGGAATTCCGGTGATTCCATTACAATCTTCTTTTCGCCGGGTTAAATTTATGAAAGTCATAACTTATTTTTAAATCCATTTTTCACAAACGATTCACACAGTGTTATTCATAAAAATAAAATAAATAAATGAGAAAATCCTTCAATTTCTCCGGTTCTTTTATTTTCGCCTTGAAAAAGAAAATAGCCGAAAAAATAAAAATAGAGGGGAAAAGAATTATATCCATTTCTCTCTTAACACTGGAAATGCATCTCGTAGGCACTGACATGGAAGAGCAGCCACGCCTAAATTACAAAACTTCAATAGCAGTTCTATTCACATGTTATAAAAGAGAAGCGCGTGTGTGTGTGTATATAAAATCTTATTTCGTGTATGAATATACCATGTAAAATTTTCTTGAAGAAGAAAAATCAGCCTTGACATTAAATATACTTCCATACATAGAACGAAATTGCATTTGGCTGTGAAATGCAGTTCCAAAATATAGTTTTCCTTTCCTATTTTTCGTCTCAAGAACATTATTAAAAGTGATACATTTCTCCAAAGAAAATTTTCCTAAGAGAAGAAATTGATATCAATACATAGAATAAGAAAAAAATATATGTATGAATTTCTCTCAACCTCTATTTTCTTTTTCATTCGTAATTTTATTTTATAGGGATATGATTGAAATCACGTCAGCTATTGAATAGCGGAATGTAAATAATAAATGCAAAAAAGAAATATATATGTATAATGTAAAATTTCTGGGGATACGAGATTTTCTTTCACGCATAGTTCGTATTACTTTAGATAAATGTCTGTGTATAGAATTATTTTCAATGGAGGGAAAATATATATCCATAGGATATACTGTAAGTTGTTTTTGTTGCATGGGATTTTCCCTCAGAAGTAAAATTAACTTTGACAGGTTGTAATGAAGAAATGTTGCCGAATAATAGTGTTATATATTTTTTGGTCTATACGAATTCAGTTTCGACATTGTACACACGAGAAAAGCACACTTATTACGGATTTGATATACGGAAAAAATATGAAAAGTACGTTTTTTTTAAGGAAAGGCAACCCTTCTCACAATCTGAGGTTGAAATTTTTAGATTTCTCATTTTCTATTCGAAGATTCGAATTCTTATTTCTTGAGGAAATAGTATACATATATCTGATTTTTTTTGTTTCCATGATTATGGCGGTTTATCTCTAAGCTTGTTATTTGATAAGACTTTACTTTCATGTGAACGTGACATATGTATGATTTTATATAAGCGAATATTTGTTTTGTTTCTGTGAAGTATATCCTATTTCGATTTTTTAGTGTAATGTATTTACGATGGAGTTTGTAGAGTAATTCAGTTATGCTTCTGGATTTTTTTTTTTATTCTTTGAGGAAAAATATGAAAGTACAGCCGTGTGATAGAGTAAGAATTCCAAGATGGAATATATTTGGGAAATTGTCGAAATCATTGCATCATCATCTTTAAAAATGCGTTCCAAATTTTTAAAATATATTAATATGAAAATTACTCGATTCACGCACAAAAACATCAAGGAATATACTCACCTGAAATACCTAACTGGTTCACACGGATACTAGGAGACATCCAACTTGAATGCTGATGATGAACGTATTGATCCTGTACGCTGCCATGAAAGTTTTCGATTTCGTCAGCCTCAAATACACTGCGAAGGTTTCGGCAGCTGGCTGATGCGAAGATAAATCCAGGAAAGAAAATTCAACTGGCCTTCCTGAGAATCGAACCCACGTCCGCTCACTTGCCGGTTGAGCGCGCTAGACAGCTACTATTGTGAGTTTTGGCCTGAGTTAGGTCTGGCTGTCTGTGTGCGGTCCCGTTTAGGTCACATGAGCTCAAAGGAAAGACGATTCGTTGGCTCTGTAGTCTAGTGGTCTAGAACGATACAATTATTCAATCATTACACCTCACTCATAGTTAGAAAAACTGATGGCAGGTGGCGGCACTACACATAACAATCATTACACAGAAACAAACGTCACGTCAGGTTCACTACACGTACATTCCAACATGTATCAATTCACAAAAAAGTTTTCTAATGCCGTTGTTGTTCCATTCGATTCTTCAAGTTTCATGATCTCTTCTATCTTAAAGAAATTTGACTTCCATACAATGTTCCAGCCAACAAATATACTCACTTTTTCCCATCTGAAAGATCCTATCTCACCTCTCTTAAGAATCTGGTATCTACTTCATCCCATGCAAGAATTGCGAAAAAGGGTGTATTGTCCAAACTAGGAGAAATCTAAATATTCGAGTTCTCGAACACCGAAAGCATGTTGGGATGTGCGGGACGGTTAGTTAGGCTATTGCCCAACACTGTTGGCAACTTTCACTTAATTTTGATTTCGATAAAGCGTTTGCTTTTAAAAAACGCAGCACATAATTCCGAACTGAATTTTCTCGGGGGATACTTCATCAGAACATGCCAGAATTTCCTCGTTAATGATGGAAGAAACACGTCACCTATTTCGTCAGCTTGGAACAGGCTTTATTAACCTCAGTCGAGACAAAATTTTCAACACTTTGCAACAGATGGCTCCCCAATTAGCATCCAAAGAACACTCGGAAGCAGCAAATACAAAGGCGAACTCTTCGGACGACCAGACGTAAACATCACCCCTCCACGACCCATTCGTGTGAATTCTGACCACGAGGTCCTGATGACGGCTCTCCATTGAAGAGCCGAAATTCGTCGGCCATTCGACAAATTAAAATTTTATTTGTCTTGAAAACGTGGCAATTTTTGTATAAATGTACCAATCCTAGTCAAACGTGGAGACTATAATATTTAGGTATTTTATTCCTCATCAGATCGTTTAGCATTATGTATGATTTTTCATTAACTGTAAAATAATTTTTTTTATCATATATGAATTTTCATTAATTCTGAAATTATGATTTCATTGAATGTGAAAGTTTCATTAATTCTGAAATTAATAACATTTTTGGTTAATTCTATTTTTCATCTATACGGAAATTAGTTTCAAATTGTACAGAAAGTATTTTATTTAATAATTCTGGAATTAAGTAATCATCATTAATTTTGAAAATATTTATTTCGATGTTTCTGAAAATATTTTCCATCAATCATGAATTTTCATAAAATGCGAAATACTTTTTCTACATCGTACATTCTTACAACAATTAGGCAATCATTTCTTATTCTAAAATCATTTCTTATTAATTTTAAAATTACTAACGATGAAATTATTTCCCTTATTCGTTCTAAAATGTTCTCTAAAAGTAAATTTAAAATCTTAATGTGATTTCTTCCAACATTTCTAGAATACATTTTCTTTTGTTTTTCCTCAGCATTTCTATATAATATTATGTAACTATATAACTAAGCACTCGTCGACGGGCCACTGAGAAATAAAAAAATAAACAACGAGGGCCACATGTGCCCCACAAGCCCCCCAAGACCCCTGATATAGACGTTAAACCTTGACTTTGTTTTCGTTACCGTACATTCAGATATCATTTTTCGTACTTCTTGGTAAATCCACTCGGACGATTCTCATTTGATCGACCCTTGTGTAAATGAATATTTTGAAGATAATCAGAATAATTTCTTAGTGAAATATTTAGCATTCCCAAGTCATTTCTCCCTTCATTATGGAAAAGAGAAGTCGAAATCAGCGGTAGTTTGGGAAAAGGGGGGAAACAACGACCGAAAATTGGAAATTTTCTCATGCCTTCTGCTGCTACTCTTATAGTACTCATTTGTTTTGTAACTCCTTTCATTACCGTTAATGAGGTTTCCGAATTTTTCCTACAAATTTTTCAAGCCTCTCTCTTTCTCTCTCTATAGCTATCTTTCACTCTTACCTTTACCTTACTCAGTTTACGGTTTTCTTTTCTCCATTCTGTATTCCAAAGAAAGGTGGCATCACTTCTGTAACGCATGGCAGACATTCCTCAGAAACAAATTAATCGATGGTATATGACAAGTCCGCACATAAATTCATCAAGTTTCATTCATAAGTTTCTCGGTTTACTAATAGTTGTACGTGGCCACACAAAAATTTCAACGTGGACTTAGTCTAGCTTAATTTAAATCAGTGAAGCGAGTTAAACGCCGTGTACAAACTGAATGACATGTATAGCCTCCCACATGATTTCAAACACAGCATCTATACCAGTTAATTTAATATCACCTCAAATGCTATTCGACAAGAGATCAAATACCATTTAGTCATCTCCAGAGTCATATCTTGGATATCTTGAACTCGGACACCTTGTATTTTAGCTTCAAAGAGATATTCGTTTATACAGGGTGTCCTGTAAGTCCTGGTGCAGCTTTTTTCTCATCAACCGTTCGTCGTAGAGGAATAGTTCCAGTTCAAGAAATGCTCCAAATGAGTTCACAAATCACTCTGTGCCAGTTTTGAAAGTGAAAAATAGAATGTGTCACTAATTAAAAAATATAAATTTCTATATGGACGTCCATTCCTTAAAAAGCCCAATAAGAGGGAAAGTTGTTGTACTGTCTGTTCTGAGGCCAATAGAAAAAAAAATTCACGTTTCTAAATGCTTTATTCGTTGTGATATTTGAATTCAAAAATCGGAGCAGAGTTTAGAAAGAACCGAATAAACTAACGGACAACGCTTTTCCCCCCTCATTTATGCTGTTCTTTCCCATTTTTTTTCAGATTTTTTAATTCAATTATCTCAGCGAATATTGCACCTACTGTTAGAAACGTGAAATTTCTTTGATTTTCTACGTGATTTCTAAATGCATTTTGAGCATTTTTCTTTTAAATTGGAACCATATCTCAACGGGGAACGATCGATGTGATAAAGGCCGCATTAGGACATACAGGTCACCCTATCGTTATACGAGCAGTAAGTTATATAACGACGGGAATCTCTCTACAAACATCATCATCCATATAGAGATAGACATTACACCGAGATAGACCTTAAACCGAGAGTTTACAGCAGATTGGTTTTGTTTCCATTGCCTTACATTCAGATATATATCCTTTCTCGTAGTTCTTAGTAAATCCTCTCGGACGAATCTCATTTGATCGACCCTTGTATAAATGAATATTTCGAAGATAACCAAAAGAATTTCTTGGTGAAATCTTTAGCATTCCCAAGTCATTTCCCCCCTTAAACTTCATTATGCAAAAGAGGAGAAATCAGCGATAATTTGGGAAAAAGGGAGGGGGGGAAAGACAACAACAAAAAATTTGGAAATTTTCTCATGCCCACCACTGCTGTTTCTCTTATAGTAGTCATTTGTTGTGTAACCCCTCCCGTTGCCGTTAATGAGGTTTCCGAATGTTTCATACAAATTCAAAAACCTCTCTCTCTCACACTCTTTCCTTTTCCTTGCTCATTTTACGGTTTTGCCTTCTAACTCAGTCCTAAATCCCCGCGTCAAAAAGGACTTCTCTTTTCCCAATCCCGACGTGCTGCCCGTTTCTCCTTATTACTACCCACTACTTCTAATGGTAGGAGACGAAGAGAAAGAGAGAGACGTAGTTTTCTAGGAAAAGGCCTGGAATTCATAAACGCGCAAGTTAATTGTCTGGATGTTAAACCAGTTAATCTTTAATTCATCGAGTTATTCCCGCTGCGACAATTCGGAGTCGAGTTTTGTATTCGAAAATGCTAATATGGCGGTTATTTACGAGCAGTTTGAGAATTCCGACTGAAAATACAAAAGAGAAGTATGTGTTATGTGTGTGTGTTGGCAGTTTTCGAAAATTCCGATTCGTGCCTTGAAAAATAAAGAGACTTTTGCTGACGGCTTTTTAAGAAAATGGTCATTTTTAATTTGCGCCGTTCGCAACACCTCGTGTGTTTGATTTTTTGGAAGCGTTTTCATTTTGCCGATCGAGTGCGTTCTCGACTATTTATTAAATTAATAACTTTGAAGAGAGCGAGAGAGAAAATGAAGTTGTAGAAGTAGCAGGAATGAGACTGAATTCAGTGCGATTAAAATACAGTCAAACTCTGTTATAACGGCATCGAAGATTCCACGAAATTTTGTCGTTACAACGGAGGTTGATGTTTCCGCTACCCTTTATGACGAAAAATATATAATCAGACACACAATAAAATACTTTGCATGAAGTGTATTTCTTTGTTATTATATGATGTCCAGTTTTATCGAGAATAACATGTAAAATTTGGATAATATTAATACGAGACATTGCTGTTTTTTGCCAAACATGTTTCCATTATGTCAGAGGAATTACGAAATATTTTTATAAATAAACCTTGGAAAGAAAAACAATGCTACAGCAAGTCTGCTCTAAAATGTATTTCACTGCAAAACAAAAAAAGGAAATTGGCAAATATGTGAGGTGGATGTTTATAGTCCCATTCATTATTACACAATGTATGCATTACGCAAATTACCATAACTCTCGATTCCAGTAAACATTGGGAATTAAATCAAGCTTCGTTGAAAAGGAAACGGGACATTTTTATAAAAAAATAGTCGGGAAGGGCTAAATACGAAAACGGTTCGTATAGCGGTCACGTCAATAAGCAAGTCGGAACGTCATACATATGCAATAAATCTTTTTTTTTTTCAACATTAGGTATAAATATAACAATGGAAGAAAATGTTTTGGATGTAATGGGCTATAATTCATGGAATTCAGGGACTACATAATTTTTTGACAAGTTGAAAATATTAGGCTCCAGCCAAGTTCGTTCCCGAGTGGCGCAGTGGAAAGATGCTCGTCTTCCACTATGAAGATTGCCGTCAAGGTCCGTGGGTTTAGAGTCCAGCCGAAAGAACATCAGTAAAAGTTCTTTACCTATCGAACCTGGGACGACTACTGATAGATGGCGCCTTCATTTCCCAACTCCACTAGTTGAAATTGCCTTAAGGCGATGTATGACTAGAGTTGATGTGCGATAAAGTAAGCAAGTTTGTTGGGAGTCGAGCACTTTATACCCCCGCAAATACGGTCAAAAATCAGTTTTCCTCACCGACTTTCAAGGTTTGGAGACATTTTTCCTTGATTACTGAACACACTGGTATTATTTAAGAGAATTTTGTGTTGCCTTTAGGTTCCAATTTAATCACACTTAAAAAATTTTAGACGCCAATTCCATTTTTTAGTCGCCACAGTGACTCATTCTGATTTGAGTTTTGCATTCGAAAATGCTAATACGGCGGTAATTTCCGACCAGTTTGAGAAATTCCAGCCTTTAAAAATACAAAAGACAGAATTATGTGTATTTTTGTGGATGTGTTGGCAGTTTTCAGCGAATTCAGATTCGAGCCACGAAAAATAAAGAGACATTTCGCTGACACCTTTTTATGAAAATAGTCATTTTAATTTGCGTCGTTCGCAACACCTCTTGTGTTTGATTTTTTGGAAGCATTTTCGTTTTGTCGATTGAGTCCTTTTTTATTGAAACTTATTAAATTAATAACTTAGAAGAGAGAGAAAATCGATTTGTAGTTGAGCTATTGCTGGAACGATGAAGTTGCATGCGATTAAATACGGTCGAGCTCGGTTATGAAGACATCAAAGATTCTGTGAAATATGTTGTCGTTACAATCGAAGTTGACGCTTTCACGACCTTTTTTGTCGGAAAATATAATCAAAGGCAATCAAATACTTCGCATGAAGACTTTATTTCTTTATTATTAGAGTGACCAATTCGACACATTTTCCACGATATTAAATTCTGCAGAATATGTAGCTTGTGAAGAAATAAGAAATTGTTTAATTATAATACTCGTATATATATTTATGGAGTACTTTTCACGGTTATAATTAATATTTTTTTTCATTAAAAATCAACCTGATACGATTAAAATTATTGCCAATCTTTCAGCGCTTGCAGCTCGCCAATAAACCCAGATATTACGATGAAAAAAGATGTCATCATATAGGATTTTTTCCGTTCTTTCCAAATATGTGATTACTTTGCATGCAGGTCTCTTAGAAACTTCATAAATGCACGTTTTTTTTATACTTGACACATATATTTTTCCATAATCGATTGTCCTCCATAACTGGAAAACGTTTTAACATAGGATGATTTGTAGGGTGTTTTATGTTCCACTTGGAGTCGTCTATCACCCCCTTACGTTAGGCAGAAATGGTAATGTACAGGAGTTTATAATAGTAAAGGATATATTGTATCGAGAGGAGTTTAGCATTAGACTAATAGGCAATTTCAAACATAATTTGAAAAAAAAAAATGCCGTTGTATAGGAATATATCGTTATGGCGAGCATCGTTGCAGCGAGATTTCACTGTATTTCGTTATTATTGCATTTTACCATCCTTTTTGTCTTTTTCTGGTAAATTATTACCGTGATTTCCCGTAATACAAATTTTTACGTGGCCTTAAAAGTTACTTTTTAGCTCATCTGAATACCTCTAAGCTACGCTATATTCAATGACTTCATTCCGCACAACCTAATTTCGTGGGATTTTGGTAAATATCAACAAAAGTTTTACTTAATTTTCTAAATTAATTTGTAAACTTTTAATATTATTTTTCTTCTTAAATAGTAATGATTTTTATGCCCTAAAAAAACTTCTAAAAAATGCATTTAAGCCCTTAAAAAACTGTAAATTTGTCCTAATTCTTTTTTTTTTTTCATTTCTATCTCAGATAACATTTGTTTTAGCAAAATAATATGATAATCAGAAGTGTTGATGCAGTCTAAACTATTATGAACCATTACTTCTATTGTACGAACAAAAATTCTTCGTTTTACTAATCACAACGAGTATTAGAGAATCAATAGCAGAGCTTTCAATTGTTTTTTTTTTTCCCTTTTTTACAGTTAATGTACCAAAGACACACAAACAAATTTTTTATTGTAAAATCCGAAAACAAACCCGATTTTTTCTGGTCCTCTAGTCAGTGAAGACGTTCGTTTATGTTTTTCGGTATTGATGGGCAACTTTAGAGTATCGCACAAACTTTTTTCACAAGTTCCTTTTTGGCAAAACAATATTGTTTCATCAGGACAAGAACACTCGGAAGAATTCGAAAATATCGAGTCCTATTGGTTTTTTTATCTGCTCGAACTTGATCAGTCGCAGTGATGGTAGTCTCATCAAGCTAAAATTTCTCTAAAAAATTTCACTTTTGAGTTCCCCCATTTACCTCTGAATTATAATGCGATTCAAAAATAAATGTGCTGCCATCTGTAAGTAAAAATATCCAGCCAACTATTTAGCTTTAGAAAAATATTGCTCAAAATTTAAGAGGAAAAAAAATTCTTTTATTTGATAAAAACACAAAATTTCCCACAAACAACAACAAAAAATTTCCCCTATTAACCAGTTTTAGTCAATTTTTTTTCACGAATTACCATCACCTATTCAGAGATGACCAATTTATTTACAGCCACACACCAGTGTCCCTGGAAGGCTAGTATTTTTATGTTCTAAATATTTAATGTGGTTGCTGATTGATTGAAAAAAACATGAATTTAATGATTTTGTACTTATCAGCAATGACTTTTCATTTTTAGTGCATGAAAATTATAGCCCCCCCCCCCCCCAATACACTTTAAACATTCAATTGGTTTGCGCCTAATTTTCGAAAAGGTTGCTAGATTATCAGTCGGCATGCATATTTCAGGTGTTTGGCCTGTAATAAATGGTCATAGATTGTTGCGGAGGGGTTGATATTGGAAGCTTTTGTGAATAACGGGGAAGAAGAAAAAGCTCCATCTCGTCAGAGGCAGGAACCGAAAGAACCATTTGAAGCGGAGGAAAAATCAATTTTAATCAATAATTATGAAATATGCAAAATATGCCTTAAAATTTTGAAAATATGCTCTATCAAGTAAAAAAGTAGTAAAATTAAAAAGTATGCAAAGACATGGAAAAAAATCCTATCCCTAGTAATAATATAAAATTATCGATTGAAATTTTTGTAAGGTAAATATAAAGGAATTTAAATTTTATTTAGTTTAGAAAGCAATTTATATCAAAATTGTATTCTCTGGAGATTCACAGGTGCTCCGTAATACTTCAGACTAACCGACCTGCACGCTGATCTTCAAATTCCATCGATCTAGAAATTTATAAAGAAACTGGCCAAAAAGTACTTTGAGAAGCAAGATGCTTCAGAAGTGGATATTATCAGCTCAGCATCCAACTACCCAGCTGAACAGAAATTATCACAGCTAAGACCAAAGAATATCTTGGTTACAAATTTTAGAAAGGAATTTTAATTGTCGTAGAACAAGCAATAATGGTTAATCATACTGAAGTTATGACTAAAAAGACCTTGTATTTATATAAATCCTAAATATGACATAGTGGCCTGTGGGTTCCGACTGAAATTGGCAATCAGTGCATACCCCTGAGTCATTTCTTAGCCATCCTGGACTAGTAGTGCTATTTTCGCCATGGTTGTATATGTTTTATTTTTAAACTACTTAGAGTTTAATATTACCCATATTGGGTTATTAATCTAGGGGGAAAAGAAAGCTTAAGTAGGCTGGAGGAGAAATAGAAAGCAGAAAGTGTCACTCAACAGGGCAGTGACAGAATGTCACTTCATCAGCCTGTTAGGACGTCATTAAGTTATAATTAATGCTATTCTTTTAACATTAATCATTCATCATAATGCATATATTACCTACTCTCATTTTTATGTTCAGCGTCAACTATAGATCATATTAAATGCGATTATATGTTATTAAATGCAGTTAATTATGATTATTTGATTAAATATATATATATACAATACAATTTTGATACAAATACAAATTTGATATTTTGCAGTTGGTCTAATTATTTACACTATATATAGTTGCTTATATACACTTTTCACAATCCCGGTACCTCCGGTCTTTTCATAACCAGAAAGTTTTTGGGTCTGGAAAAAGCTGATATCTGATCTTTTGGGTAAGTGGATATTTCCCTAAGATGTTGGTATTCTGACTCTTCAAGAGTTTGGAAGAGATTATTAGCCAGCTTTTGAGCAAAGGCGTGTATGGTGGGCATTCCTATATCGTTTCTTATACTTCTATTCCTGATGAACCAATTGGCTCCCAGCATAGCTCTTATTGTTTTGTTTTGATATTGTTCTAATTTAACCATGTGTTGATTGCTCGAGTAGAGCCACACTGGTGCAGCATATAAAAGTATGGATCTGATAGCCATTTTGTATACATTTAATTTGTTCTTGATTGTCAATGTCGATCTGCTTGCAAGTATGCGTTTTAAAGTGTGTTTTGCTACGTCTGCTCTTCGTATTACATAATTGCGTTGTTGCACAAATGTCAATCGTTTGTCAATTATTATTCCCAGGTATTTAGTACTTATAACAGGTTCAATGAATTTCCCCCCAACCACTATTCCGGCATCTGGGGGTAGATCTAGTTTTTTTTATTAATAATGTACCACAGCATAGTATAGATAAATATTACTATAAATAAATTTCATCAAATTTTTGTGAAATGATGGAAATGTTAATCACTACCGGTCAATTCCATTTTTAACATTGGTGGAGTGAGAACAGTTTATGTAAATACAGTCATTCATAAAATTAAATATTAATTGAAAGGTATATGATATGAACGCTTTGTGAATTATATAACCATTTGTTATGTGACCTATATACTAATTATATTATAAGGCCTATTAAAAAATCAGCATAGATTTTTTTAATTTAATATAATTGTCAAATGTTCAAGAGTTACGTAATATGATTCTGAGGAGTGTATTGATGTTCATGTTCTGTAAATTCTAATGACCATTTGTAACCTTATACTCTATTTTTCTATTTTATAATTATATATTTTTTAAATATGTTTGTCAAATGTTTAGAAATCATATTGAATGGTTTTGGTGACATTGTTGGAGTTTTCATGTACATATATACATATATCATTTTTTGTCTAAATGGAAATATATTGCAAAATATGCTGTAAACTTATGTTGTGTTAATCACTTTGTGAAAAACTGATTTGTTTAATATTGTACATATTGTGAGAATATTTGTTTTATTTATATCTTCTCAAGCGTTAAAATTAATGTCTCCTTAATGTCTTTTAATGTCCAACTGCATAAATTCATATAGTTTTGGTTGTTTTAAAATTAATTATGGGCCATCGAAGGAATTCCACAGCTTTAACTAAGCATTTTGGAAGCTCAAACACAGGAAGATGGATAACATGCAGTTCAAGGGGGAGGGGGGGGGCCCTCGAAATACGTAGCGTCCCTTAAAAAGGGGGAAAAATATTCACTTCTACTACGTTTCTTTAAATCTAGATTTATTTCATGAGTCGTGCAGGAAGTTGCCATATTGGTTAACTTAGACACGTTTGTGAGGCCCTCAAAGAAAGAGGGAGCTATCAACTGATCCAAAAAGCCTCATTGAAGAATACCCAGGCAGCGCCGGGTATTATAGCTAGTTATCTACATTTAAATAACTCTAAATTGGTTCTGTGCATTTTGCAACAGTGACTCAAAGAAACAGTATTTACTTGTAGGTTAAATTTTTATTCTGGAAGGCGCGGTTCTTGAACAAAATTCGTTTTCCCCGTTGTGGTTATGCTGAAAAATGCACTATATTATGCGTTCAAACATGAAGGCGTGTAAAAGAATCAGCAGCAATCACGAATCTTATTATGCAAGTCTAAAAATTGCGTAATTGAATAACACATTTCGTGACCACAAGTAGCCCAGCTAGAAGTATTGCCAATACATACAATAGCTCCTTCAAAAACGAAGGTTAATCCATGCTCCATGTTGTTCGTAAGAATTTGTTATTGATACCGTAATTGATACTCATGAAACTGATTGACATGTTCGGCAGGGAGTGTAACTGGCCTCCTTCCGATGAAATTTACAGCACATGCATTCGAACGTTTCTTCAATAATTCTGAGTCTTTAAAATTTTAAGTTTGGCATACCATGGCCAGACATATCTATTGCCCCTCTCCCCACATGTGTAAAATTTCGACCGGGAAGGATTTTTTTTCTTCCGACCACATGCCCGACATGGGCATTAAAAAATATTTTAATTACATTAATTTAAAATTTAATAAACTTTTGGTTTCTTTTTTGCTTGTCTTTCTTGATAACTTTAGAGATCAGCGATGTGCAAACGACAGACGTTTGTTAAATTTTGGTACTAAACACTTGTGTGCGTGTCAGAAGAATAAATTATGTCTTAACACTGATAAGTGAGTTCGAACTCTATTAGCTTCCCCGTACCGATACTTTTTGTAGAGAAGAGAAATGCGCATAAATATTGCTTGAAATAGAAAAGTTTCACGCAAATAAAAGCTCATTCTTTCGATATAAAGGCCTCTCAATGTAACGAAACGATAAACCACTCTGCTAATTATACAAAGTACAATTGTCTGGATACCAGGCGAAGATGAATTCTGGAAAGAATATTTACATTCCTCTGTCGGGGGAATCGCACCACCAACCTCTCACAGACCTGGCGAGCGCTCTGTACTTAAGCTACAGAATACAGAAATTTTCTTCCCGTAGATCATACCCGTACCGTTCAGTGGCCCGGGGGCCTCAGGAGAAAATGGGACTCATAAAAATGAGATCCGGTTGAAATTTTCTAGAATTTGCAAGGCAGGGCCTCAGAAAAACCACTTGGCCCGGGGGGGGGGCCATGATGCTCTAAAGACGGTCCTGGTTGGGTAACGGAGCTGCAGGGGACACTCGTCCGGACTGTGAGAGGTTGGTGGTTTGTTTCCCGACAGAGGAATGAGAATTTCCTTTCCGAAAATCTTCTTCGCTTGGTATTCAGGCAATTATACTTTGCCTCAATGTAACGTTCATTTTCTGCAAAATGAAGGGGGAGGGGAGAGAACGCTATAACGAACGTCGACTGTATTAATTTATCAAAAGAGTGTGTCCACTCCCTGCCAATGAAACTATCAATGATTCAAGATGGTGAAATCAACCGACAACCTAAGAAAAACGACTTGCTTATTTGTTGCGATCCCTGATGCCGAGATTAAAATACAACTCGCTGATGTGATCAGCCGCACAGGTGTGCGTGGTTAATGCAGAACGGAAAGAAGACTTGGGAACAAACATTAGACGGGAGAAGAAAAAATTTATGGAATACGAAGAAAACCTGTAGAAATCTTAAACCTAGGCTGGAGGGGGGAATGACAAGAGTGATAAGAAGACAGGCTCAAAATTGATAAAGAAAAATCGACTTGGCCTCGAGCTACACTTGTTGTAGCCGCGCAGTCTCAGCCGCATGGTCCGCTGACCTTCATGATACCCGGTCTGACCGGTAGACGGCGCTTGACAGCCTGCCTACCGAAATTCAACGCCGGTGGGCGACTTTGACTTCATCAAACAACACCAGTTTTTTTTGAAACACTTCAGTAGTATTTATTTACTCTTTCTTTTTCCTCATTGATAATGACCCAATTTCTGCTGGTTAGTCAGGCTCTAATGCACGTGTTACATCGCTGTATATATACAGTATATTATAATGACGATGTGTATATACCCACAATCAGCGTTGTCTAGCCGCTGGCAATCAGTTCGTGTTTTAATGATCGAGTGTTAGTTACAGCATCGAACGGAATGACAGCCAGCCATATATCTCGGTGATTTGGGTCCCTGGTTTAAATCAATCACGGACTTCGCTGCGTTATTTAATTATTTTCATCATTAAAAATTAATTTTCGATTCATCAAGTTTTCAGTTTGCCTCATTATGGTCCTCAACAGGTAAGAGGTACTGCTTTGCCTTTTTACCTGTGAGAGTAGGACCTTACGATAGCTTCTTCTTCGCAGACATCGAGATTTAAGTAACTGCTACTGCTTAAAGCCTAACAATAAGATACCATAAAGGTACATCTCAAGGTGTCTGAACAATGATACAAACTAGACCAGTGACTCGGGTTACTAACCTTTTTTCTCGCCATGCCCCAAGCGGCTTTGCCATGCCCCACCAAAGCATCTTGAAAATCTTGATGCCTCCCTTCTGAGAGACACATAAAGGGAGGGGGCTATCGGTCCCATGCAGCCCCTTTCACCTGCAAGGAGATAAATCAAGTCATTGATGGCAAGGACGAATTAAGTGTGATTTACTCGGCTGTAATGAATTGTGCTGATCTTAGTTCGCCCCTGTAACGACTTGAGGCTTAGACGATGACGATTTGCGACGGATTAACAGTGGTTAGAAATTTTATATTCCAAGATTATCGGAAATCATTCGATCAATTGACGATTACTAGATTCCTATGGGATGGACGGCTATACACCACCATCTTATAATCCCGTTTATGATTTTGATTGCCCATTGGCGTTGATTGTCTAGATTGTATTTATTTGTTATATCACTTCAGGTTGACGATCAATTTTTATGATTTATTTTATTTTTTGCTGCCTTCGTCTGAAGGAGGTCGTGTTACGTTGTTTTTAATAAAACTTTCCGGATACACCCATCCTTCGGGAACGCTTCGATATTATTACGAGATGGGAAGCGGGGTGTGTCCGGTCTACAAAAATCAAAGCCCCTCCCCAAAAATTGAAAATTGAACAAAAAAAATTATAAAAGCTAAAATATTAAAGGTGGAAAAAGCCATATTTGAATTCTTTGTTTTAATCAATTTCTGGGAATTGGAAACACTATTTGAAGGTTAAAAACTTGTCCAGAGAGATGTGTTTCCTTCTTACTTCAAATTAGTCTGTGTGCTCACTCGTCCGAAAGGAGGTCCTGCTTACATCCCCCCCCCCCCCTCCGTGACATACAACTAGTTGCTCTTTATGACCCGCCATTGGTGCTAGAGGAACTAAGTTCCAGTCTTTATAGGGTTGGCGAGAGCAGCTTTCAAATTACTTCATACCCAAGAAAACAGATTCCAGATTTGAAAATGAAAGGTTCCACGTTTTAAACAGAAACACTCCGCATTCGATATACAAATAATTTATACCAACACCTATTTGTCGAGAATTTCTAGTCTCCCAAAAATGTCACTAAATTAACAAATAACACATTTTTTTTTTGTAGATAAAAATCATTTATAATTTTGTTCCTTTTGAGGTGGAGAAACGTAACAAAACAAAGTGGAAAATTTTGTCTGCACCGTATCGATGTCCGGTACGTCCCATCGTAATTAGTACTAGTCTTCAAAAACTATTCTCAGAGCAACCAAGTTCACGTTCATTAATAGTAATATGATTTTCTGGCATACTATCCGAAGTAGAGAAAAGTGTTGCATCAAGCCTTTTAATGTAGAAAAAAATCTTTACCGATAGTGAGAAATTGTTTCCCCCCTATAATCTTCTCATCTCTTATAGATTGCTAGTCTATGACAGTTTTTACTCTCATATCGAAAAAGTGAAAAGATTTTCGAACCGTGCAGTGTATTTTTTTTTTTTTTTTTTGCCTTATACATTTCCCTAAGTAAGAAGAAAGTATATATACCAATATATATATATATATAATATCCTTATCCTCTTCTGCGTGGCTTGACGTTTTCATCTGCTTCTTCGGAGTTTGTTGCGGTGGAGACAAGCATAAAGAATGAACTCATTCCTCTCTCTCGCTCCGCTCTTTTTGTACCATCTTCCAACTTCTTGAGAGAAACATCGCAGCTTCTACCATAGACGAGAAAAGAAGCTACTACTGCCAACACAGCCTTGTGCCTTTTAGCTCTTTTTGTTTTTTTTTTGTTTCTTATACCTGCCGAGCGCGAAGTGAACCATGACTCAAGGTAGGATGGGCAGATGAGAAGCATGAGTTAGTTCAACGTGCGTATGACGTCCAGGACCTCATACACAGCATCAGTTTTTCTCTTTTCTCTCTCCCTTATTTTATTTTATGCTTTCCGAAATAAAATAGGGTACCGAGTAAAAATTTAGAAACGTGCTTGGATGGCGCGGGAACGGTGCTAGTAGCATTATAAAAGGCTTGACGCGGGTAATGAAACGCGTAGAAACAATTAATGCGGATCACATTATTGCCCTAAAAAGTTTCCAACCGGAGAGTTTTTGGGCACCAAACCCCCGCATGATAGGTTCTAAACTTCTGTACCTGACGCAAATTGCATTGATGGAAACTGTACTTTTCCCTGCATGTGGTATAAGTCATATGTTGAAATTATGAAACAATACAGGGTGGTCACAAAATAAAATCGCCGATATATACGAGCCCTAGTAGCCAGAAAAATAAAACGAATCCGAATGATGAGTTCAATCATTGGTCATTTTTCTCTCACCACGGTCATTTTCTGCACACGAGGGAAAATTAGACCGGGATCCCAATTTATTTCCGGTTGGTTCCGAACGGCAGCGTTCGGCATTTTGACTTTTTATACTCACCAAGTGATTCATGAGTTAACCTTCGGTGTATGACTCCCTGCGGTAACAATCTTTTTCCTTGGTCATGTTGTCTCGTACTGTTCTGTTGTGCGTACTGTCCACGTCATATGAAATTCGAGATGCAGGTGTTAAAACGAATGAGCTCGAGAATGAAGAGCAAAGCAAAACCCTAGCCCTCGTGGTTACGATCACAGCAACAAAATTTATAATGGCAACGCTCATTTATATACACTCCAAAGTGATCGGTGCTGTTAAAAAAACATAAATGGCGTGGGAACGGTACTTGTAGCATTATAAACGGCGGCTAGAAGCAGGCAATGAAACACGTAGAAACAATTGATGCAGATCACATTACTGCCGCAGAAAGTTTCCAACCGAAGAGGTTTGGACACCTTGGACACCAAACCCTTGGTCAGATCTTCTTTCTTTGTCTCCGTTCTGCGCCGGTGTTTATGGTGCTGCAGGTACCATTCTACCGACGTCCACAGCTTTTCATTGCGCCGATTACTTAACCCCCTTGGCAGTGTGATTTATTTCAGAAAAATGCACCAAAATAAAATTTTTCCGTTGCCCGGACTGAACTCAGATTAACAATGAAATTTCGAAATTTTGTGGTTGTGAGTATTACCGCGCATGCTCTGAAACCCCTGTATCCAGCGCCTTCGGAGCCGCGGGTGCTGTGGCAACACCTACTAGAGAATTTTCATGTTTTCTAGTGGGTGTTGGCTGTGGGTGCTCGAGCACTCACGGTAATTTGTGAAGCGGGTCCGAGCACCCGACAGAATTGATTCAGAAATCAAAATTTCTTAAATAATACTCAAGACGAGCATCCATAGGTTCGAAACACTTCCGATGCTATTTGCCTATATATAAATTTCATTTACATTCGTTGATTTTTGCGGCCGCTAGGTGCTCGCATATTAGTAAAATTATATTACGATCACCCTGTTATAATATTGAGTTAAATTTTAAGGTTCTAATAGAGTTAAGTGATTGTTATAACAATATAGGCTACATGTAATGTCATTCATTTTTATTTCATTTTTGTAGGAAATGTTCATCATGCTATTTAAATTAGGATTTTTTAAGTGAGCGTATTTATTCATTTATTCACTTGAGCGGGGACTGAAGGCAGGATTAGGAAAACCGGTTTGTTATTTGAGTGAAAATTCATCTCTTATTTTCATGCAGACGCCATCTGTTTTCTCCAAAAAGAAGTAGAAACGCATGGACAACAGAAAGAGAAATTTTTCCTCTGCGGGTATGAGAGTATAAATCTCTAATTATTTGCGCAACGAGAGAGGATAAAAATAAAATTTATAGCAAATTAATTTTTGTGTATGAAATAGTGAATATTAAAAATAATTAGAGATTTTTAATGAAAGAGTAATTTTTTCGATGAATTATACATGGTATATATTTAAAATACATTACTATACAGTCAATTTACAATAACTCGAACTCCGACAGCTGGAATATCTGTTTAAGTCGAAGTTTTCACTCAGCCCCAGAAGTTTTTCCGTATTTTAGTGTTAAAATTTTCTTTTAGCTCGAAGTTATTCGGAATGAAAGATGAAAGAAATTTAAAAAATAGAATTTAGTATGTATAATTTGACAATGGAATTTAGCAATAGAGGACAGAATTTTTCAATAGAATTTAGCAATGAAATAAAGCATTTAGCAATGGAATATAGCATTTAGCAATGGAATATAGCATTTAGCAATGGAATATAGCATTTAGCAATGGAATATAGCATTTAGCAATGGAATATAGCATTTAGCAATGGAATATAGCATTTAGCAATGGAATATAGCATTTAGCAATGGAATATAGCATTTAGCAATGGAATATAGCATTTAGCAATATATTTTAGCATTTAAGGCAGTATTCACCGACATGATTTAAACTAGTCACAATTTTTTCATAACAGATTGACACGGATTGGTTAAATTAAGGTTTTTAATCAATCTATGTTGATCCCTTATCCAAAAATTGTCACTACAGTTTAAACCACATCGGTGAATACGGCTCTTAGCAATCAAATTTAGCATTTAAAATATAATATAACATTTAGCAATATAATTTAGCATTTACCAATGAAATTTAGCATTTACCAATGAAATTTAGCATTTACCAATGAAATTTAGCATTTACCAATAAAATTTTGCATTTACCAATAAAAATTTGCATTTATCAATAGAATTTAGCATATAGCAATAGAGTTTAGCATATTCATTTGTCTGCTTGCAAAATTCGAATGACTTTCTCACGAAAGATGAGATAGGCAGTCAGTGCATTTTTCGACAGAAAATAATCTTGTAGACAACACACAAAACACACACTTTATTTATATAGTTCGTTTCATTTATACGGTATCATGTACGCGTCCGTTCCATAACGTATAGTTTATTTCTAAATATTTTCATTCAATAATTAAATATGATTAAATTTGCGTTTCCGAATTTCTCCATCTTCAATAGTATGGCGCGTTTTACTAATGCGATAATTAGCGCTGTTATTTGAATAAATGTTTTCCTTTCCCACGCTGAAATCGAAATATTCGTAAGTCGAACCAACCTTAACTCGAAGTTTTTTGTTAGCATCGGCACATTCGACTTATCGAGAGATTTGACTGTATAACATTATTATTAGGTCAGCGATGTATTCTATAAATAAATAAAATGAAAAAAAAAAGTTTTTTATTATTCCGTGAAATATAACTAATCATATTTCTTGGAAAAGTTTGTAAAATTGTTTGTTATTATATAAAATTTCATCAATGAGTTTTCATCTGTGAAAGCAAAATGCTTCGATAAAAAATGAATTCACACAAAAAATTACAAGAAAAAACCATTATATTCCCCCCCCCCCCCGAGAAAAGGTGATTGTTGCAGAGATTATTGTTCAAAAAAAAAGATTGTTGAAAAAGTTTTGTTACAGACAATAAAAAAAATATTACAGAAACATTGTTCTGAAGGGAAAATAAGTTATTTAAGGAAAAGGCTGATTATTTAAAAGGAAAGAATGTCGTTGTTATAAAATAAAAAACATTGTTTTCGAGTAGAAGGTCATTATTGCGAAACGCATTGTTCGAGAAAATAATGTTATTGTTGCAAAGAACGTTGAATGCAAAGATACAAAACAAGATTTTCATTCAAATTATGTAAGAGGCAATCAGGAAACTACAATTTTTCAATTTCGTTCTGCGCTAAATTATTTTGATTTATGCGTGTTTAATTCTTTAATCTGCTTCTGTTTCTGTTTAAAATTCAACTAAATTTGATTGATTTTGATTTTTGTTGAAATTTAATTTCTAAACTCATGCCTTTCAAGTTAGTGATTGAATTTCAAGCTGGAAAAACAATTTATTAACACTGCTCAACACTGATTTTGTTCTGAAAGATATTTCAGTGTATTTAGGGTGATTCTGGGACGCTGATTGCGAATCTGGCATTGGTTTTGTTAGATTTGCTCTAGCTTTTGAGATAAAGTGAAAATCAAATGCCAATCGTAATACATAATCAGCATACAAATCACATTCAAACTGTGCATTATAAATAAATACAGTAAATCATTGACGAAGATATTCCAGGGATTTTAAGGTTATTTTTGGGTGCTGAATTCGAATCTGTCATTGTTTTTGTCAGAATGGCTCTATTTTTCGAGATTTAAATGAAAATTAAATTTGAATACTAATACAGACTGCATGGAAATAGTAAAGAATATGCATTATTTCAAAATCTAGAGTTAATCCAGCAAAAGTAACACCAGTTTCGAAATCAACAGCCTAAAAATACCTTTCGAACATTGTTATTAGATAAATGTTTTTCATGCGAAAAAAATAATAATGATCATTAATTATAACTTCAATGCAATATTAATTTGCCCACGCTTGTACTTTAATACTATCTTTAATACTTGTTTTTTTAGTGCTATCAACCCAGTACCTAAAAAGAATAATACACAATAAAATTGCAGAATTATTGATATCGATCGATAAGTATTCGTATCACGCACAGAATGTCTTTTTTGCTTCATGTCAGCCATGTCATTTCTACTTAGTTAGTTACCTAGTTAGCGTCCTTTCAAAATAAAGGAGGATGGTTTCTGCGACTGTTGCTTAATAGAAAATAAGTGACAGACTAACTAACTACCCAAGACCCTATGTCAAGACACAAATTATAGACTCCAGTCGATTACAATGGGTTAATTGTTTCCTGACCCAGATTGTGTATCGATAATTCTCCGTCCATAAGGTTGTTTATTCGTTTTGGTCATTGCGTCGAACAATTTCCTGTTGCCGAAATCGAAATTGAAGGCTAGAAAGGCCATTCGAACATAGCTCGAAATATATTTCGCCAGTTCCTAGGGTCGATATTGGTTGCTTTTTCCTTTACTTGGTTATAGTTGATGCCCTTGGATTTCTGTTACATACATGCTAACTTTGACAACATGCGTCCGTTTTTGTTTTTTTTTCGGATATAAAATGAATAGATCTTTTGATACGTTTGGACATTAATCTATATCCAAAAAAAGAGTTGGTTGACCGCTTTTTCAATTTTGGGTATCACTTTGGGAGGGAGGAAAAAGAGCAGAAACCAGTAATGTTCTTGTCCGGTTGTACCAGTGTGAGATTTTCTGGTTTTGTTTTTCCGTGGACTGATTGACCTGGTGCTGATTTGGATCTGAATATTCATCACTCATCAAGTTTTCAATGATAAGATGATATCGTTGGCCTCCATATCGACTGGTTTTTTTTGAACGAGTGTTGATAGTGACGAATTAGCATGCATTATGCAATATTTCTTGATAACTGTCAAACGAGCAAGCTCTATAAGAAAGCGGTGTAGTTCATTCTGATTTAAATCAGTTTAAAATTACACTTGTTTGATATTTTCTTCCGGGAATAATTTTCCCTGAACTGTACAAGGAGCCGTCCTTAAGGGTGTGTTACGTACTGCTGCGGTCGCACCAGGCAACGCGTTTTGGCGGGGGCCCCCGTACTTACGATTATGATAATTTATTTCATAAATTCTGAGATTTTATCAATTCTGTAGTTATTTTATTCATAACATCTGCAATGTAATGTAATCCATTCTAAAATTCTGCATTTTCATCTATTTAGAAATAATTCTGCATTTTCATCTATTTAGAAATAATTCTGCATTTTCATCTATTTAGAAATAATTCTGCATTTTCATCTATTTAGAAATAATTCTGCATTTTCATCTATTTAGAAATAATTCTGCATTTTCGCCTAGAAATAAATAATTCTAGAAGTCTTTATTTTCATCAAGAAGAAACAGTTGTGAGAGATTACCTCTTTCATAAATTCTGAATTTCCACCAATTTTGAAAAAAAATTTTCAATAAATTCTGAATTTTTTTTTCAATTAATTCTGAATATTTTTAATTCTCTGAATTTTCATTAATTCTAAAAGTATTTTTCTTATTTTTTTCTGAATTTCCATCAAATTTGTAATTACTTCATTCAAAAATTTTGAATCTTAGTGGGTTCTAGAATTATCTCTATCAATTATTTTTCTCATTTTCGATTCATCGATTCTGAATATTCATTAGTCCTCAGACAATTTCTTTAATTAGATTCTAATTTTATGTGGTTTTGAATTTGTTTCTTCTATCAACTTTAAATTTTATTCAGTACAAATATTTTTTTTGTTAATGTACAGACGATTCGAGTTTTAACGAATGCCGTTATAGTGAAAATCTCGTTTTAAAGAAAACTGTTCCAATCTCCCAGATAAGTTTACATAGGAACAATGTAAAAACCTGGAATTCCTTTATAACGAAATTTCATTATAACGAAACAAATACTCCGGTCTCTTGGAGTTCCTTTTCACGGGATTCGACTGTATACTTAATTGCATCTGTATTTTTCAGCATTCTCATATATTTTATAATAATGTATGAACATTTTAATCTGATTCCTCTCTGCCACATTGAGATGGGGGGACGGACTCCAAAATCTCTCGGAACTAAAGGGTTACCGAAATTATCATGACGCCTCTGGCCCAGCGTCTGGTAAGGACGATCCTGACTGTATCCAGCACACTGTCTGACCGAAAATAGATTTCGCGTAATCTAAAACTTGTTGGGCCTCTAAACAATGAATTACAACATGCATTCATGGTACCAAATTATTTTTATGAAGTCATGCGATATCTCAAAAATCACTTTTAGCCTGTTTTATTGTTTCTCAAATATCCTCGGAGGATCAGGGAAAGGACAACTTACTCAGAAGTTCCTCTAGAACGTTTTATATGTTCTTGATTGGAATTGAATCGGGCCTAACTGAGGACTAATCCAAATGACCGTATGATGCTTTGTCCAAACAGAAACAACTCAGATCATAATATTTTCTGTTGGGCTTTCAGTAAAATACACCTTGACCTTTTTTTTTGTAGCTACGCAGTAACTAGCCTCATTTTCAGTATCCTAAAAATTACAGAATTCTTAACATCAATTAGGATAAAATACTATAACTAGTTAGGGTAACTACATGCGAATGAACCTACATACATCCAGTGAACATTTTCTGAAGAATTTTTAACAAAGTGGTTGCATGCCGGAAAGTTCGTATGTGTATATTTTACGTATGATCTTAACGTATTCGGGAAGTCAGAATTTGTGTGTTTCATGCTCCAGAAGTGTTCTATATTGTCTTCTGATATTGTCTTCCCAATTGTCTTCTATATTGGAAGTTTCAGATGCTTGAATTTTCGTGTTATAATTGAGGTAACTAGATGTCACGATTCGAATGGCATGTCCTTGTGTCCCAATTTATTTCCAAGCTATCTTGACAATTTTTAATTTCTAATATAATTTGGCCGAAAACAGGCATATTTGGCGAATATCTTTGATTTTTTTGCTAGAACTGGCTAGATGCCAGTTGCAACATGATCAAATCTGCTCGCTCTATGTTTAACGCACTCTTGGGTCTTCATCCGGATCAGGGGCGTCTGAAGTATATCGAACCTGTGAGATGCTCGTCTTGGGTTTCATGTAGGGGATTTTGATTTCTGAATCAATTCCGGAGGTCCTCGTACCGGTTCTACACATTTCCGTGGATGCTCTATCGCTCACAGCATTCGCGGCTCCGATCCAACTGATCCGGAGCATGTTAAGTCGAACCAGTGGCTCTCGACGTGTACGTTGCTGCTGCTCCTAGAATCGTCATCGAATTCTAAAGATGTCACGCCGAGTCCCTGAACCAGAATTTACCGATACTATTATTATTTTCATGAGGGTACCGTAGATATGTCCTCAAACATCAAAAAGAGAGAAGAAAACCCTTGGTATTAAATATTTTGTAAACACTATCTGAGGCTTTCATGGCCGGCGGTTTCCGGGCTATTAGGCCATGGTGTAGGATCATGACCGCATTGGCTGGCTTGTTAGGATAAAACGCTGTAGACATCCACACAAGCCAGCCAATGCGGTTTTTCTGCTGCCGGTCAAGCCTCAGAAGTACATATAGGAAACACGTCGATGACACTTGATGTACGAAGCCTTTCTCGCTTGTCGCGGGGACCTACGTCCGTTTTACCTCAGAAGATGGAAGAAATGTCCTAGACCATGGTCTAATAGCTCGGAAAACCACTCGCAAGTCGTTTATAAACACTATTTTAAATTTGAAAGAACTGGGCAGTCTTCAAACTTTATCCAGCAATAAACGTCTAAAATCCCAAGAGCCAGCAAACTTTGGTCTCCCGACATAAAATATTCATTTGATGTCCTTTAAAAAAAAGTTCCACAGTTTCGACCGATCGGAATTATTATTATTATTTTTATTGACGTCCAAACGCTATAGAAATGATTGATGGCACGAGGTGAAAATAAAAATTGTAGGCGTTATGCTCGATATATATAAATCGCAGAAATTTTCCGGAACTACCACGGACATTTCCGACAAGTATACGGAATATACTTGAAATTCGGGAAAAAAGTACCGAATATTACGCAGAGAAGGAGGGTCATTTCATTGATATTTATATCACTCTGCAAAGAAAAAAAAAAATAACATTTTCAATGACTTTCGTAGCAAACGAAGAAGTTTCGAGAAGAGAAATCCCCAGCGTTATTTTTTTTTTCTTTTCTGGTCGGAAATAAATATAGCCGTCGATAGTAGCTTGGGATTGATTCGTATTACGTACCTGTGAGTAAGTTTCAGACAGATATATATATACACACACACACACGTACATGCACATTGAAGTCACTTGGAATTGATTTCCCAGTGGAAGCGTTCAAATCTTGAAGAGAAGAGGCGTAATACCGTTTGCTATGTGAGGAGATCGGTCCTTCCTACTGAGATGAGATCCTCCCTCTTTCTGGTGATATGACCACTGGTTAGTAAAACTGATCTAAACATCGCTTTTCTATTTTATTTTTTCTGTAGATGATGATGGTGAAGTCGTTGCTTAAGGCCTGGGTTTATTCCTCCTTGGATTTTATTTGGTCGAAGACGAATTTCTTACTGTTTTGTCCAACGTTTCTTTCAAGACTGAACTGTGAATGTAATTTTTATCTATTTTTATCTTTGAACCATAAGAAAAATTTTGCTTTCTTTTATTTGTATTTTAAATATTTTTAGTTATCTTTTTCGGGAATGTTATTTTAAATTTCTAGATCAACAATCAAAGAAAGTTCATGAAATTGTGGATTGTTAGCATATCCGATGTTTTTGTCGATGATTAGAGTTGATCAATGATTGTTTGATATTCAATAGTATATAAGGACATTGTCCGCTCTTATCTTTTGTCCGATTCGTCGTGCTTGTTTTCTGCTTTGCGGGTACCGCCATCTATCTACGAAATTGGAGGTTAGGAATCGACGAATTGAGTGATTATTTTTTTCCGAGTAAATTTGTTGTTGTGAGTCTCCTGCTCAAAGAAAATTGCTTCGTAAATTATGTGAATAGGCATTTTTTTATCATATAATTTGTCATTTTTCGCCTGTAAATCTCCCCAAATTGACGACAAACTTGGCAAGTCTAGCGACAACGATGATTTTGCGAAGTCAAAGCGCCAAGAGAAGTGTAAGGATTAAGCGAGAACTGTCGGGATTATTCTAGAAGGTATCGTTTTCCTGTATAGTGGTGCCGCTTCAGTGGAACTAAGAGCAGTTTACAGAATTTCAGTCGAAAGATAAGGTCTTATTTGTAGGTCGTGTTTCAAATCGCTGCTTTGTAAATACTGTTCTATGAGAATAAATTTTATGTTGTCCGTGAAATTGCTTCGTACTTTGCCATCTTGAGTGCTTGCGAGTGGCATTATCCGGAACAATATTTAGACACGAAATACTCAGATTGTGCATTTGTGATTACTAATTCAATTGTATCTACATGCACTGCCAACTGCTATCGTATGTCCAACACGTCGTGCATTTTCTCTATCTCCGTTCAGCACGTGCTGTCATCTACCTTCAGAATTGGAAGTGAAAAATCAGTAAATTGAGTAACAATTTTTCTGGGTGGAATTTGATGTTGCGAATCTGCTGTTCACTGTGATGACACTTTTTTGAAGGGAAGACCGGCTCTCCGAAAAATAATCGGCTATAGAACATAGGGACGACAATATCACCAATTACAGTTGGCCATGACTGTATATTACGACTTTTTCGAAGGTTCTTTCTTTTTTTTCTTTTTTTTGGGGCGGGGGTGGTAGGGGGCTGTTCCATGTTTAATTAATTTAGAATATATTTTGGAGTAAAATTACAATTGTCAATTGTCTTTACAATTGCTACATCACGAATGTTCTGGAGTTTTACATTACAACTGTTGTGAATTCAATAGAACATTTCCTAGTTGTTATATTCAAGTTTTTTAGAGTATAATATTAAATCTTTTATATTAAATTATCTGATATCAAAATTGTTCTGCAGCTATCATATTTCAATGCTCTAGAACCCATGCACTACGACACTAGTGTGTAGCTGTATATATCACGATTGTTCTGAAGTAACAATACAATTGTTTTGAAGTTAATACATGACTGTTGCATAGATTTATACTATTTTGCGGTTGTTACATCAAAACAGTTTTCAACAATTGTTCGTTTATTCTGGATTTGTTATGTTGAGATTGTTAAAAATGTTTTACTGTTTCAGAGTTATTATAGTAGCACGTCTGAAGACGTAATATAATGATGATAATATCCCAATGTTATATCACGACCAACCACAATAATTTTTCTATAGTTAAGAAAACTTTTAAATACGCCTACATTTTTCAAACAAAAAAGTTCAGTTTGAAATACGAGACGTGAATGAATTTTATAATTTTATATCAATACGTTAGAAGTAACGTAGAACATAATTGAATACGGTAAATCACCTCTTCGGAATAGCAACTCACGAAATAGCATCAACCACATATTCATGCACACAAAAGCGCCCTCTTCATAGATTAAAAATTCCAATGAACTGAACTTCAAAATTCCAATTTCACCCGCGAATTTTATTTTTAATTCAAAACCCACTCACGTAAATGCCCTTTGGGCGTAAAGGATATTAAAAAAGGACGAGAGATTAAAGGGACTATGACATGAATGACGTTATAATTGCATATAGGAAAAGTCCCCCCCCCCCTCCATCAAATCAAGAACAGAGGTATGGGTAAGATTTTTTTCCCCTTATACTCAATGAAACAAAAACTTTCCCCCTTTTTTTAAAAAGAAAAATCGGAATTTGAAAATATGAAGAAAAACAGTAAAAATTGGGGGGAAAAGAATCCAACGGATCCGAACCATCTATTGCCATTGCCAAGATGGAGAATCTTTTGATCCTTTTGCAGTAGAATACAGGGGGGATTAGTGCTATGTTTCCGAGGGGAAATCACACCTTCCATCTAAAAAAATATATTATATAAAAGGCCTAACTTTTATATATTTTTGTGTTACTTTATTATTTTACTCCCCCTTTTGCTGATAACGAGTTTGGGGGGCGTCGATAGGCCCCACGACTCCTACTAAATAAATATATTATAGTATAAAGCACACTAGGAAAAAAATAGACTTTTCTGTATCCTTCCTTTTACTTGTTTTCCCACCTAAGTTTTTATTGTTATTATTATTATTTTTTTTTTGAGGATTTCAAGCTTTGTGATAAAGAAAAGAAGAAGATGAAGGATATCATTTCTTTCCGATCCTTTCCTGATTTCTTTTCTTATGAAAAAAAGGAAAAAAAAAAATCTTATTTTCTACCTATAACTTTCTGTGGTTCATTTCTTGTGAGGACTTTTGAGGCATTTGGTGCTATTGTGAGAAGTCTGTTGTAACATTGTTTGTTGCCGCCTTCTCCAACTGTGATGAGTTGATGATGGGATTGTAATCCTGTATTTTTTGGGGGGGAATGGTATTATTATCCCTTGATGTTTTAATTTTAATAGGAAAAATTCTAGATTCCTGCGGGATGCGTTTTCGTTATTGAAACATGTTGGAATTAATGACTATAATACATGATGTTTTGGAGAAAACTATCATTACTAAGTGTGGTAGAGTCTCGCTTATCAGACATAAATGGACCGGCAGGACGTCGGATAAGCGAAAATGTCGGATAATAGGGAGGTGATAAGAAAAAGCCTATTAATATGGCCTAATAACATGTCTTACAACAAAGCAACGGGAAAAAATTAATTGAAAAAATGAACTTACAGTTACAGAATATTCTGAAGTTAAATGCGGTACTTGAAAAAATCAGTTCTGTGATGATTTAAAGAAATTTTTGCGGAATCATTACGTCAATTCCTGTAGTTTCTTTTTGTTGCTCAATGTATTTAATTGCAGTTTCTAGAGCCTTAACTTAATAACGTCGTTATGTGAAATCCTGAGAGGCTCAGCAGTTGGTGCTTCATCTTTTTTCTTTCCTTTTTTGCTGTGGCACGTCCGATAATACGGAATGTCTAATAAGCGAAGGTCGTATAAACGAGACTTTACTATATCTATAACTGAAATACAAATCATACACAAAGGCCACAACAAGCAATTACTCCAAAGAGGTAGTGTTGAAAAAAAAACCCCCCATAAAAATATGGATGTCAAATATAACTAAAATACAGTAATACACAATATAAAAGTATCTCGAAAATAATTAATAATATATAGTACACTGCCCATAAAAAATATTATGCTTGTCTCTTGAATGCAATACAAAATTTTACTCCAATATAAAACCTTCGATACGTTAATTTTGATTTTATTTCTCACACCAAATTTTCTCTAAAAATACCCCTAATGATGAAAATCTGAACTATTTTCGATTTGAAAAACCAAAACCCATAGGTAAATATTTTGTATATGATCTCAGAGTGCTAGATTCAATACGCGCTGGCCCAGTCCGCGAAATTCTTGAAGCCATTACGTTGTTGGGGAGCTGCATTTCCGCTGGGTGGGGGAGAAGGACGTTTATAAAACTTCTATTTATGTAAAAGATGAAATTCAACCGCGTCAGTAATAAAAACCAAACAGAGAAATCCAAGACAAGTTAATGCAGTGTTTTATATCCCAGAAACAACGCAATATTGTAGTTTAGCAAAACAAATGGTAATTGCTGAAATTCTGCAGCATATCGGAAACATAAAAATATTGTCACGAAAATTACGTAAATAGTAATTTTTTATCATTTGTTTTGTCCTATTTTACCTTTAAATATCCATGAACTCATTTCTCTGTAAATCTCGACAAATTGACGACAAACTTGGCAAATTTAGCGACAGCTCTGATAATTTGGCGATGCCATGACGCCAAAAGATTTTTCCCAGAAGCTTCCCGATTTATCTCTGTCTACATAAAAGTGCCTTCGAAGGAGAGGTATAGAAGCACCTCCTAGAGATAGAAGGCCTCGGCACGCTGCTCCTGACGTCAGCAAGTAGTCCATTTTCCCTGAGAAATTTCTGGGGAAAAAAATTCCCTGCTCGTGGCAGTATCAACGTTGTGCGGAAAAGAAATGATCGGGCTCATATTTGGCGATTTCTGTCCCATATCCTATCACCATGCGGCATCTGTGAGCCAACCAGGAAGATTATACGGCAAAATAAGAAGAAACGAAATAGGATTCTGTGGTTCTAAATGTGGCAAACTTGCTAGGTAGTCTGATTGACGTTGCAGATGAACTTGGCAACCCGTGTGGGGGCTTTTTATCTCTAGGAGGTGCTGGCTATAGGCAGTTTTGTAGAGATTTTACGCGGGAATACGAGATCTCTTGTATGTTGGAGAAGCTGCTTTCAGGAGGCTCTTTAATTACCGTGTATTGTCAAATCGCTTGTAGAAACATGTACATAGTGGTTCTGGAAAATGAATCTGTGTTGCTCTTCGAATTGCTTAGTACTTTGCCATGTCGAGTGATCTCATTTTACTCTATATAATAATGGAGTAAAATGTGTGATTATATATGTACAGGTATATTCATGTATGGCTATAGAGTTAAATGAATAAAAAATGGGCACACTTATACATCTTCGAGTTTCAATAGATGACGCTCACGTCTTGCTAGTACTGCAAAAAATGAGGAATTTCCAACCCATACCTGGATTCTCACTTGCTAGCAATGCATTTATTTCCCAATCTAAATCATTCTACATAAAATGCAGCAGATAGGCTTTCCATTTTACATGATATACTTTCCCCCTTTCCTAATTTCTTTCGTTCCCTTCATTCTTGAGATTATTCTCCCCCCCCTCGAGCCATCACCATCATCTAAGACAAATAAAGTTATATATTTTTACCTCCAGTGGTGCCAAGGAGGACGAGATAGAGGAAAGCAAAAAAAATAAGTATTATCCCGGAAGAGAAAATGCTAAAATAAAAGGAGGGAAGAACACAAAAAAAAAAAAAACCAAAATACAAAACCGGTCAAACCATGGTGCGGGAAACTCATTTTCCTACCAATTCACAGAGTATTGCAGTACGGGGGTGGTGCTTATAGGGTACCACCATCTCACACACACACACACACACACACACAGTACGACGCGTACAATACTTCCACCATCGTCTCTCTCGATTCACTAAAAGATTGCCTTCCATTCCTTTTTCAATTTTTTTTAGCGCCCCCCCCCGCCCTTTTTTTTCACCAATTTATATTCGTGGGAGGGGGGAGGCTCCGTGAATATATATATATATATATTTCATTTCAATTCCGTTATTGTTGCCAGAGGATAGGTCGGTCCTAGTATTGCTTATGGTATGCTGGAATGAGACAAAATGGTAGATGGTTCGATGTTTCGGTAAGAGTGGTCCTCCTTGCTCTTATAAGAAGCTATTGCTTCTTCCCCTCCCCCCCTTTTATTTCTCCTTTAAGAAATGAATGCACGACTTTCTAGAAGCGTTCAAGCGTCTTAAGCGTTTTTTTGGAAGGATTTTAGTGATCCTTACTCTCTACTCCTCGTTTTCTAAGATGTATGTAAGTATGTAGTAGAGGCGGAGTGGTATCAAAAGATGCAAAATTAATGAATAAAAAGGGGGAGGAACACCAAAAAGAACGTTTTCATTTATTTTTTTATTTTTTTTCGATCCGGGGATGTACAAGTACTAGAATGTTCTTGGTAATTAGAAAAACATTAAGCATTGGAAGGAGGCAGGGCATTTGATGGTAAGCAATATGTATTGCTGGTTGTTAATAATTAAGTGGGGGGTTTTTTTTTTTATGTTCAGCTTTTTTTGTTGTAATTTTTGATGCTTAATGAATATTTTTCTTTCTTTTTGAAATTTATTGGTAATTAATTTTTTTTTGAATTGTGTTTTAAATAGAAGGTTTCGAAAGTATGTATGTCCGTATCATGTCCGTAAGGAGGGAAGAAAAGTAAATTTACTGTGTGTTGTGTGTAAAAAGTGCAATCTTCCTATCGTATTTTATTCCTTGTGTATTACAATATATATAAAAGATATATATTCATTAATGTATATCTTTTGTGACACCGGCGTGACAAAAAAGTTGTCCGTTAAAGAGGGATGACCGTTTATCAGGTGTTTTAGATGCATACTTTCATTACATAAGAAAACCCGCTAAGAGGGATTTTTACTATATTTATATACATAATAAAAAAAGAAGAATGAACATAAAAGGATAAATACCATAAAAAAAGTGCGATGAGCAGCTTGAAAATGAACGATGTATGGCTTCATATCAAATGTTCTCGCTGCACACCGGTTCGAAACCAAAAAACCAATCCTACTTCAAGATTTATCGCAATAGTTTTATTTTTATTTGATAGGGTGCAGCAGGAGTCTCAATTATGTTTCTTCAGTGCAGAGACTTTCGCTTAGTCCTTTCCGCTCTACAGGTAGAGGTGTGTGTGTCACGACAATTTTTAAAATAAATTGATTAAATCAATTTTCTAAAGGGGACTAAAATTCTGAAGGAATTCAAACATAATTTATAATGTTGCGGGAATGTTAATTGTATTTTTATTACAATTTAGCAATAAATTGTTTTGTCTCGATTAGTAATTAAATCATTAAAACTACACTTTCTTGAAATCTGAATCCAAGTATGCCGTGAAAGTTCATTTGCAGCTTCAAATGTTCCGCGAGATGATAAAGTTTGGAAAACACTGCTTTATATAGTGTATAATGACAGAGTATATTACCGTTACAATAAAACTTATTGCTTAAATTGCGCTGCCAGCATAAAACTATATTGTTACCGGTACTACACATGACGCATAAAATTAACACTGGTATTATACCAGTGTTTATGCATCAGGGTGCATGAGTAACAGGGCGTATGATATTTTACTGGCGAACTGATGATCCTAGAGGAACACTTCCAATTAGAAAAAGTATCCAAATAACGTGTAGTACTCAGATGTGTCACTCATGTTCCAAGGGGTTGTATAGTTATCAAAGTGAAAGAGAATAACTTTTATACAGTCCCCGAGTGCCCAAAACCCCAGTTGAAAAGTTGTTGTGCTGTATCTCCTGATGCCAGCCAAAAAAAAATCAATGTTTCCGAGTGCAAAATAAAAGCATTAAATATACGGCAAATCCGTTTTACCCTCATTTAACGCTGTTCTCCCCCCCCCTCAACTCCCCTCCGTTTTTCGAATTCAAATATCTCTGTGAATATTGCACTTGGAGACATTTAATTTTTTTTGGCAACAGGAGAGTTAGATCAACAACTTTTTAATTGGGGTTTTGGGCACTCGGGGACTGTATAAAAATATTTTTTTTATTTTGATAACCACATATCCCCTTGAAACATGAATGACACATCTGAGTACTACACGTCATTTGGATACTTTTTCTAATCCGAAGTATGCCTCTAGGATAATCGGTTCGCCAATAAAATACCATATGCCCGGTTGCTGAAACCCTGTGGCAAATATAAAAACGCAACAAGTACCTATAGCGTATGAAATGTGTACTCGTACCATACCCCATATTGTGAATTGTCACGGTGTACACCGTTTTGGAAACGTGAAAAACACAGTAGCAAAACCCAGAGGAAAGTATTCCATATACTTTTTTCTTACAGCAACTGTAGTAAATAACTTAGTAAACCAATACAGCCGCGAAAACCTTCGTAGAAAACACCAATATTGAATTATTTATGACCATATCATATAATTATTATTGCACCGTTGTAGAGGAAACATTTCCGCAAACCTTCCGGTTACAAACATAAAACACATAAATTTCAATGTCTTCTACGGTTTCCACTCAACAAGAATTGACATTGAAATTCGCGAGTCATTTCCGCATAATTTTTTCTTCTATCTACCCATAAATTGACCATTCAATATATTATTAGAAACCATTGATCAATCTCATTGAATATTTATGCGTAGGGGGGTTTATTCCCCGTCCCATAAAAGTAGAAAGCTAGTAGTTTTTTAAGATGATACCGTATTATTCATGGTTCTTATACGTCTCTATTTGACGTTTGATTCGAGAAAATCCATCCGTCAATTCAATATTGAGCAGTAAGGAGAGAGTTGTGTGTGTGTGTGTGTAAACCACATGGTGTAAAACTTAACATTTCCGCATATGCTGCCTGAATATTTTCCAGAAACATTTTTCCGCTTCAGTAAAGAGTGGGAATTTCAGGCACTTCATCTTCCTCTGTAGGCGCATATGAAACATTATTATTATTGTTGTTATATTTTC
This sequence comes from Pholcus phalangioides, assembly GCF_987345545.1. NCBI lineage: Eukaryota > Metazoa > Arthropoda > Arachnida > Araneae > Pholcidae > Pholcus > Pholcus phalangioides. The sequence goes on along the minus strand of NW_028301596.1, from coordinate 43,673,356 downwards.
CAAGTAATAGTTGTCCAATCATGGAGTCGTTCAGCCGGTATTTCGAGGATGACAAGAGACCGCTGTGTTAGCAATGAAATCTCCCCTTGTGGAAAATTGGTTGTTAGATTGTATATGTCTCTGTGAGTGTCTCATTCAAACTCTTTTTCTTTTATAGAGAGATGTGTCTTATATATTTTCGACATTCTTTTTTTCTACAGATGATAGACATTTTCTAGCTTTTACCATTTTTTCTTTGTTTGTTTCCCGTATGTCTCTTCAAAGAAGGCTCTTGTCATGATGCAGAGCAGGCGCAAAATTCCATTTCCTAACGCCTCCTTAAATCTAAATATGGATTGACGTGCTCTGCAACTGCTAGAATTTTACACTTCAAGGCCCATTTCCATTTTCACTATCTAACTTTTGAGATCCAAACCTTAAAATGCGATTTTTTTTTTAAAATGCTGCTTAGAATCTTGTGTGGAATTTCCGGTTGAACGGATGCGACATCTTCACGGTATTTCCATTAACGACTTGATAAAATAGTCATACAGAGTCTTGAATTAATGTGGAAATATTGTATTGTGACGAAACGGGGGCTATCGTTCCAAAAAAGTTTGCCATCAGCGTGGAATGTGCGTGAAGGAAGTTGTAATCTCTGTTGAAATATTTAACAAGTCTGCAAACAATAGAATCCGAATTTGTCAGGAAAAAGACCAGTATTGAGAGAATAATCTCTCAAAAAGTCATTGATTCCATTCAAACGTTGATATTAATACAGTCAATAAGTATAAATACAATTCCACAACAGGCAAAATGCCCAACGAGCTGGCTGAGAAAAAAAATTTCCATAACAAATATGGATGTCATATATTTCCTAAAATGCAGCAACCCAATTAAAAATGCAATAATGAAAACAATGCATGATAAAATATTATACAATGTCCATAAAAAATGTTTATAGTTGTCTTATTCTAAGCATGGATAGCTTTTCGACTTATCCCAATATGATTATCGTATTTGTTTTAAACGTATCAATTACGTTAGAATTCACGATCTCCGTGGGTAAGCTATTCCATTTATTAACAACTCTACCATACAAAAATTCCTTGCGATACTACAACCTAGAATTGCTCCTTACCAATCGATACTAGTGCCCCCCCTAAATTATGGTCATATTGCTATACTGGTCATACTTCGTCTGAACGACAAAGCGCAATTACCGTCATTTAGAAGTCTCACCAAAATAATCGTCAGTCACTTCTGAAATTTCCAAAAACGGCTTGATTGAAAACCCGTGATTCTAAAAACGGGGTTGGTGCACGATCTTGGCTTCCCATTGGTTTCCCTAAGGAAAAAATCTTCCTTTATGGAACATTTAAAAATTTTCTATTCGTTTCACGCGCTCAATTTTTCTTTTAGGAGTATTTAGGATTTATATATAATTTTGTTGGTTATTTTTTTCTTGAATTCTAACTTCAACAATATGCAACTTTTCCAAAAATCGCCAAAATTCACCAAAATTTTGTGCCATAAAAATCTTTTAAATAATTTTAATAAAAATTCTCTCTCTTTAAAGTATGTAACACCATAGTATTGAGAGACGCACAGAGAGTTCCATGTCATTTTAATGAGTGATGTTTGAAAAATATTCCTTAATATCTAACAAAAAAAACTTAGTTTTTTAAGTAAAGAGCATTTTAGTGGAAAACATTAGCATATGTAATGCCAGCCAGGACCGTAACTAGGCAGGTGCACTTGGGCCCTCGCACAGGGCCCACTCGGAGGGAGGCCCCCAGACCAAAATGGGCCAGAAGAGGCCTAAATTCAAATTCTTGCACAGAGCACAGCTACGACCATGCTGAAATATATTTAAATATTCTAAAAATATTTCCAGTACAGGTGGAGCTAAAACCTGAACTAAAATTAGTCGCAAAACATTTCACAATATTTGAAAATTCGAAAATGTGTTTGTTGGAAAATTTGCGTGCACACACCAACCCTCTTAACCATTAAGTAGTATAAACTCCATTTATATTTAAATCAAATCTCGAAAAACAACAGCAAGGAATTAAAATGCATATGTAAAATAATACCTGTGTGTGTGGAAAAATAACATGCATAAAATCTCTCAACGAAAAACGCATATCAGATATGTTAAGTTTCCTTTAAACATGAAAATGAAAGTGAATATCGATTTTACACACTCATACACACACGCACGCACATGACAAATATACGATTGAATGAATTTTGATCATCTGATGATTTTTGCCGCATCAATTCAGCCCTAACACGAGGGCTGAAAATAGCTGCAGTACGGCAAATATAATCAAAACTTTATATTTCGCTCGTATATTCGTCGTTATGGCCATTTATTTACTTATTTTGTTCTTTTAAAGCGTTTCAGTTGATTTCAGATTCTCTCCACTATTTGAAGTAGCAGATTTGAATTTAAACACTTCGCTTACAAGCTATTGGCAAGAAATTTGGATGATCTATATTTGACGAATCGATGATAGATATGGTAAATCTATCCGAGTTTCAAAAATTCTTATATTCGGAACAAAAACATTCCAAGTATTTTGCTTTGAAAAACGTTACTTTATTTTCGAAGCAGTGAGACAACTGAGAAACTAAAAATACCTGTATGTCCCATTGGATGCACGAAATATGATCATCCTAAACATTTATTCGAAAATTTTAAAAATTTCTTGAAATTCCGAAAATTCTGGAAGTCGTTTCAACTAAAAAGGGAAAGAAAAATAATAGTTTTATTTCAAACTATGAATAAATAGACTGTATTTTGAAGTTTGCATTCATGACCCTTCATCAAGTCTCTTTTTTCCGGATGCTTAAGCATCGTTTTTTTTAACTGATCCTGTATTATACAGGGTGTTTCAAAATTCGAGTACATCATAGTTTAAGAATGTTTTAGAAAAAAAAAATGAATATGAATATTTTAACAGAAAGTAATGGATTAGACTTATGAATTGAAACATTACCTTTATTAAAACTTTAAAACACCTTTGAAATTGCTCCTCTGAATTGCTTTAATGCTGTTAGTCTTGAGTTCATCAATCGTATGTGGATTATTGCAATGTGTACACATTTTTTAGATACCCCGAAATTTTAGTATCGGTTCAACTACAAACCCTCATATTGTTCATGAAGAGTCTTTAGATGATGAAAAAAAATTGTGTTTGGTTCGCCTACATCACGTCGGATTGCGGGCGGGGGGGGGGGGAAAGGCGGCTATTTTTTTCAGATTTCACTGTTGATGCCGAAGTCTACACACTACACACACAGGCATCATTCCTCAATTCATGTCACTGGTGAATATAGATGAATGTTAATCCTGGTTTCTCAACAGGATAGTGCCGCACGTCAAAAGAAAGTTTTCATGTTTTAACTGAATATTTTGTCGATCGTGAGATTACGGGTGGACACGAGCCGCTTCTTTCACCGGACTTGTATAACCCCAGGACATTTTTTTCTTTGGGGGCTATCTTAGAAATGTGTCATACTGAAATAATCCACATACGATTGATGAACTCAAGACATCATTAATGTAATATCACACATTATTTATCGCAGACTTTGTAAAGTTTCGAGCAATCTGTTAAAAAAAATGTGCCTATGTGTCCGTGAAAAAAAGCAAACGTTTTCAATATATATCGTATAGTTTTAAACTTTTATAAAAGGCAATGTTTCAATCGATACGTCTAATCCATTATTTTCTGTTAAAAAGTTCATATTCACGTAAAAAACATTCGTAAACTACGATACGCGCGAATTTTCAAACACCCTGTGATACAGGACATAAGAACCTGTAAAATCGGGTTTAACCGTTGACGGAGGAATAAGAATAAGAGACAGCTATCGATTCCAAAAAAAAGATGAATTGGTACTTTATCAATCATCATTGATTGATACACAAACCGTGCATTAAACGGTATAAAAGAAAAGTAATTGTTTTTCGTGAGAAAGAGTATAACTTGATACTTGGAAGTTTAAGTGTATTGTTTCTCTCTTTCCCAACGAGAAAATAAAATGATTCGCTGACTCGGTTGAACATGACTCGTGGGGATACGCAAAAGTCCTTACCTCTCTTCCTCCTCAGCATTTTCATTGCGGAACATGATTTCTATTTTTTCAAGAGAATATATTGATGGTAGTGAAACAACCAGGTTGTGAACGTTCATCAATCAACCAAAGAAATAAGGAACAGGTTTACCACAGGAAGCTGATCAACGTCTTATAGGCTATTGCACCAAAAACAAAATATAATAAGACCTATTCGCACGCTCGTTTGGTACCGATCATATTGAGTTTTAAAGAAAGAAAATGAAACTGTACGATAAAAGGTTAGAAAGGAAGTAAAATTTAAAAGAGAAAAATTATTACTTGAAAAATTTAAAAAAAATATTGAATAGTTAGTAGTAAAATACGAGATGAAGTAATAGAAGACTCGTTGGTTTTTTTTGGGTTTCGTCAACGAGCAAGAACCAAGAAAACCAGATATGCTGGTCAACTTTCTTCAAAAGAAAGTGACTTTAGCTTTAGGGCAGGATTTCTCAAGCTTTTAGGGTTTCACACTCTCTTCCATGAATTTTATCCGCATTAGCATTCAGCTGTGTAACAGTAATTACAAGCAACTTCCTGAAAAAAAACAATGGGAATATATGGATTGTTTCGAAATTGTCGTTTTATTCGAAGAAAATTTCAGTTAAACTACAACAATGTTAAACATTTTATAAAAGTGAAAAGAAAAAACAATTTATTTCTGTTTCAAAAACATTGAAGAACAGTTTTCGAAAATTAAACATCTGGAGTTGTTTAATAAACTGAAGAGCCAAAGAGACTGGTACAGGCATGGGTATGGAAATAAAGAGATATGGAACCAATCAGAGTACGGCGCGGCAGGTCGGCAACGCCTATATAACACAACAAGTGTCTGGCTTAGTTGTTAGATCGGTTACTGCTGCTACAATGACAGGTTATCGAGATTTAAGTGAGTTTGAACGTGGTGTTATGGTCGGCGCACGAGAGATGGGACATAGCATCTCCGAGGTAGCGATGAAATTTGGATTTTCACGTACGACCATTTCACGAGTGTACCGTGAATATCGGGAATCCGGTAAAAAATTAAATCTACGACATCGCTGCGGCCGGAAAAAGATCATGCAAGAACGGGACCAAAGACAACTGACGAGAATCATTAAACGTGACAGACCCTTCCGTAAATTGCTGCAGATTTCAATGCTGGGCCATCAACAAGTGCCAGCGTGCGAACCATTCAACAAAACATAATCGATATGGGCTTTCGGAGCCGAAGGCCCTTTCGTATAACCCTTGATGACTGCACGACACAAAGCTTTACGACTCGCCTGGGCTCGACAACACCGACATTGGACTGTTGAGGACTGGAAACTCGTTGCCTGGTCTGACGAGTCTCGCTTCCAATTGCTTCGAGCTGATGGATGTGTACGGATATGGAGACAACCTCATGAATCCATGGACCCTACATGTCAACAGGGGACTGTTCAAGCTGGTGGACGCTCTGTGATGGTATGGGGCGTGTGCAGTTGGAGTGATATGGGACCCCTGATACGTCTAGATACGACTCTGACATTTGACAGGTACCTAAGCAACCTGTCTGATCAACTGCACCCATTCATGTCCATTGTGCATTCCGACGGACTTGGACAATTTCAGCAGGACAATGCGACACCCCACACGTCCAGAATTGCTACAAAGTGGCTCCAGGAACACTGTTCTGACTTTAGACACTTCCGCTGGCCACCAAAAGCCCCAGACATGAACATTATTGAACATATCTGGGATGCCTTGCAACGTGCTGTTCAGAACAGATCTCCACCCCTCTCTTACTCCTACGGATTTATGGACAACCCTGCAGGATTCATGGTGTCAATTACCTCCAGCACTACTTCAGACATTAGTCGAGTCCATGCCACGTCGTGTTGCGGCACTTCTGCGGGCTCGCGGGGGCCCTACACGATATTAGGCAGGTGGACCAGTTTTTTTGGCTCTTCAGTGTATTATACAACCCGCTGACTATTTGTTTCGGTTCTGCGGCAAACAGGGTGGTATCATGGTGCATGAAAATTACACCAGTATGTAGCATCAACAATGAACAGTAAATATTATTGTACACTGTATTCATTTTCATGCTGCATACCTATATTAACTCAATTCTCTTTTGTTTGAGAATTATAACAAAGGTATTGATTTTTATTTGATATGAGGCAGCAGCAGTCCCAACGAAATGTCTTTTCTCTCGGAAAAAAAAACATGTATTGCTGTTATACTGGAATCACTGCTGCCATTAAATAATAATAACAATAATGTAAATCCCAAAATATTCTACTGCTCGTTTGTTTCAAATTCCGATATTTCGGCACACTGAAAAGTAATTGCGGCATACATAAAAAGGTAGCAACCAGTATTATAGTGCATAAAAGAAGTTTGCAGCAGGGAAATTAACAAAGTTTGCCATAATATCATGTACACCGCTTTAAAATCTACTACTAATTTTACTTAATCTACACAACAAATAGTTTTGTTTCTAGCTTGATAGGTGGCAGCAGAAATTTTTTTCTCTCGTTTACAATAATTGAGCATATTGTTACACTAGAACTCCTGCTGCCATCTGCAAAAAAAGTGAAAATAAATAAATAAATAAACATCGTAGTATGCTATCTGCCGTAAAATGTACTATTCCCCCATTTTTCACACACACACGCGCATGCATTCAATGGCATTCATAGTACACACACACACACCAAAAGTAATCACTGAAATTCTGAAGCAAATACAAATACAAATACAATTGTAAATATAGTGATATAGCACATGAAATTTATACCGATTACAGCATTAAAATGAAAAATATTTCTGTGATATCATATCATATATTCATTTCATACTGCACACCGATTTAAAACCACACAACTACCAGTTTTACTACAAGAATTATAACGATTAATTTTATTTTTATCCGATAGGTGGTAGCAAGTGTCTCGGCTCAAAGCTGTTAGTCGCGTGTAAAATAATAAAGTATAAATATGAAAAATAGCAAATTTTATTATTTTTATCTTTCTCCAGTTCGTAAATTATACGTCAAGTGGCGCTGACGTACATAAGTAAGTGAACAGATACGCAAATAACAAACAGAATGCTTCCAAATCGTTCATTACAGCAGTATGTGTTCCACATGACCACCACCACAGGGAATAATACATTGCAGGCGGGTCACAAATCCAGCAACGGCAGAGTGCAGCAGGTCCACATACACGGTTTAAAACGGTGAACTGATTGTGGATTAGGAACGCAAGTTCTTATAACCATCTCATTTGCATATTTCCACCGAAGTCGCTCGCACCAGCTCCATCTAACGGCTGTTTTTGAGTTATTTTTCCGGTCAAAAAAATTCCCGTCACCTAGCGATGCTAACTCTGCAAACAATTTTTGTTTCGGTTATTTTTCCTCTTTTTATTCATTTTTTAAGTTTCTACTGACTTAAACGTATATTTTTTTTCGTCGCTTAATAAAATCTAAATCATCAATATAAAAGTAATTTTAATAAGGGGCTATGACAATATATATCTTCACCCATAATCTACTATTCTCCCTTTTTTTGGGAGGCTTGTTTTCATTTCTAATAATGGATTCATTTCTAACTAAGCAGTAAAATTTTCAGTTTCGATTGTTGTAGCTAAATCTTGAACTGACTGCTATAAACAAACTCAATAAAATTATTCTAAAACTTTAAATAAATAATGATTAAATAATTACAATTATTATGGGATTAAACTCCCATATATAGTTTTCCTTTCATATTTCATCCAAGTTATCATTTTCATGTAATTTTGTTTTTAAGTTTGAAAAACAGAGTTTTGTCTTATTTGTCAATATGTACGCTTTGCTTGGCGAATTACAAATTTTTATCCAATTCGTCTTGCGGAAGCTCCCTACTTCCAGCCATTGGCAATTTTTCTGCAATTTCAGCGATAGTTGGCAATTTTAGTCGAATTTGACAAATTTACTTGCCAACAAATGACGATTTTGGTACGTATCCTCCGGTCGCATAATTCGCAAGTGCGCCCACATTCCGCGATTACACGATTTTTTTCGTAATTTTTTCCACACAGTCAATCACGTTGCTTCGTTCTCTACGATAATTCACGTAACTCTACGATAACTTCATTTCGTATCGGATCGCCGCGGTGCAAACAAAGTAGATGATATTTCCACCGCTGCGCTGTTTTGCGAGACATTTCAAAAATGTGCAATCGCGCTCTCTATTGTCAGTGCATTATAAACGATTTTATTGTTTAAACCAACGAATTTATACACTGAGAGCACAAACTGAAATATTCAAACAGCTAAAGGCGGATCACGAAAATCTTTGCAAATCTTTCGATAGCGAATCGATTAAAAATAAACAGAAAAATTATAGTATAAATGAATAAATAGAAATAACTAAATGAATAAATAGAAATAACTAAATAAATAAATATTTTTATTTATATATTTATATATATATATATATATATATATATATATATATATATTATACACCCTTGGGGCTCCGATAAGTAAATGAGAGAGGCCTACAAGGTTCTGCCATAAAAATTATTACCAAAAAGGGCTCCTCGACCCAAACGGGACTCCGCCATAGAAATTATGTACTGAAAAGGGCTCCTCGACCCAAACGGGACTCCGCCATAGAAATTATGTACTGAAAAGGGCTCCGCGAGTCAAAAAAGGTTGAGAACTACTGGCCTACACCAATTTAGCTGTCCTAAAACTGTTTAATACTAAGAGAATATACTTTTAGTAAAACCCATTGAAGGTTAGGAGTCCCGCCTTTTTGGACATGTATTACCACCTTCATCACTCGCTACCATTAACCACAGAATTTCAATTTTTCCCTTACTCGAATTAAAATAAACAGTGTTTGTTTGGCCTACAGCGTGTTAATCTGTCGGAATATATTCCAGTAATTACATAACTAAGCCACCTCGTGACCGAAAGCACAACAGATCCTACGAGTTTACGGTAGCGGGTATTATCGTAATCCAAAATTTTCGTAAACCAAGAAGAGACGTGATTGGCTGTAATCGCGGAATAGCGGTGCATTTGCGAAATTAGCCCTCCGGTCGCGCTATGTATAAATCGGTCAGAATCAATTTTTATTTTCAATCCCGAATTAATACCAATGAACATTTTCACAATGACCAATTCTCAGGTATCATACTATAGGATCAAACTATCCAGGTTGATCATTCACATCACGTTTCCTGTACATTCTCTCTATCGAAAAAAGAAACCACACAAAAGCCACGTTTTTATGACCGTGTAATGAAAAAACATATCCCAATTCACGCATGACCTTCGCTAATTAACACAAGACCGTTACATTAAAAAAATTACATTATATATATATTTTTTTACTGCTATATACATGACCCTGCAACCATTTTCGTTCTAAATATAAGCGGCTGGCGGAAGGTATAAAAATGGTACAACACACTGATTCCATGATATCCGTTGTGGAAGGACGTTAATGTGAAAGAACGGAACTCACAACGCAGTACGTATATAAAATAAAGAACCGCGGTACACACACGTAAACAGTTTTTCAATAGGACGCATGGCTCATAGAAAAACGGACAAAAGAAATGAAAAATTAATTCTATTCAACATGGGTTTCGCCGATTCATATCCTTTCATAATAGAGAAGAACGGGGATATTGAACTGCCGTCATGCACCGCTTATATCCAGTAGCACAGCAGCCGAATAGACAAGGCCAGTTTCTATTTTCAATGCTTTCCATTAGGAATTTTCTCTCGTTTTCTCACAATATAATCCTTTTAGCTAGTGTATGGTTATATTTATGGTTCATTATTTTAGGTGCAAATGGATTTGTCAAACCACCGTAAATTGAGAAATCTACGAATAACTTCATAGTATAGACCAGGGATGGCCAACAGCTGGCCCGTGAAGTGATTTTGTGCGGCCCGCTACAAGGTAAAAGTACCGTGAAAAAATTAAATTTGCGATCATTATTTGAACTATCGGGTTCCGACAGCAGATTTCTTGATTAGCAAACTGCTTACAAACTTCTTATTTCTAGTGAGGAAATTAATTAATTTAACTAACTGATTAATTCAATTAATAATGGGGCGGCTTATACACCGAAGTTGCACCGCTGATGCGGCCCGTTACGCTATAGCTGACCATTATGTTGGAACCGCGAACAGGAAGAAGTTGATATAGTCATGGTCATATGCGGTTCGCCCAACCTTTTCCGGTAAAAAAGCACGAATACACACAACACAATAAAATTAATATCTTGGCTTGCCATATTTCCTAAACAGAAAATCGGGATCCATGCGTGATATCACAAATTATCGCTAAAAATTCTGTCAAAGGCAAGTAAAGTTGTCAAATACAGCCATAAAAATTTGTCATAGGCAAGTAAAGTTGTCTAATATAGCCACAAAAATTGTCAAAGGCAAGTAGAATTGCTGACTATCGCTGAAATTGCTGCAAAATTGCCAAAGGCAGGAAGTAAGGAGCTTCCGCAAGACGATTTGTATAAAAATTTGTAATTCACCAAGCACAAAACATACTTATTTGACAATCATGTGAGATGAATATGTTTATTGACATGATATTTATGACCACGTCATGGAAAAAAAAAAAATCTTAATTCTTGATTTCAAAAGTTCAAGTAAGTTTCATTGGAAAAAAGGAAAGAAAACGCGGAAAATTTTATGATAATTACGGAAACGTCCCATAAAATATGGGCCACATGGTCACACCAAACGTACATGTTTCTGGCCCGCGAGCGACAGACATACCGCGTATCTGACCCGCGGACTGAAAAGTTTGCACAGCACTGGTATAGACAAAAATCATTCTTTTCTGGGAATTAATAAATCAATTTTCCTAATCCAACTTAAATTCTTAACCCCCTCACCGACATTGACGAAATAACTCGCCTTTTTGAAAAGTTTTGTTTTTCAATTTTATTTTACTCAGATATTTTGTAAAGCAGATTTCTCGAAGGATCACATTTTCTCATCCCCTTTTACTTTGCACATCTACTGAAAATTGATCACCTATTTCATAAAAAAATATGTCATTTTACGGGTGTTTAGTGATTTATGCGATGTCGGTGTTAGGTTATGAGAGCTGAATTTATGAATTCATTTTATGAAACAATTATCATATTTTTCACTATGAAATGATCGATCATTGAACGACTGTCATGAGAAATATTAATTCATTATTTTACGTAACAATTCAAGTTCAAAAGTTTATAGATTTTTGATGATGTAGCTAATCAGCTTTTCTGAAAATGATTGAAATATAATCGGCAGTAATACGCCCCTTAATGCAAAGGTGTTGGTGATGAGAATGATATTATATATCTCCAAATTCAGCTGTTATTAATTCAGCTCCAAATTATGAAGCTGTTATACATATTTTAAAATATTTTCTAGTCAGTACGGATTTTAAATATATTTTTTGAAGTTTTGAAATATATTTTGGAATTTTTTTAAATATATTTCTTGATTTTCTTTTTAAATATATTTCTTGATTTTCTTTTTAAATATATTTCTTGATTTTCTTTTTAAATATATTTCTTGATTTTCTTTTTAAATATATTTCTTGATTTTCTTTTTAAATATATTTCTTGATTTTCTTTTAAATATGCTTTTAAAATTTAAATTTTTCAATATAAAGAATGAAATTTTTGAGAAGCAAATTTATGTTGACACGATGAGGAATCGTTGGCCTGAATGTAGGTCACATTGTGGATACTTTGAATCCTTATATAATCTTCTATTAAATATTTTTTTCAATCTCCTTCTCCGAATCTTTTGAGATGTGAATCTTAATTCGAATCTCAGAAATCTTTTCAATATCATATGTCATAAGGTTCGTCGAAAAGGTCAGCAGCCAGAACTCTTCCTGAGATCATCACGGAAGTAACTCACTCAGTGATGACCCCGGCTAACTAACGCCTCAACTTATTAAATGGAATAATCGAGTAAAAACAATGCATTACATTCGATGTACTAAAAAAAGACGACATAAAAATTAGTAAAATGACCAAAAAAAATAAAATAAAATGCAAAAAAATAAAATAAAATGCAAAAAAATAAAATAAATAAAATGCAAAAAAAATAAAATAAAATGCAAAAAAATAAAATGCAAAAAAATAAAATGCAAAAAAATAAAATAAAATGCAAAAAAATAAAATAGCATGCAAAAAAAAATAAATAAATAAAATGAATGTAAAAATTATAAAATAAATATATATAAAACTGAAAATAAAAGTATATAAAATTTTTACAGTAGAAAAAAGTGAATTTTAAAATTCTTTAAAGGAGAATGAAATATATCCAAGTGTCCTGTTTGTCAATTGTATAGCTTGCAGAATCGATGAATAGGATCGTAATTGCGAGTTATTTGATCGGTAATTTTTAATTGCAAATAAATTATAAGATCTGGTGCGATACATTGATGTGAATTCCCTGTAAAATTTGCATACAATCAATGTTATTATGAAATAATTTATAGAGCAAAATGATACCAATAAAAAAATTTCTACGATTATCCAAACTTACAATATTAAATAAATTACGTGAAAACAGTAAGAACATCGAAATTGACACCGAATTTCTTGAAATACAAATGTTGTAGAAATCAATATTGCACAGATTCTAAGTCTTATTTGGTAATCGTGAACCGGGCTCCAAATAATACAGGCATATTCAAGTTTTGATCGAATTAAAGAATTAAACAACACTATTAGAGCATTAAGATCCACAAAATCCGATTCTCTCCACAAGATATTTAGTATACGCGATGCAGCACAATTTGACACCCATGTTGTCGATACACAGGCCTCCAATCATCTCACTTTAATAAATATCGATCGGACAATATGGATTCGATTTCGCCGGTCGTTATTACGAACAGAGTCTCGTCAATTAAGGGATTGTGTGCAGAAAATTCACTTACTTCTCACATTGTTGATCCGCGAAAATGTTTACCTTCACATTTTTTCTCGTCTCCAAAGCTCCCATAGACCCCCGGTGCCCCTCAACAACACGGGACTCCTCTTCCGTTTCCGGCGAACGCTGTATCCGGTTTCCGGTTATCTCCGGGTTTTATTTTATTTTTATTTTATTTTTCTCGTCTCTCTCTCTCTCTCTATTCCTCCTTACCAACTTCTTCGGGGCATTTTCAGAGACTCCTTTACTTTACCCGCGCCCGCACACACACACAAGCCCTATCTATCCATTTTACCCATCACCCATGATTGTCTTAGTCTTATTCCTTGAGAAAGCACATCTGTTTTGAGCAGTAAATCTTCTTCAACCAGAGGGGGTTTCTTCTTTGCCTGTTTATCCTTTGAGCCCATCTTCTATTTTTGGGTCGCGTATATATTACTTATACTGTTTCCTGTTTTACCGAGGGCCACAAAAAATTTTTTTGTATAGACCTTGAACAGTAGTGGAGTAAAAAATTCATATAATATACCGTATAGATACAGCTTGCAACATCTTTATACTGAGACGGAGAGGAGAAAGGCACCTTAGACCTCCTCCAACCCCCTTTAAAGTTCGAGAAATGTCAAGGAAATGTAATAAATTGAGAAAATATGTTGCTTTTTTGGATAGGGCCGTTGAGAGCAATATGAGATGAAACGACGTTTTCTGCGTCGAAAAATATTTGAAATATACTGAAGGGAGGGATTCTTTATAGAGAGCTTTGTGACTAAAAAAATTTAGGAATATGAGGAAAAACCCGTTTTAATAGGAAGGCCAAGGGCACGGAAACTATTCGGGATTTTATCGATTCCATGTATAAAGTTCCTGATGTAGAAATCTGGATCAAGAGGCTCCAACAAAATGCGCCCTGTGAACTGATTAACTCTGAAACAATTACAATTTTCCTTATTTGATTGCGTGATTTTATACAGTATATACCGTGGATGCCTAAAATTTTCAGTCGATCCGTTGCAAGCCATGTGAGTTTAAGTATTTTCTCCAGGACACTTTGAATGTAAAACACTGATAAAATCGATATATTTATAACTATTTTTTCAAATCTATACAATTTTTTTTGAATAATTATTTTGCATTCATATATACAGGGTGATTCTAAATCCATGGGATAAACTTTAAGCGGTGATGTAAGACACCTAAACAAGCATTTTTGGTCATAAAATGTGCGGTTGAATCGTAGTGGCCAAGGCGGTAGAGGGTGTTTTTAGAAAGCAGCACTGACCAAACTCTTAACATCATTTCACCAAAAACCAATATATTTTTTCGGCTTATTTGTTGCAATATGTGCCATTGTACTTTGTTTTTTATTGGTGCAATAGTCGTCAAGTTTATGATGCTGTGCCAAACAATGATTAAGCGGTACAATGACTTGTGGCGGAATTTGCATTATCCAGGTTGCACCATGAGACGGCCTACCCATTACAATACCCTACACCATCGAATGATCGATTGCACTTATTCCAGTAAATCCGTCAGGAAAATATGATATTTGCTGTTGGTGAAGTGTTTTTGTGCACTTCCTAAAAACACCCTCTACGCCTTTGCTACTGCGATTCGACCGCACATTCAGTGATCAAAAATGCTTCTGTACCCCTTTTAGACTCGAGAATTCATATTTTGGGATTTCCAAAATGTTTTTGCATTTTTGATGCGAAACAATACATTGAAAACATGTAAATTTCAACAAAGCCAATCTTTATTTTTTCAATTCTGTTTCCAACAAGTTTTTTTCCTTTTTTTTTCTTAAGAAATAATTAATTTCGTTCAAATTTTTTCAACGGAGATGACGCAGGGGGGAGGGGGGGGGGGGTACACTCATATTCAAATAAAAAAATTTCCAAAATTTTATCGTTATATTTCATGCAATGAATCACACTTTCCTCGGAAATACTTTCTTCCAAGTGCTAAGGTTTTCTCTTTGAAGTTTGTCCCATGAATTTAGAATCACTCTGTACTATGTAACTGACACGAAAAATTTCGCGTCAATTACATAGTCTGTTCTTTCAGGGTTGAGGGGTGTGTGTGGACGGGCATTGCGTCGAGGAAGGGGGACTAAAAGGAAGAACCCCTTAGTCATCTGCATCAAGGACTTTTAAAAAACTAAAAACCATGTGCTTTGACACTTCCATCTTAGGCCTACCTTTTGGCATTTGCGTTATCATTTATCAATGAAGAGTGAAATAATTTCGCAATTTTTATTGTAAAAATTAAATTTACGTTTTACGTTACTGTTTTGTTTATTTCAAAAGCGTACGGTATGTTATTCATACTGATTACTACTACTATGTTTTCATACTACTATGTTTTCCGCAATCAAAGTATACATAAAACAATTTATGACTAAGACCGGGATTATATAAAATAAAAGTTTGATAAAAGATCTTGTACAAAACTTAAACAAATACAACCAATTGGTCAAATTCGTTCGAATGTAAGCGATATGCTTGATATTGGTTACATTTTTCAAGTTTTAAAAAAAGAACTTCAATAAAACTTGTATTGTGTATAATTCCGGCCTAAAACCCAAAATGCCTCCGATAATTTTATTCTTGAACCATTAGTGCTGTAATAATTTTTTTAGATTTTTAAGCCGTACACAGTTCAATACATAACAAACATTTATTAAGTACTCGCCTGTACTTAAGAGGTCGGAAAATATGAATTGGAGTGGGTTCCGGTATGAAAAGAGCGTTTTCTTTATGGTATGGGTGGAGGCAGAAAGTGAGCATTTATATAGAACTCCGGCCCATCTGTCCGTCACATTATGCCGGATAATCCAGAGCAGTGATTCCCAACGTGGGCGTTAACGTCCGCTAGGGGGCGGTAAAAACTGCGAGTATAACAGGATCCTATGGGTTAGATTGCGATGGGAGAAAAACATTTCTGAAGAAGGGGGCAATGGGACAAAAAAGGTTGGGAAACTATGGTCCAGAGTCTTGATTTCTTTTTTAAAATAATTTTTTTTGCCTCGTTACCGAATCAAATATGCCCGAATGAGACGTAATAAAACATTAAAATTATTAAATTAGTCTGAGCGTTGTAACGGGAAGGCAAAGTGGGGGACCCCACCCCCCATCCTCGGTAATGAATGCATGAACTACATAGAAATACATTTCATTTGGTTTCGAGAAAAATATTTATGTAAATTTCTTCAATTTTATTTTAACAGTTATAATATATTACTTAATTGCAATTTAAATATCAATTAAATAAAAGTTTTAACCCATTGTGCATTTAACTTATAAAACAACTTTTAAAAGAGGTCACAAAAACTGCTCAAAACTTTAAGTCCATACTTTTAACAAAGATGGCTCTGACTACAGACGTGCAAAATTTTTAACACAATATAATTTCATAGACGTTCGCGTGATTTTAGACCACAAACAGAAAAACAACGATAACCGGCCATTTTGTGAAAACGTAATTATTATCCGCTCCCCGCCCCTTTTTTTCCCAGAGTAAAAGAAAAAAAAAAAAACTTGCCAAAAAATGGGGGAAAATAATAAAAAAAATAAAATAGAAATAAAATAAATTTGCTATTTTTCTCACTGTTCTCCCTCGAAGAAACTCGCCAAAACTCTTGTTATCCCAACGCAAGTTTCAGTAAAGAAGGGCTAAAAAACATCCGCCAAAATTTGGCGACAGTTCGCCTCGAGTGCGTCTACATCATCCCACCGTCAACGAGTATCGAGTTTGGCGATATCGCGGCGCGAGTCGTTGGCAACCTTAGAGAAGGGCCAAAAATAAGCCAAGCCAAAGAGGCCCATTGACTGGCGTTGCGTTTTGCGATTTGTCCGCAGTTTCGCTAGTTTCAGTTCACGAGATGCGCGAGTTTGTTTTGGCTCGTCGTTGTCGTCGTCGTCGTTCGCGATCATCTCAGTCAAATTACTAAGAAACGAAAAATTTTCCCAAATTTCCTCCAAAACTTGTGAATACTTTGAATTTCAACCTCCAAACATAATTACAAAAATACCGGAAAAAAGTTTTCTCCTTGGTGATTTCTTTACTTTAAAATTTCTTTTCCCGTGTTTGTGAACATCCGGCGCGTAAATCCTGAAGATACAGTGTTTGTGTTTACAGTTTTGTTTCCATTATAATATACAAAGTTTTCGTTTCTTTTGTTTTTTTTTACGTGATCACATCGACGTTTTTTTCTTGATTTTGATTTTTTTTTCTTCCTCTGGCTTAAATGAAACAGTGAAGAAAATATTTGAAGACCTGTGAGAGGTCTTTTTTGAAGTGCGTGTGAGTTTTGCGGCGTGATTTTTACCGCTTTTTTTTTGGAACCTCTTGCTTGTCATCATCCTACAGAGTGTGTGTGGTACTTTGTTTACAACTTTTCGACGTCTGAAAAAGAAAAAGGTTCGTTATTGCATAATTCTTATATTACATTTTTGACAATTAATGACAGTGCAACATGATTCATCTCAGCATAATGCAAACTGGACCCATTTCGTATATGACTTGATATGTTTTTTAGAGATTAAGGGATAGTAGATCCTAGAAGAATTGATTCAAAGTGTATACGGCCCTCAGGAAACTGAAAATTCTAGTCGCCCGTGCTTAAAAATAATGCATAAAATCATAAAAGAAAAATTGTGATTTTCTGAAGTCGTCTTAAGGAGTTCGGGGGGTCGACTCTCTGAGGGTCCCTTGAGCCAAATTTATGCATAAAAGATTGCCTACATGGCATCGTCTATATTTTTCCTGCCCATGGCTGACTTGAGCTTGTCTCTGAAGAGATTATTAAATATGGGACTTTGCATTTGTGTAAATGAAGATAAATATTGTAGAAATTCGCTTCTTTCGTCTAAACCATTTCGCAAAAATTAGCTAATTCGCTTCGCATTATACGGTATCTCTTGTAAGTCACGTTCCGTACGCATTCTCACTTTTCATTTTTGAATACGGAATACACGTTTTCCTGATTGTTCCGGAAATTTTAGAAAAGTTCTGAAATAGTGTATTTAATGGGAATTGAATCAACGAACATAAAATATCTTATGTACCAATGGAATCGTATGCCTTATGTAATAGTCAGCATCAAATATTTCACAAGTCAGCTTACTTCTCCGAATTTACTTGAATACTTAAGATTGGTTTTTGAGTCCGTAGGTGAATTCGATAATTTTTTTTTAACGGAAATTGCTGTAAAGAGCAGTAATTTTTTGAAAGAGTAAAATATTTTAAAATATTTTTTTTATAAATTTCTAGTAAAGTAATTTGAAAAATAGTTCCCAATATCCTGAGAAGTCCGGATTGTTTAGAATAAAGCTGAAATTGAAAGAAAATGGGCCGATTATGGCATAGCTCAAGGATTTCTTGATTTCTCAACTGGTAATCTGCGACGATGGCATAGTTTGTTCCGCAGGCAGACTTGATGATTCAATTATAACTGAATGAAAAATGATCTTAACTCTTGCAATTAATATTAGTAATGTCCATAATGTGAGTTCAAACTAACATTCCTATTCATACTTAGGTTCACTCCGCCTCATCAAGGAAAATGCCGCCAATTGCGATCCTAAATACGGGATATCACTATTTGTAGCGAAAAAATTCATTTATGAAAATTTTTCTAATTACTGCTAAAATGGGTGGAAGGGGATATAAACAGCTAATATACAAATCGTATTAAACAAAAATATATTCGACGAAACGAAACATTCAAATGACAAGATTACCATATTTCCTCGAGAAAAAATAAGAGGTACTGGGATCTAAAATACGGTAAAATACGGGACATTACCAATATTCGTCAAAAACGTTGGCGTAAGTCGATAAAATCCTCAACTGTAGATGAAAAATTGAGAAAAAAACGTTGAACCTGACAAATATATGTAAGATGGATATTTGTATATGCAGTATAGCCATTATTTTATCATAATAAGTCATGAAAACTCTGTTTACTCACGATTTTAGGAGACATTAAAAATTCAGACAAGCATCGTTTTGAAAAAAAAACGGGAGCAAATGTATAGAAAAAATTCAAAACAACTGAAAAATAAGGGAATGACCCGTAATGCGGGACACAAACGGTTCGTCGAAATTTTTTTCAGACATTTTCTTAGCCCTTGGGGTCCAAAAAAAAGATTGAGAAACGTCCCGCTACAATTTATATAAATTTCAGGACTTTGTTCCGCCCAATCAACGAAAAGTAATAAAGACTTCTCGCACTTTAATTGCCGTGTGATCAGTTTGTTTGCCGGTTAGCGGCGGTGATTGCTTCAGTTTATTCGTGTTGACGTCTAAGAATCATCGTTGAGATTCCAAGGCGGAAACATAAGCTTGAAAGATATCTGTTTACGACTCTCTTTGCACAGATATCATATCTCAATACATAAGATCCAAGCAAGTATGAATATATCTTTGAAGGAGTGATAATGGACGCGTATCGCTGTCCTGTCATTCAAACGTTTTTCTCGAAACTGGAAATGCTAAACAAATAAAATATGAGTGGTTTTCATTTTTTATAACGGAAAATATGCGTTGAAACACTCATATATATAAAGATATGAGTTTATTTTTTTTTCCGCCAAATACATAAAAAAGCGATATTTTCCGTCATTGCCGCAAAATTACAGTTGGTGACGTAAATTCGTCGAATCTTCAAATTTCAATCATTCTAGTAAACTTAGTATGCCTTTAAATTTTAAATGGGAATTTCAAGAAAAATATTATTCCCTTTCATTGATTTTTCTTTTACACATTAGCTATTTCCCAATTAAATTAACCGATCTGTGATTCATAATTAATTACCTGATCGATTTTTTTTTATCTCAGAAATACGCATTTCATGCGCCATTGCCGCTGTTTCGTTGGAATTATTCTTTTAATTCTGCCTTTTCTTGGAAAGAAGAGAATATTGTTCTCAATCGAATCATTGAATTAAATCATGACCATTTTTTTTTTAAATGATTCTATTCAATATTATGGAACATTAACATGACTCACTGAAATTACGAAACAAGATATGCTGTTAGGTGAAAAGTGTTCGATTATATATTTATCATGAATCACAATTACGTGATCAATATTTCTTCTTTTGATTATTCAAATGACCTGGATAATAACATGAATTTTATCATTTCGGACTTGAATTTTTTTTTTGTTTTTTTAGTATTACTGCTGTGATTGATACTGTAATTTGAGCAAGTTTCAAAAATCATTTTCAGTGATTTTTTGCCTTTGAATGAAACATCGAAAGTATTTAAGTGGGGGGTCTTAAAACTTTCACACTTTGTTGGGTCGTATTAAAAATAGAGTTTACGGGCCACTAAGCTATACTGTCATGTGTTATACACAGTTGTATTTGCTATATTTTCTCTATGTTAAAAAAATTAACCTTTCACCTAGCTCTCGGGTCACGCATTGAAGATCCCGGTTCTAAGAAATCTTTAAAATAATCACAGACGAAATTTCGAATTTATGTCCCCGTTTCAATGGAGTTGTTGAGCTGGTATTAATTTTTTTACAGAGCTATTTAAATGATATTTATATTAAATAATATCCATGTTCTTGAGGGCCCTTGAAACAGTTTCAATGCTCTATTTGGAACCAACCGTTGAAGTGACATACATGCAAAGTAGGTTTCACGTAGAAAATATGATGGTATAGAGAAAATAATTGTTGTAGAGAAAACCCTTGAAATAATATCTATATTCTCTTCAACAGTGTTCTCTAAACCTTTTTATACCTTCGGACTGGTAGAAATCATACAATTTTGTGGATTAGTGGAAATGGGGAAAAATAATTTGCTGACCTGCAAAAAATAAATAAATAGGAGAAATGTTTCACATATTTTTTAACAGCAAAGAAAAATAATAACTAATATGAAGACTGTATACTATATATGAAATCTAAAACTATGTAGCAGCTATAGAAATTCGCTGTTATACCGGCGCCTGTCCGTTGACCAGATGATGAAAAACACTCACAATTAGTTGCACTATATATTCAATTTTATTCCTCACGTAACTTCTACCGATGTCTTAAAGAACCCCTTGGATTCCTCGGAACTCTGATTGAGAAATGCTAAGATAATGAGAGAGGCATTCGGTATTTGATGGCAGCGTTGCGAGAGTCACCCTCACGACTTTCAATTTCATTGCTTAAAAAAAAAAAAGCGTTCCGCAATAGACGCATTATCCCGTCTCGTCGTCTAGTCACGCATTCCTATGACTTAATTCACGAACGGGGCCCCAAGTCATCCATCAATTAAAGACTTCCGATTACGTCACGTAACCTCCCCCCCTCCCGTTCAACTTTACATACGTCTCTATACGAGTTCAACCGAATCTTAAGAGAAACTTCCCGTTACAAGAACCCAACAGCTTCTTTCCACGGGACGCAAAAACCCTTTCTTTTTTATCTTATGCGTGCGTATCCATGCGCATGCATATGTTGAATGTGGATGCGGTGACTAGAAGTGCTGTTTGGGTCGAATTTTGAAGGTCCCATTGTTCTTTAAGACGCCGCAGGAAGAACAATAGACGGTGTGTTTTCGCTTGACACCCAAAACGTGAGGGGCACATTATCGCTGATATATATCATTGAAGAGGCCCCGAAACTGAGCCTTGGAGAACCCCCCTTCATACTATTGCGTTAGCCCATCTCTCTCATAGGCTCTGGCTTTTTCTTTATTATTTATTTGACTCGGGAAAAAAAATAAGAACCTTTATATATTCGAGAAGTGATGGATAGATTTTTTTAGAGGAAAATAATAATAATAAAAAGGATTGAGAGTTTGTGTGAAATCCGACCTGAATTTCGGTTCAAACTTTTGACCTCATCATGTACAGTCACATAATAGTCACTGTGACTTCAATTTTTTTTCAGATTGTTCTTTGGTGTCACTTTGAAATCAATGAACGGTCCTTTTGTTTCAATTTTAAGCTAGAAAAGAAGCTTCTTTTATTGTTTTTATGGCTCTGTTGTTTGTTAAACCGTTTATTAAATATGAATTATCGTACGGTCAAGCTTCTCTTGTGGTGATTACTGTACGTGACTATGTCACGGAAGGCTAATGGAAAGCACATGTTACCGTTTTAAGGTCCTTGACCCTTCGGTCAGTGAATTGAGAAATTAAGATAAGTGCTGCTCCATTTTTTTTTTATTACTCTAAAACTTCATCTGCCAATCTGAATTACCATAATTTATTAGCTTCGATAATCCGAGTCAGTTAAAACTGTCTAATCCGTGGTCATTTGGGGATTTTTCCGACTTTTTCCTCCGTTTTTAATAACAATTGTTGATTGCTATTATAGTGTATTATTGCATTTCTTTTTGTTGTCTGTGGTATTTATGATCATACACATTTTAATCCTTCTTTTATGTACTGTGCTTGAAAATTTCTGTTGAGATAATAGTTCGAATCTTGATATTTTTGTCGTATTATCTGAGACCGTTTCGTTGGTGTTTGAACCATTTTCTAGGATGTCTGGGTTGAATATTTAACAAAGTGATTGTTTTGCAGTTGATTGTTTGTAACCTTGTTTGTTTCATTAAAAATAATTAGATTTTTGATATTAATTCTGCGTACGGCGTCGGGATTAGGTATTTTGCGACCAGGATGCGAAATGTTAAGATATTCTATTTTTTTAATGGTTTTTAAGCCGATGTTTTTCGATGGTCTCGACAAGGGTGGTGAAAGGTTGACTGGGCTCTTGCGTAGATATCTAGGCATTGTATTTTTTTTAATTTTTCCGTAACATAAATTTACTTGTGAATACAAGAATCCCCTTTTCAAATTATTGTTCTAGGGTTGCGCGTGTGTTTAGCGTATCTTGCGTATTCCTGACAATGTCTTGAGCCTCGAATTTTCGATTTGACATCAATAAATTAGAATTTTCAAGCAAGAGTACGTGGTCCATTTTTTCTGATCAAGTTTTACGTCTTTTAATAAATTACGGGTGGGTGCGGCTGCAACTTAAATTTCTCCTTGATTACGTATTCATTTATTTTTTCAAAATATCTGATTTTTTTCGTTACGTGAAGCTGTCTAAACCCGTTGTATATAGCACGCTAATTTCCAGTTTGGTATTCTCCGGTCTGAGTTCGGCTAGGCTTGGTCGAACCGAACTTTTTGTGAAACCATTCGATCTAAACCAGCGTATTCAACCTGGGAATAGATATAGTGAAACTTCTCGAAAAAATACATCCATGGGACCTAAACCTTTGTCCACTAACGGGTTGGCCATACATAGCGAAATAATTGAAATCCTGTTCTTATGATCTTCAAAAGTGACCGCTAAAAAGGCGTGCCCGTTACGTCAGATTCCACTGAGCTAATGCGGCCAAACAAGCAATTTCAAAGTATTTTGAATAAATATTTTTTCTCTTTTTTTGCAGTTTTTCGTGTAGATGGAGCCCAATACTTAGACCTTTGCTTATTAGTTTTCTTTTTTGTTTCAATTCAAAAAGTTAAATTGGGCTTCTAAGTGCTACTTTTTTGCAGGCCCAAAACTCCCTGCTCCCCCCACCTCAAAATACTGCCCACAAACGAATTTTTCTCTTCCAATGCAACTCGGAAAATTCCTAAAAGTTAGGCACTACTGCTGTAAATTGCAGTTAGAGATTGTATTAGCCCGCAGCCCAATACATACGGGTTCAAATCGATTCCAAACTGAATATGCAGTCAAACTCATCCTCGTATCATACAAAGTGACCCTGGTACATACAACAAAATGGTCAAACACTTGATCTACCTATTTCACATAATAAACGAGGTCTAATGTCTCTCCACCGGCTTATATATCTTCATTGAGACAGAACAAAGGTTTATGTTCGAGTTAGGAGAAGGAGGTCTAATGTCTCTGAACCACCTCACTTCACTGGAAATCCTTAGTGTTATTGTCATACATCTACGCTATATGTATAGAAAAACTCAAATCGTAAGTCGATATAGTATTTATAAAAATGTTCTTCTCGAAAAATTTCCTCAAGCATATTTTTTTTTCACCAAAATTGAATAAGAAATAAAACGTATCTCGGAATCAGATCGTATTCGGGGTCTATATCTTTTTCCTAAGAAAAATCTATAAGATGGAAACTTATGTTAGTAAGAAAAAGAGCGAAAAAAATCCATTTTCAGTGCCAAGTCAGGTTTTATTCAGCGGGGGTTTTTTTTTAGTGTGTCCACAAAAAGTGCCCCAAGGTTGAGTCCGAAGCTTGTTTTTTGTGGCACGGGTAGAGATATTCCTTTTACCGTCCTCTAACATGAAGCAGGCATTGAGCATGAAGAAATATATTTTCTTATAAGTCTATAAATTCGAATAAGAATAATTTTTTTTTTTTTTTACGGGGGAATCATGGGAATATGTTCATACTGCATTTGTAAAAAAATATACACATATGTATTTTATTATATGAAAAATGTTCGTACCCATTGCTTTTGTACTAAATTTTCTTCACTTTCCGATTCCATGAAAATATGTCTTTTTGCTTTTTTCTTGAGAGAGAGAGAGAACGCCTGTATAGATACTCCAACTTGATTGGACCAATTGGGAATTTTATCTGGCACTCTATAAGCAATTTAGAAATTATTTTTAAAAATTTGATATGGAATGTAAAGGCCGAAATAGTGATGACTATGTCTAAAAGAGCATTTGCGGCTTAAGCATAAAGTCATTTACTGTTTTATTTATTTATTTTCGAGGAACTCCGTAGTGACGCTACGAGCGTCTATTCTAAGGTCCCGTGGAATACAGGTTGAGAATCAATTATTTTGGGGTTTTCCTTAAAATATCAATATTATTCTTTCAATTATACGCAGAGGATAAAAAAAAAAAAATAGGAAACACTCCTTTACAAAAATGTACGTGTTGTTAGAAATACGTACATATTTTCCGGAAATATTCAAAAAAGAAAAAGAAAAAATACCCGACACCACCGGAGTCGAGAGTAGTCATCACTAAATGTTTCGAAGGTTGGTCCGCCACTCAACAAGGCATTTCCACCCTTACGTAATAACTCACGGGTCGTTAAAACGCTGATGATTCAGTTAAAGCTTCCCCTCATTTCTCTGTAACACATTGACAACCTAACATTTCTCATGCATGGTTACATCCGTTCTGTGGAGGAATTACACAAAAACTCTGCAGGAGCAGAGCTACAATAATGTATTAGTTCCCACCCGCAAGGGAAAAAAAAAACCTGTCACTAAAACCGAATACATACGTATGATCGCAATTAAGTTCCGAGCCCCACCTCTGTGCATGTTCGGCCTGATGGGAAAAAATGTATGAGTTGACGCATGACTTGGCGGCCAGGGGGATCTATTTCAATCACGATTGTTGGGGGCCCCCGTTTCCGATGTTCGTGGTGCGGTTACATTTCGAGTCATTCATTTCTACTCGTTACCTGTTCGAAATCGAAAATGAGACCTCTTTATTTCTTATCATGCACTACCTGTTTGATGTACTTGTTGCATAGTAGTAGTAAAAAAGAAAAAAAGTACGTAATAACGAATCTAGTTTTCCTTGTCTACACACTTTACGCATCACTGGATGAGTCGATAATCACTGTCTTGAGGGGGAAAAAAAAATAAGTTGTCTTGCGTGAATTTTTGGACATCACTATGCGTATGGGAATGACTAAATATGGTTTTACTCTGAAAAAATCCATTTGGGATTATGTATGAACTGTAGGTGCCGATGTAATTACTGTTCCTCGTGTGCTAATCAAATGAGTGTTCTGTGCAGGGCCGGGCTATTGAATCTTATGGCCCGGTGGGTAAATATTTTTGTGGTCATGTGTATTACAGGACTAAAGGAAATAAGGAGTATATGAGTTTATACAGCATATAAAAAAGTTTGTGCATTCCTGAATGCACAAATTAGGATGGAGCATTAGGATGGAGCTATTTTCTCGGATTGTTGCGGCACCTGGCTAAGTACGGTTTTTGTGCTGAACTGTGGACTTTTGACTTCAACATACGCAAGGGAACGGTTAAGATGCGATTTTGTGCCAGAATCAGGTGGAAACTGTAGGTACCGGCCTTACTAGCCCTCGTGTGCTGATAAAATGATCATTCTTTGCACCTTTCTGAGTTCAGCCTCTGTGCTGAACCCTTCGCACTTGCCTGAGTTTAGCATCGGTGCTGAACTTTTTCGCACCTGTTCAAGTGCAGCCTTTTTGCTCAACCGTTCTCACCTGTATGAGTGGAACATCGGTGCTGAACCTTTCTCACCTGTCCAAGTGCAGCCTTTTTGCTGAACGTTTTTTCACTTGTCTGAGTAGAGCAGCGGTTCTCAACCTTTTCCAGTCGCGAGCACTGCCTGCACCCATCTTCGAAAGGAGAGCACCCTTATGCCAAGTTTAACATACGAATGCGCATGAGATGATGATACTGAGCATCGAGCACTGCAGACACTTCGGAGAGCACCGTGGGACTCCTGAGCAACGGGTTGAAGATGCCTGGAGTAGAGCATCGTGCTGAAAATTTCGCAGCTGTCTGAGTGAAGCTTGGAAGTGAATGCTTTAACTATGCTTGATAATGAACGAAGGTACAGGGTGGGCAAAAAGTCCGTAGAAACTTTAAAAATGAATAAAAACCGGAAAAATAACCGAAATAAAAAACGGTTTGCAGGGTTAGCATCGCTAGGTCACGGGGATTTTTTTGACCGCAAAAATAACTCAAAAACAGCCGTTAGGTGGCTCTGGTGCGAGCGACTTCGGTGGAAATATGCAAATGAGACGGTTATAAGAACTTGCACTCCTAATCCACAATTAGTTCACCTTTGCAAACCGTGAATGTGGACCTGCCGCACTCTGCCGTTGCTGGATTTGTGACCCGCCTGCAATGTGTTATCCCCTGTGATGGTGGTCATGTGGAACACGTACTGCTGTAATGAACGATTTGGAGGCATTCTGTTCGTTATTTGCGTATCTTTTCTTTGACTTTACAACGTCAGCGCCACCTATCGGCTGTTTTTGATTTTTTTTCCTGTCTTAAAGAAATTCTAGGGATACTAACCCTGCAAACCGTTTTTATTTCGGTTATTTTTCTGATTTTTATGAATTTTTGAAGTTTCCGCGGACTTTTTGCCCACCCTGTATTAGGAAACTAATATCGTGGCAAAATTCATGCAGAATATATACGTACTTACCCCTGGAAATAATGTAAACGTGGACTTAGACAATATAACGAAGTCACGCACTTTTCATGAATTTTCAAAATTATTTACCAAATATGAAACATGTAATGAACGTCAGGGGCTGGGTTTTTGCTTATAATTTTCTAAAACTTTATATAGTCTTATATTCTACGGAATTTTACCTTTTTTCCTCTGTCTTTAGCGCAGCATGTTTAACATCACAATAAATGATGCTAAAGCAATCAGCCTAATGCGAATATAATATAAAGTAATTTCCCTATCTCTTGTCTATGATTAAAAATATATATATTCTTTCAATATTGCACAAAGGCTTTTTTTCCTCTTCGTACGGTAAACGCGTGTTTAGTGATTTATGAATTATGTATGCGGTAATTATGTAAAAGGGGGGAAGTATTAGGAAAGGAAATAAATCTTCATTCCGGCCTATGCTTAAGGCATGTGTTAAATAAATAAATTCTTTGGTATAAAGACGTTTCATACTAAAAAAACAAAAGGTATTTTCCTCTGAATTCTTTCTGATGAACTTCATATTTCAGGACAAAAGTGATTATATTTTTTTCCTGTATGTAATTATCAAAATTATTTTCGTTATTATAACCGTAATTCACTTTGGAACATTCGCATTGAAGAAGCAAATTATTTATTAGTCTAAAGTTTAATTTATATAGAAAGGGTTGCACAACCTATGGCCGCCAGGGGATTTCATCCGACCCGCCGAAGTTTGAATTGACTGCTATGAACAAACTCAATAAAATTATTCTAAAACTTTAAATAAATAATGATTTAATGATTAAAATTATTATGGGATTAAACTCCCATATACACTCAAGAGCCAAAAGAACTGGTCCACCTGCCTAATATCGTGTAGGGCCCCCGCGAGCCCGCAGAAGTGCCGCAACACGACGTGGCATGGACTCGACTAATGTCTGAAGTAGTGCTGGAGGTAATTGACACCATGAATCCTGCAGGGCTGTCCATAAATCCGTAGGAGTAAGAAGGGGCGAAGATCTCTTCTGAACAGCACGTTGCAGGGCATCCCAGATATGTTCAATAATGTTCATGTCTGGGGATTTAGGTGGCCAGCGGAAGAGTCTAAAGTCAGAAGAGTGTTCCTGGAGCCACTTTGTAGCAATTCTGGACGTGTGGGGTGTCGCATTGTCCTGCTGAAATTGTCCATCGGAGTGCACAATGGACATGAATGGGTGCAGGTGATCAGACAGGATGCTTACGTACCTGTCAGAGTCGTATCTAGACATATCAGGGGTCCCATATCACGCCAACTGCACACGCCCCATACCATCATAGAGCCTCCACCAGCTTGAACAGTCTCCTGTTGACATGTAGGATCCATGGATTCATGACGTTGTCTCCATACCCGTACATGTCCATCAGCTCGAAGCAATTGGAACCGAGACTCGTCAGACCAGTGTTTCCAGTCCTCAACAGTCCAATGTCGGTGTTGTCGGGCCCAGGCGAGGCGTAAAGCTTTATGTCGTGCAGTCATCAAGGGTACACGAGTGGGCCTTCGGCTCCGAAAGCCCATATCGATGATGTTTCGTTGAATGGTTCGCACACTGACACTTGTTGATGGCCCAGCATTGAAATCTGCAGCAATTTGCGGAAGGGTTGCACGTCTGTCACGTTTAATGATTCTCGTCAGTCCCGTTCTTGCATGATCTTTTTCCGGCCGCAGCGATGTCGTAGATTTAATTTTTTACCGGATTCCCGATGTTCACGGTACACTCGTGAAATGGTCGTACGTGAAAATCCAAATTTCATCGCTACCTGGGAGATGCTATGTCCCATCTCTCGTGCGCCGACTATAACACCACGTTCACACTCATGTAAATCTCGATAACCTGCCATTGTAGCAGCAGTAACCGATCTAACACCTATGCCAGACACTTGTTGTGTAATATAGGCGTTGCCGACCGCAGCGCCGTACTCTGATTGGTTCCATATCTCTTTATTTGCATACGCATGCCTTTACCAGTTTTTTTGGCTCTTCAGTTTATATCAATTCACACGAACACGATAAGTATCTAGGGCTGGCCGTATGTCTTTCATAAAAGAACGGGTCATCGCCAACAAGTTTGTCAAGGCAAGTGAAATTGCCATTTGCTGCCGAAACGTTTGTCAAACGCAAGTAAAGTTCCCATTTACATGAGGAAAATTTATCAAGTGCGGATAAGGTTAGCAGTTCCAGCTAAAAAAAAATTTCTCAAAGGCAAGTAAAGTTGCCAACTATTGGTGAAATTGCTGAAAAATTGTCAATCGCGGAAAATGATGACCAGTGCAAGTCCAAATGTAATTTGCCAACAAAAAGTATGACAAATATGCAAGGCCGTCTTAAGAGCATCATGGGCGGCCGGGCCAAGTGATTTTTCTCAGGCCCTACCAGGCGAATTCTCGAAAATTTGAACCGGTTCTAATTTTTGTGAGGCCTCCTCTTTTCTTGAGGCCCCCGGGCCGTGCCCGGGTGGGCCCATGCGTTAAGACGGCACTGCAAATATGTGAGATGAATACATATAAATAGCTATAATTAATATTACGATAATCAGAGTACTGATTATCATAATATATTAAATTATAAATGATAAGTCATGAAAATACCCTTTATTCTTGATTTCAAAAAATCTAGTTCGCCTCGTTGAAAGTAAGAGAAAAAAAACGGGACATTTTTTATAAGAAAAAGTTGGGGTGGCAAAATTACTGGTAGAAGTTTTTGGTCTGGAAGCGGCGATTGTAGGCTTGGCACGATTTTGTTTTGATCATGATAATGATGTGTGGCATTTGGTGGCGATAAACGGCATGTCCTGCTTTCGTCTCAATGAAATATGGTCAAAAATAAATGTCCGAAAATCTGGTAACCATAATTTAGACTCAATTCATAGCTAATGCGGAAGAGATCTCCAAACGCACTACGTTGCTAGAGACTATGAAATAGCGACCACTCGCAGCAGCTATTCGTAATTGTTTTGGCGCCATCTTTCTCCCACGAACGGAATTATCACCTCTGTGTCAAAATAGATTCTGACAAGTGCGGAGCGGATTCGAACTTGTCTGTAAATGGTAATAGTTCCTTACTGTGCATTTACCGGCTGAAAAAATTCCGAATTTCGTTTTGAACAGTGCTTGGGCTGTTGACGATGACGTTAGCAGTCATCGAGCGCAATACGGAGGGAATGTTGATAGGGCTCTAGCTGGGGCACGGGAAATCAACATATAAACTGTATAATATTAAAATTTTCACACTATAAATTCACTAGAAAATTAACATAGGATTATGCTCATTGGCTAAGATCAATTACGTCACTACAAAGTGAGGCGAGCTGTGGTTTTTGTTTATGACTATAGCACCATCTGAATTGGCGCTCAACTAAAACCTGCTTGTACTATTATAGTTATAGCGCAAGTTCTTGAAATATGGGGGTTCCGACTGTCGCATTCGAATAGAGATTGAAAAATTGCACAGCAAAACATTTATTTACTATTGATAAGCAAATATGAAACCGGTTATCATGCATAATCACCGGATTTATCACGTTTAGCACATAATATATATATTACGTGGTGGAAGTGATAAATTCGGTTATTATGTATAATAACGGGTTGTCATGCATAATCACCGACCATTTTGTTGATTTTTACAACTTTCCTTTAATTTATCGCTTTTACCGGCGATTATGCATAATACCTTATACATATACCGGCGATTATACAAAGAAATATGTAATATTTTTAGTATTTATATAAAATTTACAAACGATGCATAATCGCCAAAAAAATTATCAAACTTACGGAGACGATCAGCAAATAAATCGATTAGTCGTGCATTATAACCGATTTATTACATTTACTATAATCATATTATATACCAAACCATTTTAAGCTCCCTTGCCTCTTTAGCTCCGCCTCCCCCCCCCCCTTAGTGGCGTAATAGTGATGTCGGCCAATCAGCGTAGCCCCGTGTTAAAATCCCATGTACAGGATGGAATAACGCCACTCGGAGCGAACTAAAAACTCCCAGCTCAAGAGTTTCATTAAAGAAGGTGGGGGCACCTATAATTCTCAGATATTAATTCTGTTCCAGCGATGTTGACCTTCTGTCAGGTCTCACCAATTATTTATCTGTGGCTACGAAACTGAGAGTGAGACGCTAAATCACTTGTTCCCAACCGGTGCTCCGCGGATCCCTTGGGGCTCCTTGTGCACTCTCCAAGGGCTCCGCGGCCGCTCGAGGAAAATTAAAAAAAAGTAACATTTAAAAAAATTATATATATATTTTTAATAGTAAAAATACATCAGTAACTTTGATGAATAATTAAAAAATTGGCCTACGGGGCTCCGCCGTAGACTTTTTTTTTACTAAAAAGGGCTCCGCGAATCAGAAAGGTTCAGAACCGCTGCCCAAATATATAAACAACTAATTTAAACCAATATATCAATGTTTTAAAAAATGTTATAAAAATGATTCTGAAAAATAAAGTGCTTGGCAACGGCGTAGAACACCATCTACACCACTGGAAAGTACCAAAATATTTTTTTTAATGTATTTCCTCTTTAAAAAAAAAAAAGAAATCTCTACAAACTTTAGAAGGAAAATTCTCCCGAAAAAAAATGGGAAATATAGACCGGACTCCTATCAGTATACACTTGAGATTTTTCTTTTCTTATACCGGGACTCAAAAAGAGCTCGTAGCTGCTTTGATATCCGATAACTACTAGAAGGGGGAAAAAAAACACCTATATTTGTTCTCACTTCATATCTTTCTTTTTTCACATTCAACATAGCCCCCTATACCGGCCTGAAATTCTACTTTTTTTAATATATTTTCCAAGGGTGTTAAAAGCCACCCACGGTCTGACACTTTGGACCTTTGCCAAGTGACGTCAAAGCTGTCCGACTGTTGCCACCCATCGACGTTCGAAAATCGTGATTTCTTATCACTTTTCCAGGGTTTCGCAGATTAAACTCTCTCTCTCTCTCTCTCTCTCCGGATAAAATTTTTTTTTTCTTCCCTTCTCCTATTCTATCCTCCATTCTTGCTCCTCATCCTCTTTTTTCCTTGGTGTTTTCTTCCCAAAAGTGTCGCCAGCCATTGATTTTTCTGTTGGTACTTTCGCCTTGTACTCCATGGAGATGGATCAAAAGGGGAAGAGAGAGAGAAAAAAAAGGGTATTTTGGGAATAAGAAGTATAGTAAAGGATACTGGAATTTTTCTGATTTTTATATATATATATATCTAGTGATCAGAAGATTTTCCTGAAGGAAAAAATAGAAATAAGTAAGCTTCTGTGGTGTGTGTGTGTGTGTGTGGATACGTCGAAAATATTGATTTTGTTCGATGATACGATAGCGATCGTTTTTAAGAAAGAGAGAGAAGTTATAAAGGAAAACTAGTGTGAAATTCGAGTGGACGTATAAAAGCGTTTTCACCTCTATTTTTTTGGACAATTTCCCCGATTATAGTGCTGGAATTTTTCATCGGAATGTTCTCCTATTTGCGCCTGGAATATACCACACAGGCGCAAATTTATATATATTTTCTCTCTCTCTCTCTCTCTCATGAATTTTCCCCTCTTTCAGAGATAATAAATTTGATCATCATCCAGTTGATCGATTTTATTCTCAAATGTCTTATAAATATTACGATAGAACTGTTTTTATTCCAAAATAATTTATGGATAATATGCGTATTTTTAGATATAGACAACCTGCAAAATCCTCGGACTGATTATATGGTCACTGCGATGACAGATACTGTAGTAAGAAAGGTATATATATATATACCCAGGGTTCTATTTTCAGCCCTGGAATTGATTATTTATTCTCAAAGTCTCGTTTGAGAATAAATAATTGATTTCAGGGCTGGTCAATGATGTTGTGTCCGCATTTTGTGACGTCGCTACAAATGCTTCAGAATTTTAAAGCGAAGCTCATCGAAAAATTGCTCATCAATAGGGATTCATCGTATCTCCCAAATGCGCTTTCGGAACTGCTTCTCTCTCTAAGATTTTCGGAACTTAGTTCAGTCGCTGAATGAATTAACGCCAGGGGCTCTGCCAGCAGACTTATCCCGTTGCCGAGTTATCTCCCAGCCCAGCTTCGTGGCAGAGTCTGGAACAAAGAGAGTGCACCGAACAGTCTGAGTATGTAGCTAGTGTTGTGTCTGATATTTAAGTGCTGCCAGCTATACTTCAAATAGTGAGTGAAATGTAATGATTGAATATTTGTAACGTTGTAGGCCTGTTGCTCTCTGTGGCGAGGCTTTTTTCGCCTTAGCACAGCGCCACCACAGCGGCTGAACTAAGCCGCTGTGGTGGTCAAGTGGTGATAGTCTCGCACTCGCATCGCGATTACACGGGTTTGAACCCCACCGTCGTGGTTATTTTTCAACGCTGAAAAATCAGACACAACACTATATTACCGCTCAGACCGTTAGATACACACACGTACACTTTCGACACGACTTACTCGGTAGTAAATTGCCCCTGGCGATAGACCGGAGTCGTGCTCAGTTTGAAAGAAAGAGGAATTTGGTGCATAATGATAGCCTCAAGCATGGGCGGCTCTTCGAGAAGGCGCGAAGGTGCGCTCCTCCTTTGAAATTTTTTTTTTTATTAATTTAATATATCAATGGATTTGATACTTTCTTAATGCGATGCCATTACATCTAATGGATTTGATGAAAATAAAAGAAAATAAATAATTTCAAAAGTGTTTTCATTGGAAAAAAAATAGTGTCCCGTAAAATACATATAGGGTCATATGGTCCCTGCATATGATGGAATGGCACGAGATGGTCAAGTGCCGAACAAGAGAGAATTGGTGTATTTAGAACTGCTAGAACGTGGGAAATGGGAAGGAGTAGTGTGGGTTTCGTTCTTATTGTACACTACTTTCTGGTGCTCGGACCCAAAAGCGCCCACGGATGTTGATGCTGCCATCTTCTTTTAAACTAAAATACAACTTTGAAAGAAGAGTATAAATTTAACAATTTGCAATAAATGCTTGCTGATGGCAATTGCAGAAACGAAACGATGATTTTCAATGTCGGAAAATATCAGTTAGACTCCCTGCGCAAATTATTCACGGTAATGTTACGTTAATAAAGCGTTATTATTTCCATACAGCATAGACTTAAAAAATTGGACTGCCGTATTCTCCCGCATTAGCCGGCATGCCGCCAAACTCGAGGGACACCAGATTTTTTAATGTTT
Source organism: Pholcus phalangioides (assembly GCF_987345545.1). Taxonomy (NCBI): domain Eukaryota; kingdom Metazoa; phylum Arthropoda; class Arachnida; order Araneae; family Pholcidae; genus Pholcus; species Pholcus phalangioides. The sequence goes on along the minus strand of NW_028301596.1, from coordinate 43,638,920 downwards.
CGGGAACGGACCATACTCTTACATACAAGCTTTCTGGAGGGGGAATGCGGTAACGGAAACGCTTTCCAGAATTATCTGTACTAGACGCCGTTGGTATCAGGTTGAAATTCCAAAGCCTGAAATGATGTTTCCGAATTCAAATTTCGCCAATGTGCCGGCCATTAACAAATTGGCTCAATATAAGCCACATATTTTTCCGTCCCCTACAGTATTTCCTGATGAAGTTTCTCCCAATTTAATAAACACAGCTCAGTTATCATCATGCCAACAAGTTTTTTTACCAGCCTCTACGTGATGCCAACCGGCAGCGTAGGTTTGTTTTGTCGTATTTAACTGGATCGGAGATTGTGACTGATTCGAAAGAAATTGGTTTCATTCAATCAGAGAGAGAGAGGGTCACGCCGTGCTTCGTTAAGCCTAATTTACTGTATCAACCTTCTTTCTCTATTAAATGACTGCCTAAACGCACGCGCTCTTGGACCGATGCCATCTGACGTAGGCCTAGTTATAGTAGAAGCGTAGTGAAATGTGTTTTCGTCAAACAAAAAAAAAAAAAAAAAAAGAAGTTTCGTAGTTCTTTTTGTTTTACTTTTTTCTTTCTGTTTTATTTTGGCATTTCTTCTCCCTTTGGAATCGCCTTGAAAACTAGCAGCGAGGTTGACCCTCAGCCTAATTGGATGCGGCTTCGGTCACGACTCGAAACTAAAGCTCCTTTAACTCATTTAAGCGAATTTCTTCCATTGTTTCTTTCTAGTTTCCGTCTGAATTTGTTTGTTTTTGGGTGCTTTCAACGTTCGCAGTTCGCAACTTGGCTGTTTCATTATGACTGTTTGTTCCGCGTGTTATCTATCTTCTATAATGAGTTTGGTTCCATCGCTCATAAACTCTCACCCATTAAGCAACGTATTTCAACCGAGGCTCCGCGGGAGACTGAAGTTACCAGAGACATCGGTTAGAGGTTCCGCAAGGAATAGTGTTGAATAACAATATAAACAATTGTAGAAATGTTGTGGAGAAAACGAATATTATTTTAAGATTTTTAAAGAGGGAGATCATTAGAGATTATACTTCTCTAAGTTTTTTTATTCAGTTGCAAACCTTGACGGTTGGGAGACTGCGAAACCCCCCCCCCCCTAAAACCCGTAGAATACCATTCGGAAACCTATGCTCCATGAACGTACTAGAATATACGTGTTTCTATAAGACATTGGTAATTTTTCAATGGATCCCTGTGTACACTAATATCGTTCTAAACGTTCCATGAGAAACATGTGGATTGTTTCAATATTTCCCTAGAATTCAAGGTTTTTCCTAAAACATGTGTAATTTCAAAGACTTCCCAGAACGAAGTTTCACGTCAAAGCATCACCAATTTTTTTTTTAAGTAATAAAACATTGCAAATAACTAAATGGGAAGACAAAACATCTGGCGATATTTTTGTCACAGCGATGTTTTGACGCGATATCTCTCAGAACATGAATGCTATTTCAAGTTTCCTTAGAACACGAATAATGCTTCAAGGGTTGTCTAGAACAGTGGTGCGCAACTCTTGAAAGCCCGCGACCCGCTAAATCTCTGTAGCGACCCTAAGTTGCGCCTCCAACACGTAACATCACTTTTGCGTAAGTGAGCCCTGTGATACACACAACTAACGAAAAATTAATGGGAAAAATGGAACGGAGAATCACTCCCGGCAGATATGACTTGTGTTAGAGCCCGGTACTGGGCCGCGGCCCGGTGATTGAGAAACACAGCTATAAAATATTTAAATTGGTTTTAGTGTTTGCCTTAGGTAATGAAAAATCGTTTAGTGGTGACGCTACCACACAGACGGCAATCAGAAACGCGTGGATGTGAAAAGTTCTCGCATTACACGCCATATTTAGCCTATGATCATTTTTGCAGTTCATATAAGAGCTAAATTTCTTTTTCGAGGGCAAAATATGGATAAAAAATACTGGTGAAATCAATCTGAACATAATTTAAATAAGTTAAGGAGTTATTTTACGGGTTGGGTAAAATTTCTAATTGACCAATGCATATATGCTCAATCAATGGCCCACGTGCCGAATGTGACCCTTGTAGTCATATGATGTGGCCCGCGATCTCAAACCAAGTTTTGTCAAAATGAACTAGCGGCATAACAGAATACCCACTCAAGTGACCCGCTGTACAGTTCCACATCACTTAAGTGTACCGCGGAATATTTACATATATATTTTCATAAACGTGCGGCACAATTTTAGAGCAATTAAGTGACCCGCGTTGCATTTTCAAAGACTTTCGGCGTTGTTTAGATAACTTAAGTGGCCCACGACATATTGACGGATCACTTGAGTGTGTGACCCGCAGCACAATTCATGAGCCCTTGAGCGGCCGCAGCACATATCCAGATCGCATAAATGATCCGTGGTGCAGCTCCAGATCACTCAAGCGTCCCACGGCCCATTTGCAAATCACTCAAGTGACCCACTGCATATTTACAGATCAAATAACTGACCAGCGGCACAGTTTCAGATCACTCGAGTGGACTCCGGTACAATTTAAAGATCACACAAGTAACTTGCGGCGCTGTTCTAGATCACTTGATGAAGTGGCCCACGACACGTTTTCAAACCAGTGAAGTGGCCCGCAGTCAACTCCTTTTGAGTAATGCATCCACACAAACAGGGTGGTAAAATCATACGGGGAATGGAGTAAGTTGGCATTTAATTCCTGAAAAAAAAAAATAAAATAAAACAAATCTGCACAACATCTGTCAAAACAGGTTAAAACACAGCATTATATAATCCAAGTCGAGACTTAAACACTTATTTTACATCAAAAGAAACATCTGTTAATCTCATTTATACGAGAAAAATATTTAAATTCTCCGCGTCTGAGATAATCAAAGTATTTCTAATGTTTCAAGGAAACACTCAATATTATCATTGTTATTATTATTATTATTATTATTATTACTCTTTTTTATAGCCTTAAACCTTGTTCAATCATCTTCTTTGGCCATAAACCCAAGAAATATCCGTAATCTTAAAGATTATCCGGTTATAAATAAAAGTGTACGGAGATCTCGAATCATCCCAGAAGCCATTTTTTTCCGTTGCTCTGGGCTATAGATGTCGAAAATGCGTAATTCTAAAAAAAAATATACATATACAATACCACAATCGTAACGTTCCGAAGCTCTGATCAATGCTGTAGGACATCGCACACATGCACGTTACGTACCTGTCATCAGTCGATTATTGTATGAAAGAAAAAAATCGAAATAGGCAGAGAAAACGTTGCACTGCACTACTCGGATGAGTAATCCGTAGGAAAAGCCTATGGTTAAGCCTTTCTCTACTCCACTGAGCACATAAATCTGCCCGTGATGATAATAGCAAGAAGTTTTCTTCAAAAAAGTAGTTACATTCGAAAATTGTATTAAATAAAAAAGAAAACAACAACCCTATTCATCGGCGATTTTCTTTCTCTTCGCCTTAAATTGCCTTTGTAAGTCCATTAGACTCGCCTGAAAAACTATTGGACCAGGCAGAAAAACCCGTCGAATTTCGCCTGTTTCGTTTTCGCTTTTTCTTGTTGCCATTTATTATGTTCTGAGTCCACATGCACAGGACATTGACTGTCTAACTTCTTACCATAACTTCTCTAGTTCAATGATATGTATAAATGTAAAAAAAAAATCAATTTTCGGCACTTATATGCGCTACGGAAAGTGATACTGATTTCATGAATATTCGAGAAATGATTCTTATATTCTTGAAATTCGAAAACCGCTTTGGTTTCTTTTATTTGTAATAAACAAGGGATTCTCCGCGGACCAGGATTTTTTGCAACCCCGAGCTCGTAGTCCGGGGAGTTGGGGGGGGGGGGGCTTTAACTTCCTCGGAGCAGTTCAGCGTGGCCCCACCGATCATTTTTAAAAAAAGCTAAGAGAGAAACATTGAAAAAAAGATTAAAATGATTATAATAGTAATTATTCGATGAAGTCCGCATTCCACTACCATTATGCTGTTCATCTGATACAACACCAGGACTGTCTTACCAACTTCGGTAGGGAGGGGACGAGCACGCTATTATCTCGGGAGGGGGGGGGAATTGTGCATTAAAGAGGCATACATATAGTCACACGATTTACAAAAATGACTGAAAACCCATTAATGAATAAAAAATTTCTCAGAATTTTTGAAAGCAATAATTTTTAGAAATTTTGAAACAAATAATTTCAGAAATTTTGCAACAATCAGAAATTTTCAGAAAAATTTTGAAACAATTTCAGAGAAAACAATAATTTTAGAAATTTCGACTTAGTATCAGAAAAAATAATAATTTCTGAAATTTTGAAACAATTTCAGAAAAAATAATAATTTCAGAACTTTTTAAAAAAATCTGAAAAATTTCAGAATCAGGTAGGCTGCAAAAAGAATTTCAGAATTTTCGGTAGAAATAATATTAAAATTAGTGACAGAATTAATGGAAATCCATATTTAATAAAATGATAATTTCAGATTAACGAAGTAATTTCAAGAAATACGGAAAAAACCACTTTCAGAATTACTGAAAGAAATAAAATTACAATTTTTTAAAGTTAATGCAGAATTAATGAAAAAATTAATTAATCAAAAAATAACTTAAGAATCAGCAGAAGAAATTATTTCAGAACAAATAAAAATCTTTAATTATTTAACGCTCTGTTTTCACTCAAGGCCATGCTGGAAAAATTCCTTAAGATGGCGCTGTACATTACATTGAATCTTTACGAATCTGGATTCGATCTTACGATTCTAAAAACCACAACATGTCTTGACTGGCTGTGGGATTTCGGCACGCTGAAGACCCGTCTTAAGCTATATCTCTAGAACCCTATCAGTTTTCCTTCTGACGGACCATGATCTATCCACGAACTATGACTATCAGGCACCAGGATTAGATTCGAAGACCATATAGGCGGGAGATCGACTCGATAACCACGCAGCATCGACACCAGTTGATCAGAATCCCCAATAATTAGCCATTCCAAACGCAATCATCACCTCGCGACAACGCTAACTCTATTTCCAGCGAAACGAAATCGACTTTACACTCCGATTCTGACCAAATCGATTAAAATACGCAAATTACTCCAACGTGGAAAAACAAATCCATAAATGGACATCGATTGTGTGAAAAAGAAAATACATAATATAAATGATGTTCATTACAACTTAAGTACATAAACAAAATTTACTAGTGCCAACTAGGAAAAAAAAAAATAATAAATCGAAAAAACGTAATTACACTGTTACAATAATTTTTCTTCAATTTTATTTATTTTTTTGTTATGTATATATATATTTTTCCCCCCACAAATGACCGCCCATTGAACGAAAACAGATCTTTGGTCTCCGAAATCGGGTAGAAAAATTAGATTAGAGATTTTATTTTTGTGTTTCTTATTTGACGTCATAGGAGAGGAGGAAAGTCAAGTTACATCCAACAGAGAAGCGAAAACAAATGCATTCAAACATTCACAAAAACGCCAGTAAACATATTGACGGTGAGAATCGATTTTGTAATAAAGTGTTCCGAAATTTGTTTTGTTTAGTTTCGGTTTAGTTTTTACCCTTTATTTTTTCCTTTTTTGCTCATGTTTCCATCCCGTTGTTGTTCGAAATGTAATTTTGTGTCGACCGCTACAGCGGTCTAAAGGAATAAGGTTTTGGTGGTGTTGTTTTTTTCCCTTTGCCTTTTCTGTATTATTTTATTTTTTTTTTTAAAAAAAGGGAGAAGGGGGTTCTCTCTCTCTCTCTCCCGGGCGGCAGCAGCAGCAGCAAAAATGTTTCTATTTATAGCTGCTCCGGAACGTTTCGGGATAAATGGCCCGGCAGCAGCAGTCCCGGAGAAAACGGAGAAGGGAAATATATATATATATTTCTGGAAAGAAAGTAGGAGAAATGGGTGACGTTTTCTTCACGGGAAAGAGAACTTTTGGGCGTTCAATTGCCACGTTACCCTCTCGTGTTTTCGACATTTTTAGGTCTCCCGTTATTGGCAGATTTGTGATATATCGTTTCCCTTGCCTACGAGAAATAGCATTACATATATAAGCTGATCTGATTCCATTACGAGGAAACGGTATGAATGCAAAACGGGTATTTCATTTATTTTATTTATTTTTTTTTTTGTGTATGTAGGCTATATGAGATTTTCTCTGCTCACAAATACCCTGAGTGATGGCTTTGACGGATATTTTATGCTTAATTTTTATCAAAAAAATGGCGCATAAGATATTATAAATATTAAATCGGGTAATTTATGTGTATATTTTTTAGAAAAAAAAACCACGAAGAAGTACAAATTCCATTTATTCAGAATACTGTTACCAGACGCTCTAACTTACTTCTACCAGTTGGTATTTTCTTGCTTCTTTTCATGTCCGTACCAGGGCTGGACAAATCTCCAAAAATTTACATGCTCGGTTGGGCATGTATATGCATTATATATTATATGATAGGGCAATAACTTTCTTTTAAAAAAATATATTTTACTTTTTTATGCAAAGCAAAAAAGTATTCTCTCTCCTCCCCTGAATTCCATCAATCAGTATATACTATTTTGCTCTAAGTGAAGTTTCCCGTTTTCTAGAACAGCCCAGTTGCAGTATATGATTCCATTTGGAGCGCAATTGTAGTATATGAGGAGCCCATGACTGCACCGGGGTGCTAAATATTAAGACCGTGAAAATAGATCTAAATGTATTAACTACACATTTGCATTATGGCTACCAAAGAAAGTATTTCTGTGGCGTTTCACGCATATCTTATTTATTTGGCATGATTTTGATGAAGTAATAGGAGGTAATTTCACCTATTGATGGATGCCAAGCGATGATAATTTTTCAGATGTCTCCTTTTTTATATTAAAACATTGTTTATCAAATGATGCGAAAATCTGAATTCCAAATTCAAAAACCATCAGAATACTTTGATTCATGAAATCATCGATAACGTTATAGTAATTATACAATCATTAATTTGAAATTTCTGTAATAAAGTCCTTCCTAAACAACAATCTTTTTTCGAAGAAATGTATGAAATACAAGAAATTAGGTAAAAGGTAATCGCAACATCAACCGTGAAAGAAATCGATCCTTCAGCATTTCTTCTGTACCCTAAATACACTATGTTCCTCCAAGAAGTTTCGGTTTCAATGGACGATACCATTAAGGCGTTTTCACTTTATTTATTTTATTTTTTTGTTATCATTATTCCTCCTTTAATTTCGTCGAATTCGTTCCGGATAATGTAATCAGCATCACGGTAGTTGGATTTTTCCGAGGCTACTTACGTATCGGAATGAATCCTCTTCCATTCTTAGTATACTAATGAATGAGACACCATCACCGCACTGTGCATTAAACTCAAAAAACCGCCCATGATGAAAATGGTAAGTCCTCGCAGATTTCTGACAATTCCGACGTGAAATTAGTTTCTCCGACTGATATATAAGAAAAAGAGGTATTTGAATAGGTAAATGGGAAAAAAAATAGAATCGGGAGAAAGAGGAAATTCTTTCTTAATCAATTTAGAAATTAATCTGTATTTCTCCTCTTTTTTTCCAAGGTTTTCTGATTGAAGATATGTTTCACTCCTATTGATTTTTTTTTTTTTTCATTTGATCCGTCATCTTAATTTAGTTGATTACAATGCTTGAAAATTATTTTCCTTCCTGTATTGTTCTCCTAATGCTGGAACTAGGGAATTGAAGTAGTAAACATTAGTTAGAATAATAACATGTTAGATTCGAGTTTCATTTCATTTCTAGTGTACGAATTCATGTAAAAATGATTAATTACATGGTTTTTAAATAATTAATTATTTTAAATAATTAAATTAATTATTAATTTTTCTATAGCTTGGAAATGCCATGATAAAATTGTTGGATGATTGGAATTCTGCCTATTTATGCTTTTGGAAACGGTTTTTGGAGGCTTGTGGCGTTTTTAGTAATTTTTATTCATGAATTTTCCAAAGAGAACATCATAACAGATAAAAAAACTCTTCAAAAAATTGATTATGAAAACTATTTTAATTATCAATAAATTAATTGTCGTTTCAACAAGAGTAAAAATACTATTTTGGGGACACCGGTGCCACAACAAAATTCGTCCATAAAAGAAGAATGATCGTAAAAAAGCTTTCTCCCACTGAAGACTCTAAAATGTAACTTAATTATTATTTGTCCGTAAAAGAGGGTTGACCATTAAGAGGGATTTCACTGTATTTAGAATTTTTTCTGTCACCTCTAGGGAATTAAAAAGAAAAATATTTCGCAACATGACGAATTCAATAATTTTGAAGTCAGGGAATTTCAAAAGTGACGTTATAAGTGCCATGATGTTAAAAATCATAAACGTTATACAAAAGAACGGCTGTATTTGTAGAAAACAATAAACACTAATTGCATGATCTTAAAATCTCATCCTAGGAAAGGTGTGACGCAAAACGTTGATTTTCTTTTCCAACTGTGATGCTTACGAAAGAAAATATATATACTATATAGTAATGCTATTTTAATAAATCACTAATAATTTACTTTCGCTCACACAAAAATTGCTTTACGTTAAAAAAAAAAGATTCAAAATGAATTTGATTTGGCCATTTCAAAGAAATTCAAATTCATTATTACACCAGTGATTCATAAAAATGTTATTTCGTTTCAAAACTATTGGCTTAAATGATAAATTACCAATCCAATCTTCTAAGCTGTTTTGTACTATATTGAAACCAATTTAATTTCACCACGCGGATAAATATTCATATTTGCTCAATAACAGCGAAATATAAACATAAAAAATAATGAATTGAATCATATCGAAACGAAATTTCCATTCCTTCGAGTAAATTAAATTGAAAAATTCCATGCCATTCCGAGAAACTACTAAAAATAACATAAGCTCTTATAGATAAATAATATAAGCAAATACGAATTGATAATCCGTCGAAACGGAGGCATGGGAAGTAGTTTTACACTGCCGTATATATCGTGATATTTCTGGATTCACTTCCCTGATATATCTTAAAGAAAGCTCTGGATTTCTCCCGGATGACATCTTCTCCAGATGTAAGGAGAAAAAAAATAAACGAAGCCTCTTATTGGATAAGTTTTCTGGGACGCTTAAGAGAGAGAGAGAGAGAGAAAAGAGTAAGTAGTTAAGTTATGCGTGTGTTTGCATTAGCCCGAGGAATGAAGCTTGGTAAAGTGCATCTCTACTGGCTGCTTACTCAAACCAGGTTGTCGTTTAATTTCCTAGAAAACGTCTCCCTTCCATCGCTTGTTTTAAATGCACGGCAAATATTTAGTTCGCAAATATTCGATTAATTATAAAGTACCCATGAAGAGAAAAACGTAGAAGTGAAGAAGAGATCCTCGCGAGGAGAAAAAAATAACCTATTGGGAGTACGCACAAGCAAAACTCTAACTTTGCTCTTGAAGAGGAAAGAAAAACCATTTGAAATATTCTTGAATTTTATTTTTCTTGAATTTAATCTGAGCTAGAAAACTGATGTACAGTAATCCTATGTAAATGTAGCGCATAAAAAAAATATTAATTACAAATTCCTTATGGTTATAGCTAATGTATAAGGCAGCCATCTTCAGAAGAATAGATCACCTTGCTCGCGAGCACCCAGAGTGCTCGATGCTGCTGTCCGATTTGATGCTCGTGTCCGATTTGGTGCTCGCGCGCACTTGATCAACGTTCCAATCAAGCACTTTGTACAAAATTTGCATTGAAGGATTGAAATTATCCTGATTTCATGCATTTGTGTGTCGAACATGCCATAAAGTTGCGTTTCTTTTGATGATGGGTAGAGACAATGCTCGCGACTGGAAAAATGGTTGAAGACCTCTGGTATATAAGGGCTAGGATTTCTATGACTTTGCATTTCTTTTATTATTATTTTTTCATGTTACGCTATTTTTAAGGGATAGAGCATATTTGAATGATTTTATTGCATTATTTTGCGTATCTCTGCATTTTCAATGGGGAATAATTTTTTTACCTTGCCATCGCATCTTATACAAATACAAATACAACGCCACATCAGGCAAATTGCCCAACGAGGTGGCTGACTTAAGAACATCATGGATCCCCGAGCCATTTTTTGGAGGCCCTACCTACTACTGCTACATCCCAAATGCACCCCCCCCGGAACCCCCCAACGAACCGGTACATGCGGGAATGTGCGTGTACGTGTAGTGCAGCCTGACGTAAAGTTTGTTTCTGTGTAATGTTTGTTATGTGTAGCGCTGCCATCTGCCACCAGTTTTTTTTCTAACTATGAGTGAAGTGTTATGATTGAATGATTTATCGTTGTAGGACTGTTGCTCTCTGTGGCGAGACTTTTTAACAGGGAGATTGGCTCGCATTTGCGCCTTGAAGTTGGGAACCACAGAAAACCAACTTCAGCCGACCACCACTGTGGAATTCGTACCCGGATCCTCGCATCGCGAGTCCGTCACTATAACCACTCGACCACCACAGCGGCCGCTTCTACTGGAAAACTTATACATGGTCGAGATGGGGGAAAACTGGGGATCTTAGTGTTCAGAAAATCTGCATATTCGTGTCCTGATGACATTTCCAATTCTTTCTTCCTCTTCAGAGATTGAAAATTTTATGAAGTATACCTGCTGCAAGCTAGTCTGTCCTCAAGGTTTCCCTGGTGATCTCTCAAGTTCTCCTTCCACCTCAAGAATAACCTGACAGTAAATTGATTTGCCATTCATGTTGTTATGTGGTTCAAGAAATGCTGCCATCTGTCTCCGAATCCGTAAGCAAGTAGTGAAACTTTTTCGCGCCATATTCCACTTGGAAGCTCCAATTCTTTTCCGTGGCCATCCTTTATCTTTTGTCGTGGCTCATCTTTCATCTGATTTTCTTCCGTGCCTCCCGCCCTACTTGGCCACAGGTTGAGAACCCCTGGGTTAGACTATGCTTCCATTTTCCATTTTAGCATTAAGCTTACAGATGAATTCACGTTTTCCAGTTTCCCCCCACCCCCCGCCTGTTGGGATATGCTTTTAGGCAGTAAATTTTCAGTTTGGTACGGAAACCAAAATGATTAAAACTTATATAACAGTTGGTAAATTGAAGAATTTCAGTTCCAGCTAAAACGGATCATTTAAACTAGTTTTAATTGAATTAACATTCCTCATTAGAATATCATTTCACTAAAATTTACTTTAGAAGAAATGGATTTATGTTATTTAATTAACTAGTTATCACACATGAAAAAATATGTGCAATTTGGTCATGAATTGGAGGAGTGGCCAAAAATTGGTTAACCGTGTCATACTTTGGCACAATACACCACTGTAATTTAGGTAGAACGACCACGACCTGATCCCAGACAATAATCTCAAATCTCAAATATTCTATCTAAGAAAGTCCATTGAATACTCACGAGAGCAGAATTAGAGTTGAAGCTGCAAACAACCATTTTACGTTATATATCTGGGATTTTTCTTAAAACTCTCGCTTTTCTCAGGGAGGAAATATCTTTTAGAAAGTAAAAGATGGATTGAAGAATTTACCATTCTTCCATCCTCATTTTTTTTCCCCCCTTCGCACTTTTATTTGTGCCTCTACCAAGCCATTTTGTACGGCAGTGTACTGTGTATGAGTAAATGGGCGGAGAGATGACAAAGAGTACGCGGGCAGCACCCATTTCTTATAAGAAAGTAGTAGCAAGGTTTTCGTGGATCAATAAGAAGGGAAACCCCCCTTCTTTTTTATTCAAAGGTAAGGGGAAAAGAATAATAATAATAATAAATAAAAAAGGTTAAAAAAAAAAAAAACTTAGATAAAGAATTTGAAAATTTCCAGACTCTCATCTCAGGTTCCACATGAGAGTTTTTCTATTATTATTTTATATTCTTTAATAAGAGCTTTTTATACACGAAATGCTTTTCTTTTTTCACTTTCTCTTCTTTAATATCAAGTGTACTTTCCTTTTTCTGAAGATGAATGAAGGAAAAAAAATAATTTCCACGGAAAAATGAAGGGAAGTATATATATTAAAGATTAGAATCTTTCATAATTTCAGCCGTCGGGAGAAATTCCGGAAATCTTAGAATGAGGTGCTTTTTCGGGAGCACCATTTTCGTACCAGAACTTGCGAGACTTGATTTTTTTTCCTGCTTATTTTGCATGTACGATTCACTTAGCGCATGAAATTGATTAAAATTTCTCAGACATCGATTATTACAGTGATCGAGTGAATGCTTCTATATAAGTTTTCTTAGATTTAATTAGCGTTTAGTAGTTTGGTTTTTTTTATTGAAATCAAGTGATATTCTTTTTAAGACCATGTTCTGCAACCGCTGTTCCGCGGACCTCTGCCGGTATCTGGTAATTCTGTGGTGTTTGGTCAGAACACGATAACTCCAAAATCTCATTTTTGAGATATAAGCATTTTGATTGTCATTTAAAAATCAAAAATAAAGCTTACACACAAATACAAATTAATGTACCATACATCAGCATGTTGTTCAGCCTTGCGCATGTATTTGGGTATTTATCTCACTTGTAATTAGCTATAATTAGCAAGACTTACTTTTAAATCAAAAAAGCCATTTTTTTGGAGATATCATTTTCTGACCAAACACTACAGATTGAAAAAATGAAGCCCGATCTAATAGGTCACTATAATATATATTTTGGAAAATTTAAAGAATAAAATACTGTCTTTAAATTTGTTTTAATTTGTTTTTTTTTCCCGACAATCGATTTTGCAAATTATTTTTTTTTTTGCCAATACAGAAATTATTATACAAGGTGTCCTGTAAGTGCTAATGCTGCCTTTATCTTATCAACAGTCCGTCGTAGAGGTATAATTTCATTTTAAGAAATGCTGAAATGGCGTCCAATAACTACCCTGCGACAGGTTTGAGAGTGAAGATATATTGTGTCACAAAATAAAAACATCTAAATTTTCATACTAACCTCTTGTCCCCTAAGCTATCTCCTGAGGCCAACGAAAAAAAAAATCCATCTAAGTGCAATATTCGCTAAGATATTTCAATTCAAATGCCGGAGAAAGAGAAAAGTTCTGAAAGAACAGCAAAAACCTGACAACGATCCTTTCCAAATTAGAGAAGGAAAAATATATACAGGGTGTCCTGTAAGTGCCAATGCGGCCTTTATCTCATCAACCACCCGTCTTAAAGGTATGATTCCAATTTAAAAAATGCTCAAAAATGACCCTGTACCAGTTTTCCGAGTGGAAATACAGTGTGTAGCAAAATAAATATAAAAAAAAATCTAAATTTTAATACAGTTTTTAATTAAAAGCTTTCTAATTGGAAGACGGGGGACCGTATAAATGTGAATTTTTCAGTTTGTGACACACTGTATTTTCTCTCTCAAAACCGGCGCAGGGTAATTTTTGAAAGCCTTTTGAGCATTTTTTTTTAAATTGAAACTACACCTCTACGACGGACGATTGATGCGGTAAAGGTAGCTTTAGCACTTACAGGACACCTTGTAGATACTCCCCCCATTTATTCACCTTTTGCCGGTGCTCAAGTACCATATTTTCTTGCTTATAATCCGCATGCGGAATTTGAAGAAAGAAAAAAAAAACAACGTATAATCCCCGGCTGCGTATTATCCGCAGGATTAAAAAAAAGGAAAAGCAAAACTTCAGTAATCAATCCATTGGCGCGCTAATTAATGAAATTTATTTACGAAACAATAGCATTATTTACACACGAAAACAAAACTTACAATCCAATCAAAAACCTTCAAATTCAGACTCCTTAGGATGATAACATCATTTTCTGTGCAGATTGTCTGCAGCAGTACATAATCCGCATTTTTTAATGTTTAACCACTCTTTTAACAGATAATCGGGGGATTATAAGGAGGAAAATATGGTAATTTTTCCCTATTTATTCCACTTACGCCACTCTAAAAATTATTCATGTATTTATTGTTTTCCCTTTCTTTAATTGTTTTTCCCTTTTATTCTTTTTCATTTTTGCCGTTCCGCAGTTATTCTTTTATGGACACATTTAGGACATATGGACATATTTTTAATGGAGCGACTATGAATCTGGATATCCATGAAAGATCTTGCATATTCTTCTATGGGCGCTTGTTTTATATGGACGATGTGAATGTGTGGTTTAATATATAGCAGTTTATTCTTTTATTTATTTATCTTTTACCCGTCCATAAATTATCCATTCTATATTTATTCATCTTTTGCCGGATTATTATTTTTCCTCATTTATTTATCTTTTACCGGTCTGTAAATTGTTTTTCATCTTAATTATTCCTCAAATTAAAATTATTTTTCTCATTTCTGCCAGTCCGCAAAATTGTTTCACTGTTTCCACCTGTCCGTAGGTGTTCAATGCAGATTTACTCTAGTGAACTTGATTTACGAATTTTTTGGTGATAGTGGTAGGGATAGGAACCGAGAGACACCCAGGCTCTGTCACACTCGGTGATATAAGCATATTGCCCCAGGGGGACTCGGGTGCCTCAGGGGAACCTAACCATTTACTGAGCTTGAGAAAGGTATATTACATACATGGGCAGGTGCCATTACGCACATCACCAGTAAACAAGTATAAAATTCAAGATCGAAGAATGGTGATTGATGTAAATCAATCAGAATTATAAATCGCAGGTTATAAATCACGAAATCGTCATAATAATCGCGTCATAATCGAAAATAGTTCTTGATAAAATTTGATCAGCTTCTCCTCAGGGATTTCCATTGAATCAGTAACTATCACATCAATGAAAACTGTCAGTCTGTTGCTGGGCTGATCTAATCGCAGCACCATGTGATTTGATTTGGTCCCAAGACATTCGTCAGCAATTGCTGCCTGTATCCAGCTTCTTGATAAGCCCGCGTGGATCATACTATTCTGGACTACTCTGGCTCCTCTTCTTCCTCTTCTCTAAACTGATGTATGAGATCGCTGTCTGGGTGTAGTTGACGTCTTAGGCCGTTGTCTCGGGGCATAGAGTTGCGTAGTGAAGAGGCATGCCTATGGCCGAAACATGCGCATCTATCACTGAGGATTGATTTGAACCTATAAAGGGTAGCTGGAAACGGACCATGCCCCGTTACGAGCATTATAATCTCAAATTTTTACGAACGCGACTTTTTTTTGGAGGCGCTTAATAATTTTTCACAGTTTCAACGGTGATTGGAGATCATTCGCGCAAAATTTACGATTGTATCATAAGAGTTTTGCAAAACCGATGTTCCTTTTTATTAACAATCAGCGTTCCTTTTCGCAATTTGTGGCAATTTCCAGTGATGCTAACACCACTATAGATGTCCCGTTTTCCTCCCGATGAAATATGGCCACCTTAATCAAGTTTAAAATACGATTAATGCGTCTCGTATCTGTTCCCTTGAGAAATTTTTAATGTATACAATTCCAACAAGATGTGTTTTTTTTCCCCTCATATATTTTTTTGGTTATTATTATTATAATTATTCAAATGTTTACTAACATTATGAAATCCAGAATTTCATGAAATTTATTCCGTAATACATATTCAATTGCGGCACCCGCTCCTCGTTAGCACGAGACCATCCACTTGCATATTTCCAAGGCTAACCGCGTTGTGTAATTATCACGCCGAGAACAAGATCCATGCAAATGCCTTTTTTTTTTCTCTCCTTTCCTTGAAAAGAGATATCTTCTCACGGTACAATTGCATTCTTAGATGTAAATGGATTTATTTAAAAAAAATATATTTTTTGAAGCATTAATTTGTGTAATTATTTCGGAGTAATTGTGACTTTTATTCCGCTTCAAAACTAATAAAATCCGTCATTAATTCTTGTTGTGGCCTCTTTTGTACTCGTATAAGAGCAGACGTTTAATTAAAGTGAATGAAGCTATAGAATAATATCGTGATGGTCTCCTCAAAAAAATTGTAATTGTGTATATGATGCGGAAATTTTTTGAAATTATTACGGGAATATATATTTGTAGGAATTCGAAATGCGTCGGGCTTTCGTGTTGTACACACAGTGAAAACTATCTATACTCTACTACATCGCTATTCAAATTTATCTAAACCGAAGTCTTCAAATATAGAGAATATAATAAGCATTCAATGACCATTTTATGGTTTTCTACGGTTACAATTAATAAGAAATGTAGATATGCAATACCAAATTAACGCGTTCCATGGACTGATGCTGATATGGTCCATATGCTGAAAAAAAAAATGAAAGCGATTTGTCCCGTATTAAAAGAAAGTGGAAGCCTGTGCCAAAAGTAAAGGCCACGGACACCTCTCAACAGAATAACATTCAATATAATACGTAATAATGTCAAAACAATGTCTTTTTTTAATGTTTTCTCATCAAAGCTCACGGACCCACTGACATCTCGCCGAGAACCCCAGGAGTTCTGATTTATCATGTTTACCAACGACGTTAAGCTTGGGTACTATATGCATAATCACCGGTAAAAGTGATAAATTTAGGGAGATTCATCAAGCTTACCAAAAAGCTCGGTGATTATGGATAATACTGGTTATAATGTATGGTAACCAGATTCATCACATTTGCTGTGCGTAACATCTCGCTATTCATTCCATAAAGTTAAAATAATTCTACCCGTACTTTCATTAAGGGGAGTTGATACCATAAACATAGTGAAAAATTATGTTCTAATAGAAATATCATTAAAAATAATATTTAAAAATTGATTGATTGAAAATTTTTTTTAAACATGTTCTTGATTGTATGTACTATCCTATATTGGTATAAAGTTTTACATATCTTAGATACTTAGATTTTTAATTTAAAAAAAAAATGCATTAAAACAGTTGTTGCACGAATGATAAAGTACCATGACATCAATGTAATTGAATAAAAATTGAAACTGTGAAATGAGATTTCATTGACTCAATCTTCTTTAAAATTAAATTTTAAAATTTCAATTTTGGAATTTCAAATTTTTTTTAAATTTAAAATTTGATTTTAAATGAGATTGAGTCTATGCAAATTTCATCCTTATACTTCATTTCATGGACTGAACAGTTTCCTTTATTTCGAATCAATTTTTATTGAATTACTTTGATGTCATGGTATCTTATCACGCATGCAAACTGTTTTTAATGCATTTTTCTTTTCAAATTTACAAAACATTAAGTATCAAAGATATGTAAAAAATTTTACCAGCATAAGATAGCGCATACAATCTAGAACACGTGTAAAAAAATTTAAAAAAAATGAATTTTTAAATACAATTTTTAATTATATATTTCTAATAGAGCATAGTTTTTTCACCATGTTAAAGGTATCAACTCCCCCTTAACATAGAGTTGCTATTTCGCTCGTTACGCTGGGAAAAACCACCGAGACGTCGAATTGAGCACCTTGTGCAATTCAAGAATTAAGTTTAGAGTGGAAAATTAATTAATTAAACGGGATAATACTAGAATAAAAATTGAATCTAAATAAAAGAAACTTTGAAATGAGATTTCATTGACTCAATCTTATTTAAAATTAAATTTTAAAATTTAAATTTTTTAATTTCAAATTCTTTTCTTTTAAATTTGAAATTTGATTTTAAATAAGATTGAAAGTCAATGAAATTTCATCCTCATACTTCATTTCATGGACTGTTTCACAGACAATTTCCTTTATTTTGAAAATTAATTATTCATTCTCAAAATTAATCTTCACGTCATACTCAATTAATGTACCCTATATATTTCACTCTCTGTCTACCGTACAATAGTCAATTTCACCTTTTCTTCTCCACACAAAACACACACAATAAAGATAATCTTTCCAGAAATTTTCACCTCAATCTCTCGCCTTAAATGCACTTATATATACCTACCGCGTCTTGGATTTCTTCTATGGTCTTTCTTATAACTAATCTGCTTACACCGTGTAAGACGTTGTTGCTCAAAACACACACACAGCCATCCTATTCCCTTCTCCTAACGAAGTTTTTATTTTCTTGCTGTAGCCGGCTGGTTGCACAAAAAGAAAAGCGGCCAAGATTATCAAAGTTCGATGAAGAGGAAAGGAAAAAATTGGATTTTCTTTTATAAATATATATATTTTTTCCTACGAAATACAATGGCGGAGAGAGAAGATTTGTTCTTCCTTAGATTCGTAGAAAGTTGGTTTTTTTTTGCTTCTCCAGACACTGGCTGCGTACGTGATTCATTGCATATCAGTTGGCCTTATACGACGATTCTCTACTCCGGTGGCCATGAAACAAATGCCTTTTGTATATATTTGACAAAAGAGATGTGTGTGATCGCCCTTTCATTGAAATTTCACATCACGTATGCATATTACCAAACCAGGAAATGTCACGTGAATACGTGAAATGAGACGTATGATGAATTGAGTGGATTTGAAAGGGGGGGGGGGATGATAATTTAATTTGTCACTGACTGAAATCAGTTGTACTAATTAATTTTATGGCTTATACTACGTAATAAGTTAGAATTATACGGATGCTATTATTCTAGTTTAGGTCTTAATGTCCTCAGAGAGTCCGTAATACCGTAGATGCCGATTATTAAAATCACGGATAATGTTATCATTCCGGTATTGTTACCACTTTTGCAAAGGACGGACGGACCAATGTCATAACATGGAAAAAAATATTTTATAGTTATCACACACAGGACTGTGTTACTTTATAGTTATCGGGACATTGGGTTCGGTGGGATCTTGTATAGTAGTTGATATGTATTAACCACAGTTATGGGGTCATTCAAATATAACGTCAGCATCGGGGGGGGGAGGGGGGGGGGAAAGGGGGTTTCGGATTTGCTGACTTTCGATGACAAGGGGGGAGGGGGGTTTGAAGGTTGCTTACGTCATCAACCATTCCTTTTTGAAGATGTGAAATATTCTAAGCTGCTGACGGGGGGAAGGGGGTCAGTGTTTTGCTGACTTTTGCTGACAAGGGGGGGGGGGTCAAAAATGGCTGAAAATCTGCTTACGTAATACTTGAATGGCCCCTATAGTGTGGATCGTAATATTCGATTATGCTGGGAAAAGTTGCCATATTTATCTGGAAATTCTATAAGCGGTTAAAATTGTACCTATGGAAAAAAAAATTCTGATTCCAGATGATTTTATTCGAATAACCGGGATATCCGTTTATCCGTTAACCGATTGAGCAAGTCCGACTGTATTATCACACGGCAAATGTTGTAACAATAATACAAACTTGAAGAAAATCGTCTAAAAAGAGATATTTACGTAGAATCTAAGAAAAAAATATCTACAAAACGGTACTTTAAACACATCATTCGTAGATCATTATGAATTTTATCATGTCTGGAAACTCTCTCTTAATTTCACGGACTCTAAATCAATTTAATTAACTTTTACGAGGCTGCGGTTAAACGTACCGTATCATTATTTATTTCTCTCTTAATCATTATTTCTTTATTATTATTTTTAATTCCTCTCACCGCACACACAAGCACAGCGAATTACATTTAATTACGATTCGAGTCCATTTTCCCTCGGCTGACAAAAACTTCCGGCCTCTTGAACAAATCTCAAACATAGTTGTGCGTGGACCTTGTCATCATCCGGTCTTGAGGTTCAAAGGGTAAAGCCGCCTCATTTTCAAGAGGCACTGGAAAGATAGATAGAGAGAGATATATATAGAATGGTACAGAGCTGGCGGTACAGAGCGGGCAATTGACGAGCACGTGCTCAATTTCTAGTCGCATACGAACATGCTGCAACAGAAGAGGAAGCGGCAAATTTCATTTTCGGCCGGGCAAGTAGTAGTAGTAGTCTCTAGTTTCCACCGAATGCTGACGTTCGACGATCTCTCCCAAGTCTTGATGATGAGCTTTCTTAACGAACCGGATCGTTTGATAGACTGGGAGATCAGCTCCCCAGTACTCGAATCATCGGCAATAGCTGGTGTGTGTGTGAGTTTAAGTATTCGTGAGCACTGTGGGAAATCCAATGAAATGCCTCAAAATCGAGTGCCCACTCTCTCTCTCTCTCGGATAACTCTCTCTTTCTCTATGGGAAATATGAAAAGCCATCCGCCGCCCTAGTTCTCCATTGAATCCCTCTTTCGGTTTCGATGAATTGTCCAACATGGCCCGTAGATATGCTCGTACTTATATGCATAAAAGCCGAGATATACGCAAACAACAGAAGCCGAAATGCGTGCCTCAGCGCGATATTTGGGTCATTGCGTGACTGTAGATTTATCCGTCACGTTTCGCTTGCTTTAGGGTTTTGCTACATGCGTGTATGGTATGCATATATTCGATGTAGCTGTCTCGTAAAGTACGTAGACCTGCATTTAATTACTGCAAATAAAAAGTCCGTAGTAGGATTCATTTCCATAGAAAATGGAAAAAATGGCAGATGTTTTCTGAAATTTATGGATCCGACTTTTTCGGAAAATCGCGGCAGAATTATTTTCTGCAAGTCCGCGAGAGAGAATCTGGTAAATATGCCACGGCGAATGTGATGAATCGGTTATTATACATAATACCATTTTATTATTATGCATACTTACAATCTTCTTGATAAACCCAACTTTTAACGAAGCGAATATGCATAATACCCACAAGAATAGTTGGTGAATTTGATAAATACTGAAAACATTATCACTTTTACAGGTGATTATGCATTACGACCATTGGTAAATTTGATAAGTACTTGAAATTCATCGCTTTTATCTGTGATTATGCATAATACCTTTGTGTTATTGGTGAAGTCGGTGGATATGAAAAAAACTCCAAATGAGTCTGGTATGTGGGGTGAATTATAGTCGTAACTCGATATAATCGATAACAAGTTTTACGATCGTACCCCGATATGATGATACAATACATGTATGAATTATCATGCATAGTATATCATATATTGCGATTTATCATGTTTACTAACGACGCGACACTTACGTGTTGTACATAATCGCCGGTAAAAGTGATAAATTTCGGAAAATTTTTCAAGCTTATCAAAACACTAGGCGATTATGCATAATAACCGTTCGTTGTGTATAATAACCGGATTTATCACATATGTAAGACCATATTAATGCCAGTTATGACTGATATTTTACGAGTCATAGTGGAAATTGTAGCTTCCCGGCATTTTTGGTCAAATATTCCCCATACTTTCAATTAGACTTACTTTCAATTTTGGGTTTTCACTAATTATTTTCATTAATTCATATAAAATATAATTATGACTGTGGCTTATTTAAGTGATATTCATCATCATCCATGTAACATAATTGTCAAAAACCAAATGTTTTTTTCCGTGACATATTTCAATGCGATTTGCGGTAGCACTTATTTGCCGTAATTTTCGATTTTTCGGTGATAAATGGCAAAATTTTTGACGATAATTGGCACAATACGCCGTCTAACGGGCGTATTGTGCGTGAGTATTTTTACGTGAGGATCTTGATTAACTGTATTTTTATCGAGGAAATGTGATCACAGCCCTAGCATGTGTTTGTGTATTGACACTTTACTACTGGAAAACATTCTGCAGGCCGGATGGAACATGAATATGATTTCCAACAGAAACTATAATTTCCATGATAAAATTCCGCATCTTTAATTACAAAATACGGAAGCCAGATGGCATCACGAGCAAGCAAGCAATTACGACACTGACAACATGAATACGTTAGGGGCCGCCCAAGTGAGTGTGTGATTAACTGTATGAGTCAGAGAGTGAGTGACCGTATAAGTGATCAAGTGAGCGTGGTGAGCGTGAGTGACCTTATGATTGATGAAATGAGCGTGAGTGACTGCATGGGTGAGTGTATGACAACATGAGTGACCGAATGAGTGTGTGAATTATAGTATGGGTGACCAAGTGAGTGTGATCTTTTGAGTAAGTGTGAGTGACTATAGTACAATCAATGATCAAGTGTATGTGTGACTGTTTATTACGACTATATATGAGTGAGTGAGTAACTGTGTGAGTGACCAAGTGCCTGACGGCATGAATTACCAGGTAAGTGGCCGTTTGAGTAATCAAGCCATTGACTGTAGGAGTTATCAAGTCATTGACTGTATGAATTATCAAGTCATTGACTATATGAGTTATCAAGGCATTGACTGTATGAGTTATCAAGTCATTGACTGTATGAGTTACAAGTCATTGACTGTATGAGTTATCACATTCACTTGACCACTCATACGGTCATTCACTCACATGGTCACTCAGCCAATCACTTGGTCACTCACCAGGTCAGGACATATGAAATGGCTGGACGAAATGTCGGTAACGAAACATCGCGAGCGAAATTGCCTTAAAACGCCATGTACCGATTCGTTAGATATTCCGCACAGGAATGTGCACGAGGTCCATGTACGGTTGAAGTACATCAAGTACGCCGGATGGAAGCCCGTTAGGGCGGCGTTTGGCCCGTGGGGCCGGAAATTGTGGACCCCTGTTTTGTAACTTTTCTTCAGAGAGAAAAACATCTTTTTTTTAAAATCGAATGTCCTTCGTAACATAAGGTTTGTCAAAAATGTCGAAAAGGAAAAGTGTGTTTTTCGATAAGAAGTCTTGATAACTGTCTTGGATACTAGATAAGAAAGATTTGTATCCGTCGTTGTAATTTTTTTTCTCTCGTTTTGCTGCCTTGAGGAAAATTTCCCTTAAAAAAATAGATAAAGAAACAAACACACTGGGCTGAGATCGAAGAAACAAAGTTCTTATTCTGTTACTGATAAATAGACTGTCGTTGAAAAATGTATTTTGTGTTTCCGTTGTCGCAACACGTGACGGTTCTGGTGTTTTCAAATGAATTCGTATTTTCAGTTGCGTATGCGTCGAACTTATTTCTGTGGTTCTTAACTATTATGTTCCTCGAACTCTTTGTGCAAACAAAATTAAGTTCGTGGACGCTTTTACAAAATAATATCCGGCGTGTATATTGCCGATTTAGAAGCAATGATTAATCAAACAGGAACAACTATGCCCGAAACTGTAGAAGAATATCGACATTGATGGACCCGGACCTCCTAGCGATAGAAGGCTTCCGCACGGATTGCCATTCAGGCTGCCTAGCAAGTTTGCCACATTTGGAACATTCTATTTCGTTTCTTCTTATTTTGGCGTAGAGTCTTCCTGATTGGCTCACAAATACCGCATAGTGATTGGATGTGAGGCGTAAAAATCGACAATTCTCTGAGCCCGAGAGAACATTTCTTTTCTGCACAACGATGATACCGGCACGCGAGCAGGGAAATTTTTCCCCTGACTATTCTTAGGGAAAATGGAATGCTTACTGATGTCACACAGGCAGCGTGCGGTGGTTTTCTATCTCTAGGAGGTGCTGACACACATTTTCCCCCCCACTTTATATCTCTCACAGAGATATTGAAGTGTTCCCGAAGGATGAGTGTGTCTCTGACTTAAGTATCAGTTGTGTGTGTGTGTTTTCCTGACTTATTTTGACGTCATAGTTGTTGCCCTTTGTTGCCAATGTCCAGCTTGGTCCCCTTTTCGAATATTTCAAATGCTTTTTTTTTCTTCTCAAAATGAAAATGTGGTAGGCAATGTTGTAGTTATGGTTTAATTATGTTCATAGGTATAATTGTGTTTTGCTTGGTGAATTATAAATTTGCGTCTTGTGAAACGTCCTTACTTTGACTGCCACTGAATTGCCTTTGACAATTTTTTTTTGGCTATAATTAGCAATTTAACTTGCATTCGGCAATTTTTTATCGATAATTTGTGATGTCCCGTATATGGATTCCGATTTTCCATTTCCCTTATTTTTATGAAGGAAATATGGTCAGCCTAGGTATTTATTGTGTTGTGTTGTATGTATTGATACTTTTTACTTTTCAACCAGAAAACCTTTGATGGGGGCCGGATGAAATCCGTTGGCGGGCCATCACTAGTATAAGTGATGAATTCCCTAGTTAGAGTTAACGCAGTAAGAACTTAAAGCGTCACTTTGTGTGTTCAATTATTATTAAATTTACGCAAATTTTATATATATATATTTATAAAGATATTCAAATTCCTGTTGAAAATATGCATCGGATTTTGATGTCGGTGTCGATGGGTGAAATTTGTACTCATCAATCTCTTCTCGGTCGACGTCTGTAAAAGTAGCCATGTGAGTGAGTGTGTGTGTGTGAGTGTATGCGCGTAGGCTTCACACACAGCGTGTGTGTGTGTGTGTGTGTGAGCATGTGACGCGTCAATCAACGCCAGCACCTTACAAGCATGCTGTAGCAAAATGCGGTAATAGGAAAACCATGTTCTCTTCGGCAAATTGATCAGATTTTCTTCCCAACTTTGTTCCTATCTCTATTTTTTTTCTTTTCTTTATATATCTACACTTTCTACGATATATTTTCTACCCCAAGGGAAGAGACAAAGAGAGATAGAGAGAGAGTGAGAGTTACTTTTAACATGTCGACAAACGACGTTATTACTAGATGTGGGAGGGAGGAGAAGATTCATCTGTACCTAATTTCCTCATTTGAAGGAATCAAGAACAAGAAGCAAACCGTTTCTATTGGTGGATAAATTTCAGTCACGTGGTTTTATTTTTTTGAGGGAAGGGGTTGTATGTGGCAGTGTTTTATCAATGTTTCCTTAATCGATTGCCATTCTTTATTCAATTACGGGAAACTTTCTGTTTTTTTAGTGACGTTATTAAGGTGGCCATATGTCCCGCCTAATCCGGGAGATTTCCGTATATTCTTATAATTTTTTATGTTCCGACATTTTTGAATACCCCGTTTTCCTTGTATTTCAAAAAAATTATATTTGGACTAAAATGTAGGTAATTATTATCTTATTATGGTAATTATGACTGAGAATATGAATATTCGTCTCACATATATTTATCACCTTTTTATAGTTTTTTTTTCCCGTAATGTTCATTTAAATCCATTGCAATTTACAATAGTGCTTCATTTTCTGGGATTTGATTTCCCAATGATTTCAGTAATAATTGTGACCTTTAGCATCATTTTCGGCGAAAATTGGCGATTCCGTGTGTTTGGAACGTGAATTAATTCCCCGCACGACGGAATATGATCGGCTTTTCTTTCGCAGAATTCATTCAAATCTACCGTAATTTATAGCAGTGCTTCATTATACGCCATCACAAATTTCATCAATAAGTGGTGAGACTTATCTTTGACATCGTTTTCGTCGAAAATTGGTTATTTTTCGCATTTTTCTTGACAAATGCGATGGTCTTCGTCAGCCATTTTCGTGGAACTTGCAGTAGTGCTTTATTTTGCACCTTTGCCAATACTTCCGATGTTTTGACTTACAGTTGGCGACTTTGCTTATCTTTGGCATCGTTTTCGTCAGAACATTGCGATTTTTCTGGAAAAACATACTCAGATTTATTTCAGATAATTCATTTAATATCTACTGTTGGTTTTTTTTTTAAAAGTGCTTCATTTCTTGTTATTGATGATTTTAGCAATAATTGGTAACTTTTCCCACCTAAAGAATCACTTTTAGCTTAAATTGGCAATTTCATGTTTTTTCCAAATTGAATTTCCTTTACTTTTCTCGACAAAATACGGCAGCTCTTTAAAGCAGAATTCATTCAAATTCACTGCGATTTCCAGTTACACCTCATTTCTCGCCAATAGCTCTTTTTCTTTGATTTAATCATTAGCTTGGCGACTTACGGGAAATTTTCACCAAAAATTATGCCAGAAAGGTATTTTAAATTTCAATTCACCGTGTTTTTCTGAAAAAAATAATAAATTAATTAATTAATAAAAATTGGTCAGTTTAACTTGCATTGCGCATTTGGAACCTAAATCCCGTAAGGCTAATCAAAATTTTGCAAATAAAATTTCAACGGTGTGCTCTATAGAGAAAAATCGGACGTCAGTCACTAATTTTTAGATGTCAATATATAATTATAGGACCACATGCCTTCCGAAAACACGATGACTTCATCATCTCAGTCATAACCTAGTATCATTTTCAACAACGTACTATCACAACAGTATTGGCACATCCGCCACGCCTCGTGCACGCCCTCGATGGAAACCTACGTAGTAATGACATTAACAACCGTGATATCCCATTTAATACAGGGTGTCTTATAAGTGCCAATGTGAATTATTTTGAAGCGTTCAAAAAATTACTTTGTGCCAGTTTTGAGAGTGAAAATACAGTGTCACATAAAATAAGTATCTAAATTTTTATACAGCCTCCTTGTCCCCTAACTTGCAATTAGAAAGTTGGAATCAAGGAAACAGATATTTTCTGGTTATTATGCTGGGGTGAACTCGGAAAGAAAAGTCATCTTGTCTCCGCCGAGACTCTCGAACCCTGGCCGTCGTGCATACCGGGCAAGCATGCTGCCATCTACACCACTGGCCCTGCCTTCCTTATTTCACGCACTGTGGCGTGAGAGGCTACTAATGCCACTACTCGAGCACCTCACGCCACAGTGAGTGAAATAAGGAAGGCAGGGTCGTGTCTCCACTGACGTAGATGGTAGCATGCTTGCCCGGCATGCATGAGGGCCTAGGATCGAGTCTCGGCGAAGACGAGATGACTTTTCTTTCCGAGTTCACCTCAGGATAATCCAGAAAATACCATCAGTTCATCCAGAAAGCACCTGTTTACTTTCTGGAGCTGAGAAAAAGCCATCTATCTCTCTAGAAAGTTGGGAAGTTGGTTGTATCTCCTGAGGCCAACAGGAAGAATTCCATGTATCTTAGCGCGATACTCACCGAGATATTTCAATTCCAAAATCGGAAAACAGGCTTTCAAAGAACAGAACAAACTAACGCAACATTCCTTTCTCTCATTTATGTTGTTCTTAACGAACTTTTCTCCGGTGTTTGATCTCGAATATCTCAGCAAATATTGAACTTCAACACATGGAATTTTTCCTGTTGGACTCAGGAGATACAGGGCAACAACTTTCTAACTGGAAGTTAGAGGACAGGTGTAACGCATAAAAATTTAGATTTTTTTTTTTATTTTGTGAAAAATACTGTATTTTTACTCTCAAAACTGGTACAGAGTAATTTTTCAACGTCCGTCGAGGCATTTTTTGAATTGAAACCATACCTATACGACAAACGGTTCATGAGTCCCAATGAGGGTCCCATGAGTCCCAACGGTTCATGAATAAGTCCCAATTTTTAAGTTCCTCAGTTCAATTCTTTGTAGATAAAGGCCGCATTAGCACTTACGGGACACCCTTGTATATTTCGAAATGAACGGGGAGAAAAGTTTAATAAATAAGACCTCAAACACACAACAGGTAAATTCATTATTTATTGAATGAAACACACAGTTGCACACATGCGTGTTTTTTGGACGTGATTGCACAACTCGCGCTTTCAAACTTTCACGTTATACATTTCACGCATGAGCAGTAGACTAAGTTGCTATCATGGACAGAAAAGAAACCATGAGTATCGATCGAAAATATCCATATTTTATTCATGTATTTCCACGAATGAGTATGTGTTGTGGGAACTACTTTCTAATCCGTTACTCGAGTATAATATGCGTGGAGAGCGATAATCTAATAGAAAACTCTGGGAATGTATGTGAAAGTACACAATTGTTGGGTAATTAATCCGGGTTTCTCTGTAACAGAAAAAAAGTAAATGAATGAGTGACATTATATTAATGATTGCTGATTCGAATGATATTTGAGCACGAATCGGAATCGTGCATTAACTAGTGGTTAATATTATATTTACGAGTTAGATGCTTACATTCTTATTCAGATGCGTCGATAATTTGCGGAATAGGTTTCGTGTGTGTAAAGTTAGTGATATTGGAACAACGATATTCCATGCGCGTTGAAGGTAAATGAATAACCCATTTCTAAATGATCCCAATTCTGAATTGTCTGAATGATCGGAATTCAGAATAATTTGAATTCTGAATGATCTGAATTCTTAATAATTTGGATTCTGAATGATCTGAATTTTGAATGACCTGAAAGATCTGAATTTTCTCAATAACTTGAATTCTGAACAAACAGAACTTTGAATAATTTGAATTCTGAACAAACAGAACTTTGAATAATTTGAATTCTGAACAAACAGAACTTTGAATAATTTGAATTCTGAACAAACAGAACTTTGAATAATTTGAATTCTGAACAAACAGAACTTTGAATAATTTGAATTCTGAACAAACAGAACTTTGAATAATTTGAATTCTGAACAAACAGAACTTTGAATAACTTGAATTCTGAACGATCTGAATCCTCTGTGAATAATTTGAATTCTGAACGATCTGAATACTATCCTATTCGATTTCTGAATTATCTAAATTCTGGATAGTTTGAATCGTCTGTATGACATCGGAATTCTGAATGGAATTCTGTATTCTAATGAAATTCTTGATTCTCTAGTGAAATTCTTGATTCTCTAGTGAAATTCTGAATCATCTGAATTATCAGAAATCTAAATGATTTTGAATAATTTTACTTCTGAATGATATGAATCACATCAGAACTTGAATGCTTTAAATCCTAAATCATCAGCATTCTTAATGATCTAAAAATCCTGAATCACATCGGTGCATGTGTGTGTGTGTGATAACTCGCTATAACGACCGGTAAGATAAGTCCCAAATGTTTTGATAAAATCACTATAATTCATGTTTTAATTCCGATATAACGACCCTCCCAATATAACGCAACAATATTTCGACGGGACAACGAGGGTCATTATATCTAGCATGGACTGTAATTTGAATATGCAATGATCTGAAAATGATTTTGAACAATTTGAATTCTGAATGGTTTGATTTCTGCACCCTGATCTAAATGCACATTCCTTTTATTAATTTCGGTGGCTTGAATCTCTATTCATAGGACATCAAGCAATGAAATTCATTCGCATTAGGAACAACAAATAAGTATAATATTCTTAGAAATATTTCGAGAGAAGGGAAACATATCTCAGTGTTTTTTCCCTGCAACTTGAAAAAACAAAACAAATGGGGAATATCTTGCGTGATGGATCCTTAAGAAAAATGCTTGACTTCCAGAACTTTTTCACAAGTTCTGCGAGCAAACATATGAGCTCTCTCTCTCTCCTCTCAGCTCACGAAACACACTTTTCTCTCGGAATAAGTAAGTCAGTCATCGTGAGTTGCACATTTGTGTAACTCTTTCTCTCTCTCTCTCTTCTCCAAGTGAGGTCCGTCAATTAAACTCCGAGTTACGTTCCCAAATGAGCCAAAATATTCAACAAGAGACGGCTAAAAGTTCACATTAGGGCGGAATAGAAAGTGACTTTCTCTGTCTCGAAACGACCGAATACATCTAGAGAAATGTTTCAAGGCTCCGCGTAAATCTCGAGAGCCAAAAGCTCCGCGTTTCATTTTCCCCCCTTCTCTCTTTGTTCACTGGCAACGGCCCTAGAGTTTCCTATTTCAAACATTTCATATTCGCGATTCCGCGGCTATCCTCCGAATTATATGTAGGTCAAGATCGCTATTTACGCCGGAATAGTCCGGCGTTTGGTGGGAAGCGCCCGGTACCCACTCTGAAGTGTCCGTAATAACTGTACGAGAAAGTGATTTGGATCATCGACGGTAACGCTGTATTCTAAAGACGTATAGATGCGAGTGAATGAATTCATGATGAGCATGGTCATGACTAATGGAACATTATTGCCAATGTAATCTCTTATAACCCTTTGGATATAGTCCTGATACTCACTCGGCTTATGTTATACCTGTGTATTCGACTTGGTAATAGGTAGTTTGCATGAAAATATTGGTATAGGTAGTTTGCATATATACGTATGTGTACAAGGTGTCTTGTGAATGTTAATTCAACTGTCAACATCAATTCAACCCTAACATCAATCGTCCGTCGTAGAGGTATAGTTTCGATTTGAAAAATGCTCAAACGGGGTTTAAAAATTACCCTGTATCACTTTTGAACGGCTTTTGAGCATTTTTTTAACGTGGAATTATACCTCTGCGACGGACGATTGATGAGATAAAGGCCGTGCTACACTTACAGGGGGTGCCTTAATGCCTGTTGGTAATACTCAATTCTATCATATTCTAGAAAAACGTGTAGGAATCTTTTTTCTGTCAATAATGCTCTAGTTGTCAAGAAAAAACTAAATATTCGGTACTGAACTCAAGGTCAATATTCGGTAAGGCCGGGATTACTCTATAAAAGTTCATTTATAAAACATGAAAAATTTAACCAAAATGTTGCATTTGCCCGAATGTAACCAATAACCTTATTGGTTGTTCGTTGGTTCCTTGTTGTTGTTGTTAGTTATATCTTCATAGTGTATTGTTAGCTTGCTTTACCGGCTGGCAAGAAATAGCAGAGTTCGATTCCCTGTATAAGCAGCTAGCTTTTCTTTCAATCATAAGTTTGCCTCTGCATGATACACAGAAAGTCTCGTTTCCAGACATAAGTCAATTATTTTATCATCCAAGTGCACAGAGACCCCCTGATATCTCTGCAATGGCCTACAAAAAGTCCGTAGAATTTTTGTAAAAAAAAAAACTCCGTATTTTACACTATAAATTTACTAGGAAATTAAATACAAGGACAGCCTCTAGATTCCTTGGAGTAGGAATTTTCCTCAAGAATTTGTAAACATAATTACAATAATCATAGACGATATAGGACATAAAAACAATACAGTAAAACCACTTTTAGCGGACAAAAAGAGTAGTGACTGTAGAAACCAAGGTTCTTATATTGAGGCAAATCAAAAAAAAAAAAAAAACTTAATTATTATTCGACTGCAAAGGGGGGGGGGTGATGGTAGGAGATGGTGATTAGGAGCTGTTTCACTGCATTGCCACTATGACGCATAACAAATTGTCTATAGTTAATCAGCCATCACCGGAAATTAATCATGATTCACACACAGCGGAGAGGCAAACAAAATATAAATGAAAAATTACCCCCATTTTCTGATGAGAGAGAGAGACCTCGTTTAAATTCACCATCGGTATCCCAAAGACACGTAAAATGGATGATAGAGGACTTGAAAGGAAAAAACGTGAGGAGTTGGGAGACTTTTTCCTTGGAATCGGCTTTCCGACATGCGGAAACGGTGGATTCTCTTTCATTCTCTTGCGGCAGCAGTAGCGAGTTTTCGTGATTTTACAAAGCACGAGAATGTTCTCAAAAACATCTATTTTATTTATTTATTTTAACCAGGAAGTCGGGTTTTTAACGCTCACCTAGAGAAACAATTTTCGTGCTCTTAATTCCTATCTCCAACTCCGCGTGTTGCTGCTGCGCATAATAACATAGCACGAGTTAGAAACTCTCTCTCTCTCTCTCTCCTAAAACTCGAAGATACCGCTTTTGCAAAGTAATTAATGTAATGGGCGGCCACTGTGTTCCATCTTCTATACCTTTGAGAGAGAGAGAGAGAGATTATAATGTGTAACTATTACTACTATTATTATCATAAAAAAAAAAGGGAACCAGGCTGGAGATCTCTGATGAGAAGGTGCCTGTCATATACCCTTAACCCTTCTGATTTTTTTTTTTGTTATGAATTAATGTCAAGGGTGTTATGAAAAAAAAAAATTTTCTCATTGGATTCTTGCTTGAACTTTGCATGATTTTCTGTTAGAGGTGCGATCGTGTGAAGGTCCGTTTCGTTGATAACCCCGTGAATTAACTGAAGGAAGTGGTAATTTTTCTTAGTCATGTTCGTGTTCGGAGATATTCGATTGACCTTTGAATGTTATTTCGGAATAGGAATAACACTAGAGGCTGGTTAATAAGCGTGTTCTTGAAAGGTACGATAACCTCTATCGGGACTTAATTTATGGTATATTTCCTGGTTTTCTCTTATGAGCCTGAGGGATATGGGATTTAAGTGGATGGGAAATCGACTATACGTCCCGGTTTTCTTTTTCTTTTTTATGGTCAGTTTGGTAGAAATTTATTTTACGTTTTTCATTGATCTCGTTGATGGAAATGTTGGTATTTTTCGAATTTTCGGCCATCCGCGATGTTTTGATGAAGAAATACCGTTTCGATTCATACTTTTTCCGGTATGTGATTTTAATTGAAATGTTTGTTTTATTTTGGATTTTTCACATCATCTTCGTTCGTGGTTCGTTTTGATGAAAATGTCCTGTAAAATGTATTTTTCACATTTTTTTTTTTTGTGGGTCCTGCCGTTTTGATGAAAACGTGCCGTATTCTTCATATCTTCGTCCGTAGAGTCACTTTGATGAAAATATCCTGTTTCCACTTACACAATATACACAAATCAGAGGTGCCGACATGAAGAAAACATTGGAGAGGCTGAAAGTTGCTGTTCGTCCCGTATATATACGGGATTCAAGCACGTACGCAGGAGGAGGAAGGTGCATTGCATTTTTTCAGAAATTATTGGGGAGGGGCTCAGCCCCTTTACAAAATTTATTGGGGGGTCAAATGGCCTTAGCCCTAGGTTCCGGCGCCTATGCCACAGATATACAATGCATATTATGTATTTTTCACATTTTTTGATCACTCTGCCATTTTGATAACATTGTCCCGTATTTTTCATATTTTCGTCCATAGTATCGTTTGATGGAAACATCCTGTGAATATATTTTCCACATTTCTTGACCATCTTGTCGTTTTGATGAAAATGTCTCGTATTTTCGGCATTTTCCGCAGGATAATGAAAATATTCCGTATTGACCCAGTTTCCATATTTTTCGACATAATTTTCGTCATTAATGAAAACGGCCCATTTCTCATCCGGTATTTCTCCTATATT
The DNA here is from genome assembly GCF_987345545.1 of Pholcus phalangioides. Taxonomy (NCBI): domain Eukaryota; kingdom Metazoa; phylum Arthropoda; class Arachnida; order Araneae; family Pholcidae; genus Pholcus; species Pholcus phalangioides. The sequence continues at coordinate 43,606,158 of NW_028301596.1, read as the reverse complement.
TCTCTTCTGGATCGTCCTTCCAACTATGAATTTCACAATTCGTTATCTTCATCACTAAAATAATGTTATCAATTTTTCTTTATTTCCGGCTAAAGGTTGTGTTTTCATATTCTGAAGCTAAAGTTTAACCAACATCAGTATTTTTTCCCCAAGTTATCGTTATTAGGCTGCAAGACTATGTAGGAGGCTATAAGATGTTCTTACATGCCTTACAATGGCATAATAACAGAAATTCAGGATTAAAAGAAAAAAGTCCCGTTTTTTAGAATAGAATTTTAAAAATACCAATTGAACGTTTGCAATGTAGTATATAATAAAAAAGAAACGAAAGTTGTCTTGTTTTATACAGATACCCATTTACTATAAATACTGTTTTGTTGAACGGGATGTATGTTCACCGTACTGGCCATCGGAACTTTTTTGGATAAAGTTATCATTCGGTTATTATTATCAGCAACCTAGTTTTCAACATACTTCACTAGACTTTACTACGAGAATTACTATTAATATAAGTACTAATATTTCCAAAAAAATATTTTACGATCTATGTATATTATACATAAAATTGATTTTCTGTCTGTCTCTGTGCGTATGTTCTCTATAAAAATCTGCAATTTAAGATCTATCGTCGCCAAATTTTGCTTATATACCAAACAAGATCTGGATTGAAAAAGATAAGCTACTTTAAAAGTTTGTCGGAGCTGAGCAAATGTCCGAAATGGGTGGAAAAACCATCGGGCAACAATGGTTTCTGGGTCTCAACAATCACTTTCGGAATGTTCACTTTGGTTACCATGGTTTCCTAGCAATGCGTTTCAGACGTGTATATGCCTTTACAATGGGTTGTCACTTCTTTAACGCTTCAAAGTATTATCTATAGTAGTTCACGCGTTTGTAATGGCTTGTCACTTTTTCAATCCTCCCAGTAATTGAAAACCCGGGTATTATAGCTAGTATAATAACAAAAATATCTAAGAATAAATATTCCTAGATAAACATTTGAATGAAATACTGATTCGCCTCTCTTTCAATATTTATCGTAGAAATTATTTTTCGATTTATATTTTCTATGATATTCAAATTACTTTCTTCTTTATCCAATTCCTTCCTCGATAAATCATTTGTTTCCAAATTTAATCGAAATTATTATATTTATAATTATTTATAAATATCTAGAATATTTTTTTTTTTGTTCGGTAATTTCATTGGAACGAAATCACTTCGACGATTTATTAATCACTTGGGCGTGTCATTATTTTCAGTATTTTACTTACTGCTTTTTTTAAGGACCTCCGCGAATGTCACTTCTGTAATTTTCATTAATTAATATGATAATTAGCCTTTTGGTGGTGGGTTGTGTATCGCTTTTCAATCGGTGACACAATTTTCTCGTTGAAACAGGTGTCATTTCTGTGTTGTCACGTATACATATGCAAATGATCTCAGGTATATATGGACAGGTGTTGGTCACGTGATTCATCCAGTCATCGATTTGAGTATCGGAATTGGAAACTTTATGTGGGATTATATCGACGGTCAAGTGTGTGATTACATCAGATATCTGGTTTATAATCATTATTATCCGATCAATTTTAAGATTGATTATCAACTTGTAAAGGTATAACACTATTTATTACTCGAAAAAAAAAATTGATTAAATAAAAATTCCAAAATAATGAAAATTCAGAAATAATTACAAAATTAATTTCCGAATATTTGAGATCCCTGCTTTTATTTGGGGGCCACGTTTGACCCAGGGCCTCGTTGTCTCACACCCTAAAGCAGAGATGCCCAACCTCTTTCTAGTTGCGAGCACTGCCTGTACCCATCACCGAAAGAAGAGCGCCCTTACGGAAATTTTGACCTACCAATAAAATCAGGATGATTTCAATCCTTGACAATGCATTTATACTAAGTATTTAATTAGGACGTTGGTCAAGATAGTGCTCGCGAGCTCTAAATCCGACACGAGCATCGAGCACTCTGAGTGCTCGCGAGCAACGGGTTGAAGATCCCTGCGGTAAAGACTCCACTGCGTATATATAAAAGCAATGTTTATTTATATACGAGACGAAAATCAGTGATAAGCGACGTGATACATACGCATCGGCATAATACGGATGATATTATTTATTTGATGCGATACTTCATCCTGCCCTGGAAGACTAAAAAAAAAAACAAGGGTTATAACGCGTGTGTATATATATTCGCGTCCGCAGTGAAAATGTTATGACAAGCCATGTCTTGTGTAAGGACAACAAACAAGCATAACCAATTTCCACTGCCGAATGACGGATACCACATGGCTCTCTCTCTCTCTCCAACTCTTACAACACGCCAACTCTTTCTACACTGACCGACGCATGCGCTCTAGTCGAGCTCTGATTGCCACAGTGATTACGTCGACACGTTGCATTAATAGAAACTTATCCCCACCCCCCTTTTTGCCGTGTAATAACACACATGATACACATGGCCTTGAATTAATTCCCATTTATATCCTTGGTCTAAGAAGTGAGAGTGAGATTCTAGAGAGATTAATATCCGAAGCCTCTCATTTTTGTTTCTCTATTATGACGTTTATCTGTAAGAAATTTCCGATTGGAACGTCAAAATTTGATACTGATGTGATAAGACTTGAATATTACAGTCAAGCACTGTTATAACGACATTGGAAGTTCCGTTGTCGTTATAATCGAGGTTGATGTTTCCGAGACCTATTAAATATGAAAAAAAAAACATATTCAATTGTGCAATCAGAGCGGTATTTATGATTTTGCCGCGTGTGGGCTCCGTGAATTTTTGCTTTCCTTGTCCATTTTTTTACCTCTCTGGTCAGTCCCATTCCTGGGATTTCAAGCTGCTTACCCTACTCCTGGAAATACGCAAGTGTCTCTTTGTATGCTTGCGTACTCTCTTGGTCACTCTTTTGGTCATTCACATGCTTGCACACGCTATAGGTCATTCGTTTGGCCGCTTAGGGCAATATTAACAGTCAGAGTTTAAACTATAGTCACAATTTTCGGATAGGGGATCGACGCGGATTAGCTAAATCAATTGGTTGAATCCTGAATTTAACCAATCTGTGTCGATCTCTTATCCAGATATTCCACTCTCATACTCGCACGCTCTCTAGGCCACTCTTTTGATCAATCACATGCTTGCACACGCTCTAGTCTAGGTCACTCTATTGGTCGTTAACTGACCTGGCTCCCCTCTTTCTAAGTCACTCTTTTGATCACTCAGATGCTCACACACTCACTCTCTCGGTCACTCTTTCGGCCATTCACACGCTTTCACACGCTCTTGATCACTCTTTTGATCATCCAGGTGCTCGCGCACTCTTTTGTTCATTCACAATGCTTACAAACTCTCGGATTCATGGCAGTTTTTGAAAATTTTGAGTGCCTTCTCCCATTATAATAATTTTCTTGACAACTGAATCTTCTTCAAATTTGCAACGTCCTCGAACTTGCCGCCCTGGGCTATAGCCCGCCAAGCCGCCCTCATTTAAATGCGCCACTGAATGCAATTAAATACTGTTCATGCAGTTATTTTATTATTGAATCGCGTGACCATATTTTAGCCAGAAAATAACAGGAAATTCGGATTATAGATGTCATACATTTCTCTCACAAAAACGTTACCAATTGTCAGCGAATTTGCCCAATTAGTGCATCTAATTGGGCTAAGCTAACACTTGGTGATAAATGAGATGCTACAGCAGATCTGCAGTGATTCGAAATGTATTTCACGAAAAGAAAAGTGAAAGACATTGCATGTGAGATGGATTTTTATATTCTTAGTCACATTCATTATCGCACAATTTATAAATTATGCGAATTAATTTCATCGCCGATTCTAGTAAAGATTAATGTAAAATAATTAATATAATAAATAAGCATCTTTTCACCCATTTACATTTAGCGCGAGCTATAAAGGGTGCTCATATTGAAATGGGGCAGTGTTGTGGAATTAACACTCTGCATTGTTTGTGTCGCGTTTTACGTGTTATATCGTTTTTCGCGATGCACCGCCCTCTGGGAATAGAATTTGAACTTTTTTTTCCATCAAGAAAAATTCTATACCATAATAACGAACCGCATTTTTTATATATTAATTGGTTGATTTTTTATTAATTTCTAAAATGTGTCAGAATCTTTTCGCCCACTGTGATATATTTTATTATGAATAAAGTGATTGAAAATCATCGTTAATTGCTGCTGACAAAGTTGCAACGTGTTATGCCAAAAGGTGTTGCTTCAAATTTGTTGTGGTTTAAAATATGTATCTCGGAAAAAAAGGAATTAAAACATGCAAATTTGTGAGATCAATTTTTATATTTTTAGTCACATTCCCTATAACGCAATTTATATAAATTAAGCAAATTATCTTCATCTCTTATTCTATTACTTACTTATTTGAGGAAAAACAAACGAAACAAAAAGAACGACTCCCCTTAATACCTTAATACGTAATTTTAAATAAAACTTGAGAAGTGCAAAATTGCAGGAAATACGGGCCACGTCAATGAGCAACTTGCATTGCCACAAACATCTACTGAATTTATTTTTCAACAACAAGAAAGCATCAATAAGATGAACTCTTATTTTAAGAATTTTCGGTTTCTTGGGAATACCGTAAAAAATACGGAAGCAAAAGTGTCATTATATCCACGGTGTTTACGTTTACCGATGCTATAAGCAAATCTCACAGACATTATTCTCTTCTCTATGTAAATCAGCCGGCAATCCTAGTTCTTGACGTTATAGCCAAGGTTTCGTTACAACCGACATTATTATAATTATTATAACTGAGTTTAACTGTGTGTGTGTGTTTCATTTATTTTACCAAATTTGGATCATTCACTCTTTTCCGCTGTAAATATTTGAAGGGTCCAGGAGGAAAAACTAAAAACAGCAATTTTCCCGAAAATGAGATTCCAGTGCCATCTTGTAGCTTTCAAGCAATAATTTCTCCACGTGCATTCATTTTTGGGGTAGAACGACTTTAAAACTGTGAAAAATAGCGATAAAGCCCCAATATGCTGGTAAAAAGCCATTATACTCCTAACTTTTAAACTCGATTTTTTTTTTTCAAAATCGAATTTTTGCTGTGAAGTCATTTTTCCCCTGGACCCTTCATTTCACTATTTTAGTTTCTCTGCCTCATAGTTTGACCTTATCACCGGCATTAACGAGATATTTCGCCTTCTTAAATGGCTTTTATTTTAGCATGTTAATGAGCTTCAGACATGTGACAAATATTTTTTTTTATTCAACATTTGTCACCAATAAAGAACTAAACAAAATATTGCCATAATGTAATGGTCTGTAGCTCTGAGAATTTCTTGGAACACAGTAAAAGAAACGGAAACAAAAGTTTCGTTATATTCGAGGTCTTTGCATTTTATCGACCACTAATCAAGTCTTACAAAAATTATTCTCTATGGCAGGGTTGCACAGCCGCGGGCCAAATGCGGCCCGTCAAGGGGTTCTATCCCGCTTACGAAAAGTGTTCTGGTAGAAAAATATCTATACATATAAAAAATTACGAATACTTGATTACCCTTCATAAAAATACGGGAAATCGGGATCTATACGGGATATCACGAATTGCAAGTGAAGTTGGCAATTATAGCTAAAAAACGTCAAAGGCACACACACACACACAAATAACTGATGTCACCATACGGAAAGAAAATCAATGTCAAGTAAAGTTGCCAATTACAGTAAAAACAAATTGTCATAAACAAGTAGGGATGTCAATTACAACCGTTAAAGTTGTTAAGGGCAAGTAAAGTTGCCAATCACAACCAAAAAACTGTGAAAGGGGAACCAAATATAGTTCCCAACTATTACTAAAATTGCTGATGACAAGAAATGAGGGTTACTGCAAGTCGTAATGGGTAAAAATGTCATTCACTAAAAAACGTAGATGTTTCACTAATAAAAAAAAGTGAGATAAATGTTTTTAAAAACGACTATAATTATGGTAGTCATAATTATCATAAATTATATTACGATAATTATGATGAAAAGTCATAAAAATTACCTTCATTCTTTATTTCAAAATTCAAGTAAACCTTGTTGAAAAAACGGGACAGTTTATAAAGAAGGTTGCAAAACCAAAATTACATGGGAAGTCCCGTAAAAAATACAAATCATATGGTCACCCGTACGCATATAAGTTTCTGGCTCGCGAGCGGTACCGCGGCCCGCTGACTGAATAGGCTGTGCATGAATAATTTATGCTAAAACTCTGCTTTATATGGAGTTTATATATAAACCTGCAAACCTGCTATATGGAGTCCAATAAGAGAATCAGCCCGGGAACGCTAGTTATGGTGTGTCTTTACAATCAAGGTCGTTATAACCGAGTTTGACTGTATATATTTCGAAAATGACTCTCAATCATATTCAATTCTATGTTTATTACCATTTATTACGTTACTGGCATTTCTCATTACTCCAGTTGATTCATCTACTCGTCCCAGCCCTAAATAAATAAATCAGGGTAAGATAGAGAAACGGACAGAAAATGATAGTAATAATAATAATAATAATAATCCTGCGCCGTCTCTTTCACCCTTCTTCAATTATCATTCTCTGCCCGATAAATTATTCTTGGTCCTTAACGAAGTTAACTCTCCGGCATTATATTATCTTAATCGATTATCTCCGAAGCTATTGCCTGAAGAATGATTCGTTTCTGATAAGTTTGCCCTGACCTTTGGTTATTCTTTAATTCTCCCGAGGATCTTTTTCTTTATTACTTTCTTAGGGGATTGGTGAAAGAATCCGCTGTGTTTTGTTTTGTTTTTATTTTGGGAGATGAGGATGTGATGATGACTTTTTCCCGAATCCTTTTTTACACACTCACACGCGTGCGCATGTCCTGTCCATCCGTGTATTCGGTCACGTTCTTCTCTACAAGACGTTCTGGTAATTTAATTCCGCTCGGAAAAATCTATTCATTCGCTTGGCAAGCAAATTGACTCTGGCCAAGAAATGGAAGATTTTTGCCTCTGACGCTAATTAAAAGAAGCGCTGCTGCTTCTTCTTCTACACATTGGAACTGTCTCTCTATTTCTTATATATATAATTCCTTTACCTTATCTTGTATTTGCTTTTTTTTTTCTCTCCTCACAATGAAATAGCGTTGGTATAATAAGTTTCTCTATTGCTATTTGGGGGGATAACTAGTAATCATTCTAGAAATACCTATTTCCATTTTGTCTATCACTGTGTAATGAATACGCATTCGTCGAAGGAGATGAGTCCTATTTCTTGGGACTTGTATGATTTTTTTTTTTTCCCATGACGCTGTAATAACCTGGTTGAGTTTTTTTTTTATGGTTGATTGCTTATCGGGTCGAGTTCTGGGGGAAAAAAATTCTGGTTTCGGTGAATTAAGTGGATTTGTTGGTCACTAGAAATGTGGTTTTGTTGTTATCAATGAGTAATGAAATGCAATATTGATTGCGTTGAATTTGTGCAATGAGTGTCCGTAATGCGGTAGGTGCAATTGTTGTGTTGATGGTTCGATCAGAGCTGCTGTTACAGATGTGTGATAGATATTGCGACACCCAGCCCTGCACTGCAGAGGGCCTCGAATTAACCTCTCTATGATTCACCCCCATAAAATGCGTAATGAAAAAAAAAAACGGATGAAAATTGGTGCTCTGTGTTAGCGGATTTTTCATTGAAAAATACGTCAACACAACAATTTAATTAATAAGAGTGGATTTTTTAATTATCTTGAATGGTTAATTGAGTATAAAATATACGGTTTGCCTTAATTTTAATGTTTTATAAGTACAGGTAAAATCTTGCTTAGAACAAAGTTCAATAGTTGTTTCATTAAATTTTATTTTCAACTAGCTATAACACCCTCCTGCCCGGGTTGTCTTCAATTACTGATAGGATTGAAAAAGTGACAAACCATTATAAAGGCATATAAACTGTTATACAAAATACCGGCAGCATTAAAAATGGCAAACCATTGTAAAGGCATATACATGTCTGAAACGCATTGCTAGGGAACCACGGTAAAGAAAGTAAACATTCCGGAAGTGATTGTTGAGGCCGAGAAACCATTGTTCCCGACAGTTTTTCCGCTCATTTCGGGCATTTGCCCATCTCTGACGAACTTTTGAATTAGCCTATCGTTCAAGTCTGGTCCCATTTGGTATATATGCAAAATTTGTGGCGAGAATAGATCGAAAATTGTCGAGAACTTGATGATATTTTATAAATCTCTAAATACGTAAAATATTTAAACAGCTCTTAAAAAATGACCCCACAAGGAATCAGCTCTTTACAAAAAAAAACCGTATTTTGTACCGAAATAATACAGAAAAATGTACAGTTTCTGAAATACGGTAATAAAAGTGGTGAATATAAATTGGTGTAATGGAATTTCTCGCCATTCATTTGCCGTGTATTTTGAAATATATATGAGATCATAGGTGGTTAATAGAAACGAACATAATATATATACGAAACATACGAAATTATTGATTACTCTTTTCTTCGTAAAATTGTCAAAAAAGTGTCAAAATGACTGTTTGTTCTTCAGCGATAAAAATACATAAAGAAAGGGGAAATGGTGACTCAAGTTATTCGTTTCACTACCTAGGGCATATTAATGATTTTGGTTTTCCGGGTCCCAAATGTTTTTGGACTAAATGAGCAGTCTATATTGTTTCAAGGAGTACGAAACTGTTTCGGCCGCCTCAGTCCCTGAGAAAGTGGTCCAGTGCGGGAGGCCCCCCTTGATCCCTATTTCATATATTCGGGGAGGGGGGGGGGGAGGATTTATTCATCATGCAAAAAAGACGAACGCCGAAGTATATATTATGGTCCCAGAATTAGACGCAATTCACACACAAAAGTTTAAATCAACACAAATATTCGAAATTCTGAATTGATAAAAATTTGAAACTAACGGAAAATTATTAGAAATAATGATAATTCGAAATTCATGAAAGAAATTAGTTGAAAATTAGTGAAAAGGAATTATTCGTGAACTGATGAAAACTAATGAAAAATAATAATTCGAAAAGTAATAAAATAAATTATTTATTACTGTATTTGAAATTGAAATCGATATTTGAAATTGAAATTTTGAAATTGAAATTTTGAAATTGAAATTTTGAAATCGATATTTGAAATTGAAATCGATATTTGAAATTGAAATCGATATTTGAAATTGAAATCGCTATTTGAAATTGAAATCGATATTTGAAATTGAAATTTTGAAATCGATATTTGAAATTGAAATCACTATTTGAAATTGAAATTTTGAAATCGATGTCTGAAATTGAAAATAAATTTTATTACTTATACTTAAAGATATTCTCTGGATGGATCATGCTGATCCCTTGGGAATACGTGAAGATCACGTTATTTAAAAAAATAATAATAATTTGGAAACTAATAAAAGGAATAATTCAAAAAGTAATGAAAATTCGAAAGTGATAAAAAAAACAACCAGTCGAAAATTGATAAGATCATTCCAGAATCAATACAATTTTCAATCGATGAAAATTCAAAACTCTAACGAGAGAAATAATTCCAAACACTCCACAGCCCTTGAAAGGGCGCCTCTATTAATTTCTCACCAGGCCCCACGTCTGGTGCCATCGGCCCCGAATTCACTATTATCATGTGTTGAGAGAAATTGAATAAGGAAAACGTTTTGCAAAAAGTAATACACCGATTAAAAGCAAATAAATAAAAATACACAAACACAAATGACACAATTACTTAAAATTTATAGTAGAATTACTTTCTATAACAAAACTGATTTAAATTTGAGTAAAGAATTTATTCCACAAATTTCTATTAAATCAAAAATAACCACACACAGTTTAATAATTTTTAACAAAATTTAGAAAAATAAATTCGTTAGAAATTTGACGTTCGCTTAAAATTTCAATGAAGTACTTGGGTTTGTATATAATAATGATATTTGAATTTTTAGTTTTCAATATCAAAATATTGAAAAAAATCATTCAAATAAATGAAAAAAAAAATTTTTACCTATGAAATAGCAAAATCTTTTTTTTTTTTTTTTTTTAAACGGAGAATGAAATAAAGTAAAAAAAATGTGGAAAACAGTATTTTTTTCGAAGACTTTCAGTGATTTTCCAACTTTTGAGGTAAAAAAAAATATTCTCCCCATTTGTTTAAACTTCTAATTTTTTTCCCCCTAATATTATTTTGTTGTTTCGTTACGGGAAAGTGGGGAATGCTTAAAGTAAAATTTTATTTATTTACTTCTTTTTGGTTCTAAATATTTTATTTATTTATTCTCATTTTTTTCTATTTTAAATTCATTTTATTTTTTTTGGTGATTGTTCGGCAAACCAAACATTTTGTACTTCACTGATTCCTTTTTTTTCCCTTCTATTTTCCCTTTTTTTTTTACTTATGTATTTTTTTTTTCAAACCAAAGAAAGTTTTGAAAGCTTTTAAATAATTGGAAAGGTTTAAAGGGGTTTTTTTTGTCTATAAATTTAAAAAAATAATAATAAATTCTTATTCTATTTTCTCCATATTGACGAAAGATGAGATGTTTTGGAATTTTATTCGTATGAGTCGCCATATGTTTGTGATGTACGGTATTTTGGGTCGGCTTGAGCGGTCGTGTTGGAATCACGATGGCTTCGCAATCGATCTAGATTCGATCCTCGTAAGCGTAAAATAGATTTGGATTTTTAACTCAAAAATATTGAGAATCTGTATGTCAAGATAGTAGCTTGAGTTCCGACAACCGGAATTTGTAACAACTTGATGGTAGGTAGATGAAATTTCGAAAATTTGTCCAGCAGTTTTGGATATATTTTTAGATCTTTTTTAGAATAGAGTCGATCCCGTTTATAACGTTTTTAAAAACCGCAACTAAAAACTTTATAAGCGGGAAATGTTTATAATAATTATAAGACATAGTTTCTCACCTATCATAGCTTTTTTGTCATTTTTAATTTATCAACAAACATTAAGGTGCATATAGAGATTTAATAGGAAAGAATTATTTGTTATAACTAGTCAAACTTTAAAGTTTTTTTAACAGTCAAGTTTCCGCAAAATCTGGATGGTATCACATGACACATTTTCTTGCCTTTAAACAAAATAACGAAAATTTTCAGGTCCTTTAATTGCTTCTGCAAACTTACAATTGGTGTTGACTGTGGTTATCATCTACAAATTTAAGGAGTTTTTATTTTTTTCCTATAAACTTAGAGCTTTTCTTTTCAACTTGCTTTAAGACTCGAACTGTGCTCGGCATCAACCATGTGCATTCGAACAGGGGTAAGGGCAATTATGCTCTGTAAAATATTGTTGCACAAAGTGAGAGGAACAAGAAAAAAAATTTCAACGTACACACATAATCACCATTTTCGTTTCTTTACATGAAAAAAATGTGAAGAAAAGTACGCTGATTTCAAAGGAGGAAAAATTCCGATGTGAATTTCTGAACGGGAATAGAAATAAATTAAACGTTGTATCTGGGAAAAGTTAACATTATCAATATATAGGAAGAAAAGTTAAATTCACGAAAATTAGTCGTACTAAGCGGGATCGACTGTATTTCTTTTTCATAGTTTTTTAAATGTTTCTAGACATTTTGAAACTGTTTTTAAATTTTTGAAATTTCTTTACAAATTCTTTTTGGGTATTTTATAACTGTTCTTGGATATTTTATATTTGCTTTTACATTTTTTTATAACTGTTTTAATATCTTTGAAAATATTTATAGTTATTTTGGTAATATTCTCAGATTTCTCAGAATTGTTTTTAGATTTTTTTGGGAGAGAGAGGATAAAATATATATGATTATATATATATAATTTCAATTTTTTTTTCCGGAAACATTTTTAGATTTCATTTATTTATTTTCTTTGGGAAAATTCTAAATTTTTCAATATTGTTTTTTTTTTAATATTCTCAGATTTCTTGAAAATCTAAAAAGATTTTCAAGAAAATATTCGGAAAAGTTTTAGATTCGTTTAAAAATATTTTTACGTATTTTCGGAACTTTTGTAGATTTTTTGGAAATGTTTCTAGGAATATTTCCTGAAAATATTCGTAGACTTTTCTTTTTTTTTTTTTGTATATTTATTCAAATAGAAGTATTTAATTGAAATAATTTACATAATATATTAATGACGTACGAACATTTTATTTGTTAAAATTAAAAAAATAATGATATTGTGGGTACTTCTATTGAATAGAGTACGTATAAAAAATAAAAATACCTATTTAATTCATACTTCATGATTTTTGTATCCACTTTTTATAAACAAAAATTGTATTTCCAGGAATTTCTGAAAAAATTAGACTTCCCGAAAATACAAGAATTTTTATTGATATTGTTTCGATCTATTTCAATAGAGATATTTATTTTATTTCGATGTGAATGGTCATTTTTCACATATCATAAATAATTAATAATTATACCACACAGATTCAAAAAACATTCAAATCGCATTAAATCAAAAAACACATTCAATTCATATTGAATTAAAAGAAACATTCAAATCACATTGAATCAAAAAATTTGCGTAGTAGCTCTCAAAATTGAGGAAATATAAGGAATAGCACAAAGTTAGAGAATAATATGAATAAAAATTCCAAAAAAAAAACCCCCGTATATTTTTTAAATTCTAATAATAATGAATAAGGACAATATATAATGAAATATAAGGTCATTTCCTATTATTTTCATTCAAGAATATTTTTGTAAAAATTTTAATATCAATATTGGAATAGGCTTTGGATTTTTTTATATATCCATGAATAATAAATAAATATTAAAGAATTCGTCAATCGATAAATATTTATCAATTCTGGAATAATTTATAAATTCATAGGATATCCTGTTGTGTGTAGCGTACGCAAGGTGATAGATAAGATGGCATTGAAAGGGCCAAGAAATGACCCCATAGACGTGCATAATCAAGCTCTTATAATGTGTTTTTGGTTCGTAGAAGTCATATGCACACGTCTGTCTCTCCTTCCGTCTAAATAAATGCCTCTTAATGTATATGTATATTCTCGGCTGGATCTCGATTTAGGAAAATCCAATTTACTTCGACACTTGGGGGGTTACGGTTTGATAGAGACTCAAATACAGAGAAGAGAAAACTAGATGTTGCGAACTAAAAGAGGTAAAAGGAATTATCCCCAGTAAATGCATGTGGCTGAATCTAGTACCTCCGGTTCTTCTAACCCTCCTCTCTCTAGATGTCTTCTCTACCATCCTCCATGTTGTGGCACGTTCATTACTACAACGAGGCACCTCGACAGTTTCACCAATAATTAACAGCGAGTCCGCTCGGAGGTTGGACTTCTAGCCTTTTCTCCGTCTCTTGCCCTCCGGAGGGATTCATGGGGGCCCCTCTCTTTTCGTACGGTGACGGGTTTTAGATGTATATGTGCCCAAGCCATTAATCCCAGCTGAAGAGACACGAGCTCGAGCTACAGAGAGAGAGAGAGAGATGGGGGAAGAGGCTTGGCTTTTCTCCTTCTGGGGCCCCAGAGGCTGTTTTGAATTCAGGGCTCGAACCTTTTTAATTGAACCCCATGAGTACATACATACATACATACATACACACGCATCCTCAACCTATACAAAGATTGACGGCATCGGCACTGATCTGCCTACTGAGTGAACCTGAGTCTTTGTTAATGTGAATGAATTCAAAGCCTACAGAAATTCCTGGACAAACTCTTTACGCCATGTTTTCGACGAAAAGAGTCGGATTCTCTCTTTTAACATTGTAGTTTCCGAGTTCATTTTAGCTGTTTGTACGAACATTGCGTCCAACATGTTTACATCCACAAAAGTTTGGATGTATAGGAAAGTTTCTCGTCGGAATATTCATGCGTGGCACGCAATTTAAAAGCGGGAAATTTATTTATTTGGGCGTATCAGAAGGTTTTGAGCCTAAAACTTTTCACAACTTCCCGATGGCCAACGGAAAGTTGTTACGCTCTTTGCGGAAAGGATGCGTTTAGAACTACGTTAAATTTCCCTGTCATCTGTCCTTTATTGTAATATAACAGATATATCTTTTATTTATTTATTTATTCACATATCAACGGGTAAGCAATGCCTAATTACAGAGAATTTTGAATCAAAATGGAAAATAATTATGAAATTTTGGCTTTTAAAAGAGACCTGGAAAAAAAGTTAAAACTCATATGTTGGCAAAATTTATATATAGCCTACATCTGCAAAAATGCATTTCTGAGCTTTAATTAGGATGAATTAACCCCGCGCTCACTGGCATTGACGAGATATCTCGCTTTATTTAAAGCCTTTTATATTAGCAATGGCAAGCAGATTTTTTTTTTGTAAAAAAAAGTTGGTTTTTCAATGAAAAATATTTTCCTATTCCCTAAGGCAGGGGTCTTCAACGCATTGCCTGCGGGCCAGATTTTGCCCTCGGAGCTTTTTTGTTGTGCCCGCAGATTATTTTCAGGAAAATGATTGGAAACATTGGAAAACCGTAACTTCTAGAATTAATGAAAGAGATGATTTCGGAATCGATAAAAATTTAGAGTTAATTTAATTACTTAAAAAAATTTATTTAATTTGTTTGAAACTGCATTTTAACATATTTATGTTAACAACTGTAAATTTAATTTAATTTTTAATTAATTTATTTTGTTATTAATTTCATTTATTTTTAATCAATTTATTTTTTATTAATTTAATTTATTTTTAATCAATTTATTTTTTTATTAATTTAATTTATTTTTAATCAATTTATTTTTTTATTAATTTAATTTATTTTTAATCAATTTATTTTTTTATTAATTAAATTTAATTAACAAATAATTTTTGAAACAAATAATTTCAGAATTAGTAGAAAAATGACTTACAAATCAATGAGATAAATGATTTCACAATCAATAAAAAAGTAATTACATAATCATTGAAAGAAATTATTTCAGTTTATTTTAAGAAGTAAAATAATTTTGGAATTACCGAAATAAATAATGAAATAATCATTTATAAAGTGATTTCAAATTAAAACTAATCTCAGAATTAATATAATGAGTAATTAATTAAACACGTTTTCAGAATTTGTGAAAAAAAAATTATTTCAAAGCTAATCACAATTGATAATAAGTAAAAGAAACGATTTCAGAATAAATAAAAGTTTTCAATTATTTTTTACCTGTTTAACTCAATTAGCCTCCCCCCCCCCCCTATTAAGATGTCACTAAACTACATGAGTTGGTAGCCCGCGGGCTTCGTGGGAAGTTTCAGTTTGGCCCACCATGTCTGAAAGGTTGAAGACCCTTTCCTAAGGGAAAGCGTACTTTATAAGGCATTTTACTCGGCGTTTAGTAATTTCTGTTAAGCCAGTTAAAAAGGGTTGATATCTAACTTATAATTTCATTTATATTCCTAACTGTGTTTTTAATCCCACTGTTACTACTTATAATTTCAAATCTGCTTCCCTGTCATGCTTGTTTCATAATCAGCATATAACCTGAACTTTAGATGTATCAGAAAGTTTTGAGCCAAACACTTTCCACAACTTTCCGATGACCAACACAGAGTTGTTGAAAATTCTTTGCCGAAAGGATGCGCATTTACTGGATTAAATTTCCCAGTATAATCTGCTCTTCATTGTAGCAAAAGATACCGCTAGCAATTTCTAATCAGTTAAAATACCTAAAATTGCAAATTATGGCTTTGTTAAATTATTGTGAATTAAGGGCACCCGAATGCATTCTTTGAATGTTAAAAATCAATGCCTAACTTCACTTTTTCACACACTCTGTTAGTATTTATGAATTGCAATGGATTTTGGATGGATCAAAAAGGTTTTGATCCAAACACTTTTCGCGCACTCGTGCAACTTCCTGATGACCAATAGAGAGTTGTCGAAAATCCTTTGCTCAAAGGATGCACATTTCCTGGATTTAATTTCTCAGTATAATCCGCGCTTCATTGTAGCAATAGATGATCTAAAAATTTCAAATCAATTAAAATAATTTGCGCAAATTTTGGATACTAAAAGAGTTCTGGTAGCATAGCTGGAACGAATAGATTGACAAATCTTATAACTACATGTCCAGTCCAAAAGTGTATTTCTGAAGTTTTACTATAATTAATTAATAACCATCTCATAATTTTGTTTTTTGACAATTATCTGGCAAATTCGACCCTAACAGCATATAAATGAGCAATAGATAAGCACCCAGACAGATTCTAAATTATGGTAAATAAAGGGCAACCAAAATCCAAAGCGTATATACATATTTTTTTTTTTGAATGTTAAATTAATGCCTAACTCTGCCTTTCCTCCCACTGTTACTACTTATAATTGCAAATTTATGCCTTCCCTGCCGTTCTTGCTTCCTAATCAGCATACCTGAACCAGACGGGTGTTTGGCTCTCTCTCCATCTTGTACATCTAGGAAATGAACGTTACAAGAATCTACTAGGCATTTAAGGCCGCCCGCGGCTCCAATGCAACTAGTTCTTTCATTTGAAACCTTGAAAAGCGCCTCTGGAATGGCTCATCAACACAAGCGTACACCATACAAACAAGAATTAAAAAAAAAAAACCTCATCAAAACTAGACGGTGTTTCGGTGACAAGGTCTGTATATCCTCCATCATCATGTCTTCTTTGCGTTCCAAGAAGCCGTTTCTCATCAGCTTCACCCTGGGTTTGCAAATTAAGGTCTTTTTCTTTTTATTCTTCTTCTTTCATTCCCCCTCAGCCTTTAATGTTACGTGGACATTAACGGTCGTGCACATTAGCATACGATCAGCATGGGGTGCGTCCGTGAAAGATTCGCTCGGCTTGCTGTGAATTAGTCATGGACGCGTACGGGTACTTGCATATACGCACGTATATATTCCTCGGGGCACGGTAAAAAAAATTATTAAATGTGATTGCGGTTTAAGTTCGACGTACGTGAGACATAGGTTTGTAATGTGTTAAGGCAGCTTTTCTCAATCCTTCTGTACCCAAGGACCAGTGATATGCCTAAAAAAATTCTACAGACCACGGAAAGAGTAAGGTCATCATAAGGTATGGAAACAACCTTAATTTAATATCAGAAAATACTAGAGCCCGGATTATATGCACTTAAAAGTGACCAAATATGCTCTAAAAATATGCAAATATGCACTCAAAAATGCAAAATATGCACTTAAAATACAAAATGTGCACTGAAAATACAAAATATGTACTTAAAATACAAAATGTGTACTTAAAATACAAAATGTGTACTTAAAATACAAAATGCGTACTTAAAATGCCAAAATATACACTGAAAATCTCAAAATATGCATTAAATACTCCAGAATATGCATTAAATACTCCAGAATATGCACTAGAAATCTTGAAAAAGTCAAAAATTAAGATGTACAAAAAATGAGAAAATTATATTCCCTCACATATATGTACACCGTATATGCAAATAACTTCTACATATTTTTTATTCAGGCATTTTTTAATTTTTAGTTTGTTTTAGTTGCTCAATAACGAAAATACCAGTAACAAAAAAATTTCGACACTATTTCTAAAAAAAAATCTCTAAAAATAGCCTTACAATAAAACGGCTAATATTCGTAAAATACTTTATAAATATGTATTAATTCACTAAATTTCACCCGCGGGAAAAAAAAATCGATATTATAAAAATTTGAACAATATTGTTCATATGAACAATATTTACTTGAAAAATTATTTAACAAAAAATTGAGTGAGCTCAAATAAACCTTCAAAAATATGCACATATGCATATAATCCGGGCTCTTATAATAACTATCCAATATACGAACCATCACAATTCTTCCGCGGCCTGGAATGATTCCCATAGAATATAAATGCTAAATCCAAGTTCGATATATCCTTCAAAAGAAAAAGATATTATTCTTTGTATGTAATTCACAAGGCGAATTGATCTTCCCCATCCGGAAACCGCGTCTGAAATTTCCAGTCGAGTTTAGGTATGTTTCAGGTTTTCAGAGACCAAGCAAATAGAATAGACGTCTATATTGTTATGTCTGAAGTCAGTTCTTTTTTTTTAGATTTATTATAGATTGTATATTCAGTTCGGAACCGTCTGGTTTCAGGGATTTTTATTCCGAGACACGTATTTTGATCAATAATCCTGAAAGAAATGTTATATATTCCGTCGAAAGAGCGGTCATCCGATGAAGACCTTTCAGTGCGTCTTAAGATAAAAGAAACAAGAAATATATGCTTGAAAATTTTATTTTTCTTATTTCTGGTTTATTTTATTTTGTGTGTGTGTGTGTGTGTGTGTCCTATTCTCTTACGTATTCTTTTTTTCCTTTACTTTATTCTGTACCCTTTCATACACGTACCCCTCATCCATTTCCTGAGCGAAGTAGTGGTTCGTACACTACTGTATGCAGCAGCTTTGCCTTGTGGCTAAGATAGTGCACTGTATCCATATGTAGCAGCTGCAACGAATGTCTGTTTGCTTCTTTTTTTTCCTCATTTTACAGTTTTTTTTTATCCTTTTTTTTTTTTTACCTTGTTCAGCGGAAACGGAACGATGTTGGTCTGTTTTTTTTTTTTTTTGTTCTTCTGGAATTTATTTATTTTTTTTGTGATCGAAATTCCGAATATACATTCGTTGGTATCAACGAAGAAAAACCGGGACTTTCTCCAAACTGCATTTGAAACGCAGTAGACTCTCTCACGCTAATCCGGCGTTGTATCAGACCAGGGGGGGGGGTGTGCCGGATTTCTCGAAATTTCCAGATTACTGGAAGTTGATGGGGGAAAAAAGTACATTTAGATCAGGGGCCGTTCAAGTATTACGTCGTCATCGATGGGGGGGGGGAGGAGGGGGGTTTCCGATTTGCTGACTTTTGATGACAAGGAGCGAGGGGGGGGGTCGGATAATGCTTACGTCATCAACCACCCTTTATGAAAATATGAGTTAGGATTCAGAGGGGCAGAGCTGATGACGAAATTTTGTTGACGGGGGGGGGGGGGGGGAGGGGGTCAAAAATGGCTCAAAATTTGCTTACGTAATACTTGAACGGCCCCTCATGGGTGTGTGCTCTCAACCTTCAGAACACTGCGGGCCACTTCATTGGTTTGCAAAACGTGTCGCGGGCCACTTAAGCGATCCGTAAATGTGCCGCGTATTATTTGGGTGATTTGTAAATGTGCCGCGTATTATTTGGGTGATCTGTAAGTGTGCCGCGTGTCACTCAAGTGATCTCTGAATATTCTGGAGTTCAATTAAGTGATCTGTTAATGTGCCGGGTGTCGCTTAAACAATCTTGGAAGGTGCTGCGTGCCACTCAGGCGACGTGGAACTGCACCGCGGGTCACGTAAGTCATCAGTAAATGTGCGGCGGGCCTCTTAAATGATCTGGGACTGTGCCGGGGATCATTTAAGTGATCTTTAAATGTGCCGAGAGTCCCTTAAGTGATCTGGAAATGTTCCGCGTGACACTTAAGTGATGTAGGAAATGCACCACGTGTCACTTTATTTATCTGTAAATGTGTCATTTAGTTCACTTTTACAAAATTAGGTTTGAGATCGCAGGTGACATCAGATGACACCCAGGATCGAATTTGGCCCTCGGGCTATGGTTGAACATGTAATAAGGAAATAAGAAAACTTCTGCGCACATACCTGAAGTTTGAGCAGTTGCATGTGTACACGAAACTTCGCGCAACATGCTGAAAAAAAGCACATACATGTTTTATTCTTCTATGCACGCAGAAGACCCACCTAAAAATGCCGGAATACGGGACAGGCCGGACTAGGGCACGGACGGATTATCGAGAGTGTACAGCATGGTTTTCCAAACTTTTTTGTTCCATCGTCCCCTTCTTCAGAAATTTTTCTCTCTCATCGCCCCCAAACTCAAACAAGCCCATAGAATCCAATGGTATAACCGTAGCTTCAACCGCCGTCCTGGACTCTTCCATCGCCCACCAGGGGGCGATATTGCCCACTTCGGGAAACACTGGTCTACAGTATAGTCTTCACGATAGCCACATCAAACTCAAAAACTATCCACTATTAAAATATAAATAAAAATAATTCTTTCACATCAAATTCACACCAAAAAAAGAAAAAAATTCCCTCAATTATATAGTTTTTAACCAATTTTAAATATTTTAAATCTGAATACACACTCGAGAAGAGACCGCGGTAAAAAAAATCTCATTTTTCTCATTAGAATTTTAATTATAGTTCATAAGATAGAGAAATATGCATATCATAGTAAATCCAAAGCATAATCGCGAAGCAGAATACCGCTAACTTTGGCACACAGCAAACCTCGAAAACTCCAAACTAAGATTAATGTCGGTGAATATATTCCTAAATACCCCGAAATTTAATTTATATGTGATGCTAATTAACTGACACCTCCTTAATATCATTCAACATGACGTGAAGAAACACGTTTTCTTTTTAACTTCCAAGGGTTACACGTGCACATTTAGACATCACTGAAGTTATAAATCCTAGCATATATTTAATTATTCTGCGATGCCAGCGCTAATCCTGACAGTATTAATATTTATGTATGAAACAGACTGGAAGAGGAGTAGAATTGTATTTTCTAGGGAACAAATTTCTCCATGACTTCTTGATCGATTCCCAAGTTGGAACATCGTCTCAAACAAATAGCCAACGCTCGTTCCTTTCACCTTTGTACGTATATGATATAAATAAGACCGTGTTATTTCAAGGGTGGGCGAGAGAATTAGTTAAGCAGTGGCGCATAACAAATTGAATATGTCTCCGAGAAATGATCGGGTGAGACAAATAATTCCATAATAACTGGAAATCTATATTTAATGAAAGAAGTAATTTCAGAATTTTTGGAAGAAGTAATTTCAGAATTTTTGGAAGAAATAACTTCATAATAACTAAAAAATTCATTTTTAATGGATGTAATATTTTCAGAATTTTGTGTCCCAGGGACCTCGTTTAGATTTTCAATTTGACCCACAATGTTTGAAAGGTCGAAGACCCCCCCCCCCCTTGTCCTATTGTTTCTAGGCTTCTCCTGTCTCTGGATCCACGCATAATTCGAATTTTGATTATAGTTCATATGATAAACAAATACGCATATCATGGCAAATCCAAAGCACAATCGCGAGGGGCAGAATACCGCTTACTTTGGCACACGGAAACCACGGAAACTCCAAACTAAGATTAATGTCGGTGAATATACTCCCAAATATTGCGAGATTTAATTTATATGTGATGCTAATTAACTAACACCTCCATAATATCATTCAACACGACGTGAAGAGAAATACGGTTTTTTTTTTTAACTTCCAACAGACACTCATGCATATTAGACAGCACTAAAGTAATAAATCCTAGCGTATTTATTATTCTGCGATGCCAGCGCTAATCCTGACAGTATTAATATTTATGTGTGAAACAGACTCTCGAAGAGGAGTGGAATTGTATTTTCTAGGGAACAAAATTCTCCATGACTTCTTGATCGATTTCCAAGTTGGAACATCGTCTCAAACAAATAGCCAACGCTCGTTCCTTTGGCCTTTGTACGCATACGCGTATAAATATATATTAGACCGTGTTATTTTAAGGTTGGGCGAGAGAGAGAGAGAGTTAATTAAGCAGTGTCATATAACCAATCGAATTTGTCTCCAAGAAATGATCCGTAGGGGAAAAGGGTTACAATAGGTGAATGAAATGTATTTCTCGTATGTTTCGATGCTCGAATTTTCTCCCGGGCGTAAAGTAAATTCCAGTTCCAGGAACTGAGAATTACCTTCAGGATAAGGAATTCCCAATAACATTTCCAACCGTACTATAAATGTGTTTCGTAAGGCAATGAATTCCAGTTTTTTTTTTTTTTTTGGTATTGAAATTTTTTTTCGAAGCTATTTCGGTGAAGAGAGAAAATTAAATTTCTTCGCGAAATCGATATAGATTAATTTATTTTCCATTAAAGAAAAATAGGTAAGGAATTGGTGTTTTCTAGCAATTTATGGTGTCGGTGATAGATGAAAGTGGACATATACAGGAAATAACTCGATGTTCCGGAACCGGTTTTCAACTGTTAATCAAATTTTTTATGCATCAATTTATTTATGAATATTTCTGATGTGATTTTATTTTTTAAAAATTGAGCTGTCTGTCGTATTTCAGTTATATTATATCAAGGACTTGTAATATCTAAGCTTTCGGGCAAAATACGTATTTGTATGAGAAAAATGGCCGCGTGATTGACCGCATGATGGACTAGATATTACTAAAAAAAATAGCCTTCAGCACAACATGAATTGTATGATATTTTTAAAGAATTATCCGGATATATCTACTATATCTATATTTATATGTTACTGCCAAAGCCCGAAGTTGGCCACTTTTCGAAGTGGCCAGATCAGTTGACCCGGTCAATATCAGAAATTCGGGCTTTCACCGGCTCTTATACTGTATATCGATCCCTATACCGATCCCTACGATTTCGGGGTCATCGCCGCGTTGGCGTATTTTTTTCTGATAATTACGGCCATTTAAAATTAGCCATAGCTAACTGTAACTATTATGGTTAGCTATAACAACCCTAATGATCAAAGCAATATGAATATCGATATATAATACATATATAGGTATATAAGGATAGACATATAAGGGCCGGTCAAAGTCCAGCGAAAGCCTGAATTTCGGACATTGGTTGGGTCATATTCATTCAAATATATATATATATAGAAGCCTATATATATGTGTGTGTGTGCGTGTGCGTATGTGTGAATGAATGAATATGAATTTTGTAGGAAAATGACATCGTTTGATAAACGTTGTTGAAGCCGGTATTATATTGTAATATGAAATATATAGTTTCTTGCATTGAAAACTCTTGAATATTATAAATGTACACGTATAAAAATGTATTGCACAAGTTTTCATGATGCATTTTTTAAGTATAATTTTGACTAAAAATTTTTCAAATAGTTATTTCAAGTATAAATATTTGATAGTAATACTTAACAGTGAATTTTTAAATTACTTTCAACTTGATAATAATTAAACATAAATAGTTACTAAATAATTAAACATCTTTGATGTACAGAAAACTTAAATGTATTGTATTACACAGTTTAATACATATTTTTTCATTTTATTTCACAGGTATGTTATATGTTCGAACTCCAACACGAGAATCTGCTCTCTCCTTTTTATCTGGGTAAATTTCAGTTATGTTTTTACTCTTTTATTAGTTTCTTCGTAAAATTTAGTAGGTATTCATTGCCTGAATCACTATATTGAAGGAATTTAATCAATAATATATATTTGATTTTGCGAACTATCAATACTATTGGTAATTAGAAAATTCACAAGTATTAAATTCTTATGAAAAAAATAATAATTTGTTTGTAAAATCTCATATCCTTTGACTCTTTAAATTATACTGCTAATCGTCATTTCATTTTAAAGTAATTTTATTACACTTCGATTTTCTTAATAGTTGAATAAATTTCAAAAAATAAAATTGAAAAAAAAATTTTCGTTCGGAAAAGTTTATTAATAATTTATACTCCCAATTAATTCATTATTAATTATCAGAATGCCAATGATAATAAAAAGCGTTTTCAATCAGAAATATAACTCAATCAAAATTTATTTCGTGATGAAATTAAAAATATACTGTATATGAAAAATAAATAATGAATTCTTTTCCATTGCGAGGAAGATTTTTTAAAAATTTAATCTTCAAATATTTAATGATTTCGTCTCATCAATAATTTATAACAAAAAAAATAATATATTCCGAATAAAATAATAAGGGGAGAAATTTATGTTATATTTAATTAATATATATTAGAAAAGGAGGAATCATGTCAATTTCTTTCGGAACTCTTTAATTAATGATGATATTAATATAATTAAAAACAGCCGCGGAATATCGATAAAAAGGAAAAATTGAAAAAAGTAATTTTTTTTTTTCATGCGTCGATGATTGGATCATGATTCCATCACTGAATTCATCGCCTTTCGCAATTTTATAGCCTTTAATAAATCTACAATTTGCTTTGGTATTCTTGTTAACATCGTTTTTATACATAGCAGTGAGCGTGACAAAGCCGATTATGTAAGCAGTATTATAACCATAAGTTTTTGTTTTAAAGGAAAAATAATTTTTTTTGTTTAAGCGTATTATTATCGTAATCCTTTTGTGTCTAAAAAAAAAAACATGCATATACTATTGTTTCGTAGAAATTATTATATTTTTCGATGTATGAAATAACAAACAATGGCTTAGCTATAATTTTTGTAGCTTCGTAAGCAATAAAATCTCTAGATAGTAATTTTTTCCCCGTCGTCAATGGATATTACAATCAAAGATCGTTTCTCTGAAATAATTTTGGAATTAGAAGGAAAATGTGTTACAACCGGTACATACGCAATCTTTTATTGTTATTATTATTATGAAAATTATTATTACTTTTTTTAGTTTGGTTATGCTTGGTTTATGAATGATAATGTGAATGAACTATAATATGTTTAGACTATGTTTGTGTGCTTTCGTGTTAAGGTCCGATTTCAATCCTCAACTTCCGGGTATGGAAAATGTAATAAGGATATAATATTTGTGGAATATAAAACATTATAATTGCGGACGTTCATATTTAGTTTTATTGCTATTGTTTTTTATTAATTGAATATGAATGTTGAAATTCATTCGTTGAAAATTTTTATAATGGCAGTTGCGCGTTTCTCTCTCTCTCTCGTCCGAAAAAAATGGAAAATAATTATTCTGTTTTCAAAAAGAAGCTTTAAACTACTATTTGCTGTATACAGGATGATTCTAAATCCATGGGAGGATTTACAATCATCCAAACTTCAAGAGGTCTTTGAAGTTTGAGACACCTAAGCAAGCATTTTGGTCATAGAATGTGCGGTCGAATCGCAATAGCAAAGGTAGTAAGGGGTGTTTTCGGAAAGTGCACAACAGCACTCAGCAAAAGCGAGTATCACATTTTCCCGACTTGTTTGCTGCGATATGTACTATCAACCATTCGAGGGCGCATATGCACCTTCGGATTAGATTGGAGTTATTTTTTTAGTGCAAGGACCGTCAAGGTTATGATGCGCCAAGCAATGATCAGGCGGCACGATGACTTGTGTAGAATTAGCGTTACCCATGTTGCACCTGAGAGAAAACCTACCACATAACCTGCATCTCGAATGGTTGATTGCACTTATTACAGCAAATCCGTCAGAAAAATATGATACTGTATTCGCTTTTGGTGAAGTTCTGGTGTGCACTCTGCAAAAACACCCGTTACCGCCTTTTCTATTGCTCTTCGATCGCGAATTCTACGATCAAAAATAATTGTTTAGGTGTCTCACCTCACCTCTTAAAGTTTACCCCATGAATTCAGAACCACCATGTATTTTTCCAGGTTTTACATTTTCTCAAATGATAAATTTGAATTTTATTAATTAGGATTTTCTTGATAAACTAATACTGGAAACTTGATTGGTTGCTCCAGCAATATGCATTACATATTAGCACATTTATTGGTATTTTTCTTTCTTTCCTTATTTCTATTCCCATGCATAGAGATTGATTAGACTAAAAGCTCAACCCATTTTTGACCACTCACCCATTCAATGACAAAATTGCACTATTTTTTATATGATTACTGATTACTTGAATGATATATTGATATTGTTAATGATACTTGAACGATATTCTTTAACTTTTCTTGAACTTAATTTCTGAATTTTTTAAGTCATTTTTTTCGAATTCAAACTATTTTTCGTAATTTTTTTCAGTTTCTGGATTGAGTGTTTCGATTAAAGAGTTTTTGATTATTCAGGATGTATAGAGATGAATGAATACACACGAAACTTCGTGTACGAAAATTTAGAAAAAAAACAATGTTTTTTTCTGTTTTTAATGAATTTATTTCTGGTCATGGTCATGAAAAAATATTCAGATCAAAAATCAGGATAAAAAATTTCTAAAAACTCCATTCTTCACAAGCTTAAGAAATAAAATTTCATTGTAAAAAAAAATTAAAAAAAAATTATGACGTTCATTACATCCTTTAATTTCCAAAAAAATGTTCATTTCCTACAGAAATTTTGATGGAAATTGCATAGAAAAATTGTTCTTAACAAGGCGCGTTCGTCGAATATTGGTTAAAGCTGTCCATATAGTTGACTAATATGGATTTTCAATCTTGTCGAATGAGACGTATAATCAGCGCTAATGGCTACTACTACTACTAAACCACACATACATGTCGCCCACATTCCTCTGCGGAATTTCTAACGAATTGATACATGTTGGAATGTGCGTGTATGTGTTGAGAACCTAACGAGTGAAGTATTATTGCGATCTCACATTTAAAAAGTCTCGCCACGGAGATCATCAGCCCTACAACGGTACAATCATTGCACTTCATTCCTAGTTAGAAAAATTGATGGCAGGTGCCAGCACCACACATCACACCAATTGCTGCGAGATTAAATTTGCATAAAAAGAATGTTTAGACTATTGCGCGATGTAACTATGTTTTGTGGTTATTCTTAACCATACAATATAATAATTCGGAGTAAACAATGAAACTTGAAATTTTCTAGTACTTACAACAAATGATGAGATTTATACTGAAGTTATTAAATTCAAGATGGTATTATCACCATTAAGTAACAAAGATTTTTAACAGCTGGCTGATGCGAAAATACAACTGCCCCTGCGGGGAATCGAACCCACGTCCTTTCACTTTCCGGACTAACGCACTAGACTACAGAGGCAACGAATATCTCTATCTTTCCTTGGAGCTCGTGTGCACTGAACAGGACGGTCGGATCTAACCAGCACCTGACCTAACTCAGGCCAAAGCTCACAATTGCTGACTGCCACCAGATGTCGACTTATCCGAGGATGATGTCACTCGCCGCTGTCCATTCAAAGGTTTTAACAGCTGGCTGATGCGAAGATATATTTTGGAAAGAGCGAAAATTCCACTGCCCCTGTGGGGAATCGAACCCACGTCTATTACTATCCGAACCACTATCGATTCCATGACGTGGGTTCTATTCCCCGCAGGGGCAGTTGAATTTTTGCTCTTTCCAAAATATATCTTCGTATCAGGCAGCCGTTAAAAACCTTTGTATGGATAGCGGAGAGTGACATCATCCTCAGAGAAGTACTGATTTATAAAAAAAATTCCATGACTAAAAAATTAATTTTCAAACTCTACAGATTCATGGCCGTCTTAAGAGCATTATGGGACCCCCGGCCAATTGGTTGTCCTGAGTCCTTACCTCGTAAATTCTAGAAATTTCAACCGGATCTCATTTTTGTTAGGCCCCCGGACCACGTGCCCGGGTTGCCCCATGCGTTAAGCCGGCACTGTCTACAGTCCAAATCCGAAGCATTACTTCCCGCATAAAAATAACTGTTCAAAAAAATTTTCCGCAATTTAATACTTCCACGATCCAGATCCTTCAAGTCCATCTACTAAGTATCACTCAAACCCAAGAGGAAACTATATTCCGTTTTTTTTTTTCTCACTCCCCTTTTCGCTCAAGGAAAAACTTCTTTTCTCAACTTTCTCCGAGTCACGCGAATAGTTTTTAATATTTATGTTTCTCATTTAAGTAGTAAAACTATAATAAAAAGATTCACTGACGGAGAAGACGAAAAAACAGGAGAAAAATTTCGAGAAAATGACTCAAAGCATTGAAGATAAAGGGGAGAAAAAAACCCCTACGTAGGAGAAAAGGGTCTTGAAGGGGGAGAAAAAAAACGCTCTTACTTTCTTCTGTTTAATGTAATAATATACAAAAATGAATGCAAAAAAAAACAAAAAAAAATTGCACTCATTTGTTTGGAATTATGATGTTGTTCCTTTGTTTACGCCGAGATGGTTTTTGCGGCGCAAGGGAGGAAGAAAAACTAAGAAAGGAACGACCGCCAGCAATTATTATCCGTGCAGAAATTTTATTTTTCTTCAAGGGATGAGATAATGCTCGTCTCACATGAATAATAAGAAACGAAAAAAATTTATACATATATGTGTGTATAATATACGAAAAACAATGATAAAGAATTAAATTTACTTGCCTTTAACTCCTTTATAAGCGTATAAGCGCCATCTTTTTTTTTTTTGTTTAATCTCCCTCTTCATAAGCACTTTTACCTAAATGTACTCAGCTCTGTATCATATTATGAACAGGGAACGATATTCTTAAACTTAATTTTTCTGAATTTTTAGTCCCTTTTTTTTTTTTTTTTTCTGGAATTTGAACTGATTTTCGTAATTTTTTTTCTGGATTAAGTGCGTTGATTAAAGAGTTTTTAATTATTCAGGATGCATTTTCAAAATGTTCCCGGAATATTTTCTTTCAGGGGGAAAAAAGGATATTAATTTTTTTTTTTTTTCTGAGATGGGATCGAAGATTCTTGTGGGTATGAGCTGAGTCTTCCACTTGTTGCCCGTGAGTACTGCGGTGCTCATTAAATTACCCGGTGGTTTCTCTATGCTTACACCCTGGGAGGTCTTTGTCGATTTTGAATTTCACATCCGATTTAATCATTTAAGTTTTTATGGTGTGAGTTTTAAGATATGAAAGAGTGCTCTCTTTCTTATTGTGGTTTCTAACGGTGCTCGGGTTTCAAGAAAACATACTATAAGTCACAAACAGTTTTTTTTTCTCTCTCTCAACTTATGTCCCCATATTTTTTCTCTCTCAAACACAATGCCCCTCTCATAAATTGCTTCTTAACTCAATGCTAACCAGTTTTCCAACCATATTATCCTTGCAGAATACGTGAGATATGTTTTGTGTTCCCGGGAGCCCTTGTAGCTGAGATACATTCTTTAAATGATACTCATAGGGTTTTCATGAAAGTTACATTTTTAAATGTAACCCTTGAATTGATGCCATTCTTCTAAAGAGTTCTTGAAATTAATTGCTATTTTCACTGCTATTCTTTTAACAGTTATTGTGGAACCATTAGTCTCAGGAACCCCACGGTTTGCTGGAGCCTCGATTGAGAAAAGCTATCCCAAACACATATTCTGTCAAAGTCGTATTAACAATTGAATGTTCATTGTTATGATTGCATGATTTTCAGGCAGATTTGTTTTTAAATTGTGTTGTCAATTTTTTTAGATACGTGACCATATCCAGCGTATAATCAAGGACGGTTTTATAAATTTTTGCGCTGTATTTCAATTAATTACCAATTTGATAAGTGAAGCATCTGGTATTGAATTTTCGTGAATTTATAACTGCCATACTCCGTGAAAATTCGTTTCGACAGACTTGTATAATAGGCAGTTTATTCAAATACTATTGCCGATTCTCATATTCCACTCCGATGGGATGACAATCAGCAAATATGGACAAGGAAATCGAAAGGTATTATTTAACATCACATAAACTAACAAATTCTAATTATTAGTCAGTTTCATTCTGCGATTCCCAGACTCAAAGGTAACGGGATTTTATCAAATGTTCGAATAATGTAATGCACAACCGCGGACACATGATACTGAACGCTCTAGTTAGCTCATAAATATAGAAGAATAATAAATATTCCATCTTATATAGCGTCCAATTTCCGATAAAATTTCCAGAAATAATTAGCTGGTATATTTATATCCTAAATTAACTATAATTCGGTTATTCGTGGAAAGGGGAGGTATGCCGTGAAATTAAGTGGCATAGCCGCTCCGTGCCGTTGCTTAATTGATTAATTACGTATCGATAGCACGCTCGTCATGCCCAAGACCGACCAGAGCAAAATATCGTGGTAATTACTGCCATGGATCTTTTTTGTCGTCATTGAAAGTATCTGAAAGTTCGCATTGTAATACGTCAATGCAGGCATATTTATTTCCCTCATGGCATAAGAATGATAAGCAAAATCTGGGAAATAGTTTCAAGCCGGATGATCATGAACCGTTTCCGTAAATCAAGCTCTGAACATGGTCAAGAAATTCTGAGGTGATGCTGATTCCAGGACAGTGAAATAATGTAGCAGCTGAGACCAATTATTATAATTGTACATTTATTAAAATTTGTGAAACAGTTTCGCAACTTATGATAAAATTTTAATAATTGATAATTATTATCATATGTTGGTGATTAAGTTGCAATTTGTAGTCATTTTACGGATCCAGGATAGATTAATTGGATAATTCGAGTTTCGAATAATCCGAACTTTTTTCCAGTGTCTTCGGATTTCGAATTAATCAAGTTCGACTGTACTAGTTGAATATAATCTGGCTAAAGACACCACCAAGGTACATAATACCGAACGTTATCTATCTCGTAAACATACAAGGATAATATTCCATCTCTTCTTAGCGTTCAATCTCCAATAAAGCTTCCAGAAATATATTAAGCTGGTATACCTAAATTAACTATAACTCGGTTATTCATGGAAGGGTATGCCGTGAAATTAAGTGGCATAGCCGCTCTCCGTGACCTTGCTCCCGATCACGTTGCTTAATTGATTAATTACGTATCGATAGCATGCTCGTCATGTCCAAGACGACCGGAGCAAAATATCGTGTAATTACTACCATGATTGACTACTCTGTATGTATCAGATAGATTATTTCAAAGTTCAGGTAGAAAAAAAAAACAACCACAAAATAACAAAGATAAAAGAGCACCCAAAGCACCTTGCAGTTTTTATCGCGATTTAACACGTTCCATGCAAAATACATAATTACACCGTATTTTTTTTTTTTTTACCTCCGTATTACAAGGCTATACTTATTCCTCCCCCTTATCGTATCGGGAACGGAGGATTTTAGTGAAAATAAATAAATTGTATGTGAAATAAATAATGATGGTTGCCCCCTTGTGACACTTGCCTCGATTTTCACCGCATTCCTGTTAGCAGCCATCAGGGAGAGAGAGAGAGATGGAGTTTGCGAATTCTCACCGTGTATATCCTTTACCTTGCCCTGGAGGTAGTAGTTGCAGTGTTTTCATCATACTTACACACATGCATGTACACACACAGGGCAGCAGCAGCAGCGTTGCTCGGCTGTAATTACGCGCTGGGGAAATGAGTTCCCTTTCAAAACGGGCATCATCATCATCATCATCGTGCTCATCATACATTTCCGAAGAGCATCTATCTATCTATCCATCCTATTCCGAGTTCTTCTCCTTTTCTGTGTGTTGGGATTGCCAACACTACACTCTTCCCTGCCTTAAAAATTACCATTTTTTGTGTGTGTGTGTGTGGGGCTTGTGCGAGTGTAATCACCGAGCTTTTTTGAAATTTTCAGGCTCGTTTTACGGGTTTTTAAAGTTAAGGTTGTTGTTGTTGTTGTGTGGTGCGTACAGTTCGGTATCTGTGAATACTGTGTTTCCATGAATATTATTAATGCTACTACGAGGAGAATAAGAGCAGTAAGGGGGGAAAGAGAGAGAGAGAAATATTCAACTCGTGCTACCAGTTCTTTTTTTGTTGAATGTTGGATGAAATATTAACATAATCACCTTTTTGGCATTCCCCCCCCCTTCACTTTCTTCCGCGTTAGGGTTATAATTCATTTATCTATTATAATTATTATTTTGACATGGGAAAACCTTCAAAGCTCATTTTTGATAAAGCTAAATTGGGATTAAATTTATTTATACTTCTAACTGTCTACGAAAAAGCATTAACTCTTCAACCGGTATTGCAGGTATAATCACTAAATTTAGATATTAAAATCAGATTATAATCATTAAACCCCCTGCAAAATACCATCCTTTTTTCTTTCTTTTTTTAAATAGGCTTTCTTCCGATTTTCAGCAGATGCTAAATAATGGGGGAATAGAAAAATGTGTTCCATTGAGAAGTCAATTTTACGAAATATCTGGGCTTGTCATTGCTAAAACTAAATTTTTTTAAGAAGGCGAGATATATCGTCAATGCCGCTTAGAGGGTTAAATGATGAGGCCGGGAAACTAAGAAAATCAAATACCATATTTTTATTGCGAAAAGTTAATGATCCGAATGTAGTTAAATTATGAAATATAATCAAACTCGATTATAACGAACTCGGTTGAAACGCAGTTTCTGCTAAAAGTTAAATATAGAGTTCCCAGCTGATTCCCAGAGAGCAAGGGTCATCAACGCATGCCCCGCGGGCTGCATGTGGCCATCGAAATTTTTTTTTGCAGTGGTCCACCGACGAAAAGCCTTATATAATTATAGAATTCATAGAAATATTGGGGGCGGAGGGAAACTCAAATCGAAAATATATTCTAGAATTGGTGAAAGAAGTAATTTAAAATCCACTTTAAAAAAAACATTTCGGAACTAATGAGAGAAATAATATCAGAATTGATGAGATTTTTCAGAATCAGGTGAGAAGAAATTTCAGAATTGATCAGAATAAATTTTAGAATTGATCAGAATAAATTTCAGAATTGATCAGAATAAATTTCAGAATTGATCAGAAGAAATTTCAGAATTGATCAGAAGAAATTTCAGAATCGATGAGATATAATTCCAGAATTAATGAAAAAAGAATCTTTCCCAATCCATGAAAATACATAATTAATGAAAAAAATATTTTCAGAATCGCTCAATGAAAATTAGTATTCCGTGAAAAAATAGATTATTCAGATATATACGATTCTTTCAGCCATTTAGGTATAGCCCGATCCAGAATGAGTGCTCATATTGAAATGTGGAAGTATTATGAAACGCAAATACTGTAGTAATCGACGGGGCTGAACCCGCCAATACCAATTTTTAAGTTGGTAATTGTGGTCCTGGAATTGACCTAATAATGAGGGTCTACTGACGTTTTATTTTGGGCTTGAAATTAGTTTAACTTGCATTATAATGCAGTTATTAAAAACTCATAATTAAAGCATTAGAGGGTATTAAATGCAATCAATTTTTCAATTAGTTTTTAGACCCTTTTTAGTTATTTTTCTTTTTCCCATAAATTATAAATCCTTTCTTTCTTTAGTGCCTATTTCAGGCATTGTTAGTGCCTTTTTAACTGCCTATTTTGACCATTTTTTAGTGCCTAAATTTCCGGGCTCTAATAATAACCCACTGTTTTTGTCACTTTTTATGTTACGTGTCGAGTTTTTCGTGATACAGCGTCATCTGTGAGTTTGAATTTCTAACTTTTTTTTTTTTATTATTCATGAAAACGAAAAACAATGTCATGATAAGTATTCCAGCACAAATTTTACTTTTTTATGTCAGATTATTGGTTTTTATTACCAATTTTCAATATATGTGTCATGGACTTATCGTCCGTCTGTGAAATTAAACACAATCATTCACTGTTTATAAAGTTATTTTACTATAGATAAAATATTTACAAATATTTATGCAGACACCGTAAGCCGTGGTCTAATTTAGATTCAATAGGCTTTGAAAACGTCAACCCTGGTTATAATGACGAAATCCCGCAGAATCTTTGATGTCGTTATAACCGAGTGTTACTGAATGCAGTGAGGCTCCTAACGTCATCTCGAAATCAGACGTGTATAGCTTGTGAGTTGATTCCAAAATAACGACGCAAATCAATTTCATTAAGTGGAAAACTGGAGGAATCTGAATTGAAAGCTTCTCATTCGCTCTAAATGAGATTGTCAATCAGGTTAATTAACTTTAAATTCATTCCATATATCCAGAAACTCCCGAGAAAAACACACGCAAGAAGAGGTCTTATTCCATTGGGATAACTCCGCGGAACCACCACCTTCTTGGTGAAGAAGCGCGTTTTTAGCCCCACTTCTGAGGTCTCACCCCTCGAATCGATACAGTTCGATATTTCTACGCGATCGAGAGCAAGAATGCTGATATCGATTAATATTACGAGGATGGCTGCGCCAAGAATCTTGTTTTCTCTCTTGGCTGGCTCCCGTTCATCTCTTTCTTTTTCCTCTTATGGCCTCAGGAATTGATTGCGATCCTCTCTTTTCTCTGTGTGTGTGTGTGTGTGTGTGTGTGTTAGTTTATTTATTTTACTCTAATCCTATTTATAAATCGCATCAATTGAGCTCGTAAACTTTATTCTTGGTTCTCTGGTATTGGTTTTGATTTAATTATTCACCATAGTTTGGATTTTGCCCTCCTCCCTTTAAATCGTATTTGTATTGGGTAAAAGAGCAAAAAACTGGGGAATCGTGAAATACCTCCAGCTTATTAATTAATTGTATGCGGGAAATAATATTTAAGGTAAATAATAACTGGTTTAAATGTTCATGATCGTTGTGTCATAAATGTTGAGAGCCAAAACAAAAGTGATTATATTGCACTATTATTATTTTTTTACCGGGATGCTATAACATTTTAGGGTGCCACGAATGCGCTAGGACGTGCCTGCTCAGATCAGCGTTTTTTTAACATTTATATGCTTGCCTTTCAAATAATACCCCATGTTCTCTGTGGAACCCTTGAAACGACATCAATTTACCAAATATAGTCAAACCTCGTTATAACAAACTTCAAGGAACCGATAATTCAGTTTGCTATATCAAATATGATGAGAGAACATTCCGGGTAATGCACTCGAATTTTCGTTCGGGATGATTGGTTTCGTAACAATCATATTCTCGGGAAAATCCTTAATAACTTCGATATTCATGTTCTAAGAAATATTTGGAATATGATATGCATGTTCTATATGAATCCCTTGAAAAAATATCAATGTTTTACGGAATTTTTAGTAATGTCCATGCTCTATAAGATTCCTTGAAGTAATGCTTGTGGTTTGTGATTCCTTCAACTGTCGTCCACTTTGTAGGAGCCCTTGAAGATAGGACACCCAAGTCCTATAAACCTCCGTACCCATACTCCAGAAAACCATTGAAATAATATTAATGTTGTTCTGTAAGAACATACAAATATAAATACAACGCCACTACAGGAAAAATGCTCAACAAGGTGGCTGAGAAAAGGGTGCCCATAACAAATATGGATGTCATGTATTTCAAAAATATAGCAACCCAATTAAAAATGCAATTACAAACAATATATATATACATGATAAAATATTATAAAATGAATCTTAATATAAGTTCTGTGCGAACACATAATTGTGACAATATAATTTCATTGCTATTTTTAGGGGAGGAAGCCTTACGGATGTCTTGGTGAACCCAAGGGTTCCTAGTATTCCCGGTTTAGAAAAACGCAGTTCTAGATTTTTCTAGGTGTTATTATAATTAAAATTATATTTTGTATGGACGAACCTCGTCAAGACGACGGAACTAGATCATATTTGACATAACTAAATCGCTGTTTTATTATTTAGTGCAAAATACTTTCGGTGTTCCTCGGTTTCGTTTTGACGAAGTTTTCTCCTCGGCACTCTGGGCTGCTACAAGATCGGCTAGGGATGCCGTGGTTATTTCAGATTCTATACTCAGAAGATCCACGACCACCCGGGAAACTGTGATATTTTTAAAATCCTACTGCTAGTATCATAAAAGAGTCGCAAATCATATAAAATAATTAGAAATCTATAGACTGATATTATTTAAAAAAAATTAAAGTATATTGTGCATACCACGAATTATTTTCAGCATTACTTTAATTTTGTGACATGTTTATGCAATGAAGAACTACTACTTAATCACCAGACCATCCGTGACCCCCGCTCCGTTCCCCCAGGGGATATAACTACTATTTAACCTAACATGCGCACCTCATACACATTCCTCTACCGAATTTCTAACTAATTGGTACATGCCGGAATATCAATGTACGTGTTGTGAACCTAACGTGAAGCTTGTTACAGTGTAATGCTTGTTATGTGTAGTGCTGCCAACTGCCATAAAATTTTCAAATTATGGGTTCAGTGTAATTGTTGAATAATTTTACCGTTGTTGGCGTGTTGCTCTCTGGTGCGAGACTTTGTAACGGGGAGATCGGCTCGCATTTGCACCACGAAGCTGGGAACCACGGACAACCAACTTTAGCCGACCACCACTATGCGAGTCCGAACTATGACCACTCAAACACCACCCCGGCACGATGAAGGACTGGACCGAGGTTCTTAGTAAAATTGATTGATTAAATCGATTATTTTTTTATATAGACATCTCAACAGGCTGAGCGCAATTACAGAGGTGGGAAACCACTACGGACATAAATAATACCAATAATCGATTCTCTTATTGTACTTCTGCTATCAAGAGATGTCATCTTGAAAAAAGAGAGATCCGAAGTAGGCATCTGAAACGTACATACCAAAAGCCTTCCGCAATACTGACCTCAAAAAAAATTTCTGTACCCATTCAATATGCACGCTCATCACTGTAGCAATGTGGCCCCCATATCACTAAGCCATACTCAAGTGATGGTATTACTCATACGCTATCATGTCCGAATATGAATTTTAATCCAAGCTTGTCTACCCAAAGGTTAGTGGGTTTACATGGCCGACATTTTTCATTCTGTAACTAATTAAATTTTATTCTAAATAGAAACGACATCCAAAAAACAAAATTCTAAAATTTCAAAGAGTTGAGTAATTACTGATGTAGTAAGTTCTGGAGAATGAAATATTTTTCAAGTTTTTCTGTCTCGGAAACTCAAGATTAATACGTAACGGAATTTATATATTTTTAAATTTTTTTTAAGGAATTTTCGCTATTGACGCGACCAAACCCACGACGACATCGTTATTGGTCGTCGTCGTCATCATCGTTCGTGAACGATATACGATCGCGTGATGTCGAGCGTTTTCAGGCTCATCCACGTCTGTTGTGTTTTCCCGTCTCCTCTTCACCCGAGGATATTTGCATTTTAATTGCTTCTGTCAATCAGTTTGGCTTCTGGAGAATGCAATCATCTTTCATATATAATACACACGGAACACACGCACCGACCTTCGTTTTGAGGAGACGTATCCACAAAGAACACGTAGTAGTTTGTTCGTGTGTGTCTCACTCTCTCTTATATACGCTCCACTCGTTAATCGAATGAAAGGATTATTATTACTGATACCTCATTTACGCGGCCTCATTTTCCTCCGACAGCTTTTGGAGAAATTTCGAGTACAAAAAACTAACGACTGTAAAGAGAGAGAGAGAGATGTATCGTTTAAAATCTACTGATTCGATTTTAAATTCTGTTTTGCGACAGGTAATTTCATTCTTATATATATTCAGGAAAAAAATTCCGGAAAGTGCGGAGGGTACAGCTATACAGTTGGCAGCAGAATATTTAGGGAGTGAAATAAGATTGAAATTCATTGTATAAGAATTGTATCTTGTATTTAATTGCTTATCACAAGCCCAGAGCTTAAATTTCAATCAATTTATGAATATCTGATTATTATACCTTATTTTTAAGCTCCATAAACACATATATGGCTTATTAATACAACAATGGGAACAATTACTTCAAAAATAATTGTTTTGATGGGGAGACTTGATTTTGACAGTGGTTTTTCTGCGGGAAACATTGGTTTCGGAGGCAGTTATCTTGATATAGGAACAATAATTTCGACAAAAATGATTTTGAACGATGATTTTAACAACTACTGTTTTGGGGGAAACAATAATTTCAACAAAATGATTTTGATTAGAAGAGTAATTTCGACAAAAATGATTTTGATGGAAACAATAATTTCGACAAAAATGATTTTGATGAAAACAATGATTTCGAAAGACACTATTCTGACGGGAACTGATTTCGACAAAAAAAAATACTTTTATGGAAAAAAATGTATTTCTCTCAGATGAAAACAATGATTCCGGACAACAATGATTTTGATGACAACAATTCTATTCTAAGCAATATCTAGCAGTATTAAATTTGTTAAATTTCAACAATGAAGCATTATTCTCAGGCTTAAACCGTCAGGTTTTGAACGAGAAATAACCTTAAAAGTAATACCGTTGTTTCCTTATTCCGTGGTTGTTTTTTTTTTTAAAAGGAATGCTTTTCCTGGTTGACCAGATGCTGTGTTGCCAGGCAACGAAGCCCGGACGGGAAAAGCACGTCGGGCATCCGACAGCGATAATGCTGTCACACAGCAGTGCTGAGGCCTCCGACGTTACATTACTAATAGTTCGTTGCACTTTCGGTTCTGGCCACTTTCTCTCCACCGTCCTCAATGTACTGGTGGACAACGACTATGGCTACACATACAGAGAGTATTTCTCTGTGTCCGTCTCTAACAGGAATTTATTGAGCGTAATAGCGAATGTGGAAAAAGAACAATAAAAAAAAAGGGCAAGAAAAAGCAATAAAAAAAAATCTTATATGTTATTTGAAAGTTCACTTCTCAATGGACACTCCGTAGTTCCTTCCTAATTACAGAATGGCTTTATTTATTTACACATGAGAAAAATCTGACAGTTTTTAATACGGTTTTATTGATAGCTGACACACCTTGTGCTTCCTTGTGGACACTATTGGCGTATATGGCGAGAAGTCCTTGCGTAAGTAGAGGAAATATGTTTCTGACAGCCTTACCCCGTTGGGTAATTTGTTTGAATAAAGGTCACGCTGCCTATCATTATTGACCTTAATCCTTGCTTGAGTGCCGTCCTTTAGGGGGAAAGTGGTTTAACCTCTAACATCGCTTCAGCAACCCAGTCTTATATGCCTTTTTTTCCCCTAGTTTTATTGTAATTTTATTGCTGTCTGAAATAAAACTCTTGTGAAAGTGAGAGAGACTTGCTCCCAGGAACTTAGATTTGATTGGCGATTTTCCATGTTTTTCTATTCGTCGTTGTTGTGCAGAATATGTTGGGATAACTGAGTAGAGAGAGTGTGTCAGGTGTTAAACCTACTTTCCAGTGAAATTGACTCATAACCCAAATTTCATCCATGCTTCAGCTTATACTTGCAAATTTTAGGGCTGCCACTATTAGTGAATCAGCCGATGTCGTCCAAAACCTTTGATGATAAGAGAATAATTTTCTGTTAGGTTGGATGACCAGACGTTCTGGTCAGGAGAACCTATTTCAAATGATTTCTGTATCGTCCGGAAGTACAGACGTAACCTTATATGTCAGTAACGGGCTTGTGTCCCCCCCCCCAATATTTACCGACTCATCTCCATAATACCTATAGAAATATTGGGTCTGAGTCTCTCCCCCACAATATCCTTGAGCCCTCCCTACTGTGTTTCCGGGTGATTACATACTAATTTTGCATAATGGAATTTGATGGTAAATTGTGGAAATATTTGGCGGTAATTAGAGAAGGTTTGGTGAAAAATGATTATGCTATGGCGAGTATTGTTCTGATGCCACGACTTCGTCATCCTACTGTTTGATTTCATTCATTCCGAGATGAATATGAATGCACAAGGATGAAATTCAGTGTATGAATTTACATTGTTCCCAAATGACCTGGAAAATCTGGAAACTACAGGGAAAGTCATGGGGAAAATTCTATGAAGGGGGTAAAACTGGGAAAAATATTTTGAAGGATAGATAGATCAATTTGCGAATAATGTCATAAACACATCGGGGATTGCACCAAGTAATGGTGGCGAATATTATGAATAGGTTAAATATATATATTGATTCCGCAATTTCAACAATGGCAACTTGGATGTCACCGAGCGGAGATGACCACAATGGACATGAATGGAGAGGTCTATCGAAGTCGCAAAAGAAGCTTGTAGCAAATGCGGTGGAAAAGTAACTTTCAAAGCAATTTTAAAAAATACAAAAAAATTATTATTATTATTATTTTTGGTAAAATAGTTTTTTTTTCTCTTCTATACTTCGGCCCAAAAATCGGATTTGCAATACAATACAATAATAATTATACAGAACTTTTGGCTACTATGAAATTGGATTTTTAATTTGATTTTCAAATTTCTTAATCTATTCAAAAAATTTATTCGATCGCTGAGATAAACTGTTTTCCGGGCATTTATTATACACATACTGTATGTATACAATAAGTACATTTGTCTATGCATGTTGTACGTCAATCTCGAAAAAAAGGACTATCCAGTCTTACCTCCCTCCCATCTCTCAATGATCTCTCCGGAGTAAGCCCACGTGGCCAGTTGCGATCTTCTCTAATGAGCGCTATTATTATTCTCGGCCATCAAATCGGCTCGGTCCACTGCAGCCCGAATTACTTTATTATAGTATCATGGCTACTACTTTTTATTTAGCTGTATTTTATTAGTAAGAGGGACAGAGAGAGAGAGAGAGAGGAAAAGAGATCAGGCCTCGTTGTTTCCGACCGACCGACCTGTTTTATTATGGCGGTGTGGCCAGCGGATGAAAAAGGGCTTTTTAATCCGAAACGAAGCAACCCCCTGCAGTTGACAACGTCCTGTTTTTGTCAGGGAAAAAGCCGACCGTCGGTACCGAGAAAGCAAAAAAAAAAGAACAGTCGGGATAACAAAAATGGACCGAAAAGCCTATTTTTCCTTTTCATTTCTGGTTTCCTGCGCTTCCGCTCTGTAATAATGGTTTTTTGGTACGTACGGCGTGGATTATATATGTACTGGTACACGTACAAACAAAGCACTTTGCTCTTCCGGTAACTCCTGAATGGTCTCTTTTATTTTTCTCTAGCCATTATTATTATCATGCGAATGGTACTTTATTTATATATAAGAGACTATGATGTATAGGAGGCTATTCCTATTAGTTTCGGTTGTATTATATTTATGAATACATTTTTTTGTACATATACATACAGCGTTGTGGGTGTGGATGGCCGTCGTCCTGGTGTTTGTTCGAATTATGCAGATATAAGACACAAAAGATGTTTAAAAACCGAATTTCTGATAAATGACTGTAAGCGTTTCCGATAATTTTATAATTTAATCAAATTATGTTAGGGGCAGTCAACGTATTTTTTAATATTTAGCGGCCCGGTGTGATCATGGGCCTTCACACTGCAACTAGGCTCATAGGCTACTACTACCACTAAACCAGACATACACCTCATCCACATTCCTCTGCGGAACTTCTAATGAATTGCTACATGTTGGAATGTGTGCGTACGTGTAATGAACCTTAAGTGTAGTTTGTTTCTGTGTAATGTTTGTTATATGTGTATTGCCGCCATCTGCCAACAAGTTTTCTAACTATGCATGAAGTGTAATGGGGCATAGGCTGGAATCTTTGTCCCTTTGGCTTGGCAACTTCAGAGCAGCGATATTCGAATGGCAGACTAAGGATTTACTACTGAACATTTTTGTTTATGTCAGAAGGATAAACTATGTTGCCTTGAACGTTAATGAATGAGTTCGAATTCTATCAGTTTCCCGTACCGGTAATTGTTTTTTTTATCTTCTATACAAATGCAACGCCACAACAGGCAAATTGCCCAACGAGGTGGCTGACTTTAAGAACATCCTGGATCCCCGAGCCATTTTTGGAGGCCCTACCTACTACTGCTACACCACACATGCACCCCCCCCCCGCGAAACCCCCCAACGAACCCCCAACGAATCGGTACATGCGGGAATGTGCGTGTACGTGTAGTGCAACCTGACGTAAAGTTTGTTTCTGTGTAATGCTTGTTATGTGTAGTGCTGTCATCTGCCCCCAGTTTTTCTAACTATGAGTGAAGTGTTATGATTGAACGATTTATCGTTGTAGGACTGTTTCTCTCTGTGGCGAGACTTTTTAACGGGGAGATCGGCTCGCATTTGCGCCTTGAAGTTGGGAACCACAGAAAACCAACTTCAGCCGACCACCACTGTGGGGTTCGAACCCGGATCCTCGCATCACGAGTCCGGCACTATAACCACTCGACCACCACAGCGGCAAATAAAACTAGTCATAATAGCTGGTTATGCCCGGGTTTTCATCAATTACTGGGAGTATTGAAAAAGTGGCAAACCATTATAAAGGCATAAACCGTTATATATAATACTGGCAGCAGTAACCCATTAACGACGACTTTGATTTTTTTAAAAACAAAAAATAATGAGTGGAGCCACTTTATTGCCAAAGAAAAAACTTGTTTTCTGTATATCTTGTAAAAAAACTTAAAATTTAGAATGGCAAATTTTCTTAACAACCGGCGTTAATGGGTTGAAAATAAGGGAAATCATTGTAAAGGCACATATGCATGTCTAAAACGCATTGTTTGAGAACCACGGTAACCATAGTAAACATTCCGAAAGTGACTGTTGGGCCCAGAAACCAT
The DNA here is from genome assembly GCF_987345545.1 of Pholcus phalangioides. Taxonomy (NCBI): domain Eukaryota; kingdom Metazoa; phylum Arthropoda; class Arachnida; order Araneae; family Pholcidae; genus Pholcus; species Pholcus phalangioides. The sequence continues at coordinate 43,564,033 of NW_028301596.1, read as the reverse complement.
TGTTGTCCGACGGTTTTTCCACCCATTTTAGGCTTTTGCCCAGCTCTTACGAACTTTTAAAGTAGCCTATCGTTCAAGTCGGATCCCGTTTGGTATATATGCCAAATTTGGCAACGATTGGTCTAGAATTGTAGATTTGTATAGGGAACAAACATATACATACTTTTTCACATTTATATATAAGATTTATTTTCTGTGCGTGTGTATGTTCTCTATACAAATCTACAATTTTAGATTGATCGTTGTCAAATTCTGCGTATACAATCGAATCCCGTTAAAACGAACTCCAAAAAACCAGACAAATCGTTTCGTTATAACGAGATTTTTCCCTATAATGGCATTCGTTAAAACGAGATTTGACTGCATACCGAACGGGACCGGACATGAACGATAGGCTACTTTAAAAGTTCGTCAGAGCTGGGCAAATGCCCGAAATGGGCAAAAAACTGTCGGGCAACAATGGTTTCTCGGCCTCAACAATCACTTTCGGAATGTTTACTTTGGTTACCGTGGTTCCCTAGCAATGCGCTTCAGACATACATATGCCTTTACAATGGTTTGTCAGTTTTTCAATCCTCTCAGTAATTGAAGAAAACCCGGGTATTATAACTAGTATGAAATATTTATGGTTTCTTTTTTCATTTTGTTTATGAATATGAAATACAGAAAAAGGTTGAAGAACATTAAACCAAGCACCGTATAATTATTCAGACTTTTTTGTGCGCTAATAGGTAATTTTTATCTATTCTCTTACAACTTACATTTCGAAATTATAATGCCCTCGGAATTTCTTTTTTCAGGATAACCTGGTAGTTATCACGATTTTTCCTGGTTTCTCCGTCGCATGATCTGGCCACCCTATTCTAGGCCCGTGCCCGCCCAAGTCCGGTCCCGTACCGTAAATTTGTAAATTTTAACTTCGTGACTTCTTTTTTCCGACGCCAACAGTGCAAAAGAAATTGTAATTAGCGTTTGACTAATTTTTAGATTTTTAATTCAGAATGAGAACACATTTTTAATTGAGAACACTCCTTTTGAATTTCATTTTTTTTCCCTTCAAAATTTCAGTTATTTAAAAAATGAAAAGAAAAATCAATTTTATTTTAAAATTTTTCAAGTCCAACGATAGCATTTTTTGGGCATGTAAAGTATTGGTTCAGGCATCTATATCCTTTTAAGTTACGGGCTTGACTGGACATGTATTTTGGTGATTTTTTCCCTATGCTGCTTCTATTGATGAATAGAAACTTGGCGAAAATTCAGTCTTTTATTCATTCACCAAACACAACGATTTGGCGCAGTGGCTAAACCGCAAAAAAAAAAACACCTTCTTCAAATGCAGTCTACTAGTAATTTTGGTTCATTCTAAGTATACAAAAAGTCGATTCCTAATCACACTCACGTATTTTCCCTTCGAATTGTAACTTGGAATTCCTGCTTAAAGTTCGATTCGACTTCCCAAAGGTGTCAATTTATTCCTAAAAAAAAAACAGGAGGAAAAAATACCGACCGCACTCTGTCCAATAATCGGAAAAGTCTTGAAGATTTGTTTATTACCTTGACTAAATGACTTTCAACTTCCAGAAGAGAGGATGAAAGAAACATACAATAAAAACAACAACAAAAAATTGCAATTGTCTCGGAACATATCACCACAGTCTTGCTTGCTCAATTAGAGGTAGAGTGTTCTCACTCGTCTTACCCTTTTTCCTTCAATTTCGCCGACTGCAATTGCCTAAGATCGTGCCTGTTGTGTACTTTTAGGACTAAAAATATACAAACCAAAAACAAATTCTCTACTTTAGTGTGTTTTGTATTCCTCGTGTGTGCCACTGATTACCTATCATTTGTGTTCGTGGAAAGAAAAGAAAAAAACGCAAATGAAAACGAAAACGTAAGACAAATAGAAGAAGAAGCAACGGGTCCTCCTTTTTTTTTTGTTTTTTGCTGAGAAATTTGCATCCAAAGCCCATTTTTTTGGGGGTTTCTTCTGAGCGAAACTGCTGAAGTTCAGAAGGTTATTGGATGCAGGCGAAAAAAAAAGGGTACCTATTATTATAATGCAAAGCGTGGAGATGCCCTATTACCCCCCTCAAAACGAAAGAGAAAAAAATGAACAAATTTAAATAAGAAACAAAACTAAACGAAATAATTTACTCTCGGTATCTCCAGACGCTTCTCTCTCTCTCATTCCCCTTTGCTTCTTATGTACAGTCTTCTATTATATATACTGCAATGTGTGTATCATAACTTGTGTTTCTGTATACACAAATAAACTATTTTCTTGATACTGATATAGAAATTTGACTTTTTCGCTAGTTTTTTTTAGTTCTTTTGGCTATAAAAACTCCATGGTACGCTGTATTACGTTCGCATATTTTAGAAAGTAGAATTATATATATATTCGCATTTTTTTTTTTATGAATGAGAAACACGTAGTTTTTATTTATGTAAAAATATGCTTACAGATGGCGTTTCTTTGTTTCTTTAATAATAATTCACGAATATGGATATTTATTTTGCATTCACTGAGAATGAAAACAAAAGCTTGTGATGTGACCTCTCACGCTCTGTTTATAATTCGACGGATTTACCAGTTATTGAAGTCTGGTTTTAGTGGTCAAGGATCACTATTCAAAGAGACTTTAGAAGTCTGGTTGAATAGTGGTCCTTGAATTTCTGCTTTTTTTTTTATAAGGCAATATGTCTGCCATTTTTGCTGTATACGTGCACAGTTTTAAAGATTTTAAAATCTGAAAGGATGATCAAATTTTATAATCGTGAAAAATGTAAGCCATGGTGTATTCCTATTTCTAATAAATATTACTGATGAGTCATTGTAGTTAAGAATATCGTCTTTATTTGAATGCAATCGAATGTGATTTCTATACCATGGTGAACTTGTTTCGGTACGTTTTCGAGTGGTGGAAAAACAACATTTACTGGTCTAAACCACCTCCTCTTCTTTATTGAAGGGTACTTTTCCTTCTTTATTGAAGAGGAGGTTCTTTGTCAGAGATTATTCGTACCAATATCTAAAACTGCACCGGAAAATAGGCATGGCAGCCGAATTACACTGCTGTTATACCCTCCCTATTCCCCGAAAATTAACTAGGCAGTTTGTGTGACGTAATCGATCCTTGGGGACGATTCAATTGACCCTTTGGTGAAGCCTGCAAGTGTAGGGTTATCAGTGACCCGGAAAGTCAGGGTAAATGGAAAATTTGTCTTGGGTAGTCAGAGAAAATGTAAAATATTTCGAAAAAGTTGGAGGGAAGTTCTACACGAGGGGAAAAAACTGGGACTCAAAAAACATCTGAAGATTAAAATTTTGAATTACATTTATTTCCTTAGGAATTTTAGTCTCGTAAATTTTCAACATTTAGTCAGGAAAATGATCGATCAGATTTTGCTAGGAACCCTGAACTGACCTTATTCTGAAACTTGTAATAGCCATCTAGCAGCGTTTTAAATATTAGTCCGTAATGCTTAAAATGCTTGTAACTATTGAATCACGTGTTTCTATATCGTTATGGATATACGTTATAATAAATTGCAAGCATGCCAGTCAAATTCAATGGTCAATTTCACCAGGAAATGTTGCGAGGTTTGTTATTGGGAAAGCATCAATACAATAGGGATGTTATGCGGTAGTGGACCTTTGCCTATGACCCTACTCATAGGCAAACAAGGTACCGGATTTTTTGGATCTCGCATTTTTGTTTTTGCAAAATGTCACAGCAAATCATCGATCCATTGGCGAGAAGAATTCAAACAAATGCATTTGTGACATTCAGAATGACTTTTGGACTCGTCACCGTTTGTAGCTGGGTGCGAAGTACCGAGAATATCATCTTTCGTCTTCTTAAACTTAGTTTGTCTAATTATTAGCGATTAATATCAGTCAATGACACGAATGGTTGCTTAAAAACAACCATTTCTTGGACTCATGAATCCCAGGCCACTGCCATACCTATTTTTCAGTGCGATTCATTCACACCTCAAGTTTTATTCATGCTCCTGGTAATACTGTTAAACTAAGACCACTGTTGACACGGGTTAGAGACCAAGTACATTAACTAATGAGTGAACTATAAATAACCTATAACTGAAACTGCTGAGGTTCATTTCCGAGCAAATATCAATTTCCTTCACGTTAGCAAAGCAGCACCAGACATCGCATCCCTTCCCACGAAATGCATGCTAATGATTTCAAGGGTAAGAGAGTGAGAAGACTAGTAATGAATTTCTTTTCGAGATGCGGAATACATTATATTTTTCGGTTTCTAAAGTAGAGAGGTAAGAAGGAGAAGAGATCCTCAAGACACACGCATTTGGCCGTTATTTTCCTTAAAATGATTTGATCAGCCGGAAAAGAGTGGAATCACGAATGAAATACTCTGGCTCGAATAAAACGGAGGAGTAGAAGGTTTAAATAAATAAAAAATATAGAACATTTTCCATCTCTTCGCTGTGTGTGTGTGTTCCTCGTTTGTTTCCATCTTATTCTTAAGACCAACAACCTAAAGCTTAGGAAACTACAGGCCTCCGACCGGCAGCGATCCACATGTACAGTCTTGGTGTAAGTTTTCAGTCTTTGGACGTAGAGAAGGAGGAGGAGGAGAAACACGCATTTATTTCAGTTTTTTTTTTGGTTTTTTTTGCCTCTCTCTCTCTCTGTATAATATAATACATCTCGTTTTTGTTTTCAATGTCGTATACGCAAACTCTAATGGACGAGTTGGAATTGGGAAGAAGAGGAGGAGGACGTTTGTGGAGAATGGTACGGAATCGAAGGGATGCTGAAGAGGATGGATGGATACAGGGAGAGAAAGCTACTACTACTGCTACTGGATGTGCTGTTTCATCCATCTATATTTCTTAGTTGTCTGGAACATGCACGAATTTCTACTCGTTTCCTTGGCCCTTGCTCCGTCTCCTCCTTTCTCCTTAGTTTTCTTGAGTTTTTTTGTTTTTCTTCTGCTGCTTGCCTTTATTTCCCCTCAGTTTGAGTAAAGGAATAACGCTACTGATGCCGTTGTTGTTATGTGTATGTGGGAAAAACAAAAACAAAAAAAGGACTAGCGAGGGATTCCTAACCTCAACTGGGACTTGACGTGAGCGGAAAAGTAGCTCGAATTTTCCTACAGGAGGAAACGCTTCTCAAGAGATGGTGAGAGGATCCTCTCTCTCTCTTCCTGTACGGAAAACTCTAAAAGCTTATTTTTCCAAGTGAGTCACACCACTTCTCCAGAGAAACAATTTTTCTGAAGCAAGTGTAGAGTTTTCGAAGGGGGAAAACGGCAAGATGCATTTACCTACTAGGGATATGTTTAGACTCTTATTCCCGTATCGTGAGTAGCCGTAACACGTATCAGATAACATGGAATTAACTTCGAAATGTATAGGTATTAAGGGGTTTGATATATAGTAGGAATATGAGAAACACATGGAAAATACGAAACTCAACGAATGTTTCCGTATAATTTCTGCGTCTGAATTTCTTCTCCGAATTTTTGTAATATGCTAGTGACACCCTAAATCCTGTGCCGCAGCATAATGGGTGTCCGTGAGATCAATTGAAAGTGTCCTGAGATTTTCGGCGATAGTATTACAGTAATGCCCTAATTTAACAGTTTCCTTTACTTGATGAACGAAGCACTGGGTCTTGTCTGATTCGTTGAATCGGGAATAGTATGATGCTGATCAAATGAGAAGATGACGAGTCTCCTGGACTATAAAATATACGTGCCGAATATATAAGACAGAGACGCGCTCACCAGTACCCGAGGCACGGTATACGGACGGTCATACAGTGCGTCTAACGCGTCTAACGCGTCTAACGCGTCTAACTTCATGGGGGGGGGGGGGTATTTCAATGGTGACTTCACACCAACGACTGTTCAAGAAATTCAATCAATACCAGTGCTTCGTCATCGAAGAAGATAACCAAGGAGCGCTCCTGATTAAATTAATTGGTCATCAAAAAAGATAGCTAAGTTGAAGCTAAGAAAAAGTTTGGATGCTTACACAATATACGGGCAGCCTACGCGTACTACTACTACTACTACTTCACCGTACAATGCAACTCGTACACATTCCTCTGCGAAATTTCTAACGAATCGGTACATGCCGGAATGTGTGTGTTCTGAACATATGCGTGGCCCCTAACGCATTTATCTTGTCATGTTTGTGCTTGTTTCGTGTTGCTGCAATTCGAAGCTTATAGGTACTGCTTCTCATCAGGTCTCTTCGAACGCATCATGACATGCTGGTGTGATATTCACGTAACACCCACCATATTGAATTTTATGCCAAACACCACATTCAGCTTTTGCAAAAAAATAGCTTGCTGGACACCTAATCGACAATTTTTCATTTGATCACACCTAATAGTTGTTAGAAAACTCTAAGCCAGTTTGTCACCGAATTTTAAGGTGCTGCTGAAATGCATCCAGATATGTTCAAAATTATAAAATTCTCAAAGGTGACGCGTTTTTGAAATCCATACGTTAATGCGTTTGTGTTTAAAATGGTAATCAAAATTCAAGGTTATAAATGGTCTTTAAATTAGAACACTTCAAAATGATTCTAGGAAAAATTTTCACAATAAAAACCCGCGTGCAACATATAAACTTATATTTAAGGCTGGAGCTACTGAAATAAGTTGTATTTCGGAGGAGTGGGGAGAAACAGATGGCGGCCATCCGATCCCAACTCACCATTTTACAAAATGTCCACATCTGCCACTGGAAGTAAGAAATCAAATATTTTGAAATTCGAGAGAGAGGGAGGGGAAAAGCTAAAATATAGCTATGTATGCTGAGGTTAAAGTGCAATTTCAGAAGTCTCCCTTCCCACTTATACGATGTATTACGCTACACATATACATCAGAAAACGAGGTTGACCGCAGTAATGATACCTACAGGCGAAAGAGGAGGGAGAAACTCAAATTTCTCCCGGTGCGCTATTGTATAACGGATTAGAATTTCAAAATTTCATAAATCGCAATTGGTTTTGACATCCATATAACATTTATTTCCCCCTCCGCCTCTTTCTCCTCCCATCGTTTCTGAAAATGTCCGAGACAAGGTTTTCTCCCCACCTTCAAAACACAGCAACCATCACGTCCGTATGACTCAAATGTACTTTATCCAAAACTAGACGAGAGAGAGAGCGAGAGTCAGTCTCTGCAGGGATTTAGAGCAAAACGGCAAAGTGGATTTTCGTTTGGCTCCTTCCCCGGGACCTTAATGTGCTTTTGGTGACACGAAGGTGCCAGGGAAAACCGCCATTTATTTTGCAGATCATTAAAGTTTGCTATTTTCCACGGTTAGTAATACTTGATGTACGCGTGTATGCATGCAAAATAGGATGGGATACGATTTCAAAGAATCAGGATGTCGTTCTACTCCCTTGAGAATCTCTCTGTCCTGTAATTCCATTTCTCATTCAAATACTGTTATTATTTCGGAAGCGAAATTCATGCTAATATTCAGAAAGTACGAACTGTTTCCCTGAAATTAGTATGAGCACCAAGTCGTGGTGCTCCGGGTGTTTGGGAAGCCGATAAGATTCTTCATAGGTGGTAAATTAAGAATTGTTAGAGGTTTTCTAAGTTGAAATTCGAGTATTTCAACTGTATCGAAGCAATGATTATGAAAATTAAATTTCAAGTATACCTTCTAGTTATCTCTTGGGTGAAAACGCGTTTTCATTTAAACAGTGTTGCCAATCGAGCAAAAATTGAATTAAAATTTTCAAAATTTTCATAATCTAGCTTCAAACAGAATTTTTTTTTGTTATTGATATTGCAATTACGTATCTTTGTTTTTGTGTAACTTGGTTGGTATTTTTCCAACCAAACGTCGGAAAAAATGTCTATATTTAGGTGGAAATAATCGATTTCACAGCATGGCATGGTCAATTAAGGCTGGTCCACGGACCCATTACGGTCCCTGGAAATTTCTTGCCGGTCCACGAAACATTTCAATAAAAAAAACGGATTCATGTTAGCAGCTGCATAAGCTTAGATTTAATAAATAAAATGGACTAGAAACTGTTTATGTATATATTGTGCCAGTCCGCAAATTATTTCTCCTATTTATATATTGTTTGTCACGTTCACAAATTATTTCTCCTATTTGTTTATTGTTGGTTCGCAAGTTATTTCTCCTGTTTACCTATTTTTTGCCGGTCTGGGGTCATTCAAGTATTACGTCAGCATCGAGGAGGGGGGGGGGTTCGAATTTGCTGACTTTTGATGACAAGGGGGGAGGGGGGTTTGACGGTTGCTTATATCATCAACCACCCCTTTTTGAAGATATGAGCTATTCTAGGCTGCTGACGAAATTTTGCTGACGGGGTAAGGGAGGTCAGTGTTTTGCTGACGGGGGGGGGGGGGGGGTAAGACAAAAATGGCTGATAATCTGCTTACGTAATACTTGAATGGCCCCTCTGCAAATTATTTCTCTCTCTTATCATTTTATCTACTTTTGTCGGCCCGCTAAATTTTCAAACTATTTTCACCGGTTCGCAGTTGCAAAAAGGTTGAAGAACATTGGTATACAGTGCGTAAAGTCGCATTCTTATACACCATGTATGCCCAATCCATAGCAAATGCTAAATGTGGTTCTCAGAGTCTCTAACTTCCTGACTAGGTGTGTCACTCTGTCACATGCACTCAGTCACCGGGTCACGCACTTACTAACTAGGTCCTCCCTTACTCTAGTTTTCTCTCTCACCAAGACTAACCATACTGTATCATTTACTGATTCACTCACTCGGTCATTCCTCGCTCACTTTCTGGCTGGCTGACTCGAGTCGAACTATTGTCGGTGAATTTTAAGTCGATGAATTGTTGGTCAGTGAATTTTCGTAGCGGTGAATTATTGTCGGTGAATTTTCCGTAAACCCCTTTACATCAGTAATACCTCAGCGATTATTCCGCTTAGAAAATATATAATTGTTTTTGTTAGGCTTAAGAAAAAGACACGACAAATACTTTATAATTGAAAGTCCGAGGACAGATGGACCGTATAAAAAAAAAAATCAAACTTTGCTATCGCAGTACATACACGGCTGTCAATAAAATTAACGACATGTCTAAAATGATCACGTTATTTGGATACTTTTCTTCAAACGGAAAGTACGTTTCTATCACCAACGACTCAAAAAAGATAAAAGTGAGTAAGAGGGATAAGACTTTACACCCCGTATAATGTTCACGTCCATGACACTTCACCAATGATTGATTATACACCCTATATAGATGCATATAAATGTTATTCCGCCGTTTTCATATCTGTACACAGCACCTAAAGCATTGAAATCCCAACTCTGTCCTTGTAATGCTTGTTTTCCTCTCATGTCCAAGCTCCCACCATTGAACGGCTTCAAAGTAAAAACAAGGAAAACATGTAGGTTTATGAATTAATTTATGAATGAATGCCTAGTGAATAGGTAATTACGCGCGTTCAGGTGCGAATAAATCCATTCTGAAGGAACGCCTTTTGACACTACTATCTCTACCAGCCATTTGTTTTGTTTGGTTTTCAATATAAATTTATTCCGTTTTTTCTCTCTCTCTTTTTTTATAAATGCGTGCGAGGACATCAGCTGTTGAATCTGATTTTCAACACCAACACGACCATTAGCTTCTTTTTTTTGTTTTTAGAAAACATCAAAAGTGACGATCTTGAAGCCATCGCGTCACGCTTTAGGTTAATGTTGTGGCACGGAAGGAGCCGTTAAAGCCACTGGCCCCACCCAATTACATTGAACTAGTTTGTTCTTTCCCCCCCCCCTCAGATGTGAAACACGCGTGCTTATGTTTTATAGATGGATCCCCCCCCCCCACACACACACTTCGCAAATGCGCGTTTGCGTGCGTTGGCTTCAGGGCATAACTCGCTCGCCGTCGGTATTTCCGAACGATCTTTGGTACTTTTAATGGCAGAGAAGGAATAGAATCATGAGAAGAAGAAAAAATGGTGAAAATAGTTCTTCACAGAATGGCCGTAGGTTATCCAGTGGCCCTTTATAAGATTCCTGTTAAAGACCCGAAAGGCATTGGTGTAATTGATGAATCCGCTTCGGATTGATCCATTTGGAATAAGTCCTTTTTTATGAAATTATGGTTGAGCGTGTCTTTGGTTTTTTTTTTCTTTTCCATCGTAATTGATACCTTTCGCATTGCTTGGTACTTACATAGCCGCGAAAGATTATCGTATGTATCAGTGGTGTTGGTAAGAAATGGTGCTCCGGCACGGTTACGTCTCGTAACGGGGGCAATGGATGAAATTGGCGAGAGTCGATACAGCCCCGGCCGAGCTCGGATTGAAAGAAATTATAAACTATTATTTTTGTACCTGAACGGTAATATTCCATAAAAGTAATTAATGAATAGGATGTCCTATATATATCACACAATCGAGGATGGCACTAGCACGAGAGTACTCAAATTTTGGAGAGTGCGGGCGACTTCATGGGTTTGGAAACATGTCGCGGGCCACTTGAGTTATCTGGAAATATGTCGTGAGTCACTCAATTGATCTGAAAGTAAGCTGCCAGTCACTCAATTGATCTGAAAGTAAGCTGCCAGTCACTCAATTGATCTGAAAGTAAGCTGCCAGTCACTCAATTGATCTGAAAGTAAGCTGCCAGTCACTTGAATGATCTGGAAATGTCCCGCTGGCCACTTGAGTTGTCTGGAAATGTGTCGCGAGCCACTCAGTTGATCTGGAAATGTGTCGCGAGTCATTCAAATGATCTGGAAGCGTACTGCGGGCCACTCGAATGATTTGAAGATGTGCCGCCAGCCATCCGCAAATGCGCCAATACCCATTAAAGTGAACTGGAAGTGCTATATGGGGAGTTGAATATTTATATTCGTAGTTATAAAGCGTTGAATTATGTACATATCCATGATTAAAATAAAGATAACTAACGAATTTACGTAAACGTCATTAAAAATACTGGATATTTTTATCAAAAAGACAGGAAAAGACAAAAATGCGAAAAACACAGAAAATACTGCGCAAATGCTGAAATTATAATTCAAAAACTTCACAATAAGCATGTCAATGGATATTGATGGTTTACAGCGACCTTAATCTAGTCTAACCCTGAGAATAAATAACAATGGCATCTTATTCATGAGAGAAATTATCATGGCTATGAATGACCAACTCGAAAAAAAAAGTGGTGAATATCTACAATCATAATCTCTTACTAGAGTCAATTTAATAATCATATAATTCAATAATTTAATAATTATGAATACTCATAATATAATTGGAGGTATAAAGTTGACGCTCAAAATAACAAACAGTTTTTGGCTCCAAACACTTGTTTGTAGCCCCCTCTTCAGTGGAAAAAGTCTGTTATAGCCGCAGACCATTCGATATAATTCCATCATCAATACACTCCGCTTAACTATCGTAATCGTACTACCATCATCATTATGAAATATCTTCCACTGCCATCATTATCACACCTAGGTTTTCATTCAACCACGTGTTTTTGTTCGAGCGAGTAGTCTGCGCTATAACACGACTTTTATAGCGCACTGAAGCAGGACGCTATATTAGCCTCGAAACAGCTGCTTGGTGTTAAAAATTATGTAGTATTTTGGACGTCGTGGACTTTCATCTGCATTACCTTACTGTGCTCAAAGGGTATTTTTATTGATACTCATGATATTCTCGTAAAATATGGAAAAATAAAAATCAATCATCTTTCATATTTCCGGCATAAAATATGTATTTCCACACATTCTCGATTCGATTTCTGGATCATGAGGTTGATTGATCACAGTCTAGATTTCCAGAAAATTCACATCAATAACAATTTAAATAGTCAAAGATGGTTTTGTTTTCCCCCGCGTTCAAGCCGTGAACATTCACACAGTTAATACCTCCTTATGCTATTGTTTCAGTGGCGTAAGCGCCAAGAAACACGGTCAAAGACAGGAAAAAAAAAATTATTTCTCTTGTCTTTGCCATCTTCGGGAACAAATAGACGGGGTTTTCTCTCTCTCTCTCTCTCTCTCGCCATGGGTTTCGAAATCTGTTCTCAGGCATCATTGATGAATGGCTCGGTCTTTCTTTGTTGCTTTCTTTCATTGTTCTTCATTCTTGGTTTTCGTCCCGTTGTTTACTTTAACTGGCTCTTCGTTATCTGGCTTTTTCTCTTTCTTGGACTGCCGTCACTGATTTTTTGTGATGACTCTACGGGTTATATATATTGCTCGGTACAAAATGTGACAACCGATCGTGCGAAAAAACAAAAGTCCTCTTTCAGTAGAAGTTAACGAACTGAATCTTAAGAGAAACGGCTCAAATGGTTTCTTTGTGTTCCTCGTGTTTTCTCACATTTTGCCGGAGAAACGGCAAAAAAAAAGTTTGCTGAACTTTTCGAAGAAATCAGTTGAATACACAAGAAGAGAGTATCGGAGCCATATTTACTCTTATCTTTTTTTAACTCTCTCTCTTTGTCTCTCCCATCCTAAGAACATTCGACGAACGGAACGAAGTTATTAATTATCCTAATATTTGATGAAGTAATTGTGAAATCAGTTGTGAGAAATATCGTAAATGTTGTATAATATTATTTCGGTCAAAAATGCTTTCACAACCGACAATAAAGAGTTCACGAATTTTTAAGAATGTTGTTTCTTATTCTTGATCGAAATGTCAGCCAAAATTGAGTTAAGGGTCTTAATACTTTCAAGTTCCATATTTTTGTTGTTAGAACCGAAGAAAAATTCTTAAAATTTAAACATCAATAAAAATTTATGATTTTATCATATTTTGTAAATGATAAAATTCGCCGTATTTACGCCATGCGTACGAGGTACGTGTACTGTTGAGTAAGTAGTTATATATATGTTACGGTAGAAGTGATAAATCGGTTATTATACATACTTAATAATCGTCTTGGTAAGTTTGATAAATTTATCACTTTTACCAGCGAATATGCGTGATACCCAACCGTCGTTGGTGCCTCGATCCCGATATAATAATGACAAATTTTACGATTATGCCCGGATATAATGATACATGTATGAATTATCATGTATAGTATGTCATATAATACGATTTATCATATTTATCAACGACGCGGCTCTTGAGTATTATGCATAATCGCCGGTAAAAATGATTAATTTAGAGAAATTTATCAAACCTACCAAAATGCTCGACGATTATGCATAATAACCGATCAGCATGCATAATAACCAGATTTATCACATTTACCCTAACATATAATGAATACTTCCTTTGCAATTTTTGAATTCTTTTGCGAAACTATTTCTGATTGACCTTGAATTTTAATCGTACTAATGAATAATTTTCTTTTGAAATATGATTTAATACGTAGTTGAATTCCCGTTTTAAGTTTCCGCACTTTCGCCGGATTGAATGTATAGAATTATACTGAAAACAGTTGTGTGACTGTAAGAGTTAGAACCATCGTAGAGACAAATTTCAAGAATCTCGAAATTTAAAAAGCCATAAAAAATCTTGAAATTTGAAAATCATAGAAAAATCTTTGAATTTGAAAATCATAGAAAAATCTTTGAATTTAAAAGTCAAAGAAAATTTAAAGTTTCTTGAAATTTTAGAGTCGTGCAAAACCTCTCAAAATTTAAAGAATTTCCCTTTCAACCCCAATCAGACGGTTAAAAAACCTTGACACTTGTAAAAATCATAGAAGAATCTTGATATCTGGGAAGGTCTTTGTCTCAATCGATCTAAGATGTAAAGAACCTTCTAGAAGAATCTTAAGATTCATATTAATTCTAGAAATATTGTGAAATTTACATAAATTCTAGAAATATTGTGAAATTTACATAAATTCTAGAAATATTGTGAAATTTACATAAATTCTAGAAATATTGTGAAATTTACATAAATTCTAGGAATATTACAAAATTTACATAAATTCTAGGAATATTACAAAATTTACATAAATTCTAGGAATATTACAAAATTTACATAAATTCTGAAAATTTGAAAATTTTCATGAGTTCTAGAAATATTCTAAATTTCACAAAAATTTTCATGAGTTCTAGAAATATTCTAAATTTCACAAAAATTTTGAAAAATCTTGAGTCGTATAAATTTTAGAAAAATTCTAAAATTCACATTGAATTCTTAAAATATTCTAAAATTCACATTGAATTCTTGGAATATTCTAAAATTCACATTGAATTCTTGGAATATTCTAAAATTCACATTGAATTCATGAAATATTCTAAAATTTACATAAATTCTAAAAATATTCTAAAATTCACATAAATTTTTTAGAAAATCTTGAAATTCACATGAATTATAAAAATATCTTGAGATTAATATTCTTGAAATATGAAGAAACCTTCAAAATACTTGAGAAGTAACAAAAAACGGATAGTTTTATTTGTTTAGCGCATAGTTTCCCAACCTTTTTTGTCCCATTGCCCCCTTCTTCAGAAATTTTTTTCTCCCATCGCCCCCCAACGCAATCTAACACATTGGTTCCTACGTTACACCCGTAGCTCCTACTGCCCCCCTGAAACATTATATCGCCCCCCAGTGGACATTAACGCCCACATTGGGAATCACTGGTTTAGCGTATCATCACTCCAACCCAACCAATGTGCCACGGCTCTCTAGGAGTGCCACTTAGGTATAGCAATCTATATACTATATAAGGAATCGGTTATATAACTGTAATCTTAGTGCCTGGAGATGTGCCGCTAGATAATCTTCCCCCCCCCCCAAAGGGGTGCTGCGAAAAGTAAAACTATTGGAAACCTCTTGCCCAACTTGTCAGACATTTGAAAGAATCTAAAGATTTAGAAGAATCTGTCTAAGAGAAGATTCTTCATTCATGACCTGGGACAACATTCTTTACACAGTGATGCAAATCGTTCTGCTTTTGAGACTCTTAAGAAAACTACACACACACACGAACAATCTCAGATATATATATTTTTTTAATCGAAAGACCAACATGACTTTCTTTGAGGTGTCAATCGAAGACGAAGGTAAAAACTGATTATTCTGGAAGGAAAATAAATTCTTTTCCCTCCAAGATTTCAAAAATTGCATTCTCACCTATTGATTCTTGAACTTTCTTTGGAAGATTCTACTATCATCTTAACTACGATTACAGCGTTTCCTTTATTTATCGTAAGCGCAAAAAAAATGTCTCCTTTTTCATATTTTGGGCAATTTTTGTGTCGAGTCTTTTGTGTCCAGTAAGGTTAAAGACCTCATTTCTATTATATGTAAGAAAGTACAAAAAATTCTTTCAGTATTTAATTTCTTTACCTTAACTTTCTTTTTCTTAAGAATGAACGGGGGGACGCCATTTTTTGTTTCTTTTCTCACACGCTCCGTTTACTTTGCGCTCACAAATTTTCTATATTTTTCTCTTGTACATACACTGTATTTGATTTTTCATCTCCCTTTTTTTCTTCCCGGGCTTCAATATACAAAAGAATATAATTTTTAGTCTTTTCTTCTACTGAAAAGCTTAGCTTTATTTCTGGATTTTATTTCCTTAAGAAAAAGACTCAAATATATTTTTTTTAAGGAACGAAACTAGAAGGCAATAAAGGAAACAAAATACATTTAAGGAAACAGAGACCATATATATATATATATATATATATATATATATATATATTTCTTTTTTGTGTGTTCAAAAATTTATAGCTGTAATAAAATGTTTGTTAAGTTTTTAGTAAAAACTAATTTCGTTCGTTTTTATGAAATAATATTTCAATGATTTTAAAGTGATTTATGAGTATTTATTGTTGGGGATGAAATTGCAAAGAAATGCTATTATTTTAATTTAAATAATAGCAAAATTTAAATTCTAAAATAATGAAATTTTAACAACTTGACGTAATTCATTCAATTTTCTTGGTAGAATCAGACTTTTTTTTGAATTCGTAATAGAGTATCATTGATCTAAAATTCTACGTGGTTTGTAAATGCGTACAATATTCAGTTGTTGCCATTGAGTACAAAATACCAAATTATTTGTAAGGTACAAGGGGGTTGAACGTCCATGACATATTTTAAGAATCAATAGGAAGAAAGCAATTAATTTACATAAACAAAGTGCATAGTTTCCACTAAAATGTAATTATCATGGCGTAGAGTACTTTTTTTTTTTGATGTGGTAGGTTTACGAAATGCAAATCGTAATAAAACTTCACGTTGCAGTGTTTGCGTCGCATTTCACGTCTTAAAAGCCGAGTTTTTCAAGGTACAGTGCCATCTGTGAGTGACATTTTGAACTTTTACTATTATTTATCAAAAAAAAAAACTACACCATGGTAAGTATTTTAGTTGAAACCGTTTGCAAATTTAGGTTACAAATGAAAAAAATAACGATTTTAATTATCTGAAATTTACCTTTTCTAAATTTCTTTATAGATTATAAATTTGGTGAATCATAGATTTGGTGTTAAATAATCTTTCTTTTTTCGTTTTATAGGTAAGATATTTGAAGATTTCCTGTTTATTTCCCCAGTGGTAGTCGAGATAATCATGGATCAGGTAAATTTCTAATCTAAACAATCCCGGTGTACTCATGTACAATTTAACATTCACGGCACTCGCTATGTATACAGAATTATACATGATATATAATTGGACTGAATTCTGTGTCATAACTTATGGAAACTATACATGTATGGTAACCGAAGCCAAGCCGAAGGTTATCTCTAACGATTAAATAGAGTTAATGCTGTTCATTAGTTGCGTTTTAACGTTGAAACAGAATATCTCTTCGTGCTTACATATCTTATTTATGATGCAAATACCGTATATGATCCAGATTTCCATTCCGTATGTACGCTGAGACACATGAGCGATCCTAAAGTACACGATTGGAATGAAAAGGATCAAAGCGTGGTTCATTTTGGAAGATTTAGCTAATAACAGTAATACACAGGGCTACCAGACGTCTCGTTTTCACAGGTTGTCTTACATCAAATTACCTGTATTGATGTGCCGGTCAATTTCCGAGTTGTCTCGCGAGAACACAATTTGATAAGGCCCATAGAGTTGGCGTAAAAGAATCAACCTATTAACTTGAAAAATATGCACTTGTTGTGGTGTAGGGTTTTTTAAATATAAATTATGAAAAATTGTTCAAATTTTCACTCACAGATGGCGCTAAATCACGAAAAACTCTATATACTTGACATAAAATCCGTCGTAAATAGTTCATACTTTTTCTCGTTTTTGGAGGGTTTAATGTTTATTACGATTCGCTTTATTTAAAACCGCCACATTTGAATGTGAGCACCCTCTGTAGTTCCGGTTCAGGCTACAGTTCGATATTTGCGGATTCAGTTCCATTGTGCTTAGCAACTAGCTGCAACCAAGAACGCCAAAATGCAAAGCATCTGATTTCTGGATCTGGAAAAATAAGGCTTTGCAAATAAATTTGGTCTGTTGCACCGCCCATACAAGTGTAGGTACACTATTTCCCTTTACTCTGTGCTCCTTTTATGTGTAATGTAGAACTTTTTTGTGATACAGCGCCATCTGTGAGTGAAATTTTAAACTTTTTCAAATCTATGAAAAAAAAATAACTACGCAATGATGAATGTTTTTTTGCAAACCACATTGCCTTTAATGATCAATTATATCTATTAATTTCTGAAGCGTGTCATGGACTATTCGCTTAACCTGTATTTCATTCGTAGAACGTGTAGTAAAATAAATAATATATGGCAGTAATCTATCTTAGTTTAGTTGTATTGAAATCTGTTCCCTCTGATTGTATATAGTTACAGTATTTTAAATTCTTGCTTTTCAGTGTATATCAGATCAGAGATTACAAAAAATATACCTTGAGCATTTGATGTTGAAAGTTTAAAAAGTTTCTTGGCAGTCTACCCAATCTCTAGCTGCAGTACTTGCAGAGCAATCATGTACACCGCGATATACTAATTGGAAATCATTGCATCTAATTACTACTATCAATATGATTTATCCTGAAACTGCATTGCATCCCAAGCTAATATCGTGGTACACCGCCTGAGAATCACTGTGATAGCACTGTAAAGAGGGATTAATTTCATGTCATATTACTTTAAATAGGTGAATTTCTTATTTTTACATTCTACTTTGATGTTTCTCCAACAAATCTACACCCCTGTAGCACAACGATACCGTTAGGATATCGTGCCGATACCAGTCCGACATCGAAACGTCGAATGAATACCGAATGTCGGAAATTTTTACGTGTTCGATATCGAAGGGTATAGTAAAAATGTATTTACTCAAACTCCGAAATATCTTCTTTTTTCTCTAAAATAGCTTTACTCTAATTTTTACAGCATTTCGTTTCGAAGGAGAATATCTTGTACGATAATTGGTCCCTTTTGAAATAGTCCAAATTTCTCGATGTCGGACTACGTCGACAAATGTATGCAATTTCTACGTCGAGCGATATCGGTAAAAACGTCGAACGGTATCGGAATCTGTACGTCGGTCTATATCTGTGTGCTACCGGAGCAACCTACATTCTTCCCGCGAAAAACATTTATAAATATTATTCAAACAAGAGAGAACCTAATTAAAAACATTGACGTAGTTTCCCCGAGAATTACCGCTATAAAAATGACTGCATGAGCTTTTTATATTTTTCTTAGTAGCCAATGGCCTTTCACCATAGTCTCATTTTGAGTGGGCGAATCGATACGGATCAAATGACCAACGTAGAGAGGAAAATAAATATTAAAACTTCATAGGAAAATACTATCCCTATAACATTTGAAAAATAAAATCTTAGTTTTTCATACGATAAGATTACTTTTTCTTCCTCCAATTTTCACCGAAAAGGTTTTCCGTCAACTATTTTAAGAATTAGCAGCATAACAAAAAAGAAAATCACCTAATGGAAAACTTTCTTTTCTGCGGTTAGTTTTTTGGGTGGTTACACATTTTAACGACCGGTTTTAGTTTGAACAGAGACTTCCTTCCTGATGCTTGACCAACATTTCAGCTGAGCAAACTCTCTTTCATATCAACAAGAAATATACACACTGAGTGTATCGTATCCCATTTTTCAAGCATTTTCCTGAACGACGCAGAGAAAGAACGACGATTTCTCTGTAATTTATTGAAATATTCTAGTCATTCGATTAATGTCTTCAATAATTAAGTTTTATTGTTCGACATTTTTTTGGAATTCGTAAATTTGTTGAGTGTGGTTTTCCTAATTCAATTTGAGAAGGAAAAATATATACAGTGTGTCGTGTAAGTGCTGATGCGCTCTTTATCTGATCAACCACCCGTTTCAAACGTATGACTCCAATTTGAAAAAGATGCTCAAAATACGTTTAAAAATGACCTTGTACCAGTTTTGAGAGTGAAAATACAGTGTGTAGCAAAATGAAAAATCTAAATTTTAATACCGTTTTTTTTGGCCTCTAACTTACAATTTGGAAGTTGTTGCATGTATCGCCTGAGGGAAACAGAAAGAATTCCGTTTCTAATTTCCAAGTCCAATATTCGCCAAGATATTTGAGTTCTAAAAATTGCAGAAAAGTTATGAAAAAACAGCAAAAACGAACGGACAACGCTTTTCTTTCCCCCCCCCCAAGCCCTTTATGCTGTCCTTTCCCAACTTTCCTCCGATTTTTCAATTCGTATATATCTCTGGGAATATTTCAGTTAAAAACACACGATCTCTTTTGTTGAACTTAGAAAAGATAGGGAAACAATTTTCTAATTAGAAATTAGAGGACAAAGGGGGACGGTATAAACATTTATATTTTTTTATTTTCTGAGACGATACTACTACTATTGAACAACACACACACCATCACCACGTACACATTCCTCTGCAGAATTTCTAATGAATTGGTACCTGTTGGAATGTGCGTGTACGTCAGGGCTGTCGTTTCAACTTTTCCAGAAAGGGGGGGGGGGGACAAAGAACATGTACTCAATGTATGTATATTTATACATATATCTCACTTTTAGTGTATTTTCTATAGCGGGGGGGGGGGTGCAACGGCACTCCTGACTCCCCGAATGACAGGCCTGGTGTACGTGTTGTGAACATAACGTGAAGTTTGTAAAAGTGCAATGCTTGTTATGTGTGCTGCCTCTTTCATCAATTTTTCTAACTATGAAAGAAGATCAATGGGTGAATATTAGTACCGTTGTAGGCCTGTTGCTCTCAGTGGCGAGATTTTTTAAAGGGGGGATCGATTCGCATTCACTCCCCGAAGTTGGGAACCATTTTGTGACACTGTATTTTCACTCTCAAAACTGGTGGAGAGTATTTTTTCAAAGCATTTTGAGCATTTTTTAAATTGAAACCACACCTCTACGACAAATGGTTGATGAGATTAGGGCCGCATTAGCACTTTTAGGCCACCCTGTATAGTATGATTTACAATTTTTTTTCCCTGCATTACAAGTAGCGGACACGTAGTAATTAGTTATACAGGCTGCCCCAAACTGTTTGCACAGCAAATATCTCTGCAATCGTTGACTTTAGAAACAAACTTTCAATTAAAAAAAAAATTCGAGTGACGAAAAAATAGTTTGGAGTTAATTAAAAAATCTCAAAATTTGTTTGAGGGTCTTATACATAAAAAAAATTATTTAACTCTTTATACAGCCTCTGTGTAAAGCAACTTCCAATTATTGGAATGCAGATCCTGGTCTTTTTCCTTTTTCTTTTTCGGCCGTTCATCTCCCAGGCTCTATCAAAAAATGCCAACTTTAGCTATTGGTCCGGTTAAGTGAGGGGCTGAGTGGTGTCGATGCTTTATTATCTATGATTTAGGGGATGAATATATCTATTATTATCAACGTGAGAAACAAAACAAAATATTACATAATAAATTATAAACAAATAAACACACACAGCACAGTTCTGTCAGCCAAGTCCTCTGCTTTTTTAAACGTGTGAGGCTGACTGTTGTTTCAGCCACAGTCTCTCTGATCGCCTTGGGATCGTCTTCTCTCTAAAAAGTCATTTGCAAAAAAAAAAAATCATATTTTTAAATAGAATATTTATCGAGATACCAAATATATAAAATGACTGTTTTGGCAACCTATCACTTTGCTGACGAGTTTTGATCGCTTAAAACTTGCCTTATTTTGGGACTAGACGCAGAATGAACTCAATCATTTTATTTATTTTTTATTCGCAATAAATACATTAGTGGCAATTATGGAATTTTAACAACTTTGAATTTAATTTACGTTTCGCAATCCGTGAAACACGCCCTCAATCATTGGCAATAAAAATGCTGAAAATTTTCAAAAAGTCAAAGTACTCTGCATGCCCGTTAATATTGCACTTAAAAATTTCAATTTTTTTGCAAATGACTTCTCAGAGCCGTATTTGAATTTTCGAAGTTAATCGGCTCGCATTCACGCCTCGAAGTTGAGAGCCATAAAAAAAAAATTTAGCCGACCACCAGAGTCTGGGAATCACTGGATAGGCAATCATCAATATCAGCAGTGACGCCTTTGACAAAAGCTTCTCCTAGGAGCCGCAACGCACACTTTGAGAAACACTAGGATGAAATAAGGAACCTTTAGGCCAATAAAGAACTAAATGTTGTTGATAATGGCTTTTTCTCACAATTATCATTTAAATCGAACAAAATTCGGTCGAAAATTATTTACATCATTTCTTTAATCGATAAATTGATGTATGTACACATTCTCAGCCCATGCGTATCTTTGAATACACTCATTAGAAATTCATTCTATTTATTACCGATATACGGGAGTTTCACTTTATCATTGAAATATTGTGCATTTTCTGGTAGCAAATACATTTCTGACATGCATTTCCAGAGAATTAAGTTTTGAATAAAGTATGCGTGCTGTATAGTCTATGTCATAGTTAAATAGTAATTCAGCCTGGTGGTTTCAGATCTCAAGAACATGAACAGAAACGATGTGCGAACACAAGGAAACTCGATAATTGCCCAAGTGACGCTTTGATCTATATGCTCGGTAAATTTTCCCCGCTATTCCCGCAACAAAACCTGCGTTTGCTCCCAGCGATGGGATGGCAGCAGAGCCGAAGTAGTAGTAACTTAAGCCTCTTCTCCGAAGATATCTCTAAGGAAATATTTTATGTTGCGCTATCATCACGAGAAAGCAAGCAGAGGAGAAAGAGAGAGCCGACCGAAAACCTTCCCGACAAAACGCCCGCAATTTATCGAAAGGGGCTTATCTCGACTTCTAAACCGTAACGTTATAGGGCCATGGCGATTCCTTTCCAACCATCTTGGGAAGGATAAGTTATAATAACGAGATTTTCCTCTGGAGCTCGAAAAATAGAGAAGAAAAGATTCACGGAAGCGTATAACGAGTTGTTTGATCACCTTGAGTGCGTGAGGGTAGTTTGGGAGAGAGAGAGACAGAGAGAAGAGCTAGAGAAGACTACACTTCTACACACTACACTACTTTGTCCACCTCACCTCAGCCAACCAACAGCCCATGGCAGGTAGGCCTGTCCAGTCTATGGATTTCGAAACACAGCCTGGAGCGACACACCTGTTTTAAGTTCGACGGCATCAACGTACGCACTTCTACTACTTCGGCGGTTCCACGCTTGGTATGATGTGCGACGAGCCAGGGGCTTCTTCTGCGTATGGATGGACCAGTTTTGGATCTTGTTGTTCGTATACTAAATGTACGTGCGTGCATATGCAGATTTCTCTTAATGTAACCTCCATATCATGCCCTACTTTCGGACATCTATTGTATTCCGAGAAAGATCTATTTATCTGATTTGATGCTTTTACTTTTTGTTGTCTGTAGTGTTTTGAATATCATCGAGAGAAAAAAAAAAAGGATGCTTCCCACGAACGAGATCAGTTTCTTAGAAAAGATTTAAGATAATGTAATTTTCTTACTATTAGACGGCAATAAACTTTTTATATAATAAATTTATTAATAAAAACATACAAGTATATGATCTGAGATTGATGTTAGGTCAACCTGAAAATTTTTTTTTGAAATTATTTGAGAAGAAAAACGTTTAAGATTAGATTTCTATATAATGTTTAGAGTTTACTTCTTTTCTTTCGCGCCTTTGACAAAAGCTTCTCCTAGGAGCCGCAACGCACACTTTGAGAAACACTAGGATGAAATAAGGAACCTTTAGGCCAATAAAGAACTAAGCTCTTTTCCAGGTTTTTTTCGCAATTCTATTTTATAGAATTTAGTTGCCTAATTATTTTCCTTGGCCCGCTAATTATTTCTCCCATTTATTTAGTTTTTTTTTTTCGGGCCTTTAATTATTTCGTCAGTTTATTCATGTTTTTTTGGTGGGTCGCAAATCAATTCTTCCGATTCGCAGGGGGGGGGGGAGTCCATAGAATTGTTCAACCACTTTCACTGGTCCGAGGCTTCAAAAAAAGGTTGGAGGACACTGCTCTGTACCAGTGTTTCTCAACGTTTTCCTAGTCCATGGCCCCCTTTAGATCGTATTTTCTTCTTATGCCCATCCCCGTCTTATTCAGGGCCCTAGCCTCATCTAAGAGTGAGACCCTTTCTACTTATTGAATTGAATTTAATCAAAACTAAATTTATAAAATAAACTAATAAACAAAAATTATTATTTTTTTATAATTAAGATCGATCTCTGGAATCCTTAGCCAAACAAGGATGCAAGTGGGGAGGGGGGGATATTCCTTCCAAAAGCCCAATTGTATGGGAAAAATAGAGTTCAGAGCGCTAGAGTTCAGTGAGCTTCTTTCTCGGGGGGGGGGGGGGGGGGTATGCATGACTGTCACAATATCGTGGATCACTGAGAAGAGTGGTGTTCTGGGGAGGGGGTCCCCCATACTTAGCTAGATAGTATTATCATACATATTTACTCACATTTCAAAATCATAATACCCATGGCCCCCACATAGGGGGGGCTGACAGGGCTCTAGCCCTGGGGCCCGGGATGGTTATCACCATTTTTTTTACTTTTTTACGCTATAAATTAACAACAGAAAGGGCCGTTAAAAGTCTGACCGAGGGGCCCGCAAAAGATCCCAGGCTAGGGGCCCCGCTACAGGATGTGGGGGCCCATGATAATACCAGATCTCATCATGAAGCCCCCCCCCCCCCGTTCACATGGGCCCGTGGATTAAAATGGCGCTAGTTCTGTGGACAGCTCTTCTGCATTCTGAAGTAGTCACACATGTTCCCACTATAGGTTCTTTGCCGCTGTGGTGGTCGAGTGGTTATAGTGCCGGACTCGTGATGCGAGGATCCGGGTTCGAACCCCACAGTGGTGGTCGGCTGAAGTTGGTTTTCTGTGGTTCCCAACTTCAAGGCGCAAATGCGAGCCGATCTCCCCGTTAAAAAGTCTCGCCACAGAGACCAACAGTCCTACAACGGTAAATCATTCAACCATAACACTTCACTCATAGTTAGTAAAACTGGGGGCAGATGACAGCACTACACATAACAAGCATTACACAGAAACAAACTTTACGTCAGGTTGCACTACACGTACACGCACATTCCCGCATGTACCGATTCGTTGGGTGGTTCCGCCGGGGGGGGGGTGCATGTGTGGTGTAGCAGTAGTAGGTAGGGGCTCGGGGATCTATGATGTTCTTAAGTCAGCCACCTCGTTGTGCAATTTGCCTGTTGTGGCGTTGTATTTGTATTTATATGTCACTTGAAAGTACACTTATTATTACACATATTCACTTTCTTATTTCTCCACAGCTCTTTGTACCCCCTCCCCCCTTTACCACTTGTTGTGGCTCCCCTTTCATCTGATGTCTTCCCTTTCACCTGTGGTCCCCTTAGAATAGCCCAGGACCGCAGGGGGGGGGGCTGCTGCCCATATGGCCCCTCAGGTTGAGAACCACTTTTGAATTTGGTAGAACTGTCTACAGAATTCTACTAAATTAAAAACTTCATGAAACTGTCAAGCTTTATTGATTCACTTGAAGCATCATCTCCATAACCGTCACAAATATTTATAAAAGTACGAGCAACGATGTCTCCATTCGTTTCGATTTATGATATCGAGTTCCTAAAATAAAACTCTTGTCTTACCATATTGCGAAAATATTCAAAACACACCATCTACGATAAAAATCATTATGGGAATTTCATTAGACATTTCACCTTCCTCGTGTTACCACTAAAATCTTAATTGCAACCGTCTCACCGACATTGACGAAATATCTCGCCTTCATTAAAAGTTTCATTTCTGTTCACACTAATACGGAGGCAGCTTTTGCATCGCTCGAAAAAAAAGTGAGAAGGAAATACTGTACGTACGTACCTACTGAAAGAAAAGACCACATTTGGCATGCCCATTAGACAAATATGTTTTTAACACAAAACATTCAACGTCCGAAATCATATCAAGCAAAAATAAACTAGTTGCGATTAGTGATATCTGCTATGCCGGGGAAAGGGATGTAGGCAAAGGTTGGCGAACTTCTTTCTGTTCGCGGGCCAACATAATGGTCAGCTATAGAGTCGCGGGTCGCATCTGTGGTGCAACTTCGGTGTATAAGCCGCTCCATTCTTAATTGAATTAATTAGTTAGTTATTAGATTAATTTCGTCACTAGAAATAAGAAGTTTGAAAGCAGTTTGTTAATCACGAAATCTGCTGTTGGAACCGATAGTTCAAATAATCACCACAAATTTATTTTTTCACGGTACTTTTACCTTGTCGCGGGCCGCACGAAATCACTTCACGTGCCAGGTGTTGGTCACCCCTGATATAGACACAGCAGCAGCTCCCTGAAACACGCACCTACAAAAATACAAACACGCTCAGAACTTTCGAGACCACATAATAACAGATAGGTCTGTTTCGAATATACCTTCTCCAGAAATCATCATAATTCACGGAACATTCATAATCAATATCACGAGATTCATAATTCACGGAACTTGAATTCTTCAAGTAGATAGACATTCTAATTTGAACGGTTATATTAAGGTGAAACGAAAGACAAAAAAACTTGGTGACAGCGAAGGAGAACAAGCAGTCATGGTGTGCGGTTGTCGTGGGTAAAAGGGGTCTCCGGGTATACCATGGACTGCAGAAACCTCTCTCTTTCTCTCTCTCACTCACTTTCACAGACTTCAATGAAACAATGTCCAAGAGATGCGCCTGGCATCTCTCTGGAACTGGAACTATTCCAATTACTGCCTCCACGATCTGTCCGGGGAATCAAAAGAGAAGGAGGGAATAGAGATTGTGTGTGTGAGAGAGAGAGAGATTCCCAACCGCGTTGATTAAAACGTTCCGGTGTTGGACACCACTAAGAACTCGGGGTTAGGGCTATTGCCGTTTTGTAGGTGCAGTCAGTGGTGTGGGGCAAAGTCAGTAGTAGTAGTAGTAGTAGTAGTAGTGGTGGTGGTAGCCTCCGTGTCCGCGAGGTCTCTATATATTACGCTTTTCTCTTCGAAACGCCGTAGAAAAGCCTCTCTTCGAAAGTTCGTCCGCCTGGAAATGACTACCAAAGGATGGACATGGAGTGTGTGTGTGTGTGTGGAATCTCAATACTATGAGAGTTCGAAGGTGGGGGTGGTGTTAAGAACAAAAGCTTTTCGGATGGAATTCACGGGGTAGAGACGTTACATTCACCAGCAGCAGTAGTAGTAGTAGTTGCTGTACGTAGGACGTTTATATGAGAATGGTGAGGTTAGATTTCGGCTTGTGAGTTATTGCGAGAGGAGATTGCTAGGCTGGCAGTTTCTTGCTCCAGTAAGCGTAAAGACAGGTTAAAGGGTTCAATTATATATACGGATGCTGGAAATGTAAGTATCGTTCGTATCTGTGAGGAATTCGATGGAGGATCTTTCGTTCGTCATCATCGCATGAAAGAATGATATACGTCACTGGTATAAGCGTTGTACGCGGTGGTCAGATAAGGCAGTAAAAAAGTACTGTATATTTATCGTTCTGTGAATGATAACGTAAGACTGATATGTCCAAAAAGCAATAAAATATGTACAAACATCACATTGTTTTTTATCATTCGGTAAAATTATCATTTCATATTCATTATGGCAACTTTGTGAAAGGTTTGACTGCAATTCTCATGTCAGACTACATTGATTTTTTGATAATTTTTCCGAAAGATCTACTTATTAATTTTTCAAATCAACGTAAAATTATTTGTGTCTGCTTTCTTATACATATATATATATAATTTGTAGAATCCTAATAAATTCTACAAATTTAGAAAACATTTTCCCAAAAACGGGAAAGTATCCTAAAAATTAAAAAAACAATTCTTCTATGTAACGGAAATTCTCAAAAATGCTCATCGTACGACGAAAATTCTCCAGTAAAATCTTCTGTAAGAAAAACTCGATGAAAATTTTCTGAAATATTTGGAAAAAAAATCCTAAATTGAAATAAAGTAATTTGAATTAAAAGTTCTCAAAATATAATGAAAAAAAAAATTTCTTGCGAAAAAGAAAATTCCCAGTATGAAAGAAAATCCTAAAAAATATAAAAAATGAAAGAAAAACATAAAAACAATTATAAATTGTAAAATAGCGAAAAATATTTAAAAAAATTCCAAAAAAAATCCTAAATTAAACAAAAAAGTGTTACGAATCGAAAAATTTCGAGAAAAAAATTGAAACTAAATTACTAATATTAAAAAAAAAAAAAAAATTAAACTCGCAATAATTTCACAATCCCTAATACCGAACGAAACACTCAAAATGGAAAACAAGGCACAAGTAAAACTCTCTCGATACGTATAAAACGGAAAAGTTCCCCCCCCAAAAAACAATTTATCTGAAACAAAATTAAATGTAAAAATTAATCAATACTCACGTTTAATTTAAACATTCATACCCGATTTAAAAAAAAACAAAACGAATCAATCATTAAATTAATTAAAATTCCAAATTCAAACGAAACAATTTAAATCAACCCTTTTCTTCCATTAACAAAAAGAAAAACCTCAGAAACTAAGAAACCATTATGCTAATTAGAATATTTAAATTCAATCGATTTTTTTCTTTCGATGTTGTTGTTAAGAAAACGTGTTCATCGGTCACAAAGAATAAGAAAAATATCGAAAGAAAGTCCAAGTTTCCGTGCAAGAAAGATATATAACAGCGAGGGGTTGAAATATTTTCCATGTCTTTCTTCTTTCTTTTCTTTTTAAGACAAGAAGAAAGATTGTTTCTTCTGATTGAAAACGTGTTCTCAGTGGGTCCAAGAAAGGAAGAAGAAGAACAGTGTTGAGAAGAAGCAAAATAAATATATAAGAAAAGAGAAGAAAATTTTTTTTATATATATATATTTCAAATACTAAGAAAACATAAGGTCGTTGAACGGATGATTTTTGTGATGTGTACGTAGTACCTAAGTAAAATATAAGATCTAGAAAAGGAAAGAAGAAAATTCTTCTTATATAAGGATTTCTTGCTTTCTTCAATGTAGTAGTAGTAGTAGTAATATATAGTAGTAAATTTCTTATTTTATTTTTTTTTAGACGAACACGTGACTGTAATATCGATTATAAGGAGAAAACTATAATCGTTTTTTTAATAATAAATTTCCTATAATAACTTTTTTTTTTTCTGTTTTAATTTCAAGATGGGTAATAAATTCACTTATTTATTTATTTATACGATATTGTTGGCCCTGGGGGCCTATACGAGAGGATGAGATTGAAAATGACAAAGATATTGTTTGATATTCGACAAAAAAACTAGCACAAATACAACGCCACGACAGGCAAAATGCCCAACGAGGTGGCTGAGGAAAAGATGCCCATAAAAATATGGATGTCATATATTTCAAAAATACAGCAATACAATTAAAAATGCAATTAACAATAATTATAAACAATATATATGTAGTGACAGTGGGGATTCAACAACAGAGCTTGGTAGTTTTTTTCCATTCACCAATGAATGGTATGAGGAAAGAAGCTGTGTTTAAAGCAGTCAGTGGAAGCAAAAGTATGCTAGGGGAATGGTCGAGTCTTCTAGAGATGTAGGGTGGTTTGGCTAAGATACCAGAGGTATCTATGTTGAATTGACCATGCGAAATTTTATATAACAATGAGAGTATACTAACAAGAGTAGAGAGAGGGAGTAGATGAAGTTCGTTTTTGAGTTCGGACGCGGAAACGAAAGATGACCAGCAGTCGTGAGGAAATCGGGTGGATTTATTTTGGATTGATTCGAGTTTGTCTATATTACTGGAGGTGTAGGGGTCCAGATTTCAGTGGCGTAGGAAAGAACGGGGGAGATATAAGTTTGTTAACACAGAGAAGTTTGATATCCCGAGTAGAGTGTTTAAGGTTGCAGTGGAGGAAGAAAAGTTTGTTAAGACACTTCTGGTAAGGGTAGTCAACATGTTTGTTCCAACGTAGGTCGGCTGAGGTTATAACACCGAGGTATTTGATTTGAGAAACTTCGGATAACGTTAAATTATTAATGGAGTATGAGTATTCACGAGAATGATACTGTACTACATATTTTTGATAAATACGCTATCCTTTGCTGGTATAAAATTTTTACATATCTCTAATACTTAATTTTTTTTAAAAATTTCAAAAAAATGCATTAAAAACAGCTTGCACGCATGATAAATGACACGACATCAATGCAACCATACAATGTCGAAATTAAAATGAAGAAAATGGTTCATTACGTAAAATGAACTATAAGATTTCAGATCTATTCATAAATATTTGATTTATAAAAAATAATTTTTTTTTGAATTTGTGAAAAATTAAATTTTAAATAAGAATGAGTATTAATGCAATTTCAATCTTTTAGTTAATTTTAAGAAAAATTAACCGTTTTTTTCCCATTTTCATTTCATTATTGTATGGTTACATTGAAGTCATGTTATTTTATCATACGCACAAGCAGTTTTTAATGGATTTTTTTTTGGAAACTCTTAAAAATTAAGTATTAAAGATATGTAAAATTTTTTCCCAGCATGGGATAGCATTTTAATCAAAAATATGTGAAAAAATTCTAATAAATCAATGATTATATATATATATATATATATATATATATATATATATATATATACATAGGTGTACGCAGAATTTTCTCGAGGGGGTTTCAGATTTTTTTCCTTCTGGGGGGGGGGGGGTTTACTTTTTTTCCTGCAAAATAACACCGTAATTTCGGGGGGGGGGTTAGAACCCCGAACCACCCCCTCCTCTCCCCTCACGTACGCCAATGTATATATATAGTATTTTTAGTGATATTTTAACTTTCCCCATGTTAAGAGGTATGTATAACCCCGTACATGCTCAAATTTCTTTTTCCCCCCTCGAGCTGATAATTTTTCCCTTAGTTGATGACATGTATAGGAAGCCTGAAAAGTCATTTAAAATATTCTATCTCGAATTGTATTGATTATTCGGCCGTATTGATAAAGAGGCCGTATTGAGCCTCAAAAATCGCCTTCAATAAATGCATTGAAGTAACGCTGTTTTTCAAATATATAAATAAATAACTACCTTCACATTGTGATTCAAACTATGGTAAGAAAAAAAAAATAATAATCGGGTAGCAAATTATATAAGGTAAAAAAAGAAAAGAAATGCAAACAAAACATTTCTGCAAATCATGGAAATCACGGCCACGCGTGGCCTCTACAACAAACAAAGAGGCTGTCGATAATTAAGTCATTACATATTTATCAGCCTATTCAAATTATAAAATGGGGAAGATAATTGACTTAGCTTATGTGTGTGTGCAAAGTCGGGCTCGTTTATAACGAACACGGATATTACGAATTTTTACATATAACTACGTTTCCGAGTTTTCGTTATAATTCATTTACGAACATAGCTTACCAATCCGGTACGGATACAACGAAATTTTTCTTATAACGGATATTTTGCTTCGTTTTTTTTCTTCCGACTTCGTTATGAGCGGGTCCAACTGTTATTTTCGACCCGTTCCTGCTGCAATCTTCTCAGTATCTAGTGAATGTCACACTTTAACATAGCGAAATCACATCCAAAATATAGTGTATCCCGCTTACAACGTTTTTCAAAAAACAGTCTTGGGGGGGGGGAAAAAACCGTTGTAAGCGGAAACTGCTAGAAATCTCAATGAGTATTGCCAAGAGTTGGGACCACGAAAATGAGTCGTAATAAGCGGGGAAAAATTCTTGTAAGTGGGTACCGTACGTTCAATTGAAATATCTACCCTTCCGAATGTTGTCTTGTGTAAAAGAAAAATGTTGTATTTATTCCAAAACTAACAATTCAATTCTTTATTATATTTCGTACCACACCTTGGTTCAGAGGAAGGGTACTATAAGTACTGTGCACACATTTAGAGAATAGGGCCTCCTTCCGCCCCCGGACACCAAACACACACTCACGCACGCGCGTACTCCTGTCTGGATTATATAGCAGCTGTTTAACCCATGGCGCGCGATGCCCTTGACAGGTGCTTTGAGTTATCTCTTTTGGAGTGCAAAAGAAGATTTTGGGGGGTACAATCAGCACAATGCAAAGGGGGGGGGGCTGCCCAGTATGTACAGGACCTGCATAGGGGCGGATACAGGAACATACCTTCCTCTCGGGAAAGAAGACACTTCGTCGACGGCCCCCTTCCTATCATCTGGAGCCAGTTTTCTTGATGCCTGACATGTGCGTCTAGGGAACCAGCCGTATTTCTCAACTGGTTCTTGCACAGGAAGGAGGTCGCCTTTCGTACTTTCTTTGTACTGTGTGTGGTGCTGTACTCACCTATTTATTTTTATTCGGTTCAGTGTTGTGTGCGTGAGTGTCGGTGCCGTATTTTTTGTACAGTCCGTCCAGGTTTTTGGATACCTAAATTTTTGATTGATCGGTGAGTTCCATTACTCATTTATTTATAGTTAAGTTAAATCGATTGTTAGATTGTTAATTTCGTAAAGGTTACTGAAAGTCAGGGTTGGGTTTTTGCCGGCGAAAATTATTTTTGCTGGTACAAAGTGGCAACCATTCATGTTTATGAACTTGCCCTTTGTTCTAATTTAGAGGGAAACAGCTGATTGCAGAGGTAAATAGAATAGTTTTAAATATTTCATCTCTTTTAGTTGATTCTCAGAACTTGCTTCATGAAAGTAAAAGTTCAAATTTTGAATTCTTTTAATTTTTGCCACTGCCAAAAATATGGCAGAAAATGGCAATTACATGGTTTTTACCTCTATGGCAAAAAAACTTTGCCGACCCTACTGAAAGTATTCGAAGTTAAAATAGAGTATTTTAGTGCAAGGCCGTCTTATAAGAGCATCATGAGCCCCCGGGATAAATGATTTTTCTGAGGCCCTACTACCTGGTAAATTCTAAAAAATTTCAACCAGATCTCATTTTTGTTGGGGGGGGGGGGGTGGCGGATCCTATCTCTTAAGGCCCATGCGTTAAGACGCCACTGCTTCACCGTGTAATTAACTGTGTATATAGTTTTTAGAATTGCCTTTTTAATTGGGTTGCCGTGTTTTAGAAATAGATGACACCGATATTTGTTTTATGGCCCCCCCTCCCTCCAAAGTAACACTCCTATAAAGCAGTGTTTCTCAAAAAGGGCATCGCGGCTCCTTGTGATGTCGGCAATCTATGACAGGAAGTCGTGATGAACTGCAGATATTGTTTTGTGTGTATATTTATGCTTCGAAGTGGTTCTTTTATAAGTGAAGATATATCTAATAAATCAGCGTTTCTCAACCTTTCTGAACCCAAGGACCATTAAAATGTCTGAAACAAATTGGAGGACCACTTGTGTCCCGTATTACGGGACGTTCCTGTAATTTTGGTTGCATTGGTTTTTTTTATATATATTTGTCTCGCTTTTTCCTGTTTGCTTGAATTTGCAATATTCACTAAAGTTGTGAATACACGTCGTTGTCATTATATATAAATTATATTGCAAAAAATATAAATATGCATCTCACGTATTTGTCAAGTTCGACGTTTTTTTTCACAATTTTGATAACGATTGGTGATTGTGTCTACTTCTGGCACGGTTTTTGGCGACAATTTCCGATGTCCCGTATTTTACTCCATTTAAGAGATTCCAGATACCGTATTTTTCTCAATGAAATAAGGTGATCTATTCATTTGAATAATTTTTTTTGTGCACTATATTTTTTAACTGTGATTTGAGCAGTCGTTCACTTCAGCAATTTGCATTTGCATGCATAAAATTAGGATGATTTCAGTCCTCGAATTCTATTCGTAGAAAGTGTTCAATCGGAACGTTGATCAAGTGCTTGCGAGCACGAGATCGGGCACGAGCATCGAGCACTTTGTGTGCATCAGAGAGCACCGTGGCGCTCGCGAGCAACGGGTTGAAGATGTCTGGCATAGCGTATACAACACCATGAGCTCTCGGGCAAAGTGATGTTCTAGATCCCCTACGTCCTAGTCTAAAAATTCACTTACTTATGGTACTCTCAAAAATCCCAGTGTCTAATTTTATTTTTTCGAGGCCCCTTTGGACTTGAGGCTCTGGCCATGCTCGGGTGGACCCATGCGTTAAGATTGGGGCTTGAAAAATCTGAAAAAATTTTGGCGCCAACCAAATTTCTCAGGAGCCAAGCAAGGGTTTTCCGCTCCATTCGGAGTTAGCAGGATGGAAATTTTAATATTTTCTAGTAAATTTATGGAGTATAAAAGCAAGTGAACGTAGTGCAGTGTTATTGTGCTGTGTTGTCAATCCTGTCAGTCTCCCCCATGTGAGGGGGCCATGATTAGGGCAGAACTTTGGCAGGTGTGAAGTGTGCAGCTGCCCCGGGCCACAAAATACTAGAGTTCGTGAAATGAGACCACAATACTAGATTAAGTATGTATTTCATTATGATTAACATCGCGTAGCAAAGCCCTAGCTTAAAATTACATGAATATTATATTCAGAAATATATACAGTATATTTCTTATACATATATTATATAGTATTATTTCTGCTGAATTTTTTCTGATCTATTTTTTCTACCGCAGTGTTTAAATATTTAATAATTTTTTTCTCTCGCTTCATATAGAAGCTTAATAAAATTTCTACTAGCACAATATAAATGCTGAGTAGTTTTTCCGTGTCTATTATGAAAGCTGAGTAATTTCTTCGACCATATTATGAAAGCTGAAAAGCTGACCGTATTATGAAGCTATCTACACCTAAATACAAAGAAAAACTCATAACAGAACACATGATCGTAACAAATTGTAATCCATCAATGTTTTTTTATTACACAGCATGCAGAGTACCCCCTCCCTTAATTCAGGGTCCCAGTTAGATAATTACAGTGCTATCGTGATTCACGAATGTGACTAATGAATGATAACAGCCTAATAATCTTGATGAGTCTAATCTAGATAACTATTAGAGTACGAAAGCTTATCTATTGACTCTGATTACAGAACATTATAAAGTCTTCGACAGTGTCCGGCACTCACGGGATGGCCAAAACGCATTATCATCTAGGCCCGTAAATATTCTGTGACTTGGGACCTCGTAGGATGACTCAGACTCAGCGATAACCCCCATGATGCATGTACTATATCAATGGGCTGATTCTTTTTTACGTTTCTCATACGAGATAGATTGTAACTGTGATGGCGTAAAAGAAAATGATAGGAAAAACGGCCGACCACGTCAGAGAGTTGAGTGTATTTTAATTGTAATACACCTTTTATCAGTGGACGGTTCGTCTGGAACATCCGTGGGAAGTGGATTTTGCGTGGTTGTTTTGCGTTTTTCCTTCGGCTTTTTCGTATATGTGTATGTAAGAGTGTGTGTGTGTGGGAAGGCAATCACCTACTCCGGTTTCTAGAATGACGTCTAGAGAACACCTGTATGTTTATTCTGCTGTCACGACTTGTCCGCGTAGTGGATTTTTATTACGACGTCTAGTGTAAAGAAAAAGAACAACAGGTTGAGGTCTGGGTTCGGAATACAACCGTCAATGTATTAAAGACGCTTGTATCATCGCGGACACGCCCTGGCTGTATGCCGCGGGATTTGATTTGAATTTCAATCCATCTGTACAGATCACTATCTAGATGTGTCTATGTTAGTCACGTGATCGTTTCCGTCATGAGCAGCTCAGATTTGATGGATAGGAAAATTTGTGCTTTTATATTCTCAATGGTTATCGGTTTACTAACTTCTATAGGGAAGAGTCTTATACAAATGCAAGGCCACCGCAGGCAAAATGCCCAACGAGGTGGCTGTGAAGAAGATGCCCATAACAAATATGGATGTTGTGTATTTCAAAAACACGCCAACCCCCAAATAAAAATGAAATTATAAAAACTACATACATGATAAAATATATTATACAATGTCCATAAACAATTGGATGTTCTATACCAGTGTTTCTAAAGTATGCAATATCGCCCACAAGGGGGCGATGCAATGCTACGGGGGGCGGTAGAAGCTACGGGTGAACATCAGAAGCAAGTTCTTTATCTACCGAACCTAGGGCGACCACCGATGGATGGAGTCTTTTCCCACCCAACTCCACTGGTTGGAAATTGCTGTATGGCGATATATGACCGGAGTTGGTGTGCGGTGAAGTAGTAGTAGAAGCTACGGGTATAACATAGGATCCTATGGGTTTGCTTGAGTTGGGGGCGATGAGAGGAAAAACATTTCTGAAGAAGGGGGCGATGGAACAAAATGTGTGGGAAACGATGTTCTATACCATGGATGCTCAACTTTCAGGAGAGTGCACTTCATTGGTTTCGAAACGTGTCTCCGGATGCTTTTGAGTCATCTACAAATACGACGCCTATAACGTGAATGATGTGGAACTGCACCACGGGCAGTTTAAGTGCTCTGGGATTGTGCCGCAGGTTAATTTAAGTGATCTGTATATATGCCGTGGGGTCACTTAACTGATTTGGGAAGTGCTAAGATTTTTTTCTTGTGTCTCCGCCCCCCCCCCTACCGCCAAATTGAAAGGGTTATTATTACGTAAAAAAAGTGTACATTTTTTGGACGGAGGGCCGAATAATTTCATTTAGCGCAGTATAAAAGCTGGAAAACTTCTTTGAAGGTCGTGCAAAAACTGGATACTATTTTCCATAATAGCTAATTATTAAAGCTCAATAATTTCTTCTATATTATAGCTGAATTACTTCTTCTACAATGGTATAAAAGTTGAGGAACAGTATGAAAGCATGAAATAATTCTTCATGCAAAAGCTGAATAATTTCTTCTAGTTTAGTATAAAAAACTCAACTAATTCTTTTATAGCGCGGTGTGGAAGCTGAATAATTTTGCTAGAGCAGTATGAAAGATGAATAATTTCTCCTGGCGCTGTACGAATGCCGAATATCTTCTTCGATTGTCATGCAGAGGGCGAATAATTTTTTTCCAGCTTATCATAAAAGCTGAATCCCTTCTTTTAGCATAGAATATAAAAGTGAAACAATTTTTCCTAGAGCTGCGTAAAAAAGCTGAATGATTTTTCCCAGGGCCGTGCAATAGTTGAATAATTTCTTCTAGCGCATTGTGAAAACAATATTCTAGCGAAGTATAAGAGCTGAAATATATAGTATTTCTTCTATTTGATTGGATGTA
The DNA here is from genome assembly GCF_987345545.1 of Pholcus phalangioides. Lineage (NCBI taxonomy): Eukaryota > Metazoa > Arthropoda > Arachnida > Araneae > Pholcidae > Pholcus > Pholcus phalangioides. Next base: position 43,527,488 of record NW_028301596.1, on the reverse strand, counting down.
ACATGTTGATAATCTCTTCTAGAGAGTAGGAAATCTGATTCGTTCTTGCGTTTTATAAAAGCTGAATAATCCTTTCTAGTGCAGTATAAACGCTGAATATTTTTTTTCTAGTGCCGTGTGAAAACTGAAACTTCTAGGACCACAAAAACCAATAAAAACACTGATAAAATCACAGCTGAAATCACGTTCAAAATTAATGCGAAGGTCGGGGGCATGTGCACCGATGCTCAACATGGGCATTTGTATTCCGTCAATCTTTATGGAAACACGACATGTGGTGAAAAATTATTTTCAATATATATGGTACATTTTGATTACATTGTTTATAACCTACTCCACTGGGATCTTATGGGAGAGCACACACACCACTGACGCGTGGTGTAAACCGGAAACAAACGCCCACTGTGTTCATGAGTTCGCGGTTTTTTCTTGCTGAACCATTTCTTCTGAACCATTAACTTGTATAATGGGACGACAACAATACATTTTATGCCTGTTTGAGAGCTCCAAGTGTTGGCATACAGTTGAGGGAAAGAAGAGGAAAAAAAAACTCATGCTAGAGTATATAAGACATTACTGTTGGTATGATGTGAAACCATGTGTGTGGTCATTAATTTTGCATTTCGCCATTCATTCTGGCGGTGATCAACAACAACAAAAGTTATCGATGGTGATTTATCGATCCTTTGAATTTCATCAACGGGATGTTTCGTGTCGGTATGAACGAGTCATTGGAATCTCATTGAGTTTAATCGATTATCTCACGAAGATGTCTTTAATTGGTCTCTTGGCTGGGAATAACCTCATTCTGGGGCATCGCCATTTTGTCCGTGTTCGATAAGTAATATTGACTATATATAGTCCAGGGGCTGGACAAATCACAAAACAAATCTGTGCGCCGGAAAACAACTTTTAGGCGTCAAATAATATTTTTACCCTAAGAAAAAGGTCCAAAATAATGCTTCTTTTGGCTTTCTTTTTCCACAAGTCATAGTGGCCCTCTTTCGTGTTGGCAGATACACTGCTATAAATTCTATGAACCTTCTGAAGAGTGCGAGTTTGTTCATAAGAAGAATGAAGAGTTTGCTCATTGGTTTGGAAAAGTGTGGCGGGCCACTTGAGTTGTCTGGAGATGTGCCTCATGCCACTCAGGGGATTTGAAAATGAACCTCACGCCACTCAGGTAAACTGAAAATGTACCAAGAGCCACTTAAGTGATTTAAAAAAATTCCATGGGCCGCTTGAGTGAACTGTAAATGTGTTGCGTGCTTCTTCAGTGATCTGTGAGTGCGTCGTGAGTCCCCTCAAGTCATCTGGAAAAGCGTCGCAAGCCAGTTGAGTAATCTCATAATGTACCACGATCTACTTAAGTGGATCTGGCAATTTGCGAATATGCCACGGGCCACATCTACTGATTCCAAGGGCTATATTTGGCCCGCAGGTCTTGGGTTTAGCATGTATGACTCAATTTTGTACTTCACTTCTATTTGATAGTGCCTCAATGTTTCAGCCATTGCTCCTGGTGGATTCTGCAAATGACCATTAAAAACGTCGAAAATTAGATTCATGACTTCCCACACGTGGGGGAAAGTGATAAACCTCGAGTCCGAAATAATTCTCTCTTTAAATTCTCTATGCACGGGCTCGTAATCATTCCCAGCCTGGAGGCTCTGGAGGCTTCCGAGAGATCCTAGATAGGAACGTGGCTTCAGTATGCAAGGTCTCCATAAGCCCGTCTTTTCAACTTTTGCCGGGGGGAAGGGCCAAAGAACATATACTCAATGTATGTATGTACTTTGAATCCATATATATATATACATACTATTTACTAGTGTATTTTTTAACCCCCCCCCCCCCCAAAAGACGGGTCTGGTCCTCCCCATGCTCATTTACAATATCAGTCATAAGATTTTCATAAAGAAGTTTGTTTCAATGAAAATGTAGCAGAAGACGCAGGTTCGGCCGCACGTACTTGAGGGTTATAATCTGTATAATTGGTTCACTGCTTCAGCTTTGAAGGTCATGCGGGTTATTTCCATATGACTGTTGAATAACCCCCATTGAAGTAGATGAATGTCGGCCATTTTTCTTTTTCTTATGAGACCAAAACAACATTTACGCTGATTTTCAAGAACGATTCGCTGAATTTCGAAATGTAATTGTTATGGATGGTGACGATTCCTCGATGTATGATGTAATCTTTTTTTGCATTGACTTCTTTCCTTCCCAATTTCGATCGATCGATAACCGTATCCATGCCCCATAACGTGTGTAGGGTTTGACAAATCGATAGATAAAATCTGGGCACCAACCGAGAATTTTAGAATCCAAGCGTATTCCTTCTGCCAGAGTTAGTAATAACACAAGCAAGAAATTTTTAGACGCCAATATCAATTTTTCAGTTGACATCGCGACCTGGCGAATGGGATTTGCCAAGGCCTGAACTTGCGTGTATAGTTTTCGTCCATTATGGCAATTCCAGAAATAAAAAATTTGTCGTACCATTTCTTTTGTCGCCTTGATGACCTGGCACCGGGTTTCTACCAAGCCCTGGTGTTTATGCACAATATTTATGTGGAATTCGAATCAAAAACTTCCTAGTTCTCATTCTCGGAGACTGATAGCTATGCAACGCCTTTGAATCCATGCATATGTAATAGCATGTCCAGATTGACTCATTCACTGTCTGATTGATTCATCATCACCGAACCAGAACCGCTGACGAAATACGAAATTTTGGCAGTAGTTTCATTTTATAATGTAGACTCACTAAAAATGGGTTCTCTGAAATTCCCCCCGAGTGAGTTCAAATGTTACATAGAGACATTACGCTGAGCCGAAACCGCTAAAGTTGTAAATATGAAATTTGGCCAATAGTTTTATTTATGACGTAAATACGTACCAAGATGGGATTTTATTTTGAAATTCGACCCCCTAAGAGGGTCATAAGTGGTGGGGGGGGGGCGGTTCAAAGGTTATATGGATCAATAATCACTGAAGCTATAAATATGAAATTTGGTAAGTGTATTATATTTTATAAATACTCACTGAGATAGGATTTCTGAAAATTCAACCAACAAGGGGATCATGAGGCGTTCAAATGTTTTATAGGGTGCGGGGGGGGGGGGAATCATCGCAAAGTAATTTTCAAATTACCAAATCCACGCGAGCAAAGCCGTGGGTAACAACTAGTGCAGAAATAAAAATTGTATAAATTTATAGAATTGCGTGAGCGATTCTTGTCGGAGCAAGCAAAGTGCTAATAACGCGCAACTGTGCTCTTACAACAGCAGTAGTAGTAGTAGTACGTATATCGAATAGCGGAATTGATCGGTCAGTTTCCAGGTAGTAATAGTTTCCCGAGTGAGTTTCCCAGTGGCCTGTTTCCGGAGGCGTATATCAAAAGCGCTGACAATAAATCATTAGATCAGGTAGCAGTAACAGCCGAAACGAACCCTTTCTGTGCCCGTCCGCTGCCTGTTCATTTTGATTTCAAATGCTGTTGTTGTGTGTGTGTGTGTATCCTTCTCTCTCTCTCTCTCTCAGACACACACATACTCACTGCCGGTTGAAATTCACAATTCGTCGATGTACCTATATTATAAAGCTTTTGGTCTAACAGCAGCAGCAGGAAACTCTCTCAGCATTTCCACGAAAGAGAAACCGAGTGTAAGCAATACCAGCTGCGCAAAGTAACACGGAATTTCGTATAACGAGGTCTTCCGTTTCAAAACGGAAACTTTCGCGTTTAAAACTTGACCGGGGGGAGAGATTCACTCTCTCTCTATCCCTCGCCATCAACGAAACTGCTGCGAGAGTGTCCATTTCAAATCCGCTCCGAGTATATGTTACGCTTCGTTCAATGGTTATTATTTTACACCTGAATGTTTACCCTCCGGTAGCTTTTCCAAAATTGGCTGTGATGTTTGTATTGCGAAATATTATCTCTCGAGCGGTGAGATTTTGGGAATATATGTATACTTAATAATATGAGGCTAATACAGAGTGGAGTTTTACACGCGGAGCCCTTCGCGGCAATCAGACGGAAATGCTGGTATTTCAAGGGGAAACAGATATTTTCTGGATTTTATGCCGAGGTGAACCGTCTATCTCTATCGTCCCACCTGGGGGCCATTGCTGAAGTTAAGAGGGGCTACTAAAGTCAGCGCCTCACGCCATACTGCGTGAAATGAGGAAGGCAGGGTCGTGTCTTCAGTGGTGTAGATGATAGTAACGGGTGCTTGCCCGGTATGCAAGAGGGCCTGGGTTCGAGTCCCGGCTGAGACCAGATGACTTTTCTTTCCGAGTTGGCCTTGGCATAAAAATCCAGAAAATACCTATTTCTTTGATGTATTGGGCTGAGAAAAAAAGTCGTCTATCTCTATCTAATACTGGTTATATTTGGCAAACGATGGAGCCCAAAGAACTTCAGCATTTTTGAAACAGAGATATTTTTAGCTCATCACCTACGAAAAAGATTATAAATTCCTTAGAGGAATGTCCCAGTTTCTGCGGACTTGATATCACTAAAACGCGAGCTTTTCAGATTATGCCACTGCGTTACTACCACCACATTGCACAATATCAAAGATGGAAAATTTTGAACAGTCTCAAAACTTCAAACATATTTTCTGGATAAATAAGATTTGCAGGATTTCGCTCTTTGGTTTTGAATTTTTCATAGAATTTTGCATTAGGCCGAGATTGCACTATAAAAGTTTGATAAAAGATATTTTACAAAAATTTCAAAAAAAACAATCAATAAGCCCATTGCTTATATTCAAGCGAATATAACAAATAGGCTTATCGGGTTTTCGTTTTCCTTTTTCTAAACTAAAGAATTTTCCTAAAACCTTTATAGTGTAACGCCGGTCTTATATCTGGTATCGAGGATGTTTTTTATCCAGTCTCGGTTTGCATGGAAGATTTTAGTATTCGAAAATATACTTTCTTTGTTAAACATAGGACTTTCGATTCATGCAATCCGACGCATAGAAACTTACAATGAGGCTTTCTCTCTTGAATTCCCCTTAATGATATCTGTCTATATAGCGATTTAAGATATAATGATGAAAGTTCTTCCTTGTAATACATTTCAGTGAAAGTCTTTGTTCTTTTCACCGATGTTGAAGGACATGATAGACAGAGGTTCCGTCCATAAACGAGAAGAACAAGAGCTAATCGAGACAATTAACATCGCGGCCATTTATTTTAATCGGCTCCATCTACAGACAAGTATGAGAAAGTATAAGATGTGGGAACGATCCATTGTTCTTTACCCGAAGGGAAAGTATTAAGGGGGATGGATGGATGGGTAGAAGAAGACATCTTTTTTAGCAGGGACCATCAAATGATTTACTTGTTGGTGTATCTATCCTCCGTTCCTCGTGTCCATATATAATTTAGATTCCTCTTTGCTGACGAACCACCACCAGAGAAGAGTATATGGCAAAAAAAAAAAAAGACAAAGGTTTCTTTTTCCAAGGACTACTAGAAGTTGATGACTTTGTTAGGGTTCTTATTGACTGCAGCGATTCCACTATAATCATTAGGTCCCTTTGCAGTTGCTCGCGAGCGAGTCAGAGGTCCGCCTTCTTGAGGATGACAGAAAAGAGGTTTAACTCAACCACACCTAGGAGGAGTCTGTGGTTTCTTTCAGGTTTCTTTGTTTTTCTGTATACCCTATCTTCTCTCCTGTTAACCGTTTCTTCCGATGAAAGTGAAGCTTCCCGCGAGCGTGTGTGTGTTTTCTATTCAAAAGTCGAAACGGGTAAATAAATGAGTAAAGCCTAGTCTTTCTCTGGTTATTTATTTATTTATTTTTTTTCAATTATAGAACTATGGGGGGAACCGGCTCTGTCCGTACTGAATTTCGCAGAACTTGGCGCTTATCCAAACTGCGATACGTGATAACGTAAGGCTGTTCATCTTTTTGGAAAGTGCGGGCCACTTGAGGGATTAACGAACCTGTTGCGGGCCACACAAATGAAGTGAACACTCTGTTGTGGGTCACTTGCTTGGTTTGATAAACGGTCGTGGTTAGGGCTGGGTCTGGGGTGCACCCTAGGCAACGGATTGTCATGGCGACTAAAAAATTGGTATTGACGCAGAATTTTCTTCGTATAGTCACTAAGGAATGACAGGCTGTTGTAATTTATAGCAGCATATCTGCCAACTTAAAAGAGGGTCACTCTGCCCTGAAAAAGTGAAAAGAAGCATTATTCTGTACCTTTTTATTCGGGTAAAAAAATTTTTGCTCCTGAAAAATTGTTCTGGCGCCATAGATTTTTTTTAAGATTTGTCCAGCCCTGGTAACGGGCCGCAATCAAATTTTTGCATGACAATTTTTTTTACATTTTATATTGCATAGTGAAAATTTTTGGAACCAAAACCAACGTAACTTTGGGAACCTATCGACGTACATGGTGGTGGGACTTTGAACACAGGGGTTGGGAGAATAGGAAGCTCTTAGCCCCTTTTCAAGCCGACGAAAAATTAGAAATGTTTTGTTAATATCTATATGAAAAAAATGAAATATCGAGAGAAAATACCTTTTATATATTATTTGAATCAATTTCTGTTAATTAAATGCTTTTTGAAGAGTGGTAATACCAAATTTCAAGGTAAGAAAATTTTCGTACCCTCTCTAAAGATCGATCTTACATACGCCACTGGCCCTGTTCGATCACATAGTGGAAGTGTCCCACCGTTTAATCACAGCATATTGAAAAAACAAAAACCCCAAAAAGATACTACAGTCGAATCCAGTTTTAACGAATACCGTTATAACGAAAATCTCGTTTTAACGAAAAATTTCCTAATCCCCTAGATAGGTTTACGTTGGAATAATGGAAATACCTGGAATTCTTTTATAACGAAATTTCGTTACGGCGAACTGATTTCTCCGGTCTCTTCGAGTTCGCTATAACGGGACTCGACTGTAGTGTGACCAATAATTCATTTTCGCCAAATTTGAGTTCCATAGTGATATAGAGACACCCAGGCTCTCTGTCACACTAGATGAAAAAAAAAGAAGTCAAGAAGTCGGAGCTCGCGCTGATGACTCCGAGTGCCACATTCATCCAGCGGGCTATGGATTGAGCATGTATATAATAAAGCCTGACACCTCTATTCACCCTTTATCTTTAAATTTCGTTTTCAATTTCGGTATCGAAACCAACACGCGAGGTATAAGAAAATAGAATTAATCCATCTTGAAATCGCTAAGATTGAACGAAGAGAGCCATTTCGTGCGTGAGTCGCGTGCAAAGTCACGCAACTGAAAAAATATGCACCCATATTTAGAGCACCAAGGGCTTATAGCCAGCCATCAGAGCATGGTATATCTGTCCACTGTGCAAGGTTCTTTTTCCGCTAATACCTACTTACATAACCACTGGATGATACTAAAAACTCCGAAAAAAAAAAAAAATCCAGTACTTCCTCTTTGTTATTCTGGTATTAAAAATAGAATGGTATTCAGTATGTCAGCGTGACCGATGCCTATATTCCATAGCACTCTCTAGCAAACAAGACGGACTATAAGAGCTAAAAGCGAACAAACACGACCACGAGGTCGTGGCCCATTTTCTCTGGAAAATAATAATAATAATAAAAAACAAACAAACTGGGCACTAGATCATTTTGGAAGAGAAACGCGTGCTTGAACGCTTCCATGAACTGAAGAATATCATTATTATTATTATTTCGCCTAAACCTAGTATATGTATAGGCCTATATAACTTTCCATCCAGCCGCTCCCACCTTAATCTGCTTTAGTGGATCTGTGGGTCACTCTTGTGGCGGATACTCACTTGGGAAAGATTATAAGACTTATAAAAAACTGGTTCTCTTGGGATCACCATTGTTCTGTGATCACCCCGGTACAACGCCTTGAAAATTATTATTATTCAATGCTTAATCAATATATACTACTATTCTTCTAAGTTCATAAATCTTTCTTCGATGATGGATTGGATATAGTCGTTGGGTAACTAAACTGTTCATGGTTTGATTTCGTAGATTCGATGATGATTCTCGGTGATTCGAGTTAGAAAAATGCATGGAAATGATCGAAATTCCTTTTTTTCAACTGAGAGGGGACCTTCGGCCAGGGGACCCTTCTTGGGTCAAAAATATCGAGGGTTTAAACACCTTTACCGAATGACATTCAACGTACAGTAAACCCTCGATATGACGATACTTTGCGGACAAAGAAACTATATCGCCGTAGAGGGATCATCGTTGTATAGAGAGGCGGAAGTTTAATATTAGACTACAGGCGTTTCCAAACAAACCTTGAAAAAATATCGTTGTAGAGGGATTTATCGTTATATAGGGTATCGTTTTAGTGAGGTTTCCCTAATGATGCAAAAATTATAAGTTGTTTTCTTATGACCTCCCCGAAATATCTTCAAAAGATGCCTACGCACTACTCTGACCAAAAAAACTACGCGGGATTGACAAATCCCAGGAGCCAGGTGACCATGGCGACTAAACTGAAGATAATGCAAAATTTGCAAAACATATATAAACATTTCTAAAAAGTATTCTTGGCTCCTGGGAAATTTGGCTGGCGATTAATTTTTTTTTTTCGGTTTTTGAAGCCCTGCGTCACGTCAGAGTCGTGGTGAATTCTGATTCGGCGTGGCCACGCTAAGTCAGAGTAGTGTTTAGCCACCTTGAAGTCCCACCAAGTCTCGGAATTAACCAAAAAATTATTTTGGGCCAATTTCTTTAAAAACAAAAAATGAAAGAAATAGCTTGCCTTCTAAGAAACTCGACTGGCAGAATTTGTCAGGCCCCTGAGGGGGACCCGTGTTTTTGAACCAAACTGTGAATAGGCAGTTTGGTGGTATAAGACATGGCTTGATGAACGAAAAGAAAAATTTAGGCTCTAGCCAAATTTCTCTTAAGAGCCAAAATGGTTTCCTTCCCCCCCCCCATGTTGGTGAAAATGCTTACTAAATTCAGAAAATTTTATATTTTTTTCACAGTCCACTCTAATCATCACCAGGGTGTGAGAAATCGGAAAAGAAATTGGGCGTCAGGCAGATTTTTTAGAGCCAAACATTTTTTAGACGATCGGCCAAAGTAATTTTTTTTATTGACTTGATGTCCTAGATGTTGGGAAAATAGCTAAAAAAGATTTAAAGCAAAAAATTGCGCAGCCCTTAGACGCCAATTCAGTCACCACATATAGACAATTTCGAATGCAAATGCCGATTTTTTAGTCGCCGGGGATTTGTCAGGCCCTGGTCATCACGCAAAGAAAAATTGAGTTGCGAATGCCGATTTTTTTAATCATCGTGGTGATCTGGGTCTTGGGATTTCCGACCCCTGGTTGAAAGTCAGCAACGAATAAGCAATTTTTAAGCAGAAACCGGAGTCGAGGTTTAGATTGGTTGAAGTATCGTAACTAGTCTTCTTTCGCAACATGATGAATTTCCAATCAGTACACGTGCTACAGACTGGATTTACTTTAGATAAGGACCATTGATTTCGTTTTCCTCGAGACTACTCAATCATGATCATCGCCGTTATTTCCATTTATGATCCGTTTGCCAGAGGAAAGTCCATCTTTCATGTTCTCCTCTTCCGTCTATTCTTTATTTTCTTTTCAACATGAGGGCTTTGAAGATGATTACGATGATCTTCACTCACGCTTATTCCCGTTATAAGATGTTGATTGCATCCAACGTCTCCGAAAATATGAAAAAAAAAAGACGTCGACGTCTCCATTTTTTTTTCACTGAATATCCTTCAAAAAATGATGTTATCTCTCCGTCTCGACTAATTTATTGCTCCTCAAAGTCACGAGAACAATGGTCGTTATTAAATTATCATAAGAAGGGAGCATCCACAAAATAACATTGAATGTGAACGCATAATTTCGTCCGTATACTGTAGTTGTGCCCCCCACTCCCGAAGAGACACCAATTTTTATGTCCATAAAATTTTCAAAACTTGGATGAAGAAGCTCCAAAGCGGGGTCCACGAACTGAAGATAATTTCGTTCGGTAATTTACGATCCCGGGACAATTATGGCCGCTATATATCATTCAGTTTTATATGCGAGAGTATGAAGTGAAATTTATTCCAGTGGGTAGATGCGCATATTACTGTATTCAGCGCATGTAGCCCCCAAGTCGAGCTTTACGACCGTCTCTTACTGAGTCACTCACATGGTAACCGAGATTCGGATCATGTCATGGGCGGAATGATCCGCTGAAAGTGAAGGCAGATTCCGTGCTCTGATAAAAGAATGAAATAACAAGAGAAAATATAGTTTTATTTTTTTTTTTATTACCGCGTACTCTTTTGCTCTTGAATAGCATTTGCGACTGGATGACTGAGTGACGAGGAGAAAAGCTCGTGCTTTCGTATTGAATTTTTACATGTCCAGTTATAGTTGCGTGAATATAGCAAAATAAAAAGGGAAGGTGAAACACAATTTAAAGGAGGAATAGACATTTTATTTTCTTTTGTCGTAAGGATTAATGATTTTTTGTCACGCGATTCCTTGTGACAGATAAAAATTGCCTTCCGGTGGTACAATGATGACTCTGTTTCCGTTTTTATTATGTACAATAATATCGCTTTTACACGGGCCAGAAGAAGAAGAATCCTGTGCAGGTTCCACAATAAAACTAGTTGCAGATCTCAAACCACTTACCTATCACGAGAGGACGCTTTAGTCCTTTTACAACCTTCCGGTTTATTTTTTGTTTTGTACAATGTCTACCATGGTTATGTGTGACGCTGATCCGGTTGACTGTCTCAATCTAAATTAGATGAATTTATCGGGCTATTCTCCTGGGTGATTGGACAAGGTCCCCAAAGCAGAATGTTTTGCGATGTTCTGCAACGAGCCCTCAGCTGACTGAAATGTTCTGCGGTAAAAATTCGCATATACATAATAGCGTTTTTCTACACGATTCTTAAAATTCTTCCAGATTGTTCTGCAACAGCATTGGTTGTTCTGCGACGTACGTCGCACATTTCGGCACATTCTGCTTTGGGGGACAAGATATGTAACTGATCACTTTGTAATCGTTCAATTCCCATGGAAGCATATATAACCATTCGATACTTTACTCTGCTCATAATGCCTGTGGGGTTAGCCATATCCCACTAAACAGTTATTATTGTCATAATTATTAACAATTATTGACTGTCTAGTTGGCCGTGAGTTAGCTCACAAACTTCCGGTTTTAATCTCCAATCTACTTGCATCTGAATGGTTTCGGACTAATTTGTTTTTGTGTATGACGAATGATCAAAAAATATGGTAAGAAAGATAATTCTTCAAGATGTATGTGGAACTTTAAACTGTTGCTCTCCCGCATCATGAAGCTCATTAAGATGCTTGTGCTCTAGAATAGTTAATTTACACTTTGATTGAGCCAAATATGCATTTATTTGTATCAATTACCGACAGAGAATGTCAAGTCGCCGTGGCGATTACAAAAATTGATATTGACGTTTATAATTTTTTTTTTTTCGTGCATGATAACTTAATTCCAGTCTGAGTACAGCACAAAATTATGTCAACATGTCTGCTAGCATGGAAAGAAGTCCCACACAAGTAAAAAAATATACGATTCTGTACTGATTTCTTCGGTAAAAAAATGCTTGGCGCCTATGAAATTTTGCTGGTGCCTAATTTTTTTTCCAGATTTCTCAAGCCCTGACTACCAATGAGATAACGCCAGTAGTGACCCCCAAGATAAGGAAATGTAGACCGTCGTAGGTGTGGCGCTCTAGATCATAGTTTTCCAGCCTTTTATCCCATCGCACCCTTCTTCAGAAATTTTTTCTCCCATCACCCCCCAGCGCAATTTAACCCATAGGACCCTATGTTATACCCGTAGCTTCTAACCCCTGGAACATTCCATCGCCCCCAGGAGGCGTTAACGCCCACGTTGGGAATCACTGCTCTAGATCAACTGATTCACGCTCACAGTCATATACTGTATGAGAGTTGCCATATGAGTACTCTTCCTATGATGTCGCGCATAAACTACAACTTGTCAAATCAAAAAATAATTTAGGTGCCAGAAAATTTTCTTGAGAGCGAACATATATTTTTTTCGAAGAAAAACTGTCGGGGATAATGTTTTTCCTGACTTTTCCAGGATTTGGTAACCCGTTTCCTTATCGGTAAATACAATGACATAATTTTCCAAAACTTTTTGCTGCCCTCAGATTACAATCTAGGTAATCCACGTCAGAAATTTGTGGTGCAAATGCCATTTTTTTTGTCACTATAGTGGCCTGACGTTTGGAATAAACGATGCTCACAGTTGCGACTGGAAAGAGATTGAAGACTGCTGGAGTACATCAAATGAAGTCACATAATGTACTATTAGCACGATCATCCTCCTCCTCCTCCTACTCCACCTAAATGTGAAATTTTTAGTTCCCAAAATAAATATAAAAGTATTACCTAGTGGTCTAAAAAAATCGAAAGTGCTCAGGGAGTCAGAAAACCTCTGGTGTAGCTTCAATTAATACAAATTACGCCAAAGATCTCAGAGGAATAAGCCGCAATACATAAAACCTCGTTATTGCGTACAGAAAAATCATTTTCCCTATGGAAAACGTTCGTGTTGCAAAGGTGACGGTGTACACTCGTATATTCACGCCGCATCGAAAACGAATTCGAACACACCTGATGAATTATAAGGAACACATTATCTTCCCCCCCCCCCCACCTACCAACTCCATCCATAATTGTGTATTTCATTGATATGCAGCGTAAATAAACCCGTCACCGTGCGAACCCCTCGATCCGAATGATAGGCCCCAAAATCCATTAGCCTATCAGTTCAATACGTGACTGTGAAACCGGCGATCATTATCTGCCAATTAATTCGAGCTAGAAGAGACATTGAGCAGCAAAGAAATGGAGGTGGTTAGACAACTTGTTGTGTGTGTATGAAAAAAAAAAAACTTTGCCTGTTTTTTTTTTTGGGAACATGCTGTCTGCGTCCTGATGGTCTTTAACGAGGAGAAAGGAAAACTCTACAACCTATCCATGTCTTCTTCTCTTCTCCCATGGATTGAATAGTGGTCCGTTCGGAAGTGCGGTATGGACATGAATTCGAAATGAATGTCGGTGGACCACTCATCGAGCCGTGTGTGATAATGTGAGTTTCTTTTTTTTTTCCAGAAACATCAACCACCATCTCAATCCGTCTCGTAAATATTACATCTCCCTACATCGAGCCTCATCCGATTGGTTCGCTTGTGGCTCTGTGTATGTGTCAGTGCGAAGGTCAAATGAGCCTGAAACCAGCTCCTGCCGCAATAAAAAAAAAATGGTGGAGGGGGTATATTATTAATCTTAACCTTATACCTGTGATGGCTGCTGCGCCCATCATGCTGGTTTGAGACCGACCGAACGTCTTGGATTGGACCGTTCTTGTATCGGGAAGATGGTTGTGTGGTTCAACCCTCCGATTCTTTCTCTCTCTCTCGCATATTTATATCTTGGCCACCTTCTTGGAGAATAATGTTGATGATGATAGAGCCACGAGCGATGGAACTTCTCGACTTGTGTGGTTTTTCACTGAGTTCTGGAAGATTGTGATGTGTTGGTGGTCTCCGAGTAGGTCTGGCTGTATTTGGCGCGTTATCGGGTTTTCGTTGTTTACATTTAATATTAGAGGTGTTGGAATATATACTTTGGCTCTTAATGATCTATCACGTTTGATTTTAATTACAGTAAGCAGTGTTTTCCAACCGGTGTGCCGTGGAACGCTACGGTTCTCTGAGACACTTTAAGGATTCCGTAAGAAATAGTAGTAACTATCATTGGCGAATAAAATCAAGAAAATATTTCAAAACATTGCTGCAATCCCATTAAAAACACAAATGTAGTTTTTCGCAAGCAACAAATGCAAGCATTTTCGCACCCACCATTCTGTAATTTCGAATGAGTTCGAGCAGTCACGGTAAAGCGTCGTTTGATTCAATCCGCGGGCACCCGGGAATCATTTACTCTTTGTAGTTTCCACCCTGTTTCAAGAGTTCCACAGAACGTTGTTACTATTTTAAGGGCTCCTGAGAATAGAAATACCATTTTTGAGCTTCCTCAAAATTTCAATATTGTTATAAAAAATAAAATATGGTATTACAATTCTCCCCCCTCCGGGATCTGCATGAAGTTTGGAGGAGTATGCAGGATGCGTTTCTGGACAGTTATAATTAGAGTAAAATGTCGCAAACACAGCTATGATGAAGCTCAAAAACTCTTAATTCCCTGGGTGTTTGACGATGCGGTCTTACGCCGGGATTACACTATAAAGGTTTGATAAAAGTCTTTTTATAAAACTTGAAAAATCCTACCAATAAGGTTATTGGTTACATTCTAGAAAATGCTACCGGTGACCTTATTGACTGCATTTTTCAAGTTTATAAAATGACTTTTACCAAACATTTATAGTGTAATTCCGGAATTTTGAAAAACACTGATTTTTGAGTGAAAAAGGTACCTTCGTACCAGTACTCTAGAGCAGCGGTTCTCAGCCGGTGCTCCGCGGAGCCCTTCAAGCTCCGTGTGCACTTCCTAGAGTCTCCGCGGCCACTCTAGGATAATAAAATAAATCAATAAATTTTATAAACAAACAAAAAAGAGGCCTAAAGGGCTCCGCCATAGAAATTACACACTGAAAAGGGCTCCGCGAGTCAGAAAAGGTTGAGAACCGCTGCTCTAGAGGTACCCTCGATCCAATGTAAGGGTTCACTTTAAACAGCAGTTTTCAATCTTTTTGATTAGCGGAGCCCTTTTTATAGAATTTATTTCTATGCTTCTTTCCCCCAAACACCCACCCACCTAGATTTCTTTTTTTTCAATTTATTTACTAAGTTTTTAGGAATTTCTCCTTAGAATATGATATTATCTCTGATACCGCAAGGGGAAAAAACAGATAAAGAACGCTCCGTAGAAAAAAATATACTTTGAAATTTTTTTAAATTCTTCAAACATTCATGAAATTTTCGAAATTGGATGTCGTTGAATTTGATAATAATAGAAATACCGAATTCGACACGATCATGGGTTTTATAGTCATTTCGTGAAACATGACCTCAAAAGTGAAATTGAACATCTTTATGACAATTAGAATGTGAATAATTTTGAAAAAAATACTAAAGTTCGAGACCACCAATGACCAACCAGACAGACCACTCAATGTCGGTCATTCTACATGATTCATTTTGATAACCACATGTTTTTTTTTTTTTTTTTGTAATTCCTTGACATGAAATGAACCAACAATTAACGAAGATCAGAAATTCGAAGTCGGTATGTTAGTACGCAAACAAAGGACACCATGACCGTTTTACAATAGCCATGTTGAATTTTTTTGCATAAACATGATCGGTTTCCATCAATGCGCGACGAGTGTAGACAACATATCCGTTTACGCAATGTCTTTTTTATTCTCATTTTATTGTTCGTGTTGCTGGTTGCGGTGCATGTCTTCAAATTATGGGTTCTGGTTACCTCGTGTGAGGTTGCGGAAAGAAGAAGAGAACCTCTCTTCTCTTATATCCTACATTATGAAGAATAGACGCGTCAATTTTTTTGGCAAAGGTGGTGGCTCATACCTGCCATCACTGCGCACACCACCACGAACCTAGAATCGAAGGGCAACTTGTCTGACCCCGGAGAGGAAGACCACAGGCCTCACCAGCGCTCTCCTGGGTGGCCACTTGGTGAAGTGGGGGTCCACTTCTTTTTATGAACTCAAGTCGGTTGTGGGGCCCCCGACTAGTTTTTATTTGGAAGTGAGGGCAATTTTTTTTTTTTTTTGTGTGTGTGTGAAGATCTTCTTATATAGAGATATATTTTTTCATATAAGAAAGGCCTTTCTTTCAGATGTCATCGCAGGCGCTTTTCATGACAGTACTACTATTGTTCTTCGTGAAAGATTTTTCTAGTATCAATTTTTTTTTGGCCTCCCTCCCTTGACAATATAGTGCAACGTCTAGTCACACCTTCTGATATAAGAAGAGTAAGACATCGAAATTATGGCCTCCTATGTATGGACTGGTCTTTCTTTTTTCCACCGGCTTAGATGGCCCATAGAGAAAGAGATTTTCTCTTGTCCTTCATTTCTATAGATCTCCTGCTGAGGATTTCAGACACATATTTCTATGGAGGTTTTTATGCTGCTTTCACCAGGCCTGGTGGACTCGTCACTTTTTTTGATGTTCGTACGTATATAATTGCCTCTCACAGCCTGTAATAATAAAAAAAAATTGGCATGGTTTTCGTATGGTGGAAATTGCCGTAACACTCTTCAAAAAATGCCGCTTTAAATGACAATTCTGGACATTCAGATTTGTGGGTAGACCTACATTTTTCTTTTTTATGTGGTTCTATTTTATTCATTCTTTGAATGTTTCAGGATATAAGGGTTGTGAGAGCAACTTCCCTACCCCAGATTGAGAGCTATTACTTTACATGGTGCATACGCAAATTTTTAAAGTGTATGTTCCTCGGAATACATAATTCTGGAACGGGAAATATAGGGGCAAGCTGAAAGAGTCCGGAAGAACCTAAAATGCTTTTGTTGAAACGTCCTGGTGGAATGTCACCACGACCGATCTAAGACTTGCCAAATGGGTACCGTATATCTCGCGATTCTTTCCTCGAAAAGTTCAGGAGTTGATCGTTCGTTAGTCTGAAATGTCTTCAGATTTCTTCTGTGTAAATCCTCGATGTCAGGTCACCATTGTGACTAAAAAATTGGTGCTTGAAGATTTTCAGTTAACCTTGGAAATAGATTGCTTAGTTTCAGTAAAGTAAAAAAAGACTATTTTTGACGAAAGTTTAACGAATCCTAGGTGATATTTCATCATGGCGACTAAAAAATAGGCACCTAATTTTGTTGTGTATTTTAGCAGAGTTTGGAAGTAAGGGAAAAGAAATACTTGGCTCCCATTAAATTCGACTCTCTGCCACCTAATTCTTTTTTCCCATTTATTAAGCATTGCTTTTGACGAAGATTAGGTTCAGGCATAAATTTCTGAATTTTTTTTTTTCATACCCAATTCTTGTTTCGTAATTTGTCAAGCCCTGGAGTATATAAATGATCATACCAAGCAGCCAGTGCCAACCCTCTAACGTCGCCAAACCATATTTTCATTTGGTTAACCCTTTCTTCTATTTGGCTGCGTTTTTTTGTCTTGTTAGCGCAATTGATACAATAATGGTAGCCATTTGGCTATCAATTACACTGCTCAATAAAAAGAAATTGATTTATCAAGGAAATTTTAATGGTTTTGGGGCTGTTGATCTAAAAACTAGTGTGATTTTTGCCGAATTGCTCTAGTTTTTTAGATAATGGATCTCCTCAACAATGTGATTTGTATTCTGCTTATGTATTACAATTGAAATTTTATTTTCACTTTATCTCGAAAACGAGAGCCAATCTGACAAAACCAATGCCAGATTCAGAATCTGCTCTCCAAAATGACTCTAAAGATCATTGAAATATATTTGCCTATGATTTACTGTATTTATTTATAACGTATAGTTTCAATGTGATTCGTATGCTGCTTATAGTATTACGATTGAGATATAATTTTCACTTTTTCCCCAAAAACTAGATCCAATCTGACAAAATCAATGCCGGATTCGGAATCAGCGCGTCCTCGAATCACCGTCATATCACTGAAATATCACTGAGAACAAAATCAGTGTTAAGAAGTGTTACTGATAAGGAGATGCTTAGTTTATTGACACATTTCTTTTTTGGAATTACTTTCATAAGTGTCTAAAACTTGGAATTATACAACAATCGACAATTTCGATATTCACCAAAAATGACTTTCGCGATTCTATTTCATTTCCCAATTAGGACTCTTAATTCATCCTCACGTGTATGTAATGATCACGACGCAACAAAAAAAAAAAAATCTTAAATCAAGTTAGGGGCCGTTCAAGTATTACGTCATCATCGATGGGGGGGGGGGTGAGGGTTTCCAATTTGTTTGCTTTTGATGACAAGGTCGGTGGGGGGGGGGGGGGTTCGAAAAATGCTTACCTCATCAACCACCGTTTAGGAAAATGTTAAATATTTTTAATGGCATCTTACTCGGTGCGCCAAAAACTAGAAAAACCTTTCGATAGTTTGTGGGCACTTGAAGTAACATTCTCCCCCATTATGCCGCGGATCACTTGAATAATCTGAGAATGTGCCGCGGGTAGCTTGAGGGATGTATCACCACACTGGGGGGCCACTTAAGTGCTCTAAAACTACGTCACATGTCACTCAAATGATCTCTGAATGTGTCATGGATCGCTTAAGTGTTCTGGAACTGTGTCCCGGGTTATTTAAGTGATCTGAAAATGTTCCACGGGCCGCTTAAATGCTCTGGAATTGTGCTGCGGACCGCTTAAATGCTCTGGAATTGTGCTACGGGCCGCTTAAATGCTCTGGAATTGTGCTACGGGCCGCTTAAATGCTCTGGAATTGTGCTACGGGCCGCTTAAATGCTCTGGAATTGTACCGCGGGACACTTAAGCGATCTATAAATGTGCCACTTAGTTCATTTTTACAAAATTAGGTTTGAGGAGGGCAGGCCGCATCATACAACCCCCAGGGCCACATTTGGTTCGCATATTTGATCACGACACAACAAAAAAAAAAAATCTTAAATCAAGTTAATGGTGATTAATTAACTCGATAAAACCGAAATCAATAATCACTTCATATAACATCCAAAAAAAAAGACACAGTGGTATTTATAACTATCAACTATTTAATATAAAATGTAAGAAATGGGAAAAGAGAAAGAGCAGTGAGAAATCTCTTTCCTTAAAGAATAATGGCGAGAATTTCCATAAAGAAATCTTTTCCGACAGTAATTTATTTTGAACTTCCCTGTGGATAAAAAAAAGGGGAAAAATAAATAAAATCCGATTTTTTTTTCCCCCCCGTGGAAGAGGAAAATACACTTCCCGACGCGTTTTTATGAAATGAAAATTGATGCACGAATGTTGGGGAAAAAAATGTTACATGGATTCATCGGCAAACAATTTCCGGGTTAAATTCGATTTTACGCCGGAAAAATTCCGGTGAAAAAAAATTCAATTTTTTTTTTGTTTCTTATAATACACGTGTGTGGAAATGCATATATTTTTTTCCTTTTTGTTTTTTTCATCTCGTGTTTCGTAGTGTGTCAAAAATGTTTCAAGCACCGTATACGAGATGGAATGAAAAAAATACAAATGAAACGAAATTTCGTTATAAAGAAATTTAAGGTTTTTGCATTGTTCCTATGCAAACTTATCTGGGGATTAGAAAAGTGTTCGTTAAAACGAGATTTTCGCTATAATGGTATTCGTTAAAACGGGACTGATAGCACATAGAGTTCTGTATAATTTTCGCTTCAGAGTATTATAATCATGGTGAAGTTAATGAGATTAGGTACAGTCGCTAATCTGGAACGTAATAGACTAGGGTGTGCCTTTTAAATCGAGGGCGCTCAACCTTTAAAAAGAGGACCACTGAAATGATCTGTAAGCGTGCTGCGAATCGCTTGGGTTATCTGTAAACGTGCTGTGGATCACTGGAGTGGCCTGGAACTGTGCCGCAGGTCACTCAAGTCCCCAATGGAAAATGTGCGACTGTGCGACGTACGTAGCAGAACAACCAGTGCTGTTGCAGAACAATCTGGAAGAATAGTGTAGAAAAACGCTATGCGAATTTTTACCGCAGAACATTTTCAGTCAGCTGAGGGCTCGTTGCAGAACGTCGCAAAACATTCTGCTTTGGGGACTCAAGTGATCTGTGAATATGCCGGAGTTCAATTAAGTGATTTGTTATCTGACCCCCTGTGCCGGAACTCGCTTAAGAAATCTTGAAAGTTGCTCTGCTGATCACTTAAGTTATCTGTAAGAGTGACGTGAATCGCTTGCGTTATATGTAAATGTGATGCGGACCACTTGAATGACCTGGAACTGTGTGCCGGGGGTCACTCAAGTAATCTGTGAATGTGCCGAGAGGTACCTGGAAATGTTCCGCGGGGCATGTATACATGAAACTTTGCGCACATACATGTTTTAACCTCCTATGCACGAAGAAAACCCGCCTAAAAACGCTATATTACTGGACGGGCCGGACTAGCGCAGGATTATCAACATTCTACTTTATTTAGATTGCCAACTTGCAATACGGGGTGCACTAAATGTCACTAAACCGTCTAAAAAATCGTGCAAATAGAATAATTGTCGTCGTAGTTGTGGTTTGCAGTAAAATTTATTTCATGAAATTTATATAGTTTTTTGTAGCTAGTTCCCTATTTCCTTTACCATCTCCCGGACGCCCAAAAAATTCCTATATATATACACAGTATGTCGAGAATTTTCATCGTAATCGCCAAAAAACTTTAAGCAAAAACACTCTCAAAGAATTTGTTTATGCGAAAATTCTGTTACTTTTAGGCTGACCATATTTCATCCAGAAAAACACAGAAAATTGCCAGTTGTCACTAAAAGAGCGTGTTTTAAACCAACTTTCCATTTTAATAGGCCTTTCCCGTTTTTGCACCCAATGCCGATTTTCGTTGGTTTAATTTTGATTTGTAGTATGATAGAGAAGTGATTTTACTTATTTTTAGGCGATAATTGGCGATGGTTAGTACGATGTCTTGTTTTTTCGAAGTGATATAATCTTAATTCATTTATTTATCCCATGAATTACAATTGGTCGATTTAGCGAATCTTTTCGCCAATTTGGCGCTAGTATGCGTCTGAATTTTGATCACCATCAGAACATTCAATTACTATTTTATTTCAGGTTGTAAATTTTACCTTTATATTTATGAAAAAGTTTCTACTTTTGTGTGTTCAAAAATACAATTTTGTATTTGTCTCTGTAAGGTATTAGTTAAAAAATATCCCCAATTTTTATGTTTTATGGTTGGCACAGGCATGGCCAGAATTAGAAGGGGCCAGGTGGGAAGAAAGGACACCGTGTTACACAATTATCAAATTTTGAAGTTCTGAGGGGCGGCAGAATCATATATGATAGAGGGCAAAAATCCTAGTTATAGCCTTGGACACAGGTGTAATATTTATTTGTTCATTTATTCTATTTTTTTTTTTTGCATCAAAGAGAAACAATTATTCAAAATTGCCTATACTTCTAAAAAAGACATAAGTATGCAAATTAAATCAAATTTAGAATCAGCTGTTCATTCACAAAATTCTTATTGTGGTGTAATTTTAAGGGGCTTTATTGAAAGTCTGTGGGAAAAACAGTCGAATCCCGTTATAACGAACTCCAGGAGACCGGAGAAATCACTTCGTTATAGCGAAATTTTGTTATAAAGGAATTCCAAGTATTTACATTGTTCTTATGTAAACTTATCTGGGAGATTAGAAAAGTGTTCGTTAAAACGAGATTTTCGCTATAACGGTATTCGTTAAAAACGGGATTCGACTGTATTATTGAACTATTTCTGAACTAAAAGTCATGACATGAAATTTCGATGGAAATCGCAACTCCTAATCATATCGCTAGGAAAATTCCAACCGAAATCATCCACCGGAATTCAGCTTGAGACACTCTTGTTTACCAGCGTTTATGTCTTAGCGAGTGCTTACTACTACATCATATGTCTGGTATCGGTCTGACTAGCCGCATGAACCAAAGAAGACCCTTACTTTGATTTTTCTTTCATGGAAAGTCAGACAGATGTTTGATAACGAAAGTGCCACGAACTGACAGTGATGAAAAATTTACGGGTCAACATGCGCAAGCACGTCGCACACAATACACGGTACGAGCCACGAAACTACGAGCAAAATGGCGTTAATCCACGATGCCAGTAGATCCTCTGTGAGATGAATTCCGAGTGACCAATTAGCCATCTCGTTCTTTCTTTTATGTCTTCGGAAGATTCAGGTGATTCTCCTTTCCTATCTGTTGCCCATCAACTTTAATAAAACAACATGAACTCTACCCAGCAGACACTGGCTTATAACGCCGCTTCAACTTTCTCTTCTCTCTCTCTCTGCTTCTTTAGTTTCAAAAAAAATTTTATTTTATTATTTTTAGATCTTTTCTTGTGGCAACAGCCATTACCGCCCTAAAAGCTTCCGTCGTTATCTACTGGCACAACGTGCTCTTTAGCGCGCTTTAGTTGTCCTCCTTATCTATCTCGATATTCAAGTGTTTCCCAGACTCGGGATCTAAATTATGGCCGTCGCGTTGTTTCAATGGCTTTCTCTCTTTTAAGCTCTTTTATTTTTAAAGCTGCTTGTATTATCGGATAAATTAGTACACTGTTCAAGTCTAGGCGAGCCTTTTTTTTTACCCTCCCTCTCATCCAAATTGTCTGATTCAATGGCTGAAAACAAGAGAGTTTTTACTTGGATGAAATAAAACATGGCGGAGTTATATGAGGTATAGTCACAATGAGATTGGTCAAAATGGCTGCTTTAATTCAATCTCGAGAAGCTTTAGGTTATCCCCGAACGCATTCTTCTGTTTGATTGATTAAACTGGTATGGAAACCCATTTAAAGACTTGATTAATAGACTATTCAGTAACGCGTTTATATACGCCACTTTCTTTTCCCCTTAATTGTCGTTTTTAGAAAATACTATATACGTTTTGATTATTTTCTTTGGGAAGTGAAAACGAGAGGTGAAAGTATACTTGCGCACTTTCTACTTACTACTATGATGGTGGATAGTTTGACCCCGTGTAGTGACCCATCGATTTTTTCTCGTTCTCACCTTATCATTATTTTTTTATAAGGAATTAGTGACTGATATATCTGAACAGCAGTTTTATTGTGTGTGTGGTGAACAGTAGTGTATTGTGTATTTTTGCTGTGAAATTTTTCAGAGGTATTAGATTCGTGTAAGGAGGAAAATGGTGTTATGGTGTTTAAGGAGGAAGATGTTAACTCCTTACACGAACGTTTAAATTCGTGTAAGTTCATTGGAAGTCTTCCAATGCTATGTTCTGAGAAAAACGTGAACGCATACGAATTGGCAACCCTATTAGACTTTTTGCCCATGAATTCGAAGATAGATATTGTGAATTTTCAAATCAGTCATTTCCGTATTATACTCGTATAGATCAGGGTTTGTTAACATTTTATCACTCATGAGCTTCCTTTTGAGGCATTTTTTTCCCCTTGGGGCTCCCCTGTCTCTCCCAGGGTCCTCATTCCTTCGTTATTGAATTGTTTTTTTTAGTAAGTTTATAGCGAACAAAGATTTTATAAGAATAAGGTCGATCTCCAGACACCAGAGTAGTGAGCTTCTCTCTTTGCGGGGGGGGGGGGGGATACGCAGGGCCTTTTCCGCATCATAGGCTCACAGGTAAAATGATGTTCTGTGAGCACCGTGCTTAGCTGAAGTAACGCTTTACACATTCACGTACTTACTAGCAAAACCCATAGAAACAGATCTCATCACGCTGGTTCCGATAAACTTTAGGCCCTGCGAACCACGAAAAAATGAGTCAACGTGTAATATTATGAAATTATGGAAGTAGCCAAACTTCTTACCACCATATTTCACTTAAAAGCTTTATCCTTATCCCATGTGAATTTTGTTTTACAGCTCTGTAGCCATCCTAGTCACCTACCCCATGGCTACCCAGCTAACTTGATTTCCACCAATGGGCCTTCCTAGAATATCTCTCAAAACCACAACACATATATTTTTACACAATATATTGTTATAATTTTGCTAGTCAGGCTAGTAAATATTTATCAAACCGAATAGCTTTTTTCGATATTTAAACACTCGTTATTTAGCGCGTTATTACTCTCAAAAAAGCTGTTTGTCATAAAACCGGAGCGTGAGCCTGATGGCGTTCATCGTTTTACAACGTATTTGCGTAATTTTCACTTATAAGGGGTCATTCAAGTATTACGTCAGCATCGGGGGGGGGGTAGGGAGTTTTGGATTTGCTGACTTTTGATGACAAGGGAGGAGGGTGGTTTGAAGGTTGCTTACGTCATCAACCACCCCTTTTTGAAGATATGAAATATTCTAAGCTGCTGACGAAATTTTGCTGACAAGGGAGGGGGGGGGGTCAAAAATGGCTAAAAACTGCTTACGTAATACGTGCATGGCCCCCCTAAGATACAGAATTCGATGCATTGCCACCTCGTTGGGCATTTTGTCTGTCGTGGCCTTTGTATTTGTATTTTCTGCACCCGGTTCGTATATCGAAGCAATCGTTATTCTAACACGGCATTTCTTTAACTAACTATATGGAAACTTTCGCGTGGTTGTGTTGGTTGACACGATGACGCACAGAATTCGAATATTGCGTGTTGTATATTTATAGGCACATATAGAAACTGCTGTTAATTTATTTCTCCCTACACGACGGATCCTTGGAAAAGTTTCTGCTGCTTTGCTGTACGACGTCCAAACGCACATCCTTAATCTACTTTGATTCCGTTCTCTCGTTATTTTCTATACTCCGAGACGTTATTATTGTTATTTTTTTTTGACAGGTTCCATTGTGTATATCACTAGACTGGCAACCGCACGTACTAAAAGCAACTTCCATCTTGTTGGTTGGTTGGTTGGTGTGTTTCACGTGCTGTTATAACGCTGCTAACGAGCACGTCTATGTCTGTTTTAATGCTTTGTAACGCTGTTTGGGAGAAAAAAAGAGGAGATAATATCCTCGTTCGTTTGTGCATCATTAATGAGATTTCCCCCCATCAAACGTTGTAGATTATGTCTTGGCTAATCGCACCTATCATACGTGGTTTAAATAACACGTATGGGGAATATCGAGAATAATGTTTTCCTTATATAAATAAAGAAGCATGAATTTTACATGTCCCTTATGTAAAACATACATGCTCAACTCATAGTCCGCCGGTCAAATTTGGTCCTCGGAGTGATCTGACGTGGCCCGCGCTACCACAAACCTAATTTTTTTTTTTTGTAAATTAACTAATCGGTGCCAAGTAACTCGTGGTTCAGTTCCCTTCACATTTGAGTTGCCCGTGGCGTATTTCCAAATCACTTAAAAGGTCCGCGGCACACTTATAGAGCACTTAACTCCCCCGCAGTGCATTTTCAGATCTCTAATGCCGTGGCATATTCCCAAATAATTTAAGTGACTCCATGGTGCGGTTGCACGTCACTTCATTGGCCCGCGGAACGTTCCGAGATCACTCAAGTGATCTGCTACCAGACAGATACCCACGTTAATATTCCTTACGGAACCTCTAACGTAAAAAGTGATCTGCTGCAAATTTACAGATGTGTGATTCACGGTACTGTTCCAGATCACTAAAGTGCCCCGTGGCACATTTCCAGACCGTTAAAGTAACCCGCGGGACATATCCAGATCAAACCTACGGGGTAGTGAAAAATTGAGGGGACTTACGGAGTAGTTCCCCCATCATTGAAGTGGCCTCCAGCACATTTCTAGGTAATTAAAGCGTCCCGCGGCACAGTTACAGAGCACTTAAGTGCACAGTGACACATTGAAAGGTGACCTGCGGTGCAGTTCTAGATTAGGCTGCTTTAGTAGTTAGTTGTCCAGTTCCACATCACTTAAGTGGTCTGCGGAGCACTTAAAGATCCCTTATGACTGGGGTGACCGACACACACATTCACAAATCATTTCAGTGACCCGCGACACATTAACAAATCAGACAGTGACCTGTGATGCAGTTTCACACCACTTCAGTCATCTGCGGTACATTATAGGGCGCTTCTGCAGCCCCGACACATTTACAGATAATTCTTGAATCTCGCAGGACATGTACAGATCACATAAGTAACTTGCGGTGCTGTTGCAGACCACTTAATCAAGTGGCCCACGGCACTGAAGTATTACACCAACGGTGCTCAACTTTTTTTTTTTTTTGAGAGTTCGGGCCACTTCGTCGATTCGAAAATGTGCCGCGGGCCACTTAATTAAGTAATCTGCAACAGCGGCCGCAGAGGTTACTTGAGTTGAAGATTTGTGTTCATGATTGGTCCCCTGTCGCTGCGTCAACGGATTAGTTCGCGCTGGATGTTATTGAATTGTCCATTGCGTGTCTATTCAACCTCTAGAGATAATAACGAGACATGCTCATTGGTGGAAGAACCATTCATCTTTGTCCGTCTGAATACAATACGCATCACCATGTGTTAATCTGTATTCCAGAAAGGTCTGAATGCTCAGTAAGAAAAATAACGATGAAGGGGGTGGTGGGAGAAAAAAAAAAAAAGGGCCTTGTCAAGACCCATTGCCATTCAAGAGCATAACTTGGCCGATAACTCTATGATTTAATAAGGGATGGACTGCTGCGTTTGTATATGGACGGGGAGAGGCAGGAGAAAGTACGCGTGCCAGAACTGCTGACCACCTATTAATCGGGTGGAGGAGCACCAACCGTCCAGCAGATAACAGTCGGCACGCGTTCGAGAGATTACGAGGCAGTCTCTGTGTGTGATGTGGGGGGTCCTCCACAGACAAGAAGGGGACCCTCTGCTGCTTCCACCACCACGAATGAAACCTTTGGCCGAACGTTGATGGAGAGCGGAATGGATGAATGAAGGATACGGGGCAGATAGGAGGGGTGGGGTGGGGGGGGGAGGATGATTCCTCCTACAGATATAGAGCTCGAACGGGGCATAAGATTAATGACCACGGATTAATGTTCAAGAGTATGGTAGTTCGATGGTGGCGTTGTGCGGGGTCTGTATAATATGTAAAAGGGGTCCAGGGATGATGTGTGTGTGTGTGTGAAAGTGGGGGAGTCAATGGCCACGTTTCGTTCTCGTCCAATACTTAATCCCACACCCATAGCTTTTTTTCTTCCACGGCCTGGAATATTTTTTTCCCATTTTTTTGGTCGCTTAACGCCGCTTTTCAGCAATCCTAGCGATTTTCACGGCGCTAATGGTATAGTAGGTTAATAGGTGTTACGCACGCAACACCAGAGAAGAGCACCGACGGAACATTACTTTGTTTCCCTCCCGTTTCCTTTTTTTTTGTTAACCAGTTTCCCCGTTTATATATTCTATTTCCAAATTATATATGAATCTGTGAAACTTGCATTCCCGTTTTTTAACGTATACGGGAACTAAGAAGTGGCTTATGCACGGTTGGACTGAACACAAATGCCAGCTCACACAAAAATCAAATCGTGATGCAGTGAAACCTCGCTACAACCGAAGCCGCCCTTAGGGGGTGTGCGATTGCACCGGGTCCCGCACTTACGGTAATGATAATTCCTTTTTAATGAATTCTGAATTTTTTCATCCATTCTGGAATTCTGCATTTTCATGTACAAAGAAATAATTCCGGTATTATTGCTTTCATAAATTGGGAATTTTCATGCTTTCCGGAATCATGAATTTGCATCTAGTGTTGGAATTATTTCTTCCATGTATTCTGAATTTTTGGGAGTGCTGAGATCATCTTCCCCTAATTGTCGATGTATTAATTTTGGGATGCCGAGATGCCTACTTCCCCCGATCTCCCACAGAATGCATGAAATCAGGGCGCTGAAATTATTGAGACACCTCTGGCAATGCGATTATTTTCTCTCCGGAGCCCGCGTCCAGTTAGGGCGGCCCTGGCTACACCGAAACTCGATATAACGGTGTAAATCCCACTATATTGATATTTTTTTCAAGTTTGGAATTGTCTTTTCTCTAATATATTCAACTGCTCCCTTTGGATATAATAATAACCCCTCTACAACAATATTTTTCCTGATCCGCATAGTAGCGTTATATCGAGGTTTCATTGTATTTAAACACGATCTACCCCACTGATTCTTAACACTTCATGTTGTAGAAGTGGAAAAGGGGAAAGAACTACTCCGGGATGCAAACTTTAATTGGGGATTTGCGAAACAAAAATGTGCCGTTGTAAAATCGTCGAATTTCGCAGTGGTGAGCAATGTGTGCCCTCTTCCCTCCTCACGCCCCTGGTTTTCACCATCCATATTTTAGTCACGATCAACGCTTTCAATAGAGATATATTTCCCACATTATGATATATATTTTGATAGCCCTTCTGTTTCTTTATTCAAATTTCAAGCCTCAGCTTATTTGGGATGGAGATTACCTTCTAACGCTTCATCGATGGCTGCTTGCTGTTTGTACGGAGAAAAAGCGCCTCATTTTCAGATTATTTGTTCAGCTGTTGTACATCCGTTACGTGGCAATGAGTAACGGTCTCCCTCTCTCATAAGGTCAACATTATTACTTCATCTGCTACAAGAAATCTGTTGTACGAACCGGGATCGCAGAGCGTGACGCATAATGTCGAAAATTTGCCGTGTTATGGGTCAGAACAGAAATTACACTAATATACGAGCATCTTTGTTGTGTCGAGTGTGTTTGATATATAAATCAAGCGGAATAGTAGTTTCCGAGTTGCCAAATGTGTCTGAAAAATTGTTTAATAAACAAAAAAAATGAATAAAAATATAATCGGTGTTGCTAAATGTTGCCTTGGTGTCTCCAAAACCAAACAGAATACATTGGACTTATTGCGGACTCGTCCAAAAAAAATATACAAGCATGCGTTATCAGGGGTCTGTCCAGCCAAAATTTGGGTCGGTTTTCGGGACCCTTCACAAAGTTCTGCATCTGGAAAACGGACCCTTTACAAAGTACAAATTAATAAAACCACAATTTGACATTTGAGTTGTCATAGCGGGAGGGACTCTTGTCCCCACCCACCCCAAGACGATCAAAAATTTACTTTAAACACAAAAAAAAAAAATTATTTTCCAAAAAAATTAAAGCATGGGAAGAAAATACCTCTATATATATATGTAGTTATGGTCAATTTATCTTAATTTCAATGCTATTTGAAGCCTAATAACTCGAAATTTTTGTTTAAGAAATTCATTCCCCTCCCCCTTCCACCCTCAAGCCTTTTGTGACCCCTCCAAAGGTCGATCCAGCTTACGCCCCCCCCCCCTTCCCAAATGGGATTGCCCTCCGAGAGAATATACAAAGTAAGTCTGACCACAACTGTCTGACCCTCTGTGGTGTGAACTTCACTAAGAATGCACAGGGATCATTTTTCCACATGATGACAAACTGATCAATGAACACACTATTTTTGATACTTTTTCACGCTTTGAGAAGTAGTTATTAATAAATGGAGTGGTATATATTGCTGTTGCCAGTTGGGGCGAATTACAGAGCATTGGGCTCTCGTTTTCATAATGGTTTCTCTAAATTTCAGAAATGAAAATTATCTCATTTATTTGCGTAATTTTTTCGATGTCAAGATGGTTGCTTAAAAACAATCATTTGAGTAAATTGGGGTAATTTCTTCCTATATAGTTACCTATGCAATTTTATGTAATTATTGCAAATGAGTCTGATCTTGCCTATGGTGCAAGGTGGGCCTACACCACGCGTGGTCAAGTTTTTCAGCGGAATAGTATAAATAGACACTAAATACTACACACAAAATTCACAAATTAAAAATATAATGTGAAGAATATTTCATATTTTCATGAAGAGCTCTGTAAGAGAATTTTTTGAAAGTTATATGCGAGTATTGAATATTCATGGTTTATTATGCTTTTCCGTATGTATCTCTAAATATTGTTCCATTCCTTTTTTTTTGCACTTTGTTGTATTTGTGTTTTTGTATTTCTCTTCTCTTGTCCATCTCTGTAATTAGGCAATCCTTGCCTGTTGAGATGTGAATAAATAAATGACGTAATCGTTATTCAACTCCCCCCCCCCCCTCCTCCTCGTCATCAAAAGTCAGCAAATCCGATAAGCGCCCCCCCCCTCACAATGCAGGCCTAATACTAGAATGACCCCCACCTCGAGAAAATACAAGCGATCCCTGTCAAATGCAAAAACCGAACAAAATACAATCGCCTATTGACGAGGATGTCAACCAACAGTTGCAACACAAAATCACGTAAATAATAATCGCTTTGGACATAGATCAGTCTATAACGCTTTATTATTGATTCAATACGATCAAAAACGGTTAAGAAGTTTTTGTTCGAAATTTTAGACAAGCCATAATGAACGCATGCGCATGTAGCGAATCTGCATGTCATGTGCAGCGTTGACTGTCGCATTCAAATCCTTCCATTCAGGTCTGTGTACACACACCACTCATTAAAATTCAAGCACACGTACGCACGTGGATCGAGAGCTGATGAGACTTCTTCAACGCCCTCAATGATGTCAGCTGCGTATGACGTGCGTGTGAATGGATATTTTCATTTATACATGGTCATTCCATTGTGTTGCATCTTCTTTTTTTTTGTCGTTTTTTTTTTTTTTTATATATATTTTCCTCCTGTAAATATCCATCATGAAGATGGTCATTGTGTAGTGGCGGTCATCCATAGACATTGTGAGCAAATGAGCGATGCTCGTGCCGACAGGTGAGGGTTGTCATTGGGCAACGCCGTACATACCAGGGGCTCTATTTCGAAGCACCGTAAGGGACTTTCTGGTCATATTACAGTTTCACTCATACATGACGATAGAGAACACCAGCAACATTAGTTAATATTTGAAAATATTATTACGTTTGCAATGTTCAAGTCCAAAAATTCATAGTTTTTTGTTTTTTGTCTTTTCCATTAGGGCGCCATGATGTACCCACGAAGTATAACGCATCAATGCCGGTCACCGCCGTTCAGCTGGTCAACGTCCGAGTCGCATTAAGGATCGACAACACACGGACTAAAAGAAAATAAATCTCCGAATCTTTATATATATATATTATTGTAATATATCAAGTGTGGCCATGTTTTGCCAAAGGCGAATCGTGGCATTCGAAAGGACTAGTCATTTCGCATTCGGTTTAGTCGTTGTGCTCGCTTCCTACTTCACGAGATGTAGAGGTGCCTGGCAGGATGGGATACATCCGCACATCCGGGTAGCACAGCTAGGTAAGTCGCTCATTTTCAAATACTTACTATCCTATTTAGCATGTAGTTGATCGTAAATCGGGATTTAAAACCATAACTTGTGAATGAATAATGCGCACTTTTAGTAATTGCGTAAAAGTCCGTCTGTGCACTTAAAGTGCTTTTTTTCTACTACAACGGTTTTTTTTTTCTCTCCCTACTTTAAATTTCCTATTTTTCGCGAACCCCCCCACACGAGGACTGAGGACTATCCGCATGGTCACCCATGCAGAGATACATAAGGCATTTGCGCCTCCATCAAAGTCATCCTCCTCCTTTCCATTTTATCCAATATTAGGTTCGACTCGCACTATCGTGACTCTCTCTCTCTCTCTGCTTCCTCCCTTAAAGTCCCTCTTTCTTTTTTTAAAAAAAAAAGGACCGAGGGGTCCCTTTTTTTCCTTAATGTACTAAAAAAAGAGATTTTGACGGACCCAACGGTGTTTTTTTTCCCCCTTTTCTTCTCGAATTCGTGACTGCGTTCTCTGGAAACGAGTCTCCATTGATTAATCAATCCGATACGCTCTTTGTATTTCCGTGGAAAAATAAAATTGAATTTATTGATTAATGCATTTTTTTTTTCACTTTTTCGGATGTGTATGTGTGTGTATGTGTGTGCTCCGAGGTACTGATCTGAAACGTCCCACGTATCTTGAGGCTTTCACTGAGAGATACGCATGGACGTGTACCTGATTAATACGAACATTGTTTTTTATGCTCATCCCAAAAAATAATCATTGAAGTGTTTCTGTGTTTGATTCTTGTCCGTCTGTGACTAGAACTTTGATCTATAATCGGGCTGTAATACGCTTACGTTTGAGTTCTGATTTCCACAGATGAATACTCGGGGCCGTCTTAGGGTATGGGCTCAGCCGGGCACAGCCTGGGGCAAAAGGGGCCTCACGAAAATGAGATCTGGTTGAAATTTTTCTAGAATTTGCCCGGTAGGGCCTCAGAAAAATCACTTTGCCCGAGGGCCCATGATGCTGTTAAGACGGTACTGAGTTTACTCGCATAAAACCAAAGATGTTACCAATGCTTTCGATTTACTCGGAAGCCTTCCGATTTTTCAGCCTTATTAAAATCTTTCGGTCGGGAATCTAATTCTTCCGATTTTTCGGATCTTCATAGAAAAATCCCTAAAAGTCCTCAAATTGAGCTTCGTTTGAATGAAAAATCCCTAAAGAACGTTCTTCTAGTCCTCGCAATTTCAGGCTGACCCCCGTTTTCTCAGGAAAAATATGGGTAATCAGGATTTCAAGTGAGAAAAATCGGTAATTGCCACCAAATATGATGGTTAAAGGAAGCAAAGTGGGTAATTATTGCTAAAAAAAAAAAAAGTCAGGACGGGGAAAAATGCGTCCCAGAAAAACGAAATTTATATATGGTCACCCGTTGCAATTTCAGAAACAAGTCCCCGGTTTTTCCCTTTTATTTGTTTGACGTGTTTTCTTTGATGCGGAATGTGTCATTACGGGATGAACTACAGATATAACAACCAAGCCTCGCGTCGTTAGCAAAACATGATAAATCTTACTATACGATAGGATAATACAGGATAATTCATACGTGTGTTATCATTATATCGGGGCACGACTATACTCATCACACACACTAGAATCATTTGGAATTTTTTCTGTATTTGTCGAATTCACCAATTACACTAGGGCATTATGCATAATCACAGATAAAGGCGAAAAATTTCAAGTATTTATCTACTTTACCAACGACACTTGGCTATTATGCATAATCGTCGGTGAAATTGA
Source organism: Pholcus phalangioides (assembly GCF_987345545.1). Lineage (NCBI taxonomy): Eukaryota > Metazoa > Arthropoda > Arachnida > Araneae > Pholcidae > Pholcus > Pholcus phalangioides. Next base: position 43,494,801 of record NW_028301596.1, on the reverse strand, counting down.
TAATGTTTTCAGTATTTATCAAATTTCTGGTAGGGGCTGGTTTTGAAGATTCCAACTTTCAGGGAGTGTATGGCCCAAATTTGGGACTGGTTCACGTAACATTTAAAATTCATTTCCCATTCTTAACCAAGAGCTTGTTGGAACTTGGATTCACATTCTCCAAACATTACTGAATTTTTTTTTAGCTGCCATTTTCATCTTAAGATTTTCCAACGTAACGAGCACCGTGCTCCACAAAATAAACAAGTGACAATCAAAAAAAAAAATTCCAAAAGAATACTCAACACCATTCTGAGTTTACAACAGTGAGGTCGAGGCATTCCTGACGTAAACATGCCGCACATGAGTTGTTAATCGGAAGAAAAGTGCCTGGAAAAACCTCAAGAGCCACCGTTAACATTCTAAAACGCACCCCTCATTTATTCTGTAATGTTTTATATATCCTCGAATAAAGTGCATTTATGGCAGCATTCACGTACTCATATATACCTCGTACAAACAAACAAGAGGGCATCACGTTGTACAATAACGTTACACGCGCTTTCTTAAGAGGCAGACGTGTCGCGGACTCGGGTATTTATAAGCGGATCCGTATTAAATTAATGCGCACCACGTGTCTCACATCTGATGTCACATTCATTCACCTATCTCGCCCCATATATAATACAACTGGCTTTATTATTTATCTCTTCCTCTTCTTCTCACACAGGGTTGGTAGCGTCCTTAAAAAATAATAATGAAATGTGCGAGGAGATAATCTTGTTCTTTGAGACAGGATTTGGAGACAGTTGACAGTTCTATTCTAGGAATGGTAGGGGAAAAAGTCTCCAAAAAAATACTGAAGGAAAAGCACATGATGATGATACGACTCCATAAAGAAAGAGTAACTTCTTCATTATTATTATTATTATTACTATCCTTACATTTCCTGTGACGAGGGTATTTTTTGTCTGAGAGAGAGGAGTTTATTCGTATGTATGGTAAACATATGTGTGCGGAGAGCCCGAGTGAGAAATATGGAAGCATTTTATTTACTATTTGATTTTTTTTTTTTTAAATCCTGAATTTACTTATCATATCTCACCATCATTAAATTATAAATCTACTTAAATTGATTGATTTATTTATTTTCAAATTTAACAAATTTATATCGGAGATGTGTGATTTATTGTGAGAAAATGCAATATATATAATGGTAAGTGAAAAATAAGTTATAAATTAAAAAAAAAATTACATGGGATTGTTTGTTTTCTAAAATGTTATTTATTCCTAATGTCAAAATTTGAGCTTACATGACCATAATTTGACACTCAAAGAAAATAGAATAATTTTAAGTTGAGAAAATATTTAAGTGAGCAATTTATAAATTATAGAAATGTATTTAATCTCATACGAAAAAAATATACATTAATTCACCTAAGTTGTTATGTGATTTTGGATTGTTATCCTGAATAACAATTAATTAATTATGCCTGAATTGCCCTTTCAGTTTGGCGACGTTTTTCTGAATCACTCTGTATATAAAGATATAATTTAAGCAGCATATCTGTGACTTGGAAAAAAAGCATTACATATTCAATATAGTTTACATACAAACCCTGGTGTATCTGTCAGACCGGACATTGTCCGGGCTCTGTCCCATCCTTGATATTAGCCCTTTACGCGGTTGAGTTGGACCATGCTGACCATTGTGTATCTGGCATCATAGATATCAATAATGTGTTTTAAAGATTTTATATGTATAAATATATATATTCTAAACATTTTATGCGAATTCGCACAATATTGTAATCTAGTGTCGTAACTCGGATGGATAATATAATTATTTAAATGCGGAAAATATAATTTTCATTAGCGTAAAAACAATAAAAAATGTCTTTAAAGTTCAGTAAAAAAATAACTTAATTTTAAATAATGGAAAAGTCAGGCAAAAAAAAGAAATGAAAAACGAGAATGTATTTGAAAATTTTTTAAAATAATATTCAGAGCGCATGTCTGCGACTTGGAAAAACTTTTAAAATGTTCAAAAAGAATGGGAAAATCTAAACAGATATCAAAGATGGTCTTTCGCTTTTCATTTGATAAATTCATTTTCTTCCTATAAAACACAATAAAATCTCTCAGAATCCAGGGGGAATGTACGGAAAATCTCGCTTTATCGATGTGAAAAATCTAATTTTCATAAGCGTAGGAATAATCTACAGCCTTTGAAAATTTACTAGAAAAAGAATTGAATTTATTCCATGTCTCGTGAAAATATAGACTAAAAAATCAAGAGTGAATAAGAAAACCAGAAATACATTTACGCTTGAAAATTATATGATAAAGATTTATCAAATTTTATTTAAATAACGTCTGTGACTTTGGGAAAAAAGCCATTGAAGAACTCAAAACCAAATCCCAAAAAAATAATACGGTTTATAAAAATTTCTAGAAAATACAATAAAATTAGAGAGATGATTTTGTTACATTTTTTAGTAAGCAATTCATAAATTCTAAAATTAATTGGATCTTATGAGAAAGTTAGTCTAAGAATTTAGTCATAACTGAGATAATATGATTATTTCAATGCGGAGAATCTAATTTTTTCATAAGCATAAAAATAATTAACCATTTTTTAAGACTAAATTTATTCCTAAATTACGTAAAAATCAGACTAAAAAATTAAAGTAAATGAAAAACGAAAGTATATATGGGGAAAAAACATTACATGTCTGTGACTTGAAAAAAAACAAACATTAAAATATTCAAAAACAAGTTCTAAAAAAAAAAAAAATTATAGTTTATATACAAACCTTTGTTTATCCGGCACCATATGAATAAAAATGTATGGGGAAAAAATCCAAACAGATATCAAAGATGTTTTATCGCTTTTCCTTTGATAAACACCTTTTCTTCCTTAGAAAATACAATAAAATTACAGAATCAAGGGATGTGTGTACGGAAAAATCTCGCTTATCTAAACATTTCCCTCATCCTTTGTTTCCTTTCACAAATAATAAGAAAAAATGGTATGCATATACATACACATACACCCACGTGCATGGCGACTACAGTAATCGTCCCGGTAGTTTTCCAGACCAAAAGTTAATTTTAACATTAACTTCGCAAGCTCCTTACACCCTCCCTGACGCAAGAGTTTGATTTACGGAGCACATTACCATATTCGCTAACCATAACGCCGGGGGGAAATTATGGCCGTGAGTTGAGCGTAATTTACTCTGGAAAAGGATAGGGAGTTTTATACGTACGCCGTAAGAGCTGGCAGCCACTGAAAACAGCAAGGCAGTAGAGGTAGGTAGGTACGTTAAAGGCAAGAATGCGTAATTTTCTGGAGGTGCCTAAAACGCTGTAGATATCTGATTAGTATATTCCAAGAGAGAGAGAGAGAGAGAGATACGCCAAAGCAATAAAGTTTCTCCTCTTTAAACTTTTCCAGGAATTAAACTCTGGAGAAAGAGAGAGAGAGAGGGAGTGTGAGTTTCCTTCATATCGTACTATCTTCTCTAAACCCACACAATATACTAAAAGGTATTATTTATAATAATAATGATAATCAGGCATTTCTCGTGGCTCTTTTAGGCTGTTTAATTAAGTAAATAGCCTTATTTTTGCGTAAATGGTATTTTAATCACGATTTTTAGGATTTTAAGAAAAGCTTCATGAATGCATGTTGAGTATCATTATTTTTTTGCTCCTTGGAACTGAGGTTTTAACAATCGATATTTTATATTAAAATATTCTTAGAGGAATATTGATTTTTTTATAGCTGATATTGAATTTACAATTTTTAAATCGAACTCAATTCCCATGGTGAAATTTCATTCTGAAAAAAAATTGAATTAATTCAATAAAAATTTGCATGCAATCTTATGTTCTTGTGCATTGTAATTTATGCTAATAAATATTAGAACTGAAAGAATAAATTCTGTATATAGGTTATAATTACCGAAATATTATTAATTATTTCCTGAATGTTTCAAAAAAATCATATCCCATATGATTTTTTTTGATGGGATGGATTCTTATAAATTCTTTTATTGTTGGTAAACGTCAAAGAAATAACTTTAGAAGCTTTTCAAAATCTTAAAAGGCATCTTTGGATTGTGTAAATATTGTAAGTGTTTCGATCCAACTTTATTCTAATGTGCTATATTGTATTTTAGTTAATTTTCAACTTGTTGAATGGAAATTTTAATACAATACTAGACTCTAAAAATACTATTAAAAAATCACAATTGCTGTAAATAATACCTTTCATATTTACTTTTTTTTTTCAAATATAAATACAAATCCAACGCCACAACAGGCAAAATGCACGACGAGGTAATTGAGAAAAAGATGCTCATACAGTAATTTTATATAATAATAGAAAACACTATTTTATAAATAATAGAATATTTTTGATATCCTTTAATGTTAAGAACGAATATAGAAATAACTTGTTGAAAGACTGTAAAAGATATTTATAGATTAAGTTTTTCCATCAAAATTTCACTTCAAAGATGAAATTATCTTTCAAGTTTGAACTAATTGGATAAAATTTTATACAATTTTAGACCACTACAGATTGTGATCCATAAAATGTTTTGATTTAAAAGAGCCATAGTTACCATGAAAGATTACTTAACTTCTTAACGTACAAGCTTTTGGCAACAAATTTGGATGATCTCGATTTAACGTACCATCGATAAAATTATCAACCTTGTTTGTACATTAGAGAAAAATAAAATAAATAGTAGAGAGGGGAAAACAGTATAGTAGATAAGAGAGAGAAAGATGACAGTAGAGATTTCTTTTGAACACTTATATGCATATAGTAGAAAGATACTTCGTATATGGGGGAAAAATCATTAACAGGAGTGTAGAAAGAACGGTGGGAAAAAATTTCGTTCACAGAGCTGCAACGAAGCTTCGGGATTATGAGGAGAGGGGCAGAAAAACACGAAGAACTGGATCGAATTTCTTGCTCTAGCGTTTGGACGAAATATTTCGTCCGTGATCTCGGAAAGTATCTAGCAATATCTTTGTAAGAATTATTGAGATTTTTTAAATGCATGACATTTGAAAATTTTAAATGAATATGTAATTCAAATTGAATTCTTACTATGTAAATGATTTAATTAGGCAAAAACTTTCTTACAATCTTCGATTTTTATGCATCATAAACAGGGTTTGCAAAAAACCCATGTTTTTCAGGGTTTTTGCGTTTTTTTTTGGGTTTCTGGGCATACTAGAGCTCGAGGAAATCCAGTTAATATTCTGTAGCCTACATAAACATAATAGACTTAATACTATATGGCAATTATTTATGTGATCATCATATCAGTGGTGGATTAATATTGAAAATTCTGGGGTGGGGGGCGAAATAGTTTTGCATCTTATTATGATGAATGGTTTACAGAATGGGTTTTTTCAAGGGGTTTTCTCTCCATCCCCCGTAATCTAAATTGCATAGATTAATGTATTTCTCTTTAGATAGAGTACGCCAATGAATAACTCCAAAAAAGCATAATGTCTGCAAGTAAGTGCAGTTTTACGGTGGAATTTTCGGTGGGCTTCTTCGGGTTTGGGAAACTCAGATAAACCTTAATCATAATCGATAAGAAATTTGAGACCACAAAAAAAGTTATTAATAAGTTTTTCTTAATGGCATACAGGATTCAATTCTCTTAAATTCTTCGATATTGAAGGGTAAAATCTCATCGTAAATATAATTCATAGAGTCTTTAAGAACTTCGAAAATATTTGAGACGTATTTTTTAAGTCTGTCATTTTTTCCTTTGCGTGAACGAAGCTTAAGATAAGGAAAAAATGTATTATGTAGTATAAGGTCAGGTATCTTAATAAATATTCTAGGAGAGCGTGAAAAATTTGTCTCATTCAGAGCACGGACATTGGAATTCTTTGTTGGCGGATGAGTTGTTCCATCTCGACTTCTATTTCGGGATTCCTTCATCCTCTTTGGGATCCTTTTTTTGCTGTAGTTTGACGCGCCAAAAATTCTTTTTCTTCTCAATTCTCTTCTTACAAAAAAAAAAAAACCTTATCTGTCTCCGTCTCCACTTGGAATTTCCACACGTGTGTCATTTCCTGTAAAATTTCCTCTTTACGGTGCTTTTTCCGGTTAAAAACACATTTTTTCATATTGTTCATGTTTAAAAAAATATTCGAAAAAATTTCATGAGATTAAATAACGAAAATATAGTCTTGGAAATTCCGAAAAATTATATGTATGTTGAGAATAAAAAATTATGTTTACGAGTAAATAAGAAATTTTTTCAATATTTTTATGAGTTATCCAATTTTTTCCCGATAACCTTAATTTTCGGTTGATTTTTCCGATGGAAGTTTATTTAAATTACTTTATAATTTTATTAATTCATTCTAGTTTATTGATTATGTTGTAATTATGTTTAAATTTTGATTTATTTCATTCCGATTTTTATACTATTTAAAAAATATTTTAAGTCTAATTTATTTGTTATAATTTACTAAAAAAAATATTTTATTAATTAAATTTCACTTGTTTTATATTTATTTAAAACAAAATTTATTTTTTACTGATTTTTCCAATAAAAATTTATTTTATTTATTTTAGGTTGTTTGATTTCCATTTAACAATTTTAAACTATTTAAAAATTATTTTATTTATTATGGATTGATTATTTAATTTTCATTCATTTAACTATTTTAATACTATTTAAAAATTAATTTATATTTTTGTTTTATAATTTTGATTTACTTGTTTTAATAATATTTGAAATTTTATTTTACTTAATTAAATTGCATTTATTAAAAATTAATTTGAAACATTATTTACAGCTGATCTTTCCGATGATAATTTATATCAAAACTATCGAAAGTTTATTTTCAGCTGGACGTATATGAACGAATTAATAATTTATACATTTTTTATATATATATATATATATTACATCGAATTTTCTAATGAAATTTCTTTTCTGAAACAAAATTTCCAAAATTTCTCCGAATTATTCGACGCATGCGCCGAAATCATTCGGGCAATTAACTTATTGCCTTAAGAACTTGGCTCCGCTTCAAACCACACCATTTTTCTTTTCCTTATTCTTCTGAACAGTTCCGATGAATGAATAAATAAAAAGAAAATCTATTAATTAAAAAAAATTATAATTAAAAGTGCAAATGCGTTTTCGCTATGCAAATAGGATTGCCCCGGGCAACTACGTAGAAAAATGGTCGGGGAATAAAAAAAATTGGAATAATTCAAGTAAAAATAAGATCCTGGGGGGAAAAAAAAATGGAATTTTTAGTTTTTTTTCCCTTTGAAGAAGAGAAGAAACAACAACAACACAAAACGTTCCCCTAAACAAAAGGCGTGTAAAAGAGCGCTAATGTGAAACGAAGCATCCTACCATATGCAAATTAATACGGAACTCTTCCGTCGTGGAAGAAATCCCCGAAGAGATAAAATGGATTATAAGTTTCGAGGGTTTCCATTGGGAAACCGTGTGTTTGTTCCGCCATTGGGGGAAGATAGACGAGAGGGGGGCTAAGGGTTAGGAGGGGGGAAACTTAAATTGAAGGCATTTAATTAATTGCTTGGGTTGCCTCGTTCGCCCTGAGACAGATCTGCTAAATTTAAGCGTCGCGACCCCTCATACCCCGAGACATATACTATACTCCCAACAATTCCCTCCACATTTCCTGTTCCCTTTTCTTCCGTTTTCACTGGTATCCGGTTCATTAAATATAAGCAATGGCTGGGATTTCAAGTAAAAAAAAAAATAGAAAAATTACCCCAAAAAAAAAAAAAAATTGGTTATAAAGGAAATTGTCATTTTTGTTCAATTAATGAAACAAGGTGTAGTTCATTGAAATTTTTTTTTCCCCTTTTCCCCCCGTCCCGTTTTTCCCCTACAATTAATTAATTGTTTGGTGCTGCTATACAATGAATTATACTGTACGTTGCGGTTTGTTCGAAAACTATGTTGATAAATTAATTTGGGGTATAGTGTATTGTTCTGAGATTATTCTTTTTTTTTTTTTTTGTCGTACTGTCTGTTTGAATGAATGATTAATTATAGGATTATAGTGAAAAACTTTTGATAATTAATTAATCTTCACCTTGATTTAGATAATTTTAGAGTTAATTTATTTTAATTGTTCATTTGTAAAAGAAAATGTGCTCACTTTTTTTTTAAATTTCGATTATTTATCAATTTCTTCGGCTTATATTTTAGATAATTTTATAATTTAAAATATATAAAAATGAAGTATTATTGAAATAAGTGAATAATAATAATGAAGTGAAATTAAAATAAATAAATAATTCTTTTTATTCGACAAAACTCGCAAAATTTCCCACAAACGCTGAAATTTGCAAATTTTTGCAAATTTTTACCACGAAGTACCATCACCGATTCATATGATACAGACACACACCAGTGCCAAGTTATTAACATAACTCGGATAATTTCATAGTCAAAATATTTTTCAGAAACTTTTGCCTAAAAAGCAGAACAAAATTGAGAAATATTTTCAAATATTGAATTTAAAAATAATTTTTGTTTTGCAATTTTTATTTATTTTTTACTTATTAATGTTAGTAATTAATGATTTCTAATTCGTTTTTATAATTATCCTGCATTCCATCAAAATCATGAACTTAAAAAAAAATTTTTTTTCGAATATTAATAATTTTTAAACATCAGTTTATGATTTCTATGGATTTTTAGAATACAAGATAATAACAATGATGGGAAATTTAGGAATTTGACACTATCAGAAAAAACAAGAACATTCTTGAAATATGATAAAATTGATTACATGTTCAATATTTTATGTTATTTTCAAATTAAAAATGAATGAGAAAATTTTCTTTGGCCATTAATTTTATTTCCTATCGAATATTGAGAAATATGCTCTAAAATATTACTTAGAAAGACGTAGAAACTTCTCGAACTTAAAACTGGAAAGAATTTTTAAGCATTATTTTCTTACTCTTATATGAACTCCAATATGTTTCCAACAATTATTTATTGATAAATTTCATTTCGTTCATTTTCTCAATTTCGCTAAATAACAGAATTTCATTTTAACGAGCTCTACTTTGTAATTGTTGAAAAATTTCTCTATTGTTTCGTTTTCCTTTCGAAAACCTCAAGGAATTCCGAAATCCACTGGTTTCGAATATCACGTGTTTCGATCGAAGCCCTAATGAATATTTATACGAGGGATTGTTCATTAGTTTAAAACCCTTTTAGAAAATTGACGGGGAATATTTTCCCCAGATTTCTAGGAAAATATTTCCGAATGTTATTCGATCTTTGTTTCCTACGTTTGTTAGTTTAAATCTTGATGCGGTAGTTTAAGTAAATTTTAAAGGATGTTATCATAAGTTCCCGAAAGTCAACACTGGATAATTTAAAAGTCTTTACGTTCCCTGGTTATTCAATGGCGGTTTTCGAAAATTGCTAGTACAATTTTCCTCTCAATAATCGTTGTTCCCCATTATTAAGAGAATTCCATGATTTTATAAATTGTTTGTTGAAATAATATCTAATATTTAAGAAGAGATTATATGGTGGGAACGGGAAGTGTTTTCTTCATACTGTTTTAGTTTGCTCAATTTCATTGAATTTAAAAACTGATATGTGAAAAATTAGTTTCTGGTTTATGTGTACATTGTTACAATGTCAAGGGGAAGATATCCCAGCATTGTTTGATGAAGGGAATGGATACAATCCGTTCTATTTTTAGTGGTTATTTTCCCGCGATTCTGTTGATGATGCTGTTTGCTAAGGATTCATTTTTTAACTAATACATTGTTAAACTGAAGTATTCATTCATTTCCTGTGGATTAATTTCATTTATGAATTTTTGGGGGAAATGATTTATAAGAAAAGAGAGCACTGTTGAGAATATCTGTCTAATCCACGTCGCTACCAAGAAAAATCGATCTCATTAAAATCATTGTTAAAATTGATAATTATTGATAGAATTTTATAATTTTTCTCTCCTCGAAGGCATTGTTGAAATTCATTATTTAATTTGGTTTTCATCAATAGCATTGTTTGGATTCATTGAAATTCACACCATTGCTTATATCCATTCACATTCACACCATTGTTTGGATTCATTCACATTCACACCATTGTTTGGATTCATTCTTGAATTTGGTTCTCATCAACGGCACTTTTTCGACTCATTCTCATCAACAGCACTGTTTGGATTCATTCACATTAATAGCATTGTAGGTGATAATTTTTGTAGTACTTATTAAACTTGCTAACGACGCTTGGGTACTATGCATAATTGCCGGTAAAAGTGAGAAATTTATCAAACTCACAAAAATGCTCGGTGATTATGCATAATACCGGATTTATCACATTTACCGTAACATATACGTTATTTGGACCACGGAAAAGAGATAACGGCGTTAAAAAAAGCTATACTTTTTCGTCTAGTAGCCAAAATTGAATTACTTTTCTTATATTTCACCTTTCTTTTCCCCATATGATCCATGTATCCCATATACCAAGTTTCATCAAAATACCTCTATCAGAATGAGCACTACATACGTCTCATCGGTGTCGGTTTATTTATAACCACCCCGTATAATAAAAATTCACTGATATAATCTTTCAAGTCATCAATCAAAATTTTTAGCCAAATGTATTTCTATTATAATTCACATAATGCCATTCCATTTCAATTCTATATCTATAATTATAAAGAAAGATTAATTTCCGTTTCTGCAGCATCCGATAATTTTTTTTTTTGCCAAATATTTCCAGCGCTTCAATGGAAATTTCAAGAAAAGCAATAAAATTCCGTAACTTCAAATAGAGAGAGACAGAGAGCACGAGCCGAATCTCCAATCTCTAAATTTCCTGGACGAAATTCACGAAATAGCGAGAGAAACTGTAGGTCAGAGATAAATGGATGTCCTTGCCTTCTACTATGGCCTCTATGTTCAACTCTCTCTCTCTCACACACTCTCTGCTCTTTCTGGTATTGATTCAAAATTGAATTTCTCGGCTTATTAAATTTGCATATCGCTGATTTGTCACCGTTGGCTCTCGGATCGTTAATCGTCGTTATCGATTTATATGTTGTGCTGAATTCTCTCTCTTCGCCTTCCTCTGGAAATCCTTGTTTAATTGTAACGGGGGTAGAGAAAATGTCAGCTTTTATTCATGGATTAATTCCATTATTTTTTTTTTAACGCTAAATTTAGCTTCCGTGAAATTTGAGATTAGTTTCTGGAACTTAAATAATTTTTTTTTTTGTTGTTGCTCCTGATAATTAGTTCAATACCGATGTGATAGAAGATGAAAGCATTTGTAAATTAATGATATAGAATTTATTATAAATATTCTAGTATTTGTGTGCTCTAAAACCTTAGTGTTCGGAGGTTTGAGTGAATCTTGAGATTTATAATTATGTGAATTTTGATTCAGATATTTCCCAACTTATACGTCTTATTTAAAGCAAGACAAGCTCATGACTATGTATGGATGATAGACTGAATAGTTGTTTCCAACATGCTTAGGCTGCTGCGTTCACGTAGGCCCTCACTGCCGTCATGCTCGTAGATTTAGATTTGCCGAACAAATCATGTTTCATCTCTGACACTTCCGGAGACAGCGTCGAAGCCATGTCATCCTTAACTTTTTGCGGTCCTTATATCGAGTTCACATAGGTCTGCATCAGGACAGAATGATTACTTCAATTTAAAACGGCCACTTACGACGATAAGAAGGCTCCTGTGAATTCGGCTTCTCATCAGGACTCATAAGCTACACAAAACAACTTTCGGCCTTCCTTATTGCGGAGGACGAGCTACGAAAAACAACAATGCTATTCTAATTCTTTACCCCAAAGAGCCAAGAATAGAGGGGGATGGGGGGTGTCTGCATGTGAGAAGAAAATGTATGAATCTCTCAGCCAATTAGCCTAAAAACCGATAATAGTCGGAGCTAAGGCGCCTATGTAAACGGGCGGACTCATATTGCTGTCACCCTTCGGTTATCGTTCGGGCAAGTCAACCTGTGATGTCAAGGAGCTCTAGTCGAAGACACCTCGCTAGTCACCGACTCCTCTGGGACGTCTTCGTATACTATGATTTGTCATCTAGTCTACATTACTCTGGAACTAGGCAAGTCACAAGAGTGCAAGCAAGCCCAAGCAGGAGTAGCGGAGACTTGGATCATACTATTCATTAAAGCCTTTTTCGGCTGTTTTCAATTGGAAATACTCGTTGATAGAAATTGCGATTAGAATGATTTGTCTAATGCCTTCACCTTTTGTGTTACATGGATCCTCTATGCTAATAACATAAAATCTACCGCTGCCCCCCCCCCTGAAATCCCTCCAAGGACCCCTGTTAATAACCTGTGGTCTAATTATACGAACCTGGAACAATATTGGGGTAGAAAGGAAGAAGCTCGGTTATAATACCGGTTAAAGTCAGCATTTCTCTAACTTTCAGAATCCTTGAAATAATATTCATGTTTCAGAGAACTCTTGAAACAAAAACTAGATTTATTCCCCAATACTAGTCATAACGATTTCAACAGGCGATGTTTTCGGAGCCTAGGGAGTCCACAAAACCCTGGAAGAAGACTTGAAACTGTTATTAAAATTGAACTGTGAAATTTGAAATTTGTTTATACCACCTTTATTCATATTGGGATGGTGTTGACACCGAAGAATGTTGAGATTATAACTGTGATACATTGAAATAACTGTCTTGGTGTATCTATCTGCCACACATTCAAAGACTTTTAATGGAACAAACGTGTATTCCCTTACTCTTAACACCAATTAACACCATCAACGATAACCGATGATTCTGATATCCAAACCTTCAAGTTCGAGAGATTAAGAGAAAAGTAGACAGAGAGAGAGAGAGAGACAGAGCGATCCTTTAAATGCCCCAGAGCTTTTAGCATGTCAGTCCATGGTAACCCGAGTGTTTACACAGTTCCCCTCACATCAGCTGAACCTCCTCTGTACAACCTCATGGACGCATTATACAAACTTGCGTTGTTCTGTCCCACGCGAGAAACGCAGAAGTGGTGGTGGTGGTGGTGCTTCTGCTCCCAAATCCCCAAACCGTGAACGAACGAATCCTTCTCTTTTGCTAACGCGGTTATGACAAGAACTTTTAGAAAGGGGGGAGGGGGGAGAAACCCGGAGTAATTCTATTAAACTTTTCCCAACCTGGGTTCTCTGATTAATGACGGTGTTAGTGCAGATGTCATAATCCTGTTACTACTTACTCCGAAGCCCTGTCCCCACGAACGAACTCGCCTTTTCCGACCAACCATCCACAGCGTACGGACGTGCCCACGAACTTATATACAGCACAAGTCGCTTTTGCTTTTTACTGTTTTCCGGTTGCGTCACCAACAAACCGGGCAAAACCGGATAAAATACAAGATATGTTGTGTGAGCGTGTGGTATTATTATTATTATGCGAGCGACGGGGTTGTTGCAGTTGGCGTTTGGCGCGCAAGGGAGAATTTCCGAGATAAATCCTTGGTTTAGAGATATCGGAGGAGATTTAATTCCTTTTCTTCATTTATTTCGGGTCCCTTCTGCCTCCCCGGTCTGGGAGTTGAGGGGGGGGGGGAGGTTAAACACGCGCAGATTACGGCAAGACCCATTAAAGTTCATTTAATGAGTGGTAAGTAAGTCAACGCTGACACGTTCCATTGCTGTTGGTGGTTCGAAATTGAGCTTTCGTTGTTCTAAAGCGGTTTCCATCAACTGGAATCAAATGAATTTTAGAATTTTTTACACTAGAGGTACCTGTACTTATTAGGCCTAATATTTTTTTCGAAAAAAGTTAAGATTAATTAACTAACCGTGTCAATAGTGTGACAGCCACATAACAGTTCAAGACACACTCTCGAATGCCTTATAGGAAGCTGTTGCGTAGAGAATAGCATTTTCTAATCTTTTCACCTTAGAATTTTGGCATTTCTTGGAAGTATACGCAATACCCGTACGTATGTCTAAGGATCCGCGAGTGTGAGATTTCGTGTGGCAGTGATTCTTAACCTGATTACCAAGGGTGCCTAAGAGGTATTTCGGAGGGGGGGGGGCTCCGCGTGGAAGAGAAAACATTATTGTTTCTACATATTGATGTGCCGCATACTATTCTTCAAAGGAAGTGGTCTTAATCCTTTTGGCACAAAGGGTCCGTGGAATAAAATGGGTGAAGAGCCCCTGTTTACGGGGGGGGGGGGATAATTAAGCAAGTCCCCGACACATTTCTAGGGATATATATATATATAAGCCATCTACACATTCCAAAAGAGTCACGCGTCTTCTACGCACGGGTCTCCTCGTACGAATACAGTAAACCCTCTCTTTTGCAGACGCCAGCGAGAAAAAAAAAATTGTCCGTAAAAGGGAGGTGACCGTAAATCAGTGGTTTCAAATGCATAATTTTATTATGCAAGGAGAAATTGTTTTTTGACCGTAAAAGATGGGTGACGGCATCTGAGGGGATGTCCGTTAAGAGGGGTTTTACTGTACATAGGAGTCGGCAAGTCTTTCTTATACATTTCAAGAGGATACGCATGTTTCGAATGCCTCTTATGCATATCTAGGTGGTTCCTCTAAGGCTTTGCGGCCACACTTGACATGATTATCCTTTGAACACACGGAACTGGGGAAGGGGGGGGGCGGCAACTGCCCCGGGCGGAAAAATTTAGGGGAGGTGGTTCTAGGCGGGAACAAAGAATACTGTTACAAAATTATCGAATTTTGAAGTTGGAGGGACGGCAAAAATTTTAGTTACGGCGCCCTGAGTTATGCATTGTAAAATACACAAGTAAAGAAAAAGCATTGTCGTGCTTTACCAAACTATTGTCGATAATAAGTGAAAAAACTGAATGACGACGGGACCCGCCTGCTGTCATCTATCGAATAAAAATAAAACTAATTCTGTAGGTAACATCGATTGTTGGTTTCAAACCGCTATGCAGCATCGAAATGAACAACATACAATACGGTAGCTGACATGTTTATTTTCATGTTGCACTATGGGCCAAATTTTTATACGCCATAATACCGGCTGATATGGTTTTTATGTTTGCCGAAGAATTTAAGCAATTACTGTATATAATCTGGAGTTTATTTATTATTTTACAAGACTATTTTGTTTGACCTCAGACTGAGAGGAATTTTCCCAGGAACACGCCATTCCCGCGCCCCATTTTCTTCTTAACACTCACACATTTCTCCTAGCCGCACGTTTAGACCATTAAACATCGCTGGTTAAGGTATGACATAAATACATCCATGATGCATGTCCATAGTGGTTAACCCTCCCCCCCCCCACAACTTTTATTCCTTATTTCGTAAGGTAACACCGGACGTAAATCCGAGGTTTACGTACGTTTTTATTCCAGGACGCGGCTATTCCAGTTTTCTCCTTTTTTTTCCCTCCAGAAATAGGGAGGAAGGGAAAAAAAAACCTCCAAAAGTCCAACATTTCATACTCCCCATGGGACTTATAAAAACTTCCAAACCCCCCCGAAAAAAGCCAAAACCTCCATTTTGGCATTCGCAGTTGGCTACTAAAGAATAAAGAATAGTTAGAGGGGAGTTTAGGACGGGGGGGTGTTTCTTTTATTTTATAGTTGGTCCACAACTTGGGAAAGATTTAATCTAACCGTACGCGGCCGTTGAAGATACATGTAACCCTATGTACCGGATTCTCTGGTGGATTATGGATTCGTATTCACACTGAGTCGAGGAATGTTCTGAAGTTAGATAGAAATACTTTTGGCCTGTTCTGAGCCATATACACCTTTAATCGTTATTCAGGTATATTTGAATATCCTTCGTAATGTTATTGAAGAATGCGCTAGACCAGTGTTTCTTAACCCTTTTCTGCTCATGACCCTCCAATGGATCACATTTTTTTCTCGTGGCCCCCTGTCCTATCCAGGGCCCCCCTACCCTCATACAAGAGTCAGATACTTTCTATTTTTTTTTATTATGAATGAAATTTTAATAAATCAGATCAATCTCTGGAATCCTGGCTAGGCACGGATTCAAATGTTGGATTATCATCTCTCCTAGGAGTCAAATTATATGGTAAAAAAACGGTCTGTGTAAAATACTGGACGATCCAACGAACATGCACGATAAATCGACTCTCCCAACACATCAACCGTTGCTGTGGTGGCCCCCCATACTTAGCTGAAAGTAACAGCTTACATATGAAAATCATAGTACCAGATCCCATGTAGTGCAGTTCCCCTCCCTCCATTATAGACATGAAGACCCGGGTCATCATATATTCTAGAAACCTTGGGTCATGCCCCCATAGACCCAAAGGTTAGAATGTCATTGGTTGTACAGACGGATCTGATGAATTCTGAAAGTAGTAATATATTTTTCAACCATGGTTTCACTTTTAAATCATTTGTCTTCACAGCTCTCCATGACTCCCTTCACCGAATGTCGTGGATCACTTTTGCTTGGTGAAAAATCAGAAAAACTTATTTTCATTAGTATCTTCAACAGGTTTTGGTATCTTTCTGTGTATTGTACCTGCAGGATGTCTTAAATAGGCCAACTTATTTTGTGACCACCCTGCACATAAAATTGATCTTATGAATATTTCTCTCCTTGGAATGTGTGCTCAATAAAACCCAAAATTTTTTAATTAATTTCCGCATTTTTTTTATTCATCGGTATTCTAAATAGGATTCGACGTAAACGATAAGCATTCATTCGCGCTCTTGATTAATAATGCGCCAAGTAGCCACAAAAAAGCTCCATTTGGAAGATTGAATCGAACACGTATTAATTCACCAATTTCGTAAAGCATTCAACAATTTTTTGTCGGTTTTTGGCTAGTTTCTTCTGAACCAAAAATGAATAAGAAAGTAAACTTTTTAACCGAATTCAAAATCAAACATAGTCCCTGCAACAATAGCTTCCGTTTCGAACATTGTCCCAGCAACAATGGCGTTTTTTGGCTTCAATAAGGACTCAGACTGGCTTTACATTTATTACAAAGAGATTTGTTACATCTTACATCCTCAAAGTAAAAAGAGATAATCCTGATTCTGCTTGAAGTATAAAACTTGAACAATGGAGAAATCGAGATATTTCTCCCCTTAAAATGTCAGCTCATAATTATTTACCATGGGTTATATATCTATTTAATCCACATGTAAGGACTCCATGTTGAGAACAATAAACAACAATTATTATCATCATTAATAATGCAACAAAAATTCCGACTAATAGAATTTGATCATTTCGAGCTTCGTTTAATGTCTCTCTTGGCACAACGACTATATGGGCACGTGCAGGTAATGCATTTTCTTTGGCCTTATTGAAGATAATTATCGGACTAATTAACTAATGAGCTACAGCACGTGTTTTAACGCCGCTTAATCAGTGGCCTATTTGTTGTTACACACGGCACTGGAACAGATCGGGGGGGACATGGAAAAAAAAAAGGGACGATTTTCAACCTCGGTTCCATAACTAAATACCAAGTTACGAAATGGAGGTCAAGTTGGGAGATGGAATGATAATTGAAGGCAGCTAGCTCTCCGGAGAGATTTCGACTAACCAGTCTTACGTTTAATTACGCATTCATTGCCCGGGGTAATTAGTAACCGGGTTCGATCGATAATTTGGTTCGCCTTCTCTGTCATTCGTGTCACATAATCTAATCTCTTGTGGTTCACCCCACGTACGAACCTCTTTTTACAACGTTATTTTTTTCTCTCTCTTCTCCAAGATCAAAGTTTGGAATCATTCAAATCTATGCTAATTACACATTGTAATTAAGTCATATCTTAGTTTTTTTTAGGAAGGGAAAATTAGCATTGGGTAACATTAGGAATGATTAGCAATATCCAAAGTGGGTATTAATCTGTGTTTTTTTTTCTCCAATTGCTTTGGATGATTGTTACAAAACCTGAGTTATTTTATTTTTTTCACTGACTTGAATTTGGAGATGAAAACGTGACCATACTGAGATCACCATATATTTAACTATCAAAGTGGAGACATCAAGGGCACCTCGATCGTGCACAGTGGAAACACTTGTATCAGTTCTGCACAAGAGTCAATGACAGTGCATATTCTCTGTACACTGCCATCGTTCGCCGATGCATTTCGTGTTCTCAAACTCCTTCTCCCAGTAAAAAACGAATAACAACACGCAGCTCTTTTTAACTTGCAAGCATTTTGCAAACGCAGATGAATATTTTCCCGCTGAGGAATATGGATAAGGTACATGTATGGTTTAGTAGTAGACGCAGATGAAAAAACAACCGACGATACTGACTCCCAGCACATATCACCAGTGCTGCCAACAGTCAAAATTTTATAAACCAGAATTAATTTTGGTCGTTATTTGCATGACCATACGTCCCGTATTTTCACGTAATTTAATAATAGGTTACTGGTACACAGGAAAAATTTTGAAAAGGAATAGAAAGACAAAACTCACAACTAGATGGGCATTTTTACTAACTAAATGGCCGAGAAAAAAAAAACAAACCAGATCTATACTTGGAAAATAACTCAGTTCGCAACACTGCATATAATGTGATTTCACGCTACTACCTACGGCAAGTTCTCTACCTCTACACAAAGTTTCGCTACACCCATACAAAAATAAACCAAATTATAACAACTTTTCCGTTTTTCCATTTCATCCGCCCTTATAGAAAAATTATCTTCATCCACTGTGGATTTAAACAAAAGAGTCGTCACAGTCACATAGACTTGGCTAGACCAGGGCTTGACGAAGCGCAAAAAAATATATAGGAGCTAGCCAAATTTCTTAGGAACCAAACAGGGTATTTGCTTAAGAAAAACCGTCCTATGTACAGGGTGATTATGATTAAAGTTCCTATACTCTGAGTGATTTTTCTCAAAAACTGCTTATCCGAATACAGCCAAATTTTTAGTAATTCTCAATGAGATCATGGGAGAGAGATTTATGAAATAATAAAAAAAAAAAGTTCAATTTTCGGCCACCAGGTGAAAAAGTGGCGCTTTTTTATTGCATTTATTTTTTCCCCAGGGTCATATAGCGTATATACCAGGTTTGAATGAAATACGTCCTCCATTGGCGCTACTTAGGTCGGGCGCAGTGTCAGTATACTGATAGGTTCTACATCGATCTGAGCAGTGTGCCAGTATACTGAAACTACCCAGACCTATATAGCACCCGTTCTGGTAGACGTAATCCATTGAAACTTGGTATATACGCTATATCGATCATGGGAAAAGGAAAATTCAATAAAAAAGCGCCACTTATTCACCTGGTGGTCAAAAATTGAACCTTTCTTTATTGCATAAATCTCTCTCCCACGGTCCCATTAAGATATCCTGGAAATTCGGCTGTATAAACTTTTTTGAGAAAAACTACTCAGGGTACAGGAACTTTAATTATAATCACCCTGCACGTGTCTATATTTTATTATTCTGTGGCTACCGGCTCCTTGCCACGTTAAAACACGTACTGCAATGAAATCGGAAAAAGTTTTGTCTCATCTTCAATTTGGAAATCATATGAAGAAAATTTTGGGTGGCAATGCCGATTTTCTATTCTCCATGGTGACCTGGCGCCTGGGGTTTGTCAAGTCCTGGATTATACTGGTCAATACCAGTAACAATAATCTTCTGAATTTCATGGTTTCTTGTTAGAAAATCTGTTTTTGTCCACGATGTTTGACAAAGATTTGCTTCTTTCCTCTACGCCCATTGAGGAAAGTAGGGGGGAAGCTCCAGTCTTGAATGAGTGCCCTTTAATCACGCTCACACTGTACAAAACTCCAGGATATTACGAATTCCTATCCGTACGAAAAGGGGGGTAACAAGTACACCAAAAGTAATTGCAATTCCCACACCGACTTTCTGCTGCTTCCCCCCTTATCTTCTGGCATCAGGTGCATTTGGCGATTTTGTTGCTTTCTATTTCCACGTCCTTCGCTATCAAGCGATACACGGGATAGAAGGAAAAAGAATAGGACGTACATATAAAAAGTAGAGTGGCCGTGGAGATTCTCGAACACAGAGAGAATAGGAGAAAATGCTTCTTAACCGTTTAGCGTCTGGAGATGTATGGAAAGTACGGGATCCATCTATCTATTCTCCATCAGGAAGGAGTGAGGCAGTCAAGTCCAATGGGATTTGGCAAATGGGTGCCATGGGGTTACCGAGTTAATGAAGGGTATGGTGGGGGGCTGAGTGCGAATACAGTTTCCTCGGCTAGACCCCTAGTACTGTTGCGATGGGGGTGAGGGATAAAAGGGTTGTGAACATTGGCTCCATGATGTGCTGTGGAAATAAAAGAAGGGTTGAACAGATCCTGCCTGAAGGGGTGGGGCGTGCAACATTACCGATCCATTTGCTTTCCTGTGTACATTCCTAACCGCTTTTTTTTCCTTTCCTTTTTTGCCTTCATCAAACCATTTAGCTGTTAGGGCATCAAAGTAACAACGCAGAAAAGGAAACGAACCCATACATTATTTCAACACTTGGGGGATCCCATCTCTTGTTCTTCTATTTATTTCGATTTCCTCTATCTTGATGCATTGCGTGCAATCTTGGTGGATCCTCGACGATGGGAATTTCCGTGATCGCTTTATTGCGTTTCTTCAATGGCCCTGAATTGTAACAATGCACGATGGAGCATGAATGCAAAATTCTCAGAGTTTCTTGCCATTAAAGAATTTAAAAAATATACACTTTTGGGTTGGTTTTTTAGGAAAATCACTATTGCTTTTAGAAAATATTCGGGTAGTTCATTTTTACTTTTGACAATTGTCAAAAAATTTATTCCTAACTTATTGTGGGAAAATTTATTAATAATTTATCTGGAAATTTATACTCTCTCTGTTACTCTGATAACTTGTGAGAAATGTTCTGTATCTCTGTCGGGATGGAAAATCACTGTCGTTGTTGTTTTTTTTGGACATTTTTAAGATTTAATGGGAATTGTCGGAAATTTTATTCCAGCTTTGATTAATTTTCAGAAAATCTATTCTTTCTTTATTGGAGAATTCGTTACTGCTTTATTAGATTTACTGTAGATTTGAACATTTTTATAAAAGTTGTTTTGAGCATTGTTAAAAATTACTGTTGTTCGAGCATTGTTGAAAATTACTGTTGTTCGAGCATTGTTAAAAATTACTGTTGTTCGAGCATTGTTGAAAATTACTGTTGTTCGAGCATTGTTAAAAATTACTGTTGTTCGAGCATTGTTAAAAATTACTGTTGTTCGAGCATTGTTAAAAATTACAGTTTTTTTATTGTTAAAAAATTACTTTTACGTTAAAACAATGGTTCAAAAACCCTTGTTCGTGGAAATAATTGTTGTCTTTAAGCATTGTTGAGATTTTATTTCTCTCAGATATATTATTGGCTACAGTATTATTTTAAGCACTGAAAGAAAACATTGTTCTCCGAGTTTTAACGGTATTCGACTGTACTCAGTGCGCACCGCAGCGCAACACCGCGAGCAACAAAATGAAGATACACAAATAAAATCTAATAATAAAGTCTCTGAATAAAGAAAGTTCTTATTTTAGATGTTGAAAACCATATACTGTAATTATACTATTGTTGCATTCTGGAAGACATTCCAAAATATCTGATTTCATGCTGTGCCAATAATGGATGATTTCAAACTCAGCTACCAGCAGTTGTCCTTTATCAGTTCCTCCACAACTTCTCTATCTCGTATGACAGAGAGGACTTCAATGGACATGGAAAAGTCCTCCTTTTTTTTCAATATCGACCTTCCCCTGCGAAATCCCGGGGTAGATGACGTGTCAAAAATCGCCATAATATCCCCTCCAACCCCCTCAATCGACTCGTCAGTTTCGATTTCACACTTGACCAAATGCTTTCCAACACCGCCACCAGCCAGACGGGCAACGGCAACTCGGCTGCTCGTATTTTTCAATGTCATGGGGCTCCTATTCAAAGTTCACTTCGGTGGGTTCCGAGATTGGTCCGCGATCGGGGAGGGGATAGGACGCCTGTTTTTAGTATTTTGCTCTTTTGGACGCTTGAGATATCCACTGTACCGTGGCTGAGAGATTAGAAGACCGCTTGGGACAGAGAGGGACGAATACATGGCATCCTATCGGACGATGAAAAGACCAGAGATTCGTTTAGATCGGGTGTCGCTTTGCTCCGTCAAGCCCACTGATCATCACGCACGCCAAAGCCCAAGAAATACGTATTTTTATATAACTGCACAAACTTTTTTCAGCCGGGATAAGTCTCAGTACTCTATCAATGCTTTCATAGTGTCTGTCATTCCAGAATGTCATCACCGCACACCAGCGCTTCTCAAACGATAGTCCATAAACCTGAGGTGGTCCAGATGATTGGTCAGGACGTCTACAGATGGAGAATTTAAAATTAAATGAAAATTGTTCAGATGTGTATGTGATATACACAATATACCAGGGGTTTCCAACGTAAAATTTTTCGCGAAACCCTTGACATTTATAAAGCTGTTCCATGAAACCCATGATGATATAAGTATAATGAGGCTGTTCCACAGAACACAAACAAATTTTGAATATTTATTTTCAAAATGATGTCTCCTCTTTTTTAGGGTAAAATAAAAGAGTGCCAAGGCCTCTTAATTCACATATTTATTATCATAAATCATTACACCGGATCTTATCGTGGAAGCACCTATGCAACTGAAGTCCCCCGTGCCATGCCCGGGTGGGACTCGTGTGTTAAGATCAAGAGGGCTCTGGGTGGCCCGGGAAGTACACGAAAATTCCGCAATTCAAGAATTGTCACCTTTTAGTGGATAAAAAGTTTCAAAAAAAAATATATACAAGTATATATAGTTTTTATAACGTATAATTTTTCAGATGAAACAGCAAATGATGACATTCATAAACTCTTGGAACGAAAATTCGAATCGAAGAAATTAATGTTACTGTTTTTAAGTTGTTTAGTCATCCTAGAGTGGTCTAATTTTTTTAAACGCAATTATCTCGTTAAAATTCAAAATAGCGAACGTCTTTGCGAGTATCAGTAACAAGAAAGTTTTTTCTTCGATTTCCGAGATTATTAAGGGTTCCTTGGTGTTTGATCATGCGGAACCCTCAAGGAAACTGTTAGGAGCCTCAGGGTTGCGCGGAACATCAGTTGGAAACCCGATAGCAAAATTTTTCAAAAGGGGACAGATTTCAAACCTCTTACTTAAGTAGCAAAATGGCTGCACCAGGAGAGGAATGGTAGCCATTGAGGAAAACGACTGCTGAACATATAACAATGGAAAGTCGCAAATGTCATCCATTAGTGATAGATGACGTTGGGATGCAAGGTTACTCATGAACTCTTCGAAGACAGTCATTTCTGAGCCATCCCTCTTAGGAAGCCAGATGGCTGTGTTCACAAACGCTGAGATGGCTGTGTTCACAATCGCTAATATAGCTGATACGCAACTTGCATATGGAGTGTTGGTAGAGTCAGTTTTCTGAAATTAAGTAGTAAGATTCTGGTATGATAACTACCCCGTTGAAAACGATGAGATCAATCTTACAGGAATCTTGTAGCAGTGAGCAACTAGCACCCTGTACTTTCCGCATCAATTTCAAAAAGCTCATTGAGCTTAACACTAAATATAGTCTCTCTCTCTAATTTCACTCTGGCAGAGAAATTCCACCCAGCCCTGTAATTTACATAGTCTGACGTCACCGAGCAGCGAGACTCGACTATATAATTAGGAATAGTCAACTGTGTAATAAATTAATGAAACGATGATGAATCTCTCTACCTCACTCACTCCCTCTCTCTCTCTCTCCCCCCCCCGGTCCTTTCATAATGAGCGATCGCGAGCAGATCAGGGAGGTAATTCCGCGACAGTACGCAATGCGCGTTTATTTTGAATACTTCGATAAATAAGTATGTGTTCGGAGTGTAAAATTAGAACTTCACAGCGATGACGTGTTGCTGGAAATCGAAACTCGGAACTTGACTATGGAATTAGGAGATCGGGGAACACGAGAGAGAGAGAGAACATAACACATTAGAAGACGTATAAAGTGTTGATGACAAGCGTCTTCGCGGTTTACTGGGTTCGCGTTTCTATAATGTGTGAAACATGTCGTCAGAGGGAGGTGAAAGGCAAAAGTAGATTAACGTCATACGCTTTGTTAGAACGATTTCCTAGTGTTTAGGATGGGGGGGGGGGCGGTGAAATAAATTCACCCGTCGAACCGTGATTAAACCCGTAACTTCAGTGAATTTCTTATTTAATACATTCCGTTCGTCCTATGTGCGTTTATACAGAGTAAATTCGACGTTTTCATGTCAGTTTGATCGAGTTATTTTCATGGAATTCAATTTAAATAGCTCTAGCCCTCTCTCTTTCATTCATCGACGTCAGGGTCGCTAAGGGGGGTGTGTAACAGATGTGGCCGCAACGGGGCCCCCTTCTTCAGGGGTGATAGAGATGAGAAGAATAAAAACCAATATAAAAAGGCCCCAATTATTTGCACAGTGAATGTCTCTGCAATCATTGACTTAATACCGTCTTAAATTTCTTAAGGGGGTCTTATACATAAAAAAGTAGAAAAATAATATTTTTATGTAGACCCTGTGCGTTAAAACTTCCAATGAGTAAAGTGGAAATGCGGCAGTACCAAAAAGAAATTCATATTTTTAAGCGCTCTCTATTAAAAAATTTCGAACTATATATTTTTTTACCTAAAAAAACCGCATTCAAATATATCAACCTCTCAGTTTCCATAATTATTATTATAGGTACATAATAATTGTAATCTTTGATTTCAGTGATAAAAATTTGAGTACGCTTTGTGGAAAAAAATAAGGGACATTTTCTATTTTAAAAAAATCGAGACCGCCCTAAATACGGGAAATGTCCCGGGAAAATTGGTTATATGGTCTCTCACATGCAATCCCCCGAAAATCCCTATTTTGTCATTATGAAATGCTTACTTCGGTAGTTAAACATTTCGTCACGTGGCAAACTACAGATTTTACAGGTCTGGGTAAAAGGCATCATTGCATTTGCATGAAGTACCGCTTATGAAGTCCCCTAGGGCAGCGGTTCTCAACCTTTTTTCACTCGCGGAGCCCTTTTAAGTAAAAAAATTCTTTGGCGGATCCCCGTAGGCCAATTTTTTAATTATTCATAAAATTTCTGATTTATTTTTACTATTTAAAAATATTTTAAATTATTTTTTTTTTAATTTTACTGTTTATTTCCTCGAGTGGCCGCGGAGCCCCGGGAAAGGGCACAAGGAGCCTCAAGAGCTCCGCGGAGCATCGGTTGAGAACCGCAGCCCTAGGGCAACGTAAAACCGAGGTCTGGCTGTAATCATGTTTCAAAAACATACACAGATCGCGTATCAAAGACCATTCCCCCCCCCCCCGTATCATCCACCACTGCATGTAACACTCCCGTTTTCATACAGGTACATATCCGTTCCAGATATCAGGGAATAAAACATGAAACAGCTGTTTTCCTTGGAAGAAAATCGGGAAAAATCGTACAGACACGACAGGTGATCTTTAAACTGTAACGACCAGCAGCTGGAGGGTGTCTTAACGTATTATATACCGTCTTTTCTTGAAAATACGCCGCTACAGGAAGAACCAGGACAAAAACTCAGACTTTTAAAGCAGGTTTCAGTTTTCGCAGTCCCCCGTATACCATCTGCTCCAGAGAAGATGAATGAAGTTACCACCTGTTGGAGTTCTTTTTCTTCAGGTTTGAAGTAATCGACCTTTTTCCGGCCTTCAGACGCCCTTTAATTCTACGTTGCGCGCTGCCTCTAGTACTACATACTCTTATAGCGTTGCCTCTAGTACTATTACTCCCCTTTTCTATCATGTTCACTTGATGATGTTATTGTGGGAGGACTTGCTTGGGACATGCAACCATGAATTACCCATCTAAAATACCATCCCATCTAGACTGTTGTCCGGCCGCAACTTGCATCTTAATGATACTTATTCGATTTTACATCAGTAATCAGTAAATTCAGCTACTGATGATGATGATGATGTTGCCTAGCGCTCCATGATTATATATATTAAATGAAAAATTTCTGTCATCGGATGGCTTCAGCGGAATCAGAATCCTGTTTTTCTTGTAACGTCTGACTTTGATTTTCAGGGAATCTTGGCTAATTAGTTATTAGGGCCTCTCGTTACAATTTGGCGTATAGAATATGGTACATAGTAGAACCCATCTAATCCGAAATTATTGGGATCGGAACTTTTCGGATTAGCGAATTGTTCGGATCACCGGACTCATCTCTAAAGCATAATTTTTTTTCGACATTGTTCACAATTGCTATCCTTAATCCGATAATTCTATTCACTAATGAGAGTCGTGGCTAGTCCAGTGCCCACCATACATTATTCGTGGCAGGGCCGAAACTAGGTGGGCGCAGGGGGAGGGGACTGCCACAGGGTGGAAAAATTTAGGGTGGCAGTTTTAGGTGTGAACAAAGAACACCGTTATAAAATTATCGAATTTTACAGTTGTTTTGAGCGGCAAAAATCATAGTTACGGTCCTGCTTGACGGGGCCCAGATTTAGACTTTAAATAAGTCCCCACGATCGATTTACAGTGTAAAAACATTGCGGGACACTATTAGTAATTTTAGAAAATGGTATTAGAATGATGTAAACAATTTATAAAAATAAGACTGATCCAGAGTGACCTTTAGCAACTTTCGGAAGCCATGCGAGACTGTCTTTCTTTCAAAGAAGACGGCTCCAAGTCCTCAGTACACAAAAGGCCCTCGATAACCATACATTTCAATTATCATTATATATTGTACGTTTATAGAAAAAGTAGCGCATCGCTTTGCGCATCGACACCCCCCCCCCCCCCCCTCTGATGCTGTTGCGACAATTTTTTTTTTCGAGTTCGCAAATTTAGTTGCACTGTTTCGTTCAGTCCGTAAATTATTTTCACCATTTCCTCCGGCATTCAACTACTTCAACCGGTTGCATAAAGATCGAAGAACACCGCTTCAAAGATATTCATCGCTGCTCAGAAAACTTATGTGTGAATTGCTCCCTCCCGTTAACGTAGTTAGGGCGATATTATAACCCACTTTAAAAAACACCTATTAAAAGTAACCATACATTAGAATAATTGAAAAGAAATCCTTCTTCTATTTTGATATTATATACAGGGCGTTTCAAAAAGAATCACCCCATTTTAAATGCGTATATTACGAAAAATATTGAACGTAGACACTTAAGATTAATTTTATATT
The DNA here is from genome assembly GCF_987345545.1 of Pholcus phalangioides. NCBI lineage: Eukaryota > Metazoa > Arthropoda > Arachnida > Araneae > Pholcidae > Pholcus > Pholcus phalangioides. The sequence continues at coordinate 43,467,517 of NW_028301596.1, read as the reverse complement.
ACACATGGGTATTCATAAAGTTTTTTTTTACAAACTAAATTAAAGGTGCTCAATATGTCCACCTTGGGCATATGCACGGCATATGCCTATACGGTTGTCAAATTCGTCCCAAACTTTTGCGAGTGGATTTCTGTGGACTACTTGCGAAACTATGTCTCGGATGCGCTCCACATTTTCGACTGACATGAGGGACCAGGGATTTCTTGGCCAGGGGATTTTACACAGACAACTCATGTCTCATAATTGTTTGTACCATCGCCTAATGCTCTGACCGGTAGGAAGTTCAACACCAGGGTATTGTCGACGAAAAGTGCGATGACCAGTTGTTACACGGACTCACACTTCACGACGCTTAGAACACAAAACGGTTTCTGTTCTCCAGTCGCAATCTTGACAAACACTGAAGTGGCGGCCGAAGGAAGAGCGTTAGCGCTACCTGTCGGCAACTGCGTGGAACTCGAGATTTCCCTCTTTCTACGTACACATTGTATCAAAACGGATTAGAAGATGGAAAGCTATGATTTTTTTAAATCTGATGATTCTTTTTGAAACACTCTGTATATTTAAACACTGCTAGGCCTTTGACCAGACTGGCACTAACGGTACTCCATTTAGAATCGTATTGCATTATGTTAAACTTTTTCTTTAATCTATCTGATTCAAATGGGACCCCCTTCCTTACAAATCTGGGGAGGGGGGGGGGCACGAGTAAACATGTGCGTTAGGACGGCCCTGGCTGTAAATCCACAAATGCTGATTGGCCCAAGTGCAATGTTCAGTTCTTGTCATCTATGTTTTATGGGATTTAAATTATTATCAAAATAATTTCAGAATCAATGAAAGCAATAATAATGCCATTTTTTTCTTCTTCTTTACATCATTAAGATTCCCAATCGGTGGCCATGTTGCGTTGATATTACACATCGCATATAACATCGGAGCTGGTTACGGTTAAATAACCGCATGACCACTTCCTCTATCTTAATTACCAAACCAACATGTTTAAACAGTAATCAAGTTGCTTTTCATTTTAAATTAGAAATACTTCCGTTGAGGAAAATATGCGGTCATTTCGAGAGGAATATGAAAGAGATCTTTATCTCTCTCTCTCTCTTTTACAGAGATCATTACAATCCACATACAGATCTAATTCTCCATGTTAGTTTAGAAACATCACGTACTCTTTGTATTAGAGATGTAAGACGTTAACAACATGTAGTAAAAAAAAAAAAGTTGTTATATGTGGAGGATCGTGGCCGTAATGGCGGTCATTTCACAGAGCGAATTCTCAAAGACCTGACCTCGTAATCGCTCTTTTTATTTTCTTTCAAAATGGATAATCACAAATTCGCTTTCCATTCGTATTTACGGAGTTGAAAAGTCATGTCTGCGGTGGTTTTAATTCGGGGTAGAGAGGATGTAATACTCGTGAAACGGGTCCAGAAATAATATTACGTTGTAATATTTATTCATTAGGCTGTCTGTCTAGTCTGAAATCTGCCCTGATAGGCATGGAACCGATCGAGGCACTGATAAAAATCAGGCTAAAGTGAGAGAAGAAATTAACCAAGGATATATATATATATACAAATCTATTTTGCATACTGTTATAGGCATAAGATATGAGACTAGTTTCTGAGATGATCTCGAGATTGGTTTTTTTTGCATTGGATATAAAGATATTTTTTTTTAAGGTGAAGTTTTTGGAAATGGATTGATAATCTGTCTTTGATGTTTTCCAGTTCGTGCAATTATGCAAATCTCTGAATTTATAATTAATTTTATCCAGCTCTATTTGCATTTTGTGGTGGAAGTGGCAATAAAGGTTGTGGATTGATATTTTATACCGTTGATGGCTATTTGTTGGATTGAGAAAAGTGGTTTTTTTATAATTTGTGATTGTTGTATTTTTGGTGATGGATGGAGATGTTACATGAAAATAGTGTCTCAATTAGAGCTTGTTAAAGTACGCGCGACCATCTTCCAGCGTAATGTTTAAACTAGTGTTCTTCAACAGGTGGTCCGCGGACCAGTGTTAGTGCGTGGGTTCGCAAAATACTTCGCTCAATTTATGTGAATACGTAGTACGTAATTATGGGTTTAATTAAATATTGTGTCTTTTATATTGGTTTTCATTTCTGTTTCAGTGGGGGTCTGCGAATTATTTCTTTCCATTTATTATAATTATTTCTTATGCCGGTCTGCAAATATTTCTCCCTCCCCGCCTTTTTTTTCCCCTACCTAATTATTTTCTGATGGTCCGCAAATATTTTCTCCCATTAATTTATTTGTTGCCGAGGATTGCAAAATTATTTCTTATATTTTCTCCTCTTTTTTTCTTTTTGTGCTTTTGCGCAAGTATCTTCTTCTCTTGTGCATTTTTTTTTTTTTTTTGCTTGTCTGCAAATTGTTGTTCAATTCCTTTCACCGGCCCGCAGTTGTAAAAATGTTGAAGAATACTGATTTAAAACTGCACCCAAATTTTTAATTTTTGTACATTCTCATTCACAAATAAAATAAATTGGATGTATCCAACTCCATTTTGAGCAAGTTTTGTTAAAATCCAATTTCATAGCAGGCTTTACCGTTATTCAGTCACGAACAATTTCGTGGTTATAGAAATGGAAAAAAAAGTAACAAAATTGAAACTTAGCGAATTCTTAACCGAAATGCTTATATGAAAGATCGAAATAACATAATAGGAATCCGGTGGACCGAAGGGACCCCCCCCCCCCCATCCACCCCGATGATATTTTGCTCTGGGATCCGCGTCCGCTGATCGTGGCTTCAATGGGAAAAACCAAAGAGCGTATAAGATGTCCATCGAATGATGCCCGAATTAATCAGAGAAATTATTCCAGAATAAAATAAAAATTTACAATTTACGAAAGTCTTCAGGGAATTAGGGCTGTTTGATTAAGGATCCATTGTTTTACCCGTTAAGACAATTCTAACTGGTTTCAAAAATTTCGAAAACTGATTAGCGTGCAATTTCTTAATAAGCATTTTCAAATTCGAAATAGACCCAGGGGTCGCGAAGTTGATCGTTCTGTTGATTTTGGGTCAAAATCGAAAAAAAAAAGTCGAAGAAACCCTGCTGTAAGGTGACCACCTATATACAATAAGCAGTACGGTATTCTTTGGCGTCAAAAGATTTAATATGACATTGAAAAGATTTTTGGAAATTTCTCTCCCAGAGAGCAAGGACGGGCTGAGATTGCGCTAATGAGTCACAGGAATTGTGTGTATCCTAGGAGGTTGAGGGACTTCTATATCAGTGGTGACCTTTCAAGAGCAAAGGCGACGTTGGGATAGCTACATTATCAGTAACAGGAGATCTTCCCATTGTGATCTTGTCTAGACCTGGGGGATTATAATACTGATACCAAGCCCCCAAAAGGACAAAGACTGTCCATCCATCCAACGCAAACAAGAGCATTCTTCAGTGTCAAGAATGACGACGGGGGTGAAAGGTAATCTCACAGTACGGAGTGACCCCCTACCTGAGTTTTTCCTGGGGTATGCACCTGCGGACCTTCATTGACATTGAAGTATTAGCGGTAAATCAGAAACACATACAGACGGTTTTAAGTAATTTACTGGAACTAGACTACACAATTGATTGTCAAGGGGAAATTTTTTTTTCCTGCGATTATACTGGAAGACAGGCACAACTAGGACAAGACCCGCATTCCAGCTTGTCAACGTCAGAACTTTTATTAGTAGATGCTGGTGATTTTTTGAGGATAGTTCCAAGGCCATGTATCACTTTGTTATTACCTTGTGTATGTGATTGTTGAGTAAGATAAGGTTAGGAAAGTACGATTTCGAAAGGATATAAAACAGTTTCTCAAGTGCCTTTAGGTTACAATGAGGGATCCCGCGGGACATTTATTGTGTTACCTATAGCAATTTGGCCACAAACATTGAAGCCAAATGAAAGAAAAAATAAGCCAAACTGAAGAAAACAGCCATCAAATTGGTCGAGGAAAACTTCGGGTTATATAGCAGCATCTCTGACCTTTTTCGCCCATGCTGCCACCTTTTGACAATATTTTCTTCCTATGCCCCCCCCCCAATACCTTCATCCGGGAAAATGAAATCTTTACATATTTAATTGATTTTTTCACTAAATTTTAAGTGAAAAAAAATATATATCATGGACATGGCCCCCACACATCCTGGAGCGGGATCCTTAGGCTGGAGTCTTTCACGGGGCCCCCCCCGGTCAGACTTTTCACGGGAACTTTCTGTAGTTAATTTATAGCGTGAAAAATCAAGAAAATTAAGAAAACTGTCCCGGGCCCTAGGGCCTGCTGGCTGACAGGCCAGCCCCCCTCCCCCCTTTTGTGGTGGGGGGCGGCATGATTCATGATATTAGGATTCTAGGGCTCAATTTCAATGAGCTTTCCTTTTGTATGTAGAACCGTCATCATGCCGAACCCCCTACCTTCCTCTCCATCCCGGACAAAGTGATGCTTAGATGTGATAAGATGTCAGAAGATTATTCTGGGGGCCATGAATTGGCAAAGGGAGTCGCAGGTGAAAAAAGTTTGAGAACCACTGGGTTATGCATGCACTCATCCAACAATCCGTATAAACAAAATACGCACACTATGGACGTTGTTGGCTCATCACATTTTTCTTGAGACAAAAACTGGACATGCACCAAACATCGTCAATTATCGTCAAACTATAGATTAAAAAATTGATAAATTACAGTAGCCGTCACTTATAAGAACCACGTTTGGATCAGCCATTTTGATTTTTATAAGCACTTGATTCTTATAAGCGGTGGCTGCTGTATTTGCCACGTTCGAACCAAAAAAAAAACAAAAAATTGCCAACAGGACCAAAATGAACCACACTCTTCTTACCGCTGTGGACGTCACTTTGCTAATATTCGAAATAATCCCCCCGTCACGTTTTGATTTTTTTCCCGACCGCGTTTATTTGGAGATTTTCCATCACGATTCAAAATGGACTCTTCCACACGCGTCGGTCATTGTATCCGAGTAGTTAAAAACGGCCGTAATCGTGTCGTCTTTATGTTGTCATTTACCGTGGGGAGAGAGACCAGAGACAGATTTGGTTGGACCCTGTGCATAGAAAGTCTGTGTATGCGAGCAAGAAGGGAGATAGCGGCAATTAGTGATTTCGCCTCGACAGCAAGTTTAATTACCGCCCTTCCTCCTCCTCCTCGCCCCCCCCTCCTCCCGCGTGGTAATCAATGGGCTTAATGAGCAGCAGCAACGCCTAAAGTTCGAATTAGGTTAGCACTGTGTGTGTGTGTTTTGGAATTCATGGAGAACGAGAGAGAGAGAGAGAGAGAGATAAGCCACAGACACATACCCATCCTCTCTATCTCCTTGTCGTGTGCACAGCCACGCAATTTTTCATTTGCTGATTGCTCGGAATAATTAGCAAGAGTACAATCTGCATGCAAACAGGGTGGTGGTAGTGGTGGGTGAGCCAAAGTGGTGCGTAAGCCAGCCTTACCAGTAACCGGCCGAGATTTAACGTGTATGAGCGAACGTTCGGATACGCTGGTGCTTTTATTGGGAAGGAAAGTGGATGCATTTTTCATGTGGATATAGGGATATCACCAGATTGCACTGCTGTGTAATAGCCTGGATTTTTCATTTTTCCCCATGTTTCAGTCTCCAAGAAGACAAATATCACCAATTTGCGACGAGATTAGGTTGTGTTTTAGCTGGACTTCACAAAAAAATTAGCCTGGACATCTCAGGGTAGGTCCTTCAAATCTGAATGCCTCACTACTTCAAGTGCAGTGGATCCTGCTTATAATGTTCTCAAAAAAAACCGTCGTGGCAAAAAACGTTGTAAGCGGGGAAAGCTCAATGAATGTTATAAGCAAGAGTCGAGACCTCGAAAATGAGTCGTAATAAGCGGGAAAACATTATAAGTGGTTAACCACTGTAGACGGCCATTGACTTGGGAGAAATCGCAACCATATAGCTCTCGATTTTCTTTTGTTCTAAAATTTTAAATTTTTATTGCTTTCCTTTAACTCTCAGGTCAGAATTTTTCTTTATTCTGTTGAAGCAGTTTCTGTTATCAATTCGGGAATTACCTATATATTCCCGCGTTTCCAAAGGAAGAAATTATTCCTTTCATTAGTTCTAAAATTATTTCTTAAGTAAATTTCAAACAGTCTGTGTCTCATTGATCAATTTCATTGATTCTAAAATTATTGATCTCATTGATTCTGAAAATATTTTTATAATAATTTAAATCCTATAAAACATGGATGACAAAAACCGAACATCGCATTTGGGACAATCAGCAATTGGTGATTTACAACCAGGGCCGTCCTAACGCACATGTTTACTCGTGTCCCCCCCCCCGCCCCCAAGGGCGGAATTGAGGGGGCGCATTTGAATCAGATGAATTAAAGAAAAAGTTTACCACAATACAATACGATTCTAAATAGAGTACCGTTAGTGCAGTCTGGCCAAAGACCTAGTAATATTATACTATAGTGTTTAAATATACAGGGTGTTTCAAAAAGAATCATCCGATTAAAAAAAAATCATAACTATTCAGTTTTAAATCCGTTTTGATCGCATAATGTGCAGGTACAAAGAGGGAAATCTGGAGTTTTACGCAGTTGCTGACAGGTTCGCTCTCGGCCGCCACCTCAGTGTTTGTCGAGATGCGACTGGACAACAGAAATCGTTTTGTATTCTAAGCTTTGCGAAGTGTGAGTCCGTAACTACTGTTCATCGTGCTTTTCGTCGACAATACTCTGGTGTTGAACTACTTCCTACCGCCCAGAGCATTAGGTGATGGGATAAACAATTCCGAGACACGGGTTGTCTGTGTAATGGGAAATCCCCTGGTCGTCCCCTCGTGTCAGACGAAAATGTGGAGCGCATCCGACAGACTTTCGCACTTAGTCCACAGAAATCCCCTCGCAGTGGATGCAAACATGCTCGCAAAAGTTTGGGCTGAATTTGACTACCGTACAGACATATGCTGTGCATCCCAAGGTGGACATATTGAGCACCTTTAATTTGGTTTGTAAAAAAACCTTATAATTATCCATGTAATATAAAATTAATCTTAAGTGTCTACGCGTTCAACATTTTTTGTAATATACGCATTTCAAATCGGGTGATTCTTTTTGAAACACCCTGTATTTCAAATCATGGCTAGAGCTGAACCAAAAAAAAAATGTTTTCTTCCCATGCCCCCCAAATTCATTGCAACGGCCCCCTTATAGCGTTATATAAAGGCTGTCCATAAAACTACGCAAGCACATATTTGCTATAAAAAAGTCAGAAATGTGTGAAAAATGTTGGCAATTCATCTCAGAAGATAAACAATGTTTTTATACTGCAAAAACTCTTTCTTTTATGATTTACTTCGTAATTCTCGTCAATTTTTTCTATTTCATGTGCTTTATTTCGCCAGTCTTCGGAGAATAAACGAAGCAAAGAAACGGGGAAAGTCAATGCTTACAATTCCAGCTGAAAAGAAAATATTGTCTCTGTATATAGTGTTTCCTGATGAAAACTGAAACAATATCAGAGAAAATGCCGTCCCTTCCTCCCCTTTGTATTTCTTGGGAGAGTTCTGTTTTTATATTTGATTTTCCTGAAATAATAATGAGAAATATACAGTATTTACAGTCTGGAGAGAGAGAGATTCCACAATATATTGGGATTTTTTTGTCCCGTCTTTATTTTCCGGCTTGGCGTGTCGAGGCTTCATTTATTGGATGTAAAAGCAAGGGCTACTATCCCACACTTCTTGTGCCCTCCGGTCAGGATTTTTTACGGGGACCTATTCCATTGATTTTGTATAAGTTTACAGAGAGAGAGAAGAAAAATGAAATAGTGTGTTGTTCCCGGTAGAAAAGGTCTGGACACAGCCCCCCCTCTGAAACTCGCCATGGATCAATCAATCCAGGGTGGCATAACCTGCGGCTCTCCACAGTTGCATCTGGCCCGCGAGAGAGGTTTCGGCAGAAAATTATCAGCACACACACACACCTGGATAATGTACCTAGACCAAGAGTGTTCAATGTTTAGATTGTGCGGGCTGCGGGCCACTCTTCATTGATTTGAGAACGTGTTGCGGGGCCACTTAATTAGGTGATCTGAGACAGCACCAATCAAGGGTTCTGTGAATATGCCGCGAGCCACTTGAGTGATCTGGGGATGTGCGCAGGTCATTTTTGTGTTCTGGTTATCTTTTACGGTGGAAATCTCTAAATATTCCGGGAGTAACTAAAGTCATCTGTAACTGAGCTGCAGGCCACTCAAGTGATGCAACAGCGGATCATTTTAGTCATAGTTTTCCAAACTTTTTGTTCCATCGTCCCTTTCTTCAGATTTTTTTTTCTCTCTCATCGCCCCCTACTCACGTGAACTCATAGGATCACATGTTAAACCTGTAGCTTTTGTCACCCCCGGACCATTCCATCGCCCACCGGGGACGATATTGCCCACTTTGGGAAACACTGATTTAAGTCATCTAAAAATTTGCCGCATGTCACTCAAGTTATGTGGAACTGCACCGCGGGTCACCTAGGTGCTCTAGAGTTTGTGCCGCCGGTCACCAATGATCTAGATATGTGCTTCAAGTTCATTTTCACAAAATTGGGTATAAGGTTTGGGGGGGGGGGCACATCAGATGACTCCGAGGGCCACATTTGTCCATCGGGCCATGGGTTCAGCATCTGTGGCTTAGACTGACTGACCGTCACCCTCGAACGGGACATCGCCAATTACCGCCAAATTGTGAAAACCTCATTCATTGATTTCAGTCACAAAATTTCTAGTATTTCGTTGAGAAATAAAGACAAAAAGAACGGGACATTTTTTAAATATAACAAGTCAGAGCGGCCAAAATAATTACTACACTTGACAGTCAATTGGAAATGATAATTCTTGGTTATTTTTGACTCATTTTCATTCTTTAATTTTTCAATTTTGTTCATGATTCCATCACAGTTTCAATTGATTAATTTGTAAATGTTTTTTTCTATTTTCAGGTAAGTCGCAATTATTGATTTTTGGTTGAAAATGGAGTTGGAAATTGTGGTGAGAAATTTCATCCCAATTATTAATTGATCGATTGAAATAATTTCATTTCATCAATCTAATTATTTTGTGCTTGAATCGGGACACTACTACTACTACTTAAATGTAGATGCACCTTGTACACATTCCTCTACGGAATTTCTAACGAATCGGCACATGTCGGAATGGATGATCTGAATGTATGCGTGGCCCTAACGTATTTATGTTGTCGAGTTACGCTTGTTTCGTGTTCATGGTGCCATCTGTCGTCCATTTTCTGAAGTAAAGACAGAAATGCTTGAATTTTCACGGAATTTGGACGCTGGAACAAAAAATGGAATAATTAATAAAAAAAACAAATTTTCTGGCTTTACTCAGGGTTATGTAATTATTTCTTCAACTAAGAGCATTATTTCAATTAACAGGTGAGAGTGGGTCCCAAAATTATTGGGTTTTTTGTTGTACAAGATTTTCGAGGGTGTTCGAAAAAATTCTTGGATCATTAAGCCCCGAGGATGGGCGGGCTAATCAGGATGTACAGTGAAACAGTGTATTATGATACTGAATATAACAATAAACCTGCTTATAACGGTATTTACTTTGGTCCGAGTAATTTCTATTCAATAGGAAATAACGCAATTGCTCAAACTGTCTGCAACGATAACGTGTATAACAATATTTTCTCTAGGACCGTACAGTATCGCTATAGACAGGTTTCCCTACATAATGATTAAATATGTACATATTAGACAAAATTCTCTAATCTGACGAAAAAGACTGTACAACATATAAGGTATCCCAAAATTGAACCACAATTTTGAGCCGATTTGAAGAATGAATACAAAAATTTACGGAGAGCAATAGAATTTCAAAATTTGTCGAATTGTATTTGGAAAAACAATAAATTCTCAGTGAGACAGAATTTTGAAATTTAGTGGAACAGATGGCACTGCAGTCTAAAAGAAAATTAAAATACAATAATTTCAAAATATCAAACTCTTTCGCAGCAACAATACGGCTGTTCATCACATCAGTACATTTTCTAGATCAGGGGTGGCTAACTTCTTTCTGTTCGCGGACCAACATAATGGAGCAACTATAGCGTCGAGGGCCGGATCAGTGGTGCAACTTCGGTGTATAAGCCGCTCTATTATTAATTGAATCAATTAGTTAGTTATTAAATTAATTTCGTCACTAGAAATAAGAAGTTTGCAAGCAGTTTGTGTTAATCAATAAATCTGCTGTTGGAACCGATAGTTCAAATAATGACCCCAAATTTCACTTCACGGGCCTGTTGGCCACCCCTGTTCTAGATATTATAGCGAGATAAAACTTCGGAAAAAAAACAACGGGAAAAAAGTTCCGTTGTATCTATCGGAAAATGACTGCTGGAGCTTTTGGAAACCGGGGAAGCGCACTGACCATTCTACCTCAGTAACGAGACCTTCTTCCCTTAAAACACGTACAGTAGCGCTACTTACTGAGTAGAGACACTGCAGCTTATCTTAACTACAGCGAATGACCTCCAGGTGGCGGCAGTATAGAACTCCCCCTCCCCCCCCCCCCACAAGTTCACCTGCGCGTAATATCCGGAAACTCCATTGACTTTATGTCTCGTGGTCAGAGAAAAAAAAATCATCCATCTCAACATGGCAGGTGATATCTCAGGACAAATTTCGCATTTCGCAGGCACGGCTCACCCCAGATTTTAAAAATACTGTACAGTATTTCAGTATTCCAGACTTCATCGCCATCTGTTGTAAAAATCTGTAACTAATTACAAAATTCTGTCTGACTGAAAATCCAATGTTTTCCCCCATGCCACGAAAACGGTAGATTTCTCTTCACTTCCCAGTATATTTTTGTTCCCATTTTTCGAAAGGAGCCGTCAATTTCGGGACACACTTTCCACCCAACCTCGAAAAATTGCCACCGAGAAGAGAAATATCTTCAACGTAGGAGGAATTTGATTTCCTAATCATAGAGCAGTGATTCCCAATGTGGGCGTTAATGTCCCCTGGAGGGTGATGGAATGTTCCAAGGGGGCGGTAGAAGCTACGGGTATAACATAGGATCCTATGGGTTAGATTGCGTTGGGGGGCGCTGGGAGAAAAAAATTTCTGAAGAAGGGGGCGATGAGACAAAAAAGGTTGGGAAACTATGTCATAGAGAATGGAGATTCCCGTCCCCTTATGCACCTACACACATAAGATTAAAGCAACCCTAACTAATCCCTGCTCTGTCTCAAGATGTCACTCCTACTCTTAATACTTTTCAAGAGCGACATAACCTTAGGGTCTAGATAGGCAGGGCTTCCCAAGTTTCCAAGATCAAAACGTCCACCATTATTTTATGGAAAATATTTCACTTCCCGTACCTTTAAGAAAAGTAATCGGGAACTGGAAAACATGTATAAAAGGAGAGAGGAGTGTTGCAAGGAATGCTCCCCCAAGGACTCCTATAACATCGTTTTTAGAAGCCAAGGGTGCGAAAGGATCTCCAAAACCGTCAGGAATAAATGAAAACCTTTGAAACCCATTATACGTGGATGACTGCACATTTTGGTGGGGTGCTTCGATCATCCTTTAAAGCTCCCCACTCACCACAATCCTTCTCGTACCGGGTATAGGGTTGTTATTGACGAAAAATCCGGCTCGCTGCATTAATCCGGCGCATGCGCCGGTAGATAACGGGATATCCTCTGAAGTATCGACGTGAATATTTATCATCTTAAGACCAGAAACGCTGGGGGAATCCCGCTAAAACCCAGCATTAAATGGATACATATTTGCAATCGTATTACCCTACAACAAGCTCACGCACTTTTAAGATTTTCACCACGTGGTCCATCTTTTCAACGTGAAAAAAATACAGTAAGATCTGGAAAATCAGTTCCGTTTGCACTGGGAAAAGTATCCAAATGACGTGTAGACCTCAGATACGTCATTCATGTTGCAAGGGGTTGTATAGTTATTGAAATGGGGGTAAAAATTAACGGACACCCTATTTTCAAAAACCCAGAAGTTGTTGCCCTGTGTTTCCCGATGCCAAAAAAAAAAAAAAAAAAGGTTTGATGTTTCTAAGTGCAATATTCACTGAGATATTCGAAAAACAGAGGAAATTTTAGAGAAACAAAAGTTATATAGAAAAAGTGAGGCCTAAGGAGGGGGAGGCAACTGCTACCTGAGCGACAAATTTTAGGTGGACACATAGAACACCGTTATAAAATGATCGAATTTTGAATTGATGTGGACGGCAAAATCATGTTTGCCCCGGGTGGCAAAATAATAATAATAAACAAATCCTAGTTGCGACGCTGCTAAGGGGGTTCCGCAATAGGAATTGGTTCTGAAAAGTTTGGGAACCGCTGGCATAGAGAATGGATGTGATGCACACACACACACACACGCACGCAGGGCCACTTGATACTTTGTCACCCGGGACAAACCGACATTTTGGTGCCCCCTTGCCATGTAGAAGAAGCGGTTAAAGGGTGAATTCAGCGCCCCTTCTGGCACAGCGCCCGGAGCACCAGACCCGCCTGCTCCCCCTTAGTTGCGGCTCTGCACACACACACACCCATAGTCCATGTCGAAAATTCGGAAAAATATTTGATGCTTGAGTTTTAACCAAAAAGTTTTTTTTTTTTAACCAAGAACATTTGAAACTGATATTTTGAACTATGTTTAAACGGAGTTTCTCCACAGAAAAAAAGATTCTTCTACCTGATAGCTCAGCTCAGTGACCCCCTTTCTTACAACAGCAAGCAAGAAGGAATTCAACAGTGAGGTGCAGCGCCATCTGTAGTCGTTTTTCGTGACCTAAAATCAATTTCATAGAGATCAAAGATTGGCACTAGTTTTCTCAGTTGAAATTTATTTAATATAGTAAAATTTCGTGTTTTAATTGACAAAAAATATATTTTGGCATAAACATGTCTCACCACCCCCCGTCCCTGAAACTTGGGGGATCCCAAGAGAAGATATTTATCGGGCTCACACGCCAAGATTTCCATTGGAATTATACATCAATTTTTAGTTTCTAAAAATATTTGGGGAGTGGGGGGGGGGGGAGCACGCATTCGATGATGTGTAGGCCTCTGCTAGGCTGTCTCCCATGTGGGGGGGGGGCATAGTATTCGTTAATCTTATTCTTGTTATTCGTATCCGTTATTCTTGGACGTTCTCTTTAATCGGCGTGAGAGGGTCATTGGTGTGCCACGAAAAATTTCGAAGAAAATCAACTAAATTATCATCTCTCTCTCTGAAGAAGTAGAAACATAATAAGTTGAAATGATGGGTAACAATAAGTATACAAACCAAAATTAGGTTCTCTCCCCAATTTCCTATGATATGGATTACTATAGTAATAAGGTATATGAATATTAATAATAAATAGCGCTGGAATCCATAGTAAGTTATACGGGATGTTACATTTTGTTTTATGTGTAGCTTGTTCAATTATGACAAGCAAATATTTTCTTCATATTAAGTAACGGTACCAACAACTTTATTTGCATTTGGCAATTTTTTTGCGGTAATTGGTGGTATCTGTTACGGGCATCGACTTCACGTATTTTTATGAAGGAAATGTGATCGCAGCGTAGGATTTTCTCGTTTATTGTGTGATTTCATAATGTTTCTACCGGAACATCTATCGCGGGCCTGAGGTTGCGCACACCCCTGTTGTAGATTATAAAGTGGGGGCCCCACTGATGAACAGGGCTAGCTTAACAGCATTACGGTTCGGTCCCAAGGCCGAGTAATGTATTGTTGGCTCTTGAAGTCTGACACTATTGATGCGAATTGTTGTACAAGGTCATCAGAGACTCCTAGGCTTGAATGAGCCCACGCGTTAAAACGGTATTGCTAATGAATAAATACGGTCGAAATGTCTAAAGCAGAGGTTTCCAACCTTTTTACAGTCGCGAGCACTGCCTTCATCAAAAGGAGGCCAATCTCACGGCAAGTTTGACATCATATATAATGCGCTTAAAATCAGGATTTTAATCCTTGAATGCAATTCCTCCAGGGTGTTTAATTGGAACGTTGATCAAGTGCTCATGACTACGAAATCGAACACGAGCCTAGACCACTTTGGTACTCCACGGGGCACCGTGGTGCTCGCGAGCAACGGGTTGAAGATGCGTAGTTTAGACAGATGGGGCCGCGATTGCCGGGGGTAAGAGGACCATTTAGACGAACAAAAGGATAATTCCGCATATAGAGTGCGCCAGACACCCACCCTGTCCTAATGATCACCTTTCCCGCGGAGAAAAGTTCAACGGAACATTTGTTCACACAAACACGGGAATCGTCAATCAAAATAGTCATTGTGGTGTTTAAATTTGGAAAAAAAATTATGAACTGGTTTATTTCATTGTGGCCCACTGGGAAATCATTCAAGTGGCCCGCACTCTCGAAAAGGTTGAGCATCTCTGGGAACCCTCGAATTCAGTGGCGTATACCTTTACGTGATCGCATGTTTTCAATACAATGGATAACTTCTTCCGCATTTTTTTTTTCCTTTTTGTTCTTTCGTCCGTCCTTTTTAAGCTGTATTTTCACACGAGTGTTATATTTCCTCAGAATATTTTACATACACCACTCTATAGGTGTCAATGCTATCGATTTATCTGGGATTTTGCATTGTTATTAAATTCTTCCGTTTGGAAAACATTCTTCCGTTTTTTTGTAACTTTATGGGGAAAACCCCCTCAAATTGTGCTTTACGAAAATGGGAAATCTCTCAGTTCATGTAATCTTAGGTTAATGATTTCTTCGAGAAATATGCAGGGAATAGGGATTTCAGTTACTGAAAATCGTCAATCGTCGGATCCCTTGGAGCCTTCAGATTCAGTGGTGGATCACTTCAGATTCATATTACGGGATTGCATGTTTTGAATACGATATGGGCAATTTCTTCCGCAATTTTATTATGGATTATTAAATGGTGAATTGATTATTTAAGAATAAAAATTCTTACATAAGGCTCTCAAGAAAATGTCCGAGTGCACTATGGCATTTGTCGAATACGCCGATAAACTTCACAACCCAGAAGCAGAGAATGAGAGCGTATTGCACTTACACAGTTTTGCACAATCACAAACCAAGAGGGAACCAACTCCAAATGAATATCGGGACCCTCCCTACGCACGGGCACACACATCGGGACCTATTGTGTGCGTTTTTGTGCCTAAGTCAAGGCACAACAACTGAATAAAAATGAGTTTTTGATAGCAGGAGAAAGAGCGAAATACAGTGAAAGACTTTGAGATAGTGCACATGCGACAGCATGTGCGTGTGTGTGTGCCATGGGGTTTATATGTACCGATAAAATCTCCTGGATTTTTTCTTTTTTCCACTGTGGAAAAAGCCAACCAAGTCCTGAAAACTCCCAATTTTGTTCTTTGTTCCCAAAATCTCTCTTGGCTTTGTCACGCGCATACATACTCCGATATGTGTGTCTGTGTTTTATCCCAAGCTGTTACAGTGACATTTCCTGAAGGGGCACTGAGGTCATAATCTGATGGATTCAACGAATAATGGAACTTACTGGACCGATTAATGTGATGCAGGAGAGATACGAATCAACTGTGATGGCGGTGGTGGAAGCAACATACAACGCGAGAAAGCACATACGAAAACGAATGAGAATTCGATGGATAAGAGAGGTTAGGAGAAGAAAAAAAACATTTGGTATACATGTATACCATGAGAAGAAATAACCGAACGAGATACGTTTATTTCGACTCCGTACTCCTTTTTTTTTTTGGCCCGTTCCTGTCCGTTCGAATTCTATTCAGGATGAATTATCGCCAAAGCTGATCCGAATCATGAGAAATAGGAACTATTCTCGTCCCATGAGTTCTAGTATTTTTCTCGTGTGCACCACTACAATGATTAGCATAGACAAAAAAAAAAACCTCGAAATCTAGGGTAGTGAGTACTTTTATACTAACAAATAATAGAAGAGCATTCATATGACAACACTGGCACGTGCTCGAACCGAAATGGGTATAATCATGACCAAGTATGAGTATCGAACACATTTGGGATGTTTCAAATTGAGTACTGCGATGCTCGCGCGAAAGAAGTCGAAGATTAATTCGGCCCCGCTTTATTGGATATCAACGATTGCCCCGCACACAATATGAGATTATGTGAGAAACAATTCAATCGTCACTTTACAACGTTAGTATAGTTTGTATACTGAAAACTGATGCAGGATCAATATTAATAATGATTCTCGAGTAAATCAGGCATCAAAAATGAAATGAAAATTATGCTCAATCACACAATTGATCGCAATACCTAACATTTTTGCTTTCCTCTAGGAAAGTTAGCGCCGTCTATTGGGTCAACAGAAAATAAAATAATTAAATGTGCGTATTGAAAACAAAAGTCGTTAAATCTTCTCGACTCTAGCAACGCTCGACTTCACCTTGGATAATGCCGTATCATGTGGCATTATTGGCTTATTTTATTGAAGAGGGTAAATGCAAAGCAGCACTTTTTTAGTCGCGAGTACTGTCTGTCTACGCCCATCACCAGAAGAAGTGCTGCGGCACCTGAGCACGTGCTTTAAGATATGCCAGGACTAAATCACCGTGATAGGCCGAGAAGTTCTCCTTGGTTAAGTACGTACGCTCTACAATAGGAAGATGATTTTTTTTGTATCAACATGTGATAGGACAAGAAGTCTTTGATACGCTTTGCAAGACTCTGTGTGATAGGCCCCAAAGGATTTCATTGCATCGTGCTTTATTTGTCAGAGTAATTAAGCTACACCGAATCTACCTGTAGGCCTACACATTGTAGCAGAATTCTACAACCAATTTCGAGTCACGAGCAATGAAGACCACCAATGTATAGTAATTCTGCACATGCTGGAAATTAAATCGACACAATGCCAATCCTCGATACTATTCGAATGAGCTTTTTTAATAAAGATACTAATCAATAATAACGAGTAAGTATGCAATTGAGGACCGCTCGAATCCTTCGGTGCTCGGGAGCAAGAGGTTGACGAACGCTATACGGACACGACATGACTCGTGAAGCTACACCATTGACTGAAAGCTACCTCGTTTTCGACGGTTATCCAGCTGAACTTTCAGTCCTAACAATCAGAATAAGGCGATACTTGATCGATGTCCGACGGTATAATCCGCCTACAAAATCCTATCGGATCGGATCCTTGCCATAAAGAAGAAATGAATTTCGGTCTTGTTTGATTTCCTCTATATATGTGGTCATAGCCATCACGATTGGATTGAAACTGTTCATAAATACGTAATTCGAATACCAGTTGGAAAAAAAGAATCACTCAATTCTTGAGCAACAGCAGGCGAAGGGGAGTCATCCTATAGAAAACTTAGTTATCTAGTGCTTCCTCTGTTCGCTCAGCTGATCCTCTCCATATGATCACACCGCTCTTTTCTATGCCGCTCCGATTGAATTCCTCTCTCTTTCTCTCGCTCATTTTGCATCAAGGTTCCAGTGAAAGAATCTTTAAGAGAAGGTTCCCAATGTGGTGGTGGTGGTAGGAGCAGCGACGTGAGCACAGCGCGTGCATTGCAGACACTGCTGGTGCCGGGTTCGTCACCCAGCTTAGACTAAAAAGGAGGAGAGGATCTTCTTCCCGTCTCCTGGTTTATTCCGTTGTCCTTTTGTCCAAATTTTCTTTTTCCTTTCTTTCTCTTCCAATGTCTTGTTTCCTCTTCCGTCTTTTTCCCCAACACTGAGAACTATCTCCAGCTTTCTCTCATCCTTTTATGAACAAGAGAAATGAAGGGGAATGTCAGTCAGTAAGGACATGGTGGGAAGAACGGGGGTGAAATCCTTCATGGTGGAATCTGTGGAAAAGGAAAAAAAAAAAAGACAATGATAATATATATAAAAAAATATATATAATAATAAAATAAGAAAATCGTGGGTGTGTATGTGATAGAGAAAGAGCGAATATGAGGAAGAGGAGCCATACGGATGGATGGCTGAACGAACGGATAACGAACTACAGCAGGGGCTACAAAGTGAATCGGGCCACTGATCCGCGAAATTGGAGCAATCTGCCTCCACGAACGAAAAATTCTTTTCTCTATCTTACTGCTTCCACACTATAGCCAGGTTCACATCGTCGACACACAGGGTGCTCCTACAAATTAAATAGACTCTATTCCTCCACCCTTCTGGGGTTCCGCTCGCTCGTCTCCATGATTTTACCGAGTCGCGGAAACTCACCTGATTCCACGGGCTATGAGGTATATACTTTCACGGCGAGGATTTATATAGTTCTGGATTTAAATATTGGAACTATGTATTGATTCCGTTACCAGTTACGGTTTTAGATTCCAGGGGTTTCCTCTGACAAATATGGCGCGTCTTCTCTTCGTCAAGTTCGATCAATGAGTCTGGTTTGAGTATGGAATAAAAACTTGTGTCTCTCTCTCTGATTTAAGTCTTCCTAGATGCTATACAAATCAGGGGTCCACAGAACTTTTTAGAGGATTCGTGAGCATCACGTATGCGAATCATCAGAAGAGCACCCAAATGGTAATTCTTACATGTGCTCAACCTCAAATCCCCTCGTTGATATGCGTTATTGAGAGTGTCTATCCTCGCTGGTAAGAAATATCACACAGGCACCCTTGAAGACTCCTCTGAGCACTATGGTGAACGTGAGTAATAGACTGAAGATATCTGATCAAAATGAATTAGATGATTGGGAATTCAAAATTGAGATTATCTTATGGGGTGTCAGAGAGAATATAGTGATTTTCCTAACAGATTTGTCCTACCTTGTTCCCAATCTTAAGGTAAACCGTGGGATCCTAAATTATACCCATAGCTTCTTCCTCCTTAGTACATCCCATCCTCTTTTAGAGGTTATGCTACCCACTTTGGGAAACACTGTGTAAGGTATCAGCTGTAAGATAATGCATTCATTGGAGGCCAGAATAATGCAATAGATCCAGGAATCTCACTACTACTGCTACTACTACTAAACTACACATGCACCTCGTCCATACTCCTCTATGGAACTTCAAACGAATTGGGGCATGTTGGAATGCGAGTAGTCATCTTATGAACTTAACGTGAAGTTTGTTTCCGGGTAATGTTTGCTAAAGTGCTGCCATTCGTAATGAATGAATATTTGTATTGTTGTAGGCCTGATGTGTGCTCTCTGTGGCGAATCAGGAACTGAGGAGATAAACATTTCAACAAAATAGGAGGGAGGATTAGCCGAATTCACATCGGCACAAAGTTTCGTGACATTGATGTATCGAAACTCGTTATTTATCTAATTTCTAGTCATTAGTAACTGGAATTCTAAATCCGAATTAATTAGCAATTATTCACGTCCAATCTCCTATTTACTCGCCAACTAAAACATTCTGTCTTGATTCGACGTATAATGGTGTAAAGCAGTGTTTCCCAAAGTGGGCAATATCCCCCCCCCCCCCGGTGGGCGATAGAATGGTAGAAGGGGCAATAGAAGCTTCTGGTATAACATAGGATCGTATGGGTTCACATGAGTCAGGGGGCGATGAGAGAAAAAAAATTCTAAAGAAGGGGGCGATGGTACAAAAACTATGAAGTTAATCAGCCAAAGCAGTGAAAAAATCGGCCAAGTGAACGTTCTGTTTGGTGGCATTGGCATGTGAATATTTAGCGACACCGAAGAATGAAGACTCGTTATTTATCGGCATTTTTGAATGGACAATTGGCGAATTATTTGGCGAATGTGATCTATTTATTCGAAAAGGGAATGTTCAGTCGCGGTATTTGGCGCAATGATGATCAGCAGGGGAGTGGGGGGGGGGGTGGGCCTTGAATGGATATAATTTTCTAATATAAATTTGCACACGCAGCGGCAACATTTCAATCACATGTTGAGAGTTTATGAGGGTTTATGTTTCAACATTTATCGAGCACCGCCTAGTGTTTACCCTTATTTTCACCGACCATCTTGTATAGCCAGTATCTACTTGGAAAATATTCAATACTAAGAGTAACACCAGCGTAATGCACAAACAAGTGATTGCAATCAGTGCTTCTTAAGAAGAAGTGAAATTTGATATTTCTACGTCACAATTTCGGGTAAAAAAATAACCACCGATATTCATGATTATAAATACACAGCGCCAATTATTCAGAGCTCTTGATTCCACAGTATATAATCAGTATTTACATAAGAGGAATAGTGAGAAATTTCGAAGTTAATACGGGAAAAGAAAAAAAAAAAACCTTTAAAAAAAAAAGTCGTATCTTTTTTGTGGTAGTTAATGATATTTCTCGGTTCTTTCATATCCGTAAAAAGATAACAGATGGCCTGTAAGGGAGGTTGGTTGGTATAAAATGAAAGAGAAAAACTGGGAAAAAGAGCTTAAAACGACCATTTCATCTGATTTTAAAAAAAAAAAAAAATGTTTGGCGGTCCCGAGAACGGTGGGTGATCTCCAGTGGATGTTGCATAACTCATGACCATATAATTACGTCGTTTATGGACTTTTTTTTCCCCACCCCGAAAAAACGAGATCTTCACACTTTAAAAAATAAAATAAAAATCCGTTAAGCAGATGCACCACACTTTCGATTCGAGCCACTTATCTTCACGTTTCTTCCTCCCCTTAACAGCATTCGAAATGATATAATAGTGTTTTAGAGAATGAAATGCAATTCTATCCTTTTTTTTTTTCTTTCATATATTTTCTAGTGGAAACGATCGAATATTTTTTTTTTTTTTTTGTTTTGTTCCTCGTTTGAAGTTTAGGGATTACGGGTATATCTGAATGTGGTTTTTATCCCTGCTTCCCTATTTTAGGAAATATCCCGTGGTGTGAAGAAAAGTAGGAAAAAAAAAAATAATACCCATTTTTGCGGGTGTAATGTGTGCTTAATTTTTTTTTTCTCTTATTCCTACTTATCGTTCCCCTTATCCGATTATATAATGTGAAAATATATACGTGTGTGTGTGTGTGTACAAGAGAGGTGTTATTTCTTTTCTCACGTAATGTTCGAGTACATATACTTCGGTACATTTTTTTTTTTTTCCTTGCACACTTATGCACGCGATTTTGCCGGAACGTTTTGTTAAGACTACCTTTCCCTGTAGCGTGTTCGGCAATTGCCCAGGGGTTTTCTACAGAAGGCGGAATACTTAATGTGGATTGTGATTCGGCAATTTTTGTTACGGAACCTCCTTGTGTGTATATTATGTGTATTTTTTTTTTTTTCTTCTTCTGTGATGAAATAGGAAATAATAATAAGGAATGAGACGTGATGTTTTCCAACAACGAGGTGAGATATTAAAGCAGTTGTTGCTTGTGTTGGTGGCGTGTTGCCTTGCCTCATATTTATTTTAGGTGCTGGTGATTGAAAAGAGGTTTTGTGCGTTTGTGCTGTGCTTTCACACGGTAATGTGTTTATTCTGTACGGTGACGTGAACTGTGCATGACCAGTTGGTTTGGGAATTCGGATAATTTTTTTCAGTTTTCACTGAAAAGAGCCGCGGAATGTATCTTTTATCCCCTTCGAGTACAAGCGTTTGGTAACAGGTTTGGATGATCTCTGTTTGACGAACAGGAGATAAATCTGGTAACCTCGTCCTAACATAACCACACGTATGAAGAAGGGGAAAGAAGAATAGAAAATAAAGAAAAATAAATACAAAATAGGAAAAAATGAATAGAAAAAAAAAATAAAAATAAGAATACGTTAGATTACTCTTTTCACCCTTACCCTATGTGTTATTTTTCACTCTTCCGTGTATATAGTAAACATGTATATTATACGTGAAGCGAAAAAATGATTAACAGGAGTATAGGGAAAAAAATGGCCGGAAAAAAAAAAAAAACAACTTCGGTTCGTAGGGTTACAATAAAGATTCGCTGTGATGAGGAGACAGAAAAGGAAACAGAGAATTGGATTGAAATTATTCCACTAGGGTTTGGACGAATTATTTCGTCTGCGATCGTATAGAGGCTAACGTTAATCTAGCGTTAGAATTTTCATGAAAAGTTAAAATCTGAGAGAACCATTTTCAGGTATCTTTTTTTTAGTTCCATGTTGACATTACTGGACATTGTATGCTGGAATATTCTCAAGACAATATACTTGCCACTGATAATAGTAAGATTGCAGTTACGAATATGTTTAAAAAAGAGCATAACAGCCACAAAAATTTGCGTACAGAGCATTTTTTTTTTAGTTTGAGTGAGTCTTGAAAGTGTTTTCTCCAGAGCTTGAAAAATCACAGAAAATCTACGCATCAGAAAATTCTTTTTAGCCACCAAATATTTGTTGTTGTTTTTTTAGAGAAACAGTTAAGAAAGTAATGCTTCTGTCAACTTTTCCACGCCATAGTGACCTCTGCCATGTTGGTATATACCCTGATATGAATTCCAAAAAAAAGTGTTGTCCTAGCTCCAATTTTGTAACAACATATAGAAAATTTTAGGCGCTAATTTCATTTTTTCAGTCACAAAGCTCCAGTTTTAAAGCTTTTAATTACTATTTTAAAATTATTTTTAGCTTAATTACCAGTGAGGTATCAGGCCACGTACCAGTTTCGCGTTATAGGCTGTAACAAAACGAAAATCACTTCTGTGAGTGAAGGCGAACGAAATCCAAATGGTGGTACATGCAGACAGTGGTACTTGAGAATATTGCACCCCCCCCACCCCCACCTTCCGAAAGTGTCACCTAATTTGTGATGTCTGCATCTGCCATGATCCCAGCGAAGTCATGGTAGCCGTTTGCTGACTGTTTCCGTCACTAGAAATTAATTTATCCACACACTGCCACTCGAGCTTTCAAATTTTAAAACGCAGTGATGAACGTCTATTTTGAAATGGAAAAATTATTAATAAATCTTAATAAATTCGAATAGATAATTCGAAAAAAATTATCATATCAAGTTATTTAAATCATCAGAAATTGTTACGAGACAAAGCCGGCGTTAATGGGGGGCCCTTATTACTAGGATCAGAGCTGTTTGTCGGTGAATCTAAATTTGAAGACCCGGTAAAATGATCCACCTGCCCATGTAAGTAAAAATAATTTAATAAATATGTATTTCATTAAAAATTGCTTCAAAACATTTCTCAACTAAATCGTATCATTACAAACAACTAGAAATAACCCACAATCACAAATCACATCCCCCCTCCAATCACCCCCAAAAATAACAATTCAATTAAACATTTTTAAAAGCATGTCCAAAAACAATTAAAAATAAACAAAAAAATGTATAATAAATCCATAAAAAAAACCATGCAAAAATAATAAATCAATTTATATACTACAAATATTAATTATCTAAACATAAGTCATTTTCATATTCATTTCAAATTGAATAGCGATATAACAAGAACAAAACCAGACTCAAAATTCATTCTTTTTTTAGAATAACAATTCGTACATGGATAATAATAAATAAATAAATTGTAGGTTATTTATATATTTTCCCTTCTGAAATAAATTCATAAAAAGAATGAAACAGGGAAAAAGAAATGAGGTTTTTTTTCCCTCTCTCTCCCCTTAACTCTAATTCCCTTTTCGCATACCCTATTCATTTTCTTATCGCGCTTTCTCATATTTAAATAATTAGTTTTCTGGATGTATATATATTTCTATCTTCTTTTTCTTTCTTCCAATTTCACTTAAACAGAAGAAAAAAATGGGGGGAAAAAATTACATCGAAAAAAAGAGAGAGAGACCGATAACAAATTGCGCTTGTTCTTCCATTTCCATCGACATAAATCATTCCTGCTAAGATGAACGTACACGTTATATAATAAGAATAAAAATAAAAGAAAAATTATTATTTATTGTTATTATAAATGGGGAGGGAAAAAAAAATTCGATATGAAAACGCCCGACATTATCTTGAAAAAAAAAATATTATTTATAATGACAAAAAAAAATTATGTATAGTTAAAAAAAAATTCTATTTGTGTTTTTTTTGCATGAGAAAATTAAAAGGAATGTATAATTGAAATGATTAAGTATCATCTCGTTATGAGAATAATAATAGTAGCTTATAATATTTGATATTTGTTTTTTTCCTGACTTATAATACGTCGGACCGAATTATAGACGTTGATATGATTATAATGGCATGATTAATTTTAAAAGAAAAATTGGATTATAGTTATTAATTGTGATTTGTTTTAAAAATTTTTATTTGAGTATCATTTGATTTTTTGAGGTGTGTGGTTGTTGTGGATGGTGAGGAGAAGAAAAAGGTATTTAATAGTCAATACTCGCTATAGCGAACCTGGTTTATTCCAAACTTCTGGAAATAATGAATGAACTGATTTATCCTGACAGATTTTCTGTACACACATGTAATGGTGTGTGTGTGTGTGTGTTTTTTTTTTTATCTTTACCGGGTATAGCGAACAAAACCTTAGGTCTTGATTTTTAACTTCATAGTTATCGCAGCAGCTCCTGAAGGCTCGATTTATATTCAAGATTATTCATATTCATTCTCGATTAAATATTCAAGACTTTTCTTTTGTAAGATCGATGGCTCACATAGAAGAATGAAAGGGATGAAAAACAAAGACACGAAAAAATGAAATTAATGAGGAAAGTCGGTTGGAGTAGTTTTGGGGGACATTTTAGCAAATTTTACGTTGATACCAGTGAGGAGGAAATTTAGAATCCTGTGATTGGTCGCAATGAGTGACGAAGTTGACACCGATCCGTCACGATTGGCGATGTTCTTGGCGAACTTTAAGACGAAGGTAGCGTAACGATTTCACTACAGTAGTTTAGATATCCTGACCGAATTTTTTTGAGACAATTCAATGATCATACGAATTTACCTGATTGACCAATAGGCGCACGCAGCGTAGAGAAACGAATCTTGTACATAATTATCAACTGAAAAATTTCCTTCACAATCCAGACCAATGGTGATCGGCAGAGAGAATTCATCGTCCGTGCTTAATCGATATCAACGATTCTAGCACACAATATCCGACTACGCGTGGAACAATTCAATTGCCCTTTTACAACTTTGGTATAGCTTCTATATTGAAAACTGATAAAGCTTCAGTATTAATAAAGCTTCTCGAATAAATCAGACATCAAAAATGAAATACGTAGAAATTATATTTAATTACAATGATCACAATACCTAAGATTTTTTACTTTTCATTTGAATAGTCAGCTCACTCTATTGGCTCAACAGAGAATAAAAATAAAGTAATTAAATGTACGTATTGAAGACAACTTGAATACTTGGGGAAGCCAGTGTCTATACATATATTTATAATCTTAGCTTACTGACATATTTTCCACCAATTTCAAATGTTTCATTTAATAAAAACATTATATGTGCTAACAGTTGACGTGTGAAGTTTAATATTCGATTAAGCGGGGCAAAGTAGTTGAAATTACCATATTAAGCGGGCAACTTTAACATTGTCTTCTCTATGGAAAACATTTTGTTGCCGGATGACTTTATCCGTTTAAGGGGGATATCCGTTATCCGATTGAGTGGGGACCGACTGTTTTTCATGTTCTAATAGTGGGTCAGAAACCAGATATTGAACCTCCTATCAGTCTTGAAAATTGTACTCTCAACGCAAGTCATTTCTTCGGTGTTGAAATCTGATAAATTGTCGTGCTCCAGACCTGTTGTAACTTTACTGGGCACATAAAATGTCGGTTTCGTCCACTCGACTGAGGCCAGTCGAGTGATTAGGGAACTACTACTTCACCAACTCTGGCCATATCGCAATTTACTGCCATTAGTGAGATGGGTTGGAAGTGAAGGCGCTGTCTATCGGTGGTAGCCTCGAGTTCGTTAGGGGAAAATATCTTATCTATATCGTGCCTTGGGTTCGAACCCGGGACCTTGACAACAACCTTCACGATGGTAGACGAGCATCTTACCACCATGCCACTCGGGCACTGGCTAGTGAACTAGCTTCTCACTATGCAAGTCTGGCTTCGAATCCCGGTTCGGGCATGGATGTCTACTAACCTAACACTGACAAATTTCCTGGACGGATCATGCTGATCCCTTGGGAATATACGCGTAGATCACGTTATTTATTTAGTATGTAAAACACTCTCTCTGTGGGAGATTAAAACTTTCTAAACTTGAACCTACAACTAGAATCCAATTCTGAACTCTAGGAAAAAGCCACTCATACTGAATCTTATTGGACAGCATCGTTCGTGCGCCACGTTGCCTCTATTTTTTTTTAAATGCATCTCTAATTCAATGATTTATTTTCCATTCATTTCCAAAAATACTGATTCACATAAGTACTCGACAGGTTGCACGACGATCGGATCTCAACCGACAGAATTTACGACCAATATCTTACGTATTTAATAGAATTTACGATTTTTTCCCCTTCCCGTCCTTTACAGTTTATGCTGGTTTATTATCCCTTATGCCCTCATGAACACTTCCATATAACAGTCGAGAAAGCTGTTAGGTATATTATGATTCATTTTTTTCCGAATCTCCCACGGACAATAAATCCCAGATTATTTTTAATCCTCTTTCTCACTCTCTGTTTGACGATCCTACGCCGTGTCAGGGACTGAAAGGGCTGATGTTGAGCCAGAAAGAATACGTTTTGGACTTATTGAAGGGTAAAGAGACTTGAAAAAAAAATTGTCGATGATCGTAAAAAACGATCTTTGGGAGGGTCGGAACGCGTTATATATGTATATTATAATTTCTTTTCCTCTCACTTCAAACGTACAGACTTTGCATACTAAAGACCGGATGAATCAGGGTGGTCGATCGTGCAGGCACAAAAAAGGAACTCCGTTGGAAGTTTGTTGTAGATATTCGTCCCTTGCAATGTTTTTGCTTCGTTGTATTCAGTTTTTTCGAAAGTTTTCAACATTGATTTTCTATACGATTCAAAATTTCATTAAATGTCAACTTTCTACAACCCTGGAGGTTGGAAAAACACTGAATAAAATCGATGCATTTACTGCGGATAGCAGTTTTCTTCGCCTCGGGTCTCAGACAGAAACATCTAATACATAGCGAAGACCTAATATTGACTCTTTTATGTATCTCCATGGCTGGGGATTGATATTTGATTATGAGAACATTTTTAGATGGATAAATTGTTTAAGGAAAATCTGATGTTTGATCTGTGGGTTCAGCTGTAGATATTTTACGTGTTAGTGTAAGAGAGGAGGAGTCTTTTTCTTGAAGATGATCACTTTTATAGCAAGTTCACCACAATATTATACCAAAATCAGCATAATGATTATTCTTGAATGCAACTTCTTACTGGGAGAGTCAACCAAGATTCTTTACTACTGCGGATTCGAGCATAAACATGAAGCACTCTTTGGTGCTTCCACAAGCATCGTTCTGACTGTGAGACCAGATCTTCTTCATGTGAAAATTTGCTAATATGTCGCTACGGTGACTTCAACAGACTTTCTCACAAATTTCATTCTCTTATCGAAGAAGAGTTTTAGTCTGAATATTTTACAATGTTAAAGGAACAGTCCAGAACTTTAAAATCCGTGGAGTGAAATGACCAAATCAAATCACGTGAAATTAGACGATTCGAGAAAGTCTGCTAGAGTCCTCATGGTAGCATATCAACAAATTCTACACTGATAGGAGGAAATTTAGAATCTTGTGGCTATACGCAAAGAGAGATGAAGTTAGCAATACGTCGCAGTTGGCGGTGTTCTTGGCGATCTTTATGACGAAAGTGAAATGGTAGTTTCCCTCCCTTTTTGCCTAGTGTTCATTTTACTTTCTTGCGCGGTTGTGCAAGCGGTTCTTTTTAATAAAATTAACAAATAAGGGCGAATTTTAAAATAAAAGAATGCTTACAATCACGTGAGAAAGCAAAAAAGAACGGTGGTGGGGGGGGGGGAGCAACAAGATAAATAGCAATTCTGCGTTCATCATGTTCATCATGGACATCACCGAAAAGTGACGTTCTGATTCCCCTCGTCACTTCTTACGACCTTCCACGGGGGTGGGGGAGACGCTACATTTTCCACCTACTTGTATCAATGTAAAATTTGCTGACATGCGCCTTAGTGGTATCTTCTCCATCTATATGAAGAATTGAGAAACATTTTACATCAGCGATAGCTGCTGCACGTCAAATGCCATGCTCAAAAAAATGTGTGGGAACAAACATCACACAGCCAATTTACACACGATACCAATGTAAATAATAATAATACCAATGTAAATCCTAATTCCTTATTAGGATTTTCATGTGAAAGTCGAGGATTCTCTGAAGCCATAAGCAAACCTATACTCCATGGTATACCAATTGCCCCGCTTCCAGCCATCTATTGCCAATCCAGCCTCATAGATGTAATACGTACCCATCCTTTAATATAGTTTGTTTACGACACTCATCTTCGGAATAATCTCTAGGAAATACGAAATAACGAAAATACCATTCTCGAATTTTCTCGTAATTGTGATCATTGATGGGCAGCCATTGATCAACTCCTAACCAGCAATGGACGATTGCGATTCCCATAAATACATAGCTTTTCCATGGCAAAATACCAAAGTCAGATTCTCTGGATTCGCGAGTACCAAGTTATTTTGTAATGGGTTATACGGTCCCTCTTGTAATTGTGGATCATGCCTCTCTTTATCGACATGGACAAAAAAGACGAGAGGGGCAAGAGAAGTTTCCTCTTCGTCTTTGCAGCAAGCATATCATCGAAGGGAGAAAAAGAAGCCAAACAATTCATACCATTCTTTCCCCGGGCATTCCGACATGATTAAAGCATTGAAGCGAATGAGACTCGCATCCTGTGAGAGAGAAGATTCTAGCCTTATTTTTCTTTTTCTTTCTTTCATTTTTCTTACCGACTCCTTTTCTTCAGTTTTTCTTTTCTGTAATACATCTTGTAGAATGAAGAATGGACCGAAACCGAACCGAATTGCTTTCATTGATGAAGTAACTCGTCCTATAACTCGGGCATCTTTTCTCTGTTCGTGCGTCAGCAGGCTTTTTTTTCTTCTCCATTTAATTATTGAATATATCTTAATTCTTGAAAGATTTCAATAACTTCTGTGAAGAAATGAATTACTTTCCTTGGAAACTTTCCATTTCGTCGTAAGGTTTCTTGAATGAGGGGGAAAGATTCGTGAAAATTACCGTATCTCTCTCTGAATATTTCGACGTTTTGATTGATCAATACTGTCGCAAGCTACATCAGTGGATTTGATAATAATAATAATTTTAATTGAATTTTTAAAAGATAATTTTACGAAATAGGAGGGGATAGACTATAATTTCGGCCGTCGTCAAGATCCATGTTCACTGTTGTTATCAACACTGAGACTCATGTGTATGCATAGCACCGTTTCTGGTCCTTGAAGCAGTTTCTCTACATTCTAGAAAACGTTTGAAGAAATATTTATGTTTTATGTAACTCTTTAAACAACATCTACTATATACTAAAACCCTGAAGTAATGTTCTCGATGTAGGCAAGCATTAGAGCAGGGGTTCTTAACCTTTTTCAACCGTGACCCAAAATCAACAACATGTTCACGACCGATGGGAGTTTGTTTTTCAAAATCAGTGAAACCAGTGGCGCAATTTAAGTGCATTTTATAACGAACTATAAGAAACTTTCAAAGGCAAATAAAGTCGCCAACCACAGCCATGAGCACCCACGTTATAATTCTGACACATTATCAAACTCAAATCCATGAGCTAATTTTCGAATGCAACTTCAGTCAAGTGTCTAATTGGGTTATCGATTACAACAATTGGGGGCGCTACGGTGGGAGAGATG
This sequence comes from Pholcus phalangioides, assembly GCF_987345545.1. NCBI lineage: Eukaryota > Metazoa > Arthropoda > Arachnida > Araneae > Pholcidae > Pholcus > Pholcus phalangioides. The sequence goes on along the minus strand of NW_028301596.1, from coordinate 43,437,680 downwards.
GAATCTAATTCATTTTCTATTTCTAGAAATCCAATTCAACATTGAAATCACGTAGGTATTCAACTCACCACGTATTACTTCGGATATAATTCACGAAAAATCAATCCTAATCGGAAATTACAACGGATCATAATCCGAAGAAACGTTTATTACTATCTAATACCTTTGAAAGAGTTCGTTCCTATTTTCTCTAATGGAAGACAATACCGTCAGTTTTATCTTTTAAAAGAAAAAATATATATATATAATAAAAAGCAAAAGAGAAGATAACTTTTCTTTTTTGGGCGTACTTTCACTCGTATGTGGGAGCCTGAACTTGGTGACCTTATGTTTTTGGCAGTTCTTTGATTAAAAGTGGTCGTTCGGTCCTCGCAGCAAATATCTCAAGAGAATTCTTTCAAGCTATATAATAATATAAGAGAGAAAAAAAGAAGACAAAAGACTTGCGGGGGGGGGGGAGGCGGCTAAAAGGACGTTATAAGCTGGGTGGAAAAAAAGGGCGAATTTTCCCGAACGTGCGATGGGAACAGATGAGATCTTTCGTTAAGTTACTCGATGGAATAGGAAGAGTCTATTTTCATGGCTGTCTCGGGGTTTTTCTTCCTTGAAATGAACTTCTATATTTTTTCTTCCTGGAACAGTTCCATGGAATTAACTGCCGTAGTTTCTTTTTGAAGGAGAAAAAAAAACTGAAATTCTTTTTATTAGATTCGATTCTGAAAATTCAGAAATATTCCTGGTTATATAGGTTTTCGACTTATTTGTATATGGTATAAGAATTATGATGAATATAAGAATGGCTATCACACACACAAACCCTATTGGGGATTGGAAATGCCAGATTTCTGAGATTTATGTATTTTTTCATTATCACATATGTAGCTTGAGTTATGTGTCCTGATGTGCGAGTATGCCGAATTCCGAGTAAATACAGCGAGACGTGGACGTTTAAACGGGGATATCAGCTCGCATTCGCGCATCGAAGTTGGGAACTGCAGGACAGAACACAACAGACTGATCACGACCAAGCTCTGTCGCTTACGCGATTGTACCTCATTGCTCCGGAGGGTGCGGTCATGCTGAAGAAAATTCTGAAAGACAAGGAGGGAGATTGGGGGAGGGATCCTTTCGTATGGTTATGCATTCGTTAACTGTTATACATCGTGTGATTCGTTATACATGGGGATTCGTTGTAGCAATATACATACAATCATTGTGACAATATACTTACAATCGTTGATCAAACGATTAAAAAATATAATTCACTATGTGTAAATGCAAAATTAAAAAAGAGTTGGGAACTAAAGAAACCAACTTCAGTTGGCTATCACTGTGGTGACGGTGGGGTTCTAACTTGTTTCTTCGAGTAGTGAGTTAGTCATTGTGACCCCTCGAACACCGCAGTGTCTGTACAGCATAGCTTTCCTTCTTTCTTTCTTTCAAAATGAGCGCAACTCGATCGCCATGAGCAATTTACTACCAATTGAGTTGGGCCGGAAGTGTGAGTTGTACCTTACAGTCTCTGAGTGCGTATATCGTGTTGTGTGTGAATTTAGTGGTGCCATCTATGTTACAAATTCTGAGTGAAGTGTGATGTTTGAATATCTGTAGTGCTGTGGGCCTGTTGCTCCCTATGGCGAGACTTTTTAACGAGAAAATCAGTTCGCATTCTCTCCTCGAAGTTGGGATCCACAGAAAACCAACGTTCCAATGTTCAACATAGCTATTAAATCACACAGCATAGCGAACATAGCTACTAAACCACAACATGCGAAACGTCAGCCATCTATTGAACTGTCTAGAATTCAAATGCATCGATGTTCTTTGATAACTAAACTTCAATAAGTAACGGTGACCACTCAAAATTCTGGGAAATAAATTGAAATTATCGTATTAAAGGACAATATCATTTCTTCAAACGAACTTTAACTCGACTGCTCATAACGACAAAGTATGTCAGAAAGTATGGTATCCGCAATCAAAATTTCCGAGCAAAAATCGCTGAAATTCTCCGCTTAAATATCGTATAAAATTCGTTTAAAAAAATATCCGTTTTATGTTATGTTTCAAAAGAAAATTTTATGAGAAGTGAATTAAATCACCATGGAATTTACACGAGCATAAAAAGGAATGGAAGGCGCGTTTTTATTTCTATGTGTGTGTTAACATCTTATGTACCACTGCCTCGGGAGATAATATTAATCATAGTTGTGTGTGAAAATAAATTATCATTATGGAATGTCTCTCTCTTTTGGTTTTTTAGTTTTGGAGTAAAATCGGGAAGAAATATAAGATTTCCATGACATAAAATGTATCTTAATTACATTCGCATCTGTAATCCTTACATTAATTTTGCGAGACTTAATTTCAGTTATTCAAACATATAAATCACTTTTTATAAGAATTTACTTGTTAAATACATGAAATGTTACAGGGTCGAGTGAAAGCACTGTACAGTGAAATGTTTCATTATTTTTAATGAGTTCAGTTCTACAGAAATAGTAAATACAATAATTTTTTCTTTGATGCGCAGAAAAACTTCAAAATTAATAAAATAAATTATGTTTACGACGATAAAGCTTTCGCGCAAGTGTTTTTTTTCCTTCTACAAAAGCCAACAATTACCTCCGTTGATGAATGGAATAAATTTTAGAAAAAAGTATTTCATTACAAACATTATATAATTGATTACATATTTTGATTATTATCAAATTATCGGATAAATTAGGAATGATATTTCATAGAACCACGTTACAGTGAGTCTAGTTCATATATGATCAACCCGTGACCCGCGGACCAAGTGTGGCTCCTTGGAGCTATCTGATGTGCCTTCTTTATGTCCCGTCGACCTCAAACCCACCCCCCCCCCCACATCCTGCAGCAGGGTCCCTAGCCTATTATATTTATCTGGTCCCTTTAGTGAATTTATAGTTCAAAAAAAGATAAGAATCGTCCCGGACGCCTGGGCAGGATCGCTGTCAATACCTTCCTTGTGCGGACCATGTCCACATCACTTAAGTGACGTTTGGCATAGTTCCAGAACACTTAAGCGGCTCTCGATGCAGTTCTAGAGCACGGATCGCGGTCTAGTCATAGATCACTGAAGCGGCCCACGGCATATTTCCACATGAGTTAAGTGGCCCGCGGCATATCTACAGATCACTTGAGCGACCTATGGCCCAACTCCGGAGCACTTAAGTGACCCGTAAAATCCTAAAGGTTGGGTATTCTTGGTCTATACTTCGAGAAGTCACTTCGCCCCGCCCAAATAACGTTTTGTAGCTCTTTTTCTTCATGCCAACACTAGTTTATCTTTCCACTTTGGCGACATTAGTGATACCTTGGCTTCTTCTTTAAATGGCAACACGACGTTTCAAGGAAAAACAAAGCGATATACGCACATATGGATAAAAAAATGTTGATAATTTTTCCCCCTTACCGCAAAATTATTACAAAAGGCGTGGACGAATGACTTCCCTAGACTTTAACTGGAATCGATTTCACTCGGACTTTACTCAGATATCGTTTTAAAATAAATCACTTAAAATATCTCAGGTTCAGTGTCCATGTATCCTTTACTGATTAGAAACTATTCTCGAATTCTTCAAAATTTTTCATCTAGAGTATTCCAGTGTATGTTTTTTTTTTTTTCAGTAACCTGAACAGAGAATATCTTATACATATAATATTCAAAGACACTGGATAAAAAAAAAAAATTCCAGTTTTCATAAGCATCTTTCCGAAATGCCAGAATTGTGGTATACAACCGCTCAAGTAGATTGAAAAGTGTAAATATGTAAATATGAATTCCCTTCAAATATATAACAGAAGTACGAAGAAAAAAAAAACAATAAACGGAAAATATAAAGAAACACGTTTCAGAAAATACGAAAAAAAAAGGGATAGCTCGGATACGAACGTGCATATGTGGAAACCCCTTCAGGAAAAAAATGAAATTTGCATTTTATTACAAATTCAAAATTCCATCACGTTTCTTCCGTCAGAATATATATAGGGGGAAAAAAAACACTAATATTTAAAAGCTCGGCAGAAAAATGAAACCGAACAACACATTTTTAAAGGGTGGAGAAGGGTTCTTCTTTTCCTGTTTCGTAAGCGAAACAACAGAACACGGGTCCGTATCTGGTTCTTCCGGAAGGAATTCTGGGAAAAAAAATTGGATAAAGGATAAATAAATAAAATACATATATATATATAAAACACAGTTTTTCCTGTTTATTTTATTGAGGTTCATTTATTTATTTATTTTTCCTTCATCATAATTTGGGAGTGTAAGGGGAAAAAAAATGGAATTTTCTGGTTTAGTTTCGAGTTTTTCCTTTAATATTATCTTTTTTCGCTGTGTTGAAATAATAATAATAATAATACAAAGAGAAAAAGGAATGAGTGTCGAATTTCCGAGGAATCAGCAGTCGGTATGGCGCGAAGAAGAAAAAAAAAAATGTAACAGAATTTTATGTGGTTTTCATTTTTTGTTGTTGGAAGGTATCCAGAACATTCTACCCGCCAAAAAAACAGCCAAACAACGAAGTTGATTTTCTCGTAATGCTGTCAACGTATCTTTTTATCTTGACTTCTTTTCTCGTCGCCATTTCATCAGTTATTTTCCTGTTGTACGTGATGTATCGGTTTTCATTGGGAATAAGTTGTCCTCACAGAGTAGTCTAGCTTATTGAATCATTTTATATGGTCAGCAATAGGTATGTCATGACGTTGTATTGTATGAAGATCTCCATCTGGTAATCGTATCCGTAGAAGAGTAAAAGTATCAGATACCGCTGTGTTAAGCGTTTCTCGTAGATATGAAGATGAAAACGTATGGTGCCAATGTAATTTGTATAAATTTGATTTCTTGGCTCATATCTTATTGTAAAAACCGTCGTCTTTCGATATCTCAGTGACTTGGAAAGGAATCCTGGGTGATTCGTCAGCCATATTTATTGGAAGTCTTTTGTATTGAGAATAATGTTCAGATGTTTCCCATGAGGGATTAGTTTAGTTAGTGAGATGACAAGTAGCATGACTCTGCTCTTTTCTTATACATATATATATTCTGAGGTGGACCACAATTCCATTGTAGCTAAGACCCGAGTCTCAAAGCATACTAGTGGAATAGCATAACATTTTTCTGGTAGTGGAATAGCACGACATCTTTATGTGTGACAACGACAGGAATGACTTGAAAATTTTCCAGCTGTTTTGTCTTTGTTTATTCTGAATTAAAGGTTCCTTCTTATGAGATAACATGTTTTTTCTCCGTTTTCTGGTGGAGCAGTAAAATGTCAAACTATTCGACAGACCACCTATGGCCCGAATCCCATGAGTCGGATCGCCATAGTGATTACAGAATCGGCTCGGATATTGGAATCCGTGAACAACGCAAAATCTATGTAAGGGGGTCATTCAAGTATTACGTCAGCATCGAGGGGGGGAAGGGGGTTTTGGATTTACTGACTTTTGATGACAGTGTGGGGGGAAGGGGGGTTTGAAGGTTGCTTACGTCATCAACCACCCCTTTTTGAAGATATGAAATATTCTAAGCTGCTGACGGGAGAGGGGGGGGGGTGTCAGTGTTTTGCTGACAAGGAGAGGGAGGGGGTCAAAAATGGCTGAAAATCTGCTTACGTAATACTTGAATGGTCCCTAATCGTTTTCATTAAGATCCCCAAGTCCCGGAAAAGCCGGCCTTTTGGCCGTTCTTTGAGGAAAAAAAAAAGTTTGGCCACCAAAAGATTGTCTGGTACCTAACTTCTTTTCCCGATCGGCAATCCGCGCTGTAGATGCCGGCAGCGATAACTTACGCCGAAGCAACAAATTTCGCTTCAAGTATTTTAATATCATCAAAAGAGAGACGAAACCAAGACCACAAAATGAATATTCACTCAGCGCGACCAAACACAATAATACGTGTCCATGGAAGCGATGATAAGTGATGACTACTTACTAATAACCGTGATTCAACTCGTTTTGTGGACGTAAAAACAAAACAAAAACAATAATAGCGTTTTTGAGAGAACCTCTCGAAAAACATTTTATTAGAATCTGAAGGAAAAATAAACCCTTTTTAACCTTGTTGAAGGGAAGAAAGAAAAAAAATTCTCGTGGAACAAAAGAAGTTTATTGTTATTATTTCTGAAAAAAAAAAAAGATATTTTTTCCTCAAAAACCAACAAAAAAAGTCACTAGTTGCACGTGTGCCTGCAGCAATAGCTTGTTAGTTAGAAAGAACTCCCAAGGATAAAGGACTCTCGAAAAGCACCTGAAGCTTACGTCAGTTTTCCGAGTCCTGTCTCGTAGATGATGTGATGTCGATGAGGTAAAATAAGTTGACGAAAAAAAAAAAAATGACGTAAGAGGCTAAATTTTTAGTATAAATAATTTGTTTTTCATTCAATTTTGTTGTTCTACTACTAGAAATCCAACCCTAGAGAGGTTATCCATCAATATGAGGTAGCTCAAAAGTGGCCATATTATAACCTTCACGCACAATTGATTCGATTTGAAAGGAAAGTTTTCAGAATCGTTTGCTTGTTTCTGTAATTTTTTGTTCCTTTTCACTACTCGCTGTAGCATAAAATCATGTAAAAATAAAGATCAGCCAACTGCCGAAATTTGCCAAATCTGGAGTCTTCCGTAGTTTAGCTAGAGCTGGCATTGACGCGTTTCCTTCTTGTGTGGTATAGAAAGACAATCTTTTTTTTCTCCTAATGTTGAAGGCGATTCGGAAAAACATGCATGCGGAGCTCATGGCTAAAACTTCTTGAACACGTAAACACTTGAAAACGTGAACAAATCTCAACTCGCTATTTTCGTCATGCAATGAAAGGTTGTAACGCAAGCGGAAATTGTATGCATAAAGCTGTTTTGCCAGTGGATTGTGGGAGGCACAGATAGTTCCAAGAATCATGAAAAAGGTGGACATACATTTCATGTATGATGCTGCGAACGGGAATGCTCCGGAAGCCTAAAGACTGTACCGGAAAGAAGTGTTTTCGAGCAACACGCATAGCAGGCTCTGTCAGTGACATGAAGGGTATAGGGAAGTGAGACATGCAGAAGCGTGAGGACACAAAGCTAGTTGAAAGTACTATCTGGTTTCTGGTTTAAAACTCTTGAAACAGTTTCAATTAGATGCCACAAGAAGCCCGTTTCGCATGTTCGTGAAACCCACCATAGTTTCTGCAATTCATGACGAAGTCGCAAGTCCAGCGCTTTATGCGTTCAATCACAGCGCCGTCTAGCGGGTTCACCGCTTGCGTTTCGACCACGCATTTGCACGACTGAAATCGCATATTCAGTTGTGTTCTATCACCCCATAAAGTTTTACCCGTGAGTTCTGAATCAGCCTGTATAATGTCATGTTATGTGCAATGAATGGATTCGATACCAACACTGTGAGCATATCTCTGCGTCCGCCATACATATATATCAACCGATAATACAGAATATTTTAATGAAGTCTGCGTATAAGGTATCTTTCTTGTACCCAGTTTCCTCATTCATAACTCTTTCTTATCATGAATTCTCATTCGAGAAGACTTAATCGTCCATCCCTCAGGTAGATTAATACCCTCACACGGAAATTTCACGGATTATAATAGCCTCGTCGTATATGGTAGTGAGTTGTAGCCTGTGATCTTCCCACAGAAATTCACCGACACCGCATCACTTTGACTGAACCATGATTGTTAAAGCCTATGTCCTGAATAAATCAACTCTAGCGGAAACTCTTCTCTGTGTGAGTGTGTTTTCTTTCCTCGTTCCTTTTCTGTATTATACGGTTATTTCTATGCGGCCCACACAGACACACGATCAACATACATATATATCATTTTCGTTTCTGGTCTAGGGTTGTGACTGGCGAGGTCGTAGAAAAAAAAATACAGGACGGTCGGTAGTGTGGCACATGCGATTCCCTCATTTTCATATATAAACACACATACAGTAAAAGAACAAAGAAAGAAGAACGACGACCACATCTTGAACTTTGATCATGAACTCGGGTGGTGACCTGACCGATCATTTTTCTATTTTCTTCTTGTTATTCAAGATGGAGATCGGCTGCGGCAATTTACTTTTGCCCCGTGACCAACATGGGTGTGCGTCGCCCATCATCAATGATATTATTTTTACGAATCCACATCCCCGCAACAACACGTTAAGAATGGGTTTCTTCAGCCTATTCTCTGTATTGATCTTCTCTTTCTCCTTGTTTATCTAGATCACGCGAATATATATAGGTTCTAGAAATTATTATTTGCAGAAATAACATGTGTAACGTCATTCATATGTTAATTTGAAGGTAGAATAATGCCCTCGTTTCTCATTTCTTGTAATCGAGAGGTTCTTTAGGTTGGAGCAGGTTTGAGATTAAGGCTTTTACATGGACGTTAATAGCGCAATATATAACCCAATTTTGGGTGCATGGCCAAGTTTTGATATCATATTACCGTTGAAGAATCTTTTTGATTTTAATGAGTTTGAAATATTCAGAAAACCTCGGTTTTAGACAGATCCGAAATTTTCCAAAAATTTTCACGATTGTAGATCAATTTCAATTTTATACGGCATAGTTGATGAATCTGAAATTTTTCGTTCTGAAGCTATTTGAAACTTGAGATGTGTATGTGAATTTGAATTTTTGGAAAGTCTTCACGAGTGGTGATCAATGTAAAATTTTCAAAAAAAAAACCGTCTTAATGATCGTAGATCAATGGGGAAATTGGCAGACAGTCTGTTGATAAATAAGAAATTTTCAAAACTCTTCACGATTGTAGATCTATTTATAAATTTTTCTTAGATCACACTGAATTACAAATCAATCTAAACTAAAAAATAAAATCTCACACACACAGAGAGAGAATTTTGTGCAGATGAATTTGAATTTACCAGGAAAAACCTTTACACGGCTGCAGATTCATTAGAATTTTTCAGGAAGTCTTAATGACCACCGATCAATCTGGAATTTTCAGAAGGAACTCGTAATTTTCAGTTCATGTCGAAGTAAAACGAGGATATATGACATGATATTTCTCTTGTTTTTCCTCTTCCACATCTGAGGCGATGGCCTTGGCCTTTCTTAATATCCTCCTCCTCGTTTCGGATCGATCTCTATACCAAGGGGAAGAACTCTCCGTGGGTCGATAGGTGTCAGTGGAATGCTACGAACCCATTCAATCACTTGCTCTTCGCCTTCTCTCTCTCTCTCTCATCCGAACCTCTATCATCTCCCTCTGGATTTTTTTCCTATTCCATCTGTAATGGTTTGGAACAGTGGACCCACTCTTCGGTGCAACTATCTGAACCAGGGCTATACAACAGTGATAAAAGTTCCGTCCTTCTTCTCCAAGGATATCCTCTCGACCTGCTGGTCATCACCTACTTCTGTACGGTTTTTTCCTTCGGATATATTTTCCTCCATCCTTTTTTTTTTTTTTTCTGGAGCGCTTATATGTATATGTAATATTTAATGAGGTCACGTGTTATTATTTCATTAAAGGAGTAATGAAAATTTACGAGACAATGTATAAAGTTGGTATTTACGAAGATTTTTCTATTTCGTTATCTTTTTGGTCTCTTGTATTCTTCGTTAATGACCGCGGTCATTCCGTTTTATCCGTTCCCGATAGTTTGTTTCCAGCTTTCGTTCGTGAGAAATAAAGATGGAAATAGCCAATAATATTGTCATAGATGCGAACTGAGTCTGATGATCCGCCGATGACCTATCCGGTTCGGTTGACCCCCCTTCTAGTACTTAAAGGTTTTATCTATCTATTTTAATCGGATACTTTATAAGAGTGAGTGTGCGATAATAGGCATACCAGATTTAGTGATCTCAGCTGGATCTATCAAGTCGAACACTTCATCTGTTAGGTATCTTATTGAATCTATAGCAAGGGTGCTCAACCTTTAGGACAATGTGGACTACTTCGTTGATTTAGAAACTCGTGGCCGGTCCACTTGATTAAATTATCTGAAACAGCGTTTTGCAGGTTACTTAACTGATCTGCAGAAGTGGCGAGAGCCTCTTCAGTGATCTTTAAATGTGCCGCTGTTACTCAAAGTGATCAAAGATTGTACTGCGGTTCACTTAAAAGTGCGAATGCGAGCCGATCTTTCTTTTAAAGAGTCTCCCCACAGAGAGCAACAGACCTAAAAACAGTACAAATGTAATTCAATCATAGCACATCACTCACTTCACTTCTGAAATATAAATGGCGGCACTCAAAAATCAAACACAACACTACATACGCACTCAGACTGTTAGGTGCACACATAGTTACATTACTTCCGGCACAACTCAGTAGATAGTAAATCACCCATAGATGGTGATAGGTCTTGAGTTGTGCTTGGTTGAAAGAAAAAAAGAAAAGGGGTTCACTCTTAAAAGATCTGAAAATGCACAGCGGGACACTTCAGTGACCTGGAGTTGTGCCGCGGGTCACCTAAATGCTCTACGAATCGCTTAAGTTCTGGGACTGTGCCGCGGGTCATTTAAGTGTTCAGTACATATGCCCTGGGCCACTCAAGTGATCAAAGAATGCACTGCAGGTCGCTTGAAAGATCTGAATATGTGCAGCGGATCACTTGAGTGATCTTAAGATGTGTCGTAAGTCACTTAAATGCTCTGTAAATGCTCCATGTGTCACTTAATTGCTGTGGAACTACATCGCAGAGCGATCTGTAAATATGGTACGTGTCCCTTGAGTGATCTAGAAATGTGTCACCAGTAACTTGCGTGATTTTCAAATGAGCCGTGAGCCACCTGAACGATCTGGGAATATGCCACGCCACTGGCCTCTCAAGTGATGTAGAACTGCACCGTTGTCACGTTAGGTTTGAGTTTGCGGGCCACACCAGATGACTCCAAGGGCCACATCTGACCCGCAAGCCTTGGGTTGAGCATGTATGATCTATATCGCTGATTTCCAACGTGGGGGCCCCCACACCCCACAAAGGGGCGATTTGATTTTCCTGTTGGGGGTGCAATTTGAGTTCTTTTATGAAGGCTTGGGATCTTCCGAGGAGTCCTTTCATTTTTATATCAGTTCACATTTTAAATTTTGTTAACGATTTTTTTTTTTTTTTGATGTGATTTCTTTCTTGTTTGAGCTAGGATACCTGCTGCCACCTGTTGAATAGCAGCAAAACTATTTGTTATAATTCTTAAAGGCTGTTGTTGGTATGCAGCACTTGACAATGAGTACATGGTGTGATGTCATGTATTGTTTATTTTCATGCTACGCTGGGATATCTGCTGCTACCAATCAAATAAAAACAAAACTATTTGTTGTAATCCTTCAACAATGTTATTTGTTTGTTTTTAACGCGTGTGCAACATAGAAATTGAATATGTACGCGATATATATATATGTATCTCAAAGCAGAACGTTTTGCATTGTTCGGCAACGAGCGCTCAGGTAACTGAAAATGTTCTCTCTCTCTCTCTCTCTCACACACACACACACACACACACAATGTTTTTGTGTTTGCTGCAAAATTTCACTAATTATGGTTAAAATAATCATTTTTAGGCAATCGAATAAATAGTCTAGTTGTCTCGTGAAAAAGTGCACCAACCTATGAGAAAAAAAATTGAATTGGAATGCATAAGGAAAAAGACCAAACACCTCCAATCAAAATTGTACTGCAAGAATAGTCAAATACAGAGAGTGTACATTATATTTTGTGTTATGATGGGAAGATATTCGGTAAAATATGGGAATAAATTACTTGAAACAACTAGCTCCGTCAGGTAGAAAATAGGTTATTCACGATGAAAAGGTGGATTTATAATAATTCAAAATAGCTCCACTCCTATTGTGTCCCTTTACGCCACTGGCTTTACGAGAACCGCTCTCTCTATTAATTTCACCGCTAATAATACAATGACTAAATCCCAAGTACGTGCAACGTACAGACAGTAGACATATATATATATATATAAAGTATTGAAGTCCATTTTCTCTCAAAGGCACGAGAATTTTGCGAAAACCCTCTTACGAGACGCTTGTTTCACGCAACAACAGACTCTCGGGAATTAAGTCCGAAGTCTTTATCCGATAAGTCGAAGAATCTTTCCCTTAACTATTTATCGATTCCAAATATACTTAAATACACAAGAGGATGTTTGGGAAGAGAGAGAAGGCCGGGGTTTTTAGATAATTAAATTAAAGCTGGAACGGAGCCGTTGCACTAATTCGAGTCAGGAGCTGACATTTTCCTTCGTCTCTCGTTCTCTAGTATTTTGGTTCGGGATAGGAAATATGATTACCATGAATACAAAAGAAATTTCCATTATGTATTATATCTTTCGTTCTTGTATGTTTCATTTGTGATAACTATTGGATTTTTTTTTTTTCTGTATCCGATGTAATGATGGTCTTCGTTCACAACTTGTGACAACTGTGGACCTTGATTGGTAATTTTCCGATGTGTTAGCATTATGGTTGCTGTTTGAATCTAAATTCCGAACTTTCATCAGTCTGTGCATTTGCGATCAAAACTGAGATTTTTCTAGTTGGAGACTTTGGTTTTTTGGCCACGGTTACGTCATCATATGTGACATTGCAGCTTTTTGGATTCTTGTTGAGAAATACTAGTAAAATAACACAGTAAAAATGATCCTGAAATAGTGGAATTATAGTTTAACCATTTCGGATCTGGATTAGAGGAACAAACTCTTGATTGCAATGAGCTAGAAGCAACTATTGGATGGATTCACATCTACACACTCACCGTGTCGTTTCAGACACGGCAAACATTCTCTAACATATAACCAAAACGTATTCATATCCATCGTATCGCGACTGCGCTGGAGCAGACTGACATTTTTATGTTAAAGAATATTTGCCGTGTCTGACACGACACAGTGAATGTCTGTTAGATGTGGAAATCCACCCTCATTTATAGAATTCAAGATCATATTGCCTCTGTAGTGCTGCCGAAGCAAAACTGTAAATCTAAACCATGATATTGAAACGGCCATGCATAAAAATCAGACAAGGAGGAAGCTCGCCGTACTCTAGCCCAAGGTAAATGTAGGGTGATGTGTCTTGAGTAGTCGATTGTAGGTTCACGTTGGATCGTCTTATATTTTACATAGACCTATATTGTTCACATTCAATTCGGCGATTGTGAAATATGGTTACCCACTTTCGGGATCCGTGCTTGGCCCAGGGTTCCAGAGATCGATCTCATTTATAAAATTTTCGTTCATTATAAATTTAGTTTTGATTCAATTCAATTCATAGAAATTCGATGCAATAAGTAGACAGGGTCTCATTCTGGGATGAGGGTAGACGGGTTTTGGATAGACAGGAAAGTCACAAGAAGCAAACATAACATAATTTATTTGTCCCAAGTCAATTACGATAAAGCTATATTCAGTTCACAATTAAGTTACATATTTTACAACGTTTGAAAGAAAATACAAAGAGAGAAAAACAAAATTATATTTGTGAATGGACACGGGTAGAACAGTTAATTTATAATGTGATGAAGAAGATAATGATGGGGAAGTAGCTTTTATAGCAGTAGCTATAAAAGCTAGTAAAATGCTCTCGACCCTATGACATCTCTGTACTTGGGATATACATAAATCTCCTTATTTCTTTCCAAAATATTGTCCCAACTTGGCCATGGTCTCAAAAATATTGCTAAACACTGATCTAGTTAATAATAACGAAATTTTAGTGCTCAATTTTCAATAGGAAATGAATCAACGTTACACTTTTATCTACTTGTCAGAAATACAAATACATCATTTGAAACTCTGGATTGAGAATGACTGCATTATTCCCACAAAAGGAAGTCTCAAGTGCACTAATACAAAGAAACAAACACAAGTAAACAAAGGTATTCTAATGAGTAAACAAGTCCGTTTGTTGTTGCTGTAAACACAACTTAGAGCGAAATATGATTGTTGCACTTGGCAGGTAGCGGTATGTGGTAGAATGCCGGGGCCTCCCAGAATGCACATACCGACATCGATTCGTTTAAAGCTCCATTACGTATTCAGATCACCTCCTCCTGGAATCGAGTAGTTGCAGGTGTTCAAAGGGAGGGCGCTACTCTGTAAATGTCACGTGACCGAGCCATCTTCACAGGTGCTGCTGCTGCTGCTTCTTCTTCACCGAAACGCCCATCACGAAGGATCATTTCACCATAGTATTATGTCTTCAACCCGTTTTTCCATACAGTGTCTTAATAGCTTCTAGTAGCTTGAGGCCTCTTACAACCAACCAATCGAGGTCACAAGGGCCGTTTTCTCGCCATTTATTTCATTATTTTTTCCTCTCTTTCTAGTCACCAGTTTTTTTTTTTTTTTCAAAACTTAACCCACATTATCGTTAATCCTTATGAAAGGACTTTTTATTCGAGAGAAAGATTTTTTATGACAGGAATTGCGTAAATAAATGTTTCTTGGATGTTTGATGGAAAAGGGTCAAGAGTTTTCTCTTCTGCGATTTTCAAAGGTAAAGAACGCGACATTAAAATTCATTTGATGGTTCAATCACTGAGGATTGGAAAATAAATAATACAGTAAATGGATGAAGTTTTTCAATTGACCCTTCGGTGATGAAATATGGCTGTCGAATATTCTTATTTCTTTTTAAATAAATGATTGGACTATTTATTGACAAATAGATTAGTGCGTGTGTTTTGAGGACAGTTTAAATATTGCTTTAATATGATTTGCACAGTTTTTCAAACTTTTTGCCCTTTCGGAACCTTTGCTCAGTGAAATTATGTATTGATCAAAGAATAGAATAAATAAGTAAAAGCAAATGAGAAAAAAATATAAGAAAAACCAAATTTAAAATTTAAAAAAAAACCATGAAAATCAAAAAAACTAATTGAAAAAACACAAATATTTAAACAATTAAAAAAGAAAACAAATGGAAATAAATTTTCATTTCTACTTTTCTCATTATTTAAAAAAAAAATTGAAAAATGCAAATGAAAATGTGAAAATTGGACGTGGAAATTTCAAATACGCTCTATAAAAATCAGAAAATTAAGTAATTAATTATAATTATGAAGTTTTAGTTGTGGATGATGTCCATACATAGTATAGTAATAACAATCGAATTTTTTAAACATTTTTAAAGACGTATTTCTGATTATTCTAACATTCTATTGAAAACCATTCCAAGCAACACATAAATATTAATTAATCACTCATTTTATGCGTCTTAAAAACACTAAAAGAAATCATGAAAAATCATCATTAAAATCGTTCAAAAACGAAAGAAATCATGAAAAATCATCATTAAAATCGTTCAAAAGTGAAAGAAATCATGAAAAATCATCATTAAAATCATTCAAAAACGAAATAAATCATGAAAAATCATCATTAAAATCGTTCGAAAACGAAAGAAATCGCGAAAAATCATCATAAAATCATTCAAAAACGAAATAAATCATGAAAAATCATCATTAAAATCATTCAAAAACGAAATAAATCATGAAAAATCATCATTAAAATCGTTCAAAAACGAAAGAAATCATGAAAAATCATCATTAAAATCATTCAAAAACTAAAGAAATCATGAAAAATCATCATTAAAATCATTCAAAAACCAAATAAATCATGAAAAATCATCATTAAAATCGTTCAAAAACGAAATAAATCCAAAAAAACCAGCATGAAAATTTCTGAAAGAAAAAAAAAGCGTAAAAATTTTGTTAAAATATATATTTATTTTCCCTGTGGAAACAAATCATAAAATTCACATCAGATGACCTTAATTTCTTTACTGATTGTCATTTATAAGAAATAACACGATGGAAATCCTATTATGAAAAATTTTATAATACCGTACAGTATTAGCATAAACGGGTAATTAAAAAGGGAAATATACAATGCATTCTTTTTTTACTTGTATTTTAGAGCTGCGAGAGTATCGATGCTTATCGGAGTTCAATGCATGCAGATTTCCCAAAGGAAATCAAAGTCTCCAATGTGATCAAAACAGAAAATAAAGAAAATTTTCTTATCTATCCGAAGCAATTACAAAAGCCAAGGAGGAGGGAAAACGGAAATTGCTTCGATTTCTTTTCTCTCGCTTCAGAGTTGCTTCTTGAATAATGTAATCGTTCTCACCGGTAAAGTAATTCCGTCAAATGGGTAAATCTTTAAATACTGTATTAAAAATTTTTTTTTTCTAAATTTCCCTGGATAGTTTCGGTACCCGATTGATCAGTTATTGGTAACAACTAGGAATTGATTCTGAACCGGGGATGGTTAGAGATAAACGGGTTTTTTTTTTGTCAGCGCAGTATATCAAGGAAACTATTTTCTGGATTTATGCTGAGGAAAGGGGCCTCTCAAGCCCCTCTTGCATTCCGGGCCAGCATGCTACCACCTACACACCACTGGAGACAATACTCTGCCTTCTTTATTTCACTCACACTGGCGTGAGGCGCTGAAGTAGAAGCATTAGTAGCCTCTCTTAACTTCAGCGAATGGCCACCAGGTGGAACGATAGAGATCGATGGCTTTTTCCCCCGCAGCCCAATATATATCAAGGAAACATTTTATGGATTTTATGTCGAGGTGAACTTGGAAGGAAAAGTCACCTGGTCTCCGCCGGTACTCGAACCCTGGCCCTTCTGCGTTCCAGGCAAACATGCTAAGAGTTCAAATCGGTAAAATCCAGAAAATCTGTTTCCTTGATATATTGGGCTGAGAAAAAGTACGCATATCTATCTCTACCGTCCCAACCTGGGGGGCCATTTGCTGCAGTTTTCGTGAAATAAGGAAGTAAGGCAGGGTGGTGTGTCACCAGTGGTGTAGATGGCAGCATGCTTGCCCAAAATGGAAGAGATCCTGGGTTCGTGGCTCGACGGATACCAGATGACTTTTCGTTCCGAGATCACCTCGGCATGAAATCCAGAAAATATTTTTCAAGGATGGTTCGATTTGGAAATCTCCGATTTATGGGTTAGGGCCTTCTAGATTTTTCGAATCGTGAACGCTGTCTGTGCCCGGTATCAGAAAAGCTCATCTTTTTAACGTGGCCGTTGCCGTCAGGTCAAAGATTCAAATCGGGGAAGACTATAAATAACAAGATATTTTCTCATACCGAGCTTGAATCGACTACCGATAGATGGCGCTTTCATTTCCAACCCAGCTCGTTAATGGCAGTAAATTGCAATATAGCGATATGGCCGGAGTGTTGGTGTTTGAAGTAGTAACTGATACGCTTAAACCAAGCATAGGCGTACGCAGAATTTTTTCAAGAAGGGGAGGGGGTTTCAATTTATTTTCTTCTCAAGGGTGGAAGTTACGTTTTTCCCCTGAAAAATAACACTATAATTTCCGCTTGGGGCTAAACCCCCCCCCCCCCTGCGTACGCCAATGATCTGATTAGATTATACGAACTCTTGAATGCATTGAAGATAATAATGCCGATCATGACCGCGAGCACAAATTCAATCTCAAGCTGAGGATAATAATGAGTAGTTTTCAAGACTCTGCTCATCGTTTCCACATTCGGACTCTTCAGCTGTGGACTTTGAACATTCGGAATGTTTGGCGTGTTTGGTTTAACCCACATTTTGACTGCCCACTATTTTCTTTAACTGTTCAGCTGTAACTTTTGAACATTTGGTGATCTAAAGCTAGGATTGCCAACATAGCAAGTGGGTAAAAATTTAGGTTCACAATATACAAAGAACGATCAAACCACCCGCAAAAATTGAAAACTTCATGTGAAATCCGATCAGTTATCGTCAGATTTCCTCTGAAAACTACGGATAAGTAAAGAATACAGATTATCATAAAGTTGCATCAGTTTGTTTGAAATTGTTTTCTGGTAGTTTTGAAGTTTTGTTTCATTTTAATGCCGGAAAAAGAAAACCATTGGAATTCGCATTAAATAAGCTTTATTTAAAAAGAAAAAGAAGAATTAACGTACATCTCGATTTGCATAATGACTTGTAATTTCATTCGGTTCAAATAATGACCTTATAATGACCCATTTTATCTTCCTAATTCCTTTTGATCGTGTAACTGATGACCCATTTGGTCCTAAGTCTCAAATCTCAGATATTTTGGCAGTTGATTTTTTTCTCTCCCATACATAAATATGTACAATTTTCATCAATAATTGATTCCCATCTTGTTTCGATTCATATTCATCGCAAGCCTGCCATAGATGGTCAACGAAACTCTGACCCATAAATTTTTCAAGAAAAACGACATTTTTGTGCAGCCATCGTTGTTTTGTGATGAGAAAAATATTCAATTTCGCATCCATCAATGGGAATATAATAACTTATGAAATATATAGAGCTAAGTATTGTTCAGTAAATGAATTAAATAAATGTATATGTATCTCTCTTCCGCGCGTGCGTTTGCATATCAATAACCTATGAAAATATAGTTTGCTTCTACATGTCCTACATGTAGCGAGAGGAACAACCCAACTGAATAGGTTTCATTTAGATACAATGGCGTAGGAAAAATAAATAATGATTGCCATTGTGAATTTCGCATACGCCCCTGGAAAAGCCTTTGTGTGACTCCTTCCGTGGGTAAAAATGTTCTCATTTTGACTCGTGGTTAGTGGTTATAAACAAGCACTTCATGAATAAGAAGTGGTATCATCATTGGAATGGCTCATACCCTGGTTTGCCATATTTTTGTTTTACGCCATTGAGTCTTGTGTTTACATTTGCCAGCCTTGCGTGTGAGTAATTGTGGTTTCATCTTGTTTCATGCGAGGATACTCCCTTGGATGTTTATTATTTACTCTTTTTTTTGTATTATTCTCTGTTGTTATGTATTTTTGCATAATAAATTCCCCCAAATACAGGTGGTCTATGCGTAATTGAGAAATAGTCAAAATTTCATTTCTAAGACTCAAACTAACGAGCTGGTGTCATATACCTGTTGCTCCCAAGTTCATGGAAGCACCCAAGAAAGCTCGATATGATTATTTCGGATTTTATAATCGAGAGTTATTGCTAACAATTCCAAATTTAGCTCCTTATTAAAGTTGCTATCAACATGTAAATATTACGCAGATTTACGTTGCCATATATGAGTGTTCTTCTGATAAAGAGTACAGACCAGAGCATAACAACTCGAAAGACAATTTAACAGCAATCCAAATTTCTTAGAAGCCCCAAGAATGATTTTAATCTCAAGAAAAACGGTCCTAAATAATGTTTTTTTCGACATTTTCGGTACTTAATATCTTTAACCTACTGTGTACACTGTCATGAAATCCGAAAATTTTATGTTGAGTCTAATGAATGACTTCCGCAATTACCTACACACACTTTTAGGTGCCAACACCGATTTTAGAGTCGACATAGCGATCTGGCGCCTTTGATTTGTCACTTTGGAAAAGCTTTAAGAAAGATGCTGTAAAATTATTTACAACTTAGGAATTTCCATTTCCGTGAAGGACTACTAAATGCTTTTAGCACAGTTGCAGACTAAATAGATAGAACCGCTCAGAACCCCGGACTGATGCAGTTGCAGATTAGAAGAAAACTGTGCCTTTTGAGATGTTTTTGTTAGTGTGTGCTGTCGTCTATGTAGTTCTAACTACTTACGGTAACTAAATAATTTTTTTCGAATTATGTATGGCTGTCGATAGAGGGAAGTTGTCTCATAATAGCGCCTTAAAGTTCATAAATCATAGAAAGATTCCCAGCAAATTCACTCTTATTTTCCCTTGGCTTCAAGTTTTTGTGGCGTGTGCTGCCATCTAATGTTTCACCTACCAGTGACTAAGTACTCATTTTTGGAATGTTGTAGATGCGTGTTGAAATCCTCAGATTTTAGCAGCAAAAATTTGTAGGAACCACAGAAATTCAGTTGACTTTGCTTTGACATCTTGAAATTTATAAAATATAAAATAAAATTCATGATGAAGGATGTCAGTTGATCGGTGAATGCGTTCGTGGGTTCGCTCACCATATCTGATGTAAGCAGCTTCTCGAAACGCTTCGCTGGGGTAGGATCACGCGCTGCGGACGACATCATTCCTGGTATCTTCGATCGCGTCCTGGAATAGTTTTTATGTTGTTGTAGACTGTGCAATGACGTCAGTGGCCGTCACTTCCAACAACTTTTGTAATAATTAATCAAATAAATATTTTTGTAGTTATTACTGTACTTTTTGTCATTTCAGCGTGACGTCAAAACCTGCATGCGTTTTTCGCGATATTCACCCTCTCAACGTAGTTTGCGATACCATTCTTCATTGCAATTTTGTTCCTCTTGATGTCTACCAACAACCCTCTGAGTTTGTCGGTCCATTAACAGAACACCCTGTATATATAAAATTGATTTTCTGTCTGTGTGTATGTTCTCTATACAAATCTACAATTTTAGACCTATATTCGCCAAATTCTACATATATACCAACTGGGACCCGATTTGAACGATAGGCTACTCTAAAAGTTCGTCACAGCTGGGCAAATACCCGAAATGGGCAAAAAAATGTCGGGCAAAATGGTTTGTCGGCCTCAAGAATCACTTTTGGAATGTTTACTTTGGTTACTGTGGTTTCCCTAGCAATACTCTTCGGACATGCATATGCCGTTAATGCCTTTACAATTCGTTTGTCACTTCTTTAATGCTGCCAGTATTATGTATAATAGTTTATGCCTTTTTATAATGGTTTGTCACTTTTTCAATCCTCCTACAAACTGAAAAAAATCCAGGCAGCGCCGGACATTATTAATTCCCATTTCATTTTTTGATGTCTGATTTATTCGAAAAGCTTTATTAATATTGATCCTTAGTGAATTTTCAATATATAACGTTAGAAAATGGCAATTGAATCGTTCCCTGCATAATCGGATAATTTGTTATTTATTTACAATAACCCCAGAAGGCATGAAATGCACTTATACTGGAAGAAAAAAAAAAAAAAAATAATAATAGTCAGTACGGGAAGCACTTCGCATACGGAGTCAGGTCGAAATCCCCAATAGTGGAAGCGAATCTTGCGTAGGAGGCACATACAAGTTCTGATGGAAGACTGTTCCATATTCTTGCCACACGACATCTATATCCGTGGAAAAATTCAATCCCTTCTAGCCGTTGGTATTCTTATTTGGAAGCGATGCCTACGTAGGTTAACTCGCCTGTCTATGATCGCAAAGAAAGGCTCTCTCGATGGTAGATAAACAATTTGGTGGACTAGTTTGTAGCACATCTTCAGATCTGCAGCGATTCTACGCCATTCCAGTGAGTGTAAACCCAGAAATTGAAGTCTCTGGCAATAAGATAGACCACTCATGCCAGAAATCATGCATAATGTGTGCTGGAATCGTTGATATTCGATTTAGCTGGTCGACTGTAGTCAAATCATGAAGATATCCACGCGGTCGTACAGGCCTGTCAAACTTTCCTCTTCAAGTCAATAAAACACTTTTGTTTTTGCTTTTTCTATGAGTAATATGAGGAATAATTTGAATATAAATAGAAATATACCAGATACAAAAGACGAAACAATACAATAGCACAAGAAATCTAGAAATAATAATAAATCTTTTCCTTCCTTTTTTCTCAGTGTATTTTCATTATCCTTTTAAGTAAGTTCGCAGTTACATTATCCAGAAATCACATACATTCTTTCTACATTTTTTTTTTTTTTAATTTTTTACTGCCATTCTCGTGTATTTTTTTTTTCTTCTATTTCGTGGAGGAATCGTTTCTCCATTTTTATATATATATAAGACAGGAATTTTTTTGGGAAATTCGGGAGAACGAGGAAAAATAGGAAAAAAAAAAAAAGAATAGCGCAGCATCAGAATTTTTTGGCAGAGAATGGCCATTAGGAAACGGCATGTTACCCTCAATGTGAAATCTGGAGACGTTCCAGCCCTGTCATTCAAGCGTCGCCTTTTTTTCTTTTGCGCCTCCATTTTTACTGGTATATATTTAAAGTATGCGTCGTGTATATCCGGAAGCTGAGGATATTCTGGTTGTTTGCATTTGTATTTGCATTCCCCTGAAATGTCTGTCTCCGTGTATGTGTGTGCATGTAAGTGTAGACAAATGGCTTTTGAAGTCATCGCCGTCCGCCGCCGTGGATGGGATTTGGTTTGTATTTGCGGGAAGAATTCACAAATTTCCCGACAGTTCTACTGTTTAAGCCTCGAGGAGAAAACAAATGTCGTTCTTGTTCTCCCCCCCCCCCCCCCTATTTGTCTTCTGAGAGGCATATGGCTGATGTTACCTGATGTGGATGGTGCAAGTGTGCAGTAAAAGATGTTTCAAGTATTATATCGACGTGGCAAAAATCCTATTTGTCGATTCTCGCGAAATCTTGGTCAATTTCCCTACAGGAACGCGTCTTTAAATTCATATCCGCACATGGGAATACACTATCACATAACCTACCGCTTGTATGTTGGCGTATACAGGGTGCATAGGTAATAGCACACGCAATATTTCACTGGCGGAGCGTTGATCCTAGAGGCATTCTTCCAATTAGAGAAGGTATCCAAATAACGTGTCGTACTCAGATATGTCATTTATGTTGCAAGGGGTTTGTATAGTTATTAAAATAAAATAAAAAAGCTTCTTATACGAACACCGTGGCTTCAAAAACGAAATTAGAAGTTTTTGACTTGTCTCTCCCGAAGGTAAAAAGAAAATAAAAGAACTACACGTTCCCAAGTGTAAATTTACTGATATATTTGAATTCAAAAATCGAAAGAAAGTTGGGAAAGTACAGCATAAATGAAGGAAAGAGGCGTTGTGCCCGTATATATGCATCCTGGATGTAGGGGAATTATTCCACCTTAATATCTCTTCGACCAATCACGGGAATTAAAAACTTGGGGTATCATTACGAAGCCCAAGATCAAGTGTTTTTACCAACCAGGCTGTCCCACACCTCTTGACTCGGGGGGGGGGGGGGGGGGGTCTTGAAACTTCGACAAATGGTGAGTAAAAAAATTGTTTTTCATCAAGTCCGGGGGCCAATAAGTCATATTGTGTACACAGTTGTGTCTTGATGGGTGGAGGACAATGAAGCGCAAGGCTCCAAGTCGATAAGAGCCCTGTATTATTTGAAAATGTTTTTGAAATGTATTTATTCTGAATTTATTTCTTTTTGATCAAATATGAAATTTTCATTAATTCTGAAATTATACTTTCATTAAACATGAATTTTCATTCATCCTGAAATATCGCTCCTATAAAATATGAGTATTAATCCTTCAAATATTTCTTTCAATTGTTCTCGAAATATTTTTCATAAATTATGAATTTTCATGAATTTTAAAGTATTTTTACCAATTCTAAAATAATTTCTTTCAATATTTACGAAAACAAATTATTTCTCTCATTAATTTTAAAACAATTTCTCTAATTAGTTTTGAAATAATTTCTCTAATTAATTTTGAAATAATTTCTCTCATTAATTTTAAAATAATTTCTTTCATTAATTTTAAAATAATTTCTCTCATTAATTCTAAAATTATTTCTTCCAATACTTTTAAAACTATTTCAATAAAAAAAATTCTCATTAATTGTGAAATAATTGCAGAATTAATGACAAAAATTATTTCAGAATCCCGATCAAAAAGTCTTTATTTAAAAAATTGTCTCCTACAAACTCCAAACATTCATTATTTTGTCTGACGAATATGAAATAGTCTTCATTTCTGGCTGTGCCTTCGAGACACGGATTTACCTGTAAATTTTTTTGATACGGATGTTATTTACATGTCGCCTGTCTTTAAAATTTACTCATTTATTTATTTATTTGTTTATCTAGATGATGCAGAGTTACAGAGATTTCTCGGCAACCAGACGCACAGTGATTATTTCAAGCTCCTCGAGCAAGATGGCGACTCGTTATTAGTTGGAGCCAGGTAATCACTTTTTTTTCCCCCCTTCGAATCTTTTCGATTTGTCTGAAATTTCAATTTACATAAAATAAATTTCTAATTACGAATGTGATTTCCCGAAGAAAATTTCTCGCATCACTGACTTGATTGGAATCTCGGAAAAATCACAATTAATAGTCGGAAATGTATAATAAAATATCAATCTCCGAAATTTTGTTTGATGGGAAATTGGTTCATTTCAATTGAGAAAAACAGATACACACAAAAAGAGTAATTGTTGTAAAGAAAATCAATATTACGCAATGATGTATGACCTTACTCTTCTAAGGAAACGTGTTCGTACGTCCCATCTATCACCACGTATGACCGATGATGACTCTCGAAAAAGATCATCAGTTGCTATTATTCATGTAATAAGATGTCGCTTATAACCCTTTCGTGACGAAATGTTGATCTTGCTGCGCATTGTCACGGCAGGTGTCCTCGACCTCAAGCACCTGACTAGTCAATTTCGAACGTGTTCCAGCGCACGAAATACATAACCTCAACTGGATCACGCTTTTTGTGCTGCGGATCAGCTCACGAGCATCTGAATCATTCATTGAGCTATAATTGATTCAATTACGTACAATACATATTGTGCCGGCTATCACCATGACGTATACGCATCAGATGCTCTAAATCACACTGGTGGAACCATCTAGTGTCGAACCCGTCGAACAAGATATTGGTTCACTTTAGAGCAGTGGTTTTTTTTTTTTTTTTTTGCCGTTGTGTAACCCTTAAAATGATTCCCATGTGTTGTTTGTTTTTTTGAACAAAAAAATGCAAACCACTGTGTCAATTATTGTGTGATACCCGTGGTCAATTTTTTAACCAAGCTTAGAATTAGAGCACAGGTTTCCACACTTCTGATGTTGTGCAACACTTGACAATACAATTCACTGGAACCCAAAAAACATGAATATGTTTTATGTTTAATTACTTTATTCAACACCAAATTTCTAGAGAGCTCTGTGTACCACAGGAATTATCTTAACCACTGAGGAATTGGAAACCTACGTTCTGGAAAACTCGGTAGTTATATTAGTTTTCTGAGGAACCCTTGAACCTTGAATTAGTATCCGCTTCTTCGAACGTTTTCGTAACTAATTATTTGCAAAACTACTTATTTCTTACAGAACTTCTGGTGACGTCACGAGAAACTTTAGATTACCAAGAGTAGTAGTGTTTCTCAACCATCCGAGAACCCCTTAAAAATATCTACATTCCAAAATTATTCGTCAGTTTCTGTTCTGTCTCGTAGCCATCAAGGGTTCCTCGTTACCAGGGCTTGGAAAAGTATCGCCGCAGAGAGCACCAGGCCTAGAACGGTACAAATATACGATAATTACGCTTCACTAATAGTTTGAAAAATAGATGGCATCATGGAAAAATTCACAGGATTCACACGCATTCAGACTGTTAGATACACATGCACACTTGTGGCATAAACTCATTTCTGTAGTAAATTGCCCACATGTCGATAGACCGGAGTTGTGCCCTGTTTCAAAGAAAGAAAGAAAATTGGTGTCCAAAATATTTTGCGTGTGATTAAATTAAAACCTAGGAGAAACATACATAAATATTTCCGTAATTTATATCAGTGTGTCTACTAACAGGGAAAAGGGTCACCAAAACGTACGGAAAAATTGATTTCGAACCGCTTTTTTTCAAGGGGAAAAAACTTGGCTCCCGTTAAAAAATCTTGCCGGCACTTAACTTTTCTTCGATTTGTCAAGCCGTGTTAGAAACCCCTGTCCTAAGAATCACCTAGAAAATACACCATTCGCGAATTCTTCCGATTAGAACTTGAAAACCCTTTAGTCAGGGAATAGGAACCGAGCATCCTTCTGGACTATGTTATAGCCACGCACATTATATTTTCACTATAATTTATACTTTGCTCTGAGTCACATCCACCGACTCCATAGAAGACTCGCCAACCCCCATGGGTCTGCGGATCACACTTTGAAAAACTGTAAAGATAGCTGAAATTCAAGCTACACCCACACCGAAAGAATCAACCTCATATGCAAAAGAAAACCAAAAAAAACAACAATTTGTCTTAATTCCCAGCGACACCTATAACCTTTTCATTCAAAGTACACCGCCAAGTTAATCTCTTAATCCCTGTCATATCACATTACAATCTATTTTAAATCCTTCTTTTATTGATGGTTTGGAGAGAGATCCACTAATAATATTTATATTCCCCCCTCTTACATTTTTCTTTGATCCTCAACATCTAAGAAAATAAAAATGGATGAAAAGACGGGGGCATCTCTTTAGTCTTAGGATAAAAATAAAGGAAATACGGCCATAAAAAAATTAGTACGTAAGAAAAAAAGAGATGAAAATTAAGGAGATAAGAGATAGGGGAAAAAAAATGATGATGGAGATAATGGATGATGATGCTTCGCGTCCCCCGGTCTTGAGGTATTTACGTCCCTTTGATAATTAGAACGCCGATTTTATAATCAACTCAGCATTAATTAACGGTTTTCTCATACCGACGTGTGCTCCGTCCTGGCATCGGCGGATTCCTGCCTTCTTTATAATCTTTTAAGAAAAATTTAAGAACAGGGGGGAAAAAATCGTATAAGAAAAGCGTTCCCCCTTTTTTCGTATTTCGTTATCTATATACGACGATCTTTTCTCTTGATTTATAATCTTTTCCGAGGTAAGACCGAGAAGAGTTCTCGGGCATTTCATTTCGTACATTTCTGTGCAATGATGATGAATGAACTGATGTACTCTCTCTTACGGGATTTTTATTTCTTTATCTATTTTTTTTCCCTGGATTTTTCGGAAGTTATTGGTGGCAATATATGTCAGGTGCATTTCTAGAAATTGTCTGGGAAACGGACTTCCCCCCCCCCTCTCCGTTTCGCTGATGTTGGTACCGAAATATGAATATAGGTGGATTATTTAAAGTGGGTAAGGATTTGAATACACGAGATTTTTGTTTGTCTGGCACGATATTTTGACCTCTTTTTTTGTGTGTGCATTTTCTTGATTAGAGTCTCCTTATTATTCAGGACAGGGTTGATCTCAATATTTTTTTTACCATCGTAAGACAATCCATGGAATCAAATTTTTAATAATCGATTTTGTTGTCCCTCTGATTAGTTCCTTCGACTACCAGGAGGTGGTATTGCCCACTATGGGAAGCACTGACCTACATCTATTATCATTGGACATAAAATGCTGACTTTTTTTTTTTAAATCGTCAAAGCTGAACAAGTTCTAGGCTGTATGGGAAAATTAATTTGTGCTGCCATCTGTGAAATGAGAAGTGAGTCAATAATGGAGGTGTGCTTGGAGTGGTGTGAGGTCTTTCTTTCAAGCCGAGCTAAGCTCTGCTCTATGGCCATGGGCAATTTACTACCGAGTTGCGCCGGAAGTGCGAGTGTGTGTAACTAACAGTCTGTGTGCGCATCTAGTGTTGTGTCTGATTTTTCAGTGCCACCACCTTCTCAGAAGTGAAGTGAATTAATTGTGATGATTGAATTTTTGTTACTGTTTGTAGGCCTCGAAGTTGGGAAGTGGTTTGGGTCTGTCGCTCGCTGTAGTTGGACAGTTTCCGTGCGAAGTGACACTGAATATTTGTGTATAGAAGTTGATTTCATCCATTTCTTTATCCACCATGTTGAATTTTCATTTGTCTATAGGCCTATTTATCTGTAAGTCTGGAGGTGCACAACCTTCTCAGTCCTCGGGCTAAAAGCTGGGATGTACCTCTCGCGCAAATATGGTCAGTTTAGTATATATATCGTGTTGTGTGCATTGATGCTTTACTGCCGCAACACATTTCATAAAACCTATGACAGGGTTCCCAGTGACCTGGGAAATCAGGGAAATGAAAAATGGTCAGGAAAAATGTTAAATATTTAGCAAAAGCTGAGGAAATTTGCAAATATTCGATAAAAGTCTGGGAAAAGTTCTTTGAAGGGGGAAAAACAAACTCGAGAAACAAAAATTAAATAATTTGGAAGGTTAAGATTATGAACTGTATTTCTTTGTTCAGAAGTTACGGTCATGGAAATGGTCAAGCAGATTCTGCTGGGAACTCTGCATGAGGTTTAGCAGGCAACATTTGACCGGTATGTTGTGACCGGAGGTAGGGCACACCTGCTGTATAATTTAAGAAAAATTTCTGAATTTTAGAATTCAGTGAGAATTCCGTGCATGTGAATTTGTTCTTGTCCTTTCCATACCCATAATTCCACTCCTTAGGACTCAGAATTCATTCTTATTCATATCCAATTTTGAATACCAAAAATTTACTAGAAAATCAGTATGGGCAGCTTATACAAATTTCTGGCTCGAGGGCTCCCCTGCTCGTGCATTTTCTGAAGTTGTCGAATCGATAATTATTGTCAAATTATACATCAAATAAGACTCAAGAGGAATTATAATACGAAAAGGAATTGGATCAAAATTTTCTTGAATCTATCATTAGATGTTCGTTCGTCAGGATTAGTGAAGGATACGTGAGTAGGACGCGTAATAATGAATAGAGATCCTAGGGAAGATAAAAGGAGTGAGAGAGGAGATTCTTCTCTCTAGGCACATCATGGGTATACACGTAACACCCAGAGTGATTTCTCTTTTTTTTTCTGGCACGGGATGGCTTTTTAATTAAAGGAGGAGGATGATGCAGAAAATGGGAGCGAGCACAGAGACTTCTGTATCTAGTTTCTCCAGTTTTTTAAATCGAAAACAGTGAGGAAATGAGATCTGCAGGAATAAGGGGAGAGACACTGAAGGGGGAATAGACAAATCCATCAATCAAACACCCATCAACGCCCTTAAGATATTCAATGAGCACGATGAGACGGAAGAGTGTCATTTCTATCTTCGATATCTTCCCCACTCTCTCTTCGTTTTACTCATTTCAATCTTTTCCCCATCCGTCATGGGAATTATTTTTTCCAATGAAATTACGATTTTTATGCCCATTAGTTCTTTTATTTTTTGTAATATTGGAATTTTTATATTTAGGTATATTATATTAGGAATATAACCAGTGTACATTAGGAATTTTTTGACCAATCATCTGGCGAGAATCGATATTGTTCGATTGTATGGGGTGATATTCTCTCACTACGTGGTGTCGATTTCATTTTGGTGGACCTTTCGCACTGCAATGCGGTTGCCGCGGTTGATCTTACTGCAACCGCGGAATTTCTTTCCAAATATACTCTGATGTTCGGCAACTCTTAACTGCAACAAGAAAAACCGGTGGTACATGCACTTCTGAATAACCCTATAGATTAGAATCCCCCCCCCCCTCCATCCCCACGACAGGAACCTCAGTTGGTCAAGGCCTTATGCTTATGTTATAGAATTCCTTCCCATAACCAATGTTACCAAACAAGTCTAAAATTTTTTTCCGTACGGTTGTTGCCAAACAGGTGTCAAATTCCTCCCCGTTACTGATGGTGCCAAACAGGTGCCGGTGCCGTAATCCTTCTCGTCATTGACGGTGCCAAACTTTTTCCTTATTCACATGGTGTTCTATTTCCTTCCCGATGAATATTTTGCCGTACTCGTTTCCGCGATTTATGTGAACTGAATTTGCTTCCTATTACAGAGGTCGCAAATGCGTTTTTAATCCACGTGGTGTCAAATTCTTTCTTGTTACGAATATCAAACTCGATTCGTATCGGATTGAAGTTCGTCTAAGCAAGTCTATCCCCTCCCCAAATTAATGAGTTGCGACCTTAAATTCCATATGAAAATTAGGTAGAAAATTCCTATATTTTCCAAATAGAGTACTCAACTGTTTTTCGATCAATGTGTTGCTTGTTTAGTACTGATTCATGCTGTAATCTTGGTAAAGAAGTTGCCAAATTATTTCACTCTCAGAAACTTTTAAAAATTGACAACATGGATCATGTATGGACCGACGTGATCTATAATGTCTTTCCTCGCGTAGATAAAAGTGGATGGTGATTACTGTGTTGGAGTTTGAACTTCCATCTGCCAGTTAGGAACCGATAGGGAAATTTTTATTGAGTAGAAGAGGTTAATCCTGAATAGTTTAGAGTTACTCTTTGTCTTTCGATGAAAAGAATGAGAAAAATGAACTACATATTTATGTGTTCTAATGTGAACCAGTTTGGATCACATTGGAATCATAAATGATGATTGAGAAGGATGGACCGATCCATGCAGAGTTCTTGAGTAACATTTTTCTTTTCGAATTACCCACCACGCATTTGAGAAGTGCCATTTCTGAAGATCATTTCGTGATGGACTTCGACATCGTGGTTTTACATCATTCCCTCGCAGGATAGGATTGCTTAGCTGATGGCTATTTGGTGTTCGAGCCATTCGGCTTCCTCTATCTATCCATCCATTCATCCCTTTTCTCGTGTGCTTGACGTGTAGCAACCATAGGTCATGATGGTGAAACTATCAGTTTCTAATGTCCTCGGCTGTGTACTATGTAAATCGATTGATATAGAATGCCGTGCGAATAGGTTGTTTGCCCTAATGATAATGGTTATGAATGTGTCTTCCGATAGCCTCCAGAGTCGGGTGGAATAGATCTCTCTCTCGTTGTGCCGTCAACAGCCAAACTCAATCATCAGTCGACGGGTCCCCGAAGAGAGAGATAGTGAGAGGCGTCTTGCCAATGATGTGATGCTCCTCAGTTTGAATAGAGCTTCGACTTAATTACACGTGCCGGCATTATGCCCTTAATTTATAATCGTAAATCTTTTGATGGGCTTCGAACTTGTCTCCGTACCATTGATTTTTCAGGGTGTGAAAGCTCAGATGATACGCCAAAAAATATCCTTCTCTGACGCATAGAGAGTCGGGTAAAACTCCTCGTATGAAAAATCATCGCGCAAGCGTTACGTTACGCAATCATTCTCTTACGCAGAGCATGCAGCGTCTGCCGGGATGTTATTGAATTTTCGATAACATTAAATGAATTTTTATGCGGATCGAACTCGATTTTTTGCGTGGAATTATTTATCGTCCTCATTTTTTTACGATATTATTTCATTTAGATGACTCAAGATTTTTTTTAACTTACCATCCATATATAGTTCCAGACTCTATTTAATTATATAGTCGGGAAAAACGTCTTCCGTGGTACTAGATGCCTATGCAGTACTCGCTTTGGCAGTACATATACTAAAATTGGAACGATACAGAGAAGATGGCTGTGCAGAAAACGCATATCATTATTTTAGAGATTTGAACTCATATGCTTTGAAAAAATAAATAAATATTCACACTTGCATAATATTGTATCTATTTATAATTTAATATGATTTATTTCTTGTGTCTTACAGGAATATTGTGTATAACATTAGTTTATCCTCACTACAAGAAAAAAAAGTAAGTTTTACATCCTGCTTTTTCTCTTTTTCAACATTAATGATCATTATTTCATTCTAATCTCGATTTGACCCAGAATGATCTCGATCCTACACCCTCATCCTTCCCGTAGCAAATTCATCCGAGTTTGACGATTTAGAAGAAAAATTAGGAAAACAGCGAAATTACTGAGGAGCCAAATGTACAAATGGAGGCATAGAAAAATGATTCAAAATTATAATTTCTATTTTTCAGGGCCATTTCCCATATTTGGAGACAAGCTGACGTATGTTCGGAAAATTTAGTGTAGTACTCAGAATCCGCCGCTGTGGCGGTCGAGTGGTCATAGTGACGGACTCGCATTGCGAGAACCCGGGTTCAAACCCCACCGTCGCCATAGTAGTGAACTATGGTGGGTCGGCTGAAGTTAGTTTTCTGTGGTTCTCAGCCTCGAGGCTCTAATGCGAGCCGATCTCCCCGTTAAAAAGTCTCGCCACAGAGAGCAATAGGTAAATCCTCGAGCATGACACTTCACTCATAGTTAGAAAAATAGGTAGCAGATGACAGCAGTATATATATATAACAAGCATTACACAGAAGCAAGCTTCACGTTAGGTCCACAACACGGACACGCACATTCCAACATATTCCAATTCGTTAGAAGTTCCGCAAAAGAATATGGTCGAGGTGCATTTCTGGTTTCGTGTAGTAGTAGTCCTCAGAATCCAATTCAGTTACCAATGCTACAGTACGTGAAATTCTAGGCACCGATATCAATTTTTTAGTCACCACGTGGTCCTTGCGACTTGGATTTGTCAAATTTAGAGTATAAGTTACATTTAAGTGCTGTAGATTCGCCGTTCACTCTTGAGCGAGAATGTTCTGAGAATCTCTTGCACGATCTTAATGGTCATAAACTTCATTGATGTGACATCAGTGTCACCTCTAATTTTGCCTGATATATATATAGATGGGACCAAACTCATAACTGATCCCCGTGTAATGATACAGATAGAGTCAATTTTTTTTTCTGATTCACCGATTCACGTAGTGCCAATTATTTTTTCATGGTACAGATTTCGTTCTTTTATTTATATGGTTTCAAACTCGTTCCAATCTCATTCTTTCATCCACGTAGTTTCAAACTCGTTCCTGATCCACACGATTTCAAACTTGTTCCTGATCCACATGGTTTCAAACTCGTTCCTGATCCACATGGTTTCAAACTCGTTCCAATCTCATTCTTTCATTCACTTGGTTTCAAACTCGTTCCTGATCCACATGGTTTCAAACTCGTTCCAATCTCATTCTTTCATTCACTTGGTTTCAAACTCGTTCCTGATCCACATGGTTTCAAACTCGTTCCGGATCCACATGGTTTCAAGCTCGTTCCAATCTCATTCTTTCATTCACTTGGTTTCAAACTCGTTCCAATCTCATTCTTTCATTCACTTGGTTTCAAACTCGTTCCAATCTCATTCTTTCATTCACTTGGTTTCAAACTCGTTCCAATCTCATTCTTTCATTCACTTGCTTTCAAACTCGTTCCAATCTCATTCTTTCATTCACTTGGTTTCAAACTCGTTCCTGATCAACATGGTTTCAATCTCGTTCTTGATCAACATGGTTTCAATCTCGTTCTTGATCAACATTGTTTTAATCTCGTTCCTGATCAACATGGTTTTAATCTCGTTCCTGATCAACATGGTTTCGTTTCAATCTCGCTCCAATCTCATTCTTTTATCCACGTGGTTTCAAACTCGTTCCAATCTCATTCTTTCATTCACTTGGTTTCAAACTCGTTCCTGATCAACATGGTTTCAATCTCGTTCCTGATCAACATGGTTTCAATCTCGTTCCTGATCAACATGGTTTCAATCTCGTTCCAATCTCATTCTTTCATGCACAGGGTTTCAAACTCGTTCCAATCTCATTC
Organism: Pholcus phalangioides; assembly: GCF_987345545.1. NCBI lineage: Eukaryota > Metazoa > Arthropoda > Arachnida > Araneae > Pholcidae > Pholcus > Pholcus phalangioides. Next base: position 43,404,511 of record NW_028301596.1, on the reverse strand, counting down.
TTTTATCCACATGGTTTCAAACTCGATTCTGATCCACGTAGTTTCAAACTTGATTCTGAGATCCGCGTGTTTTCAAACTCGTTTCTGATCTACGTGGTTTTCAAACTCGTTTCTGATCTACGGGGTTTTCAAACTCGTTCCGATCTCATTCTTTTTTATCCACGTGGTTTCTAACCTGTTTCTGATCCACGTAGTTTCAAACTTGTTTCTGATCTACGTGGTTTCAAGCTCGTTTCAGTCTCATTCATTTATATCAGGATCCACATAATTTAATCTATGTGACTTTAAAAAAGTTCCAATATGGGAATGAAATTACCCCGGAGTTCCTAATAAAGAAGTACTACTACTACTTAACCGAACATGTGCACCTCGTACACATTCCTCTACGGAATTTCTAACGAATTGGCATATGCCGGAATGTGTGTTTTGAGTGCATGCTTTTTGCCCCAACGTATTTATGTTATCGAGTTGTGTTTATTTCGTGTTCATGCTGCCATCTGGCTTCCATTTTCTGAAGTAAAGATAGAAATGTTTTAATTTTCATGTTTTGTCACTATCGTGTTGTAGGCCTGCCTGCTCTCTGCGGAGAAACTTTTCCCAATGGGAGACCGATTCACCTTCGTGCCACGAAGCTGGAAAACCAACTTCAGCCGACTATCACTGTGCAGTCAACGGGGTTCGAACCTGGATCCTCAAGACGAGAGTCCAGCACGATGCCCACACGACCGCACAACGGCAATAATATAAAGAAATACTATCGTTCGATCGAAATCATCCTAAATTTTCCCCACCTTTTGTTTTCAATGTTCACCGTAATTCATAGCGTTTTTTTTTTTTTTCTTTTCTGCTCCATTCCGAGAAAAGGAAACACCAGGCCCGCGTCTTGACCAAGTAACTGAAATCAATCGATTTGAATACACGTCAGCTTCCTATTCATTCGTGAAATCTCTGTTTGTATAATACTGCTTCTTCTAATACTTCTATTAAGTGACGCATAAAAACGTCACAAGGTAAATTTTTACTCTTCCGTAATGCATGACAACAATGGATAGGTGAGAAAATAGTGAAAGGCTTTGAGCGTTGATCATTTTTTATTATATCTTCAAAACAAACAGCCTTTCTGTTAACCTCACCCAAGAGAGACATCCCAGAGATCCCACCATTACGGTTTCACAGTACTGTGAAGTACTACTGTCATAATAAATCTCTGTGTGTTTTTTTTTTCTCACTACATTACTAGGCGCGCCTTTTACAAAAATTCTTATTCTATCCTCTGTGGTTTTTGCCTTCTATTCCTCTGCTTTTCCTCAGAAATTGTTGTTCCTCCTTTTTTTTTTTTAATCTTTGCTGTTCCATTGCAAAGGTTCCATCCATGTCTTATCTCCGGCAGCTCAGGAGCAGTATAAGGCAGGGGTTGCCTGTGTCTCGTTATTCCCGATTTTTATGAGGCTATTCCTCGCTCCACTTACAACCCTATGGCCCTTCCATCTTTTCTCTCACACACATACCAGACACATATTCGGCCGTTCATCCAATGTTCTTTATGCTCCTTGACTCTTCTTCAAGGATTGGGACTGTAAATATCCTCGTCTCCTTTTCTTTGGGACTTGCCGATGATCAAAACGTGTAAAAGTTCCTATTTATGTCCTTGCTGGAAGGCGCATTAAGTACACGTATAAGGGAACAAGAAAAAAAATGGAAAAGAAAATCCATCTCCCTTTTAACTGAAAGCCGCTTGTTACCCCGTGGATTCTCGAATAACGATATCATAAGTGGAAGCATATATATGTGTATGAGCCCTGGTATGTGGATGTCTTGAAGACTTCTATCTTGCTTGTAATTTGACATCGGAAACGGGTCGTTGAAAAGGACGTAACGATGGCGTTCTTGTTAAAGATATCCATTCGGACAGGTGGTGAGTGAGAGATCTTATTATAGCTGTATATCTCTAAGGAAGTTACATTTTATTTTCGTTGAAATTTTTAAGTATATTTCGTAAGTTCAGAGGAATGTTATTGACAAGGTTCATCTATTCTGCTTAACTTGACAGAATCTCAGAATTTCCTCCCTTTAACGACCAGTATCTGTTATGGTATATTCCAGGGCTTGACAAATCGGAAAATAATTTAGATGCCAGGCAAATTTCTCACGCACGAAGTATTTTATTTTTTAAAGAAAAGTCCAAAGTATTTTTTTTTTACTTTTCCAGGAATTTGGTACTTTTTTCCACGTCCGTGGACGCTGTGAATATAATTTCTAAAAACTGTGTGACATACAAAACTCTGATTTCGCAATCAGACACACAGAACTTCAAACACCAGGGTGACCTTACGCCTGGGATTTGCAATCCCTGGTGCTTTCTTTGGTGGAAATTGTTATAGACTTGGTGGTTGCTACTTTCTCTCGTGGAAGTTATGAAACAACGAGCATTTTCTTTGCTAGAATTTTTCTCTTGCATTAGTGAGTAATGAGTTTCATTATCGACTTAGTGAAGACGTATGGGAATAGGAAATCAAATTGAATCATGCCAACTGACTTCCGGTACACTTCATATTTGCTTGGCTTGCTCTAAATTTGTAAAGCCTCTCGAGGATACTCATTGAAACACTTATTATTCATCATTGCTACTTCAATGGAAGGATGGATCAAAGAGTTTTCTCACATTGCATCGTTCAGTAAGATAATAAGTCTGGTTTGTATTCGGTAGTTTCTTTTCCTACCCTCTCAATACCAACATCTAAATCAGCGTATGCGACAGCACCAATTCATAAGAGATTGCCCATGATTGATCAGCACTTATCAAGATGACAGATGTACCTACGGGAGAGGCTGTGAAGAACAACCCGAGGACGTATCTCGATCATTTAAGCCCATTGCATTTAATCAGAAAGATATTGCGAGAATTTCCATAAACAAAATCCCCACTTTTATCGACACGTACATAGCTCGGGACGACATAGCGAATTATAATTGATGATACATATAACCTCTTCTCTTACAGCTCATACCCCCCTGCCCCCTTCATCTCTCTCGTTATACCAGCTTCTTGAACAGAATTGTCCGGAATGGCGAGGAAACCCCCCCCCCGTGCGATTTTGGGCAAAGGTGCGTTCTCCTGCAAAAGACGCTGCTGACATGTCTTTGTGAGAAGAGACAAACTTCGGGAGAGAAAGGCAGACGCATACACTTACTTCACCCGTTACACCTTTTCGGAGTAATGTGTGTGGATGGGGGAAAAGTGGAATTTATATACGCGTACTTTGCGTATACTGTGTCGTCTCTTTCTCATACAAAGGGTGGGTGGGGTCGTCCAGAGTAATTAGTAAAAGCTTCCCACCAAAAGCCCGTTATCTGCTTACAACGAGGGAAACCCTGCGGGAGGCTGAAGGAAAGGAAAGACGATAGTGTATATGTACGTGCATGTATGGAGAAGCGAAGCGTCGAAATTAAAAGATAAATTATGACAAATGGATGCAGCTTTAGACATTGTATCGTTTGTGGGAGGTGGGAGGGGGAGGAGGGGGGGGGATTCCCCGACGTTATACCCCCTCTGTTTCTGATTAAGCGCTTTCGATCGGCAAAACGTTGGCTATTAATTTTATAAACGCGCATCTTTTCTCGAGACACGAAACCCGTGTGATTAGATTTGAGGATGTGTAATGACTTTGTTTCAAAAGTCTCCATAAATCTGCTGTTGTTCGATCGGTATATTTTTCCTCCCGTTTCTGGATCTTTTTCCTTTCTCGCGCGACCCCGTTGTCTCTCTCTGTCTAGTTTTCGCATTTTTCGTTACTCGATAATTTCTCCACTATTGACGTCATACGATGCCTTAATGAGAGTATCGATCATCGTGGAAGTCGCATTTTGAGTGATAAGCAATACACACGAATATATATTTTTGTATAATTACTTTCATTAGTTCTTAGACCCCCCCCCCCCCCAGGGTAAATATAACCCTACACACTATGCCTCTCAAATAGTAACACCGACTTTCCTAGCATTTTTATGGAACCTTCGACATTTCATTTACATCCTAAGGAGCCTTCGTAATAGTATCCAAGATCTAAGAAATTCTTCAAATAAAATCGTTGTTCTAGGAAGCCATTGAAATTGAAGATTACCTTCTGAAACATCCTAGTAGGAATGACTACCTTCCGTAAAATGGAAAACCTTAGCAGGAATGATCAATCTACGGATAATTATTGAAGCTGCATACATGTTAAAACATCATCTAAAAATATCTGCGTTTAAGAGGGGTTGACGATTATATCCGTGTTATTATATTGCGTTATTATATGAATAAGCCTACATCACACATAAGTTACATGGAACTTATAGCGACGTCATGGGCTTCCCCTAATGTACAGCGGAACCCCGGCACAGAAATTTTCTGAGAACCCACCAACACTTAAAACATACTTGAAGCCCCAATCGAGGATCAATCATTTTGAGAACTATTCCCTCTCGTGGACTTGGGGGCCGAGCCTGTCCAAGTCCCAAGAAAGTACGATTCTCGTTGTGAATGTAAGATTAAAAAATCAATATAGTGTTTGACACTCGCGAACCGGCAAGTTACACATTTTAAACATCAAATTGATGGTGTTTTTCATTTCTTCATGTTGCGTGGTTTAGAAAACATTTTTTTTTTTTCCTGTTCGGGATTGTTATCGTTTCCATCCCGCGCTATCTAATTACACGTCCACTTTCGAACAACTATTGTCTACACAGTGATTTACGCGAGACCATCGTTCTCTTCGGGCAATACCACCAACACAACAACCATCCATACCCAACATCCACTTCGCCATCCTTTTTGACGACGACGATGCTCCGTAATCTATAATTAGCGACGCCATTGGCGGACGAAATTTCCCACCGTAGGAACGAAGAGAATCGAAGTTTTGGGCGTAAACGCTTTTCGCCCATAAACCTCATTATCTTGCCCAACATTCGTTATTTATTAATAGAGCTGATGGTGGTGCAAAGACAGAGAGACACAAAGATAGTTTCGCATAGGCGTTGGGGGGTGCTTAAAAGGCTGAAAGAGGCAATGGTATTGCCAAACTGTTGAAAAGGAGGCTCTTTTTATCTCTGTCTAGGACTTTGTAGTGCTCTGTAAATCCTGGTGGTTTCTTAAGAAAAGCCTTTATTGAGCAGTTTGCGTATTGATCCTAACGAGACATTAGTTATTTTATGTCTATTGAAAATGAACATTTTCCGAATGGTAGAGAGAAGAAGAAATTGAATTCCGTCTTGGATTTTCAATCTTGGAAATTCGTTTAAATCGCTAAACTTCAGAAATATTTTGTTTCTTTTTGATTATGGAGGTCTCTGAATGTTATATATCTGTGACTTGAATCCCTAACTCTAATTAATTTTGATGTACTTCAACTTCTTCCGACGTAACTTTTATTTTGGTGCTCTTCAGCTTCTTCCCACTTGGGAGCACTATCTAAAGTTTAAATTCTAAGCTCTACACTGGAGTTCTTAGCTTCTTGTGTTCCACGGACCGTTTGTGACAATAGCATGAAGTCCATGGACCCCCTTTGCCAATAAAATGAAAGCTGCGAACCTCTTCACAAAATAAAATTCAGTTTTTTGCAACCCGAAAATAATGAGTTAATTGTTTTTCATCCAATCTCACAAACACCCAGAAATCTCTTCACGTACTCTAATATCCCCGTTCCAATGTGCAAATATTGCGGTAGCATTGGGAGTTCTAGCACTCGCTTCACGACTTTCTTATCCTTCGTAAGGAAAGAAATGGAGAGCAGTTATTGGTGAAAATTCTTGAAACAGGTTTTAAACCCGCTTTTTCTATTTCCTATGTGAACGGAGCTAATACAATCTGAATGGGATTAACATCTTTACCTTATACAACCGACCACTGTTGGTGCTTTATTGAGCACTTCTATCCTATCTTGGTTGGTCACATATCCCGGGAATTTGAGATCCCAAATATACGGAAAATCGCAAATTTCCTCCAAACTAAATGTCAAAGGTAAGCAAAACTGCCAATTAGGACTGGAAAAACTGGAAAATTGCCAAGTGGTGGGAAACGAATCACCGCTGCAAATCGCAGTAGGTCAAAATATATTTCGCCAAAGAAAAATAAAATTCAACATGACAAAATATGGGAAGATATTAATATATGATCATAAATTTTTTGTTTCAAAATTATGAAAACTTTAATGTGATTTAAGTAAAGAATTAAAATTGACATAAACTTCTCTCTCTCTAGATGTACAGGAAAAAACGGGACGGCCAAAATTATGGGAAAGTACGGGTTATATTTTCACCTGTGAGTGAAAAGTTTCTTAACGCCTTCGGTACAAGCTGTTGGCGAGAAATTTTAACGATGTGTATTAGACGTATGGGCGATAAATATGGTAGCCTTGTTCGAATCTTAAAAAAAAAAAGGAAAATAAAGTAAGGAAAAGAAAAGCAATAGGGAGGAACAGTACAGGCAGAGTAGATAATTAGATAAGAGAATTACAGGTAAATAAGAGATATGAGATGTGTAGGCCTACAGTATCTTGCCTTTCGCCCTCACCTATTTGTTCTCTTTCTCACTTCACATGTGCAGTATATAATAGAAGGATTAGGTCTGAGAAAGGTATGTAGTGGTGGGGGGGGGGGAACACGCACACGCAACTTTGTTTCGTAGGGCTATAATAAAGCTTCGCGATGGAGGAAAAAAAAGGTTGAAGAAGCAGTCAGCTGGATTGAATATAATCCACTGGCATTTGGATGCAATATTACGTCCCTGGTGGTAGAGGGGTTAATAAAAAAATTCCTGTGTTTAATATCTCATCTCAATGTGGAGTTCTTCCAATTCATATTCATGATCTGGTAACGATTCATCATAAACGCCAGTATGTTAAATTCATGGAGATTTCTCTATACGCAAATCGTTCTTATGAATGATACCTATCGAATATTATATTTGATTGAATGAATCTGAACTGCAGTGAAACATAACAGCTCAATCTCAACCTCGTCTCGTAGAGTGTAGATGTACACGTACATTGATTGAATGGGGTACCGCTTGAGATATAGCAACATATACACTTCAGAAAATTCTTTTGAGTACCAACTTTATTTTTTGGTTTAAATTCTGGCCGACTTGAGCCAGAGGCAAGTTTTTACGTCTTCCCATCCAAATGCTTTTCACAGCCCCCTCTGTGTTCTTTAAGGTTTTTATTTTTCTTTTTTCTTTTCTCTTTCTCTCTCCTTGCACCGATCTTGATTTTTATGGCGCATAAAGATTCTGTGCACCCGCTTCCAAAGTTTTTTTTTTTTTTACCTTCCGTATTCTTGTTCATCTAGTTGATTGCCGGACTCTCGTTGCCGTTGACTTTTAAAGATTGCAAAAACTTCTGGCTTTTTACTGCCATGAAAAGCAACTCGGAGGAGGGGGAAAAGCTTCCAACATGAATTTTTTTTTTTAGCTAAAAATGGAAGCCTTATTTTTTCTAATCTAGGCTGGCTCTTATTTGATGTCTTGTAGAATGATTTATAACGTGAGTGTTTCTTTAATCATTATTTTGAAATCCATATGCATGCTAAGGCTGACCATATTTGCTCGATAAAATACGGGAAATGGGGCTTCGAAATACTGGAAAATACGGGGCATTGCCAGTTATCGCCAAAAATGATGCCAAAAAGTAAGAAATGTTGCCACTCGTTCCAAATCACAGAAAAGTCGTTATTTCAAATTGCGGTGAATTAAAATTGAAAACATGACAGATATGTGTAATTTCTGACATGGGAAGACTATTTTAATCGTTAATTTGAAGAATAAGATGAAGAATTAAAAGTCAAGTTAACACGACAGCCAGAAAAACCGACGCTGTTCCGGGACGTATGGTTACCTTGTGTATGCTAAATTATTCAACAATACGATGGAATATCAAAAAAAAAAAAAAAAAATCTCAATATGCAGTAAAAGTCCATTGTAACAAGTATGGCTTATAGCGACAATCTCGATATAACGAGTTATTTACAGGTGATTGTCAAAGAGCCATGCTACAAAAAGCATCCGCTTATAACGAGAAGTTCGTTATAACGACAATTTTTCCCATGATTGCGAGCTGCCGTTATAACGGACTTCTACTGTAGTCAAATTAGATTAAAACGTGAATTGGTGTTAACGGCTGGCTCCTATATTTAACAATGTTGATGAATCTTGCTTATGGCGCTGATGAAAACGCAATGAACTTGGATATAACGTCCGATTTTTGCGTCGGTTTTTAAGGCGTTTTTCCAAGATATTCCTAGAATTAGGGTTGACCACAAACCGGGAGGACTGTTCGCCCATTCTATCATACTCAACAATGAAAATTAATTTATTAAATGTTTGACTTCAATGTTCGTATGTGTGTGTGTGACCTGTTATAACGGGGGCATTCCATTATTTTTCCTTTCCAGATTTTTTTTTTCAAAATGCTCGTTTCTCTGTTTTTCTCAATCATTAAAGTAATAATAGTACAGATATTCATATAGATATCTTTAGTCTAAATATATCTATGTATATCTGTACTATTATTACTTTATATTCTCAACGAGTTTATTTTGATTTATAGACTTTACAAAAATCAGACATGCTGGTCATTTTAATTATTTAGAATTTTAGAAATTATAATTCATACAATTTTCATCGCAAATATGTGCACTGTTCAACCTTTTTTCTTCGTAAATACTGATCCCTGTAATTTTAGTTCCCTGTAAACTTGTTATAGTACCTTATTTCTCGCCAAAGGAGTGTTTATAAGCAATAATTGGCAACATTTTTTGCGAGAACTGACGATGTCCCGTGTTTATGATCCCAGTTTCTGGTAATTTTCTCGATGAAATATCGTCAACGAAATTCAAACTTCATGCTTAAATTTTATTTCATCTGGTTATATTTCTCATATTTAAAGCAAAATTTTAGAAACGTTTTGGTTATAACGACAAAATTGTACGGAATCTTCGATGTCGTTATAATGAGTTCATCACTACAGTTTTTCTTCGATACGTTCAGGTAGATTGATATTGAAATTTTACACGTCAAGCAACTTGTTAGTCTTTATCCTCATCATCATTTGGCGATGAAAAAAAGTCACTAAGATTCCATCAAGAAGGTTTCATTAGAGCCTTCATAGCTGACGGTGAGGGACTCGCGCTAATGATGTAAATAATAATTAATGATTTATGCATAGTGATGTAATATTGTGTTGATTAAAGATGCATCAATATGAATATATATATAATAAAAATTCATGTAAGGCTTTCAACGCGAAGAAGATTGAAATCTAATCCACGAGTTCACCGCAGACATGTCATGTTAACATTATCACGTGCTATGAATAAATGTACAGTAAAAACATGCATATTCACACACCGTTTCTCGTTCCATGCCTTCATCTGTCAAACGAATGACCCTCATCAACACTTGTCCTATTAAAATAGCAGGTGATAATGTCGGTCACATGCGTCCAACATTTCCAGGTCATGCATTCGTAAAAGATAGTGAAAGTTCCAGAAACCTTGATAAATGACAGAATACGGGAAAAATGATGGCTCTGTCTATTATATCTGAAATAATAATTATACGTAACACAGTGAGATATGATAAGAAGTTTAAAGAAACATATAAATGCGAATCTGGGTTATTGAACAGACCATAAAATGTTCCATGGAAGTGACGGAACAACACGTAGATAACACTTAATAATTCTTATTTCAATAATAGCATGATTGAGGGATGATGAATGTGTATGACGGTTCAATTGGCCCGCAATTGTGTTAAGATGCCATTACATGACAAAGAATGGACATTTTTGACCTAATAGCATTCCCGGAGAAACATTTGGTAGCCTAGTGCGAGAAAATATACACAGGGTGTCCTGTAAGTGCTAATGCGGCCTTTATCTCATCAACCGTCCGTCGTCCAGGTATGATTCCAATTTAAAAGAATGCTCAAAAGGCGTTAAAAAATTACCCTGTACCAGTTTCGAGAATACAAATACAAAGTGTAACAAAATGGAAAAATCAAAATTTTTATACGGTCCCCTCTCTCCTCTAATTTCTAGTTAGAAAGTTGTTGCCCTGCATCTCCTGAATCCAACAGAAAAAAATTCCATGTTTCTAAGTGCAATATTCGCTATGATATTACAATTTTGAAATCGGGGAAAAGTTATGCAAGAACAGCAAAAACTAACGGACTCTTTTCCCTCATTTATGCTGTCCTTTCCCAACTTTTTTCTGATTTTTAGTGAATATTTCACTTGGAAACGTTGAATTTATTTTGTTGGCCTCGGGAGAGACAGGGCCGCAACTTTTTCGCTATAATTTAGAAGACGGGGGCGTATTAAAATTTAGATTTTTTTTTATTTTGTTGCACACTGTATATTCACTCTCAAAACTGGTACACGACAATTTTTGAAAGCCTTTTGAGCATTTTTTGAATTGGAATCATACTTCTACGACGGACGGTTCATGAGATAAAGACCGCATTAGCACTTACAAGGCACCCTGTATATTACCTGTATTATACATATTTTGAGGCACGAAAGAATCGAGCGATCCCCATCAATTCTCCGCACCTGAATAAGTCAGGCAGATGCATAATCGGGAGGGGGCATAGGAGTCTCGTCACCCCCCCCCCTGCGGGAAGCTTACGGGAAATTAGAAGAAAAATATAAATTAGTCTGAAAAAATTAAATATCAAAAGATAATACCTTTCATATGCGGCAATTTTTATCGATTTCTGTTAATTTTAATCATTATTGAAGGGGAACTCAAAATCACTCTGGAAGAAAACTTCTGTTACCTCCCTCTCCCCCCCCCCCAAGCATTTTGTGTCCCCTCCGATGACCGATCCTGCGTACGCCCCTGAAAAGAGTCAGGGGCTTTCTCCATCTTTCTCTCCCTCTCTGTCTAAATATACTTCAAACGTTCGTAAAAACTAGATTAAGTGTTTTTTTTCCCACCATATTTCTGTATATCCCGGATGAAAATCATATTTATAATTTCATAATATACAGCGTGATCACTTTCTGTGGAAAAGGGGGATTCACATCTACAGGCATTCACCGTATCGTGTCAGACACGGGAAAACATTCTTCAACATAAAAATGTCTGTCTGCGTTTGCGCAGAAACGATACGAAAGACATCAATGCGTTCGTTGGTTTTAAGTTAAAGAATTTTGGTCGTGTCTGACACGACACGGTGAGTGTCTGCAGATGTGTCTCCCACCCTTAGGGAGGTCGCTTTCCGTTCCTCTGAAAGCGGCCGTTCATGAACGCTGACCCTTTGCTAAAAAGAGATGCATAAATGAACTTCCTGATAAAGGAAAACATTATGTTCTGATATAAAATTATCACCCTCACGAGACATTGTTCGACGCTCCTCCGGCGTTTAAACCACACCAATAAAACGACCACAAAACTGTTTTTCCGCTGTATGAAATGCATAAAACATTAGTTTTGTCTGCGAATAATTCCATCCAATTGCTAGTTTGAATTTTACACAAACGTAAAAAGTACTTCTTAAATTTTTCTGTAATTATTTTTCACTGATTCAATCCCGTTAAAAAGTCTCACCGCAGAGAGCAATAGGCCTACAACGGTATACTATTCAATCATCACACTTCATGCATAGTTAGAAAAATTGATGGAAACCACCTATTCTTGAGCTATAGGATACGACACAAAATTGATTCGCAGGGACTTCTAAAATGGGTCACAAAAATCTTCTTATGGCGAGGGGATTATGGGGCATCCGAGATGGGTCGTATAAACCTGCTTGCAGCTAGGGATTCTTGAACTATGGGTCACAACCAGAGCTCGATTCGCAGGAGACTTCCTAGATGGGTCATTCAAATCCACTTACACCATTGTTTTAAATGTACTTATTGCGTGACTGGTTTCTCTAATTTTGCAGAAAACAATCAGTTCCATGGGTCGTGAAGCTGATCTGGTTGTCCATTGTGGGTCGCGGTTAAAAAGGGCCAAGAACCTCCTGCTCTTGAGCCACACGTGTTTTTACGACAGTTTGGTTTATTTAGATTATTTAAAAAAAAAATTACTTTCATAGGATCTACAGAAGACCAATATCTTCCTCAGCAACCATGCCTTTTAAGAAAAGGGGGGATTCGTAATAGAGGTAAACTAACTTGGGCCTGATCGGGAGGTTTCCCGTTCGGACAAATTTCTCTGTATTGGCGAATTAAAAAAAGGACAAATTTCGAGAGCTTTAAGAGCTCCAGCACCTTTCCTGGTTTTGGCTAAGTGTTAGGCATGTTCCCCAAAACCCTTGACTTTACTCATGTCCCCCTCCCCTTTTTATGTGTAAAAAAAAGCTTCAAAAGAGAGAGAGAGAGAGCGAAATTACAGCACCAAGTGTCATCGTCCATTACGTCGTCTCGGAGGTGATGCGAACACTGATAAAATTATCGCTACTTGAGTGCGTTGCTCCAGACTCGAGACACCTTTCCAATTTTTTTTTTATTTTTTCCTGCATACACTGTTACCATACGCGCTCTCTATCTCTTCTACTATTTTACGGACGTCTTCAAGCGATATGAAAACGAGAGTCTGAGAGAGAAAGAGAGAGCAAATTGCTTTGGCACGGCAGAAATGACAAAAATCCCCGCACAAAAAAATGAATTGCATACACACTTTTTGCGGTAAGATGAGAAAGAGAGTTTCCAGTCTCTTTTTTTCTTTATTTTTCTCTCACCTACTTCTCTCTTTTTTATCTCCTTATCTCTTGAAAGAGTTCAACATTGAACAGGTTTCTTGGCCGTGTTCCCTATCTCTATCTCTTCCCCCCCCCCTATATTTTTAACTCCCCCCACTTGTTTTAATCAACAGATGTTTCTGTTGTTGACTGTTTGTGTCATCCATCTCTTGCGTGTGAGACGTAATATACCATTTTGACATGTTATGTAAATGCGTAAAAATTTCTCTTTAATTTTATAGAGACTTAAATTCCATACCTGCAATTGCTAATGATAATTTTTAATAGAGAGGGTTCCAAGTTTTTTTCATTTTTCAACCTGACAAATTAACAACTTGTCCAAATTGTCCGTAATGTCTATAAATCCGCTGCTCACGAGCACCGGAGTGCACGATGCTCGTGCCCGATTTCGTGATCGTGAGCATTCGATCAATTTCCTAATTAAACACCTTGTACAAATCGCATTCAAAGTTTAAAATCACACTGATTTCAGGCATACGTGTCTAACTTGCCGTAATGGTGCTCTTCTTTTGATGATGGATACTGGCAGTGCTCTTCGACTGGGAAAAGGTTGGAGGTCTCTGGTCTATAATATAATCCTGGATTCAAATAATACCGTTTACTTGTGATTCCTGCTCCAAATGAAAGCAAAACTATTTGTTATATTCTTGAAGTAAAATTGTTGCTTTATAAGTTGTCTGCAGCATAAAAATGAACACTATATGGAATGACACGAACATAAAGTTCATGCGCTATAATACAGATTACGTTTTTTTTTTTTGTGTTGTGGCAATTACATTTTGGTGTGCCGAATAAGAATATACAGTGGATGCCATTTATTACGTTCCCGCTTAGTACGTTCAGTTCCCATCGTTTACTAATACTCATTGAGATATCTCTTTTAAAGCATTTTCTTGCTTGCAAAGTTTCTTCATGGCGTTTTTTTCAAGTATGGGATCCCCACTATAGTTGAACGTGATGCGAATGAGCAATAGGATATTTTTAGTCAGACAACCCACTGTGTACTATGTAAATTTTTTTTTGTTTAAATTATCTTAGATGGTAACAGGAGGGTTAGGGCAACAATAATATGCTATACACGAGAGAGAAATCAGCTCGGACACTTCTGCTTCCACCTATGTATTAAAAACAAAACTATTTGTTTTAATTCTCAAAGTAAAATTGGTTGTTAGTTTTGAATCGGTGTGCACAATAAAAATGAATTGCATGGGTATGGTATCACTGTTTATTTTCTTGATGCACACCGTTGAAAAGTTTATGCCGTATAATACCGGTCATTATGTTCTTATATTTACCGGAAAATTTCAGCAATTCCTTTTTTTGGGGGGGTGTACCGAGCATTGACACAGTTGAACTTCAAATTTTCGGGCAATTTGCGAGGTACATTACTTTTTTAATAATTTGCATTTTTTTTTCTTTTTATGGCAGTAGTTGGTCCAGCCTACAATTACATGTTATTATAGATATTTTGCTGCCATCTATCTGAGAGAAAAGAAATCAATTGTTGCAATTACTCACGTAAAATTGACTTAGTTTCAAAGTGGTGTGCAACATAGAACAGGATGCATAGTACGATACAATGCATTAATCATATATTATTCATTTCCATACTGCACCAGTGATGTCACTTATATGTGCCACATTACCGTTACTATATTTTTATGTTCACCGCAGAATCTTATGAATTATATTTTGGTGTGCTGAATTACAATTTTTTCGCTGCTTCTTCATGAGAAAAAATACTTCACGTGACTTCTGCGTTGTTTCTGTGATATAAAGCACTGCATTGGCTTAAATTCGATTCCTTCAACCTACCATAAATAATTTTGCACATAAAAATCTTAGAATATTTAGAATTTTAATTGGACCACCTTTTTGTGAATTACACATGCGAGCTAAATAATGATTCTTTATTCTCTGTATCTTGAGGGTGAAAGCGTCCTCTATGTTCTCATCATTATCCCTCACTAGAAATCGTTTCCGTCTTGTTCAGTACATTGTGTACATGCATTTCTTTCCATTTTTATCCTTTTACCTCCGATTCACAGTACTTCCCTCCCCTTTTTCAGTACAATAACGGTACTCATTTGTATCGAAAAATGAGAGGTTCAACGACACGACAATTCTATCGGAAGAATGCGGAATAATTGTTTCTGTTTAATTGCTGTTGTGTGTGTGTGTGTGTGCCGAAGAAGGGAGATTATATGTATTGTGTAGGAGAAAAGAGCGGCAGAGAATGGTAGGGAATAACCCACGAAAACGTGATGCCCTCGTAGTGAGTAGGAATAATTGTTAGGGATGAGAGAGAGAGAGACAATGAACGGATATATACGGTCGAGGGGGTTGCCCTCCTCATAATGAAGTCCTTCGTTGATGGACTGTCTCGTACGAGAGAATGATGTCCGCACCAATCTGTGTTGGTAAAGGATGTCTCCAGGGGAAATCATGGCCATTGCCACCTGCGCATCAAACATCCTTGATTGCTTCTTCCCTTGGAAATGTTTTTTTCTTCTCCAGTCTTGCTATTTTCTTCTCTCAGCTTCTTATCATCAACTTGCTTCCAACGAGTGTCTCAGATGCTATATAAATGTTGTCCGATTGATGAATCATCGATCGCGGAAAGACAGTGAAGAGAAAAAAATATATATTTTTTAAATTAAATTGGGCTTCTATTTTTTTATTTTTAATCCAGTTTTTTAGTTTGTGAAGTCTTCTGGAAATAATTGACCGGAACTGGAAAATCCTTTTTTCCCCCTTTTTTCCATTGGATTTTTTTAAATTTATTTTTCAAATATTGGGAATGTCTAGCTGATGCAATTAAGGCAAGTTAAAATTCGGAAATTTTTTTATAAGATTAGGTTGAATTTTTTTTTTTAAGAAATGGAAATGTCTAATATAATTCGGTTTCTTCCGAAATTGTGTAAATTTATTTTTGATAACCTAATGTAATATTTTTCTAGCTAATGACAAGGGATCACGGCTTGAAAAATCCAAGACAATTTTTCATCAATATTTCTATATCGATGTATCATTTAACGAGCTTATGAGCCGTAAAATAGAATTTTCAAGTATTTTTATGATGTAGCGACAGATTGTCTCTGACAACATTTTAAGCTTCGTCTTTCGTGTTGATAAATGTTATTTTAAGTAGAAAAAAATAATGATTAATTATAATTTGATTGTAATTAATCATGACTGAATACCAAAAAAAAAAGATTTGTTCCGACGACTAAAATTTCGATCAGTCAAACCCTGATACGGAATATCCTGTATATTTTTCGTATAACGATTGGTTTTGTAGCGTCGATTTGAACATGATTTACGATTTATAATTTATACTTATATAAGAACGCGCTGCTGTGTATGTGACCATGTGTTGTGTTTGATTTTTGCAATCTATTTATTTTTATTTAATAAATTTCCTTATGCACCCCATCCTTTGGAAATGCTCCTATGTCTCTATGAGATGTGAAGAAGGGAATATGTCCCGTCCTTCATATTCAACGTGTATTTTTCCCAATTAATTTCTTTTTTTGCATAATTTTCAACTCTTTAGAATACCATAGAGCAGGGGGGTTCTCAAACCTTTTCCACACTCCCCCTTTTCCCCCTTGTTTCCTATTCAATGCTTATCCGCGAGCTCCACCGGCTCCCGAGAGTTGTTTAACAAAAAAATATTGCCGAAAAACCTTTGTCAGGTTGACCACTCCGCGGTGCCCCTGATAAAGGTTGGAGGCACACAGTTTGAGAGCCCCTGCCATAGAGAATTAATTATGTTGAGCAAATTACTTTAAATTACCAAATTACTTTCTCCATACGAATTTCATTATGGATCTGTAATGAAAGTTATCATGAAAACTAGATATCAATACAAAAATTTATTCGCATGCATCTTGGACCCATTGCTCGCGAGCACCCAGAGTGCTCGATGTTCCTGTCCGAATTCGTGCTTGTGAGCACTTAATCTTTGTCCACTTATACGACCTCGTACAAATTGTATTCAAGGATTGAAATTATCCTGATTCCGTGCATTCGTATGTCAAACTTGCCGTAAGGGTGCTCTTTTTATGATAATAGGTAGAAGCAGTGCTCACGACTAAGAACATTTTAAAGACCTCTAGCCTATGAATTACATTCATGATTGACACAATTAGCGATATATATTCGTGTAAATTACCCAAGTAAAACTTCATATATATATATATTTTACATTGTAAGAGAATAAAATGGTCACGAGATAAATGTTGCACGAAAGAGATAAAAAGAACGGTATTCTCCGAAGATTCGTCGAAGCTTGAGAATTTCGTTCCTGAAATACATCCTCTCTCACATGCATTTTTGATGAAACTAGTCGCACAGCTATCACTCGGTAAAAGATTTTACAAAATTCACTCTTGAGAATTACTTTAAACTTTCCTCTCCGGAAAATACTGGAAGATTCCCCTCTTAAATACTGCTGTAGGGAAATAGGAAGAGTGAAGTAGTTACAACAACTAACAGCAACCATGTCTGGTCACTCCTGGGACTCATTTAGACTGGTTTTCGGCGAAGAGAATATAGCGTATCTTCTCCAAAAAGCTACTCTGCTTCTACTGAAATGCTTTACATGTTTTAAACGATTGGGGTGCCATAACTTCCCAAATTGGTGTAATGTGAGTTGGCCGCGAAAAGAAGAGAAATATTTAGGGAAAAAAAGTTAAGAGGAAATTCAATTATCGGAATTCAATTGTTTCGGGGTGTTTTTTGATATTAACGCTTGCAATTACTGGAAGGAATCGGTTTAAAAATTTGTTCTAGAAGATACTATACAATAATGAGGTGTATCTGTGATCTCCTCATAGTACTTCAATCATTTGTAATACAAATGAAACAACATGACTCTCTGGATTGACTATTTTAATAGTGAAAACTGGTCCTCAAACAACTTTGAGTGGGGGGGGGGGGGGGCTCGCATTAGAGTAATTTCAAAACTAGGCAGAAATTTAAAGGAAATTGTAGAAAATCCATGTATCTTTTGACAATTTCCTCAGCGAGAAAAAAAATGTTTTTGTTTTTTTACGTTTAAAAATTTTTTTTCACACGGTATACAGTGGATAACGTTTTTAAAATTCCCACTTAGAACGTTTCCCCTCTCCGTACGACTATTTTCGTGGTCACAACATTTTTTCATGATGAGTTTTTCAAAAAAAGTTTTAAGCGGGATACACTGTATTCCCTACTTTTGAGCCTTTCCTAGTTTCTCCTAGCGTAATTTCAAGTATTTATGATATAGTTTTTAGTCATTTTTCTCTAATCAATTTTTTTTCTTCTCTTCTGCAGAGGTTGGAATGGTTTTCATCTGAGGAAGATATAAGCATGTGCAGGCTAAAAGGCAAATCAGAGGTAAGCACGAGTATTTCAGTAAATTGGCGCTGTTCCGATTAATCGATTATGTGAGTAAACAGATTCGATTAATCGATTATACGAGTAAATCGATTCGATCAATTCGATTAAACTTCGATAAAATATCTTTCTAAAATTCACATATTAACTTAATTATATTCACCCATAACGATTAGATGATTTGAATTACGTTTATGGCGTAAGATTTCAGATATTATATGTACTACTTAACCATACATGCAGCTGGCACACATTGTTCGGTGGAATTTCAATTCAAGCTCATTATAAGTTCTAAGATCAGATTCCTAAATTTCAAATTTGTCCAATAGTTAATATTTTAGAAGCTCCGGCTCTATCTAGCACAATTTCAAAGTAAAACATCCTTATAAGATATTTTATCCAATATTTTATAAGAACATTATAAAACATCCTTATAAGATATTTTATCCAATATTTTATAAGATAGTTGGCAATATGGAGCGTATAGTTAATCAAATTTTAAAATGAGTGACTTACCTAAATTGGGAGATTTGGTATAAACCGATGATATGAAAGAAGTAAATTCCTGGACTTGGAAAGTTTAAGAAGTTGATGCTATTTATTTATTTTCTCCTATTTCTCTATTCGCATTTGATAAATAAGTTCGAAAAAAAACGTTTACAGCATTAATAAATATTATACAGCAGCATTTTTTTGTTGTAAAAAAAAATATTTTTTTGAAATTAAATAACCTGTGAGGAATTTTCAATACATTGATAAGCTTGTTGAAATGCGGTATAATGTATTGTGCTAAATTTTGCGTTACCCAGGTGGCATCATGAGGTGCCTACCACATTACAACCCCCTGCACCCTCGAGTGGTCTACAATGCATATCGCGGCAAATACGTCGGAAAATATACTTTCTTTGGGTGAAATGCTGTTGTGCACTCTACAAAAACACCCTGTACCGTGTTTGCTGTTGCCGATACACATTATGTGACCAAAAATACTCGTTTAGGTATCTTTTATCATCTCTTAAAGTTTGTCCCATAAATTCAGAATCACCTGCATAAAATTTATTCAATGTTAATGGATTAATTTTTCAAATCCGTCAACCCATCGGTATTTAGTTTTCGATTGCTTTCAGGATATTATAATTCTCGATTTATAGACGTCCTATATACACACGTTTGATTATAACAATAACACACTGTTATACCTCGGAAGGGATCGTGACTCTGAGCTCACACACTCACACACACAGTGATAAAAATCGTATAGAAGTCGAGATCTTTCATCCTCAGTGTCGAAAAATATCCATTAATATTTTTATATATATATACACACACACAAAACTTTCATAATACGCCACCGTGACTCCTTTTTGGTTCGTCAAACTCTCATCAGATACACACGTCCACGCTTATTCACTTATCATTATGACTATTATCATCGCAAACGATTACTACCATTTCAAACCTCGGTTTTGTCTGCATTTGCTACACTGGTCACGGTTTATACCTATACGTCTATAGAAAAAGTAGTATTAAATGGGAGAAAAAAAAATTGAGGAGATGGAAAAATAAAGATTTGGCTGTGATACCGCCGCAGAAACTACCTTTAAAGAAAACCCTAAGGCTCTCTATATCTTTCTTTAGATAACACGAAATCTCTTCTTAGCAGAAGAGAGGAAAAAGTATCAAGAGTGTAAAAAAAAAAAATAGGATAGCACCAAAGTGATATATATATTCGGTACCCTGGTTTTGGCACTTTTCTCTCCTCTCTCTCTGTTCTCCTTCTACCCTTGTATATTCATCTGTCATATCTTAGGTGTTAGACTGGCTGGTCACGTATGATTCAACTTCTCGCCGAAGCAGTGATAGCATCAATCTGGGTCTTGGCTGTTTACTCTGCCATATACAAAAGATTACCAGAGCGAAGAACTTCACACATACTCTGACCAATTTTTTTTTTCATTCTTGGATCTAGTCTCTAGCTCTCTAAAAGCCTGCACTCAGAGAAAGTCTCTGGGATCTGATAAATGTCCTATTGATTTTTTTTCACTCCTACTCAGGGCCGGTGCTAGAAATTTTTCCGCCTGGGGCGAATAATTTTTTGTCGCCCTTTGGATACGACTGTCTGATAATTACCCTAATACAGTAGTTCCCAAAGTGTGAGTCGCAACCCCTGTGGGCATGAATCACATTCTTGATTGAGAACGATAATTCTCAAACCTTTGCCACTCTTAGCTCCCTTGTCGTGACAATGTTTATCCGTGGCTCCCCAGAATGGTCTGAAAAAAGAACCACTTCAAAGCACTAATGGCCGTATTCACCAACACAGTTTAAACTACAGTCATTTCGCCTTCGATGCCCTCTATGTCCTTGACAAAGGGTTGGTGACGCCCCTAGGAGTCACGGTGCACACTTTGAGAATCACTGGTCTGATATCATAGAAAAGGCATATACAAAAATTTAAGGTGTTGATTCCTCAAAATGATTTTGATGCGTGAAGATCTTCCGAGAGTGAAGACACCATCATAGCAAATCCGTCATAAAGAAATACCGCCCCTGTAAATATGCCACCCTAGTCGGCGGCATCGTCGTTTCATGCCTGGCGCCGGCCCTACTCTTACATATACAGTAAAACCCCTCTTAACAACGATAATAAGAAAAATGCCTTACTTCATTCTCAGTTGTCCTTTAGTGTGTAAAGTGTAAACATATTCAAAATTTGTTGAACAGTTCCTATATGAAGTGCTGAATTATCAACTTGAGCAATACGGAAAAGATCACATACTGCAAAAAAGCAGAATACAAGTATTATGCTTTAATCCTGGTTGTAATATCTTTAGTACCGTGCATATGGCTAAACTTCCCACATTTTACCTTTTTTTTTTTTATAATCCTTGGAGTCTTTACGTCATCTATTAAAATAGAAAGCTATTGGTTGCAGGCCTGCTAAGGTTTGGTTTCAATTTAAGAGATGACAAATAAAACAAAAAAAAATTGACAAAGGTTTAAAATTAAAATACTGTGAGCTTAGTCAATGATAGTGATCTATTTACATGTTACCTATCTATATGCAACTTCGTCGCACTAACTTTACTGACCTTTCTCAAAACTAATGGATAAGAAGGAATTTTCTAATGTCACTTCTGTGATGCAATTCATATTGTTGAGTTTCATTAAGAAAAGGCATATGCTTTGTATAATAGACATTTCAACTTGTATAAGCAACTTTCTTGGCAAAAAAGTGGTGTTCTATTCGTATTTACCTCGAACCTTTTCATCTGATTGAAAGGGGAAACAGCTGATTCCAGAGATAAAAAAAAATTGTTTCAAGTATTTCACCTCTGTGAAGTAAGTCAAGATCCGCAGAACTTAATTCATGAAAAAGTAAATGTTCAAATATTAAATTCTTCTTACAAATTTAACAAAAACGGCGTTGCGGTTTTTCCATGGTTTTTACCGAGGTTTTTTCGACTAAGACAAAATCTTGCCAACCCTGCTGTCAGATAAATTCCAAGAGAGAGAGTGAGAATCACGTATCGTATACATTTAATTAAAAAATATCTGACGTGAAATGCGAAAAATAATATTACGAAATAGAAAAATAAACCGAAATTTCTCCGTGATAGTCTCATCTTTGAAAAGAAAATGAAAGTAATATTTCGCAATTAAATATATAAATTCTAAGTAAACAAGAATAAAATAAAAAATATATATATATATAGATTTTCCTCATTGACCTGCAATCGTCTCAATAAAATGGTGTGAATCTTTTTTGCGTCTCTGCTCTACACAGCAGATCCTTTTTTTTTCCTCTCTCTCTCTCTCCCTTTTTTGGTGATTGATTGAGTTCTTACGGTTCAATCCTTCCATTATACTCTCAAGCATTTCCAGGGAAAGGAATCAAAGGCAAAAAAAAGGAAAATAAAACGAAATAGAAGCTAGAAAAGATATTTTTTAAGGGGGGGGGGAAAAAAAGGTCAAGAAGCAGGGATCTAAAGGCACGAAATACGAAATAAAATCAAAAAAAAATGTAGCAAAAGAGTAAAAAAGAACCAAAAAATCTCTGCGTAACAAAGTACTATTTGTTCCTTTTCTAGAGAAGGCCGCCGGTCACAATAAATGCGAAGTCTTCGGCTTCTTTTTATAAGATTGATAAGGATAAGAATAAGATATATCTTTGGCTATTTTTCTATTTTTTATTCATTTCTTTTCGAGTTACTTTTTTGCGTGTTTAAGTATATGCAAGGATTTTTGGCTCTTCTCACAAGCGTCTTTTTTTTCCTGTATCCATATATATACGATAGAAAGGTTTTTCATTTATTACGCATTTTTTTTTTCTTTCCGGATGAATCATATTCCGCATCTTTTGAATAAGACATTTTTCCCCCTTTTCTACAAGTCCTTTATGTTTGGTATTTTTTTTTTTTTACTTTTTTTCCTATTCCTCGTTTTCCCTCAGACTGGTCATGGCCGTGATGATGGTGAAGCTTTGATCTGGAAATGCATGTGCATTATATTTATTATTATTTTTATTTTTTCTAAGGGGGGGGGGGGAAACGTATATCTTATACTTTCACTATTTTTCTTTGTCTGAGGTATTTTGTGAGTCATTTTATAAGAAAAGATACATTATAAGTCTTAGTAATGAAGAGTAGAAACTTTTCTGGAGATATGGAAAACCTTTCTTTTTATAATATGAATATATGTATATTAATAATTTCAAAAAATTATTTTGTTGATTAAATTTCTTGCAAATGCTTACTGAAATACTAATCTTTATTTATATGTTGTTGGTTTTTTTTTTCAGTCTGAATGCCAAAACTACGTACGCGTACTAGCGAGGAAATCTGAAGATACCATATTCGTTTGCGGCACGAATGCCTTCAAGCCGATGTGCCGGAATTATAAGCAAACGGTAACATTTCCGGTTCTCCAAAATACCAGTCGACTATTTGAATTTAAATATTGCCTTTTTGGTTATTAGTAATTGTTCGAATTTAAATATTTCTAGCCGACTGACTATATAGTCACTAAAGAGCAGTCTGGAGAAGGTCTCTGCCCATATGATCCGAATCACAACAGCACGGCAATATTTGCAGGTATGATAAAAGTTAATGAATATTATAGTGCCACAAGCAAATTATTGATATTTCTCTGACATTACCTTTAGTGCTTTAGGCGCAGATTCAGGTACAAGTCCGATCTTCGTTGTTACAAGTCGGATCGTCGATAGTCGAACTCGTTCGATCGATCCCTATTTGCTTGATGTCAAACTTTCACATTTTTAAAAACAGTGGTTTCTAATCAGGTGTCCGCTGACAATCATGGAACTTGGGCATCACGCTTTGTATGCAGGGACAGTCGAAGCACCTTCGATATTTTATATCTGAGTCTCGCCACCCAATTTGAGAACCCCCCCCCCCCCCCCCGATTGGATTCTATACCACACCCATGTCTTCTTCCGCCGCCCTCCGGATCATTACATCGTTTCTCGGGGCCGATATTGTCCACTTAGGGAAACACTGATCTTGATATTTTGAAGATGTACCAGCTTTAAAAGCAATTACTGGTATGGTGAATGAAATATCGTCACTTCGTATATGAGAATAATTGTACTTTTCCGAAGACAAATTAAACAACAATGTGCAACAACCTTTGAAACGTTCACAAAAATCAAAAACACCCGGAACGTTTGGGCAATTACTAAAAGTACCAAAAGTAAAAGCAAGAATAATCCGTCTGTTGATCATAAATGTTAGTGATGGAACGTCTGGTGCCATTCCTGTGTCACGTCATATTTGGCTGTCTCGTTTTGACTATCTCACTCATCCATCTTTGTTTGGTGACAAAATTAGCGACTTCATTGTTTGTGTCGTACCAGCCAGATGATGATTATAGTCAAATATGGCGAGATACATGTATCGTGTCGGACGTTACCGTTGTAGCAGTTCAAATAGCCTACGGGGCTAATTTAAACTTCTTAAAAGAAAGCCAGGTCCATCGGCGACTTTATAGTTTGTGTCCGACCAATCAGATAATGAAACGACAGTCAAATACAAAATATGACGTAAAATAGGAATTGTATTAGACGTTTCATGGGGGTCCCTTCTGATAAGACCCTCCCTGAAGTGTGGTAGAATGGTCCGTGCTGCCATGTAACCTGCTACCACCGTAAACACTATATTCAAGTCAGGTTTCATGGTGTGCTTTTTTTATGATGGTGAGAAAGTCATAGTGCTTGTACTCAAAGATAAAATTGTACATATTCGGTGTTATAAAATTTTGTGATTAACAAATGCATTATTTATTCCTCTATCCTTAATTACGGCATCCAGGAGTATCAATACACATCGTCTCTTTAAGCTCTTTTGTGAATATTTGTCTTAAATGCTGTTAGTTATTTCACTTATTCTGTCTTTTATAGTTTATAAAACTACATCTTACCCAGAAAACAAAGGAATCTCTCTAACAACAAACCTTCCTATTCTGATAAAATAAAAATAAAAAAGTCATCATTTACGTTTAAAATGACCAT
Organism: Pholcus phalangioides; assembly: GCF_987345545.1. Lineage (NCBI taxonomy): Eukaryota > Metazoa > Arthropoda > Arachnida > Araneae > Pholcidae > Pholcus > Pholcus phalangioides. Next base: position 43,379,852 of record NW_028301596.1, on the reverse strand, counting down.
AAATTCTCCACAGATGCGATACTGATATCCTTTAACGTTAAAAGTAAACGGGGATAAGAAAAAAAAAAAAAGAATTCTAGCTGCATTTCCCAATCCAAGGAATAATGGATAAATCAGTTCCTCCTTGTATCTATCCGTTGCCAAATTTGATTTAAGAAACTACGTACTGTCAACACACTCGTTTCTTTGTCTGGAGATCCATCTGAAGCGATGACCTCATAATTGCACACTTTCAGACACACTCGTAATAAATGAGTTACTGCTGCTAGCATCATTCGTGATGTTTTATAGTAACAGAACCTTGCTGAATAGCTTGAATTAGTCTTAAGTGGGAAAAGACCGTTTCTGGGTGATTTTTTTTATATTTTATTTTAGGAATTTCTTTTTTCCTGGAGGAAAAAAAATATATATAAAACTATCATGGAAGTTGTTTCCTATCTCTCTCCGGGTCTTTTAGTATCTACATTTATCTTAGTCCTCCTACTTTAACATGTGGACCGGACGTACTTTTTTCGTTCCTTTTATTAACATCCTTCTTTTTTTTCTTCCCTACTCTCTAACACAGTAACATGTTCTTGATGATGGAGAAGATTCGACATCTTTAAGATGATAGAACAAAAAAAAAAGAAACATGGAAACAAAAGAACTAAACGTTTTATTTTACTTTTTATTTTCTACGTTTAACTTTTTTCTCGTATTTTTATATAATGTTGTGCAAAATTTTTTGTTTTCTGGTTGAAAAAATTTATTTTGTTTTATTTTATTCCGAGCTCTTTAAATTCCCTTGGATATAATGAGAGGAGCCGAAAGAAAAATTTAATGTTACTTTTTTTTTCTTTTTCTGCGCCATATACTGCCACTTACTATTCTCGTTTATCTTAATGAATTTTCTGTTTTTCCTATACGGCTTTGAATGTGTTTTTATCGTTTCCAATGAATTTAATCAGAGAAATGACGACTGATGAAATTTTGAATTGCAAAATATGCTTGCTGTCTGAAATGTAAAGTTTCGGAAAGTTTGACTTTCTTGGCTTTGCTTTCTGAGGAATTTTATGCTGATATAGTGAGTTTAATTACTATTATTCAATGCCAGAACTATTCTAAAGAGTACGGGGTCCAGTGGTCTAAGCATTTTGTGAATTTTGACCCCCTTCCCCCCCCCCCCCTAAATCTAATGTATTTTAAGTGAAACATATTCCGTATCCTGAAGAACAACCAAAATGATTTTTTTTTACTTAATCTTAAATCTTAAATATACATATTATTAAAAATTATTTGATAATCCTGAGAACTTGTTTGCTTCATCGCCCTGCTGTTAGACAATTCCAATATATACTATTTCGTTTAAACAATGTGGCACCTTAATAATCATAAGAAGTTTTTGTCAATATTTCAGTCGGGCATTAATCAGTCTCTACTCCGGCATTTCTCTGTCGCTTACGTGATTTTAGTGTATTAAATATGGTTGGATCTTGTTATTTTGCTGATTTTAGAAGCATGATTTCAAAGTTCTGGATGCACCCACCCTTCGGAAACGCTTCGATATCTTCCCTGAGATAGGAAGCGGGGTGTGTCTGGTCCTTCATGGTTTTAAAAGCGTTGCTCAGGTCTTGCATTGTAACCTAAACAGGGTGTAACGGTGTACAAAAAAAGCCATAGCAGACAATAATTCTGATAGTTAGCAACAGCAAAATACGAGGCGTCCTTTCAAAACATTGGCGGGAAAATTGTCTCTTAAATTCGTTGAGAAATCTCAGGCTTTTTTTTGCACTTTTGATAACTACCATGGTTGAAAATAATATTTTCTATTCCATGTATTTCTATAGCCTACGATTTGCATAATTTTATGCAAGATTTGCATTTTTTTGGGATGAAAAAAAATTCTAGAAATTACCCATAAATCTCCTCTCTACAAAATGGCTCTCAAAATCACATTGCGAGACTCATAAAAGTCTTTAAAAAAAAAAGACGGTCCTTTCTCTGAAAGCATTTGCCAATCTCTTTGGCCATTCTCTGCGGTGCAATATTGCTTTAGACATCCGTCTATATCTCCCAACATCCCACTGGCGCCCCTGTGCGTTGTTACAAATTGTTTTATCGTACATCATGTCGAAACAAATAGAAAAATAAATGCGGATATCAATTTCCTTCACTTCTGGACAAGAAGCATGTCGACTGGTTTTTGTACCACTTCTCGTCTCTCTCTATAACAATTTCTTTATGCAAAATAGGGAGAGATTCACGTACGGCAATAAACTACAAGACAAAAAGCCTTTTTTCTGTCTCCTGTAACTAAGTTTTCAAAAGAACATGGTAAAAGGGGGAAAAAAAAATGAATAAAAATGGACAGAGTCGTAAAAGAATATACTGTGTAGATCCAAACTGAGAGCTGAGATGTGGAACTCTTGCGGACATTTGCTGTATTCTTTTTTTTTTGTCCACAAAGAAGCGACGACATGTCGGCTGAAAGGACTTGCCACAAGACACAGATAAGAAAAATATCTTAAAAAAAAAAAAAAGGAAAGAATCACCGCCACTTTGTTTTACGTAAGTCGTAAATGAAGGTTTTACGATTGTCGTCCCAAAGTTACGACATTCGCGGAGAAAGTAAATAACGTTTCCAGTACATTAACTTACTCTATCCTGAGAAATGAGCTCAATTGCGCAACCGCAAATATTTTTTAATGTTTTTCTTTTTTTTGCCTTTTCTTCTGCCTTTTAGGTGAGATTTTAATGACTCTCCGGACACTATTTTTATGAGATGTTCCTTTTCGTATACCCCCCCCCCCTTTTTTTTTTACCCGTACTTTACAACGTGAATACCGTATGGGAAAACGTGACGTACAATCAAGTCACTTTCAGTCTTTGTCTTGATGCTATCAAAGTAGAAAAATTACCTTAAACGTGCGGTATATTACGTTGGAAGTTTTGAATATGAAGGTCCAGCTATATGAATGTAGAATTTAGTACTCACTTCACACTACGAGTATAAGAAGCCTGAATCTGTCAAGCACCAAATACTACTTTCAAGTGATATGTATAGTACTGAGTGATGACAATTTTAAAGAAAGATAAGGAAAAAATTTATATATATTTATATATAGCTGTGTATGCAAAGTTGTTAAATAAGAAGGCCACTTACGATAACATTGAAATTTCAGGTTCTCTGCCTTCAAGTTCATAGCATCTACTTGCATTGGGTCTGAAGGCAGAGATCTCCATAATTCCGCAAGCCAGTGTTTTTTATTATTCTTAAAGAAGGACCCTGGGTTGTGAGAATAGATGAATTGAAAATGTTTTACTTTTTTTTTTTGGGGGGGGGGGAGGCAAACAAGTGATTGTGATGACAGTGAACCCACTTCTTTGAACAAGGTGCCTGGACTCAGGTCTTTGGCGCACCCCGAATCAGACATTTTATTGGTCCTTCCATCTGCAAAATTATTAGAAAAAAAAAAACCCCAGCCCCGGGACAAAATTATGTCCTGGGGCTAGAGGCCTGTCAGCATCATACTTGTGGAAAACCATGGTGGTGACATGTTCAGACTGCAAAGTAGATGTTTCATTGCCTTTTATGACAGTTTTTGTTTTTTTTTCAACCAAGGGTCCTTGATTAAAAAAAGTATAAGGAGGTCCCTGATGCAAAAACAGTTTATTGTACTTATATCAATGTATGCTGAAATATTATTCGGTGAATGATCCGTGGCCTTTATCTTATTATCTAAGGGGATCCCTGGCCTTCCTATTATCAGCCCAAAGTATCTATGGAACACGAAAAGATTAAGAACCCCTGCCTTACAGTGAAATTTGGCGAAGGGATCGAGACACATGTTGCATATATAGGCGGACGTTATTTTGTAAAACACCACACCTGCACTCAACACATCGGAATAATTGTTGTTTGTGACACAATGCTGCAGTGCAGTGTCTCAGTGTAAGACTTGACTGCTGACGGTGGCTCAGTGTTGGAAGAACTGAATTAGCACAATCCTCGGTAATCTTCTTGGCCGATTCTTTGAACAACCATTTGAACAGCTGCCGTCAACAACGCTGTTTTAAAGGTCATATCTTCCATTAATTGGACTCATTTAACACCGAGCCACTGTGAACAGCTTGGTCTTGATACCATACTACTAATCGTTATGTCAAAAATAACTTGTAACATTGTCAATATCTTTTTTGATGACCTGGAAAATGTGTCTAATTGAGCTCCTATGCCAACAAAAAGATGACGTGAGCTCACTATCAGCTTGGTTTTCGAAAAATATAAAAAAAAACTTTGCTGAATATTAAGCTACTGCTTCGTATTAATATTACAGAAAATATTTAAATGTTGAAAAGTTCAATTTATACGAGTATAATGTAACAATTTCCGACTGAATCTCGAACCCATTATCAAAATATTATGGGGTCACGCATTTGATACAACCTACATGCATTAACTTCCCTCTCCAATCTTTTGATGGCGATAGCTCATATCTATCTAGATTGAAAAGGATTAAATATGTTGTAAAAAAAAAAACAAATTCTAGTCTGTTCATTCAAGCTCCAACCACACAACATTAGGAAATCAAATATCCATTATATATAAACAATTTACGCAAGATGATATATTGAGTGCCCTTGTGTGCAAAATATATACGCATATTGCTATCATTTAAATATTGAACTTTTCTTTTCTTCTTTCTTGCTCTTAAGAATAATTCTCGAATCTTAATAATTGCTATTGTTATTTTCTTTGATTCATGCTTTACAAAATAGGACCCATTGGTCAGCGGACAGGTAATGTTAAATATTGATTTTTATCTTTTGTAATGTCTTTGGTTTTAACATCCATTCTCTCTCTCTCTCTACATACACACACACTCTCTCTCTTTTTCTGCCAAAAAGAATCGCGAGTCTCTCCTTGTATTATAATCCAGGACTCGGTCCTTGACTTCGATGTGAACCACACCCAGCATTTAGTTTCCAAAGCCACAATTTCCTCTCTCTCTCTCTCTCTCTCTTTCTTCTTTTATTTTTATAACCCCATTTTCTTCAGACATTACTTTAAGAGCTTTTTAAGTTACATTCTCACAAAATATGTTTCCACTCAACATGAACTGAATTATATTTGATACTAAAAAATATATCCCATTATGAGTCATTTTGTTTTTCACTAAAACTGTATCAGAAATGGATTTAACATTTGCATCTAGAAATTTATAAATTTGTTCAATTTTAATTTATATTGAGGCACCGTTTTCAATGCAGAGTGAGCCGAAATGCCATGTGTTTGTTTTTCTAATCGATCAAAATCAAGGTATATCGACGTATTGATGCGTGTGGTCTGCAGCAAAATAAATGTTTGGTATGATAGAATATTTTCCTCACAGACACCGTACTTTGCACTATATGATTAACACTGACTACCTTAACACACATTCCCCTCGGTGTGACCATATTTTAAACAATCTGGATATTTTGTTAATGCACACGTAGTGTTAAGTGATCATGATTTAAGATCATCAAAGTGAATTTTCTTTAAAAAAGCATGACAAAATGAGAGTATTTTCACTGAAACGAAGAAATAGCTAAATAATGTCAAAACGTGATTCTGACCCATAAAATACGAATCATAGTGACTCCAAGAATCAGGCTAGTGATCAAGATTTTGCTGCAATCCATGTTGGCAATCGGATGCACAGAAATGAAGTATCGTTCAAATGTGGCTCGAACTACAAAGGATATATTGCACACTTCTAAAAAAAGTAAATATATACAGTAAAACCTCTCTTAACGGACAAACCCCTCAGATGCGGTCACGCCTCTTTTACGGCCAAATAATAATTTCCCCTAGCATAATAAAAGTATACATTTCAAACCCCTGATTAACGGTCGCCCTTCTTTTACGGACGAATTTCTTTCTCCTGCCGGTAACCGCAAAAGAGAGGTTTTACTGTACTATAATTGTTTAAATAACTCTTTTGCTGATGTTTGCATGCTTTATTGTTTATCGTTCTCTATGTATGACATTTTGATATGGTTTTATATTCTTTAAAAAGAAAATTGATCATGTATGACAAGCATTTTACCGACAATCACATATAGGCAATCATCAATGTCAACAGAAACGTCGCCGACTCCCTTAGGAGCCGTAACATACACTTTGAGAATCATTGCTTTGGAGTTCCATACAATAACTTTACCCTTTCCCACCATTTGATACTTTTTTTCGTGTTGTTAGATATCTGATCGATTATCTTGTTTAATGGTCGTTTCAGATGGTGATTTATACGTAGCGACTGTAGCTCAGTTCTCAGGAGCGGATCCGCTAATTTACAGAGAACCTCTGCGTACGGAACAGTTCAATTTCGAACATTTGAACGGTGAGTAAAGAACTTTATTTACGGATTGGTTAAATAACATAACTTTGTTAATTTCTTATTAATATATGTGAGTGAAATCACTGGTATTGAAGATATTTTTTCTAATATTCACAGCTCCAAGTTTCGTCAGCTCCATCCACCACGAAGATTACGTATACTTTTTCTTCCGCGAGACAGCCGTTGAGTACATCAATTGCGGCAAGGTGAGTCTCAGGAAAATAAATCAATAATAATTATAATCTCACACCTGCCAACATTGGAGAGCGAGAATTAGAGGAGATTTTCGCTCGGATCCAATATCCGTACAAAAATAAATATAAAAAAAGGATTTTTGTAAACTATGTAGGGACTTTTTTATTTTTAAAAGTAAAATTGCAGGGATTTTTCATTACTTAATGTAAAATTACATTGATTTATCATTACTAAATGTAAAATTGTCGGGATCTTTCTCATTTGCAAAAACGAGAAAAATTTTAATCCATATAAATCCTCAAATTATGCTTCGCAGAAATTAAAAATCTCCAAAGAAAATCCTCCAGTTCTTACAATCTCAGTGATCATGTTCTGGCTAGAAAAAACACAGGAAATTGCCAATTGTCGCCAAATATGATACCAAAACTGAGCAAGGTTTCCAATTTTTGCTGGAAAAAAAAAATAACAATAATAAATTGCTAATGGCGGAAAATTAGTGCACTGCAAATCAGTGGATTTAAATGAATTCACGAAAAAAAAAATTAACATGACAAACATGTGTGATGAATCTTCAGTCATAATAATCACCTTGATTTCAGTGAAGAATAAGAATTCAAGAGAGTGGATTTCAGTAAAGATGGAAGATGATTATCTTGCTCGGTTAAGATACATGAAATCAATAAGCTTTCTCGATATTATGCCGAGGTGAACAGGAAAAAAGTGTCCACCGGGAATCGAACCCAGGAACTCTTGCATACCGGGCAAGCGTACTGGCCATTATAACATAGAGGTCGATCCTTTTTTCCCTAAAACATGCATACTAGCGTTGCTGTAGTCTCTTTTAACAAGAGTGCAAGTTCTCTATTGAGCAAGTCACGCTACTATGCGCGTTTTAGGGAAAAAGAGGATGGTCTCTGGTTGGTGGCAGTGATTCTCCACCTTTGGAAGCCCGCGGCCCGGTTTCATTCATTTTTGTAAGTGGAAGGCCCGGTCAAACACATGATTAAAGGAAAATGAATGGGGAGGAAAGGAAACGGCAGATCAGTCGCGGCCCGGCGGTTGAGAAACGCTGCTCTATGGTATAATGGTCAGATCGCTGGCCCGGTATTCATGAGGTCCTAGGTTCGATTCCCGGTGGAAAGAAATAACACTTTTTCCTGTTCACCTCGGCATAATATCTATAAAGCCTATTGATTTCAAGTGGACTTCGTTGAACAAACGGGACAATTGTTATAAAAAAAAAAGTCGGGAGGGCTAAAATTACAGGAAAATACGGGAATGTCGTGGAAACACGGGTCATATGGCCACCCCGAAAAATTACATATTTTCACTTTCATTTGTTTATATTCTCTTTGGCAGCAATATGTTTCCTCATTTGACAAGCTACAGATCTTTCGAGTCTGGGAATTGGCGCCTATTATCACTCACATTCACATGGTCAATCAGGGCAGGCGAAATTTCCATATCCCATCCCCATGGCCAAGTCAAATATCGGGTCAAGAGTATTCCTTATTTTTTCACACATCGTATTCTTTCACCATCCGAATTTTACAAATTTCACGCCAAAAATTTCACAATTTCCAGCCATTTTAAAATTATTGGCCTTGCTTGACCCATCTCCTTCGAGAAGGCCAAAAAAAAATAAAAATATATATTATTCAAGCAGGAAATCCCTCAAAGCCATAATAAGAAACAGTAGTTAAGCACATTTTTGTATATGTGTTTACGACCCTCGATGGGAAAAATTCGATTAACTTCTAATCGATTATGTTCCTAATTAACTCGTTTTCATTTTTTTTTTTCCATCTCCTTTCGTTACTTCGTTAATTTGTAACATCTGGGCGAGGAAAAAAAATTATTTTCTTCGGGGAAAAAAAACCTTGAAAAAAATATTTTCTTCTCTATCAGTGAAGAACATTCGAGAATTTGTGATAGATAAAAAAAATAATAATAATAACAATAAATTACTTTAAAAATTCGCAGTTTTATACCCTCTTTTAATAGTTTATGTTTATTTAATTTGTATTATTATTTTTTACTTATAAACTAGATGCCGCTAATTTCCTTTGAAATTATCGGTTTGAAACAATCACCAGTATTGAAGTTTCCCCCCCCCCCCCGCATTACCTGGGGGTATTGAAAAGATGCTAATTATGTTTCTCGAAAAATCATTAATTAATAAAGAATATCTCTTAAATTGTTTACATGGTGTGCCCTGTAGGGCGATGATCGACGTTGACGTGTTTCGAGGGGCGACTTATTTTGTAGGTTCGTTAGTTCGTCCGGTATTTTACGGGATAGACTTCCTCCCCATAAATTTCGACTCTTGGAAGGTGGCGACCATCCTCCTGTTTTGGATCCACGCCTGAGCGGAGGGCAGGCATTTTTACCTGCGAATGAAGCGATAGCAGACGTCTTCAGCCTCGAATGGATGGTGATAGACCTGAGTTGTGCTCGGTTTGAAAGAAAAGAAAGCTTCAAATGGATCGGAGACAGGCATCTTCAGCAGCGAATAAAACAGACATCAGATTCAAACGGTACGAAGCAGCCATATTCAGCTTCAATTGGAGCGGAGACAAACATCTTCAGCTTCGAAATAAGCCTAATCAGATGTCCTCAGCAGAGAATGGACCACCACCACCACCATCACCAGGCCAACCGTGACCCCTGCTCTGTCCCCCTAGGAATATAAGCTGGTTCGTCTCAGGAGACATGGGCCACACTGGAAAAATCAAATGATATCCAGGACCGACAAACCGCCCGCATCAGGCCAGACAGATCAGACAAAGCACGACCAGGCTCTGCTGTTTACACGATTTTAGCTCATTGCCCGGAGGGTGCGGTCGTACCAGAGAAAATTCTGAAAGACGAGGAGAGGGAGACCCCCTCCCCCAATCGTAGGGTACAGCCAGGCCAGACAGCCACAAGGCAGAGAATGGACCGGAGGCAGTTGCGAATCTAGGGTGATGTGTAGCCAGGGAGGGGGTGACTTATTGTGTAGGTTTGTTGGATCGTCTCGTATTTTATGGGACAGACTTTTTTTCCGATATTATTCAGCTCTTGGTGGGAGCTATCACCCCTCCCCCCCTTTTGGATCCGAGTCTACACCTTGTATAAGACACGTTTATGTTGGACCTTAAGGATTCAAGACGGATATTTTGCGTTTATACCGGTCAGCACATCAGTCGGATTCAAATCCTGGACTTGCAAGAGATATTAAACAATGAAACAAAACCTGTAACAATAAAAATTAATTGTGACTAATTATATCGTCCCATTCCACTTATGCTCATCTAAATTTTTTTTTTTCTTTCAGACCGTATATTCTAGAGTTGCCAGAGTCTGCACAAAGGACAAAGGTGGGCCGCATAAATTCCGGGACAGGTGGACATCATTCTTGAAAGCAAGGCTTAATTGTTCGCTGCCAGGAGAGTTTCCGTTTTATTTTAACGAGATACGTAAGTACCTGATCAATTACAAAATTTTATGACTTATAACAATAAATACTCAACCAGTAGCGTCTTATTGAAAAGGCCAAAAGTTGCCAGCCCTAAGCGAAACTGCGACCCGCAAATCATTGGAGATTTTGTAATATACGCACGTATACACAATTTATAATGTTCAAAATAGGTTCTAGAAGCTCCAAAATTTTTGGTCTAGTTTCTAGATGGCGGTTCCACCGGTTTGGTTCTCAGTGCTTTTTTGTGGACCGCGACATGAGGCATGGCACCGTATTTTAAACTAATTATGATCCTTGGCACACGTAATACAGATTTTAATCTATAAATCAAGGGTTGAATAGAAGTAACAGAGGGATTTCGTGCAGCATTATTGTCGCATCAGCTGGCCTATGTGGCTAGATTCGTGTCCGGAAAATTCCTCGACTAGCAATTCATCGACGGAAAATTCACCGACAGCGTGGGTAAGTGAGCGAAAAACTGACTGTGTGAGCGAGTGAGTGAACGTACGAGTGAGTTTGCGAGCGAGCTACTGAGGTGAATTTTCCTAGCGGTGAATTGCTGGTCGGTGAATTTTCCTTAAACCTTTTCATTCAATTTTTCCCTCATTCTTTATTTCTAAAGGAAACAAATTTTAAAATTAGGGTGCCACTTTCTGAACACCCTATACCTCGTTATGGTACCTAGCCATCAACTAGCAATTGTGATCTCAAATTATATATGTTGATAAACACGTGATAGCGGATAGCTATTCTATGGATAAATAGACCTTATTATCTCCCTCTCAGCTGTCCTTTGTTCATTTCATACAAAATAGTTTAGATTGTGTTTTGTATAGTACAGCGGTTTCCAAATACTTTTAGTCTTGGAACTCTCCAGAAATCATGGTGTCTGCCATTTAACTACATTTACCGCAGGTGAAACTATCAGTGAGAATATTCTCGAGAAATGAAGGTTATTCTGTCCAACACTAGTAAGTGTGATGTGACAGCAATTGCCTGAACTAAAACAACGTTCTAACCATGGGCGGAGTTACGGGGAAGCGTGGGGCGGGGCAAGCGTCAAGAGCGGAGTCATTTGATCGTTGATCATTTTTGTCGCACCAAGGTCATTTTCTGCACACAAGGGCTAATTAGACCGGGACCTACAATTAATTGCCGATTCCGAACGGCAGGCTTGTTTTTTTATACTCATCGAGAGGTTGGCGCGCTAACCCCTCGATGAGGGACTCCCTGCGGTAGCAATTTTTTCTGTGGTCATGTCGCCGTTTCTGGTGTACCCCTGTGTCAGGAAAAAGGGTGGAGTCGACTGATCCAATGTATATATATATATATAAGAATTGACATCATCGTCATCGTGCCCCCCCCCCCCCAGACTTCCAAGTTTATCTCTGCTTGTGGTTCTAACTCCTATCCATAGATGTCACCACAAGTATAATTTTTGCCCCATCATAATAATATTACTACTGCAGTCCACCGACGTTGCAGCGGTGTTTACGCGCGGTTATTTAATTGAAACTTTTCTTTTTAAGTATATGTATTAAATTTTTATGTTTTTGCAACTTTTTTCTCTCTTTGTAAATTTTCTTTCATTATAATTGGGTTGTGGACCCTCCCTCAGTAAAAAGCTGTGGAGCCCTGGGGATGCAGATAGCCTCAATTGGTAGCCATTGTTTCTTGTCACAGACTGGCGCAACATCACAAAGCTGTCGTTACTGAAATCTTTATTATAGATTGAAATGCGAATTACATGTACCCGGTATCAACTAAATTTCTTGGAGCATTAGTGTCATACTTCACCTTTGACAAAACACAAAAACTCACAGTGATAAAACATAATCGATAGCTAAATCGATTCACGTTAATATTAGCTAGGAGGTTTGTTATTCTCAAGTATATTATTGTCCATTTTCACTGATAAACAGTCCGATTATCGACAAAAAAAAAAAAAAGGAAAAGCGAACGCCACACATTATTACAAATTATAATCGGTAAAAAAGCGAGAATACAATACAGTATAACACAAGAAGGTACAGTAATGACCTCCTCCTTTTCAAGCCATACGTTCATTTGTTCTAACTCGTAGAGACAAAGAGCCATTTGCATGTTAGTTTCCGCACGTTACCTTATTTAGTTTTTAAAAAGAAAGAAAGAACAAAACTATACGCAGCGTTATCGTAGTTTGTAGCACATACATAGTAAATGAGGGGAGAAATAGCCTCAAAATTCGCTATTCATGTGTTTTTTCAATGTTGCCATAGCACCGAACTAATCAAAGTACAAATGACCGAAAATTATCAGGGGGTGGGGGGAAGGAAAGGGGAAAAGTTCGTTTCGAAGGTGGTATCAGGACTCTATGAGGATATTTTCTAGAACTTTTGGTTCTGTTCGGGGAAGAAACATGCCTGCCGACTGCATAGGTTTGTAATTAGATCAGAAAACCCTTTATGTGTGGAAATTTTTCAACGAAAAATATAATATATATATTTATGAAAAATTAAACCGTCAATCTCTTCGACTTGCATATATATACATACATTATTTATGATTCATAAATTTCATTTAATATGCTCTCGGGAACACGTTTTCCGGGACAATGATCAGATGTATATAAACAATTCTGTTTTTCAAAAGCAGGAGCTCTATCATGATCACCGATTTCCAATATAATTTTTGCAAAAAGTCTGTGGGTGTCTGGGGAATACATTACTTTGGATACCATTGTTCCTTTCCCCTAATTATGTGACTGCAGCATAATTAGGCCTATTGACAAGTGTGCTAGGCTCGTTTCAGCCTTTACAGGATCATGTGGTTCTTCACAGAATATCAGAAATTATGAGCACTAAAATCCGAGTTTACGACATCCAGTGATCAAATATCATTACACTTTACTCATAGTTATAAAAATTGATGGCAGATGGCAGCACTACACATAACACAGAAACAACCTTCACGTTAGGCTAACAACACGTATGCGCACATTCCGGCATGTACCAATTCATTAGAAATCCGGTGAGGAATGTGTACGGTTAAGTAGTAGATAGCAAATATCGATCTTCTGTAAAATTACAGCGCCTTTTTTTTACTCGGAAGTTTTTGCTCTCGAGATTTTCGTTCGGACGTTTTCACTTCACTTCTCTTTCAACCGCTGACCCTCTTTGTCGTTGGCTAGAATGAAAGGAGCCACGGGCAAATCGCCTCTAAAACACAGAGCTAGCCGGTAGATGGGGCTGATGGTAAGGTTACAAATGGGCTAGTTAAGAACCAACGAAAAAAAATTCCTAGGCTAAAAAACTTTTTCTTAAAATTCTCCGAAAATCAGCCTAATTCCAAAATTTTGAAGAAAAATTAGGAGGAGATAATTCCAAAATTTGATTAAATATTTCAAAAAAAAAAAAATATTTTCAGAGTTCCGATGAGTAATGAGAAGGAAATTTCTGGAATAGATACAGATTTCAGAGCTTAAAGGCATCTCTTGAATCAGTCATACTACTTAATGAGTATATTGATCTAGTACTTGATGAGTATAAGACGGTAAATGTTTTTCGTCAATGGTAAACTGCCGCTAGAATGGGATGGGGGGGGTGAGGTCATGGTTATCATTAGTTTGAGAATCACCGAGATAGGCGGTCAGCTAAATCACGGCTGGAGAAAGCGCAGAAAAAACTAGGTGCCAGAAAAATTTTCAATCGCCAAAAATTTTTTTACCCGGAGAAAAAGATCCAAAAATAATGCTTTTTTTGGCGTTTTCAGGGCATAGTGTCCCTCTTTCGTGTTGACAAATATTCAGCTATTAATTCCAGACGGTTTGTGCTGCTCTCAGCCTGAAAATTAGATAGCAACACAAAGAAAATTTCAAATCACTAACAATTTTTTAGTCGCCATATTCACCTTGTTTCTATGGTTTGTCCAGCCCTGATCTAAATTGAGATCACACGAGAATTCAGGCTTAGGCCACTTTCACTCCCAATACAGGTTCACGTGATACTGATGAACGCAAATCGCAGCACCGCTAGAACACGAAACACGCATTCTTCTGACAACATGAACACACTGGAGCCGCACACACACACGCGCTCGCGTGCGTTCCTGCATGCACCGAATCGTTACAAATCGCTTAGAGTAATGTTTACGAGGTGCATATATGACAAAGAAGTCATCTCCATGTTGTAACTTTATCAGCTCATCAAATTTTGGACATTGGTGGTAATTTTCTCTATCCCTGCTAACATCAATAAAAAATTAGGTCCAAAAAAAATATCATGAAAATAAGCAACAATAATAATTGACAACGAAATGCAATCCGAGAATTTTTCCCCCACAAATAGGACTCGATTGCCATTAAAAACAGCCCAAAAAAGCTCATCAAGTCGATATTCCGATCAATTCCTCTACCGCATATATAAAAAAAGAGTGACTGTGAGAGCCTGACGTTTTTGTATCCGTCTACTATCGCTTAAGAACCCCCTCGAAAACGGTTCCAGCAGCTTACTTCATTCGATATTCTAGTTACCCCCGGTATCCTCGATCCAGAGCTCTTTCAATCTTCCCAGATTTCCCGGGGATTTTTCGTTAGAAGGAAAGAAAATAAGAGAACTTTCTAAATTCGGGAAATTCAAAATTCCGTGAAAACCAACAGGGGCGCTTCCGCTTTAAAAAGCACCCGAGCTTCTCAAAGTGTTGAGTCGTGAAGATTCTGGGATAAGTTTCTAAGAAAGAAGATGGAGGTTCGGAATTTCACTTTCGGTTGAGGGAATAGAAGCTAAACCAAATAGATCTTCATAAAGACTGGAGAAAAGTTGCCAGAGCGAAAACAACTTAAATAATATATACTGTATACGTATATATATAAAAAAGGGTATAGTGGAATAAAGTGCTAGAAGAGTAAAGACTGGCGAATTTGTCTTGTTCGGTTTCTTTTGGACTCTCGAGAGTGCCCCCTAGCGGCTTTTGTCTTCACTTCCTGCTCGTTTTGTTTTTTCTTTTTCTTTCCTTATTCTTCACCCTTTACGGATCACTTGGTTGTGCCTTGTCTCAATGTTGGAGGCTCCTTTCTTTTTTTCGTAAGGGTCCCTGCTGACTAAGGCATGATCAAACTCTGAAAAGAGCGCCAAAATAAAGAAAAGAATAAAGAAATGATATATTTTCTTCTGTTTTACTTCCTCTTTTTATTTTGTCTTTTGTACATGGGAAGGAGCAGCTTATTTCTTTACATGGGTCTTTCCCGTAGAATGTTCTGGTAAAAAGAAAGTCTTTTCGACTATTTTCTTTCGTCCTTATACCTTTCGCGATTTATTTCTGCGATTTTTAGGATACTATAGTTTTCTATCTACACACACTTACGTTGTGGAATTTTCTTACGTATAATTTCCAAATGTTTATTATTTGGGCCAAATTATGATTTAGAATAAGGCTGGTCCGATTAATCGATTATTAATCAAAGTTACAAATTTTTGTTGAGTTAATTGACTCGATCAATCCGATTAGAATTCAATTTGAATTTTAATTAAGAATTTGTGGATTAACTTGATTAACTGAATTATTAATATGCCGTCAATCGACTGCTTTTACAAGGGGACACCAGTATCGATTGGTTGAGGGGCAATTCTAGGTTGTGGTGTCGCAGGATACTTTTTCTCTAATATGGGTGTTAATGAACTTTTTGACAAGTCGATTCAACTGAAAGTGATGGTTTCAAATCTAGTCTGATGGGACTTTTTGAAGACGAGACAAAAATTTATTGTCTCAACTATGAACAGTAGTTTTTGGTACTCTGGGAAGAATCAGCTCCTCTCCTCACAAGTACCGTTTGGGAGGCGTTTCTGCAGAAACAAGCAACAGTTTGATAGAGCAATAATGAGTGCCGTGGATATTTTCGACAAAATGAATTCATTCAGTGCACTATGCGATCGGCATCGAAAAGCTGTTTTACGTGTGTATTTTACATTGCTAGGGATTTGGCGGCTATTTACGGGTTTTTTGTTCGTTCCGCACATGCAATATCTCGAGAATTTCTTAAGAGTATTCTACTTCATACCTTGTCAGTGGACTGTCAAGTTAAAATGAAGCCGCGAATTACAAGAGCTAAAAAAATCATGGTCAAACCTCTTTTTAAAGTAAGAAAACGTGGGACATTAGTCTTTGTCATTACAAGGCCTTTTTCTGAAATTTAAAAAAAAAAATGGTGCATGAACAAAAGGGTTTACTGCAAAAATAAGTCAAAGACACTGAATACATAGTATATAACCTACTCTTTTAAGAAGTCTCGGTGAAGAAAAGTAATTTTAGTCGATTTTTTCCTACAGCGGCAATGACCGCTACCGTCATTCCAGGTAGTTCGAAAATCCCGTTGCTCTATAGTGTTGATCTATATTCCTATATTTCTTTACATTTGGCCAATAAGTGCATGAAATGAATGAAATATATATTTTACATATAGTATTTTATTAATTTTGTAGTCGCAGAAAACATTCGATTAAAATTCAATTAATCAGCTGATTTATCGATTGCAAATTTTTAATTTGCCAGTTAAAAATTTTAATCAATTATCAGTCCTAATGTGGAAATTGATAAATTTTAATATGATACGTGAATTTCTGTTTTTCTCATTTTGATATATTTTATACAGAATCTACCAGCCATATTGTTGACGGTTTGTACAGTGGGAAACCAGCACAACTTATATACGCTGTTTTCACGACACCCCCGTAAGTATTATATAATTTCAATTTCATTTTTGCAAATGTATAGAAAGTTCTAGATCTAGAATAGCATCATAACATTGATACCGACGTTCTTAGTTTTATAAATCTTTTCAAACTCTCTGGGTAAATTATCATTTATATATATAATGCATTTCTTTTTCATTGCGGCGTCCTTTGTGATGACAAGCATTTTAAAAAAGATTTCGAGAAAGAAACTTTGAATCATTAATAGTTGCTCTTGAAAAAGTTTAAAATATTTTGTGCTTCGTGATTAATGTGTGAAATGCGACCAATTCATGTGTTCGTGACCTCATTGAATTTATATGTTAATACGAGAAGCTGGCATATTCTAAACATCAGCAGATTCACGAAATTCCCAGACTCCCGACTAATCCAGAAAAAAAACAGTAATTTGTTAAGTTGCACTAGTAATTTCAGTATTTGAAGAGCGAATGAATGAATGAACGCTAGAACTTTGCCACTGGATTTATTTGAAGAGCGTTAAAGTTTATTTATTTCAGTAGTCATTTGAGTAGTAATTTATTAAATATTAAGTTGCGTCTCATCTTTTAAAGACAGAGACGTGGGAATTTTATCAAATTTTCTACATTCAAAAATACATTCAATTATGAATAGTGATATGTCCGAGGATGATATGTCACTCTTTTCTATCCATACGAATGTTTTCAACAGCTGACTGATGAGATGAATTTAGGAAAGAGAGAAAATCCAATTGCTTTGCGAGGAATCGAGCCAACGTCCAGGGCCGTTCTAAGAGCATCATGCCTCCCTCCCCCGGGCCAATGTTTTTTTTTGAGCCCTGCCTGGCAAATTTTCAAATTCAACTATTTCTCATTTTTCTGAGCTCCTCTTCTCTTGAGGCAAGGGCCGTGTCCCGGTGGGCACATGCGTTAAGACGGCACTGTCCACGTCCTGTCATTTGTCTTGTGAGCGCACTAGACTACAAAGGCAACGATTCTCAATCTTTACCTAGAGATCGTCTGGGAATTTTCTCTCAAATTAGTATGTACTGCCATCTATGTGTTAAGCAAACAACTCTTCGAGAAATATGTGTCTCGTCCCTTTCTTCTTCTTTTTTTCAATGTGGAAACCCCAGGCCTGAATCAAGTTACCCTTGTGTTTTCAATAATTGAGTAACAATTAATTGATATTATGAAATCCTTTCATGCGCCTGGTTGAGCGTTAAGACGACTCTGGAGTCTGGATAACAAATGTCTGCGCTATTGAACCATATTAATGACTCGCATGTTTTATTGCGTATCAAATACGTCCATACGTGAAAAAAACCTATCGCATATCAATTTACTTTATGATACGTATTCAGTCTATACGTCAGTGACGTATCGTGATAAACATAATATGATCGATTCTGAAAACTCTAGTTCTGATCGAGAGGTAAATACGATAAGCGTAACCTTCGAGGTTTACAAGCGGCTTGTGTAATGAAAACTGTGTGTGTGTAAATGTTTTTTTTGTCCCGATACAGACCTGTTTTCAAACAATGGATCATTTACAGTGCCTCCTCCCAAACTTTTTCTATTAGTCCAATACAAATGGGCAGCAGTAAAAAAAGAAAATGGACTGCTTTTTGTCCCATTAAATGGTTATGTCACATTAACACTATATGAGTGTCGGCTCAAGGATACAGCAATTAATGAGCGCGTTTCTATGGACATTTCTAAAAGATTATAGTTTTTCTGATCGGATTAAGGCCACGTGAGTGTACTCACAATAAACAGGGTAAATATTCAAACAGGAATACACAGTATAATTACGTACACTACCTATCGGTAATTGTCCGGCCACCTACTTTTGTAAGTCCTGGGCGTTTTCCGCTGGTATGGCGTCGGACTACTACTATGTCGTGGGATAAGTATATTTTCACCCTAGATAATCACGTCTTTGTTATACTGTGACTGTATTGTGGATCCGACGATTGTTTTCACCCGGGTGACAGCGCCCTCTGTGTTATAAGTGCGGCTGTTATACAGTGGCACGCGCAGAGTCCTGGTCCGTTGTGAGATGAATTCGGTCCAAGATGTCGGAGTTCAGCTGCTGAAGTTACAGTTATTGGAAAAATTGAACTCACTGAGACGTGTTAATCGAGCCATTCCGTCGCCACTATTAAATACCGTTACAAACTGATTGGAAATCGCAGCACTTTCATAACGTTAAATATAGTTTCAGATCTCTTCTGTGTTGATACTCTACAGGCCAAATTTTTCGAGCAGAGTATGTGCAAAGGGATTACACTGGTTGAGCTGGGATTCGATATAGTGCCAAACTCGAACTCGTTATAGCGCCAGAATTCCGCGAGACAAATGATGGCATTGAAACGGGGCTTGACTGTATTTTATAAATAACCAAGCAATTTTAACCAAAACCTTAAGTGGGGGAGAGGGAGCTTCTCTCGCCTTTTACCTCCACTATCCCTATAACCCGTCTCTAATATTAGAGTCAATTACCGAATTCTCTGTAGAGGCAAGTACAGTCCAAAAACTGATTCAACTAATCATATAAAAATGACATTTTATTCATTAAATTGAATGAAATCGTTACATCGGGGGCGATAAAACACAAATATAAATACAGAAATTACTGAAAAAAAATAAAACCCGTTGTTAAACCTAAGTGCATTATGAGGTCCAGCTGCATATTTAAATCTCTCGAAAGAGACGCTGCGAAAAAAAAAAAAAAATCACTGCACCTGATATGGTGCATTATGGTTTTCTCGGCATACCCCATGCCACCTGAATCCTGGAGCCTTGCCCTAAGCTTAGGAACCGTGGGATGGCATAAGTGCATACCAGCAGAAAGCGTGCATGCTTTCTGGATTATAGGTGTCTATAATGCGTATGTTCGGCCTACGTCTTGGCTGTTCAAAAAATACCAGATGTCCAATGTCAGGCCAGTTCGGGAAGTGCCCCAGGTACTGTCAATGGCAATGTCTACCGTACATCATTTATGTTCCCTAATCTATACAATATCAATCCGTTTACCTCCTGTTGCATTTCTCTCCATTTTTTTTTTTTTAATCACATTTTTTATACTTTTTCCGTTATTTCCCTCCTATTGTTTTCCAGTTGCCTTGTCTCCTTGAAAGAGAGAGAGATAACACCAGTAAATTGGATAAATCGTCCATGATTCTTCAGCGATACCTTAATAAGAGTAACGACCTTGATTCCTTTTAATCGGCTGTTATTTCTAGCTTTTGTGTGTTAGTTCTCTCTATCTCTCTCTCTCTTTCCTTCCTTTGGTCTGTAACTAAGTTATATATATAAAGATTGTGTGAGGAGAGAGAATGGAGAGAGTCATACACATTAATAGTTTTCTTTTTTATTCTATCTCGTGGACCGATAATTAAGTGGTGACTCACCTCGGCTGATTTGCCGCAAATGAGATAATAGCTCGAAGGATATCGCGAGAGAAAGAGTCTCTCGCCCATTTCACTTTATTCCTTGTTCGAGTCCCCCCCTTTATTTTTATCGCTTGACCCTTTATCTATTTATTCGAGAAATATTTGCGGTGATTTGATTTTAGTTTCAGTTGGAAATAAATTTAGTTCAGGATTAAATAAGAACTGGTAATGTTTTTGTGAGGGTTGAATTCTGTAATAGAAAGAATAAAAATTTATAAAATTAAAGTAAAATATGCAAAATTAGTAGCGTTATCAGTGGAATTGAGATTTAAATGCTTCACTCCTGTAAAATAATTACTAAGAGGAAGTATAGAGTGCCCCACTATCGACTGAGGGTTTACGAAATGGGATAGCAAGAAAACGGTGGCAAGTCATTCTTGCGGAATATAAATGTGTGAAGTCAGGAACTTCAGCTACTACGTCATTCTTGTTGCAAGGGGTTGTATAGTTATTAAAATAAAAAGAAAATTAACTTTTTATATGAACACCCTATGCCAAGAACCCAATTAGAAAGTCGTCGCCCTTTCTCCCCTGAAGCCAACAATAAGCCAGGCAATAATGCCAGCTATAAAATAATAGAGTTGTTTAATCCAGCTGTTCTCAACCGGTGCTCCGCGGAGCCCTGGGGGCTCCTTATGCACTCTCCAGGGGCTCCGCGGCCGTCCGAGGAAAATTAAAAAAAAAAGGTCAGTGTCTTGCTCACTTTTGCTGACGGGGGTGGGGGGGTGGGGGGGGGTCAGAAATGGCTGAAAATATGCTTACGTAATACTTGAATGGGAAACCTTTCTACAACGGATATTTTTCAACTGTTGTTTGGAATTGCTTATAGTTTCATTTTAACATATATATTCAAGTTCCGGGAGGGCAAGGCAAGGGCTCTTCTACACTAAACCCTTCGCTGGGCACCCCCCTCCCCCCTTTCTGATGGCGGAAAACGGACACGGTGCCCGTGCAACTCGGCTCGAGATTGGGGAAATGAGGACAACATAGCTCATGCTTTTCAGATGCAACGGGTCATTTTCCTTCAGTGCCCATCGTCATTATCACAGGGGTGGGAACTCTGCGCCAATTGCGCCGCACTGCGCCAAAACTAATATCTTGCGCCATCCTGCTCCAATAGCGTATTTTCACATTTTTCTGCGCCAAATAGCGAATTTTGCTTCAGTATGCCCGGAATTTCGGAAAGGACGCCAAAAATTTTTTGTTCCTGCTAGCCACGAAACGTCTCTTTACGAGAAGAGCGTGTTTTATTCCACTATACTTAAACTATCGCCTTGAACTATCGGCCCCTGATCGGGCTTTCCATCGCGAAACCCCGATATTGTCCGTGATCGTGGAACTGAAGATGGTTTGCAATGCCTTTCAGCTTTTAAAGTGCAAATTCGAGTGTTTCCGTTAAAAAAAAAGTCGTCACTGGAAGCAGCAGAAATTACTGTAGTCGATTGTCATTGTGTTAAATCCCGATGTTGCGTGAAAATAATTTTCTTTCCGGGAGTAAAAAGCGCATGTTCGCCGAATTACGAATGTTAGTTTAGAAACTTTGCCGAATAACGAGCGTTAAATCACCAATGTTGCGGAATAACGAGCGTTAAATTGCCAATGTTGCCGAATAACGAGCGTTAAATCGCCAATGTTGCCGAATAACGAGCGTTAAATCGCCAAATATCGAATATCAGATCGCCAATCTCGCCAGATAATGAGTGCTGAATCGCCAAACATCGAGTTGATTTTTCCGAAATTCTCTCCCATTTTGCAACAATTTCTTTCCAAGTATAAAAAAAATTTAAAACTTATAAAATTTTTTTAGCTCATTTGAAGTGCTTCTGTTCAAGGCAGCAGTAAGCAAAAATCATCTTAAATAGACTGGTGCAAAAAATTTTATGACAGCCGCTCTTTCAAACAAGGTGTCAAAAGCCTAAAACACCAAAAACAAAAATCAAGCTGACGAAAAGATGTTTGATAACAAAAGACAGTGCAGTTTTATTTTGAAAAGGGTTGAGGGTTAATATATTCTTGTTAATTTCACTGCTCCAATTTATGAATATCTGCTCAGAATCCCATATTTTACTGCTCCAAATCCCGAATTTGCTGCTCCAAATCCTGAATTTTGCTGCTCCAGAGCTGCTCCGAAATGGACTTAGTCACTTCCCACCCCTGTTATCATTATACGCGCCCTACAGTGTATTTTTTGCCAATTTCAAAAAGGAAACGGATAGCGATCCATTATTTTAAATATACAGGGTGGGCAAGAAGTCTGTAGAAACTTTAAAAATTCATAAAAACCGGAAAAATTATCGAAATAAAACACGATTTGTAGGGTTGGCATTGCTAGGTCAGGAGAATTGTTCTTAAGACGGGAAAAAATAACTCTAAAATCAGCCAATAGGTGGTGCTGGTACGAGCGACTTCGGTAGAAATATGCAAATGAGATGGTTATAAGAACTTGCGCTCCTAACCCACAACCAATTCAGCGTTGTAAACCGTGTATGTAGACCTGCTGCACCCGTTGCTGAATTTGTGATTCGCCTGCAACGTGCTATTCTCCATGGTGGTGGTGGTCATGTGGGACACATACTGCTGTAACAAACGATGTGGAGGCATTCTGTTCGCTATTTGCGCATCTGTTCTTTGACTTGTGTAAGTTAGCGTCACCTATCGGCTGTTTTTAATTTAATTTTTCTCTCTTAAAAGAATTCCCGTGGCCCAGCGACTGCTGCCAAACCGTTTTTTATTTTGGTTATTTTTCTGGTTTTTCTGAATTTTTGAAGTTTTTACGGACTTTGTGCCCACTCTATAAATTCATTAATATATAATATAATTAAATGACATTATTATTATACTACATATTATATTATAGTTACGCTAGATATTAAAAAAACAATATTTCAAATCGTGAGTTTTAAGGCGTGTGTTTTCGCCTTATAGTTACGATTTTGCGTGTGTTAACAATAATATATAGTCAACTTCATATATATTCAAGTCTCATTATAATGAAATTTCACTGTATTTCTTCATTGATCACCATTTTTTTATGTTCAACTGTTATGATTTTTTTATGTTACGATTATTTCTACAATGAATGTATCTTTATCTGCAGGAATAGCATAAGCGGTTCAGCTGTCTGCGCATTCCGTCTGGAGGACGTATTGAAAACGTTCGACGGACCTTTCAAGGGCCAAGAAGATATCAACTTCAATTGGTTACCCGTCCAAAACTCTAAAGTGCCAGAGCCTAGACCTGGACAGGTAGAACACAATACATATTTAGTATAATTAAGGTGCATAGAGCAGTAACAAATTGCAAAGATTGCAAGTATTTGAAAACCTGTTAAAAACATCAAGTACATATACTCGTCTTTTTTCTTTATTTGTCCAATAGTGTGTCAATGATTCACGCACTCTGCCGGAGATGACGGTGAACTTCATCAAGAATCACAATTTGATGGATCATGCGGTCCCGGCATTCTGGGGAAAGCCTCTTGTCCTGTATACAGGCTTTCAGTATGTTCTTTTTCATCGTTAATGTTCTTTCACATCGGAATACTTTTAGTGAAAATTTAACATGTTGAAACAGTGAGAAAAAGTTATCTATTTCTTTTTACATTTGAAATTTTTTTTTTTTGATAACTTTAAATTTTAATTATGATTTCTAGATTTCGCTACACATACATTGCAGTTGATCCGCAAGTTGAAACTGCGAACGGCAAGAAATTCGATGTACTTTTTATCGGAACAGGTAATTCGCAATATAAGAAGATATATTTAGTTCTTCAATTTTTTTGAATTTATTTATTCAATTAATTTTTTTAACTCGCATTCTGCTGGTCATTTATAAAATTGAATACTGACGGAATATATTTCTGTTCCATTTTTTTTCTTCTATTTTTAAGACAACGGAAAAGTCATAAAAGCTGTCAATGGCGGCAGCGCGGGCGGCAGCTCGAAAAGTGTCATACCCATCATCATAGAAGAGATGCTAGTCTTCCCACAGCGGGTGCCTATCACGAACCTGCTGGTGTACCATACCATGTACGAGGCCAAACTAGTGGTCGTATCTCAGGATGAGATTTTGACTATTCCGTTGCATAACTGCGAGCGACATGCAAGGACATGCAGGTAAAATTACTCACGTAAATAACTGTGTTCCAAATCGCACCTTCATTTCTAAGACTATGATTCAAAATGAAATAAATAATTATATTTATTATAATATGAGCCTGATATTTTTCAATTTCCAAGAATATATGACTTCATAACCATTTGTACTATTTGGAAGTTTTTAATGTGTCATATATAACAAAACGCGCATCTAGATATACTTTGATTCATACCTAATATTGAAATAATATAGTGATGATAAAGACAAGCAAAAAGGAGAAAAATTAAGACAAAAGAAACGAAATTAATTTCAACATATATAGCAATCGGATTTCCATATTATTCAATATTCGATGATTAAAAATTCATGAGAACTTATCCAAAATCATTTATTTCAATTTTTACAGTGCATGTGTAGCGTTACAAGATCCTTATTGCGCCTGGGACATGAACCAGAGAGTCTGTACGAGTTCGAAAGCGAGGTAAGGTATTTTTAATGGAAGAATTTTTAATGGATGTTTTTAATGGAATATCCATTCATGATGGATACACAAACTTTCCGGCTTGCGGGTCGCATTTCAGGATTACTTCCGCAGCCAGTATGGAATCTCAATAACTTCCTGGGTATGCCGTATGAGGGCTAAATAACTCATTCGATTTGTCGTAAACACTGTAAACTCTTTCGTCGTATACGTCCTCAAAAACTTCTTCCAGGGGTCATTAAATAGCTGCGTAATTGCGTCGTAGGCCGTGTACTTCTTACAAAACTTCTTCGAGTGCTCTTTAAAAGCTACTTAGCTTTCTTCAAAGCTTAAATTTTGAACTTTGAAGAAAAATCAATGCTTTTAATAAAAGCATTGTGAATGAAAAACGTTTGTCAAAGAATTATCCTTTCGGTCCACTCGAATCTTTTGGAGTAAATTGTGTTGCCTTTTACATTGATGAATTAGTTCGAATTTTAATTCGCTTTTAATTATTTTTTGCATAGAAGAGAAATGTGGCTTCCCCTGGTGAGGATTTCCAGGGATCCCCTGGGGGATTCTTCCCACGCAGATTTGCATACGGTTTCTTCTTCTTCCCCAGGTTACATTTACATGCAGGCTGTTCTTTTTCTCCCGATAAATTTCAACAAGAATGGCGTTTTAACGTTTGCGGAACGGCCGTTTCGAAACGCGCTTGCGCATTTGCGTTTCATGTTAGACCGTGCATTCTTTGATGACAATTGTTTGCATTGGTGTGTACTATCACCTCTAATTTTTTCCCCATCTTTTATGAATCATCCTGTATTATTTTGTCAAAGACCGACTAAAATCGGAGTGAGTTGTCGAAGGGCCTAAAATAAATGGCAACGTTGATAAAGACAAATCAAAATTATTTATTTTACGTAGTTTCGGGGGAGGGAAAAACTGCGGGACGAAATTATTCAACGGTCGGAGTTTGTGCAACCATGCTATGAATAATTATAAAAATTATGAACTCAAAATACATCTTTTGATTTTGAATCATTCATATTTGTAATTCTTCTTCTCCCATCAGGATATGGAAGAGTGAAAAATTCGTTCAGAATGTTCCAGAAGGCTGGGATTCAAGATGTCCTGAGGGTGAGTGCCTATCAAAAACACACACACACACACAAAAATATCATCAGTTATTACATCGTTAGTAAGTGTTATGACTTGAAACATCCTTCGCCCCAAAAAAAAATCCATTGTCCTATCCTCAATGGTCAATATTAGAGACCACTAGTAAAAAAAAAAAAGATATGGGCATATACGGACATTTGCTTTCAGTCTTATTATTACAGCTATCAGATTGGTGTTTCTTTTTTTCTTGATATAACAGTGTTTTCTCTCTTTGCTAGACGTCAGAACATTGTACCAAAATTTATTTTCTTACGCAGTAACTAGACAGGGGGGAAAAACACAAACAAACACAAGCAAAAAAAAAAAAATATATATATATACTTTATCCTCGAAGGTAATGAAGGTTTTATCCTTAGGTTTTTTCGTTTTTTTTCTGGAGAAATAAACATTTTTCTTTGGACACAAACAAAAAAAAGCGGAAAGAGCAAAAATAAATATATAGAGACAAGGGATGTTACAATCTGCCATAAAAAATATTCCCACGGATAGAGAAAAGGGGAAAAAGAACCACCCAAAAAAAAAAAAAAAAATTGGATGACCGTCTCATAATGGTTTTGATGAAACATAAAAGGGACGACATATTGTAGATCACTCATCAGTAGTAGTAGTAATATAACGCGCGTTATACTCGTATAATATATATTTTTTTTTCTTCTCCTTTTTTTTACGACATCCATTTCCAGATTTTCATTTATTTTTCCTTTTCTTTTCCTCCCCTTCCGACGTCGGACATCGTAAAGGTATTCAATTAGATTATCCGGTGTTATCAGCTTTGAAGGCTGAAGGCTTTTTTTTTTTTTTTGTCAGAAAAAAATATGAGGTGCCTCGCTATTAATTCTAACGAGCTTTTTGGTACTTATAGTTCTTTTAGGTATCCATGTTTGTATTAATGCAGGTGATTATTTGGAAAATATGCCATTTGTTAATGGGGATTTGATACATATGTTTTGAAAGTTGAGTAAAAGTGTTAAGGCAGCTATGTATTGTTTTGGATCCTAGGATTGAATGGTTTATTTTCAATTTATCCGGCGTCGTTCTCTTGATTGGTGGAAATCAATAATATTGAACTCAGAATTCATGTCAAAGAAAGTTGTCTAAATTAAAAAAAACTGCTATTTTAATGCTAACTCTGAATCCAGTTCTGATAAATTAAGAATGCGTTGGTGCTCCAAGATGAAAAGTGTCATTGGTATAAATGCCAGGATTTTTGGTAAGACCAAATATTCAAGATTTTCGGCAATTCCGGTTCTAATTTTTTTAAATTTTATTCTATGGGCTCTTTAAAACTGGGACTGTTTACGCCACGTACTTGAAGGGTAGAAATTTGAGAAGGCTTCTTAACGTATGTAACGTACGCGTGGCATGAGATTGTTAGAATAGAAAAGCGAGATTCTATGGACTCGAGCAGAAGAATTCGAAGAGGAGGCATATGCACGAATGGCTGCTGTAGTTTAGCAGGAATTCTAGTTGATGTAAAGTGTTTCTTCTTTTTCTTACTTATTATTTCTTCTCACAAATCCTCGTTCCTGTGAGTTTTCACGCATCGTCAAGTCCACGGCGAAGATTCTGAGAGAGATCCGCGAGAGATCGATACAGTATAAGTGCCAGTACTCTTGATAAGATCAATTTTTCAAGATTTATGGCAATCCCTGATTCTAAAACTTTTAATTTTTATTTTTTCTATGGGCTAAAAAATCCTAAAACTAGAATTTTTGTACCTTTTACTGATTTTACACAGAAACTTTCAGAATGTTTGCAGATAGTTTTAAAATATTCCCACACGATATAGAGAAATATAAAACCAAAAAAAAAAAAATTAGATAATCCTCTCAAAATTTTTTTGATGGATCATAAAAGGGACGACATATTGTAGATCACTCATCAGTAATACAGTTGAATCCCGTTATAACGAACTCAAACAGACTGGAAAAATCCCTTTGTTATAACGAAATTTCGTTAGAAAGAAATTCCAGGTTTTTGCATTGCTCCTATGTAAACTTATCTGGGGAATTAGAAAAGTGTTCGTTATAAAACGAGATTTTCGTTATAACGGTATTCGTTAAAACGAAATTCGACTATAGTAGTAATATAATGTGCGCTACACTCGTATAATATTTGTTTTCTTCTCCTTTTACGACATCCATTTCCAGATTTTCATTTGTCTTTTTTTTCCCCCCGACATCTGGCATCCTAAAGGTATTCAATTAGATTATCCGGTCTTATCAGCTTTACGCTAAAAGCTTTTTGTCAGAAAAAAAATATGAGGTGCCTCGCTATTAATTCTAACGAGCTTTGTGATGCTTATAATTCGTTTACGTATTCATGTTTATATTAATATAGATGATTGTATGGAAAATGTGCCATTTACTAATGGGAATTCTATATATGTTTTGGAAGTTCTTGAGAAAAGTATATAAGTTATGTTTTATGTTTTTGGGTCCTGGGATTGAATGGTTCATTTTAAATTTACGCTGCATCGACGTTGATTGGTAGAAATCGTCAATATTATAGTAATTTAATTGTTTTCGTTTTTAAAAAGCATAATTTAAAAGTCGAAATTTAGACATTTTTATGTTTTTTTCTGAAAATGCTAACGTTGAATCCAGTTCTGATAGATTACGATTGTGTTGTATATTTAGGCTAAAATTTTTCATTTGCACCAACGCCAGAATTTTTTTGTAAGAATAAATTTTCGAAATTTTATATAGAACGAATTTTCAAGATTTTCTAATTCCTAATTCTAAAATTTTGAACTTTTCCATGAGCTCCTAAAAAAGGTTTTTTTGCCCCACATTTTTCACAGAAACTGTCAGAAGCATTTCCAGGAGAAAGCATTTAAAAATTTCTCTAATTCAATTCCCTGTATTTTCTGAACGGGAAACTGCAAAATTATTTAGTTTCCTAAAACGTGCAGGCTTTTTTGTCCCCTGCTCGTCGACTTCAATGCGAAATTTCACGAAAGCAATAAGAATATGGTTTTACAAATATTGTCAGATATTTTCGGGGATGATTTTAATGAAATGGTATTCCGTTAGTACTGTACTTACATCAGAAGTAGCCTGATATTCCGGTATTTATGGGTCATACTGGAAGAAGAAGGCTATTTTCAAGCTGTGAGATAAAAAGTAACTTTAAGTAATATTTTTCAGCCCAAATTGTCATATCAAGCCATATGAAACAAACCGAACTTCCCCCCCCCCGCCCCCACCCTGTGCCACGAAAAAAATGTATTTAAAATTTATCTGAAAAAATATTAAAAATATCAATAAATTATCTAGGTTAGTGTATGAATGCTTATTGGGCCGCATTTACAGCTGGTATGACTTATTTGACCTATTTCGATAGATAAGTAGGCCTAATTCTCATTGAAATATTATAAAGTATGGCAATTTTTATATTAGATTGAATTTT
The DNA here is from genome assembly GCF_987345545.1 of Pholcus phalangioides. NCBI lineage: Eukaryota > Metazoa > Arthropoda > Arachnida > Araneae > Pholcidae > Pholcus > Pholcus phalangioides. The sequence continues at coordinate 43,350,544 of NW_028301596.1, read as the reverse complement.
GCATTAAATAGTTTGTGACACTATATACAGAGTGACTCCATAATTCCCCTTGTCATATTTTACTGTCCAGCCGTTGATCATAGAAGCACACTTTCAATTAGATAAAGTATCCAAATAACATTTAAAACTCTGATACGTCATTTCTGTTGAAAGGGGTTGTGTAGTTATTGAAATATAGAAAAAATTAACGACACCATGTTTTTAAAAACCTAATTAGAATGCAGTTGCCCTGTCTCTCCTGAGGCCAACAAAAAACACTTCGACGGTTTTTAAGTGTATTATTCGCTGTAATATTTTAATTCAAAATCACAGAAAAGATGGGAAAGAACACCATAAATTAACGGAGAACTGATCTCGTTTATGCTGCTCTTTCTCAAGTTACCTCCGATTTTTGAATTCAATTTTTTCAGCGAATATTCCACTTACAAACACGAGATTTTTTTTTTTTTTTGTCATCCGGAGAGACGTGGCAACACCTTTCCAATTGCGTTTTTGAGAACAGTACATCCGTATAAAACGATAATAGTTTTATTTCAATAACTACACAACCCCTTGCAATATGATACCGTATCTGACTTCTACATGTTATTCGGATAGTTTTATCACTGGAAGTATGATCAACGGTTCACCAGTTAAATACGGCAAGGGGGAATTATGGAATCACCCTGTGTGATACTGGATAATTATAAAAATCATAGAATCGTATTGGGTTTGAAACTGGTTCGCGAACGTAATAACATCTAAACATATTTTGCATAACAAAAGTGCAAAACTTGTTCTAATTCTCAGCTCATTCATTACCATAAAAGTTTTATAATAAAAAGTAGAAAATTTACCTCACTCTTATAATTATGTATTTCGAAAGTGGTTCTTTGGTTGAATAGCAAAGTGTATCAAAACACGTATTTCTTTGCTAAATGTCTAAAATGATATTCTTCATTTGGTAAGTAAGTATTTGATTAGTTTCTTACGTCTATTATAACTTGTGATACAACCCGAAAAATCTGGAGAAAAAAAATCATTTTTCTTTTGTTCCCTAAATTTATCGTCTTCAGTAGAGCACTCATGGGTTAGCGTTGACAAAATGTGATTCAGAACGCAAAAGAAACAACTTACTGAACTGCCAATTTGAAACATGAAATGTGTGGCAATTTATGTTGATTTTATTTTGATTATTTGTTTTTAATTTGTTATTTTATGTTTAAAAATCAAAAAAAAAAATTAGTTTTTCTTTGAACCGAAATTTATTTTAATTTTCTTTTGTTTTGTGTTTTTTTTTCTTCTTCTTTGATTGAGGTATTATTATTTCAGTTGATTAGGATACTAATCACAGGACATCGTTTTCTTTCAGATGCTAAAACAACAACAGTGATAACAACTGGTGAGTTCTTATTTCGAGTTCGATGTTGTGTCGTTTCCTTAAAAGAAAATCTGTCTCACTTCCCCCTTATTTTCTGTTAAATGTTTAAAAATCAATAAAGTTTTCTGCACATTCGGGAAATTAGAAATTAATTTCTGAGATCGGTGTTATGATTTGGTCGCTTAAGAGGAAAATTATGAGTTTATTTTTATTTTCAATTCAATCACTTGATATTGATTATTTTAATTTTGGTTATGCCCAGGAGAGAAAATCAGTGTTTGATTGTTTGATTTACTTCCTTATATCCAACCAATAAATTAGTTGTTATCAGATCACACCAACATACGTTAATATCGAACTCGCATGAAACACGCCTACACTATTTATAAATGTTGCATCTGCTATATTCAATTATTGCATGTTGAATGTCTAAACGGTATTTATTTTCCTCCCATCCTATACCCTTGTCTCACCGAACCATTTTTATGGATGAATGTTTGATGTTGTTGACTCCTTACATGTGCCGATTTCCGATCATTACAGCAAATTGTGTCTGTTGATAATATAGTTCATGTCCGATTTGTATTGGATCGTCCAGGAACTGTTTTGGGAGTTTTATGAGTGACGTTAATTTTTCATACTGCTATTTAGAAATGTGTAAAAAAATTGAGTCATATAAAACAAAATGGGTTTTTTCTTCTCAATTTTGACTTGTGACCAATTATCGAACCACTGAAGGGGTCGCGAAATTTTCCCAATTCCCCTTTAGTGACCTGAACACACTTGCACACCAAACTTCCAGATTTTTGAAGTGGCCCACGATACGTTTCGAAACCAGTCCAGTGGCCCTGCACTCTCCAAAAAGGTTTAGCATCCTGGACACAGGAATGTTTGTAAACCATACTGAATTTCAAATGAACAATTTAGGTTTTTATGAATTGCTATTTTCATGGCATCGTTATACGTTGCCTTAGCTATTCCATTCCATTCCTTGTAAATTCTTTTAATAGATATAAAAAGACTGCGAACTAAAGAAGAAAAAAAAATTTTTTTTTGTATGAAAAACATGATTTGCGTAAGACTTCTTAACTACAGTATTTAAACAAGTTCAAGCAATATTGCCGCCAATTTCCAAAAAAAAGTAATGGCATCAAGTGCCTTAAATTCGACTTCCTATATTCATATTGAGCAACAAATATTTGAAATGAAACTATATACTATGATGAAAGCTAAACTGGACATATCAGTAGACTTTCATCTTTTGGTTTTTTAAGATAAGGTAGTTTATCCATTCAACAAAAATACAGATACAAAATATTTTTGGGTTAAGCTGGCTTGTGAGCCCTGAATGTTTTCTTTACCCACGGAATGTTTATTTTACTAAGATAAAAAGTAGTTTAATCACACTGAGAACTTTTTGGACGACCCAATACGAATAGAATATCGAAGTCATTGCAAAATAAATATCAATAACTATCTCAAATGTGGCGACTTTTGAAGAAGAGAAGAAACGAAACTCATTCTTTTACACAGCAAAGCTTATTATAGTGAGAAATATAGTTGAAAAATCTTCATACCACATCAGTGTTGACAAATTTCTACACTCCAAACTAGTGCTTGCACAAAATTCAACATGACAGCTCTCTCCAGGAAATAACACAAATTGCTCTTCCCATCTTCCTCTTTGATCTTTATCATCCTTTCTTACAAAATCATTGAGAAAACAAATAAGAAATTTTGTTTGCACACGATCATACTTGAAAGCGTTCAAAGGCAACTCATTAACTTATCACATCTCATTAGAATTTTTCATTTCCTTCCTCAGGAATAGGTAGCAACATACTTTCCAGAATTTTGTCTTATTTAGTTATGTTGATTTTCTTTTTTCTTCTGAGAAAACAATGCATTATTTTATTTTTATTTCGTTCATTGATAGCTAAACATAGCTCCTATTTGAAAAACATACATCTTAAATGAAAAATTTCAATGCGATTTTGTTTTAATTTGATGCATGATTTAATCATTTTTGTTCCTGTTTCGTTTTTTGTGTTTATGATTTTTTTTTATTTAAAAGAATAATTAAAATAATCGTAACTAATAATGGTCAAAATGCAACAATCCGCAGTATCCAGTACAACTGTGACAACACCTCCTCCACCACCTCCCTCATGTCCACCGTGTCCTTACAAGTGCGTCTGCCCAAACAACGGGGGATACTTGGACTACAACTATATCAGCGAAATCGGTTAGTTTCATTTTCAAAAAAATTTCCAATTTTTTATTCATGAAAGGGGTTTACGTTTAGAGGATTGTAATATTTTTGATGTGTGGCCATGTGATAATGTCAATGTGCTCTTTTGTATGTAATTATTGTGCTTCAATATTCCACCTAACTCATGAGTGCTACACTATGAGGCGATAAATACACGTTTCGATTTGTAGTATTGTATGGTAAATAGTTTTTAAGACCATAAATGCTGCAAAAAAGGATGTAAAAAATAATCTTTATTATAATTTACATAACGACCTATTTTAATATCGAGCTGTTATCAAGTTATGGTAGGGGGCATGTTCACTTGTTTGGAAATGTGTTGTTAAAGTCTTGTTCTATGGAAATATTTTTCCAGGTCGTCCTCCGGTAAAGGATAATAGCCCTCAACGATCTCCACACCAGAGTGCAAGTCGACACGACAACCATCTCAGCAGCAGGCCTGCTCCACAAGGAACGCCGGACACTAGTGACAGTGGTAAGTAATGGGTTTATCTTATGTGCAATGATGACGCCACTCTCCACTACCATACGAAGGTTTTTAACAACTAGGCTGTTGCCAAGACGAATTTTTGGAAAGAGAGAAAATTCAACTGCCTTTGCGGGGAATCAAACCCACGTCCTTTCCCTTTCTTGGTGAACGCACTAGACTACAAAGGCAACGAATCTCTCAAATCTTTCCTTGTAGCTCGTGTGCACTGAAAGGGACCGTACACGGACTGCAACAGCCAGTTGTTAAAAACCTTTGTATGGTAGCGGAGAGTGATGCCATCATTGCATAAGTCACCATCTGAGTCAGGTCCGGCCGTCCATGTGTACGGTCCCTTTCAGCGTACACGAGCTCCAAAGAAAGGTTGAGAGATTCGTTGCCTTTGTAGTCTAGGGCGTTCACCCGGAAAGAGAAAGGACGTGGGTTCGATTCCCCGCAAGAAGGCAGTTGAATTTTCTCTCTTTCCAAAAATTCATCTTCGCAACAGCCAGTTGTTAAAAACCTTCGTTCATCTTATGTGTATCATAATAAAAGAGTGTCATGAAATTGATTGGCATTTTCGTTCTAAAAATAATACGAGGAAAACATCTAGCGTAAAGAGTAAAATTGTTCCGGGTATGCGTGTGTGCAGATTTGTGGGACAGGCAACAAGATTTATTTAGGAAGCTTTTCTGAGAGTTGAGAATCTCTTACCGACAGACAGAGCTTGTTCATTTATAATGATTTGAATGATTCGTCAGATGATGCAAAGCTTCGTTGGACTGCCAAACTTTTTGATTTCTTGGAGGAAAATTTCGTCATTGTTCTAAAAACTAGCAGTTCTCTGACTTTTTCTATATCCTCTGCTCTCTTCTCTAAAGGTTTATCCCGGATTCCGACCCTTTTCCCCTCTCCAAACGTTTATGAGACCAAACATCCCGTTTTTGCACCGTAATTTGGCCATATTGTCGTTTTCATGAAAATTCTCTTTTTTCTTCGGGAAAAAAAATTATTTTTTTAGTCTTAAATCTGGTTATCAAAATGTGTATAGCGTATGTAATAAATTTACAAAAATTGACATCCTTAGTATATATAGGCCCCCCTCCTATAATTTTTTTCACGACGATGCCCACGAGTGCTTAAAAAATGAAAAACAAAACTAAATCACTTTATCCTTCTCTTCACCATTCTTTAGAGGGGCCTAATTTACTAAATATAGGTGTTTGAGTGGTAGGCTACGATACTAATTCACAAGGGAAAAAAAACGTTCAAAATTTTGACGATAATATTAATTATTGAAGTTAATGCATAGTGGGTTGGCCACGCATGGGTTAGGTTGGATTCACATCTACAGACACTCAACATGTGGTGTCAGACACACATTCTTTAACATAAAAATGTCTGTCTGCGCGGTGATGATACGTTAGATATGAATGCGTGTATTGGTTTTATGTTAAAGAATGTTTGCCGAATCTGACACGACACTGTGAGTATCTGTAGATGTGAATCTACCCTTATCCGTTGCTCATCAACTGTAACTTGTGAGACCATTTCTAGGCTAGATTCGATACTGATAATTGGAAAACCTCTAAATATATTTGTGACCTGTCCTACAAATCTGTTGCTAAATTATTATTTGTTATAACATTCGTTCTTTTAATATTGCTTCTTTAAAACAACCTCAGTCCACTTCAGGATACCATGCATATACTGTAATTGAATTTGTTGACTCATTCTTATATTCCGCATATCGTTTTTTTTCTTAGATCCCAGCCCACCAGACGCATCAAGGGACTACAACCTGATATACACGGCCGAGACACTGGCCATAGCCGTCACGTCGAGCATCGTCTCATCATTAGTCGTCGGTTTCATAAGTGGTTACATCTTCAGCCGTAGGTGCCGCAGCGAAGAGGTCGAATCCCCTTACGACGAAGCCCCCTACCTGGATCAGCAGCACAACGCACGGATCGATCCCAGAAACTTGGACACTTTCCTTCCAGCAACGGTAAATAACAAGCCTATCAACCTGGTGCTGAACGTCCCGCCAAAGACTGGAAAGACCGCCAACAGCTCGGCCGATAACAAACCCATCCAGAAAGTCAAAAAAATTTACTTATAGTTTGAATATGCACCAGGGATCTGAGAGAAGATGTCGAAAGCATAATATAAGAAGAAGAAGAAAAAAAATATACAGCGTTCGTACTAAAAAAAAAAAAAATAATAATAATAATAATAGCAGCTTTTTTATGAGCAAAAGTCCTGGATATTATGCACGATGATGACGATGACCTAAAAAAAATGTTCAGGTGGATCCATAATGAACGTGCTCATCATACCTGTATGTATGTGTGTATACGCGGAAGATTTCTTGTTTTCTTCTATTTCTAATCTCTCATGAGACAATTTATTATCATTCCCGTAAATACTTACACAGCTGTACATAGTGGAATTTAATTGGTTTTTTTTTTCTCTCCCTTATACCATGTGTTTCCACAGTCATTCAAACGCGTTCATTAATTTCGTTTTTTTTTTTTTTTTTCAAATTCAGAAAATTTTAGTTGTTCCTGTCATTTACTGTACAGCTATCCACGAGGCCAAAGACGAACTGTTTAAGTTTGTAAACAGCATTACATAAAGAAGAAGGGGGAAAAAAAAAACTCAAATTCTAGAAATTTAGTCATTTGGACATTGAAGACATTGGAGTCTTTTTATTTTTAATTTGGACACCTTAGAAGAATTCTAAGGCAATTTATACTGATCGATTAATCGATTGTTTGGGAAAAAGAAAAAAAAAAATTTTTCGAAGAATGCCATTCCTCAGAATTCAGAGCAGCTTTCTTCATTTAAAAAATGCTTCTGTGACGTGTGTGTGGACTGTCAGTAGCGTATATAATTATTATTGCGAATATTTAAGAAGAAATGGCTTTTCATTTTCTTGCCACTGTTGATACTGACGCCACCTGAGAACCTAAACGGTGGTGTGTTGCTCTACTAGAGTGAAGAACTTAGATGAGAGTTTCGGATTGGATTTGACACTACAGACGCACAGACCTGTATATCGGAGTATATATATATATATTATACATATATATATGTGTGTGTGTGTTTGATAACTGCTGAATATATATAATATACATACACGAGTGCTTCCTTGTTTTACACCATTTTTTCCGTGAAAGTGCGATCTTAGTCAGTTACTTTGTATAATTTATACACTTCATTTTTCCACGGAATGTGCGGACTGAAATTTTTCTAAATTTCACGCGATTTGCAGTGAAATAAGAGGAGGATAATAATTTAGCAATCATGTTGAAAGACGCTCGAATGGATGGTGGTATATTCAGTGTGTATTCAGTGCTCTTTTGGTCACCCAATGGTGTAGATTTTGTTGATTTCTTTTTTTTTTTTACACATCTATACCGCCGAGTTCTTGGTTCGTGTACATGTAAATATTACACATTATGTATGTTCGTGGAAGTTCTTTTAGTTCGTTTTTACGTTCGTATATTTGTTTTTATTTCATGGTTTTTGCGTCCCGTTTTTAGTTCGCTTGCGTGGCAATGGCGTAACCGATGTTTTTTGCAGCAGCTCTCGATCCTGTTCGTCGCATGCGCACTAAATATTTGACATTCAAAATAATAATAATAATTCATTAAAAAAAAAACTTGGAAATTCGCTAGCCTATTTTTACAGTCAAGTTTCATTGTAATGAATGAAAAATGAATTCAGAAACCGGCATGAACTTCATTGGAATTCAAGACTTCAATTGAGGAAAAAAAAAGAGAAATGTATGCCGTCATCTATGCAGTCCGTCGTTTTGTAACACATAATTATATTTAAAATAATAATTATTATATAATTATAATGTTTTTTGTCTCTGTATAGGTGTCATTGTTTGTATTGTGGAAAAAAAATGAAATTATACGATATTATATATAGTCAACGCTCGTTAAATGTTGTATGCATTGCGTTCAACGGTGCCTAGACCCAGGGCCCCGAATGATACAAAGGGCCTTCAAACTATTGAAGATTTTATTTTTTACATTTATTCATTTTGCAATTATCATTTTATTGTCATTTTACTACCAGAAGGTATTTTTCACTGATGCTATAAATTAGTCCAAAAATGTTCGGGCCCTTGGTCTACGTACCCGTTAAGACGGCCCTGATTGTATGTATGAGTATTTCGAAAATTTCATCCGCAATAAATATTAAACATTCACAGTATTTTCCATCACGTAAATTATTTTACGCATATTGGGTAAAATTTCTCATTTTTATTACCTGAATTGAAAAATCACGTATAGCTTTATTAATTTAAATGTATTAATAATTGAAATTTTATTTTATTTAGATTATTCCACATATTAATTTTACACTTGTAAAATTTAGCAAGCGTTGACTAATACATTTCCTTTAGAAAAAATAAACTTTTAATATTCAAGAATAACGGCAAGAAGAATTTAGAAATTACTCGCATAAAATGATTTAGCAAAAATTATATTAAAAAAAAAAAGGAATTATGCGAAATATTGATTTATTTTCTAAATATCGATACTTGAAATTTTTTCTAATGGGGAAAAATAATGTCATTAGTAAAGAAATTGTTTCTCTAAATTTGTACTCGAAGCAAATATGTATTTGGATGTGTCTATGCGCATGTCATTCAAATATTTATACATAGATAATAAGCTTCCATATTGTGAAATTAATGATTGATTAATTAATTAACATGGTTGATCGTCACTTGTTTGAAAATTGCAATAAAATTCATCAATTATTTTTATTGAATATGTGTGGAAAGATTTAAAAAAATATATATATATAATTATCAAATTTGTATATTATAAAATATTTGTGTAAAACAGCAATCTTTTTTTTTCGGAAATTGTATTGATTATTTCATATTTATTTCAAAACTCTATTTAATGTATTATAAGAAGCGAAATAGGCATCATAATCACATCCGTGTTAAATTGATTTCAGTCTTTAGGATTAGTGGTACTCCATGTAACTATTTGGGTACTTAATATGATGTGTTTTCCCCTCATGTCAAGTTTATGGTCCCGATTTGTACAGCAGAATATGTAGCCTGTCAGTACAGGCCAAGGCCCAAAAAGGCAGCTTATAAAATAATTATTACATTTATATATGTCTTTTTGTGATTTAAAGATGCTTTCCATATATTTTTAATTCGTTAGCAAATCCATTCGTTCTTGATTTAACAACCTATCTGCTCTACAATATGGGCTCCCATATTCTGGAGAGAAAGAACTAGGCCACGGTTTTTAGCCGGGCCCCTTTCCAGTGAATTTATAGTGTAAAAAAAAATAATATTGGCCCTATATTCCCCTCTACCCAGGGTAGAATCCCTGCCAGCCACCTCACTCTTTAATTTCAATGCTGGACGGACCGCATGTGATCAGAATGCTTTCATAATTTAGATCAGTTTTTCCTCCCTGCAGAACCCTTGAAAGTCATAGCTGCCAAGTCTCGCGGATTATTCGAGAGGTTCCCAAATTTCTACTCCATATCTCGGATTCCCAAAATGCCATCTCTCGAATTTTGACTGTGATTGAAAAAATTTCTACTTTTGGGAAATAGAAATTACTTCTGAAGAATTTTTCTTGCAAAAGTGCTTCTTTTTTTCCTCTAAAAATTTTGTGAAATGCGTAGATTATCGTCGCCATTGCGTCAAATCACAAAAGCAATGTATGATTTTGGCGGGGAAAAGATAGAATTCGCCAAACAGCCATAATTAGCTCAGCCACGTAATGTCTTCGACTTGGCGTTTTGAATAGAAGTCTGACTTTGAATAGAAATCTGACCTGCTTTTGAGAAGATGGTGATTTTTTTGTCGGCGTGATTTTGATGGCTACTGTTGGGCGATGCTTGGCTATGTTAGCCACCCCCCCCCCACCTCCCGCCGCAAATAACGAAAATACTAATAATAAAACAAGGAAGAAAATGCTTTATTTTCTGTTATTTATACTGCAGGCATAATCCTATACTTCCCTCGAAGGAAAAAGGAAAAACATCGTCTTATTCCTTCTGATAGCAGACTTCGAACAAAACCCGACTCCACCCACTGTAAGTTGATCGACATGCTGAATGGGAGGAGTGGAGAGATGGGAAACATGTTATCAGGCGGAAAGACTGCTGTACAAAGGTAGCCCGGCTCGCCATTGCCGAAATGAGAGGGTTTTAAGAACCCGAGGTATTTCGGGATTGCCAAAATAACGCAGATCAAGTCTGACGAGATATCGCGTCATTGCCTCTGTAAGGGTTAAAAACTGGACGGTCAATATATAGGATTAAACGGGGAATGAATCTCCCACTCATGGGCATTCAGAATACGAACGGTTGTAAACAGTAGAAAACAAAAACCTGGATGATAGCTTTAATTTTCAATGCGTCATTAGGCAGCAAAAAAAATGTCCTTTTATCATTTATTTACTACCCCCCCCCCCCACAAAAAATGAGATTCTTCATATTCAAGACAATTTTTTTTTCATCCCTTATTATTAACAATCTTGTCATTTTCTAACGAATGACGTCGTACCGAAAATGATGATTAGGAGTTCATATTTCACTTAAGAAATGCACATGCTAATTAGCCCGTTAAACAACATGGTTGGTAGGGGGAAAGGCGTTCAAATATTTGACTGTCATGTCACTTCTAATAAGGGGAAAAAATGAATTTTTTTTTCCTTTTCGTTTTATTTGATTATCCCACTGAAATAATAGCAAGCAGGAAAAAAAAAATTATTAATTAATTTTTTATTCCATTCTTTTTCCCAAGATGGGGAAAAAAATATCTTAATTGACACTTTGGCGAGCTCTAGCTTTCACTATAGAGTTGTTTTCCTTTTCCGTTAGAAGTATTTACCAGAATTATTTATTTATGAATAAAAATTTGAAGAAGAAAAAAGAATCACCAGACCATTAACTTTGTTTTAGACATGATATTATTCAGAGAATGAAATATGAAGCGATATATTTCCATTGAGAAGGTGCCTATAGACTGTACATTAAAGAATAGAAATTATATGTTATTAATTTATTGAACATTGTTATTATTATTTCAATGATTTTTAATGAGTTTTTTATTGTTATGGATATTATATGCACTTTTACGTATGATATGGCATTCCAACTATTTCTGGTTTTGAAATTATTTGCTTTAATTATTGGATATTAATGAGAGCGGTGTGAATGGGAATTAGCTCACTTTTCGGCACCAAGTTGTGCCACCTACTGTCAGGTGAAACTAATATTTGGTGAAATTATAGAATCTTTTGTTCCTTTTTGGTTCTCATCGAACAAAAACCACCCATGTCCGTTTGATATAAATGTCGACTTTCTGCAGTGAACCAATCTCCATTCCACCTTAAAAAATGCAAGCGTATCATTGGAGATGCCAAAAAATGATCGACGCAACCACGACCGGCGCAACTGTCTTATTTCTAAGAAAATGTTACGTTGTGCAAAAAAGTTGCCATTTATCAAGCATTATAAATTTTGTAATCCCATTATATTAAAAAATTTAGCCATTTAAAATTACCATCTTTCAACATCCGTAAAAATTAATGGCCATACGACCCGTATTTTTCCGAAACTTTTTACATCCCTATATGTGAATCCCGATATTTAAATAAAGCCCCACTAGCAAATTTTCATTCTTCACTGAAGTCCACGATTAGCATTATTAAATAGCATTATTTTCCCAATGTGTAAACCATATTATATATAATATAATCATGACTAAATAATTATAATGTTCATCTCACATATTTGTCATGTGAAACGTTTTTACATGCATGGATTACATTTCAATCCACTGCATTTTAGTAGCTCTGTAGCTCTTCATTTCCTGCCATCTGGCAATACATCGTTTATTTCAGTCATAATTAGCAGTTTTGCTTCCTTTTGGCGAAAATGTGAGATTTCTTTTTGCGTTTGGGACAACGAATTCCCTTATTTTTTTTCGAGAGAATATGGCCGGCCGTGCGTGGCGCTGGACAGAATAACCCTTCATTATTTAAAACAATAAAATTAATATGAACTTCAGGATGATTATTATTCCACATTATTCTCACCATAATAACTGATTTTTATTTATAATTTGCTTGAATATTATTGATGTCAAACTTTCGAAAATTCACAGAAATGTATTTGAATTTGATTTTATTTCTCTTTTTTTTTTGGATCGATGGATGTCGTAACATGATATATAAAAATTATTTCAGAATTTTCAATAATTATTTCTTATTAAAATTCTATCGCGAATGAAAAAAAAAATGGTCGACAGACAATCGAAATACGAACAGGAGGGAAGAAAAATATTATTGTTCTGAAGAAGATATTCTATACTTTCGAAAACGCATTTTCTTAAATACATTGAAGGGCAATTATTTTATTCCTTAATTAATAATAATAAAAGAGAAAAAAAAATGAGACATCGTTGTATATTTCCATCGCTTTAATGAGATATCGTATCCATTCCATCCATTTCCCATTAAGAAAAAGAATGATGAAAAAAAAAAAATGCTTTTTTCCTACATTAATCTGCTGGTGTTTGTTGTAGATTATATTATTAGGCTTCGTGAATTCTCAAAGGAGGAAAGGAAAAAGACAATTTTTGATCCCATTTTTCTCATCCTATAAATTCTGCATAGAAGAAAAATGTCTTAAGAAAAAAAAAAAGGTAATAAAATTAAAGGAAAAAAAAAAGAAGAAAATTATACCCAATTTGTTAATATTATTTGATTATTCTTGATGCGATTGTGTGATAGATTTTGATGTCAGCCATTGCGTGTTTTGTCGTACGTGTATAATAAAAAAATAATTGAATGAAAAAAAAAAAAGAACCTGTTGTAAATGTTTTCTCAAGAATAAAAATGAAGTGAATCATTGATAGTGGTTGTCTATTTATTTGCATTCAAATGTGATTTGTTAATAAAAATTATATTAAGAATTAGTAATTTTAACACATATAAATTTTAATGTAACAAATTTAAGTGTATGGAGGGTGATCAAAAAGAACCATCCGATTTTTTAAAAAAAACATAACTATTCAGCTTTTAATCCGTTTTGATCGAATAATGTATAGGTAGAAAGAAGGAAATCTCGAGTTTCACGCACTTGCCGACAGTTGGCGCTAACGCACTTCCCTCGGCCGCCACTTCAGTGTTTATCAAAATTGCGACTGCTGCACAACAGAAATCGTTCTGTGTTCTAAGCTTCGCGAAGTGTGAGTCCGTAACAACTGTTCATCGTGCTTTTCGTCGACAATACCCTGGTGTTAAAATTCCTACCGCTCAGAGAGAGCATTAGGCGATGGTATAAATAATTCCGAGACACGGATTTTCTGTGTAAAGCGATATCCCCTGACCGTCCCCGCATGTCAGACAAAAATGTGGAGCGCATCCGACAGTTTCGCACGTAGTCCACAGAAATCCACTCGTAGTGGATGCAAACACGCTCGCAAAAGTTTGGGACGAATTTAACTACCGTATAGACATATGTCGTGCATACCGAGGTGGACATATTGATCACCTTTAATTTGGTTTGTAAAAAAAACTTTGATTAGCTATGTGATATAAAATTAATCTTAAGTGTCCAATGTGTTCAATATTTTTCGTAATATACGCATTTCAAATCAGGTGATTCTTTCTGAAAAACACCCTGAAATTATATGCGTAAATTAAATAATTAATTGGCATAATATAAATAAATAATTAATTAATTGATAGTATATAAATTTTTATCTGTGATGTTTACTAGTATTTATTTTTTAAATCATGAGGGATTTGTTTCAATTTTGTATCACCCTAAATAATTGGTCTTTCTACCTTTCCGATATTGCGAGCCAAATTAAATTTTTTCGTGAAAAGCCCGAAGGGCCTCCAAGTCATACTGTGGTGTTTAGAATTGTATGATGTTAATACCGATTCCCAAGGATTTATGTAATGTTCAGTGACGTCTTAACGGTTGGGCAAACAGGCTCCGGGTGAAAAGGACCCAAAATATTTAAGCTTTCACATGCTGAATTTTCCCTCCCGAAATATATCAGATAAAGTATTTCGGACCAGACACACGCGAATTCGTTATGACGGCACTCTTAATTAATTACAGTGCAGTATTTGAGGAATTCATATGTACGGAAAAACATCCAGACACATTCAGGAGACATCGCCGAGAATCGCTGGTCTCGCCTTTTCTACTTCTGCTGCAAAAAGCAGATATAAACTTGATGTCCGAAAAAGCAAAAGTTCATGGTATCTGTTATTCGCGGATATTCGGTATTCACGGTAATACAACCCCCGCGAATACAAAGGGACGACTGTATATCAAAACCATTTCACAAATTTATATACCGCAGTACAGCTAAATTAAATCCATTTTCGATGTAAAGTAGCTGTTTTCTCACCTGGAAACACTTCCACTACCAAAGTGTTTCCACCACACATGGTGGAAACACTTTGCATCACTGAGCCATAAGGAAAGTGGAGTGAGGACTACGCGACCGCATCACACCCTTTTAGAGCGAGATAGGCAAAACATTTCCTGACCGTGTTAATGCAATGGGACAATACCAAATGCGAAACCTGTGTAAATTCCGTTTTTTTCCACTTTTCGGCCGATAATTATGCATTCTTTATCTTAAAATTTTTTTATAAAAATTAATATTCACTTTCGAACAAGAAAAATACCTTTTTTTTTAAAAACTTAAGAGGAACTATTTTTTTTATAAAAAACCACAACATACATTTCTAACATTATGTTTAGCATTTTATTGAAAGCTTCCACTTCGAAAATTCGTAGCAATGAATATTTCCTTGAATTAATTGCTGAGAAAACAACTTTCAATGCAAGAAATGAGATGAAAATTGGAGAGAAAAAAAAGTTTTTAATATTTTTGTTTTTCAAACATTATATATACAACAATGTTTTTAAATAAACAATTTACAAACAGGTCCACAGAGCATAATTTGGAATATTAAAATCGCAATTCACAAGAGCACTTGAAATGCTTATATGTTTGCTATGAAATAATTTACAATGCAAAACCGGAACAGCATCATCTTTCAAATAGAGTTGAGGACTTGTAGATGTCAGCTGTGAAATGCTCAGCACAAAGAACAGATGCTTTAGTTGGATGCCAAGACTTTCTTTTCACAGCTTCTATGAATTGTTTAAGAACTTCTAGGCTTCGAAGAGACCTTCATTTAAGGCTTCAGAGGCTTCAAGAAAGCAATAGAAGCAATCAATCATTGTTCGTAATAGTAGCTTAACAATGATAATTTTTTTATAATTATAATACATTCATAATGTAATTAGATATTATAAACATAATTATAACACTTTGATGATTATGATACATTTATGATTTTGCATATTTCGCTTTTAATATTTAAGCAAAAACTGATTATGTAAATAATATTAATTGCATTTTACCATTCCTCATTCTCACATTATTTTCCCAAAGTAATTTTTACCAGAAATAGAAAAGTTTAGGACCTTCGTTCCTTTAATTTACAAGGGATTATGGAATGCAATTTTTAATGAAGTATGTTTCGTCAGTTTTTCTGTCATAAAAATTATAACCCAAATAGTAATTTCTACACGATTTAAAAAAAAAATATTTATGAGGTTTGAAATTCATGTGAAATTAATTTGTTATTTCGAATTAACGCACATCAAACAGAAATTGAAAGTGAAATGAAAACTACATGCATTTAATTATACAATTTTAGTATAAAAATCAGTGCATCTTTTAATATAAAACCACGTGCACTTACCTATGAAACCGAAGTTTATTTCCATCTTCCTTCAATTTCCCTCCATCGGTTGGTGCAAATATAGGTAGAACACGATATCAGCATCTGTGTATGTGCAGATGGACGACTATACTAATGAAATAATATGAAAACAACAAAAAAAATACTGAAGATGGAAGTTTCCCCCATTGTTTACATGCTGAAATAAGCAATGTTTTGCCTATTTCGCTCCGTCACGCCCACTTTTGTATTCCTCCGCGTCGGCTCGCGCACATCTGTGTTTATTGTATAGGAAGTCTTCACTCCAGTTTACTTATAGCTCAGTGCTTTGCATTAACCACTTCACGATCAAGGACATACTATTGCGTTCAAACGCCAGTGCAATACATTCAAAAAGTTCTCTTTGTTTTCTTTCCTCTATCTTCATCATCGTGAATCTTTGTTGCAACCCTATGAAAGAAAAAGTAGTTTATTTTTGCCTCCGTGGTGTTTCCTTCGACTATGTACATGTGAAAGTGAAAGACAACAGGTATAGGTGAGGGTTAAAAGAAAAATATACTTCGTACCTACACTCACTTATCAGATAAGAGAGAGAGATAGTGTAGAATGAAAGATGAGAGTATATATATATATATATATATATATACTTTTTTTCCTTCATTCCCCTTCCTTAACATGCGGTTAGGTTAGGACAAGGTTACCATATTTATCGTCGATTCGTCAAACAGAGCTCACCAGAATTTCTCGTCAATCGCTTGTAAGCGAAGGAGTTAAAGACAGCTGCTCTAATTTTAGATAAATGGGATTAGAATGTTCTATCAAGAATCGTGCCCGTGATAGTTGTATTTTGAAGAGACATCCTTGGTTACGAAATCCGGTCGAGCCCCGAACGAAGAGTTATGACAAGAGCTTTTGTACTTGATACATTTATTTTTTAGTAAGCTTGGGGTGTAATTAAAAAATCAAAAAGAAATTCTGTTCAGTAGATTTAGGGCCTGCCAGATTTTCTACCTGGAAAAGATAGCATCGATTTTAAAACAGCTTTCTCCGTGCAGTAAAGGCGTCATAACAAGTCTAGGGTCCAGTCATTCCAGCCTTTCCCTTACAGGAAGCCATGGTTGAGGCATTAGAATTGTTCAAAAATCCATTTACTATACGCAGTTATTGAAAATACTGTTTGGGAGTAATTGCGCATATTAACACAAAAATATCAACTCATCGAGGCTCATAATTTCATTTCACGGGTCTTTTCTTACCCACGATTCCCATAATTCTTTCGATAATTTTTAGCAGAACAAATTGCACTGTTATTTGCATTTTTTTTTTCTTTACTCGTAACATCATTCATGTAATTTCACGCAATTTTTGATGAACGCTTACAGGATATAGCGTTCAAAAAACAAATTTCAGACTTATAATGCGTTAAATTCTAGCATGACACCAAAGAAAATTGCTGTCATGACCTTTTTCAAACCAGGTTAACGTTATTATTGAAGTGTCACGACCAATTTTCAGAATTTTCTGAGATGAAATTCATAATGATCATATATACTTCATGTATATAATCACTAAATTAGAGTCAAATCTCTATTACAGATAAAGAAATTCAAATAAGGGCAGACAAGAGTTTTGTAACAATTGCGGAAATAATAATGACTCTTTTTTAGCCGGTGAACTCTTTCATCATCGCAATTGGAAATTGTTATTGCACCGCACCCGATGTGTTTGTGATATTCTATGGTTCTGGTAAAAGTTTGAGAGTTATTATTATTATTATTATTTTGCATCAACCCACGCACGTTGTTATTCAATTATTATGGTGTTTATGGAAACATTGAAAAAAAAATAACAGGAAAATATGAAATTATTATGGAGGCGTTTCTTTTAAAAAAGGGAACGAGCTCTTTCACATAAAAAAGGCTTGAAAAACCGACCACGCTTCTGTTTTCTAATTAGTCAATCTATTGAATTTCGAGTAAACAAAACTACGCATTCTCGCGTTAATTTACTCATTATCTCATGTTGCAAAATACGATAGGGTAGAAAAGGTCATGATAATTAATTACATGGAACTCTCTGTCTAGATTGTGTGCATTAGATGGATGGATTTTTTTTGGATGAAAGAAAATAACGCGGTAAAAAGGTAGAACTTCTGACACAGAGGTCGTATAGAATTTCGAATGACTTTTCTTTAATGTTTGTCCACTGACATTGGATATCATACCACTTAATATGGTCAAAAAAAGTCAAAAACTCAACTCTGCTAATGTATTATTCAATATTGCATTATTACTTTCACTCATGATAAAATAGCAGGAAATCACTATTACAGAACAAAAATTGGTTTAAAAAAAACTACTTATTTCATCAAATGAAGCAAAAAAATTGAGATCCATCCAAAAATATCTGATTTATGGGGGAAATTATTTAATTTTTTTTTTTAAATTTGAATTTTAAATTTAACTTTGAATAATTTTGACCATATGAAATTGCAGTATTCTGCTTCATTCAATGATTTAAATACTTTTCTTAATTTGGAGTAATTTTTTTTATTGAATTATATTGATTTCACCCTGTTTTGCCATACGCGCAATCTGTTGAAGTAATATTGAATTTGTTGTCTTAATTTGGAAAGTTGGGAAAAAATTGAGTGTTGAAGATATATTATGTGAATAATTGTGTCGATATAACATTACATAGACAATACAATATGAAAATAAATAAATCCATACAAAAATTAGAAAGGAATCAACGATAAATATTGTTTTTAATGGGTTTTCTTTTAATGTAACAAAGTACCAATATTTGTACAGACGCAGACATACACATAGATACAAACATATCAATGTAAAAATCATACACTTTGTTTGACCTGAAGGGACTTGAAGGTCCTCTTCAGCAGGTCTACAGGCTTATAATTTCAAATATGTTTTTTTTTTAAGCATCAGCAGACTACTCACGTCATATTCGGTATTTGTTATGTATTTGCAATTTCAGTATACTTTATATAGTTAAATTACTCATTGTGAAGATCGTATTGTTATATAATTAAATTACATCATACAAAAGCCGAAAGTTACCATCATATATTTATATCGATATACAGGGTGATTGCTTAATTTCCCTCGCCACATTTTACTGGTGAGCCGTTCATCCCAGAGACACACTTCGAATTAGAGAAAGTTATCCAAATAACGTGTACACCTCAGATACATCAATCATATTGTGAGGGTATGTATAGTTATTGAAATAAAAAAAACTAACTTTTTACGCGGGCATCCTGTCCTCAAAAACCCAATTAGAAAGTTGTAGCGCAGTCTCTTCTGATGCCAACAAAGAAAATTCCACGTTTCTAATTCCACGTTGACAGAGATATTCGAATTTAAAAATCGCAGGAAAGTCAGGAACGAAACGTTGTCAGTTAGTTTATGCTGTTTCTTCCGAATTTGTGTTGGGTCCCATATTATTTTTAATTTATGTAAATGATAGAAAATATCTTGAATTACATGGTAATGTCATGAGTTATGCTGATGACACAGCCCTCATAATTATTAAGATAATCTATTGACATTTAAAAAATCACACTGAACATGATCTAGCCATATTAAATAGTTGGATAATATAAATAATAAATTATCGTTGAACTTGATTAAAACTAAATATATAAAATTTCAACTCTATACCAATAAAAACAATACTCATAATCTCATAATTCATTGTCATAATAAGGAATGCTTACAAATGAACTTGAAGGTCCTCTTTGAACTGTTCCTGTTGAGTAATCCACATGAAAATGAAGAAATAGAATATCTATGCGTAACATTGCATAAAAATTTGAAGTGGAAGGCCCCATGCCCTGACGATCAGCAATTCACAAAATCACGTAGATATTCCATTTTTCGGTTTAAAAAATGTAGTTTCCGTGGATTTCCTTCCAAAAGTTTATTATGTCTGGGTGCTTTCCTTGATTCAGTATTGTTACGAAAATTATGTTTATCGCAATTTGTGGAGAACCCTTAAGTTAACAAAGCCATGGGGAAAAGAGAAGAAATCAAGCGATTGGTCTGGCACATTCTGGAGGGCTTCTTTGATAAGACGGTGGCGCCGCAAATTCGTAACTGTGGGATGGAGTTCTCGATTCTTTTTCAGTAAGCTTCCCCCGAACCTATATAATGTAATACCATCCATCACAAGAGAGTGCTCAATGTGGGCACTTATTCGTAGTTCTCTCTCTGTTAGCGTGTTTTATCAAGATCGCTTCTTGTGAATAACTGAAAATAGTTGTTTTCCGTGAATAAATCTGTGACGTCCTGCAAATTGTTTAACATCTGCTTTTCAAGGACTTGTGACACATTATCCGGAAGAGTATGCTATATGTGGGGAGGAGATTGGGAATCAAACTTTTAAATCCGATTAATATTTCTCTAAATAAAATATCACGCACAATGTTCCATTCAAATAGAGCTCGTTATCAAAAGGATTTTGGCTTTAATCTCAGCAAATTACATATAGTCAAAAAATATTAATGTTTATACAGAGACATCCCTCATGGTTTGAAATCTAAACTGGATCAAACCCGGAAAGCAGAGAGACAGGAAATTTCCTGTCACATTCACAAATCCAAGAGAAAGCCATTTTCCAAAAGCCGTTTCTTTTTTATCTGGTCCCCAGAAACTACAATAATTTATACCGTAATTTAAAAAATGATAAAAATTTACTCTTTTGGGAAATACATTATCAACTGCATAAATAACCAATGACATAGAATTTACTGTAGTTTAAATGAAAAATAATTAGATTCGGAAACCATTCTAAAAAATTATAATGAAATTGGCTTGTGATTCGATTAATTGTGAAAATCATACCTTTATGGCTATGCTATATGTGCTCTTCTCTATGCGCGTGTGTTTGCCACCAACACAGATATTCTATACATACAGTCGACGCTCGTTGTAGCGAGCCTCCTTGTACTGTTAAAAGCAGACGTTGTATCGGGTGGTCGTTATATCGAAAGGAAAATATGTAGGTATATCATTATAGGGAAAACATTTGTGACTTATGCCGATCGTTGAAATAGAATGGTCGCTATAACGTGTGGTCGTTATAAAGATATAACGAGCGTAGACTGTAGTTTGACTGTAGTAGTAGTAGTTTGGCGTAGACTGTAGCTCATATATTTGTCTTGTTATAATTACTGTGTAAATGTATTTATGTATTGTGTGCGTGCGTGCATAACTGCCGGATCGGATTCCCGAATTTTTACTGCATCTCACGGTCTCCCGAATAATTCTTATACCTCCCGAATTTTGGCCGTAATTGTAAAAAATCCCTTATTTTAGGGAAAATTTGTTCACAAAGAATTTACTTATAAGAAAGACATGCTTTCGTTTTCAATCCTCTGGAATGAAGTCACAAGCGTAATGTAAATTGTCACCATTACGTCAAATAACAAAGAAAGTATTTCATTTTTCATTGGAAAACCACAAAATTCACTAAACAGCCAGCGTCAATTCGGACTCGTGATAATCCAAAATTGGCGAGATGACTTGCATTTGCTTTGACCATATGTCCCGTTTGGAAGTCACGACAATTTTTTTTGTTGGTGTGATTTGATAGGAAAGTATTAAAGACAGGTAATTTAACCTGTTGGTGTTGGCGATGATTAGCGCCTTGTCACTCTTGGGCGATGTTTTGGCACGATGTAACACGTTTTTTGCATAAGAGGAAAATTCCTTCATTAATGGAAAATCCCGACAATATTTTTCAAAACATGGCTTTTATATTAATTTTTTATACAGAATTTGGATCTGCGAAAAAACCGCCCTAATTCTAACTCTCCAAAGTTGGCAGCTATGTGTATGTATGTCCGTACAAAAAGTAATTATTATTATTTTAATATGACTATACAACTTGCAACATGAATGACATATCTGACTTCTACACGTCATTTAGATACTAAAATTTAAAGTATGCCCCTCGGATCAACGGTTCACCGTAAAATGCGACAAGGGACTTTATATTATCACCCTGTACACATACACACAAATAATATAAAACATTCCCTGAAACCATAAAATATTTTTTAAGAAAATCTCAAACACCATATAAGAAAAGTATATCATAAATCGCATTTCACAGAGTATTTTCAATTATTCTGAGAGATTTAGGAGTACAAAACACTTCCCTTCATCTTCACGTTAAGATTGTTAAGGTTTCAAAAAACCTTATCATTGGGAAAATCCCGTCCTCGTGGTTTTCACAAGAACATACATATAAGTACTGAAATATATTTGGGATCATGAATGTGACCGAAAACTGGTAAATGTTTGTTTGCCCGTTACATGGAAGGAGAGAGTTTCTGGAATCCCATTATATCAACACCGAGAGTGAGATGGTGAAATGAAACGTTAGGACGAGACATTGTTTGAACAATAAGTAAATCTGCATGATTTTTGAAAGCATTTGGGGTTAAGGGAAAATATTCACTATATTGTATAAGTGAAACTCTGCTTGTTGTTTTAAAAGAGCGGAAAAATTCCACTGCCTCCAGGGAATCCCGATTACTACCAGAGAGTTTACGTAGCCTTTGAAATTGGTTCGCATTAAAATGTGTGTTTGTATTAGTCGCTAATGTTATTAATGTTATTATAAGAGCTAATGCTCTTTCTTTCTCTTTGCGACGACAGTCTCACGCGCATATGTTGATGGTGTTAGGAGCCTAAATCAAAACAGAATAATATTTACAGAATTTTTCCTCAGAAGACTCCATTTGTATCAACTCCATTTTCTTGGATACCCTCAGCGCTGATCAGATGACAGTGCTGGCGTTCTCTTAATTAGATACTACGTAGGTTTACGCGACTAGAGCATGAAATCAAAATATTTCTAGTAATATAGTATCAGCAGGACAATTGTATAAATAATATTTCGATAACACATACAAGTTTCCGTTATAGTGTTCGAATAAGTTACAGTTGACTCGATAATCCGGCCATGCGCTAATCCGGCGTTTTTTATTAAAGCAGAGAAGTGGAAAACATGTCATTGCGTGTCTGTGAGCACAAGTTTATACAGTGCCCGCCGCTTATTGTGATCTCCTCGGGATTCGAGGTTTCTGATAACAATAGCCGATTGATAACCATATTCGAAAGAAATCCAAAAATGCGATTAGGCTAATATCTACAGTTTAATTGAACGGGAGAGATTTTCTTTTCCACATAAATGATTGCAAAATATATACTGGGTGATTGAGACCTATTCTGAAAAAAAGAAAAGGGGGGTGATAGACGAGCCCAAGGGGATCATGAAACACTCTACCAATCCTGTCCTATCTCAAACAGTTTCCGAGTTATGGTTTATAATCGATTACGGGGAAAAAATGCGTCAAATCTGAAAAAACCATAATTCGTGAAGTTTATGAAAAACAATGCGCACACTAAGCACACATTTGTAAAGAGCGTAAAGAGCAGAAAAAATTCTATGAGATGACACCGATTTTATCGAAATATCTGGTTTTAGCGGCGAGCTACAAGTGGTGAAAGATTGGCAAAGTTCAAATTGAATTGCCCCTCTAGAATTTTAAATCATCAATTCTGCAAACACCCTTCTAGCTACAATCGGTCAAATTTGAAAAAAAAAACAAACTTGCCCATTCCACCAGCTTTCGAGAGAAAGAGCTTACAATAAACCATATCGGTTTTCAGGTTCAGGAGAAATTTTGTCTTTTGCCCCAGGCGGCAAAATTTCTAGTTACATGCCTTGGTGTCTAGGGTGGTGAAGCCTTGAATCGGATGCCTGGTTAGAAGAGCCCAGTGCAACAGTCCCCCTATAAATACACCCCAGAATGAAAATTCATCTGAAAAAATTACCAAATGATCTAGGTTGGAATAAATTTCGAAATCGTGTCAAAATATTTGTCATGAAAAGGTAAAGTATATTTATTAACATTCTAAATAAATATCAGTTGCAGTTTCAAGGAAATCAGAAATCTAATCTAGGAATCGGTATGAAAATATGACTCGATGAGTAATCAATAATAAAATCCGAAACCCCTAATTATATTGAATATGTTAATTCGTGAAATAATTAGTTTGATTAGAAGTTTTCGATTAAATCATTATTATTATTTTACTGTTCCCACCGGTCTCCTTTGTAAAGGTACAATTTTTACATCCCTCATTGAAAATTTTTACGCTTAACCGTTTCGAAGAAGGTTTAAATTTGCTCAAAATCTATTGATTGCAATGTTTTATTGACTAATGTATGATTTAATTCGAAAGACAAGGTAAAACGACAGGTTTGAAAAACGATCACACAGTAAACACTATGCAATATACATAGTGTTTACTGTATGAATCTCAAATAGGTGAAATCTCAAAAGATTAGTGAAAGAAAGCAAATTACCACATTTTGGCAATAAAAGTGTTTATTTGGTTAAAAAACGAAACAAAAAAAAATATTTAATGAATCTCATTTAGCTAACACTTTACACATCTGGTGATAAATTTTCCAAAATTGTGGACGAAACTAACACGTAATTGCACGTTAGCTACACGTAATAACATGGCTATAATATCACACTACATTGAGAGAAAGAGCGCCAATCGTGGAAGAAGTCCGATCTTGGCTTCTAACTGGATTGAATATTTCAGTCAATTTTCAAGAAGTGACAACCCGCAGCTGGTGGGGAAATTTACTTTCGATCGGTGTTTGGCGTGTAACTGGCCGTTAGAAAAATAAAATGACACGTCACAAAATTTCAAATCGTTATAACTCACTTAATATTCGTAAGATCCAAAAACGAAAAACACTTTTTGATATTAGTTTTATTTATATTTCCTAAGGAATCATGTGTGTAATTATTGGTTGATCGATAGTTACCACCCTGTATATGCTATATGGACCATCGGAAAAAGGAAAATTGATTAAAAAAAAGCGTCACTTATTTACCTGGTGGTCAAAAATGTAACATTTTTAATAGCATAAACTCTCTCGCATGGCCTCATAAGATATCTGTAAATTTGGCTGTATTCTGATATAAGTAGTTTTTGAGAAATACGGCTCGCAGAGTGCGTGATTATAATCACTCTGTATATTGGTCGAGTCTCATCAAAATATGGAAATTCTTTAGGCTTAATTTCTATTCACGTATTAGAATCATATTTACAGAATTCTGAACAATCGACACATCACACCTAGATACGCATACAATGCTAGAAATAATTCTGGTGATAGAAATGAACGGCACTGCTGATGCAAAGAGAACGATGGTATTCTCAAGATGAATGTTATGGCGCTGAACACACCGATGAACAGGTTTTGATTTGAATTGCATTCAGTTTTAGAGGGCATTTTTTTTTCCGAAGAAGGAAAAGGAAAAAATATTCCGAAAACGTGAAAAAAGAAGACAAAAGGGGAGGGAAAAATATATTTCAAAAACGAAGGAGGACGCTTAAAATGTCATTGAAATAGAGGACATCTGGTAACCTTGTTTAAGCTAGTAGGTATCTCATGGATTTTTTGGATTTTTTTTAAAATTGCCAATTTAATCTGCTTATAAAGCAGATTAAATTGGCAATTTTTAGCAGATTCGCTCAATCGCCATCTATTTTCTTTACGAGGAACTAGAAATTTTCGGAAAAAAAACATCGGAGAATCTTCATTTAAATACTCATAAAAAACTTAATTTATAATTATTTTTGCATTTGAAAGAAAATTGATTCGAATGTGCTACAAAGATATCAATGACATAAAATAAACTTACGATTTACCATGATTAAATAAAAAAGGATTAATATGGGTACAGCTTAGGTAATTTAAACACTACGATAGAAACGTGTATGTGTTATCGAAATATTACATTAACAGACTTGACCAGTTGATACTGTATTTCTAGAATTAATTTGATTTCAAGGTCTTGTCACATAAACCTACGTACCATAACCTAGAATTATCCAAAGGACTATGGACAAAAATGGAGGGTCGCGTTACCAACTCCTTGACTTGACAAACTGAAAAGAACAAACATGATAAAATTTTAAGAATGAAAAATAAATAAGTTTCCCGTTTTGGAAACGTAATAGAAAATATTCAGCTTTTTACAGAAGAAGAAGGGGAGTCACGATGCTACCATTTACACCCAGTGAGAGAAGGATCATTAGCATAACAAAGCTTTAGAACGGATGATACTTTGATATTGTGCAGTATGTGTGAATGTCCGTGGAAGCAAATACGTCAGCTTCACCACCATCAACCTTTCAACATCCTCACATTCAATTTTAACAGGAAATAAAGAGACCCCAAGAAAAGATATATATATTGGTCGAGTTACAAACATCTAATATCACGAGTTACTTTTTTTTTCTTGGAACCACACTCCTTGACTTTTCCCGAGAAAACTCTTCGGGAGCCACGCCTTTTTCAAGTCGGACGTATATCTTTGAGGCTTATATTGAAAAGAAAGTATCAAAAGAGAAAAGAATTCCACCACAAAAGCTCGAGCGGTGTTAGAGATAGCTCCTCATAATATACACAGGATCTTCTTTGCTGTAATGCATTGCGTACGTGTGGATGAGAGAGAGAAGACCGGAGGAAACACAGTGGATGAAGCAAGAGAGGATGAGAAGTCGTCGGTTTGTGGCCACAAGAGCAAGAAGCCAAAGATTGAACGTTCTCAAGAAACGAAGAAGGCGTCTCTCTCTCTCGCAGTCTTTTGAGACATCACTGACGTCCCCGTAGTGGGAAAAGAGATGTTTCCAGTGGTGGTGGTGATGCCAGAGGATATTCGACTCCCAGCTGTGACTTCAACGAGACGCCTTTCGAATCCACGTGAGGCATTCTTTTGTTGAAAAGTTTCAAAAATCTAAAGAGATAGAATTGGGCGGTGTCTAGGGAACTTCGGCGTTTGGAAAATTGTTTTCTCTATCTCTCTCTATCCCGCCACAAAGTTTCCAATTTCGAGTTTTATTTTTCCTGTGTGTGATTGTTTGCTTCTTATCGCGAAATCTAGTTGAGAAATATACCGACTGCATGTGTGTGTGTGAGTGGTGTATATTGGGCAACATGAGTTAGTAAAAGTGGGAAAGCTTCTATATCCGGAATTCTTTTGTTCTCTTATACGATCGAGTCATGTTTCGAATTTCTAAGCGATGTAAATAAGTTCGTTGGTTATTACGGAATGGTGTCACATGAGATTTTTACCATAATACCCGCTATTGTGTTTCATGCTGGGATTGATAATGAGTTTAGTGTAATTAAAGCAGGTCTTAATTACAGCTGATTGTATTTTAGACAGGGTTTCGAGGGTTTCAAATAATTCAAACGTCACATTTATTTAGTTTTATGTGTTGGAATTGAAACTGGGACGTAAATAAATTCTCATCTTAACGTTTCCCACGTAAAATTGAGCGTTATCGACATGTGGGGAAATCGGTAAATAGGGCGTGTCGTTAGATTTATCATGGAAGTACTTTCATGCATGGTATCTGCAGTATACAGAATTGAAATATTTGATATTTGTTCATCATGATTAAAAACATAAAAGATTCATAATTTGAATTTGTTTCTTTCAACTCCCATAAATTTTGCAGTGAATTTTCATAAAATTTTAATTTATGCAGTCATCATCGCGTCTATCTCTACTTGTATTTTTGATTTATTTCATGAAGACACCTTCAATCTGAATCTCAAGCTTGCGTTGCTGAAGCACTAAAGTACGTTAAATGCTTGTGGCTTATTTCGGGTTCGTTAGCTCTTGATCACACAACTATACGATCTCAATCATGTATAAAAGCTGGGGGGGGGGGGAAATGTTTTGTCACAGTAGCTACAGCATTTCAAACATACAGTATCTGATATAGTATCTGATGATTTACATATCGATAGCAGTGCCTATATACATGTATTCCTAAATGCACTCACTAATCGACAACAAAGCCCATGACCAACTCAACAGTGTCATGGGCTCTTGTGCCAGACAATGCTCTAAGAGCCTCCTACAAGTATTATACAGGGGCGTCACATGAGATTTTTACCATAATGCCCTCTATTGTGTTTCATGCTGGGATTGATAATGAGTTCATTATCGATGGTTATTGATTCCATAATTCCCCTTGTCACATTTTACTAGCGAACCATTGATCTTAGAAAATTTAGAAAAATAATCCAAATATATAACGAGTAGACCTCAGATACGTCTTTCATATTGCAAGGTTTTGTGTAGTTATTAACATATAATATTCGATAAATTTATTTTTATTTTATTTCAATCACACACGAGATCGTTACAAAATTTTACACACATTATATCAATTTAACCTTTATTAAGCGGAAACCTGTGTTCAACGGAAAATAATCTCGGTCCTTTGCGACTCCGTTGAAGACAAGTTTTACTGTAGAAGAAATATCAGATTATTTCTATCGAATGTATCTAAGTCAAATCAAGGAAATGAATATCATCACATAAAACTTGAATGAAACAATCATAAAAATAAATTTCTTGAAAAACCAAAATTTCTCAAAAAAAAGAAAAAAAGAAATGAGAATTAATCTCTCTAAAAAATAATTTGTGAATTTCTGAAAAAAAATATTAAATTTATTTAAAAAATATTAAAGTTTCTAAAAAATCTTAATCTAAAAAAAAAAAAGTTTTTGAATTTCAAACTTCTCGAAAATATCACGCCTCTATAAAAATATTTACCCTTTTATCGGCAATTATAAATCATCAAAAAACGCCTTCAAAATATCATACCTATTTTAATGAAGTAGGCTTTCTTCGGATTTTCAGCAAGTGCAAACCAAGAGGAATTGGGAAAAGTTTTCCATTGAGAAGTCAACCTTACAAAATATCTGGGCTTGTCAGTGACAAAATAAGAGGCGTTTATCGAGGCGAGATATCTCGTCAGTGCCGCTTAATGGGTTAAATCCTATTATTTTTTTAATATATTTAAAAATCTCAAAAAATCTCGTCTTGAATTCCTCAAAAATTATAAATTTGAAGAAAAAAAAAATCGTTAATTTCTAAACCTCAAATTTAAAAAAAAAAAATTCTTTTTTATTCAGATTTTCCTCTAAAAAATTTTCTTTTTTTTTCAAAACCCACAAAAAATAGAATTTTGCGTATACCATTCATACTCAATTCCATTATACAGTCGAATCCAGTTTTAACGAATACCGTTATAGCGAAAAAAATCTCGTTTCAACGAACACTTTTCTAATCCCCCCAAATAAGTATACGTAGGAACAATGTAAAAACATGGAATTCCGTTATTACGAAGTTAATTCTCCGATCTCTTAGAGTTCGTTATAACGGAATTCGTGTACATTATACGTTTCATACGGACAATTTTTCCAGATATCACTCGATCATTGCACAAAAATTATCTAGAAACGTGGATAAAACTGTCCTAACATTAGTTTCAATCTCGAAAATATTGTATTTACTACTTTCCTACCAGGAAAAACTTATATCTCATGGCTCTGTCAAATGTGAGCTATTTTTTTACTCTCGTTCCCATGAATTTCTCTGTCACTTTCATTTTAAGTTTTATAAGATTTTTTTTTTCCTTTAAAAGAACATTCCGGATACTATGTATTTTTCTCTTATTGTTCTTTTCTTTCAGTAAACAGCTGAATTGCAAGAAAGTTCTAGAAGTATTTCTCTTTTTGTCTTAGATGGTTGTTCTTTTTAACAAGTTCGAAGTAAAGCTTTTCAACGTTTTAGAATTATAGTGTTTTACTGGGTAAAAAACGTTTTTTTTGTGAAAGTCTACTTTTTTTTTCCTGTTTTTTTCCTTTAGAAAAAAATAAAAAAAATTGGTTTTTTTTTTAATTTTTTTTCTCTTGAAATAATTTAATTTGTTCTCATTTACGAAGTATTTTTGCTGTCTTTTATTTCGGATTGTCAAAATCTGCTTTTTGTTTCAGTTGGTGCTTTTATTTCTGTCATCAATTTGTGGAGAAAATTGAGTTCCCAGAAACCACTAAAAAAATATATTTCTCTTAATAGAGATAAATATTTTTTATTTCTTGAGAAGTATTTGTGAAATTTGGAATTTTTTAATTTTTTGTTATAAAATGTTTTAGTTTTTCTTTTTACATTTTTTTGTAAGGAAATTCAATGTATATTCATATTTAGGGGGAAAAAACTCTTTATACGGTATATAACTCTTTAAATATAGAATGATTTTTGTATTCTTATTGTTATAATTGAAGTGCAAAAATGTTTAATGTCCAAAAAAATTTAAATGTTCAAAAAAATTTAAATGTTCAAAAAAATTTAAATGTTCAAAAAAATTTAAATATTCAAAAATGTTTCATATGTTCAAAAATGTTTCAAATGGTATAAAATGTTACCAATGTTCAAAAATGTTTCAAACGTTATAAAATGTTACCAATTTTATAAAATTTTTCCAATGTTTAAAAATGTTTCTCTCAAATGTTCAAAAATATTCAAATAAATATATTTCAAATGCTCAAAAATATTTCAAATATGTTTAAAATATTTCAAATATGTCTTAAATGTTTCAAATATGTTTTAAATGATTCAAATATGTTTTAAATGTTCCAAATATGTTTTAAATGTTTCAAATGTCCTAAAATGTTTCAAATATGTTTCGAATGTCCTAAAATGTTTCAAATATGTTTCAAATATCCTAAAATGTTTCAAATATGTTTCAAATTTTCCGAAATATTGAAATATGTTTCAAATATACAATCAAATGTGTTTCAGTTTCATATATATATGTTACTGCCAAAGCCCGAGTTTGGCCACTTCGCGAAGTGGACAGTCCAGCTGAACCGGCCAATGTCCGAAATTCGGGCATTCACAGGGCCCTATATATCGATCTTTATGATTCGGGGTCATCGAATCATGGGGACCCTGAATGATTTATCGTATTATTTCAACGCGTATGATCTCACAAAAAATATGCCATGATCATTTATAATTATTCCCTCCCTTATTATGGTTAGCTATGGCAACTCTAACGGTCAAAGGAATCTGAATATCGATATCATAGTGATTCATATATATATATATAGGGCTGTGTAGGAATCGACACATAGACGCCTGCCAAAGCCCAGCGAAAGCCCGAATCTCGGACATCGGGATTGCCACTTCGCGAAGTGGCCAACTTCGGGGTTTGGCAGTAGCATATGTACAGTTCAAAAATTTTTAAAATTCATACTATGGCACGTTTATATGAACAAACTAATTCTTTTAACTCGCTGTAAAGCATCAAGTGGTAGGGTTACTAGAGTTTCAAACAGTGAAGTACGAACATCCACCGCGGAATATATATTTTTGAGACAAAAGCAAAACGTTCAGCCAATCATCGCCAACACAGACCTTCATCAAAGACATAGCTTACCTCTTCTCTGGTAAAACGGTTATGAAAACAATAAATTTTAATTACAATTTATATTAATACAAATATTCAACTCACTTATTTGTCCTTGTCAATTTTTTCCCCATGAAATACATTTCATTCACTGCAAACTTGCTGCAGCCCTTATATTTCCTCCAATATATGTAATAATTGGCGATTTCTCATCGACGATTGGAAATGTTTTTGGCGAGCCCGAATTAATGATCCCGATTTTCCTTATTTTGAAGTATAATAAAATACAAGTATGTGTGTGTGTGATATTTGATTGCATCCGATTATATTTTTCATACTTAAGTCTTGAAACATCAACCTTGGTTCTAACGATAACTCTCTTATAACGAAAAAAATCCATACAATCCCCTAATGTTGTTATAACGGAGTCTGTATTATTCGTAGAATATCTTAAATTCAATTGGGTACGTACTTTATGAAGAAAGAAGAAAGTGTTCTTTCGAAATCCGTATTTTCCAAATTTTTCCTCTTAAAACATTTGATCTCGTATTTGCGTTTAATTAATATTACCACATTTTATTTGGTTGAATTAAATTAATTAATAATATGAGATTGAAAATGTGCGAGTGATATCATTTAGATCTGTATGAGCATTGAAAAATCACTCGATAAATTGGAAATGTATGTTCAAACGAAGCCATATATATATACACATATATTTCCAAATACTCATTTACGAAATATTTGATTGAAAGTTCGTTAAATGTCTAGACATTTGTGGGGGAGGGCTTTTACTAATGTTATCTCGTAAATCATTCCTTTCAAAAACTATAACACTCGAAATATATTCCCATTCAAAAACAGCGAGCAATCATGTCTAATTCGTCTGAAAAATTATTAATTAATTCAATAATTTTCCGATTTAGTTTGAATGATTTGAATAAACTATTGAAGAATTGTCAAGCGCAAAAGAGAGAAAAATTGCGAAATTTCAAATCGTCAAGAATTGAATGTAAGTCGCTATTAGTATTAGTTGTGTAGTGATGAACTCCAACATGATATGTTGATAATGCTTTTTTCTTTTTAGTGTAAATATATATATATATATATATGATTGATTTTCTGTGCGTGCGTGTTCTCTATACAAATCTACAATTTTAGATCGATCGCCGCCAAATTTTGCGTATGTACCGACTTGAACGATAGGCTACTTTAAAGGTTTGTCAGAGCTGTACAAATGTCCGAAATGGGCGAAAAACTGTCGGACAACAATGGTTTCTCGGCCTTAACAATGACTTTCGGAATGTTTACTTTGGTTACCGTGGTTCCCTAAAAATGCGTTTCAGACATGCATATGCCTTTACAATGGTTTGTCACTTCTTTAATGCTGCCAGTATTATAGTTTATGCCTTTGTAATGGTTTGTCACTTTTTCAATCCACCCAGTAATTGAAGAAAACCCGGGCAGCGCTGGGTATTATGACAGCGGTTCTCAACCGTTTTCGACTCGCGGAGCCCTTTTTAGTGTATAATTTCTATGGCGGTACATCTTTAGGATACTTTTTTTGTTAGTTTATCAAATTTATTGATTTATTTTATTATCCTCGAGTGGCCGCGGAGCCCCAAGGGCTCCGCGAAGCACCGGTTGAGAACCGCTGAGTTAGTACATATAAAAAATTGATTTCCCGTCTGCGTGTGCGCACATGTTCTGTATACAAATCTACAATTTTAGACCAATCGTCGCCAAATTTTGCATATAAAGTGAAACCTGTCTAAGACGGACGCGGCATGAGACAGAAGCCTGTCTTAAACGGAATCAAAATACAGTCTGTTCAAATATTAGAGCTTCTATTTTCACCTTTATAAAACGGAAATCTGTTTAAAACGAAATATTATTTGAGCCTGTTTGGACGTTCTGGTTTGTACAGGTTTCGCTGTATATCAAACAGGGTCCAGATTGAACGATAGGCTACTTCAAAAGTTCGTCAGAGCTGGGTAAATGCTAGAAACGGGAGAAAAACCGTTGGGCAACAATGGTTCCTAGGCCTCAACAATCACATTCAGAACACTTACTTTGTCTACCGTTGTTCCCAAACAATGCGTTTCAGACACGTATATGCCTTTACAATGGTTTGTCACTTCTTTAATGCTGCCAGTATTATGTATAACAGTATATTTCCTTATAATGGTTTGTCACTTTTTCAATCCGCCCGGTACTTGGAGGAAACCCGGGCAGCGCCTTGTATTATAGTTAGTATATAACAAATACGATTGAAATTTCCTATATGGATACTTGTAACATGATTATTATTATTATAGCAACATATAGAGTGGAGCAGGGGGTTCACAACCAGGGATTCTTAACCTATGGGTTGCAACCCAAACGTGGGTCGCAGGGGCTTCAGAGATGGGTCGTTGTCCAAATCACCAGGGACTCTGAACTATGGGTCCTGACACAAGCTTGATTCGTAGAGGTTTCAGAGATGGGTCTTACGAATCCATTTATAGCAAGGGATTCTTGAGCTATGGATAGAGCCCAACCCTCATTCGCAGGGGTTTCCGGGATGAGTCTTAAAAATCCGCTAACAGACAGGGACTCGGTTTATGGTTCATGACCCACACTTGATTGTCAGGGGCTTCCGAGGTGGGTAATAAAAATCCATTAACAGCTAAGGAATCTTGAGCTATAAGTCTCTACCCAGACTTTAATCGTTGGGGCTTCATAGTTGGGTCGTACAAATTCACTCACAGCCAGGGATTCTTGAGCTATGGATCACGACCTAAACTTCATTCGCGGGGGCTTCCGAGATGAGTCGTAAAAATCCGCTAACAGATAGGGACTCGAGCTATGGGGCACGACCGTGATTTATTTAGGCGCCGTTCAAGTATTACGTCTTCATCGATGGGGGGGATGGGCTTTCCGATTTGCTGACTTTTGATGACAAAGGGGAGGGGGTTTGGATAATGCTTACGTCATCAACCACCCTTTATGAAAATATGAAATATTTTTAATGGCAACTTACTCGGTAACTTGAGTGATGTAGAACCGTACTGGGGCCACTTAAGTTCTCTTAAAATATGCCACGGGCATACAGTGTGGATCGCAATGAATATATTAAAGATAAATTTTGAGTTCATAGCTTTCAAATGGCATTGAAATTGATTATTATAAGATATAAAGGTATTTTCTTCCGAAATTTCAATTAAAAAATGATTTTTTGCATTAAAAAAATAAATTTTTGATCGTGGGAAGGGGGCACGAGCCACCTATGCCCCCCTCCCCTGTGTACGTCTCTGATCCCACCAATATGCGTTAGGATTCAGAGGGGCAGATCTGATGACGAAATTTTGCTGACAGTGGGGGAGGGGGGTCAAAAATTGCCAAAAATTTGCTTACGTAATACTTGAACGGCCCAAGCAAAAAATATGAACATTTGAAAATTTCAAAAAGAAACTAATCGAAGAATTCTAAAAATGGAAAATTTAAATAGGAATTCAAAAATGAAAAAAAGTTATAGCCAATGTCTAGGGCTCTCATCAGGGGACAACGACGACGACACCCTGGCATTGGCTTAACACAGAACGTTTCCGAGAGCATTTCTTTACCTCCGTAGCCTAATACCATTGAATTCAAAAATCAAAAGAAAAAGCCAAAAGCCAGTCTTTTGATTTTTGAATTCAATGGTGCTACAACAGAACGTCGAGGGATCGAGCATCTATTTAGGCTATGGAGGCCAAGAACGTTCTGCGTTCTGTGTTAAGCCAAAGTCAGGGTGTCCCCCTTTGATGAGAGCCCTAGACATTGACTATGACTTTTTTCACTTTTACTTTTGAATTCTTATTTGAATTTTTCACTTTTGAATTCTTATTTGAATTTTTCACTTTTGAATTCTTATTTGAATTTTTCACTTTTGAATTCTTATTTGAATTTTTCACTTTTGAATTCTTATTTGAATTTTTCACTTTTGAATTCTTATTTGAATTTTTCACTTTTGAATTCTTATTTGAATTTTTCACTTTTGAATTCTTATTTGAATTTTTCACTTTTGAATTCTTATTTGAATTTTTCACTTTTGAATTCTTATTTTAATTTTTATTTGAATTTTTCACTTTTGAATTCTTATTTGAATTTTTATTTGAATTTTTATTTGAATTTTTCACTTTTGAATTCTTATTTGAATTTTTATTTGAATTTTTCACTTTTGAATTTTTATTTGAATTTTTATTTGAATTTTTAACTTTTGAATTTTTATTTGAATTTTTAACTTTTGAATTTTTATTTGAATTTAAACTTTTGAATTTTTATTTGAATTTTTCACTTTTGTATTCTTACTTGAATTTTTCCCTTTTAAATTCTTCGATTAATTTCTTTTGGAAACTTTCAATGTGCATATTTTATTTTTTGCTTTCTCTTTCCAGTTCACAAAATTAATTTTTTTTTTCAGTTTTCATATGTAAAAAATAAAACTATAACAATGTGTGCGTGCGTGCGTGTGAGTTTTTCTGCGGCAAAGAAAAACATATTAACGGCTATTATGAAGCATAAAATCGCATATCAGATCTATAAAAACGTAAACAAAAGAACGCTCAAAACCTGATACTGAATCTATCGCACTCAATCCACAAAACTCATTGACTCTCTACGAAAAAAAAAAAAAAAAAAAAAATACTCCGATTTCATAAATCTCTAAAATCTTTGAGCAATTCTAAATTTTCGAACCAAACAAAATTTTCCAAGATCGATCCCAAAGGAAAATACACGGAATATGTTCACATACCATGAAAGTTCAGCTTTTCGATCCATACACGCACGGATAACTTTCGATCAAATATATATATATATAAAAAAAATGAGTAAATAAAATAATTTAATATAATAATACACTAACATAAAACAAAAAAAAAATCGAAAATATTTACGTGACTAAACCTTTAACGATTCTTATAAAATCCAAATAAATCTTTTCTCCTTATATAAAAATACATTTTCTCTCTCTTGCGTGTATTTTTATTTTATTTCGCAGCTTCCGAAGAACTCATATTTCATATCCGGGGAAAAAATAAGTTACGGGCGAAAATTTTTCACTCAATTAGCTGATGAAAAATGGCAATAATAAATTTTCACTTCGTTCGGATTCCGAAATGAAAAAATATGAGAGTTTGCGGGGGGGGAGAGGGGAAGGGGGCGCTGCACACAGGAAAGTTTTCCTATGAATAAATTCCAAGAAAAAACACGATGCAATTTGAACATGGGGGGGGGGGGAATGTTTTTGGAACTACATTACGGGTGACTAAATCTTTCCTCAGAAGAGGGAGTAAGAGGGGGAAAAAAAATTATTTTAATCGTTTTAACACGAATGGGAATAAGAAAAATCTTATCGCATATCCGTATTCACGGACTCGAACCCTAAATCTCAATGCGTTATCGTCCGAAAAATCCAAAATGGTGAAAATACGCAAAAAAGGAAAGAAACGATTTCGTGTAACATTAACTACCACTGTAGGATGGTGTATTGTGATTGCCAAGAATCCTAAAGTAATCCTTTTTTTTTTAATGTATAATATATATTTTAGTTGCTTAATGTTGTTGTTGTTGTTGTTGTTGTTGTTATGCTACTTGAGTCCCTAATGAGGTAGAATGTAAGGATCGCCGGCAAGGATTACGGTCCATTGATAGCGTATTTGATCCATGTGCAATGAGAGACCCTCCATTTTTTGGAAATAGAGGAGATACTATACGCACGAAATGTCTGTTAAGGAATTAAGATGGTTTTTCCTCTTGTTATTTTTCATTAAGAAAAGGCTCTTGTAATACGATTAGTTGCTTGTTGTAAACTGATGTATGGGTCACTTGAAAATTGCAAAAAAAAAGAAGCCTTTTTTTGTTGAAAAATTGCCGTCGGAAAAGTAGCCAAAGGAGAAATTGTTTGGAAAATTCGGTTATGCTCGTTTCGACTGTTTAATGGAGGATGATTTCTTTTTTTTTTTTTTTTTTTGTGTTTGTATTTTCTTTCGTAAAATGAATTTACGGACTGTTTATTTGCATGTTGTTAATAGTTGCGAGATCCTTTTACATGTGAGATGTAAATTTTTGCATTTTTTTACACTTTATGATGCTTTTTTTTGCTGGTTTTATAATCGCTTTCGAACTCCACTAAAGCTAGAGTACTGTTAGGCCTAGCTGTGATGGCTTTAGCCGAACCTGTGCGTATTCATGTCATGTGCTGATATAGCAGTATTTCATGGAGTGAAAACAATTTGCATAATTATATAAATATATACTTGACACTTATAGAAAAAAAAAACCACGGCAGTTATTTTGTTTTAGTTGAGTTGAATTAACATGAGTTTGTATCATGTGAGTAAAAATTGAAAAGTCTAGCCATTCATGTCTTGCAGATTGGCGATGTGTCTACCATGGTAACGGCCGTATTCACCAACACAGTTTAAACTGCAATTGCATGTTAAACGATCAGCGATTGACACGGATTGGTTAAAATCCTCAATTTAACCAATCCGTTTCGATCTTCAATTCGTTCACCTGCGATTGCAGTTTGAACAGTGTTGGTGAATACGGCCGTAAGTGTATTTGAGCCATTTTACTAACGACTGTCAGTTGCCGCATAGGTGGAGATAGACTTGGAAGTCTTATGGCGGGCACGGTCATTATTGCTGGGGGGGGGGGGGCAAGATAATGATGATGTCGATTCATCTATATATATATGCATTAGATCTGTCGACTTCACCTTTGACGCCCACCCCCCGTATCTCCGCCCATGAGTTGTCGTGGTGATAATGAGTAATGTCCCGTATTATCTTATATTATATGGATTGTTTGGATTATATTCTAATTTCAGTATCAGTCTCGATGAAATGTGATCACCTTATGCAGGTTTTTTTGTGAGCAGGGTAATGTATTCATAATATTCCTTTACATATACCGTTTATTCCTTTTATACGTGTCGCATCTGGCCTCCCTAGTCCAGCATCCAATGTTTTCTTCGTATCAGTGCCTTTTTTACAGTGACACAGCAATTACTAAGATATCAGAAAAACGTCAGACATTTTCGAAGATGTTTTTCGCATAGCTGATGCCAAGTAAGTTTCATTGTTAATAGTGGTGATAGCCACTCTCACCACGACGTATATAACAGAACAGAAAGGATGTTCGCACATTAAGCTTTGAAAGTATTCTCTACAAAGGTAAAAAAAAAGTCCTGGTTTTCCACCTGGAGTGTTGGCAATCACATTCGAAGCACAGTATACAAGATGCGGTTCCACAGCTATGTGTTTGGTGTAAGGCTGAGACATTTACATTCATTTACATTATTCTCTATGTGAATCAGCCCGGAGTGCCAATTATTGGCGTTACAACCGGGGTGTCCTTATAACCGAGTCTGACTAGACCATAGCTTCCCAACCTTTTTTGCCCCATCGTTTTTCTCCCATCGCCCCCCAACGCAATCTAACCTATAGGATCGGAGCTTCTACCGCCCCCTGGAACTTTCCATCGCCCCCTGGAACATTCCATCGCCCCCTGGAACTTTCCATCGCCCCCTGGAACATTCCACCGCCCCCTGGAACTTTCCATCGCCCCCAAGGAGGCGTTAACGCCCACGTTGGGAATCACTGGACTAGACTGTCAGTAGTTGCTTCCTCGTAAAGATGTAAAAACGTATTTTTTTATGAGTTGTGATGGAAAAGTATATATAATCCCAGTATTCCTACGATAATGATTTACAGTCCCCCTTGAAGCTTATTAACTGAGAATCCCTTGATTACGTCACCGACAGAACTCTACAGGACCAGGAGGGTCCGCCAATCACACACACACGCACACACACGTGGGGCCTACCTATAGTTTATCTTCTCTAAAGATCGTCGCTAATGAATTATTTTCAGAAAGCAACTTGACGTGAACGTGAACAGGACAATAGAAAAATGGCAGGACTTCAGTCACGAATTTTATCCACATCCAGGACACGAACCACACCAGAAAGGGGAGACTATTCACGTCTCCACAGTCTGGGAAAAAAAAGGGATCCTACAAAATTTGGTTGAAATTCATTTGAAGATTCGTACTCGGATAATAAGGGAGAGATGAGAGAGAGTCTGTACCACACGGAGCAGATGTTGTGGTGATGGTGCAATCGTTTGAAGGATCAGTAAAGGGGTTGAGGGTTGAATCTGTCGTCATCGTCATCGCGTACAAAAGACATGAATGTTTAATGGCCGGTATATTCAAGAGGGGATTCAAGGGGTTATTACAAGACCTTGAACTGTGGGGGGCGTTATATTGTTGGTGCTTTTTAAGCGACGTTTGTGATTTTTAATGACGAGCTTCGTGCTTATGTGAAATGTGTTGAGTGTGTGTACTGTAAGGTTAATTTACGACAAAAAAAAAGTAGAAAAATTCACGATGTAGCGTTCAACTCGGAAGTTTTCAAGAGGTTGTAGCACGAGAGTATAAAAGTTGATACTAAAATCATAGCTGTTAGCAGCCTAGAAACTTTCTTATATTCAGATGTATATACAGTATATATATTTTTTTTTTGAGGTGGACTTAACTGAAATAAAAAATTCTGTGCTCAGATGGCAAAATGTTATGTAACGTTTTCAAAATTTCACGATGGCAAATTTGTAAACAATATTTTGCAGGAATGCGATATTGTGACTTTTGGACGTATTACAATTTGCCTTCGTTGTTACCTCCTAAACTGAAAGTGAAAAACAAAATTTTGCCAACTTCCAAAATTTTGACGTCAGAGACCTTCGTAATGCGAACAACTCAGTTTTTTGGAAAAAGTGACTTATGGCATTTTGTCATCTGAGCACAGAAATAATTCATGATATACTTCAGAGATGTACAACCTTTTCAGTCCGCGGGCCAGATATACAAATACAAGGCCGCAACAGGCAAAATGCCGCACGAGGTGGCTCAGAAAACGATTCCCATAACAAATATGGATGTCATATATTTCTAAATTACAGCAATCTCCTATTAAAAATGCAATTACAAACAATATATATATATATACATGATAAAATATTGTACAATGCCCATAAAAATTATTTATGGTTGTTTTATTCGCTAAATATTGGCGTACGCAAGGGGGGGGGGGTTGGGGTTCTAACCCTCCCCTTGAGCCAAGATTATAGTGTTATTTTGCAGGAAAAAACGTAAATCTCCCAGAAGGGAAAAAATCTGAACCCCCCCCCCCCACCCTCGGGAAAATTCTGCGTACGCCTATGATTCTAAGTATGTGGATAGCTTCTCGATTTACCCCAACATGTTTATCGTATTCCTTTTCAAACGTGTCAAATCTATCCCAGTTGTTAACAACCCTATTAGAGAAAAGTATCCTGTATTTCTGCCGCTCGCGGGTCAGAAACTTGTACGTATAGG
Organism: Pholcus phalangioides; assembly: GCF_987345545.1. NCBI lineage: Eukaryota > Metazoa > Arthropoda > Arachnida > Araneae > Pholcidae > Pholcus > Pholcus phalangioides. The sequence continues at coordinate 43,309,917 of NW_028301596.1, read as the reverse complement.
TAAAACCACAAGACGCGTATTTTCCGGGACATACCCAAAATTTCGGCCGTCCCAACTTTTCTATAAAAAATGTCCCGTTTTTTTTCCTTATTTTCAACGACACTTCAGAATTTGTGAAATCATGAATTAGGATTACATTGATAATACTATAAATTATATTATGATTCTATCATAGTTTCAGCCATATAAATATATATCGTCTCAAATATTTGCTACACATATACGGTTTTAAGGTGAATTACTTGCCTTTGACAATTCTTTTGTGTAAAATTGGCAATTTTACTTTCATTTGGCAATTTTATGGCTTAATTGGAAGTTTCACTTGTTTTTGGCAATTTTTGACTATAATTGGCAACTTTACGTGCCTTTAAAAATTTTTTGGCAGGTTGTAGTTGACAACTTTACTTATATTTGACAATTTTCTTTGGCCATAACTGGCAATGTCCTTTATGAAGGCAATATGATCAGCCCCTATATGTGTGTTAATCGTGTTATAATGCACTTTTCTATAGTGTATTGCAACTTTTCTACCGGGACACCTTTGCGGGCTGCATTTGGCCCGCGAGCAGGAGGTTGTGCACCCCTGGTCTATTTCCTCTTCATATCTGATCCAAAACTATCAAAAAAAAATATATATATTTATTAATCTGTGTTTATTGAATTCCAAAATTCCCTTTAAAAATAAAATTAATTAATTAATTAAGTGTTTGGATGCGATCTGGGTGACGACAGAGTTCTGGTCGTCCGAAATTGATATTTTTTGTGGCTTCCTAACAAAGCTGTGAAAACTGCAACTAGGATCACAGATTTGGGAATTCTCATTGACGAGCGGCTTTGATTTTCTGGCATGAGACCTCCTCAAGTGATCCTGCCGCTTTTCCGGGGCTTAGTTAGTCCTGGATTGGCGTATGACGTAAGGTTCTGGAGACCACGCACTTACAGAGGGGCATTGACATAGCAGAGAAGAGGCCAAAACGCATTTTTCAATTAACAGAAATTCATATAAGTACCATATAAAGGTACACTGCTGGCCACCGTAAATGCAACACCCTGAAGGAAGCATGCAAATAATATGAAATTTACAACATGCATTAGCGGAGGTGAGATATGCAAATGATTAGAATTTCAGCGCAGACGCACATCACGCGCGCCTGTGGCGCCACTTCAAAGCGCTATTTAAGGCTTGGAGATTTCGACGATTTGAAGTACGGCAATTGTGTTTTTCTTGTGGTTTTTTCAAAAAAAACGATCAATTATGCCTCGTAGAAAACAGCGATCATCTTTTGATCAAGTATCCGAGTTCGACAGAGGAAGGATAGTGGCCTACCGAGATTGTGGATTATCTTTCAGGGAAATCGGTAGTCGTGTTGGACGAAACCAAACAACTGTAATGCGGATATGTGATCGTTGGATGCAGGAGGGTACGACGGACCGACGTTTTCGATCGCATCCACCTCAGTGCACCACTTCACGTGATGACAGGCGTATGGCAGTGACGGATCGCTCAGCCACATCACGAACCATAGCACAGCACATTCAGTCTGTACCGCATCATCCAGTGTCTGCGCGTACCATTCGACGCCGTTTACAGCAGAGTGGTCTGTCCGCAAGACGTCCATTGCTTCGTTTACCCTTGACGCAGAACCACAGACGTCTCCGCCGCCAATGGGGCGATGAAAGAAGGATGTGGACGGCACAATGGAATGAAATTGTCTTTACTGACGAGTCACGCTTCTGTCTGCAACACCACGATGGTCGGATTCGAGTCTGGAGACACCGTGGAGAGAGGATGCTGAACAGCTGCGTTATGCACCGCCACACTGGTCCTGCACCGGGAATTATGGTATGGGGCGGTATTGGATATCACTCTCGCACTCCTCTAGTACGCATTGCCGGTACTTTAAAAAGCCAGCGCTACATCTCCGAGGTGTTGGAGCCAGTTGTCCTTCCTTACCTTCAGGGCTTGCCCACAGCCATATTTCAACAGGATAATGCGCGACCACACGTGGCACGCATTGTCCAAAGGTACTTCGTCAATCGCCAGATTGAATTGCTTCCCTGGCCAGCTCGCTCTCCGGATCTTTCGCCGATAGAAAACATGTGGTCCATGGTTGCTCAACGATTGACCCAGATTACATCCCCAGCTGCCACACCAGATCAACTTTGGCAACGCGTGGAAGCTGCTTGGTCTGCTGTACCCCAAGAACACATCCAAAGTCTCTTTGAATCAATGCCGAGGCGTGTGGCAGCGGTGATCTCCAACAATGGCGGCTACTCTGGCTACTGATTTTGGCAGGAACCACACTTCACAGAAGTCTATAAATTTAATCATTTGATGCTTGGTCAACATGTTATCTACAAAATAAATATTGTTGCGATATCTCTTGTCTTTCTTGGTGTTGCAATTTGGGTGGCCAGTAGTGTATTTTCTTTCAACTCTTTACTGTCGTGGTGGGTGCATCTTAACCACCCCTTGAGTTAGAAATGCATCTAGAAAATCTTATTTTCAGTACCTTTCAATCTGGTTTACACGTGTTTGAGAAATTTAGATGGTTTTTTTTTCTACTTTTTCCTCCCTCTATATCATTTTTCAGTTTCCGTAACACACACTTGCGTAAGGCTTGTTTGCCTGATGGCCGGAGTGTTCAGATCGAAATGGCGTCTCGGATGAGCGGCAGTTTTCTCGATATAATGGTTTCAAATTAATCATGAAACATGGGATATCCAAGTTTCAGCATGAGGATAGTGCTGTTAGTGAATTGTATGCAAAATCTGTGTGATCAACATGTTGTGTTGTTGTTTGCAAGCACTATGTTTCCGACTTGGAATAAGACAAATTTTGGTGCTTGTGGAAATATAGGAAATATAATTTTAATTTGCAAATTTTATTTTCTGGGTATATTTTAATTATATCTGTTCATTTTTCAATCATCAAAATTGAGTTTCAAAAATTTAATATTCGAATGTGCGTCTTGGTAGAAGATCATTTCAAGAAAATAATTAGAGAAATTAAAAAAAAAAAAAAGTGACTTGATTGATAGACGAATGAAGTCACGTGAAAAACCCATTGCTTCTATGGAAACTTTTTTGTTGATTTTTTGAATGCATTACAAAACTGGGGTGAAGTTGCTGGGGCCAAAATGGCACCAAGACGCCAGTTAAGGGTTAAATATATATATTCTAAACTAATTTTCAATGTCTTGGGAGGCACGGACTTTTCTGTTTTATGCCTCTGCTTACGCCAGCGGAAATCGGTATTCGACATACGAGGAAAATACGGAGAATCGCCAATCATCGCTGAAAAAGTTCCTCAAGATGAGGGAAAAGGTTGCAAATTCTCTCTGGAAAATTGTCATTGCCGGGAAGCGTAGCGCTATTGCAAATCGCAGTGGGTTAAAACGCATTTCACAACAAAATAAAAACGTTGTGTCATGATTTTTATTCCATTGCAGAATAAAAATTCAAGTGCGATTCATATAAAGCATGGAGGGGAAAAAAGAACCTATAGAAGAGGTATGGGTTCCTATTTTAGAGAAGATATACGGGGTGATTATAAAAAAACTATCCCGACATATGGGCCCCTAACTATCATACCATTCACAGAAACTGAATGAAATTTTGGCATAAGGTATTTTGAGGTATGCGCTCAAGAATGGTATGGAAAACAACAGTGTCACTCTAACAGTTACGGTTACAGTGAGAAAATTTCGAAAATATCAAATGGCAACACCAAGTTTTTTGTATTGGAATGCTATCTCCATACTGAAAAACACTAAATAGCGTTGGAATGGTACCTGTAGTACGAAAATCCCCGGAGCAAAGGCAAGGAAAAAGTAAAAAGGACTTTGCCGTGCACCAGAGCATTAATGTTCGTTTCATTCGTCACACCGTTTCTTCGGCTGAGATCCCAGCCTGTTTAGTCCTCCACAAGGTCATGTGGAAAACACAATAAAATGCTTTATTTTATGCTGCTTCTCTGTCCTTATTGGTTGTCCTCACTTTTAGCCTATCTACCGTCGGTGATTTTCATGCTGCAGTTGCCGTTCGAACGCTATTTAGGGTTTTTCACAATGGAGATCACATTCCAATACAAAAAACTTGGTGTTGCCATTTGATATTTTCGAAATTTTCTCACTGTAACCGTAACTGTTAGAGTGACACTGTTGTGTTTTCTATATCATTCTTGAGCGCATACCTCAAAATACCTTATGCCAAAATTTCATTCAGTTTCTGTGAATGGTATGATAGTTAGGGGCCCATATGTCGGGATAGTTTTTTTTATAATCACCCTGTATATAAAGGATTAAAGAAACAAAGAAAATTATTCATTTCCTTCTCAAAGACTCTTATACCTCCTCTAAAAATAAAACGGGACATTTTTATAGAAAAAGTTGGGTTGACCAAAAAATTACGGGAAAACAAGATAAAATATGTGGCATGTGGTTCACATCAAGTTGTTAAAAGGAATATAAATGTGATAAATCCGGTTGTTGCATAATAACTTTGTTATGCATAATTTACCGACCATTTTGGAAAGCTATGACAAGTTTGTGTTGTTTTGATAAACTTCCCAAAATTTAACACTTTTTCCGGAAATTATGCGTAATATCCAAGCGTTTGGTAAACACGATAAACCATGCTGAATTCTTCACAAATGCCGGTTATTATGCATAATCGCCATTTTGTATTGGTAAAGATGATAAATCTGTCCTGTTGCCGTGGTAAGATTTATTAAATTTAAATTTAAAAAATTTCGAATTTAAATTGTAAAATTTAATTTTAAATAAGATTGAATCAATGAAATCTCAACCTTTTGTTTCATTTCATGTACTGAACAGTTTCCTTTATTTTGAATGAATTTTTATTTCAATTACATTAATGCCATGGTATTTTTTACTGCGCTCAAGCTGTTCTTAATGCATTTTTTTGAAAGCGAACAAAAAATTCTGTATCTAAGGTATGTAAAACTTTTCATCAGCATATCATAGCGCATATAATCAAGAACATGTGAAAAAAATTTTAAATAAATTAATGATTAAATACTATTTTTAATGATGTTTATATTAGAGCATAGTGTGTTCCCAATATGTTAAAGGTATTACGTCCCCTTACGGAATTCATCGGATAGTTCTGCAAAAAATACAGTGAAACCTCGATGTGTACCGAACCAAGAAAAAATATCGTTGTATAGGGATTATCGTTATATCGAGAGGCAATATCATCATCACGTCATCATCGTTGGAGGAAGGAGGATTTTGAGTTTTCTTACTTTGGATGACAGGGGAGGGGGTGTGTTGAATGATGCTTTCGTCATCAGCTACCCTTTATAGAAAAATATTATTGAAAGCATTCTTACTCGGTGTGCCAAAATCGAGAAAAGCATTTCCCTAGTGTTTGTGCGCATCTGAACTAACATTGTCACTATCGATATGTCCCCTATAGAGCCACTATAGTCATCTCTAAATATTTAGCGGATCCTTCAAGTAATCCGGAAATGTGTCCGGACCGCTCAAGTGGTCTAGAAATGTATCGTGGGCCTCTTGAGTGCGCTGGAACTGTGCTGCGCGTCACTCAAGCGATTCGTAATTATGCCCCAGATCACTTAAATGTGCCATGGGAACTGATGTAGAACTACACTGGGAGCCGCTCAAGTGCTCTAAAACTGTGCCACATGTCACTCAAAGAATCTCTTAATGTGCCACGGGCCGCCTAAGTGTTCTGGAACTGTGTCGCGGGTCACTAAAGTGATCTTAAAATGTGCCACGGGTCACGTAAGCGATCTTTAAATGTACCACGGGTCACGTAAGCGATCTTTAAATGTGCCGCTTGGTTCATTATACAAAATTTGGTTTGACGTGGTCGGTCGCATCAGATAACCCCGTGGGCCACATTTGGTCCGCGGGCCAAGAGTTTAGAGGTTGGGCCACAATGAATTTCTTAAAAATAAATTATCGTCTGCGGAGGGAGGGGGGGGGCATAGGGTGGGATCGTGCCCCCCCCCCCGCACGTGGGATTTATCGTTATATCGAGCATAGTTGTAGTGAGGTTACACTGTGTATGTATCTGTTGTTTTGGGCATTGTAGATAAATTGAACATAAAAAATTTTCGTTACATTAAAAACCGTTATTTTGACGCTCCCGCTCCCGAATTATGTTTTTCCTGTCATACAACCTCTATTCGGCTGCCACCTCCGGAGACGGTCAACTTTCACAGAACGCGAGCGGTCGTAGTTACTACGCGAGCGGAGCGGAGGTTTCACTACATTTTATAGTTGGGCGCCATCTTCCGGACAATCAGCAAACTAACAACCACCAATTGCGTACGAACTTGAGTAGAACAAATTGCCGCGTTTATAAATCATACAGAATGGCGTATTTACAGGGGTTTAGCAGGCTTAGAGCCCAGGGCAGCAAGTTCAGAGGGGAGGCAAACTTGAGGAATGATCGGCCAAGAAAATTAGTAGAATGGGGAAAGGGTGGCAAAATTTGTATAACCCTAAATAAATCTGCCTCTGCGGACACAGTAACTAAGGAACTGTCAGTGACTTGCAGCACGTGCAAGCATGTGAATGGCCAAAAAAGAACGAAATAGAGTACGTGTAAAGGTGTAAATCAGTGTTTCCCGAAGTGGGCAATATCGACCCCTTGGGGGGACGATGGAAAAGTTCCAATGGGCGGTAGAAGCTTAGAGAGTTTAGTATGGGATCCTATGCGTTGGCTTAGGTTGGGCGCGATGAGCAGAAAACATTTAGGAAAAAGGGGGGATGGGGGGGGGACCAAATATTTGGGAAACTATATGGTGTACATCAGTATTTCCCAAAATGGGCAATATCGCCCCCTAGGAGGCGATAGAATGGCCCGGGGACGGTATCCGCTCTGGATGAAATGTGTGAATTTGATTTAGGGGCGATGAGAAAGAAATTTTGTCTGAGGAAGGATTGTGGATATAGAACAAAAAGTTTGGGAACTATGGTGTAAATGATCAAAAGAGTGACCTATAAAGCAAAGAACCATGTCAGTGAGCGACCAAAAAAGTGGCCTAGAGGGTGCGGAAGCATGTGAGTGCCCAAAACCGTATGCAAGCATGTGAGTGACCGAAACAGTGTGCAAGTACGGGAATGACTGAAAGAATGAATTGGAGAGGGTGGAGTGCACACTCTCTCATTGGAGCATGCGAGTGACCAAAAGTCTCACTTAGAGACGCATGTGTACCTACAGGAATGGAGGAAGTGGGGGGACAAGCGGGTTATAGCACAGAGCGGCGAATTCGAGGAAAGAGCAGTCAAGAAAATTAGACTGGAATTTGACTAGGGCGGCAAAATTCGCGTAGCCCGCCGGCGGCAATACCATAAATGCGCTTCCGATCACGCAAGGTCACTGTACAACTTCTTGGAGCACCGCAAAACCCGATAAATGCTCGAAGCCGCAACGCAACACGAGGAAACACTAATGCATCCACATCCCACCAAAAAGAAATACATTACGCCTACGCGAGTAAAGTATTCAGAGAACCCTCTTCTACTCTACGGGAATCTGTTTTTACTCCTCCTGCGCACACGTATGGTTTTATTTTTAGCTAGAGAGGAAAAAGTAATTTTTCTTAAGTTTTTCTTGAAAAGTATATACTTACACCGTTTCATGGGTGAAAGATGTGTGTGTACCTTTTCATACTCCATCATATACACCTTCCATTTTCTTTCCATGTTTCAGCTTTGAATATTTTCTCCACTTCTTCAGTTTACCAGGTTATCTTTACGTTATTCGCGTGTTTTTTCGTGTTTACTCCATTACTGACGTTCGATACTTATATATATTTTTTTCCTTGGAAAAACTGGTATTTTTCAAAAAAAAGTAGTTTTTCTTTTTGGTTGTGTGCATGGGATGGTTTGGACGTTCGCAGAATCTCGCTATACACAGTCGATAGCTCATTGATTCTCGATCATGCTTCCTCTCTTGGAAGTAAAGTCAACCCTAAGCTATCTCTGGGAAATCCTTAAAAAAACACGTTTTTTTTTGGAGGAATCTGCTCCTCTTTTTCCTCCACATGATGTATTTTTTTTTTTCTTATTTTCTCGTCAATCACCTCGTCCATGGATATGCCGTTAAGTCTCAGAGAGGATTTCTTGGTTTTCGCTCACCATACGTGACGTAAGAAGCGTCGCGGAACGCATGCGCGGGGGTAGAATCACACGTAAATTAGCGCTATTTTGGTATTAAGCACGCAATACAAATACAACGCCACAACAGGCAAAATGCCCAACGAGGTGGCTGAGAAAAAGATGCCCATAAAAATAATGTAGCAGTTAGTTGTCTGTTTCAATGAGTATCGTGATGGCTGAATACACGGACGAGAAATACGTTGATATGCGGTTGATTTACGGTCGAGCAGATAGCAATGGGCGCTTAGCACAGCGGATGTACCAACAGCAATATCCGATGAGGCTTACCATAGACCGATCGACTACTGCGGGAGGCGTCATTTTTACGTCGTTGTAGACTGTGTAATAACGCCAGCGGCCGCCACTTCCAACAAAACTCTTTTAATAATTAATAAATCTTTTTGGCAGTCATTATTGTATTTTTTGTTGTTCCAGCGTAACGTCGGAACCTGCATGCGTTCATCGCGATTTCCACCCTGTCAACGTGGTTTGCGACACCATGTTCCATTGCAATTTGTGTTCCTCTTGATATCTACCAACAACCCTCTGAGTTTGTCGGTCCATTAACAGAACACCCTGTATAACAACTATATTTCATTACATTTCACTGTAAAAATCGCCTTCAATCTATTTCTAAATTCCTAATTAGTTTTTGTTCTTCTGAAGGCGTCTGTGTTTTGTGCAACGTGCCTCCGAAAGTGTTAGTGAAGTTGCTTTTTGAATAGTGTGTCCCTCCCAAAGTGTACTGCAGTAAACTTCTATACGAGTGCTAAACATCTAACTGAATTTTATTAACTAATTGATTAATTACAATTTTTCTCATTGCGAATAAATACTTATCAGTGCATTTTCTGGTGGTGCTAACAATGCTGACTTAGAGAAGATGTCAGCAGAATTTTGGTAGCGCATGATGGTAATGCTACCTCTCGATATAACGATAATCCCTCTGCAACGATATTTTTTCGCGGTTCCCAGAGTATAGTTATATCGAAGTTCCACTGTATTTGAATGCGGTTTGCGAAAAAGTTATTCTGACGAAGGGGGATATTTTATTGGTGCAGGTAGAAAAATCAAATTAGTTCAAATTTTTGTTGAGAGAGGGTGCCGCTCAAAAGCAAATCACTGAAAATAGGCAAATCGGAGTGATATTAAATTGCAGTGTTAACGATTAATAGTTTATTTCTGAATATTATTTTTATTGGCGCTTACATGAGGTTTTCATTGGGATTTTGGCATTGGTGGATAAAATTACTATTGGTGAAGTTGTTTTTTACCTGAGCCGATGAATCACCTGAGGGTTTAAGAACGTTGCGGACACAGAAGAGATTGAAGAAATGGAATTATGTGATTTGTTTCTGTGCAGCACCCTCTACTGACAAAAATTTAAACTAATTTTTTCTGCATCAAAAAAAATTTCCTTCCGTATGTATGTGAGAATAGCATTTTCCCAAACCACACTCAAATATACGAACTTTATTTTAATTTTATGAAAAACTATTTATCGATTCATGACTAGACCTTGTATATGAAAATATAATAGTTTAGATATTTAATATAAAAATGAAGTGAATATCATTTACAGTTGTTCATATGCTTACTAAGTGGATACACACATTGATGTGCAAAAATTAACCAACCATAATTCTTTAAATTCGCGTAAGGAACAACTGGTGTTCATCTTCCCTCCGTTCGAGGGCCAACATAATGGTCAGCTACACCATCGCGGGCCACACTAGTGGTACCAGTCCGGCGTAGAAGTCGCATCCGGAAGGAAAACTCCGAGATTTGTATTAACATTTATGTTGGGAAATTTGGTACCTGAATCAATCGAGGTTTTGGTTCATAGCACCCCCGGCTTCGAAGCCACTGGACGTAAGCTACCTTCTGTAACCTAAATATCGGTTTGAAAAAGCGTCAGTCAGGTGCAACCAGGAATGCTACCAACCTGCCAGAGACGAATGCTTCGCTGTTGTCGGAAATCATCGTGTCCCGTTGTGGATGTTTCTTGATCAACGGCACAATATCAATCCACTATCAAAAATGGAATATTTTATCCAGAGAAGCGTAGTCGGTTGGGTCATTCTGAGTTGGCATCTACTCCAAAAAATGTTTCGTGTCCGTGAGCAGAACACCAAATATGCATTAAGATACAACAGGCAACTTGCCCAACGACAGAGAGAAAAAATGAAACGAAATAAGAAATGCCTATAACAAAGTTTATAAACAGTTTTGTGTGAAAAAAAAGCAGTACGATGCGAAACATAGTAAATAATTATCGTCACTAGAAATAATGAGGAGATAATGAAGTCTGCTGTTGGAATCGCTAAGTCTCAAATAATGACCATAAATTTAATTAGATACCTACACATTATTTTTACCTTGTCTGGAGGTGGCGCACGAAATTGACTCACGGGCCTCTTGGCCATCCTGATCTAACCAACTAGAAATATTTTTGTTGTAATATTTCAATTATACAACTTCGTATGCTTTGCAACAAAATGCGAGGTTGACCATTTTGTAGAAATTTTTTTCCCACCAAATGGACAAAAATAGACCAAATCTATAACTAAGTTGGAAACACGGTGGTAACAAATTAATGCAGTAAATTTTTGATAGGTTTTACTGTAGTGACAAAATAATATAGTAAATTCTACAGGAAAAAGAGTGACACATATTTACAGACCATTCAGTAACCCATAACACAGTTTCAGAGCATTTAAGCGGCCCGTAGCACAGTTCCACATTACTAAATTTGCGTACGGCACGTTTCCTGACCAGTTGAGTGACCTGTGGCACATTCACGGACTCCCGAAGTGACCTGCGGTAGATTTACAGATTACTCAAATTACCCGGGACAGTATTTATATATCGCTTTATGACGTATTGCGCCGTCCCAGAGCAGATAAGTGACCCGCGACCGTTTTTGAACCAATGAAGAGTGTCCCGTATTCTCCTAAAAGTTGCCCGTCGTAAAGTTTCCTATTTGATCATTTGATCATTTTTGTCGCACCACGGTCATTTTCTGCACACGAGGGCTAATTAGACCGGGACCTACAATTTATTGCCGATTCCGAACGGCAGGCTTGTTTTTTATACTCGTCGAGAGGTTGGTGCGCTAACCCCTCGATGGGGGACTCCCTGCGGTAGCAATTTTTTGCTGCGGTCAAGTCGCCGTTTTATGTTGTACCCCTGTGTCACAGGAAAGTTTTCTGACAAGGACGAACCGGGTATCCAACTCGCTACACCTCTAAACATCCGTTGGTACTTTAGGCGAGTATCTTATCGACCTGGGCTACCGCGCCCCTAAAGTTTCCTAAAAGCGACCCGTATTCTCATTCCCTTGTCATAATTAAACCAGCCCATTCAAGGACCACAAGCATCATACAGATCATACGTACAATCAAAAAATTACCATATCCGTGCTCTTCTTCTTAATCTGCATATTATACGTTGAAAAAATACCGAAATAAAATTAAAACAATAAATATTAAAAATTCTCTAAATTATACGCCACATTCTTCCTTGTTTTATTATCATTGTTTTGTGTTGGGGGAGCATTTATCAGAGTTCGTTCGTGTGAAAAAATATTCTTCTTAAAAATAGGTTGCAATTTCTGGAAGAAAAGTGACATCGACTGTGGCAATTACAATGCGGATCAGGAAAGTTTTTAAAACTGCTCAAAGGGGTCATTAAAGTATTACGTCAGCATCGATGGGGGTTCCGATTTGCTGACTTTTTATGACAAGGGAGGAGGGGGCGTTTGGATGATGCTTACGTCATCAACAAACTTTTATGAAAATATGAAATATTCTTAATGGCATCTTACTCGGTGCGCCAAAAACGACGGAAACCTTTCGATAGTTTGTGGGCACCTGAACTATCATTCCCCCCGATTGATAAGTCCCCTACAGAGACACTTCAGTGATCTCTTAATGTTTCGTGGATCCAAGTGATCTGCAAATGTGTCACGCATCACTCAAGTGATCCGTAATTATGCCGTGGATCACTTTAGTAATCTGGGAATGGGCAGCGGGTAACTTGAGTGATGCAGAACTGCACTGGGTGCCGCTTAAGTGCTCTAAAACTGTGCCCACAGATTGCTTAAGCGTTCTGGAACTGTGTCAAGGGGCCACGTAGATTTACATTTTTGCTTGAATTTTTAGTGTACGTTGCATTAGTTTTATTTTATGCACATTGTGTTATTTTTACTCTGTACCATTGATTATAGTACTATTTGTCTGTTGATCCTACTGCGCAGTTTTGCTTTTTTAGGTAGTATTTTGATTTCGTAACCGTAAAAATGGCAAGCACGAAAGAGTTTTCTGCGAAAGATAAGGAAATTTATGTGGATAACTTATCTCGGATATAGGAAGTGATAATGAATCAGAGAACTATGATGAAGAAAGTGATATTTCTAAGTGATGAGAGTGAAATTGTTGCTCCCAGGAAAAAAATTGTGCGGAGGTTACTGTCTTCAGAGTATTCAATAAAGTGACTGAAAATGTGCCACTCTGTCCGCTTAAATGCTCTGGAATTGTGTCACTTAAACGATCTGTAAAAATGTGCAAATTAGTTAATTTTTACAAAATTAGGTTTGGTTGGCAGGCCACATCAAATAACCCCCCCCCCGGGCCACATTTGGTCCGCGGGCCAAGGGTTTATCATATATGGCTTAGAGGGTTGGTTGCACTGAATTTCTTAAAAAGAAATTTTGAATTCTTAGCCTTCAAATAGCATTGAAATTAACAGAAATATGTTATACAGTCGAACCTTTCTATAGTGAACTTGGGATATGGTAAACTCTCGGTTATAGAGAACTTTTTCAGTGGTCCCAACTAAACACCTGTTTAACTAATGTTATTTTAAACCCTTATAGTGAACTGAGAAAATGAAAGTCCACTTATAGTGAACTGAAATGTCCCTTCAGCAGATTTTTTTTCCAGTTTTTCAAAGGTAATTTTACATATATAAGGATCACGAACGACAGCATTCCTTGACTTCCGTGTTAAATCCCACTTTTTCATCCTCCCCACTGTTTCTAGGATGCAACCACTGATCACTGCACAAGACTTCACTCTTTTCGAACCACCATCTGAAAAATCGGAACAATATTGCAACAGACCTAGAGGTAAGATCTTAAGCGCATCAAGCTTTTTTTTTGCCTCCCAATACAACTTCCGTGCTGCAACCGATGGATGGGTCAGAGCGTTATTCGCATCCTTAAATCTCACTACAGAAAGCAGTTTGTTGTGCGTATTTTCGAAAGGTGTGATGTGAGAACAGCGAGTATAACATCTCTCTTTTTTGGAAGCAATCGTTTTGCTGGAGAAGTCTTGGAGACAAGTAACAGATGCAACAATTCGCAACTGCTTTCGACACACGGGTCTTTCCAAGAATGTATTGGAGCAAGGAAGAGACAGTATTGCGGACGACGATGATGAAAACCTACCGATCGCTATATATGGCTGGGAAAGCATTGTGTAAATCTTTTTTTCCAAAGACGAAATTGAACACTTCGGATCTTGTGATAAGAGTTGTGCACTTCATATATTCTTACTGAGATGGCATAGTATCCGACGTGAATCAAAGAACGAAGATTCCCTACCCTTCAGAAGAAGAAAGTGAAATGCTAGCACTATCAGTCCCTGAAGTGAAAGGGCTGCAAAGATTCTGAATACGTTTTTCTACGGAAAATGTGGACAAAAAACTTTGGACTCTTTCCTAATCGTGGATAAGAAAATTTACGAAATTGACTTAAAATCGAAATGTATTCAATCAAAAATAACAAATTTTTTTCCATAGGATATAAAAATAAAAGTAAGTAATACTACTTCAAAATTCTTCTTTTCAAATATTTGAGTAATTGTCTATTTAAGAAATTAATAATTTATTAGTAAATTGTGTGTTATATCGCAGTCAATGTTCCCAACAAAACCACCATAAAAAATGCTAAGAAATATCAATGTACCAACAAATTTGGATATAATGAACCTTGGGTTATAGTGAACTTTTTATTGGGTTCCCAGACGGTTCACTATAACGGGGTTCGACTGTAATAACATGTAAAGGTATTTTCTTCCGAAAATTATATTTTTGATCGTCGTCGGGGGGGGGGCGGCGGCACGATTTCCTTGCGGCCCCCTTCCTCCGCGTACGTCTCTGAGCCCACTAATATGGGTTAGGATTCAGAGGGCAGAGCTGATGATGAAATTTTGTTGATAAGAGGGACGAAGGGGTAAGAGTTTTGCTGTCAAGGGGGGGGGGGGAGTCAAAAATGGCTAGAAATTTGCTGACGTAATACTTGAACGGCCCCAAAGGGTTGAATCTTTTCGCACACACGTGACAATGCTCCTGAAGGCCTCTGTCTCATTACCATATGAAGATGATATCAATGATCAAACAATTGTATCGTCCTACTTGACACAAAACCAAGAATCTCTTTGATGTCGTTCGTATCCGGAACATATGAAAGTCTTTTACATTATGTTGAAAATTTCGGCGATTTCGTCGTATATATATATAGCAGTTCATTTCCATATACCCATATACTTTATTATTTATTCAGTGGTTTCTTTGAAAACGGTAGCGAGACCATGATCAAAGCTGCATTACCGTTACTAATAAATATTCACAAAAAAAAACGGCCGAATATTCATATGTACAGACTACAAAACAAGCCGAGAAATGCGACACGACGCAGATTTCTCCGGAATAATACCATTACCTTGATTGCCGTCGTCGAAACATGTTACCGTTTTCGAAAACGACAGACGCGGCAAACAAAATAATGTTACGAACTGAATTTCCACGGCTCATTGGATGCACGAGAAGTGCAGAAAACGAATTTCTATTTTTGGGCATGATACTTTGAGCAACAAACATCGTGCCAAGTTAGCCATTTGCAAGCCGCGTCACGTAAGATTTAGAAAACAAGGAATGAAGGAGAGAGGTCATGTATATATGGACATGGACATTTTATTATTCATTCTTGAACATGGTAGAAAATTCAAGGAAGAAAAGCCGAAAAAAGAAGAGAATGAATGTATTTAGGGCATCTAAAACCATGAATTGAAAAAGAGTCACGTTATGGGCGGGGTTTTCCCATGTTATCATCATCATCATTATTATTATTATTATATTATTATTATATTTTTTTAAAAATGAGAAGAAAATGTTAAAAAGTGCTCTGTTCTGGAACAGGAAGCATTAGTATAATAATGATAATAAAAAGGTGGTCTCTGTGTTCCGTGAGGGAGGAGGTAACAATTTCCGTTAAAACATTTAACAGTTTTTTGAAAATCATTATTTTTTTCCCTTTTTTGGTGGATTTTTTCCGTTTTCTTTCCTTTTTTCAGAGACATTCTTTGCCAAAATTGAGATTGATGTTCTTGAAGACTTTGTCAAAAATATCCTTAGACGCAGACGAGTAAAGGATCCATGACAAAAATTGTTTGCAAAAAAAATAATTATTATTGCATATTATACAGTCGAATCCCGTTATAACGAACTCCAAGCGACCGGAGAAATCACTTCGTTATAACGAAATTTCGTTATAAAGGAATTGCAAGTTTTGACAATGTTCCCATGTTAACTTGTCTGGGGGATATTAGAAAAGTGTTCGTTAAAACGATATTTTTTTCGCTATAACGATATTCGTTAGAACGGGATTCGACTGTATTCATACATAGTTGAAAAAATTCATAAAAATTGAAGGAATCGGTATATTTGAATGCGGTTTGGAGGAAGATAAAAGTTATTCTCTCTCAAGAAGGAAATCTTTTATTTTGTTGACAGAGGGCGCTGTACGGAATTGAATAAAGATTGATTTGACTGAACGTTTATTAAATCTTTTCTGCGTCCGAAACCTTCAGCCGGTGATTCGTAGCTGAGGTAAATCAACCTCACCAATAGTATCTACCAATGTCGACATCACAATGAAAACTTTATGTAAACGGACAACTCTTCTTTCCCTGATTTATGCTCTCTTTCTTTCAAACCGAGCACAAAACTCAGGTCTATCGCCATCTATAGGCAATTTAATACCTAGTGAATTGTGCCGGAAGTGTAACTGTGTGTGTACCTAACAATCTGGATGCGTATGTAGTGTTGTGTTTGCTTTTTCAGTGCCGCCATCTATATTTCAGAAGTGAGTGATGTGTTATGATTGAATTACATTTGGTTTGTTCGTAGGTCTGTTGCTTTCTGTCCCCCGATTTTTGAATTAAAATATTTTTGCGAATACTGAACTTAGAAACGTGAATTTTTTTTTTCGTTGGCCTCAGCAGAGACAGGCCAACAACTCTCTAATTGGGTTTTTAAGACAAGGGAATTAAGAAATCACCCTGTATACAGGGTGTGTCCTATAATTATACAGGTGTCGCATAAGTCCGTAAATAGTTTAAAAATTCATAAATATTGAAGGAATAGTTTGCGAGAAAGATATTCTCATTGGGGATTTTTTTGGTACAAAAAGAAAAATTAGTTTCAAATTTTTTGCAATAGAAGGCGCTGCAGTAAAGAAAATCAGGTGCGACTGAACCTGAAGCTTTATTTAGTCTCTTCTGCGTCCGAAACGCTCGTAAAGCTTCAGTTGGTAAAGTTTTGGAGACCATACCTACTGAGGGACATAGACATGGTTTGAGGGTGGTGCAGAAAGAGCTACGCGTGCTCTGGTTGTGTGACGAAACTTGAGCTATGAGGAAAAATTGTATGAAACAAGGAACAACACACACTTACACTTCGGGCACAACTCACAAGGAAGTAAATTGTCCATGGCGATAGACCTGAGTTGTGCTCGGTTTAGAAGAAAAAATATCGATTGGTAAGGTAGATATTGTTCTATCATGGCTGTTCTAGGTTATGGTGTCGCATGGAGTTTTGCTCAAAAAGGGTTCTTAATAGACGGAATAGCTTATCTCCAGGGGTCGTGAATTCTAAATGCAATTGACACGTTTAAAAAGAAGTAAACATAGTGGAATAAATCTAGAAGCTATCCATACTTAAGACAACCACATCCCTTTTTTTATGAGCAGTATTAATTATCTGTTTTTCCTTTATTTGGTGTTATATGATTTATATTGGGTTGCCGTATTTTGGATATAATTTACACATCCATATTTCATCTTTTTTTCAGCCACCTCGCTGGGCAATTTGCCTGTTGTGTCCTCTGTATTTGTATAAATTATGCGCATTTTTTTAAGTACTTTTTCCAGTTAAAAGTGCGTCTGCAATTTCATTGGTTCGAGAGTTAAAGAGACTTTACTATGGCAGACGCATACCTACGCATTCACACTATTTTATCTTAAAGATATCTTTAATTTTGAACAGAATTTATAGAAATTACTTTAGTTGCGAAAATTGTCTTCATTGTGAACCATTCTGTATTGTACTGTACACGCGCGTATCAAATTCCTTCCTAAAAGAGACAGGACGCGTCGAATAAATCTCCATTCCGCGAAGATTTCTCACCGGCACTTCCAAGAAAGCTTTTAATCCCTCCTTCTTCCTTACGGATGATTCCGAAAAAGCTACACTAAGTGGCAGCTGGGCATTCTTTTTCCACTCTTCCTCGGGATGTCACTCTTATAGGAGAAGTGAAAGCGAACCAGTGGCCTTTCGAATCTGGAAAACCATTGATTTGTCCGGAGGGAAGTCGATTTCACTCTTTTGCGAAGAAAGATGGGGGAAATCCTTTCGCTGTCACCGAGCAACTTGCCATTCTCATCCACTCTCATAACTTCCATCTCGGAATGTCATGATCCACACGAGTACGTGGAGAAGAAAGTACTCTGGTATAAAATCGACACGAAAGACACACACACCGTCTGTACAAAAAGTTCCCGGACTGCGGATGTAAACCAACATACATTTGAGAAAATTCAAGTATTTTCTGTCAGTCTCTCTCCTCTCTTCACGTACGCTATGGAGTAAACATAACAGTATATGGAGTAAGACATAACAGTCTACCGAAAGCTCTGAAACTCATTTTTCAGGTTTTTCGTATGAGTCTGGCGACATTATCCTTTATATGCGAAAGAGTCAAACGTTGATCTATTGGTTTCATTGTCGGAAACGCACTCTTCATACGGTGCCTCCACGAGGCCACACTTTGTAAGTCCGCTGTTGACCCGGGAGGTAAAGTTTAATTCTGGTCTGGTCCAGCAAAAAACAGCTGTAAGAGTTATTCAATCATCTTCGATCTTCGTACAATACCTCTATCAGCTAGGGACTGATTTACGCATGTGTAAGTTGAGAGTTTGCGCAGGGGGCCCGTAATAAAAAGTGAACATCTTTCAACTCGAAAAGTCACGAGGCAAAAAATAATAAAGAGTAAACGGCAATAACTCACAGTACGGTGGGATGAAAACACAATGCAAAAACTAGGGAGGCAATAGGACGATTCTCAGAGTGTCATCTACTTTCGTCGCCTGCCACTACAAACACGCTCAACAAAAAAATCTATGGCTTTGTTTGTACGGAGTTTTTACAGGTATGTTACTTTTTATGAGTCTTGTATGTAGCCCCCTTCCCTCCCAGGAATATTACAGAGGAGAAGTAGAAGCTAAGGGTTTAGTATAGAATCCTGTGAATTTTCTTGAGTTGGGGGCGATGAGAGGAAAAAAATGGGAAGAAGAGGGGGGGGGTGATGGAACACACACACACAAACTTTAGGAAGTATTGATATACAGAGGGATTCAAAACCCAACGTGCAAACTTTTAGGGGAGGTAGAAAACAAAAACAAAACAGAATCACATAAGGGATGAATGACCGGAAACCCCAACCTGATCAGCTGAGGGATAAACGGAGATGCAGAAACGACAAGCCAATAATAGGTGGGAAAACTCTTTATTTAGCGATTCTTTACACGAGGATAGTACGTGTGCACGTTAAGTTTCACAACAAGTGCTCAAAGTTATCACCATCCACATTATGCACGCTTCACAACGGAGACACAAAAAGTACCCGGTATTCCGCTGACGTTTGCAGCTACGACGGAGGATCTTGCGACGTGGTTGGTACGCCCCTCAAGCGTGCAGAACTGTGTGGATGGTAAGAACTTGTTTTGAAACTTAATGTGTACACGTACTACCCTCGTGTAAAGTATTGCTAAATAAAGAGTTTTTCCACCCATTGTTATTGGCTTGTCATTTCTGTATCTTCGTTTATCCTCCAGCTGATGGGATTGGGTTTTCCGGACATGCATCCCTATGTGATTGTATTTTGTTCTCGTGTTTTTTTCCTCCCCGAAAAGTTTGTACGTTGAGTTTTGAATCACCCTGTAGAGCAGTGTTTCTTAACCTTTTTTTGCCCGTGGCCCCTTTGAACCATGGTTTTTTTTTTCTTCTCGTGGCTCCCCAGTCTTACCCAGAGTTTTCGACCCTCATCTAGAAGCAAGATCGACCGCTTGCATTGAATTGATTTTTTTCAGTGAATTTATACTGAACGAAAATTTTGCAAATAAGATTGGCCTTCAGACCACCGGTTTAGAATTTATAGAGCTCCCCGCTAGTCCGAGTTCAGGGCCGTCTCAACATCATGGGCGCCCTAGGCAAAGTGATACTATGGTACGTATACGTAGGTGGAAATAAACAGCCTACATATTTCCTACTTATTTTCAAAATTTATTGTACAATACAAAATATCATGAGGTGGGAAATGGGCATGAGACCCCGGGCATGACCCCTCACAAGAGTGGGACTGACAGAGCTGCAGCCCGGGGCCTGATATAGTTTTCATCATTGTTTGTTTTTCACACTATAATTTTAATATAGAGGAGGGGTCTGTGAAAAATCTAGCCTGGGGCCTGCGAAAAACCCCAGTCTAGGGAACCTGCCGCAAAATGTAGGCGGTGAGGCCCGGGTGGGTCCATGCCCTAAGACGGCCCTGGTTTTATGGGTGGGTTTTGTTGGATTCTGTAAGTGTATAGTCACTAATATAAAAGCTTTATTTCTTCACACCTTAATTTTTTTTCTCAGCTCTCTTCAGCCCTCCAAACCACCTGTCATGGCCCCTTTCTCCATTTTCTTCCGTGGCCCCCTTGAAGTGTCCCAGTACCACTAGGGGGGCCGTATGACCCCCCCGGTTGAGAACCACTGCTGTAGAGGATTCATTCCGTTCATAGAATGCGCATAGAAAAAAAAAGACCTAATAAAAACCGACGCACCAACCTGAAGACCACACATCTTTCTCATTCCTCAGGATTTCAATCCGCGATTAAAATGGCAAATACGAATGGAAGCATCTATGGTGCTCAAGACTCACGGCCATCCACTCACCTGCTTCTTAGGACTCGCACTTTCTTACACTTACATAGAAATCGTGGAAAATTTATAAGTAGCCAGCGAAAATGATAATGATTGGCTTTTGAAAATTGAGCAGGAGATCTTGATGAATGGATCCACTTTGGCCTGGCTTCTTTATCTCTCCTCCCATCCTTTTTCTCTTATCATTTTTCTTTAGTTTCCGAGAGTGAGGTGAATTAGAAGACCTTCCTCTCTTTTTTTTTCGTCTTGGCTTGGAGTTGGTCGGTCGGTTGGGCTTTTCGTTATCTTTCACGCAGTTGTTCTAGACCAGAGGGGGGAAGCTGAAGAGGAAGTAGTCGTAAATGAAAGTTGTTCCTTTACCGAAAATGAAATTTTACGATCCTCTTATCTCAAGATTAACGTCTGAGAAACTGAAGGTCAACAAGAACTTTTGTGCTACTTAGCACTGCGAAGAAAGTTCTTTCGAATGCTTTTACGATCAGCTCAGAGTCCTTCTCCCTCAGTTCTTCCATCACTGTTCTTTTTAAAGCTTAATCTTCTCCTTGCACAAGAAAGAAAGAACAAGGGAATCTATGGTGTGTGTATATATATGGGAGAAAAATAAGAAAAATTGTAGTGGAGAGAGAGAGAGAGAGAGAGAAAAACCTGTAAAAGTTTTCTCTTCTTAAAGTCAATCTATTGCTCACAATTCTATTTTCTTTCCACTTTTTTTTTTTTTTTCACTTTCATCGCTGAGATTTCATGAAATTGTGTTGGATTCGAGTATTAAATGAAATAAGAAGTTTTTGAGATGTAGGTAGAGATATCTAAATTGATTTATAGCAGTGGGTGCACAACCTTTTCAGTCACCGGGCCAGCTATGCGGTATTTCAACCGGGTATATACGGGGTGGCCATAAGAACTGTAATTTTGGCCGACCCGACACTTTATTTTAATAAAATATCTTATTTTTTTCCTTTATTTTTAAAAAGGTTGTTTAGTTTGATTTTTGAAATCAATAATTAAGATAATTTTCATGACATAAATCATATTATGATAATTATTTATTGTCATGATAAATAATGTATATTTTTTTAATTAAATAAATAAATACAAATATTTTTTTAATGAATTACATTTCTCATTAGTACAATTTCCCATTATGACTTTCTTTAGCTCTCTATTTCCCGCCATTGGCGATTTATCGGTAATTTTGGTGACAAATGGCTATTTTACGTGACTTCAACAATTTTTTTTGATGTAATTAGCAAATTTACTTGCCATCGAAAAATTTTTGGTTGTAATTGACAGCATCACTTGCCTTTGACAATATTCTTTTGCCTGTTCAGCAAGAGGCAGAATATATTGACAACTTCACTTGCCGTTGACAATACTTTTTTTTGCCTGTAATTGACAACTTTTTTAGCAATAATTAGCGATATCCTATATGGATCCTGATTTCACATATTTTTTATGAAGAAAATATGGTCAGCATTTATCGCATTGTGTATATGGATACTTTTCTACCGGAAACCTTTTCACGAGTTGGATGGAACTCCCGTCCCCTTTAGGGCCGAATTTGTCCCACGGGCCGGAGGTTGTTCACCTCGGTTTTCTGCAATTTCATTTCTCAGTGTGATTCACTAGACGTTGGACTGCTAGACATGGTAGTCACGATGGATACATATTCCCCATGAACCCATAGTAATAATCACAGACATTGTCTTACATGTGCCGTAAACCAGGGGAACTGTTATCTTTTTTTTTTTTTTCATCCAAGATTTATCGGATACTCGTATGCCGCCTGGTTATTGTGACAGCTTTGTATCCCCGGAAAACACATGCCAGTGATTCTAGGCACCTGACAAATGAGAGGTGTTGCCATTTTAATTTCTGATATGATTTGCAGACGCTGTGCTGCCAAGTAAGTGACGACTTTGAAGTCCAACAAAACCTGCGCCAATGATCCTAGGCATTGGCTTGTCAGCGTCATAAACTGAAAGGTGGTCATTTTTATTTTTGGCATGATTTGCGGACACTATGGTGTCAAGCGATTGTCGCAACCATAGGCATACGTAGAATTTTCTCGGGAGGGGGGGGGGCGGGTACGCTTTTCCCTATAAAATAACACTATTATTCGACTCAAGGAAGGGCTGGGGGTGGTTTCTGAACGCCCCCGCATACGCCAATGGTCGCGTGACGGTCTCGTATTCCTTGTGAACCCGCGTTTGTGTTTATGGACATAGAGTCTACCAATGTCTCAAATTTGACAGTGTTCCCTATTTCCTTATATATAACTTACCTGACCTTGTAAGTTTAGGAGCATTTTATGTGTTCATGGAGATATAGAAACTTGTGATGTGCGGATTATTCAGTATTACGTGATATCCGGTACTCGAAGAAACTTGGTAAAAACATTTATATGTTAGTGGTTCTTAATCTATACTCGCCTAGAACAGCACGAGTAATTTTCCTCGACTGCAGCAGGTATCCATGTGCATGTTTAGCGTGAAAAACGTCAACTTTATTAAGAGAGTAATTTGGCTAAATACCATAAACTTTTCAGTCGTTCTCTAGCTCCTAAAAAGCATCGTGGACTCAATGATGCCTACGGGCACTTGGCTGGGAAATATGGATAAGGGAAAAAAATCACCATTCAAGCAGAAATTCTTCTTTTTATCTCATCTTGTTTCGCGTTACGCATTTGAGAACAGAAAATGAAACGATTTCATGGAATCATAGGCAATTCAAAGACACATTTAAATGCTATCAAAATGTAAAATACAAAATATAACATATCACACCTTATAATCGATATTTCTCTCTGACCATATACCTTAAAAAAAAAAAAAAAGACAGCAACATTACATGATGGACTAGGGGGGGGGGGAAACTAATTATCTTATTCTGTTTCTTTCAAAAAATGGTTGTCAAATATTCTATAAAGCGTAAAACAATTTGTCTCGGGGCTCTATATCTAATTCATCACATGTTAAGTCATTCGGAAAGACTAAAATGCCGCCAGTTATATTCCAAAAAATCTGCCCTAACAACAACAACAGAAAAAAAAAGTTTATAAACAATGCATTAGAAGGGAAAAATAAAGGAGGAAAAAACGGGAAAAAATATATATCGGGCTTTATAATGCATCACCTCACTTGTAATGATGATGGATAAATTACTTTGGTCCAAAACTGTCAGCTATAAATCATTTCGAGCGAAATTAAATGTTACAGGTGAAACGCGCTTTTATATTACAGTATAAATGGAGGCCAAAACGAAAAAAAAAAATGAAATGAAAAAAATTGTATATAAGCCGTTTTCGAAGTAATTTATTTCATTTTTTTTTCCTTCTTTTTTTATATATAATATCATGTCCCGGAATTTTCTGTTCCCTTTTTTTTCCTCCCACAATGGGATTGGGAAAATATTTTAGATTTTTTTCTCTCTACCGTGGTTTTTCTCTCGGAGAGAAATTGCTGCTAGAAGAAGGTTTTTTTCATTTTTTTTTCCTTTTTTATGCAAAAACGTGTTCCCAAGTTGTGCGTATGTACACAATTTCTTTTTTGTTATTCTAGAGAGTACCGAATGGGATTGGAAAAATATTGATTTTGGAATCTTCTGAGAAATCGCACTTCTCATTTCTCGGAGCTGCTTCAAACAGGCTCGAGAGAAAATGAGAGAAACGATTTCTTGGGTTAACGAGCTTCTCCTTTTCTCCGGTATTTGTTTTTCTCCCCCCCCCCTTTTCCCGAATTATGTCTAGTGATGGATAACTACGGTACGCGTTTACTCTCTCCTAATGCGTACTGGTGGGTGCTTTGGATTAATGTCCAAGCGGTTGAGAGATGGGTGCTTCGAAACGGACAGAGTATAAACACCATCTATCGTCGTTCAAGCAACTTTGTAAAGTTTCGCCTTCATCAAGGCGATTTTCATCGGAATTTTTTTTTTTCCTGATGAAATCTTATAAGGTGCTTTGTGTGTTGTATGGAGTGGCGTATTTATAGGGTGACTTAGCAGGCTAGAACACCCAGGGTGGTAAGTTCAGAGGAGCAGCAAATTTGAGGAAGGGTCAATGCGTGTGTGTATGTGAAATTAGAATGAGAGAAGGGCGGAGAAATTAGTTTTACCCTCAATAAAAACGTCTCTGCCGAGACTGGGAGCTAGGTCAGTGAGTGACCAAAAGAGTGATCTTGAGTGTTTGAAAGCACGTGAGTGAGCAAAAGAGTGACTTGAAGCGCGATAACGCTTACGTCATCAACCACCCTTTATGAAAATACGAGTTAGGATTCAGAGGGGCAGAGCTGATGACGAAATTTTGCTGACAAGGGGGGGGGGGAGAGGGTCAGCGCGTTGCTGACTTTTGCTGACAAGGGGGTCAAAAATTGCAAAAAATTTGTTTACGTAATACTTGAACGGCCCCTTACGTGGAATCAGATGCTAGATGTCCTAGAACTTGTCCAAGCATGCAAGTGACTAAAACAATTTGCAATCATGCGAATAACTAAAGAGTGACCTTAACATGCGCGTTTTTTGGGGGGGGGGGAGAGTAAGCGGGTTATATAGCACAGCTTGGCGAATTCGAGGAAAGTATTCCATGAAATCTGAACTAGATAGAATAGGAGAAGGGTAGTAAAATTATAAATGCGCCCCTGGTTGTATCTGTGAGAATGTATTGTGAGTAGATGCTGTCTTCTATCGAGACTAAATAAAAAAAAATTAAAGAAATATTCTTTTCTGGATATAAATGCATTATGCCGAGGTGAGCTGGGAAAATGGTATAGAACTCCTGGGAAAGCTCATGCAGATTTTAAAGACTCGTAGAATGTCCATGTAGATTTTGGAAACCGAGGATGGACGTGTACAGATTTTTGAAGACTCGTTAATACTGGTCAAATTTTAAGAACTTGAGTAAGGTGCATACACACTTATTTCTGAAGATTGTGGAAGGCTGGTGCAGATTTTTGAAATTAAGAACGCTGATGCATATTTTGGAAGCCCATTTTAGACGTGCCAAAGTTTCAGGAACCTGTAGGAAAATTCACTAAGATTTTTGAAGTTCAAAGAAAGCTCAAACAGATTTTTGAAGCAGAAAAGTGCTATAGAAAAATTTTGAAAACCACTATATAAAAGATGAGTTTCACCACAGTGGTTTTTGCAGTTGTAGCCCGTTGCCACAGTGGTGGCTGATGGAATTTGGTTTTTTGTGTTTCCCGACTTTAAGGAGCAATTGTGGGGTGACCTACTTGTTGGATAGATAGAACCAACCACAACCCCGGACTGATGCAAAAAGCAACTTACTTCCGATACCTCAAAAGAAGCAGTGTTGTGTCGGGAAAACTTAGTGAAGATTTATAGCAATGTCGTCGCGTCTTCCCCGGCCCCGTGCTCATAAGTATCAAATAAATCGTATCGTTCTCCCCATGAAGACAGCTATCAAGTAGATATAACTTACAAGCCATTTGACTAAAAATGGATAACTGAACCCAATGACCAGGGAGATGAGCCAATGACATAAGGGATGGAGACCACAAGAAGTGTGGAGAAGACTTGTAGGAAAAGTAAGAAGAAAAAGAAGCTAGCGTGTGTTGTGTGGGATAGATTCGAGTATGGTCAAAATCAGTGATTCCCAACGTGGGCGTTAATACCCCCTGGGGGTGATGGGATGTTCCAGGGGGGTGATAGAAGCTACGGGTATAGCATAGGGTTCTATGGGTTAGATTGCGTTGGGGGGCGGTGGGAGAAAAAAATTTCTGAAGAAGGGAGTGTTGGGACAAAAAAGGTTGGGAAACTATGGTCTAAATACACAACATATACAAAATATAAACAGCGCCTCCACTGTGACGGGAAACAAGGGATTTCTCTGTTAAAAAGTTTTGCCTAAACATAGAGCAACAGACCCGGGACGATACAATTATTTTATCATTACACTTCACTCATAGAAAAACTGATGGCAGATGGCGGCACTACAAATAGCACTCATTAGGCAGAAACAAACTTCACTTCAAACTTTCACAACACGTACACGCACATTCCGACATATACCAAATTCGTTAGAAGTTCCGCAGAGGAATGTGGACGAGGTGCACGTGTGGTTTAGTAGTAGTAGACTAGAAACCGATGCTTTTCAAATATACATATGCTATCATTTAGATCTCTGATTTTCCAAACTACAAAAAAGAAACTGTAATAATGCTTTTGAAACCTTATGGCCGCTTGCAGTGTGTAGCGAGTTTCCTGAACACAGAGGCCATATACATAGCGCACATCATAATCTACAATTAAAGTCTAAAAGCTTCAGTTTCTTTCTTTCCACTTGCATTTAACAACTGTAACCACGAAATGTTTACCTCGCTTTCGGTTTCATTTAATGACAACAAGCGGCGCATAAATCCAAAAGAGAATGAAAACAGCCTTAAACCTACAATAAAAAGAAAAAATTAATTTCAAACAGAGAATAAAGACTGGAAAAAAAAAAAGAAATTATAATCACAATTCCTTCCGTAAATTTTCCGCTCGTTACAATGTTTGCATCCATTAAAACGAATCCAAGAATAAAAACTCAATGTCCCGTTTAGAGAAATAATAGAGAGGAGAAAGAAAACGCTAATTAGCTGTATAATAAATTCAGAGGAAAATAGGGGGAAAAAAAAACTTAATTCGGGTTACTTAGTCGTTAGAGGGACGACGCCGTTCATTACGGAACCCGAAATTAAGGAGAAAAACCAATTAATGTTGAAGAAACATCTCGTAAGATAATGTTCTTGTTAAAAGGTTTCAAAAAAAATTTACAAAAATTTGCAGATATTTTCATTATATGGTTAATTCATCATTTTATAATAATAAATTTTATGAATGAACATTCACTATATTATATAAAACATGAATTCAATCATAGGATTTGATGACCATTTCATAGAGTTTTTCTAATATTTTTGTTTTTTTCAGTCCACGCCGTTTAATGTGATCACATCGGCACCCGTCGTTGCTGATAAAAATAACTGAATGATAACTTTTTTCGAAAAAGTTACGTTCAGGGGCAGTTCATGTACGACGCAAGCAGATTTTTACCCATTTTTGACCTCTCCCCATGTCAGCAAAAGTCAACAAAACTCTGACTCCTTTCCCCCACCCTTGTCAGCAAAATTTCATCAGCTCTGCCTCCTAACGCGTATTGGGATCAGAGATGTACTCGCGGTGGGGGGGGGGGGGGAGGTGTTCTCCTTGAAGGCTAACTCAAAATTTATCTTTAATAAATTGCGTCCCACCTAATGCTAACCCATGCTAAAATATATACTAAAACCATGGACATCGGACCAAATGTTGCCCGCCACCTCAAACCCAATTTTGTAACAAATGAACTAAGAGGCAGATTTACGCTTAAGGGACCCGTGGCACAGTTCCAGAGCATTTAAGTGGCCCTTTGCACATTCACAGATGACTTGAGTGACTTTGGAACAGAGAGATCCTTGAGTTAAATTCCTGTGTTTTTGCTATTCAGCCATTGCAGGGCGTTAGAATGAAAATGTTTAATGCATATATTATGATAAATGATAATTTTATCTGTGATTCTAATAAGCGGCGCGCGCGTTGACTAATTATTTTTCTTTTTTCCCGGTTTTTGTTTCACAATACTTATTTATTTAATACTAACCACCTTGTAGGGAAATTTGCCGGTTGTGGTCTCTGATCTTGTATTTGTATTAAATTAATAAATTGAAATTATAACATTATAATATCACATTATATTTTCGTTCCGGAATATTTTTGATATTTTCCGTTTCATTCCAATGCGAATACTACAATTCAAATCCAGATACAGATGGCAAATTAAGGCGGATATAATTAACAAATGGCTCGGATGAAAAAACAAAAACGGAAGATAATTCACTATTTGCTGATGCTTATTAATTAAAGATTCGTATCCCTAATTACATTTTTCTATGCTATCGTGAATATTTATTTATTTTTTTTGGTATCTTTGTGACGCTTTTATCGTCGGGAAATTATTTCCAACAAGGAAAATACTCTGGGAAAAGGATACAGAAACTTTATTTTTCCCGAGTTTCGTTTCTTTGGATAAAGATATTTCGGAAAAGTGCGTATATATGTGTGTATTGCTTTTTTTCATACTTATAAAGTGTGATTTTGTAGCAATACGTAAATTCTAAGCCCTTTCGAATCGGATATAAATTATAGATGCCGGTCTAATTAAGCCTCGTGTTCAGAAAATTCCCGTGGTGCCGAAAAAAAATTTATTATTGTTTATTTTTAACGAAATCTACATATTCGTAGATTTCGATAGTTTCTAATTGCATCCTGAGGTGTAAAATAATTACATTATGGTGCAACACAGTTCGTCGCGAGTGTTGGGTCAGAGTGACGGAATATCTCACATCGCGAGGACCTGGGTTCAGACCCCACGACTGCCACAGAGGTAGTCGGCTGAAGTTGGTCTCTGAAGAAAGGTCGGTCGACTTGGTCGGCTGAAGAAAGTCTCGCCACAGTGAGTACAGACGTACAGAGGTAGTGCCACCTTATATGATTTTTTGTGCAAAATCGAATTGTCGCCAAAATTTGTAGCCACCAATTTCGAATTTTCGTCGAATACCTACTCCGACATACGCTGATTTCAGTGATTTATTGCAAACAAAACACTAAACTTCTCCTGAACCAGAAAACCCATATGGTTTACTGTAAGCTCTTTCGGAAGCTGTTAGAATGGACAAGTTTTTGGCAAATTTGACCCATTGTAGCTAGAAGAGTGTTCGCAGAATTGATGATTAAAAATTTAGCGACAATTCGATTTTGAACTTTGCCAATCTTTCAGCGGTTGTAGCTCGCCATTAAAATCAGATATCTCGATGAAATTTGTGTCACTTTTATATCATTTTTTCTTTTTCCAAATGTGTGCTTATTTTTTTAGTTTCTCAGAAACTTCACAAATCCTGTTCTTTTTTAGCTTGGCGCGTTTCTTCCATATTCGATTATCCACCATAACTCGAAAACGGTTTGAAATGGGACAAGGTTTGAGGGTGTTTCATGATCAACTTGGGTACGTTCATTACCCCCTTTTGTTTGGCAGAATAGGTCTGATTCACCCGGTATTGCTAATTAGAATTACGTATCATATCACATCAATATTGGAACTAATATATTTTAGTGTTTAAATCTATTACTTTTAGGTCGAATTTAGATTCGAATTAATTTCCAAATTATTTTCCTTTTATTTCCCTTTCTGTGATTATGAATTTAAAGCATTCATTCTCAAACTTTTGTCACCCGTGGCTCCCGTGCCCTGTTCACGGGTCATCTTCGGCTCCCCAAAACAATTTAGTAGATATTGTTCGTGCATTCACAAAAGCACAAATTCAAAGCATAAATGGACACACACACACATCAATATCTCCAGCTCACCGCGACGCCCCTACGCACACTTTAAGGCCGGTATTACCCTATAAAAGTTTGATAAAATCCATTTTATAAAACTTGAAAAATCTAACCAATAACCTTATTGGTTAGATTCTAGAAAATGCAATCGTTGACTTTATTGGCTGCATTTTTCAAGTTTTATAATAGGACTTTTATTAAACTTTTATAGTGCAATACCGGCCTAAGAAACACTGGTTTAAAGATATCAACGAAAAAAAAATTACCGAATTGTTTTCCTGTAAGCTTTTTGTTTGGACTTGCCATGTTCATAGAAACAACATTAAAAAGGAAAGAAAAGAAAATTTATTCTTCTTTTAGAATTGGGGATTTTAGGAAAATAAATTTCTGCCATAAATACTGCAATAAAAGAAAGTTTAATTTTATAATTTAACTGTATATAGCTACAATACACGGCGCAGCCCGGGTTTTCTTTAATGAGGCTTTTTGGATCACGTGATATCGCCCTCTTTCTTTGAGGGACATGCAAACTGTGTCCAAGTTAACAGATATGGCGACTTCCTGCGCAACTCATGAAATAAACAAATCTAGATTTAAAGTAACGTAGAAATGAAAATATTTTTTACGGGGAGTTAGGTATTTCGATCCTCTTCCCCCCTCCCCTGAACTTCAAGTTATCGATCTGCCCGTTTCTGCTTCAAAAAACGCTTAATTAAAGCTGTGGAATTTCTTCGGTGTACTTTACGGGCCCGTAATTTTCTAACAACCTAGAGTATACAAATTTACGCAGTTGAATATTAAAAGACAATACGGAGACATTAATTTTCATGCCTGAGAAGATATAAATAAAAAGTTGAAATCAATGTTATTGCCTAGATGTCAAACTCAAAAGTAGATCTGGCTAATTACCCCTTCATATTTAATTTTCTGAACTTCGTATCTCTAAGCGAACTCGATATTTCAAAAATTGAGAATTCAATACAATTTCTTAAGTTATTGATGTGGTGGAAAACCCAACTAAATTCCCGCATTTCTACAGTAAAATCGGCAGTTTTAACACTGATGTCTATGGAGATCATCCTTTGCCTCACCCTCAAAGTAATGCTGATGATGGCGTCTGTTCAAAAAAACTCTCATTACTGGGAGGATTGAAAAAAGTGGCATATAATAAAAAAGTGTAAAAAAATATACGTACAGCATTGAAGAAGTGACAAACCACTGTAAAGGCCACAATGGATCTATATTTGTATGGAGAACATACCCACACAGACACACAGAAAATCATTTTTTTATATATAGATATAAGAATCTCACAACCACCATAAAAAATGAAGTGTTTTTATGAACGAAAAATATATATTTTCAATTAATTAATTAAATCTGTTCCCAATCGGGAACACTGGCTGTTAAAAACCACCATATCCTAAAACATTATAAAGAGAAAATGCCAAAATTATATATTAATTAAATCACATAGAGAAGCCCTATAAGGCCCTCATATATCTATTCATTTCGATCGCGTTCTCGGTATCGTAATGTGCTTTTAATGTGACAATAATAATAATTAACTTTATCTCAAATCGAATGGAGAAGCCTTTAAAGCTACATTCATTCAAAAATTCACGATTTTCTTATTGAAATAACTCAATTTCTTTTTTCTTATTGATCTATTTAACATTAATTTCCTCATTTTATATTTTCGTATGAATTGAATATTTAAAATTACAACGTAGTACAGAGCATAATTTTGGCTCTTTTCTATTGCATTCATTCCAGAGAGTATTTTAAAATAATATACAGGAAGCCATTCAATATCAGCTCAAACTTATAAGTTAGTTGACGCACTAGCAAAACCCTTAATTGCTCAAGCTTTTATTTTATAATGCTTATTCTTTAATATTAAGACTTTCGGTATTTTTGCAATATTAATATACATAAATGTGTAAGGGCTGCGCAATATTTCTTTTCTTAACATTTTTTTTAAAGAAAAATACTCAAAGTTAGCCTATTCAGCAATAGGGTTTCATAAATTGATTTGCACATATTCAAAACTGCGAATTTAAGGGTTAGAAATCCAATTGTGTACAATGGTAGCATTTATTTCATAAAATCAGAAGTAGTGAAATTTACATTCATCTAAACATCTCAACAACAATATACTGTGTTACAACTATTCGTGGATGTTCATCTAATAACAAATATTCTACATCGATGAAATATTGAAGATTATAATTTCAATAATTATTCGAGAAATTAATTATGATCTTGGCATCCTTCTTCAAACATCCTCTCGTGTAATTCGGTCTCACCGAATTTCCATGTTGACATGTAAAGCGTTCAAATACGAAAATGAAAAAGATGGATAATATTGCGATCAAAAATATTAAAATTTCATAAATTCTCACTGAAAATATTCCAAAAAATTTTAAGTAAACATTTCATAAGAAAGTCAAAATCACTAACGATATAAATTTATTCTTCAGGAAGAATTCTTCGCCAATATCTATTGCAAGTGATAATATGAATTTGCGACCTTTTTCGGGTAAACATAAAAATCCTTTATTACCCTTAGGGATCGTAAATATATGAATTTTTTGTCCTCACCTTCTCAACGAATATAAACATGCCATGTTTTACATCCTGTAAAAATCAATACGGGATAATTGAGAGCACCCCATTATATTTTAATACTTCAAACAAGAGAGAGTTTCTCGCCGCCAATTACGTAGGGAGAAAATTTTCCGAAGTTTACCGCAATATGTATAATAGAGCGAAAAGAAGATACGAGATTTTTGGATAAAAGTTTTTCCACAAATTTTCCTCCACCAAGAAAAACATAAAAGAAAAGAAATCCACATTGAAGTTTCAACATTGTCTGTGAATAAACAACTCCGCCATGAATATTTAATGCGTGAAAATTTTCTCTGTTGTTAGATGCATTTTGCTCTCGCATATATTTTATATGTGTATGTATATAAAAGGCTTATCTTCCTTTAATCTCAATCTTTAGTTTCAGTACAAAGAAAAATTTAAGAGAATTTATACGTCTCGGGATCGTGATTCGATTAAATTAACCAATCTTCCGTGTCATTTATAGTTAGAAATGCGCGCTCTTTATATGCAGTTTTGTTTTCCCGTCTGGAGCGGAACTAAATAAAATGAAAACCAGACTTGTATAGAAATCTTATAACATTCTTATTCGAGAAAAAGAACCTTGTCTCCTCGGCAAGAATCTGCTGAATTTGTTGTTTTCAAATGCATATTTATAGATTTATTTTTGTTTTCAAACTGCGTAAAACCAGTTATCTGAATGTTTTCTGCATGTATTTTCGAAGTTCGTAATGCAGAATGATTTTCCACCAACATATATTATTAATGTGTCAGTTCATAATAGTTATTTATATATAATTAAGCAAATTTTTTTTTCTACGCTTCTTAAGAAATCTATTTAGAAATCGAGAAATGATGACTTTTATCCTTTGTTAGAAGGTTTAAGTGTTTTTTTTTTTTAACATAGATCAGTCTGTACGTCACCAACAAATTTAAAAAGCCCTTGGTTCCCTGTGCACAGCAATCGTGTAACTATGCCGTCGTCAAAAAAATTATACAGCGATTGCATAAATTAATCTCTTGTTTCCAGTGCCTATTTCTTGTATGGCAAACGGGACAAGTGCCCAAAACTCTAATTCTTTTTGGACTTTTGTTAATTCTGTGAGAAGGTTTTACGGCACCATTTCCACTCAGAATAACTACCGCACGTGCAGAAGCAAGGAAAACATTTCTGCGAAGTTTCAGAAGTCTCTATCTAATGCCAATCGAGATACTTAGTATTTTATCTCTCGTAATGTCATTTGATCTTCACGAGCTTTGCACGCCTTTTTTTTTGAGTTTTCAAAATAGATGCTTGTAGTTGGAAAGAAAATGACTGGTGCACCCGTATGCACGATAGACGCGTATATAAGGTCCGAAATCTCGTGAACCAAGCTTCTAATTTCAACGTTTTGGCAATTTTAAATTCATTTGGACTTTTGTTAATTTTATGAGAAGATTTTATGGGACACTCCCACTCAGAATAACTGCCGAACATGCCGAAACTCAACACACAATAATAACACGGCAAGGAAAACTCTTTTTCCAAGTGCCAGAAGCCTTTGCTTATTATCAATCGGGCCCTAAAAGTGACGTCTTCTTACGATATTTTAATTTTAACATGACCCTAACTTATTGAAAGTCCCTGTTAGTTCCTCTTAAACACCGAGTTAATGTTATAAACTCGACATGATACTGACGAAGAAATTTAACTGCCTTGTGAGTCAGAACGCACATTTTGGGAGACACTGGCGTAGACTGAAAAAACATGATGCTAATTTTAATGTATTTAGCACGGGGCCGGAAATAGAGGCAGTGCCGTCTTAAGGCATGGGCCCACCCGGGGCCTCACAAAAATGAGATCCGGTTGAAATTTACGGGAATTTGCCTGGTAGGGCATCAGAAAGATGACTTAGCCCGGGGGCCCATGATGCTCTTAAGACGGCCCTGAATAGAGGGGGGTCAACTGCCCCGAGCTTAAAAATGTAGGGGGCGGCAGTTTTAGGTGGGAACAAGGAACTCTGCTATAAAATTATCGAATTTTAAAGTTGTTTGGATGGTAAAATAATGTTTGCCCGGGCGGCAAAAACCTTAGATTCGGCCCTGATTTGCCACGGTGAGAATGTAACATGTGAATTTAAAATGGGAATTGATGAATGTTAGGTCTAAGCGTACGCTAAGCTCTGCACTTCATAAGAGAAAAAGTTATGGAGGAGAGACTTACTTGAATAAGGGCACTGCCAAAATTCCCAGATCTAGCGATAACCACCGCAAAACCTGGACGACAGATAGTATCACTTAAATCGATAACAGATGGCGCTTGCATATGCAAATGAAAGGGGGACTTTTATCAGTGTGCTGTAGAAGGAACGGGACTATGTACAGACGCAGGGGAAACTTTTTTTTTGTGTAATAGGGAAAAGATTAATGTTATTACGGGTCATTCAAGTATTACATCAGCATCGAGGGACGGGTTTTCGGATTTGCTGACTTTTGATGGCAAGGGAGGGGGGGGGTAGGGGTTTAAAGGATGCTTACGTCATCAACCACCCCTTTTTGAAGATGTGAAATATTCTAAGCTGCTGACAGCGGGAGGGGGTCGGTGTTTTGCTGACTTTTGCTGACAAGCGGGGGGAGGGGGTCAAAACTGGCTTAAAATCTGCTTACGTAATACCTGAATGGCCCCTTATTAGAGATCCCTAAGTTTCCTAAATAAAAAAAAACCGAAATTTTGCAAAGAAAAAAGTTTAGAAATTGAAAGTTTTTTACTTATTCACAAAATAAAGAAATTCAAATCAAAAATTTTATATTTGCCAGCTAAAAACGACACAATTTTTTTTATGTTCAAGTGAAATTACGGCTGTTTTTTAAGTATTGTATGTTTTTTATTTAAACAGTATCAGGATGCAGGGCTGTATAGTACCAGACGAACGTTTTCAACAGCTGGCTGATGTGAAGATGAATCTAGGAAAAAGAATATTCAACTGCTTACGGGGGGATCGAACCAACATCCTCTCACTTTCCGGATCTAGACCCATTTTTGAGCGCACTTGACTATACAAAAAGGCAGCAATTCTCAATCTCTCCTTATAGCTCGTGTGCACTGAACGGGACCGTTCATGGAAGGTCGGAGCTAACTCAGACCAAAGTCATAATTGCTGACACTGCCACCAGATGGCGACTTATCCGAGGATGACGTAACTCTCCGCTATCCATACGAAGGATTTCAACAGCTGGCAAATGCGGAGATGAATCTAGGAAAGAGGGGGGACACAAAAAATTCAACTCTCTCCCTCTTTGCAGGCAATAAAAAGAGCAAAATTGCATTTTCTCTTTCTTAGATTCACCTTTGCATCGGCCAGCTGTTGAAATCCTTCGTATGGATTTTTTTTTTAATGTTTTTTCCATTTTTTCATTGTATTCATATGTCAATGGCTAGGAATATAACAGACAATTACAAAAACGTCTTCTCAAGCGCCCTAGAGATCTCACCCGGCAAGTGAGGGCACGTGGGTTCGATTCCCCTCAAAGGCAGTCGAACTTTCTTCCTTCCCTAAATTCCTCTTAACATCATTAAACTGTTGAAATCCTTCATCAATGGCTTACTTAGATGGAGGGTCGCAATGAATTTCTTGAAGAGGAATTTTGAGTTCTTAGCCTTTAAACAGCATTGAAATTATCAGAAATTTCTTATAATAACCTATAAAGGTATTTAATTTTTTTTTAATATTTTTCGTATACAAAAAAATAAATTTTGATCGTCTGGCGAGGGGCACAGGGTGGCTCATGAACCCCCTCCATCCCCCTGCAATCTCCAATCCCAAAGTGGATTAGGAGGTACGGGGAGGCTAAGCCAAAAAGCCTCCTTGATACTACATCTAGGAGGCTTTGGCAGAGCTGACGAAATTTTGCTGACAAAAGTGGGGTGGAGATGAGGGGGGTCAAAAACGGCTAAAAATCTGCTGACTTAATACTTGAATGGCCCCTTAATGAAGACAAAAAGATTAGATTTTGAATGTTACATTTTGATCTGAAAAGCATAATCGAATACACAGTTTTGATGTACTTCAGCTGCGCAATATTGAAATTAACATTAAATTTTCAACAAAAAAATAGAGTAGAGGAAAACAAGAACTTTTTCGAACTCCTGAAATTTATGTGTCGACATGTTGATCGAGAAAAGCGGAGCCTTCTTTCTTCCTGTGGAATTTTGCCCTTACCAATAAGGTTATTGGTTACATTCTAGAAAATGCAATCGTTGACTTTATTGGCTGCATTTTTCAAGTTTTATAATAGGACTTTTATCAAACTTTTATAGTGCAATACCGGCCTAAGAAACATTGGTTTAAAGATATCAACGAAAAAAAATTACCGATTTGTTTTCCTGTAAGCTTTTTGTTTGGACTTGCCATGTTCATAGAAACAACATTAAAAAGGAAAGAAAAGAAAATTTATTCTTCTTTTAGAATTGGGGATTTTAGGAAAATAAATTTCTGCCATAAATACTGCAATAAAAGAAATTTTAATTTTATAATGTAACCAATAAGCTATTTGCCCATAAAAGAAATCATTATTTTTTTCTCCCAACTTCGAATCATCCAAAAAAAAATTCGAAGAAAATTCGAATTTTAAAAAAATTTACGTAATAATTTTAAATTTTAAAATTTTTTTGAAAAATACAAACAAGAAATTTCAACATTAAATTAGATAAAAAAACTCAATGGGAGTTCCTGAAAGTTCGACTTATCCACAATTCGAATCGACCAAGCTATACTATAAGTTTCAATAGCTACAATACTATAAGTTTCAATAGCTACAATACTATAAGTTTCAATAGCTACAATACTATAAGTTTCAATAGCTACAATACTATAAGTTTCAATAGCTACAATACTATAAGTTTCAATAGCTACAATACTATAAGTTTCAATAGCTACAATACTATAAGTTTCAATAGCTACAATACTATAAGTTTCAATAGCTACAATACTATAAGTTTCAATAGCTACAATACTATAAGTTTCAATAGCTACAATACTATAAGTTTCAATAGCTACAATACTATAAGTTTCAATAGCTACAATACTATAAGTTTCAATAGCTACAATACTATAAGTTTCAATAGCTACAATACTATAAGTTTCAATAGCTACAATACTATAAGTTTCAATAGCTACAATACTATAAGTTTCAATAGCTACAATACTACAAGCTTATATAAGTTTCAATAGCTACAATACTACAAGCTTATATAAGTTTCAATAGCTACAATACTACAAGCTTATATAAGTTTCAATAGCTACAATACTACAAGCTTATATAAGTTTCAATAGCTACAATACTACAAGCTTATATAAGTTTCAATAGCTACAATACTACAAGCTTATATAAGTTTCAATAGCTACAATACTACAAGCTTATATAAGTTTCAATAGCTACAATACTACAAGCTTATATAAGTTTCAATAGCTACAATACTACAAGCTTATATAAGTTTCAATAGCTACAATACTACAAGCTTATATAAGTTTCAATAGCTACAATACTACAAGCTTATATAAGTTTCAATAGCTACAATACTACAAGCTTATATAAGTTTCAATAGCTACAATACTACAAGCTTATATAAGTTTCAATAGCTACAATACTACAAGCTTATATAAGTTTCAATAGCTACAATACTACAAGCTTATATAAGTTTCAATAGCTACAATACTATAAGTTTCAATAGCTATAATACTATAAGTTTAGCTATAATACTATACGTATAGCTATAATACTATATGTATAGCTATAATACTATAAGTTCTCAATAGCTCTTTAGTCTGAATATTTTTCATTTCTTGCTCTGTGTCGATAACCTGTCAGAATTAAGTATTATAAAACTCTTACTATGCTGTTAATGTCATTTGTGACATTGTGCGCATGTATGCCAGTGTCTAAAACACGGAAATGCTTACAGACAAAGCGTTATAAATTTAATAACAAGACTCTAAGCTAAGAAAAGCTCGTTGGCGCTTGTATAATGAAACGATGTCAACATCTTAACGGTAAGGTCAGAATTATTGGAAAACCGCTTCTCTCCATCACGTGGGTCTATGTAATGAGCGATCAACAAACTCTTTTGTCACTTAATGACCTGCAAATGACCCAATCCATCAAACTGACTTAATGACACGGCCATAAATCAGGAAGGTGTCATCTACTCTCGCAATTAATCATGTGGTTTTGCGTTATGTAAACAATGATTCAAGTTATCGCTGTTTCAATGTCGGTTGTGTTATTTTTATATAGACAAAAATTTCTGTTCGTATAGACCAGTGTTTCCCAAAGTGTGCAATATCGCATACTGGATGTGACGGAAGGGGCCGGGGAGGAGGTAGAAGCTTTGAGTTTAACATAGGATCCTATGGGTTGGCTTTAGTTGTTGGACGATGGAATTAAATGTTTGGGAAACTGTGATATAAAGACAAAAGGTTCATAGTCGCACTTCAGAGACTTGCCTACTGTATACAGCAACGGTTCCCAAATAGTTTTAATCGTGGACCCCCTCACACACCGAAAATTTAAATTTCTGCTATGATCACCCATTTATAGCAGCAGAAATTACAACCATCTTCCAGCGAGAATGTTCTCAAATAATGGAGTACATTCTATCCAGCACTAGTAAATATGATGCGACAGCATGATACCAGTGTAGTCTTCAAATGTCGTAATAGTGCGTTTACGCGTAAATTGAAACTGTTATTTTTAAGTATTTTTTTTTACAAACTTAACATTATTATTTTTTAATAATTCCACAATTGGACTGTGGACCCCCGGGGGTCCAGGCCTCCCGATTAGGATTCACTGAAGTACTACCTACTCCTCCTACTACTACTGAACCATGCGTGTCCTCGTCCACGTTCCTCTTCGGGATTTCTAACGAATTGGTACCTGTTGGAGTGTGCGTATTGGGAGTCAAGTTTGTTACTGTGTAATGATTGTTTTGTGCAGTGTCGCCATCTACTACTGCAGTCGAATCACGTTATAACGAACTCAAAAAGATCGGGGAAATCACTTCGTAATACCAAAATTTCGTTAGAAAGAAATTCCAGATATTTACGTTATTCCTATGTACATTATTCCTATCTGGGGGATTAGAAAAGTTTTCGTTAAAACAGGATTTTCGCTAAATGATATTCGTTAAAACGCTAGTCGACTGTACTGCTAACCCGTACATGCACCTAGTAAACATCCCTCTACGGAATTTCTAACGAATCGGCACAAGCCGGAATTTGTGTTCTGAGTGTATGTATGGGTCTAACGTCTTTATGTTGTCGAGCTGCTTTTGTTCCGTGTTCGTGCTGCCATCTGCCCTCCATTTTCTGAAGTAAACATGAAAATGCTTGAATTTTCGGGTTTCGTTAGTATCGTGTGACCTGCTCTCTGCGGAATTTTTTTTTTCAAATGGGATTCTGGCTCGCAATCGGTCCTCCGAAGCTGGAAAACCGCAGAAAACCAACTTCAGCCAACCACCACTCTGCCGTCAACGGGATTCGAACCTGGATCCATGAAAAGAGTCCAGCACGAAACCCATACAACCACACAATGGCTAGTGCCGCCATCTGCCATTAATTTTTCCAACTATAAGTGAAGTACAATAATTGAAAAACTGTGCCGTGTGTGTGTTTTGAATGCCTTTCTTTCTTTCTACGGTTGTGGGTCTGTCCGCTGAAGTACTGTCAGACCGAGTTCATTGAATCTGTTTACTGTTGGAAAAACAAATTAAAATGGATAATGTAAATGAATATCGGTAAATAAGTTTTGTTATTAATTGTTAGTACTGTAAAACCTCGATGTAACGATAATCTACGGACAAAAAAAATAATATCGCTGAAGAGGGGGGTTCATCGTTTTATCGTGAGGCAGCGATTCCATTATTCGCCGCCAAATTTCAGCTGTTGTTGGCATTTCTTCTGAATTGGCGTTGTTAGTACCACAATAAAATGCATTTATGAGTGTGTTTATTCACAGCGAAAAAATTGTAAGGGGTCATTCAAGTATTACGACAGCATCGGGGGGGGGGGTTCGGATTTACTGACTTTTGATGACAAGGGGGGAGGGGGGGTTTGAATGTTTCTTACGTCATGAATCACCCTTTTTGATATAAGATATGAAGATATGAAATTTTTTGATATGAAGATATGAAATATTCTAAGCTGCTGAAGAAATTTTGCTGACAGTGGGGGAGGTCAAAAATGGCTAAAAATCTGCTTACTTAATACTTGAATGGCCCCAATTAATTAGTTCTGTTGGCTACTTCGCCCCTTGAAGTAGTTACTGCACAACACTTTTGTGTACTACACAAGAAATAGCTCACGGCAACTTTATTAACGCTAAGAGCAGATGTTGTGGAAAATACTGATGTTATTAAATATCCTCGAAAGAAAAAACACACGTGAGGAATTTAAAAATATATTGAAGGTGATTTTGAGTGAAGTGTAGAAAATATTATTTTTAGCAGTATCAAAAATTCTGTAGAAAATACCGTTATAGAGGGAGTTATCTTATTATCGAATGGGGTTTAAGACATTATATAGGCAATTCCAAACAAATTTTGATAAAATATCGTTGTGGAAGGATTTCTCGTTATATATAGCATCGTTCTTTAGTGAGGTTTCACTGTATATAAGAGTCATATGTGATTGAAATGCCGTTCGATGCTCGTTATAACGAACCCCCCACGCTCCACGGAAAAACGGACGTTACATTGGGAGGTCATTATATCAAACGTTTTCAAAGAATTACAAAATTTAGCTTCTCCGACGAGGAGCGAATGTTATCATTTTTTTGCACACACTACGAATTTACTGTGGTGTGGCCCATGAAATATCTGACCAGGGACCAAACCTAACATTCTATCCAATGGGCCTTGCTGAAGGATGCGGTGGTTATGGTTTTTGAGTATGGTGAATAAAGTACTATTTGGAATATTCATTGATTCGACTATTTAGGTTTCCGACATCAATTTCTTGTCAATTTCTGCCAAAACTTTCAATTCTATATCTATAGATATAGAGTAGATCCGTTTATTTAAGATATTCATGTCGAATAATTTTCAGAATGAAAAAGTAAGATCACTTGCCAGCATATTCTCCCATTTAGAAATTAACTAAAATTGCAAAAAAAATCAACCACATGAGAAGTGAGCCACTATGTGAGAAAACAAAGCAAAATTGTGTTAGCAGGGGGGGGGGGAGAAACATCATTATCCAGTCAACTCACGTGAGCCAACACCATCTATAGCAGAAGACCTCCGCACGAAGCTTTGACGTCACTGAAGAAGTCCATTTCACCTGTGGTCGTTGGATATAGCAGGACGACTCATGCGATATCTTTATCTTTTTTGCAGTATATCCAATGGCTATAGGTGAAATGAACTTCTTCAGTGACGTCACACGCTTCGGGTGTCGACTTTCTGCTATAGAAGGTGTTGCATGAGCGCAGTTCTCCTTCGATTCACCCTGTTTCCAATGAGGGCGTTACAGTAGACCCTGGATCATTCGGGTACGAATTAACCGTGCTACGAAAATTGAAATTTTTTTTGTTCAGCTCTGCACTATATCCATGTTGTTGTTTTGTTGCCATTTTTTTTTTGGTCACATTAAAAGACTTTGTGAAGGTTGTGATGAAAAAAAACATTTTCATTTCGTATAACTACTTTACCGCATACCAACTCCTGTGATATACAGTCATACGGCAATTCCCAACCAGTGGACTTAGGTGGGAAATGAAAGCGTCATCTATCAGTGGCCGCCACAGGCTCAGTAAGTAAAGAACTTGTTTCTGATGTTCTCGTCCGGATTCGAACCCGTGGACTTTGATGGTAACCTTCATAGCGATAGGAGCCAAGACACACCCAAGCTCTGTCACACTCGGTGATATAAGCACATTGTCCCTGAGGACTCGGGTGCCTCCGGGGAACCCAAACATTTATTCATTTATTGTGCTTGAGGAAGATGTATTACATCCATGGGCAGGCGCCATTACGCACATCGCCAGTAAATAAGTATAAATTTTATGATAGAAAAATAGTGATTCATGTAAGTAAATCACAATTATAAATCACGAAATCGTCATAATAATCGGCATAATCGAGAAAAGTTCTTGATAAAATTTGATCTGCTTCTCTCCAGGGATTTGCATTGAATCAGTTACTATCTCATCAATGAAAAGTGTCAATCTGTTGCTGGGTTGATCTAATCGCTGCACCGGGTGGTTTCATTTGATCGCTGTCAGGGTGTTGTGTTATTCTGGTGGATCTTCTAACAGCCATAGGCAGCTCTCTATCTGGTTCTGGCTTCGGGGTTGTAGCTCTGATATCCTCAGGGTGCTACGCCAGAAAACGGGTCAGTCTACGTATTTTACTTTTCGAATCCTCCCGCTTTAGAATGCACTCAAGCCAAGATATTCGCAGATGTTCAGCTGGCTCTCTGAAGTGGAAGGCCGTTATATTTGGGCATAGAGTTGCGTAGTGAAGAGGCGTGCCTATGGCCGAACATGCACATTTATGACTGGGGATTGGTTTGAACCTATGAAGGTTAGCCGGAAACGGACCACGGCCCGTTTCGAACATTATCATCATAGTAACCTTCATAGCGGAAGACGAATATCCTACCGCTGCGCCAATCGGGCGTATTTCGTAAAACTGGATTTCTTCATTATTTTACACAACCACGTAATCCCCCCACTATTCTCAGTGCGGAACTCTCGTGTCAACTCGTTGAAACGGGAGCCTCAACATACATTTGTTAGAGCCATGCGTTTATACTCACAAAACACATGTAGTAACAATCAATGAAACCCGGTATATCAGCATTGGGACTATCCTTCAGTAAGTGTTATTTTTTATTAGATTTTTCCGCACGGATAATAGGAATATATACAGGTAGATATTAAAATACTTTCTTTTTAAATTTTGTCTCTTTTTTTTACTTCCTGGTGGTTGTTAATCAGGTTTTTTCGATTGTCCTACACCACCTGCATTAGTCTGCATAATCGATAATCGAGTTTCTACTGTACTTAACCACAGGGTTCACAGTAGAAGTGACAACGTTTTATCTTTCCTTCTCCATGCATCAAGGGTAAAGGTAAAACACGTACACAATTACGGATTTTGGTCATCTCTTTGCAAAAAAAAGCAATGAAAACGGGATGGACAAAATAGAGCTAAGTTCGGTCGTTGTAATGGATTGAATTATATTTACCGTTCGTTACATTGAATAAAAATTCACACGGCGAAAATAGGAAAAAAATTAGTGCCTGTCGTAATAATCGTTATAGTGGAACAGAAGTGATAATTGACGGTCGTTGTAACGAGCCTTCGACTGTATTACGAACGACAGACAGTATTAGTGTCATTTCTGAATCTCCTTCATAAGATATGCATGTAGAGGATCACTTTATAGAAAACCCCATCGACTAATATTTCGAACAATACGACTTGGAAAATTTGAAAGTCAGTAATTTCGATAGCTTTTCAGGCTTGAAAACTTCAAATTCGAAATGCAATATGGATGCGAATATAAACATGCCGAACAATGGTGTGCAATTATACTCTCTGGAGGTCTTCCCAAACACACCACCATGCGTTCTCCGGTTTAGAAACACAAAGAGGAGAGGAGAGGCTTTCACGCAGAATACGATACAAACCAGTATTATTTTCGGCATTAAGTTAGGACGAACGAAAACCCAAAGCGAAAATGTCCTCCCTAGCTAAGTCTTCCCGATACCTATTAATCAGACGTAATAACTAACCACCGAAAGACGTGAAACTGAGGTGGTAGGAAGGAGTAAAACGACGTTGATGGCGGAGTAATACGGAGTTATTTGCAATGAAGAGATTGGCGAAGGGCTGCAATCATAATCGCA
This sequence comes from Pholcus phalangioides, assembly GCF_987345545.1. Lineage (NCBI taxonomy): Eukaryota > Metazoa > Arthropoda > Arachnida > Araneae > Pholcidae > Pholcus > Pholcus phalangioides. The sequence goes on along the minus strand of NW_028301596.1, from coordinate 43,265,620 downwards.
TTAATGGAAATGGAATGCAATGAAGTTTGAGATTAATGGAATGAAGTGCCTTCCTCTGTCTTTCACTATCTCTCTCCTATGAGTGTGTGTGTGTATATATATATGTGTGTGGCATCGGAGACGAATGTCGTCGTCGTCCAGTTCGGGAAGGTTTTTGGTGTAGTTCGGCGGGGACAAGAGAAACGCTTATCATTAGTTTCGTTGTCGAGAGATAAGGTGGTGAAACTGTCCATGGGTTTATACAACGCGTGGTGTGGTGGTGAAATAGATTCGTGTTTCCAGTGTGTATTTGTGCTAAGCCTTCTCTCACCAGTGTCCATATTAATGAGGAAGTCAGCTGCACCAAGCTGAAAAGTTAAGGACCAGGAACGACCATTAACCGGTTTATAAATATGCAAATTTACGAGTAAAGCCGACCGAAACTTGTAGACATTCACTCCAAAGTCTGAACTAAACCACACTGTGAGAGAGAGAGAGAGTAGTTTTCTAATTACTACTTCTAGAGTTTCAAGGAATTTGAGGCTGTACTTGGGGCAGATAAATGATTAACTCATAAAATTTTTCATCATTTAAACGATGTGTGTGCCCAAATTCAGTCGCACGTGTCAATCCAACTCTTTCGAAATTTCTGATATAGGACTGTGGAGCAGTTTAAAGCAACTAAATTCGTTTCCAATAATCGATTTCATCCGTGATTTTCTTTTCTGTTTCGCACAAAAAAATTCAGAATTTTTACGGCCCTTGAAGAATTAGCTCATCTCTTTTACGTTCTCTCAAGTAATTATGCTTTTATACGATCCTCAAACAAATTTCGAAAAAGTAACTCAGTTTTTATACGACCAACGAAGAAGTAACCGACCTTTTACACGACCCTCAATTAAGTAGCTCAGCTTTTGTATGACCCTCAAATAAGTACAAATTTCATGTTCTTCTACTGTAGGGTCCTTCAAGATATTGTCACGTGACGACGTGGCATATTTATCTCTCAGTTCGACTGCGCTTGAAGAACTATTTCAGTTTCGACATGCCACTCAAAGAAGTACTGAAGAATTTACTTAGCTTTTACATGATACACAAACTCTTTCCGAAAAAGTAATTCAATTTTTACACGACCCTCAAAGACGTATTAATTCTTCTATACGACCCACCAAGAATTAATTCTTCTATACGACCCACCAAGAATTAATTCTTCTATACGACCCACCAAGAATTAATTCTTCTATACGACCCACCAAGAATTAATTCTTCTGTACGACCCACCAAGAATTAATTCTGCTAATTTACGACCCTTGAAGAACTGTTTCATATACGGTATATCTCTCGAAGAAGTATTGAGGAATTAATTCATCTTTCATGAGATACTCGAACAAATTTCAAAAAATTAACTCAGGTTTTGTGTAACACTCAAACAAGTTTCGAAGAATTAATTCAGCTTTTATGTGATAGTCAAACAAGTTCTTAAGAACTAATTCAGCTTTTATGAAATACTCAAACATGTTTCGAAGAATTAATCCAGCTTTTATATGACGTTCAAAGAAGCAAGCCTACTTTCAAACATCCTCTATGAAGTAATTCTGCGTTTAATACGGCCATAAGAAACAAGTCACCTTTTACGTGGCGCGCAAAAGTAATACTGGATGATAATATGACACTAAGTTTACATAAAGCTAGCAAATTGATCTAGCAAACGCGATTTGAAGCTAGCAAATAAAATCCCAGCGCTTCCTCGGATACTTATTCGAGAAAAATCTTTCTGAAAAAAAAACAGACTAAAAAATATTATCATGACTAATTTGAATAACGTTAAAAACATTATTGATTCAAACTACTCCCCGTTGCCTACACAGAATATATTTTTTTTATCTTTTTTTTCCTTCGCTTTATAAAATTATGGATTTATTCATAGCACATGACGAATTTCCCACGAATAGCGTGACTTCACGTAATTTTCAGACTAAAACCTATTCACTTACAGCTCATAGAAATATGTCAAAACGCATTTTCGTCGGGAATTTGTTTACAAATGTATATGTGTGTGGAACTTTTAATGGATAATTTATCAAATTTCCACTGGCGTATAATCGATACGCATATATATATATATATATATAGTGACAAATTGATGTTAACAGTTTTATATATATATATATATAGAATGATAAGAGTATAAATATGTAAATACATTCATTATCGAAATATCACAATAATCTATAATGCAGCCATCACTATAGACGACGATAAATATATTATTTGCTATACATATATAGTTATACATTAAAAAAGTTCTCTACAGCGAAATAAATCCAATAAAGCAAAATGTTCCTCCTTGAAGGAAAAGTATTCAATGCAGTCAGACTCGGTTATCACGACCACGTTTGTAACGACAACTCAGCTATAACGCCAATATTATTTTGGCATCCCACTTCCCCTGTTTCCCGTACCTTGCTATGTATATGCCGACGTTTTGGAATTTTTCCAGATCGTAGAAGATTTTCGGTCTGCCTATAATTTTCAACCGGCAAGTGATCGCCTCTTGATGTGCAGTGAGCAAAATTCACTGCCTATACCGATGGATCAAACGTTTGAGTTAAACATAGGTATCAACAATCCTGAATGTCGATATTTTCTAAATAATTGTGTAATAAAATCCGTAGCCATACACTCTGACCTAGGCATCGATATAGACCATAGCCTTTCAATGTGCAGCTATATGAGAAAACTCGTGAGCATAAGCTACTCTGTTGCTTACATGGTAAAAAATTGCTATTTGAAGTGCGACTCTCATGTGTGCCTTGAACCCTTTTGTTCGACCGATTTTCGAGCACGCATAGCTAGTATATAACCCTTATTCGATTAGTAATATCGAACAAATTTTAAAAAAAAAAACCAAAAGTGTTTCATGAAGTGCCTACCTAGTCTCCGGGACCTCTCATATCCTGAACGACTGCAACTCTAAGGGCAACTTTTTCTAGAATGGCGTAAAATGATCAACGGATTTGAGACTGCTGTATAAAATTGTCTGTGGTCTAACCCAGCGGTTCTCAACCGGTGCTCCGTGTGCGCTTCCAAGGGGCTCCGCGGCCATTCGAAAATAATAAAATAAATCAGTGAATTTGATAAACAAACAAAAAAAGAAGCCTAAAGGGTACCGCCATATAAATAATATACTAAAATGCGAGTCAGAAAAAGGTTGTGTGTGTGTGTGTGTGAGAGAGAGAGAGAGAACGAGAGAGAGAACGGCTGGTCTAGCTAGCCCCGTTCTATCGCCCCCTGGACTATTTTATCGCCCACCAGTGGGGGGGGGGGCAATATTGCCCACTTCGGGAAACATTAGTCTACTGTTGTACTTTTCCTCACCTATACATCGACTCTTTCCTCGAACATAAATCTCATGAAATCTCGCACCAAAAGTCATCAGCTGCGCATTCCATTTGCGAGAAGGTACCGATTGCAGCATTCATTTTTATGTCGTGCTGGCAGAGCTTGGAATAGATTTCCATCCGATCTCGTTTGCACATCGACCTACGCGCTATTTTGCAAACGCTTATCAAGCTTTGACATTTCGAGTTTCTTGGTCAGATACCCATTTAAATTTAGTTCCCCCCCCCCATGTATGTACAGTTTGTCATTATTTGATCCCTTTCTTTTGATTTTTTATAGAGTTTTTTTTCTTGTTCTTCCCCGTAATGCAAGTGCAAGCAGCCTTTTGTGAATGTAAATAAATAAATAAATAAAATGAATGTAAAACGAAATGTTGAAGAGGTTTCAGAATGAAATTTGCGCCCCCTCGGGTCTAGCGCATGGGGCATTAGACCCGCCTGCTCCCCCCCAGTTGCGGCCCTGGTCATTTCGTGGCCCGGTGCGAGAATAGTTTTGTATCTTCCATTGGACATTTATATGCATGCCAATTCTTCTCTCCTCACGAGAGATAGGATTGGGATAAGGAACAGAGATTATACATTCATCGAAAATCAATTTATGTCGACTCAATTAATAAGACTCGGAATCCGGGTCCCTCAAACAACCTTTTGGAGGAGGTTCAAAGTGCAGAGCTGACTCAACGCATGGGCATATAGACCCACTGGGTAGTTCAGATGGATTGGGGGGGGGGGGGCTCATGTTAAAGCTACATATACAAGCAAAATACATGAAAAAAAGTATTTTGAATTGGGGTAGCCAGCAACTCAAGTCTGATAGAGAGACGTGCTCAGAGAATCTCTTTTTAGAGGGCTTATACAAATACAAATACAACGCCACAACAGACAAAATGCCCAACGAGGTGGCTGATAACGTGATGCTTTAAAGACCACGGCCCCTACATAGAAAGCTTTACAGTTCTCTGAGGGGCCTTCGGCATTGCTGTTGCATTTTTCCAATATATAAAACTGTAAACCGATATAAGGAGCCAGCAAAAAATCTTAGTCTCTTAGTCTGGGGTTCTGTCAGAGATCACGTCCCCATTAGAGGATGATCGGGGGGAGAGAGAGAGAGAGAGAGAAAGACGGGAGATCCACTATCATAGGCTTATGTGTGTGTCTGTCAATAAATCGACATATTTCTCATCCATACATCGGAAGAACTTCAAGTTCTGGCTTTTCACAGCAGTTATAGGTAATGAAATACGTAATCAATGAAATAAAATTCAGTTTTACGGGCGTTAACATTTTGTGGATAGGTGTGATCGCACCTGCCTATGTCCAGCCCTAAGAAAATTTTCGCAAATCAACAAATCACCACTGCAACGAATTATAATAATAATTCGTTGCAAGTAGGTTATATACACTATATTGCTGAAGCAAATGCCACAGATTAAAATTTTCGGTAATAATAATAAAAAGAAACATGGCTTAATGCTTAAAATATGACAAACTGCTCAAAAATGTTAAAAATATGACAAATTGCTGAAAAATGCTTAAAATATGCCAAATAGCTCGAAAATGCCAAAATATGAGTTGTCAAAAAATAGGATATGCCATAAAAATCTGAGTCCTAATCATCAGACATCAATGGTCCATATATATGTATTGATCTTAAGGTTTACATGGTTAATCATGGTTACATTATGAGTTATGTGAGTTACATGGTTAAGGTTAATCATGGTTTACATTTGGTACAGTTCCAATGTGAATTGCATGCTGCTTATGTATTACTATTGAAATTAAAATTTCACTCTATCTTAAGAACTAGAGTTAAACTCACAAAACCAATGAAAGATTCGGAATCAGCGCCCCAAAATCATTCTAAAATCACGCACTAAAATTATCTTCTTCAATAAAATTAGTGTTGAGCAGTGTTATATGAAGGTGAAGTCGTTCGCGTTTATCGAGTCAAAAAACTCTAATAATAATCCTCTGCACAGGGCATTGAACGTAGTGCTTTAACGTGAAATGTCTATCTTACAACAACATTATAAGTCTTGTTTTTTTGCTTCGATGGTCTTAATTCCGTTAAAACGTTCGTGTGCTTCTACTCCTACCACAGCAAACTCACTCTCTCAGACGGAGTGATTGATGATAGTACGGTTGTGAGTGTCATAACCTTATTACACCACGCCTTCATCTGCTATTTCAATAACGTCAACCGCGGTTTCCTGTCAAAACCAAAAGCATCGCGCAGCCGCGAGACGAGATAAAATACACAAACACGTGGCTCTAACCTCAAACAAAATGAAATTTTGGGAATTACATCTAATATGTACCTATCAGTTTTTCGACTTTTGTATCATATTAGAAAAGTGTAGAGGACGTGGGAGTGACGGCTTTATGGGCTTCGAACAGCGCCTTCCATGTGACTGTTGATTGATATACGAGCATATACGTCTTTGTTGGTCGTTGCTTTTGATATAGTAATATTGTTTTTAAGTGAAGTGGATGGAACAGATGGAAGTGAATCGGCGATTTTTCAGTGCTGCCCTCTATATCTCAGAAGTGAAGTGAGTGAAATATAATGATTGAATATTTGTACCATTTGTAGGAATGTTGATATCGTTGGCGAGACTTTTTAACGGGGGAGGGGGAGAGATTGGCTCACATTCGCTCCTCTAAGTTGGGAATCGCAGGAAACCAACTTCAGCCGACCATAACTGTACCAATCGATACTGGTGTCCCGTTGTTGAAGCAGTTGATTGACTGTGCATTAATAACTCGTGGTCCATCATATCCATCTCGTTAAAAATTTTAAGCACTTCGATCGTATCCCCCAACTCCCAGGCACCTTCGTCCTTTCAATGTAAGTAAAGTGGTGCTGAAACATTTCATTCAAAAAAACAGAACGTATATATATTACGTATTTTATATGTATTTTCAAATTAATGTCAAATTATACAAACACCCTTACAACTAAAATGTCTCTAAGTGTTAATTAATGTGTTACCCATTAACTATTAATTCTTTTTTTCATCTAGCCTGGGTCCAAGTTACCCAAACCTGGCGTTACTTGAACCCAAATTTCAGAAATTTGTTATTTATAAATAATATAATTGAAATTTTGGTCACGAAAAAGACCCTGAGCCTTAGGAAATGGTCACAAAAGTAGTAAAAATTTGGTTATAATCGTAAATTAATGTGAATAAACATTTATAATTAATAAAATTAAGCAATTTAAATCTATTATAAAAGAATAATGATCAATAAATGTCTCGAAATAAAGTGTATGTGCTGGGATATGTAATTAAATCAGATTGAGGCTCCTCTCATATACATGAACGATAGAAAGCCATTCGATGGCCATGATGGAACAATATCTATAAGTCAAGTGGCAATGGTCTGTGGAAATCTGCAGTTATCTCACGTATATCAAACGTTCCGCCATTAGATTCTTAATGTTATTATCACTCAGTATCACTACTTTTTCTTCAGCTGTAATTATTTATCAGCCAGCCATTGATTTCTCCATGTCAGACCCACACACAGAATATCTCATGTTTGGAAGGAGTACTTGAGCATTTCTCTGTTATAATGAATCATAAGTGTATAAGATTTTCGGAGACGATATTTGCAAGTCCAAAAGCAAAAAAAGAAAAATTCTTTTGTTCTCCATTGCAATTCTTCACGGTACTGTCCTAGCAAGTGAAAACGTACGCAGTGGTTCCAGGGGTATCAGGAACACATGGCGGTACCATAAATAAAACACATAAACCTCACACACCCACCTCTCTATCAATATATATATGGAATTTTTTTTTTTCATCTTCTCATACTTACTCCTGTAGTTCCAAAGCTGTTACCCTTACTTTACCGAGCGTATATTTCCATGGCTTTTCCACACTCTCCGGGAATTTTTTTTTTTCCCCTTGTGTTCGTTCCACTCACTCTCCTCTTCGGCAGTTCTTGAAACCCAGCGTTTTATCTTTTCAGCGTTTCGGCCCGACGAGAAACTCATTGCAACAGCTGGATATTTCCCAAGTGGGCAGCACTAATATTCGATGTGATAAATCTTCCATAAATCTTTCGAGTTCAGTAGTTTTCATTATTCCCTTGCACAAAACGCTTCGGGAAAAACCGGAGCCTCTTATGAAGCCATAAATGAGATTTACAGCCTTCGGTAACCACCTCCTCGTCCTCTTCACCTTATATCCTTTCGCTGTCAAAACAATGTGCGTTTCCGAAGCAAAAGCTGTTGCTGCTGCTGCTGGACCAAAGGCAGTTGTGCCATCAATTGGCTCAAGACTCTCTCTCTCGACTTGTTAATTTTTTGACTCCATGAAAGGAAACATAATATATGAGTAGATTTTATCGTTGGGAAAATACTTTCATTTATTATCCGATGTATAAAGAGCAGCCGTTATTGGAAACGAACACCAAAAAAAGCAAAAACAAAAAAAAAAACATTTGTTCAAGGACCAAAAAAGTAAAATGTATTCATATAAATAGCCGTTTTTTTTTGGCTCCTTTTAAGAAATATATTGGTATTTACTTTCCGAGAAACTAGTTACGAAGTGTTATATTTCAACCTAAGAAAGTGTTATACGTAAGAAATTTTTCATTAAAATTGCAATAAATCGATTATATTGCCTCGCCGGTTTGTATTGGCTCAAGTGCTGTGTAACCCTGAGACAAGTATCATGTGGGTATTCACGAGAGGTTTAAATTCGATCTCAGCAACATAAAATACCACTGAACTAAGTTGAGGCTTCTATAGTGTACGTGCTGAATGCTGTAAAAGTTCCTAACCTCGTGATACAGATTCGATTGGATTTAATTGCAGTAGAATGCGGTCTATACGGCCTAATGTGGCGGAAGGATGGGTCGGATAACAGAAAAGCCGGGTAGGCCGGAGTTCTATAAATGCTCACTTCCTACTTCCACCATACCATCAAAAACACAATTTTAATACTAAAAATGCTCCTATTCATATTTTGTGACCTCTTGCTGCGGGTCAGTACTTTATACAAAAATGTAATGACTTTATGCATAATGTAAATGTATGTTATGTACTACACGTATTAAAAATTTATTACAGAAAAAGGAAGCTGTGTGAAGAATATAAATATTGTTACGAATAAAAAGTTATGCAAAAAATTCTTATTTATGATTTATTACGCCATTTTTCGACCTTAAAGTCATTATCTTATGTAAAAATGTAAATTAACGCATTTCTCTGTAAATAGCGCCAAACTTAACGAAGTTTGGTGACATATCCGATGATTTGGCGACGTCATGGTGCCAAGACATTAAGAGAAATAGTCGAGATTCTACTGTACTTCCCCATAGCGAATAATAATTACGAGGAAGTAGAATTGCTCATTCTTATTCTGGGAGCAACTCCTTGTTCTTAATGGGAATCCAGTCTCTAAGTTTTTTCTAGTCCTGAGCAAAATAAGAAAAGGAATCTTAATTTTTTTACGAACCAGTCCCAATTCCGGTCCAAGCTTTCTCTGGGGAGGTAGTGAAAACCTGTTTTCAGTACCATCGATTACAAGGCTGTGATTGGTCTATTGTATCTCAACTACCATGTGTGATCCGGTCCTCCGTTGAAAAAATCTATAAAAGGTCTTGCCACACACAGTGTCTATAAACACATTCTGTAAAACAACACACACATTCATTTCAACATTACATTCATCCGTTGCTGATTTATAGGACAGTAGATAGATGGCACCACCTAAAGAACAAATCGTGAAAATTATTGTCAATCATATCTTAATTATTTATACTATCATTTTTTGTTGCTTCTGAATTGTCATATTGATGTGTGTGCATAATTTTAACTATTTCTAAAATTATTTTAACATTTGATTTTTACATGAACATCTGGATTTGATTTTCAATACATTTTCTGAAACTGTTTCGCTCACAAATTATGTTTGGATTTTTATTAATTCCGAGAAACTCCGAGGAACTCCAAGAAGCTAGTTCTCTCTCTCTCTCTCATGTTTATTTTTTGGCACACATTTATGTTTAAGCACTTTATAATGATTTACGTATTTTGTGATGTTTTCCCATTTTTGACGTGAATAACTCTTGTAAGGGTAAATTAGAATAAAATTTAAAAGTTTTCGGATTTTTTGGCCGACGTGAAGAACAGTTTTTGTCTTCCGACGTTTCGTTCGCACGAGTGGCGAACATTTTCGCCTAATTTTTACCTAATATGCGTGCGATATAGGATTCTATGTTTGGTTTCGGGTTGTACACGTAAATTGCACAACTGATTTATACTAAGATTATGAGTATATACTTATGATTATAATGTATTATGTAATATATTTTTTTATAAATAAATTGAAAGAGGTACCCAAGTCCATGAGGACAACAAGCCGATATTGCCATATAGCTATGTGGCCTGTGTATCTTTCGGTTTGACGGGCACAAGGACTGTGGCTCTCCCTCGTAACGAAATGTTTCAAGCTTTATCTCGAGAAGTTCGCAACGCATATAGGTGATATTGCTTCAGTTCCTTCTGTTAGCCATTCCAAAGACACAAATCTGATGATACTAATTTAGTTAAGTCATTGCCTACCAAGCGATTCAAGGCACAAAGAACGTATTCACGTCAAACCTTGCAGCCGTGTCTGTGACACCGCTCGAACTCGTTTATACGGTTTTGTGACACTGCGAGAAGATTTCTATTTCTATCCACGAGGATTATTTTTCAAAAAAAAAAAAAAAATCACGATTATTCGATATTGAAATTGCGTCCCCACAGACAATTAATGACAAACCAATAACGACATCCTGACAACATTTACTTGATTCCTACGGTGCAATTACGAAAAACAGTCCAAAAGCTATAACTTTTCTTAGCAAGCAAGTCACGACATATCTGTGACCATCATGTGCATGTAGAACATTCAGTTCCTGTTTCACACCAACTCCGGCTACATACTGCCAACCAGTGGAGTTGGGTTAGAAATGAAGGCGCCATCTATCGATGGCCACCCCAGGTTCGGTAGGTAAAGACTTGTTCTCTGATGTTCTCACCCGGAATCGAACGAGTGGACCATGACGGTAACCTTCATAGTGGAAGACGAGCATCTTATCACTGCGCCGCTCGGCGATAAAGTGGAACTAGCACATATCCGCCAGTTTCATCATACCTTTTGCATGTACCGAAAGGGAATAATTTTTTGTACGGGGAGAGTGTAGGCTAGAAAAGGTGTTGTACAGGGTGTATAGGAAAGTCGCCTTGCTACACATTGCTGGCGAACCGTTGATCCAAGAGACATACTTCCAATTAGAGAAAGTATTCAAATAAAATTTGGAGAAAAATTGGAAAAGAACAACACAAAGGAGAGAAATAAGGAAACGCTTATTTCTCCGTTAGTTTTTATTCCATTATTTCCCAACTTCTCTCAAATTTTGAATTGAAATATCTCGAAAAATATTGCAATTAAAAGCGAGAAATTTTTTACTGTTGACCTCAGGAGAGAAAGGCACCAAATTTCTAATTGGGTTTTCGAAGAGAGGTGTCCGTATAGAGAGAGAGAGAGAGAGAGAGAGAGAGAGAGAGAGAGAGAGACAGTTAATTTTTCTTTCATTTCAATAACTATACAATCCTTTGCAATATGGATGACATATATATGTGAAGACTAGAGGTTATTTTGAGTATTTTTCTAATTGAAAGTTTGCCTCTATAGGATCAACAGTTTGCCAGTAATTTGCGGTAAGAGGAGTTAGCTATGCACTCTATCAAGTTTACTCATAATGTATACATTGTTAGAATGTGTGACTGTCAAAATTTTCAACATTTAATACCATCTACAACTACTACTACTATCAGCCATAAATGTGTTTTTTTTTCAACCAGTTTCAAGTTTCTTCAAGTGTTACGGGATGATATAAATTTGAGAGGTGAAAATTTATCTAATTTGCATTTTTGACTGTGAATCGCGTGAAATGTTTGGTATTCACGTTTCTTTGAATTATAATTTTAAATATATAAGACTATATTACGAAATTAAAGCTAATAATGATGTCCCATACATAAATTTAACTTGAGTGCATTTCGACCCTCTGTAAACACCTTTCCGTACAACAGGGAAGCCTAATATTAGCCATATATTCTAGCCTATATATCAGCCTAGAATAGATGGTAGAAATGTGGAAGTTTTTTTGTTGGCCTCAGGAGAGACAAGTCAAAAACATTCTTGATGAACTGGGTGACGAAATATAAAAGGCTAACTTTCTATTTCAATAACTATGAAACCCTTTGCAATACGAATGCCGTATCTGAGGTCTGCGTTACTTGGAAACTTTTTCCAACTGTAAGCATGCCTCTAGAATCGATGGATCGCCAATAATTTTCGGCAAGGGGATTTTTCTATGCGCCCTGTATGTTGTTACAAGACCAAAACATTATAAAAAAAAATAACGCTAGATATGAATATATACTTGACCAATATACTATTCCCCCCAATTTATTCATATTTTCATCATTACATACGTCGGTCGCTACATTAATCTCCATCAGGGAACATTCTATCAATCTACAATGACCAATCCCTCATGCAGTGTAGTACTTCTATATATATATCAAATAATCTCGATGCTTAATAACTCTAACATTTGCTGTACGAGGCATAAATCTTTCGTTATCTAGTATGTGATGCACCTATCGTCCTGGGCACTGTGCATGTGTGTGTGTGTAAGAGTGGAAAACGGTGAGACATTTGAGGTAACCGAGAGCGAGGATCGACCAATTTCTCTTCTACCGCGTAATCCCCATTTCATTCGCGAGAGAGACAAAAGATAGAAGAGGGTTGATCATATCGAAAACTAATGATCTTCAAATCGGTGATCATTAAAATATCGTTAGGAGGGGTTCACAACGACAAATAGAATTGCGCCTAAATCTTTCAGATATAGTATAATTTATTGGATTATAATAACCTTCAAAATGTAATATTATTCTCTTCCCCCACATTTCTTGATATTTTTTTCCTGTTCAAATATATATATTTTTGATAATTATTGTAAACGTTTCCCCTTATCTTTTGTCTCTAAATTCAGATTATATAGATTCTGAAGATAATATCGATGGTGATTGAACACGAAAGGACCTCGTTCATGGGTAAGAGGATCATTGGATGACGCGTGTAGAGAACTGTTAACATTAAGCTTCAGTTTCTCTCTGCTGTGTTTGAAAGATTTAGAAATTTGTAATTTGCACAGACTGAAATAAACAGTCATTTGACAATGGCGGAGTTTCAGTGCCAACCGGATCCCAATGCCATCACTCAGTAGTAATGTTCGTAAATGGGTAAGACTGTTGGCAGAAGGTCGGTCAATTATGACTAGAGTTGGTGCGTTGAAATAGTGGTGCTAGGCCACGCCCAGCGAACGTCGTCAATAAAAATAGCCTTTTGAAGTGACTTCTCAATAACAGGATGTACAGAGATTCTGGCCAATTTTCTGCCAAACTATCTCCACTTCCAAATCGCGCACGTAATTTGCACTTGAGCATAAAGTTTTGAGTCATTGGTGAACGCTATAAGTTCTTGCTTCTCATTGGGATTCCGATGGAGACCGGCCGAATTGGAGGACAGAGGTTGGCTTTCAGAGTTTGTCGGACAGTATTAATTTTATGATTCTACTTCTGCCTAGCTACATATGATAAATGGATTCCGTTGTGAATCACAGAGGAAGCCTTATTTTTAGTTCTGGGTAGTTCTTTATGAAGATGTTTACCGAATGATTTCGAAAGTCTCTAGCGCTTTTGAATGAAACTTTACGAAACTTTTCTGAATCAGATATGAATATTTGATCATTTTGGGACGAATCTATTTTATTTCAGTGCGGCATTTTCACTAATTCCTTTGGCCTTATACCACATAACGTGCTTTGTTCTGTTTATGAGTATTAAAGGGATGGTGAGAGAAAAAAAACGATCTTCCTCTTAACGCGCCTTTTATATATATATACACTACGGCAGCGGTTCTCAACCTGTTTTGACTCGCGGAGCCTTTTTTAGTAAACAAATTCTATGGCGGAGCCCCATAGGCCCATTGTTAATTATTCATTAAAGTTACTGATTTATTTTTACTATTTAAAAATATTTATAATTATTTTTTTTTAATTTTAATGTTTTTTTTAATTTTCCTAGAGCGGCCGTGGAGCCCCTGGAGAGTGCACAGGGAGCCCCAAGGGCTCTGCGGAGCACAGGTTGGGAACCGCTGCATTACGGATTCATCAGTACTGAGGATCGGACGTGCGGAGACATTCCATTAGTGGCGTGAGCAACAGGATGGTAGTTTCCACATGATACGGACGTGTCCCCGTACGGAGAAGTCACCGTCGTGCTGCCGTCCGCTGCAACTACACCATGCGGCTGCCGTGCCGTTTCCAAGAACGCAGTGGCCTACATGACTAAATGCATGCTTTCGCACGCTACGGACATTCAACCATACGGAGCTGCTCCGTAATAAAGCAGAAACCAGTTATCTCCGTACGGAAAATCTTCCGTACGGCAGATCTTCCGCACAGACTAATTGGTAGTGTATGAAAGGAGCTTAAAAGAAGAGAGCGTGATTTAAAGTGTAACTTCCGTCATGGAAGAGTGTGTTTTATGATTGTGCCGTGAAATAAAATCACTTTCTTTAGGTTCCGGGGTTTGTGCATTAATTGGAGATCTCTCCAATATTAAGTGCCTAGGAATATTCCGCCACCGCTTAAGAAAAACGACACGCACCCCTAAGGTGTAATATTCTCTTTACAATCTTACTTAGCCGAACTGGAAGGCACATGGGTGTTCGAAATGAATGTGGGCATTGCATTTCATGCGAAAAAAATCCAAAACTTCAATACACTTCGATGTTTTTTTTCTAAAAATGAAAGCTTCCGCAACGAAAAAGTACCATTTCCTTCTTTCCACCGAAAAAACGTCAATTTTTTTTTACTATTCATAGTACTTTCGTATGTATGTGTGCACGGACTTATATACGAATTTCTACCGGAAAAATGTCGGAATTTGCCCACAGTGGTGTAAGAGCGTACACGGCGGAGATTTTCGCGTGTTTTGATCATTGGGGGGCAAAACCTCAGTTTCCTCATACGTCTCGTATGTTTTTTTTCTTTTTGTATATACGCTTTTTGGAAAGGTGTATGTGCCGAAGGCCACAGTCAAGTGGTTTTTCCCTTCTTCAGGTTTGAATCAGAATTCCAAGGGGGGAAAAAAGATAAATACGGTACAAGAAGTTTGAAATAGAAGGAGAAAGAATAAAAACCTGCATCATCTCTGAAATAAAATGCATAAGGGAGGCTTCAGCGTTATATCTACGCAAATAACAGATATATATATATATTTATATACATCTAAAGGAAGAGAAAGTAGCTTTTGCAGAGATAGGGTTTTTTTCCATGAAGGAAAAAGCCAAGGAAGATATAGAAATATAAGAGGAAAGATTGAGAGCAAAATTGCGGAGGAGTTAAGCGAAGAAAGTGGCTTTAAGCCTTTTCTTACGATCGATTCTGCGTCTGGAACTTAAAATGGAAAAAAAAAAAATCTCCGGATATGGATAGAATCAGAAAGCTGGAACGTTTGGGAAAAAAGAAGAGTTTCTAGATCAGTGCATTCACTTTAAAAGGATAAAAAAATTTTTTTTTTAAATCCCAAGTATATGAGAAAATGGAATGTATTTTTAGTATTTATTGTGAAACTAAATATGTGAAACTTAAAATATCCCCCAATAAAATTTATATTGGATGTAATTCCTTTTCTACTATAAAGAGTGATGATTATTCAACGATGGTAATTGAATAAATTTACTTTGAAAATTTTTGATTATCTATTCCGGTCTGATTCGAGTGCCCTAAAATTTTGAGACAGATGCTGCCTTTAGGCGTAAATTCTAATGTAATTTCGGTCAAATGAGTTGCGCTTACCATTGAGAAAAAGTTCTGTTCGTACTTTCAAATGAAAAAAAACAATGTTTTCTTTCTTTGGAAACATAAGAACTCTACAAGTTTCAAATCGAATCTCAAACATGGTTTTAGATAGGTTTGATAGGTTCACAATAAAAATTTCAGAAACTTGTAAATGATTGGTTCTCGAGTAGAACCGATGAATCACTGAGTTTTTAGATGGTTTCAAAAAATCCACCGTTTTGGGTGGGCACGGTAGCCCAGGTGGATAAGATACTCACCTAAATTACCAAAGGATGTTTAAAGGTGTCGCGAGTTTGACACCCGGTTCATCCTTGTCAGAAACTTTTCTGGCACAGAGGTACATCAGGTACGGTGACGTGACCACAGAAAAAGATTGCTACCGCAAGGAGTCCCACACCAGATGGGAGGAGGGGGGGGGTTAGCGCACCAACCTTTCAGTGAGTATAAAAAAGGCCGCCGTTCAGAATCGGCAATAAATTGGAGGTCCCGGTCTAATTAGCCATCGCGTGCAGAAAATAACTGCGGTGCGACAAATATGATCAAATGATCGGTTTGGTTTTTGATAATCAATGGATATCTCATTAATTTAAGTCCCTTATCGGTTTGGGAGAACAAAGTCTATTTTCTGTTCTAAAAAACTTACACACATACCCCCATCAGTCTATCGAATACTGGCATAGATATCATATTTAATGAAAAATATGCAAAAAATAATTCTAATAAGGTATAATAATTATTCTAATAAACAATAATTCTAATAATGGTTTAATGATATTTCTAATGACATTTCAACTAGAGCATAGTTTTTCCTTATGTTGAAGGGTATGAGACCATTAAACGAGTTTCGAACCAGTTCCAAAACACTTTGGGTTCTTTGTGGGTTTTAGAGAACCAGTAGGTTCCCAATTGAAGTCCAGCCAATTTCTAATAGAATCCAAGAACTGTAGATTTAAACGAAATCAGTGGGCTTCTAATTGATTCTGGTGGAAACAAAAAATTTCCAATCAGTTCTATCAGATCAATTTGTTTCTAATCTTTTCTCTGAAAGCAAGTTTTGTTTCAGAGAATCAATAAATTTCCAAATGCTATTAATTCACATTCCCAGAAGAAAATAAAATCGAACTCGTATCTGAATCGTCGAAGAAAAAAATCAATACAGAATATTTTTGAAAATTTCACATAGAGCTTCTTTAATTTTTAATGTGAATAATTAATTTGGTTTTAATATAAAATAATACTAATTATAAGATAATATAGTGTCATTTTTGCATTATTTTCATTGCCTCTCGACTGCATTTCGGTCGATGATATAACCTATAGTGCTTTTATCATTTAGGAACGAATGCGAAAGCAGAACAATATCCTTGACAAACAACCGAAAATTTCTCTTACTACTCTTTCACTGTGTTTTAATAATGGATAATTATTTTAATTTCAATTATCATATTCAAAAATTTAGTTTTCACATCACTAATAAAGTAGGTTATCTTTCACAAACCAGCATTTTATTTATCCATAGTAGATTTTTACCTTGAAAATTACTATCAAAATGACCCCCACCTTGGAAGTTGATGGAAGTTTATGATCTTGGGAAAAATATAAATGGCATTAAATAACAAAAATTCCCTTTGTTTTACATTTTTCGAATCCTTCGTAAAACACACACATTGTATCGTAAAATCTATTCGAATACGACTGGAAAAACTCATCCTGGAAATCTCTTAAGAGTTTTTTCCTCCTATAAACAGAGAAATAAACATTGGTTTTGTGATTCTTTCTCTCAATCGAAAACTATCTAATTAAATTTGCATAGGCATTAAATGCCCTTGAATACAAAAAAATATCATACCCATTAAGTTATTGGAATTGTGCTATTTAGATTGTTTTTATTATTATTATTATTATTACCATCATTGCTATTATCATTCTCATCCTCATAGGCGCCTTAGAAATTATCCATTACCCACTTTTATCGATTCTTCATATTCAGTGACGTAATATAGAATAGAACGACAATGTAAAAAAAAAAAAAAAAATGGGAGGAGTGAACTGGACTCGGAACCATTAATCACGGAACTGCATCTGTTTTCTACGTATTTCCAGGAAATCGGAAAAATAATGAAAACAATTTTTTTTCCCGATGTTTCGCTTGTTTTACTCGATTTTTCTTTCTTTTTTCACCGAATTATTTTCGGTCATTTTTGCTGAAGGGAGAAATTTTTTAGCGGCTGGAAACATGGAATTATCTTTGTCTACTAAACGGGTTACGTGGATATCGATTCCTTTTTTTCGGTTAAATTTCTCCTTTTTTTTTAAAATATATTCTGAAAATATGAATTAGTAAAAGGAAAAAATATATATTCGTTTTACACTACAAGGAAAAATAAAATGCAGTATTTGTTTGCTATTCTACCAATCGCTTATTTTTGTTTTTCTCCTCGATGCATATGCTAATCCGATAGATCCTTTGCCCGATTTAAGTAGGTGTACTTTTTTTGGGGGGAAAAAATAGTGATTTGATGGATAAACCTATTGAGTTATCGATTCTGTATTGTTTTTCGTTCTCAGTTTGGTTTTTATAATTAGGTCAGATGAAATTGAAGAGAGAAAAATTAAATGATGGAGATCGTTTCGAAAAAAAAAATTAGAATCTATTTATTAGAATATTAATTTTTTTAATCAGAATATATTATTGTGTATCTATCATGGGAATGGATTTTGCTGTAAAGCCCTTCGATGCAATAGGGTGAAACCTCAATGTAACCTCATGTACTCCGCTGATCAAAAAAAAGTTTTGTAGAAGGATTATTGTTATAACAATAGGTAAAACCACATTTAAGCTGCTGTTTTCATATCTTCTAAGTAAACATCGTTAATACCACCGGAAAATTGCATTTATAAATATTTATTTGAAGCAAAAAGTTTGTAAGCTCTGTAATTTATTAACAATAAAATTCGGTTGCTTTTCTTGCCCCTGTGAAAAGACTTACTGCATTACACTTTTGTGCAATGCTGAAAAATTAACTTCATTAAAACTTTTATGAGGCACGATGCGCAAAATATCAATGTTACACAGCCTAAGAAGAACAAAAACCGGTGAGGAATTCAAAAACATATTAACGCAAGAACGACGGAAACTGCGAACTACCCAAGAACGAGGAACCAAGATATCGGTCATTTTGACCGCAATAGCAAGAAAATCAACATAACTTATTTTTCCTTACCGAAACTTATTAAAAGACTACCTATGTGACTTATTTTTGCAGTAAACCCTTGTTTATGTGCCATTTTTTTAATTTTGAACGAAAGGACCCATTATGACAGAGACTAATGCCACATTTTGTTACTTTAAAAAGAGGTTTGAGTATGAGTTTTTCAGCTCTTCAGTAATTCATGGCTTCATTTTCACTTGGTTGTTCTGGTACAAGGTTCGAAGTACAATACGCTGGAGAACTTCGTGATGAGATTGCACAATCTCATCACATGGAATGAAAAACTGTGAATAGCACCAAATCCTGAGCAATGTAAAATTGATACGCAAGGCAACTTCTTGATGTCGATCACATTGCTCATTGAATGAATTCATTTTGCTGAAACATCAACGACACTCATTCGAGAACATTAATGACACAATTTCTGACAGAAACTTCCTTTGTCAGCAATTTCAATTTTGTGTGTGCATGGTACTCAAGACCTAGATTTTCCTCTGCTTAACAATTGTAGAGTTATTTTTTTGCTCAGTCGAAAGCAATGCTCTCCACATCATCAAGCAGAGGCGGCTAGGCTGAAACATTCAGTAGGGCCCCGGGGCTTTTCTATAGTGAATTATAGTGTGCAGAAAAAAAAAGATAAAAATCGTCTTGACCCTCGGACTGGTGCCCCGTCCATAGGTAAAATCGTGTAAAATGAAAATTTATTTCGTCATGTGACATTGTACCAGCGAATGAAAGGCAGTAAAAGCGCAAAGGCCTATAGAAACGGTAAATGAATTGAATAACGTATGACGACAAGTTTCTTCAAAATTGAGCGTTTGAATGGTAAAAAACGAGTCCTGGAGAAGGGGAAACACCATGATGAAGCATCATGTTCAGTCAATGTTAACGTTCGCATTAGATGATTTCATTTCAGCATGTTTTGCATTTATATTAGTTGAATTTATCTATAGCGGTGGAAATGACCGTTACCTCCGTTCTATGGAGAACTTCCTTTTGCCACTAAACTAAGAAACCTAGAACATTCACATTTTAGGTACTCAAGAGTCTTGGCAAGATGAGAAAAGTCGTGAAATTTCTCAATAAAATGAACCGTTTGGGTGTACGAATGTACTTGCATGTTAAAGTAGCTTTCCGGTCGAAATGACTGCTTCAGTCGTTCTAGTGTTAAAGTTTATTTTGAGTGAAATACGTATGTGATAACATATCGTTGTAGTGATTTCGAAATCTCTCCAAAGATATCGTTGTATCGAGAGGATTTTAATATTGCACTATAAGCAATTCCAAATAAGATTCGAAGAAAAATATCGTTGTATAGGGATCTATCTAATTTACGCGTAATAAAATCGAAGCTCGATATAATGACTTCTTTCGTCTTGTCCAAAAAATGTTATATTGGGAGGGTCGTTATATCGAAATGGAAACATATTATAGTCGTTAACATTTGGGATTTATCCTACCGTTCGTTGCAATAGAATAGCCGCTATAACGTGGGGTCTTTATAACGAGCGTCGACGGTATGTATATCATTCGTCATTTCACGTGGAAAGATCGAAGCATGCATGCTTCGATAACGTGCGGTGGATAGTTTGAACATCTTCCTATGTAAACATATGCAAATACCAATGTTCATGTTTCCAATAAAGTTTTTTTTCCCTTGCACCGGATATAACGTCATACTTTTCTTTCGCATTTTTCTCGAAAACTGGGTCGCACAGGTACAGTTCTTTGGGCATTTTATATGTATTACAAGCGAGGAATCTGTCTGTGCAGAGTTTGCGTGGTCTTAATAGGACACCCTGTATGAAATCTTTAAATTTTCGGAACAGTGCCTTTATATGACTAATGAACTTATTATTGACTTTGCCGTTTCTAATTTAACTTTGCGTGATACTCCCTGGAGAATCAAATGGTTTTTATATGACAAGAACAGATTGGAAGAACGTTTAAAAGCATCTTTAACAATATAATATAACTGGGATATACAGTTACATTATATTGAATACAAAAAATTAGCGGCTCAAAACTTCATCACACGTTCATACATTTCGGTCTATTTTTTGAACTATTCTGCAACGTTAGTGACACTACAAATCGCCTCCTATTGGCAACATTAAAAAAATGGATTTCAATGATATAATTTCTTCCGAAACTTGCATCACTTTCAATGAACGAAAATTTTCAATTTCTGTTTTGATTTCAATCACAATAGCTGATTAATTTCTCTCAAGTACAAAAAAAAAAAAAACAATTTTCGACACGTATTTAGAACAATGAATTACGACATCCTAATTAAAAAAGAAACCAAACGATTACACGTAACATGACTGGCAATTCCGACGAAAAATTGAAATTTTAGTGCGCGGTATAATCATTTCACAGAAATAAACAATTTTTATAGACCAAATCTAAATCAAATTGTCAGTAGGAGGGAAAAAAAAAAAACCATCCATAGAAAGTGAGAGAATCTCTAGCTGGTATTTAATTCAACCGAAAAAAAAAGAAGTATAAAATTCAAACTAAAAACGCTCCATTTCCTTACAGTAAAGGCTTTTATTATTATAGTAGAAGATTCAATGTTTTGAGTGGGTTATTTTCGTTCATATTCCCAACCGTGTCGTTATCACGTCCATCCAGGCATTAAAAAAAAAATGCTCATAATTGCTTCCATTTTACTTATATATATAATTTTTTTTTCCCTCTGTACGAATTCTGAAAAGTGATGAGAAAATAAAAAAAATGGAATAAAATTGCTGGAGAACGGAAGGAATAAAAACGTTGATACACTCGGCACATTAGATGATACTCGCCGAAATGAGTTAGTGGTAAAAATCCCAAAAGCACAAGGAGAAGAAGGGGAAAAAAAAAATTCATTTCTAGCAGAAATTTCCTTTTTTTACTCCTTCCTTAATATTTTATTTTTTTCAGAAAGAAAAGGAAAAAATTTATCTGGAAATGATAAAAAAAAATTGTTCTATCTTTTACTTCGTATGTGTAGTGGTAGGTGTGAAAAAATTAAAAGAAGTTTATTTTTTTTCTCGACGCCTAGCAAACTTGGGAATAGGCACAAAAAAAATAGATAAATATGAACAGGATATTTTGTTTTCTTATGAAAAGAAGATGGATGTTCTTTTTATTATAGAATTTTATTATTCAATGAATGAGGAAATGTACGTGTTTTTTTTTAAATATAGTTTTAATTGATTTTAGTCGAAATTTTTTGTTCTGATTTTTTTTGTCGGAATCAGTTTCGAATTCATACAGATACAATATAACTGAATATTAAATAATTAGAGGAGTTCTCTGAAATTGATATTACACACGCAGTGTGTTTTGCGGACAGACATCGGTGGAATAAAAAAAAAAACAATCTGTAAAACAGGAATAATCGTATAAGAAGGGTTACTTATCGGAGACTTTGACCTTTGAAGACCGGACATACCCCGCTTCCCATCTCGGAAAGATATCGAAGCGTTCCCGAAGGATGGGTGTATCCGGAGAATTTTATTACAAACAACTTATCGAAAACTAAATAACAATAGAAAAGAAATTGAAAAAAATTGTGTCCTGAATAAAAACAGTCAATTCCTATGTGATTCGGTGCGCTGAAAACTAATCTAACCACAAAAAATGTTGGATTGGCTCCGGCTTTCTTTGAAACTGCACATTTAATGCATATATAGTGGTATAATAAAAATACAGGGTGATTATAATTTCACCCTGCATTTGTGAATATACAAATACAGGGATCTTAAGTATCCTAGTTTCAATGGAATACGTCCACAAGAACGGACGGGCATTACATAGGTCTGAATTGTTTCATAATACTGACCCTACTCAGACCTATGAATCGCCCATTCTGTTGGAGGTATTCCATCGAAACTTTTATATACGCTGCATGGACTATAATTAAAAAGGAAAATTCAATAAATAGAGCTATTTATTCACTCAGGTGGTCAAAAACTGAATTCTTCCATGATCTCATTACGTCTCTCTCTCTCTCTCTCTCTCCCTCTCCCTCCCTCCCTCTCCCTCTCTCTCTCTCTCTCACACACACACATACACACACAAACACACACAAACACACCAGATTGCGAGAACTTCAATTATAATTACCCTGTAAAGTGAAACACCATAGAAAAAATAATAAATATTAAAAAAAACCATAAATATATAGAAACCTCGCAAATGTACAGAGACGCAATATTAATAATATAAAACACAACAAAAATACATAAAACAAGACAAAAAGTCATAGAAATGCAGATTATATCACAGCACTTAGTTCATTCATTTTCACCATCTGTAACATTTCCAAGAGTAAGGCCAATAAAACTTTTTTCATGGCAACATTCGTGTTCAACAGGTTAAAATCATTCGAAATTGTATGTTTTCATGTCGGACGCAATTTCATTGTTGTCCAACGTAATTCATTTTCCAATGAACTCATTTCTAATACCTCGACAGGGCCGTCATTTCAACTTTTTCCGGGGGGGGGGGGAACAAACCTTTTCCAGGGGGAGGCACAGCACGTGTACTCAATATATGCATATATTTATATATTTGTATATATATACCATTTTTAGTGCATTTTCGAAAGTCGGGGGGGGGAAAACAGCCACCTCCCCCCCTAAATGACGGGCCTGTACCTCGAGTTATGACTGTACGTGGAATTATTACATTACTTGGTACAAATGCACAATTCAATTTACAATGGATCATAAATAAAATGAGCATAGTTTCCAGTAAATGATCTTAATCTGAGTGAAAAATGAAAAAAAAAAAATAACTAAGCTGTGTCAAAAATTATTCACTATTTGCAACACTGCTATTTGTACATTGCGGCTTCTTCAAGAATCAACAAGAAACGTCTTTCCAAGTAATATCTATACCAGTGGTTCTCAAAACCGGGGTACGCACACCCCCCTAACGGAGCGGGAGAGCATCTGTGGGGGTACGAGATGTGAAAAACATACTACGTGCTGACTGATCATTCAGGAAAATTGAAATGATGGTAAAAATAGAATTTTTTTAAATTCCTGAAAAATATGAAAATCATATCAATATTTTGAAGTCTCATCTTCTGACTTTGAGCTCGCAGAAATGTATAATACGAATTTTGCGTTGTAAAAGTTTCTTTTCCGATTAGCGATCGTACTTGGTTTCCATATTCGTTGAGGGAAAGTACCGTTATTTATCTAAATTATTTCCTGGTTTGATTACATTGGTACCTCGTGTTATTAGCATGTTATGCTTAGATTTGATACTGTCGTGTACACACGACTGAGGAAAAAACGTCAAAAATTTCAGATACAAATTTATCAAGGAAACATTAATTTATAGTTGTTACGGCTTGAATCAATAAGTAACGAACTATTCAATGAATCTTTTTTTTTCACAAATCTCAATTTTTTTTAAATAGTGTTTTTTACTTTCGTTTTTGAATTAATTAAAAAAATGAAGTTAAAAATTAAATATTAACCTATAACTAAAAAGACATTAAGCAATAAGTAAAATAATTCATATGAATGAATTATTGGATAATTATTCTAATCAATTCCAGGGGAGAAAGTCCTGGATTTTCTGGATGTTATGCCGAAACTAATATTTGGAAAGAAAAGTGATTTGTATCCTCCGGGAATCGAACCCGGATCCCCCTTGCATACCGGGCAAGTACGCTATGCAAGGTTACTGACTGACTGACTGATCCACTAACTGACTGATTCATCATCGCTGAGGCGAAACCACTGATGCTATAAATATGAAATTTAGAATTTAGTCAGTAGGTTTATTTCATGACGTAAAGACCGACTAAGAAAAGATTTTCCAAAATTCTACCACGAAGGAGGGGGCGAGGCTTCAATGGTTTCATAGAGAAACCACACCGGGTGAAAGCCGCCGAAGTTATAAATATGAAATTTAGTAAGTGGTTTTATTTTACGAACTAAAGACTCATCGAGGAGGGGCGTTTTCAAATTTCAACCTCTAAGAGGGTCATAATGTGGTTCAAAGGCAATCATGGCCAAGCCGAAACAGCTGAAGTTATAACTGTGAAATTTAGTCAGTATTACATTTTAATGATGTAATGCACCGGCTAAGATGAGATTTATGAAAATTCAAGCCCCAAGGGGGTCATGAGACATTCAAATGTTTCATGGGGGAATCACCGCAAAGTGATTTTCAGATTCCAGATTACTAAATCCACGCTAGCGAAGCCGCGGGTAACAGCTAGTTTAGGATAAAAATATCAGACATTTCTAAATTTATTTTACCATTTTCATAGCTACAACTGGGGCCATTGATATAGGACAGATTTATTGCATAGACGCTTTCATAGTAATTTTTTTTTTCTCGTCAGAATCCTCTTTCCTATTTTTTTGCTTTCCTTCCAGAAACTATCAGAGCAAGTCATTATTTACTTTCGAGTTCCTTCTACTTAAGGCCTGCGATTGGCAAATGGATAATGTGCCAAACACGGGGCGGATGTGATTGTTAGAGCGAAAAACGTCTTGAACCCTGGTATATAGATATATTTTCCAGCTTCTAAACTTTGAGCCTAAAAAAAGCGTTTTCTTTCGTAGAAGATGGCAGAAGGGGAAAAATTATGATGTAAGGGGGAAAAAAAATGTAGTGGCTTGTGAAGAAAAATAACAAATAAAAAAAAACGTTTTTTTTTTGGTCCACACTAACAACATTTTTCACCCGGAAAGACCGACGACCCGTTCTTCAAAAAAGAGGTGTTTTTCCCTTGAAAATATCCCGAAACTTCCCTTCCATGGTATTGTAGGGTGGAAATGTGAACGAATTTATCTTCGACAAGAAACCGTAAATCTTACCAGAAATTTTTCTCTCTCAATATTGTATATATGAATTCGGAAATAGAATTTCCCACACTATACCAGGGATTTTTTTCCTGTCAAAATAAAATTTATTTCCTTTTTTTTTTGTTGTGGAATTTTGGAGAATTTGAATAAGTGTTTGGTGTATGTGGTTGGTGGTCTTTGCATTACGAGTTCAAACCAAATCTATACTGTAAACCTTTATATGTAACGAATGAAATTTTTAGTCTGTTCTTACAAATTCGAAAACAGAGTAATGTAATAACTAGCTGAAATAATGCCACAATTTACATTAGTTTTCTGAATTGGTTATAACAAACTACATTCGATGCTTGTTATAACGGTGCCACGCTATAGAGACCATTCCATTACAACGACCGATAGGATAAGTCCCAAATGTCTTCCTATAATAATATACCTATATATTATACCTATATACTACCTATACTACCTATATAATAATATACCTATATATTATATTTTCGATATAGCGACGAACGCGATTTTACTGCTGTTTTTCACATAATGATGAGGGGTTGCTATAACGAGAGAATGTGTAGTCGAAGCGGAGGCCTTCTATCTCTAGGACGTGCTTCCTAGATCAGCATCTCCTAGAGACAGAAGGCCTCCGCATGCTGCTCATGACGTCAGCAAGTTGTCCATTTTTCCTCAGAATATTCAGGGGAAAAAATTCTCTGCTCGTGCCATTATCACCGTTGTGCGGAAAGAAATGATCGGGCTCAGAATTGGTGATTTCTATGGCCCACATCCAATCACTATGCGGTATTTGTGAACATTAGGATCACACGTACACTCAGAACACCCATTTCGGCATGCGCTGATTCGTTAGAAATTCCGTAGAGGAATGCGTACGAGGTGCATGTACGGTTTATTAGTGGTAGTAATAGTAGTATTTGTGATCCAACCAGGAAGATTCTACGCCAAAAATAAGAAGAAACGAAATAAGATGCCGTGGTTCAAAATGTGAGAAACTTGCTAGGTAGTCTTAATGACGTTACAGATGAACTTAGCAACCCATGCGGAGGCCACCTATCTCTAGGAGGTGCTACCTGGATCCACCTGCCTTTGCTCCATTCGAAACTGGCGAATCTGATGATGTCTGCCTCAGACTCCATTCGCAGCTGAAAGATATCTACCTTGGTTTCATTCGCTGCTAAAGACGCTTGTCTCTGCTCCATACGCAGGTGAAGATGTCTATCTTCACTCCATTCACAGCTGAAGATGTTTGCCTTCGCTTCATTCACAGCTGAAGATGCCTGCCCTTGCTCCATTTGCAGCTGAAGATGCCTGACCTTGCCCCATTTACAGCTGAAGATGCCCGCCCTTGCTCCATTTACAGCTGAAGATGCTTGCCCTTGCTCCATTTACAGCTGAAAGTGTTTGCCTCCGCTCCATTTGCATCTGAAGATTCCTGCCTCTGATTCTATTCGCAGCTGAAGATATCTGGCTTTACTCAGGCACGAATCCGGGAAGGGGTAGCGATAGGAATGATCGCGGCAAAATACGGGACGATCCAACGGAGTTATACAATTCGCCTCTCCCGACAAATCGTCCTGAATCCGCGTATGATCAGTGGCAGGCCTGTGACTACGAGTAGGTAAGGTTTCAGGTTTCTTCTGTTTGAAAATGAGTGGCCCCGAAAGGAAACGGTTTCCGATTAAACAGAAACTTCAGATCATTTCTGAAGTTTATGCTCTAGTAAATTAAAACAAACCTATAGAAATGCGGCATATTTCCATCTACAATTTCAACATTTTTGAAAAATCGGACCAAGTTGGAATTTCAAATTCAAACAGCAGTTATAAGATCCCATAGACAAAAAGACTATCTTCACAGGACATTCCTTCGAGACATTTTCTAGAAACGTACATGGTTTTAAGATATTATTTACTTGCCGAAATGTGCCAGTTACCAGCGCACTCGTTCAAATATAGGGAGTGTTTTCCGAAAAAATCGAGCCTGATCGGAAAACTGTTCGGGCCGAACGGGCTTCTTGTGGCCTCTTCAAACTCCTAGCTCACGCTATATCTTGCAGGGGCGCGTTTCGCTCAGGCGCACGCGTTCGCTCCCAGTTTCGATCTTGTATATACACAAGAGGACAGTCTTTGCGCTTCCATTTCCGTTCACGGCAGCATTCATGAGGTGCGTGTCCACCTTGTCTGACTCGTGGAAACATCCATTTCTTCTGCGGTCCACGATGATGGTGGTGATGGGTGGCTGAACCGACGCTTTATGCGTTTAAGTAAGTCAAGTGTCATCTAGCGGTTCACAGCTTGCACAGATGTTCGAACCCCACCTTGAGGTGTGAATGAGAGCCGATCTCCCGCTATAAATTCTTGCCACAGAGAGCAACAGACCTACAGCGGTACAAATATACAATCGTTACACTTCACTCAAAGTTTGAAAAATAGGTGGCAGCACTAATAATTTGCCGGCCTCCCTTTTGAATAAAGTCTCTCCGCAGAGAGAGCAGGCAGGGCTACATAACATGAGAGCTCACGCATCTACCATCATTACTTCCAAATATGGAACACAAAATGGTAGCACTAGCAAGAACACAGAAACAAACACAACTCTAACAATATAAATACGTTAATACCATGCATATGCATCTACTCACACAACACGTTCCGACATGTACCGATTCGTTAGAAATTCTCCAGAGGAAATGCGTACGAGGTGCATGTACGGTTAAGTAGTAGTAGTAGTAGTAGTTTGCTCATTTGAGAAAAAACTCAGGAATTCGCGTGTGCTTTTTGGGTGCGCGATCTTTCAATCATTGTAACAAGCGTATACTTTAGATGAATTTTTTGTTTCTTTGGCTTCCACACACATGTAAAAGAAAAGGATTATTTGCCTCAAAGTGTTAAGTAAGTGAAACACACCCAAAAAAAGCTTGAGTTGTTTTTAGTTTTATTTTGAAGTTTAATTTCGTATTATTTTTATTATCTATAACGTAAATAAGCATATTCTTTATTTTTCCGAATCTTATTTTAACTAATGTAAAAATTCGTAAAATCGTAAATTTCTTTATAACAAAATTTCGTTATAACGAACTGATACGTACAGTCCCTTGGAGTTCGTTAGAATGGGATTCGACTGTAATAGTGCTATCTTCGAGTGACCTTGTTTTCATTTTTCGAAAGTTTTCTCCTAATTCCAACTGAAAAGCTTCCCGTCTAATCCTTTGAATCAGAAGATCAAAGCAAAGATATTCATTACTTTCCCCCGAATTTACTTTCTCTGTCAAATGGACGCAGGTGATTACATAGAACACAGAGACCTCTGTAAAAAAAATACAAAATGCATTTCAGTGAAATATGTCAGAAAGAGTTTGAATACTCTTAAAATTCAGTGGCACTACGCGTAGAATACCCACGAAAAGGGACCCATCAGCCTCCCTTTTCATGGGTATTGGAATTGGGCATATTACAGGGAATCTGGAGATTCACCCTATTCGAACTGGTACAACTACTATAAAGTTTACTCAGATATCAATTTATTAAATAGAAATGGTTTCGCTCCTGTATTCAGGGAGTCTTGGTTAACCCTTTAAGTAACACTGACAGAACTACTCGCCTCTTTTTTCTGCATTGACACGCCCAGATATTTTGTAAAGTTGATTTATCGCGGAATACTTTTTTCCATGCTAAGCATATGCTGAAAATGGGAATAAAATTTATTTCTTAAAAGAAAAGTATGACGTATTTTTTGAAGGGGGGGGGGGGGTTGTTAGCGACTTTTATTTGCTATTCATTTGAAGAGCTAAGACTAGTACCGGGAGGGGTTGCTCTACTTGATATCTAGGCTGACCATATCTCTTCGATAAAATACGGGAAATGAGGAACGCTGCCAATTTTCGCCAACAAAGTTGTTAAAGATAAGCAAAGTTGCCATTTATCACTGAGAAATCGTCAATATGCGGGAAATGAAGCGCTACCGCAAATCGCAGTGAATTAAAATATAATTTTAAATTATATTTATAAATGTAAAAACCTAGTTTGACAATTATGTGACATAAATATTTATATGACCATGATTAGTTATGATAGTTATAGCCATAATTTATAAAATACGAAAATAATCTTAATCCTTATCTTCAATAGAAAAAAATCGATTCATTGATAGTGGAAAAAACGGAACATTTTTATGAAAAACGTTCACCAGCCAAAACTACAAGAATGTGCCGTGAAAACACCCGAAAATACTATAGTTAATCTGTATATACCAGGACTAAAAAGACTGTTCAATCCTACGCTATAGAAAAAAAACGAAACTGAACAATATAAAACAGAAAAACGCAAAAATTTGAGTTACGTTCACCTGCATATGTACTGAATATATGAGATACTGAATGAACACTGAAATTTCAGAGATAAAATTCATAAAAAAAAAATATAAAGAAAAATTTTCAACGTACAACGAAAAATACAGCCATCTCATACGAAAGAAATACCATTTAGGAAAATACAATTCTCATTGATATTTCCTGAACGACTACAATAGTTTCCTTACAATACACCAAATAAAGAATATAGACTTTTTTTCCAGCTAAAAAGGAAAAAAAAAATATATAAAAATAAACATTGATTTTATTTTTTCATTCATTTATTTATTTCTCCTTTTTTTTTTCTTCCGGAAAAAATAGAAATCATTTCAGAAGGAACAGGAACCCATTCCACCACACAATAAAGTTCTTTGACGTACCTAATACGACGAGATGAAGATATTTCCTTTCTTTCTTACAACATAGGAGACTTGGTTGTTTCTGATGAAGAGGCGATTGACAGCCTTAGGGCTAACAAGAAGAAGAAAAAGAAAAAAAAAGTCGGAATTGCTGTGTATATACGCGCGAATATGCGTCTATTTGGTGTGTGTCAGAGGCAGAGAGAGAGAGAGAGACTTCCGAATACACTCCAGGGTTTCCGACATTCCTGTCTCCACACATCTCTACATCTAAAGGGGGAAAAACTCTTCTTCCACTAATGGAAAAAGGAAGGAAACAAGCGAAAATGAAAAAAAAAAAAAAGAAAAAAATACACACATGTAACACCTAAGATGCGTCCACGTCTCGCGAGTGTGGTTGCCCACCTCATCAGCCGCTCCATGCGAGTCCTGTCTCTCTCTCTCTCACACACACACACGCGATGGAGAAAGAAACAATAAGCTGCAAGTGCATGGCCATATAAAAGAAAGAAATGGATTGAGAGAAAAGAAAGAGAGAAATATATATAAATAAGTAAAATAATATACCAAATCTCTTCCTTATATGACTTTGGATGGAGGTGGCATTTCTCTGGAACTGGGCTTTCCCATAGCAATATATGTTCGAGGGAAGTGGGCCTAAGTGCCCGAGGACAGATGAAAGGATGGCTGGTGCCCGTCGCATTGGTGGCAAAAAAAAAAAAGGAAACAGGCAGGAGTCACCGGATTTCATTGATGGATGAAGAAAAGGAAATGTACAGACCGTCTCCAGTGAAGTTTCAAAACTCGGATTTATATCCTCTCGGAAAAGTCAAGTGTTGGATATTTTGTTATTAGTGATTGGAATAAAATTCAACTTAACCGCTTAATGATTACGGACGAGATATCTCGTTCTTCTGTGAATGGGAGAAATATACATTCGAGCTCTTTCCCTTTCTTCGGGAATCTTCATTGTTGATCCCACAAAAGGAAATAGTCTTCGTTTTTCTTTTCCTTTGACGATTAAAAACTACAGTATGTAGAGAGAAGGTAGCTGAGACAGGAAGAAAGAACGGAAATCCTGTTTCTCCCATATCTTTTCCTGCATTCAGTATATGCAAATAATGATACAATTTTTTTTATTTATCTCTGCTAGTTCAACTGTACCCTCATCCAAATTTGTTGCCAAAAGCTTGTACGTAAATGGGACTAGGGGGAGGAAGTGAAGTAAATAACATAATCTGAAATATTACATTGGAACTCAATTGTAGGTCTGAATAATGATTGTCTATTTTGACTAGATCAAAAGTGCATAGTCACGCTAAATAATGTTTTACTGCTTTTGGAATGCAATGTAAACTGATTCACGCAGACATTTCGATCTATTTTTATTGAAATGACATAACTTAGAAACAGTGCTGGATAGAACGATGGAACGAGGTACGTTTGTTGGGCAGCCATTAAATTCCAAATATGCAAAACTAATTATAGTTTTAACTCCTAGATGACACCGCAGTCGTTTTAGTTCACAACTTTCTGTTAGGCCCTTTTGAAAGTCATTGTTTGCAGTTAATATCGATGCTAATATCAGCATCGAGAAAAGCAAAGCCCTCAATGCGGGAAAACCGTTTCATCCTCATTTAACGCAGATTTTTCGAAATTCGAATTTCTCCGTGAATATTGCACTTAGAAACTTTTGTTGGCCTTAGGAGATATAGAGCAACAACTTAATAACTGGAAATTAGAGCACAGGGGAACCGTATAAAAATTTAGAATTTTTATTTTGTTACACACTGTATTTTCACTCTCAAAACTGATACAGGGTAATTTTCGAACGCCTGTTGAGCATTTTTTTGATTTGAAATCATACCTCTATGACGGACGGTTGATGAGATAAAGGCAATGCTAGCACTTACAGGACATCCCGTACATACATGTAACTTATATTCTGCAACAAACTCTAATTATAACTGGAAATACGTTCGATTAAATCATCGATATTCAAAATCGAACGCATTTTTATTTTCTAAGGGGCATTGTGAATCTGTATTAAGATTTTGAGAAACTTTTCCTCTTAAAAAAGCTGGAGATGATTGAATTTTTTA
Source organism: Pholcus phalangioides (assembly GCF_987345545.1). NCBI lineage: Eukaryota > Metazoa > Arthropoda > Arachnida > Araneae > Pholcidae > Pholcus > Pholcus phalangioides. The sequence continues at coordinate 43,233,440 of NW_028301596.1, read as the reverse complement.
ATAGAAATTTATTCCCTCGGCAAGCAAATTTGATTTTGATAACAGATAAAGATAATAATTACGGGACAAAATGAAACTTGTCAATGAGATTCCCCTCAATCTACGAAGATTTTGCGTTTGAATTATCCAACCAAATTTTTCCAATACCCTAATAAATGTCGTTACACTCAGAAATGATCAGGATTTTATTGCGATGCCGATAAAAATCTATGTAATTAACGGAAAACAATAAATTACAAGCGACCGAGAGATTCTCTCCACAACGAACATAATATTAACTTTTTAACATTCTATTAACCAGATACCACGCTATCAGTATTCGAAATAAGGTTCGATAGGAGGAGAAGAGACAAATATTGGGTCTGGTTCGTATCTAGTTTTAAACGAAATGATTACGAGGATGATGTTGCGTCAAAATGGTGGGTATTTCGGTGTTTTCCGATATTTTCCAGATACGTTCGTTAATTAGACTAAAAAAAAAAATGTTATAATTAAGTATAATTAACGTGCAAAGGAAATTATATTAAATTATGAGCTCTGAATTTATTTTTTTCTTTATCATTCTTATTTTGAGTTTCGTTTAAAGACGAGTTATTCATACTTGTGTAATAATTTCATTAGTACTAATTAATGGGAGTGTTTTTTGCTAAATACCAATCAATATGAACTAATTAAATTCTTTGAGAATATCTTGTTTTCATCGAAAAACAATATTTTTAACTGTTGAAAAAATATTAAACTTTATATACTGCAGCTGTGATACGGAAAAAGTTGTGTCTAAAAAATTCAATACAAGAAACGCATTATGGTGTTTTTGTTTCCGGGAACAAGTCATTTTTATTGTCTATTACAGTTTAGTGAATTTTTTTTAACTTTGTTAATTGATTCATTAATTTTTTCTCGTTAATATTTCACTTTTATTTATCCCCAGAGAATGAGTATGTAAGGTAGTACTTACATAAAGAATTACATTGAAGATTTTTCTATGGTGTGTATTCAGAATTAAATATAATTATGGCGTGTATTGAGAAATCAAAGGAAATTATGATACGTATTTAGAAATATTTTAGACAACACTTGTTATTCAATTTCGTACATCAGATGGGATTATAACATGTATTTAGAATAAAATGGGATTGTAACATGTATTTTTAGAATCAAATAGATTTGTGACACCCATTGTGAATCAAACAAAATTGTTGCATTTTGAATCGAATGGAATTGTGAAATTTATCACGTAAACAAATGAAATCGTGACACGTATTTAGAATCAAATTCAATTGCGACACGTATCTAGAATCAAATGACATTCTGACACGTATTTGGAATCCAATAAAGAAGCGATAAGTATTTAGAATGAAATGGAATTGTGTAGAACTTTTTGACGCGTATTTTGAATCAATTGGGATTGTGACATTTTGACACGCATTTAGAATCAAAAGAAAAAGCGACACGTATTTATAATCAAATTTAACTGTCGCACGGATTTATAATCAAATCGAATTATGGATCAGGAATCAAATCGAATCAAGAGCTTGAGTGTAGAACTAAATTTAGATCAAAATGATATGGATCAGATATGCTGTATATTAAGAGATATTATTGATTATTTCATGTATTTATTTGTATATAGATTTTTTTTTAGCAATAAAATATAGCAGCATAATTTTTTCCAACAGGATTGCAAAAAATTCTATGAATGAAATTTTATTTTATTTTTTCATAGTATATTTAGCTAGTAAAGATGCAGGTGATAGACCTTAGATTGTAGTAAAAAATCTTACAAATTCATGTAAAATATTATACCGAATTTTTGCAACAATATAGATTTAGAAATCATGTTTCGAATTCAAATGAAATGGCAAAAATAGCATTCTTCATAAAACGCGTTTAAAGTTTTTAATCCACGAATTACTTGTATGTAAAAACACAACACTAAAGTGGACGTAACTTCGGTTCAAGCCTCATATAAGCAAAACAAGACTTGTTTTGGAATTACAAAAATATAGAGCTTTCATAAATAATTTAAAAATGGAAATCAATATTTTCTTCCAAAATGACACTTTAAACGTAGTCGGGATACCTTAAATAATCCTCGTTATAAATCAACGTTATTTATTTATTCATTCATACGCAGTTTTACGATTCCAGCAACATATCAGTTACAAAAAAAAACATTATATGATCGTAATTATATTCAATAAAAAATACGTTTCCTTAGCGTATGAAAGTGGACTATGGCTAAAACGATTTTTTTTCTTCTTCTCCCAGTGCCGTGCACAGTTGCGATGTATCACTCGAAATTGCAAGTTCTTGACAGTTCACGGCGAAAACCTCTCCCAGTAGAAAAAGAGAGCCGAAAGAAACACATGGGAAAATGACCATATGAAGATATGAGGGTGAAAAATATGTGAAAAGAGTATTTTGAGTTGATGTTGTTAAGAGGGCGGGAAAGGTCTCATGCAGAAAACCGACAAAACATGTCACGAACATTGAGGCTAGCACTAACCATTTCATCACTTGCTAAACAAAAAAAAAGCAAGTTGTTGATTACTTATAGAATAAAAAAGCAATATATTTTCAATATTTCTTTAATTAATAAGATATTATAATCGCATGAGATGATCATTCCAATGAAAATGTTTTACTTATTATTTAGCTGATGAATTAAATTATAAATTTCAAAACATATTTTTTCCAAACTGTTGATCTTTAGCTTTGTGGTCACGTACTATTCACATCAATATTCAAGTACTTTATTGTAATTTCCTATGAGATTTTCATTCTTAGTAAGTTTCGATGTTGTTATTATTATTATCGAAGATCGAAGTGTTCAAAATTTTCAATGGGATGGATAGGATGGACCATAAACTTTTATAGAGAGAAATGATGTCACTCTTTGCTTTTCATACGAAGTACGAAAGCCTGGATAACCAAGCGGAGATAGAGATGTTGTTCGGAAAGAATATGTATATGTCGCCATCTGGGGGCTAACATCGTAAGGGCTATTAGCTGAGCTAGGAGGCTGTCCATGCGCAGTCCCGTTCAGCATTCATACATATGCTCTAAGGATTGAAAATGTCTGTCCTCTGTAGTTCAATGGTCAGAACACTCACCCGGACAGTGAGAGATTGGTGGTTCGATTCCCCACAGAGGAATGTGAATTTTCTTTCCGAACAACATCTCGATCTCCGCTTGGTTATCCAGGCTTTCGTACTTCGCATGAACTTTTAGTACACCGCCAATCGACTGCTTTTACAAGGGGACACCAGTATCGATTGGTGAGGGACAATGCAAGGTTATGGTGTCGCAGGGAATTTTTCTCTAATAGGGTTGTTAATAAATGGAATAGCTTACCCCCGGAGGTAGTAAATTGTAACACAATTGACACTTTTAAAAAGAAATACGATAAACGTGTTGAGGTAAATCGAGTAGCTATCCATACTTTGAATAAGACAACCATAAGTATTCTTTATGGGAATTGTATAATATCTTATCATGTGTATATATTGTTTATAATTTTTGTTAATTGCATTTTTAATTGGGTTGCTGTATTTGGGAAATATATGACATCCATATTTTTACGGGCATCTTTTTCTCAGCCACCTCGTTGAGCATTTTGCCTGTTGTGAAGTTGTATTTGTATTTGTACTATTACGGGCATAATTCAGTGTTCAGTGAAGTTTTTCACCTACAGTGAATTTCGTCGCATTTTTTCACTATAATTAACCCTTAAATGCGCGTAGCTTTGCATATGTTCAAACGGCTCTTTAAACGTTTATCGCTGCCGCCAGTTTGAACATAAAAATTCAGAATTACCTTTGCACATAAGGTAAGGTCATATTCTTCAAATTTTATGCTTTGAATTTGCTGGCAGATGTCCCAATTAAACAAGAGCATGTGTGGCTGTGATCTCGCTAATTTATTAAAGCGAAGAATTTTTTTCCTTACTGTAGTTTGGGTCACTATTGAGGGTAGTTATACGAGTATACTTGGAATACACTGCAATACACATTTATTCCATGTTTGATTTTTTAGACTTCTCACGTCTTCAGTATGGCCTTGTATAAGCAGTGCAATACGAAATATATACTTTTTTGTGTTCCAGCTTCAAATACGTTTCATTTACTATGAAAAGAATCTATCAGCTCGAATAGAAAATTGAGCATTTTTAGGGGGAAGTTCAATTCTTTTCTTTCATGAGATTCATGAAGATTTTATTGTTATTATAATTGAGAGAGAGATTTCTTATTGTTAGTAAATTTTTTGGTTTTTTTTTTTCATTGTTAGTAAAGGTGTCAGAAATCATTGTTGAACGACAGTTTTCGGCCCATTTCGGGCATTTTCTCAGCTCTGACGAACTATTAAAGTAGCCTATCGTTCAATTCGAGCCATGTTTGGTATATATGCAAAAATTGGGCAACGATCGGTCTGAAATTGCAGATTTGTATAGAGAGCATACACACCGAAAATCAATTATACATAGATTTCTTGTCTGTGTGTGTATTTTCTATATACAGATATGCAATTTTAGACCGACGTCACCAAATTTCGTTTATATACGAAACAAGATCCGGATTAAACGATAGGCAAGTTTAGAAGTTCGTCAAAACTGGGAAAAAAATCTGTCGGGCAACAATGGTTTCTGAGCCTCAACAATGACATTTAGAATGTTCACTTTGGTAACCGTGGTTCCCTAACAATGCGTTTTAGACATGAATATGCTTTTACAATGGCTTGTCAGTTCTTTAATGTTGTATTTTTTTCTTAAATGATGTATGTATTTATTTAATGATGTATTATGTATAATAGTTTATTCCCCCTTATAATGGTTTGTCACTTTTTCAATCCTCCCAATAATTCCATTTTTTTCATCGTCAGCCAGTTTTAATGAACTTTTTACCGGTGACATAAAGATCGATAACAGTGAAGTTATCGATTTTTTCATCATTGATAAATTTCGAATAAATTTTAGTTCTCGATAAATTTTGATGAAATTTTTATTCTCCAAAAATTAAAAAAAAAAACTTTCATTCAAGGTAAGTTTTAATAAGTTATTTGTAAAGTCATTGTTGTCGTTAATGAATTTAGATTGCATTTTTTTCACGGTTAGCACAAGCTGAGTGAAACTTTCATTTTTCCTTACATTTGAATAAAATTATTGAATGTTAGTAGGTTTGGTAAAGTTCCGATGAAGTTCATTCTTGATATGTTTTGAGATGAAGTTTTTATTGTTAGAGTCTTCATGAAATTGTTACTGTGTTAGGATGATCGAGTTATTTTTTGTTTTGTTATTAAATTGCAATGACACTTTATCTGTCTTCAATGATCTCTTCATTTCTGATAATTTCAATGAAGTTTTATTTATTCGTGTAAATTTTAATTTAACTTTTATTGTTCGCACAATTCACGGAAATTTTTCATTGTTAATATGTTACATTCAACTTTTCATTCTTCTTAAGTCTCTATAATTTTTTTTTTTTTTTGATAAGATTGGATGAAAAATTTGATTTTATTATCCTGCTTCAGAGAATTTTATTATTGTCAGTATATTTAGATAGAAATTAAGAACTGAAATTAACAAAAGTTATTCGAAATTTCAAAACTTAGTTTTGTATGAAACCTTACATTATGAAAAAAAATATTTGCTTAATCAAATATATTTTCCGACAGTTTTGCATGACTAAGAGTCAATTCATACGCAAATTTTTCAAGCACGCGTGTGACTATCAAATTAATATTATAGTATTAAACCTACCATAAAATATTCTGAATCCCATTACGAATGCAAATGAGTGAATACGATTTAAGTAAACATCATGTTGAAAGAATTAATTGTGAATTTTAAATTTTTCGAAGACCATAAAATTCGAAATTAAATACGTATATGCATATTCGCACAACTCAAATTGGTTAAAAAACACTTGAAAAATGCAGGAAGATTGGATTTGCATACCAGAAACTCATTTTAACATGAGAATTTATTATGTAGAGAGTTTTTATTTTATTATTACCGCATTTGAGTCCGTTCCAGAGAATTTCAACCCACACGCACGGTATTGAGTAAATAATGAATACGAATTACATTTCACTTCAATAATTTCGATAGAAAATATTTATAAATCAATTTAAATTTGGTAAAGCCATGAGTGTGCCATTGAATGACATTCGTTTTAATTCATTTTCATTTACTGCTGCGGAAAAACTGTATAAAATGTTTTCGTAACGCCCGAGAAAATAACACTTTCGGGAACAACGTCCCATTAGTTTGTTACGCAAAACGTCTGTTTCAAGTACGACTTCGGAAACCATTATTTCAAATCAGAAACGTATTTGAAATTACTTTCCATCAAATATATTCGAGAACTCCCTCTGTCTCTCTCGTCGTACGTTTGTGTGTTGAGCGACAGAATCATTACCGAACGACAATTCTCGGTGCCTTTTGTGTCCCGGAACGCGTAATAACTTTTGTGTTTCATTATATTACACTCAACTCCGGATCGTAAAAGTAAATTCACCTCTGATTAAGTAAATAAGCGATCGCAGTTCAATAAAAGTTGCCAGGAAACGGCCATTTTTATTTACATATATATACACACACACACGCGTAGATAACGATTCCGATTCGCTCCCGAATTGAATCTATTAATCAAATGCCTTAGAAATTGTCGATTCGATACTCAAGATGGTCGTTAGTTTATATGTGTTGTGTGTGTGTGTGTATGTGTGTACGTGCGCCGAAACACATTCCTTCATCAAGAACAGCTCGCTATTCCAGTGTTCAATGCAATGGAAAACGCTGTCACATTCCCAAGCGTGAACGAGAGTGTGTGTGTGAGAGAGAGAGAAGAGACATAACACTTGCATTAACGCGAATTTACGTACCAGAGATGTGTTTTGTCACGAGACGGCGAAATTTGGGCCTCTCGTGAAAACGTCGTTTCGTGGCACTTTAAAACTTTCGAGTTCATTCCTCTTGAGGAAGCGCATCTCCGCTATAGCGAGCACACGGAACGAGAAACGGATCGGTAAAGCGTAAATGCGTACGTCACACGAGCGTACTACTACTACTACCGTTATACATATACATGCAAAATGGTATGCACGTTTTTGGATGAGAGTTTTATTTCGATTCTTCGGAGAAATGAGATGTACACGTGACACATCCCCATTCCGCTTGAAAATACACAACATCGAGTATATAGTACTCGATAACATTTTCGGTGAATGTTAAATTAGAAGAAAATTACTTATTGTGTGTATTAACTATCGATTTTCTACACGGGATGTCAGAAGTTTAAATAAGTTATTCCTTGATTCGAATGGGAGCAAAATGTCGGGATAATCAATAAAATCCAATACAAATGTCGTATTATATTTCACTCATGTAGAAAATGTTGCCTTTTCACCGAATTTACTGAAGCGAGCTGTTGAAAGCCCGAAATAAAAATGTTCAAAAGGATAGAATTTTTTGATTGCACAGATACTATCATTCAAGGAATCTGTAATTTTTTTTATTACCGGTAAGCTTTTTTGATGTAAAATTGATTAATTAAAAGATATTTATTTTTTATTAGTCGAAGAAAATATAAATGATGGTAAATTATTTAAAAAAAAGGCTTGCTCTCTCTCTCTCTCTATCATCGCTAAAAAAACCATTCTTTCGCTGATTGGTGTGGTAACTGCTGAGACATTCACTATGTCAGTTATTTTCAACCGGGGGCCCCACATGTCTCCCCCTTGTGGTCCTGGAATATTTTAGGGGGGCACAGCAGAAAGTTAAGTGGAAGAGGGGGCATGAAAGGTGCTCAAGGGGGCCACGGAAAGCTGTGGAAAAATGTAGATGTGAAGAAATTATGCTTTTACGTGAAATCATGTTGGGAAAAGTGTAACCACTTTTTAGCAAAACTGCCCTTAGAACCAGGGTCAACTTAACGCATATATCAATTCAGGCATTGTTCATGGAACCTCATATCCACACGGTGCCTACTCAGTACCATCTTAACTCATGGGATGGTACTGAGTAGGCAGGGTGTAATTCTCGTAAGTTCAGGCAAATTGGTAAGTATTGATTTTTTTTTTTTTTGGGGGGGGGGGGCTTATATTTTATGTTCTTAGAAGCAGAGGAGTTGGTGGAACAAAGGCCGTACCAATATATATAATTTGTGAAGCAGCTAATTTCCAGGTCATGAAAATTTTTGGTTCTTGGGCACGTGCCTCGTTTGACTAACGAGAAACAGGCTCTGCCCGAGGGAGGGCATCTCGATACGATATCTAGATAAAATATTCGAGATATGTAAATGTGTTGGCAGTAACTTCTAGATAGGTAGGGGAGCCCCGGAAAAATCATTTTATTGTGATGCTGTTAGGAATAGTCTGGCCCTACATGATGAGATTTCGTACTAAGATATATTCACACACATCCATATTTGTTATGGGCATCTTTCTCTCAGACCCCTGGCATTTTGTCTGTTGTGGCTTCGTATTTGTATTTACTGCTATGGTTTCCAAAAATAAATGCACAAATATGTATAAGCTTTTATTTTCATCTCTAGAACATTACTTTTCCTGGGGGGGGGGGGGGGGGGGGCATGATGTTAACACGGCCCTGTATAGAACCGCCACAAAGAAGGAACTCAACCCAGGGACCCAAAGACTGACGTTACTTTAAAAATCAATTAAATAAGAACAAGGATTCTCGCTCAAGAATGAGAATAAAATATTATCCTGGGAGGGGATGAATATTTGCTTCTCATTGCGCTGCATTGTGGTGCACTGCAAATAATGGTGTATTGCTGATTGTGGTGCACTGCAAATAATGGTGTATTGCTGACTGTGGTGCACTGCAAATAATGGTGTATTGCTGATTGTGGTGCACTGCAAATAATGGTGTATTGCTGACTGTGGTGCACTGCAAATAATGGTGTATTGCTGATTGTGGTGCACTGCAAATAATGGTGTATTGCTGATTGTGGTGCACTGCAAATAATGGTGTATTGCTGATTGTGGTGCATTGCATGTTGTAGTTCATCGCGTGCTGATTGCTAATTGTAATGCAGCGTTTAATGCGTATTGTGGTGTATTGCGTACTATAGTGCTTTGCTTATTGCGATGCATCGCATAATGTGCCGTATTGTGAATTGTGGTGTATTGGGTACTATGCTGCATTTCTTATTGTGGTGTAAAATATTACTGATTACACACATTAGTGATTCTGATGCTTTACGTGTTGTAGTGCACTGAGTGCTGTGTTGCTTATTGTAATGCAGTGATTATGGCTTATGGCTCATTGCGTATTATGGTTCTTTGCATATTGCGATGCATCGCATATTATGGTGCTTTGCTTATTGCGATGCATCACGTATTATGGTGCTTTGCTTATTGCGATGCATCGCGTATTGTGCAGTATTGCGGTGCATGAGGTATTGTGCTGTATTGCGGTGCATGAGGTATTGTGCTGTAATGCGGTGCATGAAGTATTGTGCTGTATTGTGCTGCATTGCACAATTGTGGAGCACTGTAAATATTGGTCAATTGCGCATTGTTATGCATTACGTATTTTAGTGATTTTATGGTGTATTATGATTCATTGCGTGTTGTGGTTCATTGCGTATTGTGGTGCATTGAATATTGAGATGCATTGCTTATTTTGCTGTATTGCCTATGGTGACGGTGTATTTGTTATTGTGGTGTATTGCCGATGGTGGAGTATTATTAGTGTGCTGTATTGCCTATGGTGGCGGTGCATATACACCAATAACAAATATTTTTATTACAGCAAAATAAGTAGTGCACCATAATAAGGAATGATATGCACCCACAATACGCAACACATCACAATATTCAATGCACCACAGTATGCAATGTATCGCAGTAATAGTTTTGTATTATAAACACGGAAAGGGTGTAACAAAGTCTTTATAATATATACTTTTTCAAATAAAGTAATTTTGTACAATCTTAATACTTCAATGATAATAATATGCTTTGTGTAAATAGTATGCATATGTTTATAAAAATTACGCAAATATTGCGCAATACTCCACCATCGGCAATACAGCCAATTTGTTATTGGGTGCTGGGCCATCCGATGTTTCTCGGATTTAACACAGCTTGCTTTGTTTAATCATACTCATAAGCAGGTATCTAATGTTACAAGAAGTGATAGAAAAGCAAGACTGAAAAGAAGAATTACACTCATGTCCATAAATTAAGGATAATTCAGAATCACACGGAAATCGAAATCTAAAGTAAAAATTTCACCTGTAGAATTATCACACACATCTGCAAGAATGATATGCAAATTTCAGGAAGCCACCAAATGATGCCGATAGTACGTCACAATGACGAGAGTGTAAGAGGGGGTATATAAGGAATGGTGGCAAAGAAGTAAAATTGTTCACGAGAGTTCTGTAAGGCGCTCAGTGCCATAAGCGAATAGTTATGACACAGAGGACGCATGTGGATGATTTTTTGCGTGGTAGAATTATCGGCCGCCTGGAATGTGGGCGTACTCAGATGGAAGTATCCGAGGAATTTGGAATTGCCCAAAGTGTCATCTCTAGGCTTTTGTAACGATTCCAAGATAACGGAAGTGTCAGTAGACGTTACAGTGCAGGTCGCCCCCGAGTTACAACGCCGAATGAAGACCGGTATTTGGCAGTAACTGCCAAAAGAAGCAGACGGATCACAGCATCCGACCTGTCTCGTCAGTTATCTGCAGCCACGGGTACCACAGTTTCAAGGCAAACCGTGTACAGACGTTTGGGAGATATTGGTCTATATGCTCGCAGGCCTGTCAGATGTGTTCCGCTCACGACAACTCACTGTCGGCAGCGGTTAGCCTGGAGTAGAGAACATGCAATGTGGACATCGTCGCAGTGGGCTTGTGTGATGTTTTCCGACGAGTCCAGGTTTAGCTTGTAGTCTGATTCACGTCGGACTTTCATATGGAGAACGCCAGGTACCCAGGTTCCAGAACAGATCTGCATGTTCAAACCGGAACCATGAAAGCCCAAATTTATCGGGACATCATTCTGGAACAACATGTACGTTTGTTTAGGTGTGCCATGGGCGCAGAATTTGTGTTTATGGATGACAACGCCCGTCCTCACCGAGCAAACATCGTAAACGAATGCCTTGAATCTGAGGATATAACCCGTATGGAATGGCCAGCATTCTCACCTGACTTGAATGCGATAGAGCATGTGTGGGACATGCTTGGCCGACGAGTTGCAGCCCGTCAACCACCTCCTACATGTGTACCGGAACTTCGGAGAGCATTGCTTGCTGTGTGGAGTGATCTTCCCCAAGATCAGATCGATAATTTGATGCTCAGCATGCCTAGGCGTTGTACGGACTGTATTTCATCACATGGGAGACATACAATATATTAACCATCATACCAACCATGTAATAGTAAGTTTCTGTAAAGGAGATATTTTTTATAATTGCTCCAGGGAGCAAAAATCGTAGTTTTTATGAATGGTATCATACACACACCATCGTTTTTGTTCTTTGTCTTTTGTTTAATAAATGGGCTTTATGAATAAGTAACGTTTGTTTTGTTTCTGAACGTTTATTTGCCGGAGCTGGCATTATTCTTAATTTATGGACATGAGTGTAGTTTCAATATCAGAGATTATTTCTTAATGCTGATAATAATTAACGAAGCTAAATACAGAATATATAATCAAAATCTCAATATTTCGTTTTCGCACTTTATCTCAGTATGCATTAAAAGTTGCGGATATTCCAAGAATTTCTGTATTAACCCTTTTCACAGACCAAGGATTTTCGTGCTTAATTTATGGCGAGCGTTTCCGGGTTTGACCCTGATGTTCCCCAAGGATAAATTTTCCTTGGACCTTTTCCGGCTCAAATGGCTTCAATAATCCCACGTTCAAGTTATCGGAAAGACATCACATTCGATTCCCGATAGGCAGCGGCGGCAGCAGTAGCACAAGCTGCTATTTCCTCTATCTTAGCAGCGTTAAATTTGTTTCTGATAATTGAGGTTTCACAGCTACGGCGTGAAAATTGGTGCCACATCGGACCGTAGGTGGTATTTATGGAAGACAATAGGAGGTTGGTGCCGCGCAATGCGAGAGAGGAAAGTGCGGATACACTGATCCATTATCCTAGACCATTGGCGTAGATAGACTAAAGAAGCCAGTTTTCAGAAAGTACACACACACATATAAAGCAATGGAAAGATCCATCTATTTGATCAATAAATTGACTTCTAAAAGGTATGAGAGAGAATTTATGTGCTTTTTGTGTGTGTGTGTTTGTTGATTTATTGCATTTCTTGGGAAAAAGATATTTTTGTAATTAATTAATCGATAGTAATTAAGTGCTACAACTAATATTATAATTAAGAGCAGATGAATAGATATCATGAACATCATCATGACTTTTTTGTGGACTGTAACTGGAAGAAAAGTTCCTAATTATTAGAGCCCGAATTATAAGCGATAAAAAGTTGCAAAATATGTACATAAATCCTCTGAAATATGCGTTAGAATATGCACTAAAAATATAAATTAATGTGTATAAATATGTCGAAAAATCAAATGTCATGAAATCAAAAATATGTACAAAACATGAAGAAAAATCCATCTAATAATGCCGAAATATGTCACTAAAAATGGAAAATATACGTGAAATGGAAAAGTATGCATTTAAAAATGCTTAAGTTTCTTTAAAAAAAGAATTATGTTCAAAAAATGTGCATTTTTAAAAATGAAGAAATATGACCAAGAAATAAAAGATATGCATATTAAAGAACTGACGCATGGTCTGATATAAGAGGAATGAAAAATATGCTCAAAAATAAACACACGTAGAGTATTTAGAAGTGCAAAAATATGCATTTAAAAATGCCTAAAAATGTGCCCTAAAATGAACAATACTCAATGGTAAGATATTTTCTTGAGAAATTTAAGAAATTTACAGAATAAAAAGATAAAAATCTTGCAAACATTAGTACAATGGGATTTATGTGGAAAAAATGATATACACATATGCGCTTATGAAAAACTTTCAGTGATTTTATGCATTTACTAGAAAAAGTGCTAAAATATACAGCTGCATAAGTGCTTATGGATGTGCATATAAAAAAAAATCCGGGTTCAACCAATTATTCAAAAAACAACAACTTTAAAACTGATTCTTCAAAATTTGCAATTTTCTTTGCATAAGCTCTGCATCCACGATGAAATTCAACTTTCATTTGTAATTACGGTTTTCTTTCAACTCTTTCACTACCAATTTAATTTCAAACAAAATGCATAGAATATTTTTTTTTTCGCAATTTTTTATAAAAAATAAATAAAATATGTGCTCTAAATATCGAGTGAAATACAAATATCGAAAATATGTTGAAGTTTTTTTTTGAAAAGTTATCGGGGGGAAAGGGAATCAGAGGGTCTCATTGCTGTTTTTAGTGGGACACATATGTCCAAGTGATGTTGTAATACAAATACAACGCCACAACAGGCAAAATGGTGGCTGATAAAAAGATGCCCATAAAAATATGGATGTCATATATTTAAAAAAAAAACAAAAAAACAGCAACCCAATTAAATGTGCAATTAACACAAATTATAAACAATATATACACATGATAAAATATTATACAACGCCCATAAAGAATACTTATGGTTGTCTTATTCTAAGAATGGATCGCTTCTCGATTTACCCCAACATGTTTATCGTATTTCTTTTTAAACGTGTCAGTTGTGTTACAATTTACTACCTCCGGGGGTAAGCTATTCCATTTATTAACAACCCTATTAGAGAAAAATTCTCTGCGACACCATAACCTTGCATTGTCCCTCACCAATCGATACTGGTGTCCTCTTGTAAAAGCAGTCGATTGGCGGTGTACTAAAAGATCATGGTCCATCCTATCCATCCCATTGAAAATTTTGAACACTTCGATCATATCTCCTCGACACCTACGTTCATCCAATGTAAACATATTCAAAAAATGAAGTCTCTCTTCATAACTCAAGCCCCGTGTGCCAATAAGGGCAAGCGTCGCTCTTCTCTGCACCCCTTCAATCAAGTTGATGTCCCTCTGTAGGTATGGTCTCCAAAACCTTACAGCATACTCCAGTCCAGGACGAACTAATCCTCGAAAGAGCGGAAGAATGACTTTAGGAGAACGCGAAGAGACCTTTTTGAAAATGAGACCAAGCATTCTATTCGCTTTTTTGACCACCGCTGAACAATGTTCAGAAAACCTAAGTCGGTCGTCAATGAGAATTCCCAAATCGGTGACCCTAGTTGCATCCGGGATAGTGACACCATTCAACTCGTAAGAGAACCGTGGGTTGTTCGAACCAAAATGAGCGACCATGCACTTATCTACGCTAAACGTCATGCTCCATTCATTTGCCCATGCTGCAATCCTGTTTAAGTTGATCTGGAGCAACTCCCTATCGCTTTCATTCCCGGTTACCCCCATTAGCATCACATCATCTGCAAATTTGCCAGCAAATCTCATCGATAATGATTAAAATTGCATGAACGCATATAAATTACTTTTATTCAAATCAATCTTGCAAAACATATTAATAAAATAATCAGATTCCCGCTGGTCATATATTTCCTGGTGGTAACAAAAGGGTGAATCTAGAAATACGTATTTGCTATTTTAAATAGAATTTTTCAGAATTTATTCTGAATAGCTAAAATGCAATTCAATTACTTGGCATTTGAGTGTTATTCCATAATGTTCATATTCCATTTTTTGTAGACACAAAGAAGAGCTTCAGATCTTTAAAACTACACTTATGTGTTTTTAAAAAGGTATGAGTGGCGAAAAAATTCGGTAATTACCGGCTTAGTACCTTCATAAATAAAAACAACAGGAAAATTTAATTAGAAAATGGATAATTATTTTTGTAAATTAAAAAAAAATGAAAGAAGTATTAGGATGGCATCTATCGGGGACATCTCGACTTGACACATTCACATGTCAAATCGTATGTAGTTAATTTTTTTCAGTAAATTTTCATGATCATTTGCCAATAGTATATCGACATACAGCAAAACCTCCACTAACGGTGACCTTCAAACAATGGCCACATTTTGTGGAACCGAATACGTCCCATAGACTTAACATTACAGGCAACCTCTGAACAACGGCCACTTTGGACATAGACCCGAAAGAAAAAAAAATACGCATAAAACTATGAGAAAAATAATTTTCAATGGAATTTTCCCCCACCCGAATTCTATGGGGGGGGATGATATATATATATATATATATATAGGCTATATATGCTTTCGTTTCCTGGGTATAAATGCTATATGGGTACATTGAAAGCAGAGACGTTGTGCCACTTAGTTAATTCTTCCAAAATTGGGTATGAGAAAGAGATCACGGGCTACATCAGATGACTACGAGGGTCACATATGGCCCGCGCGTCATGGGTTGAGCATGTATGGTCTAGTTGATCGTGGGTGGGAATAAATAACTATTTGGCGAATTGCTGGTGCTGGTACACCGTCTTGGTTCATATCAGTCTTTCTCCCAAAGTCGTTTCTGTTGTGCTCTATTATGTCAGCACTGCAAGCGAAAAATATATCTATGTACATCGATTAACAAGACTGCAACTAGATGCTTTTCCAGCCGGGGCAAACACACATTTTGGTACCTCTTGTAATGTTAAAGGAGAGTTTAAATGGTGAAATTTTGACAGCCTCTCCCTCTTTTCCGGCGCCCGGGGCACCAGACGTGGTTGCGGCACCGTCGATAAATCAATTAGTATAATATTAATCAATGATTATAATATTATACAGTGTCGATATAATGATACATTCTTATATAACAAATTATATAATTATCGTAATGAATTATAAAACGGATTATCATTTTACATGTTACATAGATGGCGAATTCTTTTTTTCAGAAATTAAATGACCTTTCCCATTAATGGTCACCTCTAAATAGCGGCCACATTTTCACGGTCCCGTTAGTTTCTATTGTTGGAAGGTTTTACTGTAGTAATATATAACTATCATAAATGAATCCTCGGTATTTCTCATCGCATCCACCCAATTACCGAGCTTGCAGGGGAGATTAGAACACAATTCATCGCGTAGTACCATTTATTCTATTTACGTTTAAAATCTCTATTTAGTATTATCAAGCATGTTTCAGAATGTTTTGTCGTGAGTATAACTAGATGATTCATATGCATCCTTCACATGAGCTAATCCGACATTTCATCACGTGTTAGCGGGAATTATAATTATCTATCTGTATTTGATTGAGAATCGAAGAGAAGATCCCTCTTTTTAACAATGTTATATTGGTCATTTTCGAATACATCAAATCATTACATACTTAGTAAATTGAGCATTGGGGGGGGGGGGGTAGAGAAAAATTTAAGCTTTTTAATGAAATTTTTGAACTCCTTTTGAGATTAACTGATGACATCGTGATAATTTAAGGTATTCAACTACGTTCGAGAGCGCCTTCCTGTAAAATGGTACAGGAGTGAACGTTGGTCATATTTTTTTTAAAGAACGTGTCCCAAAAATGGTGTAAACAATAATAAATTTTGGACTTGTTGGGTGTCATTTTCTATGGAAAAAGTCATTTTTATGTTAAAATTTAAGCAAAATTGGTGTAGTATTCCAAATGCGATTGCGAAAAATTCAATGAATGGAATCTTTTGTCGTTTTTACACAACATTGAGATAGCGATGGTGCAGGTTGTGAACCAAAATTTAAAGCACTGTGTGTACGCTATGCTCACAAATTACACTCAAATCTGTTGATGCACGTGTGAATTTTTTGAAATTTCATTCTACATATCGTGTATGTGATTAGACAAATATAATCAATAGACCTTGGATTTTAGTTCATAACCTTATTTATAACAATGTATACAAGAATATTATATTGAAATTTCGTACTGATACATTGGATAATTATTTAGAAATCATGTTCCATTCTCAAGTAAAAAGTTATCTTCGTAAAGCCCATTTAGTTTTAATCACGAAATTTTATTGCATGCAAAAACGCAACAGTAAACTGGACGTAACTTCCATTACAAGCGTCATATAAACAAAACAAGGACTGTTTCTGGAATCACAAAAATAGGGCTTTCATATAAGACAAAATTAAAAAAAAGCTTGAATGGATACCTCAAGGAAATAAAATATCCCTTTGACGAATTCGTCTTTTAAATCACATGACGATAAGGGCCGTTAACAAAGATTTTTGCCGGCTCCACAACTTTTAAAATTCAATTTTATAAAGGTGTTCTTTGTTCTCACCTAAAACTGCCGCGTCTAAATTGTTCAGCCCCTGGAAGTTACCCTCCCCCCCCCCCCTCCCCAGTTTCCTGACTGGGAGCATTCACAAAAATGTACATGTCGAAATTCTTTAAATGCTCTTATCTCAAAAAGTATTCAACGCAAGTCAAAATTAATGATATCGTCAGATGCACATTGCAAATACAAATTAAATAATATCACTCCAGTTTTAATATCTCTTCCCGTCTGGGCACCAGGCCCGATGCCCTGAATCGTAACGAAATTGTTTTCCTCTATATCTCGAGCAGTTCACAACGAAGATAGACGACATTGGTATCGTGTGTTAGCTATTACAAAGACAAAACCGATGGTAATGACGTAATTTCATTAGATTTGTACCTAACACGCGATTCAGGCGCACAAAAAACGTATTCACGTCAAAACGTGCGGCCATGTCTACGACACAAGCTACCCGAAACTTTTTCAAATCACGTATAAACTTATTTTAATCACGTATATATATAAAACTTTCCCTTTCTATCGACCAGTCGGTTCATAGCAATACATATGACACATCTTATACACACACCCTTAAAAACCAGAATTTCACTCCTGACAATTTCGCACCACGTCTGCAAAAAAAAAAAAAAAAAAACCACCTTATTTGAATAAAATATAATAATAAAAAAAATAAATTTAGAACCTTGTTACGCGAGATAGGAGACATAGATCTGGGCCTTAACAAGTAAAGATGTCGAAGATATTGAATGAAGAGGGGGACGAAACATCTTTGATGTACCTGGGGAGAGGAGAAAAGGATCAAGTGAGGTATATTTTTAGGTTCTCCTCGGTATAACGCGAAAGAATCTTATTCTCAGATGCATATTTTTTTTTTTAGTGCAGCCTTCAAGTTTGTGAGCTTTGTGATCTTCCTAACAAGGCTCCAAAGTAAGAAAGATTTAAAAATCGAAATCACCCTCACCATCCATTTCTTCATTCCACGTATGTTATAACCAGGGTTTTTCCCCCGGAATTTAATGAAAAAAATGTCTCCTATTTTCTGGAGTAGGAAATGCAGTAAGAATTATCTATTTATCAGTAAGTAAAACGTGATAATATGATATAGTATTTCCATCGTTTTAAATTGACTTAAGGTGGTAATAACCGAATCTATGAATTTCAAAGCAAAACGAAAAGACGATGGTTTCGTCATCATTAATTTTATAGAAAACGAGCGATAATACCCGGTGCTGCCCGGGTTTTCTACAGTTACTGGGAGGATTGAAAAAGTGACAAACCATTATAAAGGAATAAACTATTATAGATAATACTGGCAACATTAAAGAAGTGGCAAACCATTGTAAAGGCAAATGCATGTCTGAAACGCATTGTTAGGTAATCACGATAACCAAAGTAAGCATTCCGAAAGTGATTGTTGAGGCACAGGAACCATTGCTGCCCGACAGTTTTCCTGCCCATTTCGGGCATATGCCCTGCTCTGAGAAACTTTTAAAGTAGCTTATCATTCAGTCCGGGCCTTGTTTGGTATATATGCAAAATTTGGCGACGATCGATCTAAAATTGTAAAAAAATGCATGTGATAGTTTAGTTTTCTATTTAAGTAGTATAATTATTTTCATTGAACCATATCACTTCTTCTCTTAAGGGATATGAAGCACAATCCGTATTCTTCCATAAAAACTAATTTATATGTGAAATTTGTAATTCATTTGGGAATTATTGAATTATCACTATTGCAATGATGTTGTGTGTGTTACTTTTTTGTACGTCTTAACGTATTGAACTTGAGGAAACAACTTTTAATTGTTTTGAAAACGGAAGTTTATTTTATATATATATATATATATAAAATTATATTTTGTAGTTAAATTAATTTTCATATTTTAAGGATAAATTAAACAAAAACCCTTCATCGCCGAGTTTTTTTTAATGGTTAAGTAATGACAAATACATTAAGTTTAAGTAAGTCACAATAAATAAGTCGTGGTGGGTGTACAACGTATACTTATATGTGTAACACTCTAAAATATAGAACAAATCAGTGGGGTTCCCAAACTTTTTGAAGCGTGAATTCTCTTACATAGGGTGACCATACATCGTTTTTCCGGGACATTCTAGATTTCTCGTAACTAAATGTGCTATTCTGAAAGCATTTTTCGGGAAGCCTGTTCATCTCGATTTTTCTTTCCATAATCAATGATAAATGAAATCAAGGTTTTTTTTTTGAATATTTAGTCGACTGAATTGTGTTATGAAAAAGACCTTTACTATACTTGGTTTTATTCACTTATAAATTATGGTACAATTATATGGGGTGGTGATTATAAAACTAATTTATTGCCTTTATTTTCAATACAAAAAAGGGTTTTCAAAATTTTGAATCCGGGGTCAGTCTCATTCTTCTACAATTTTTAGAAATCTTAATCTACTTCCTTTACGCCATATAATGATCTTTTTCGTATTATTCTTTTCTTAAACCGTAATAAAGGCTTATGCAGTTTAAAAGATAATGTTTCCAAGCGATGACCTCATATGATTTACCGTATTTCTACTTTTAGGAAAGAAATTTTTCGTAAACATTTTTATTATTTTGCTCCGAAATTATATAATTCATTACCACTACAAATACAAAATATGCCCACACACGCGGCATTTAAAAAAAGCATTATTCAAATTATTAATTGCAATAGACGATGTAGACTCTTATTTTGACCTTTAGGAGGAGGAGTAATAAAATTTATTCAATTTTTTTGTTCTTGATTTTTTATCTTTACGTATTTTTTTCATTTGACAGTGATAATTTTCTCTTTTATGTTGTATATGTGTCTTTTTTTTTAAATGTTCATGTCGTATGCTTTATGTATTTTATTCATTAATTATCATGTAAATTTTCAATCATCCGTACAGGTATCATAGCCTCTGGATGATAAATATGTTTTTTTTTAACTAATCTTAATCTCTGTATGTTGGAAATGAATAAATTTGATTTGATTTGAAAAACTACGCACATGATTTGAATCCTGTGGACGAAATTAGATTTATTTTAGCTCATCATCAGGTTGTAACACATTTATTTCCTCATCACACGCCAAACAGTAGGCTCAGGAACATGCTGAACGGTAATTACAGACTAACATCATGAAAACGAAAGAACTCTGAAAGGTTTCTTCTAATTAGACACACACGTCATTTCTTTTCTTCACCAAAGTGCGAGTCATAAGTGACAAACTAACGTCCTTAATTGTTCCTAATTTAAACCGTAGACATTTCCCTTTATATATTCACAGATTACTTATTATATATTCTGTGTTTTTAATTTTTAAAAATATATAATTTTAAAATCAGAAGATTCTCTCTGAATCACTCAGTACAAGTATTAACCGGATAATATTGATTACTAGCAAAAATACCCGGTGCTTCCCGGGTTTTCTT
Organism: Pholcus phalangioides; assembly: GCF_987345545.1. Taxonomy (NCBI): domain Eukaryota; kingdom Metazoa; phylum Arthropoda; class Arachnida; order Araneae; family Pholcidae; genus Pholcus; species Pholcus phalangioides. The sequence continues at coordinate 43,212,711 of NW_028301596.1, read as the reverse complement.
CAGTTACTGGAAGGATTGAAAAAGTGACGAACCATTATAAAATATACGGGCAGCATCAAAGAAGTGACAAACCATTGTAAAGACTTACGCATGTGTGAAACGCATTGTTTGAGAGCCACGGCAATGAAAGCAAACATTCCGAAAGTGATTGTTGGGGGCCCAGGAATCATTGTTGCCCGACGGTTTTTCGCATATTTCGGGCATTTACCCAGCTCTGATGAACTTTTAAAGTAGCCTACGGTTCAGTCGCGGTTCTGGTTGGTATATATGCGAAATTTGGCGACGATCGGTTGTAAGTAGGTGCTCAACTGAGTTGAGACATTCTTTAGTTCGATATGTTTTTGATATTATTATTTATTTATTTTTGCTTAAATACCTTATCTTATTCGGGCATTTTTGTTTTGAAGAACGACTCGGGATTCCCCCCCAGTTCATTAACACGACCCACACTTTAGAAACCACTGGAATAGATCATTCGCATAAAACAGGAACTTAAACTTTCTTACGTACTATTAAATTTTTCGATAATTTTTACGAGTATCTCAATTAAAATCCTTTAACGTGTATTGGAACAGTTTCTACAGCGATAAAGTTTATTTCCAGTGATTGTGAGAAATTGAAAGTAGGGGAAACTTCGATACACAAAAAAAAAAGCCGAAATATATGAATTTGGGTATTTGTACACTCGTGTATTCGTTCTATAGAGATTGACTAAACTCCTCAAAACATCAGAAAATTTCAGTCTTAATTACATTCATCTTTCCCAAGTTAGATTGCACTCAAAATTCAATGGAAATCGAGGAAAGCAAAGGAATGTACAAAATCATTAACCCGGGGAACATAATCTAATTATTTCCGTTATTTAATCAATTACCATTCTAAATCGGAATATAACATGTCTGTGGCAGCAAAAGATTTCAATCATAAATACGTACGTCATCAAACTCGTCGGGGTTACGAACAAGTAAAAATAAACGTTTCAACTCCGAAATACAACACCTGTATATATATATGTTCGATCTCATTCGTAAAATCTCAATAAACGGCAATAAGAACTATTCCAGTCGTGATTCGACAATGATATTATCGAATACGGTTTCGATCCGAGGAATGCGCGTACAAAGCTTTAATGAGAGGACACATCTAAGTTCTCCTCCTCTCACCAAATTCCGAGGAGTCCTACATTACTCCAATGAATTCCAAGAGACAATATCGCAAGGGTTTTGTTTCCTCTCCCGATCTCTCCACTTTATAAATCAATCGATTCTTTTGGAAAATCGGAAATTCGATTGGGGGGGCTCTAAATTATTCAATTTCAGATATCGTCTTAGAGTTGAATAATCAGCTTCCGATGAGGAAAGTCTAGATTCCATTCATTCTGTTTGGAATGGAGAAAGATAGATCGAACCACCTCGCACACACACGCAAAATCTCGTATATCTCTCTCGCACACAATTCAATACAATAACTTCTAACTCGCCGATCTTAACTAACTTATTAACTTTCAAGATCATTGAAGCAGTAAATGGACTTTTGGAAGAGGAGATGAACTATTTGAGATAAGGAATTTTGGGAAGTCGAACTCTCTTCTTACTTGATTCCTGTTTGATTACCTTCAGAGAGAGCAATTCGTTCATCGCTAATCTATTATATTCGGTTTCGATGCCTTAAGGAGGGTGAAATCGGTTCCCGTAATCAATTAATACTCGCTTCACAGATTTCACAATACGTTTATGACCGCCCAAACCTTATATGCATGTATATACATCCCTTCCGAAGTCATTTTTTCCATCAGTGACTGATTAGCGGGATTAATAAGCCTCTCCAAATTGTACGATACGGCTCCCTCAAGTGATATCACGAACCGATCCAATATTATTGCCAATTGTGATGGTCTTCGTAGGTGCTGATCCGTACCGAAGGGGGGTAATTAGTAGAGTTATTGCTGACATATGCAGTGTTGCGAGTGACGAGATAGTTAAGATTCGAGATGAGTGAGTGTTGTGGAATTTATTTGAAGTGGTAATTATCGTATTGTGAATTCGATTTATATTATGACGCTTATCGCTTGAGACCAATCGGATGACAACATGTTGAAGCTCGACTACTATTCGTTCTAGTTCTTTGAGTGATCATTGAACTAATATGATGGGACACATCAGCACCTCCCAGAGATAGAAAACCTCCGCACGGGTTGCAATAAACGTCATTCGGACGACTACCTAGCAAATTTGCCACATTTTGAATCACAGCATCCTAATTCGTTTCTTCTTATTTTGGCGTAGAATCTAACTGATTGGCTCACCAATACTGCATGGTGATTCGATATGGGCATAGAAATTGCCAATTCTGAGCCCGATCATTTCTTTTCCGCACAACGATGATACGTACAACGATGGCACGAGCAGGGAATTTACTTTCCTGAATATTCTGAGGACAATGGACTACTTTCTGACGTAACAAACAGCGTGCGGAGACCTTCTATCTGTAAGAGGTGCTGGATACATTCGATAAATACGGTATTTCAAATTCTTATCAGGTGATTAGAAAAATAGAGGGTGTATTGTGCTCTATTATTAAAGACGTATTTTCTATTTTCAAAATAAATATGCAAAGCAGTATAATGCAGTACAAGGGTGCTCACCATCTACGAGAGTGCGAACTACACTTCATTGGTTTGAAAGCGTGTAGCGGGCCGCTTAACTGATCTGTAAATATGTCGCGAGCCGCTTGAGAGATCTGCAGATGTGCTGCTCAAGCGATTTGAAACTGTATCACGGTTATACTTAAATGACCTCTAGATGTGCTGCGGGCCGCTCGAGTGATCTGGAACTTTGCCGCAGGTCACTTAAGTGATTTGTAAATGCGCGAGTCACTTGAGTTATCTCTAAATGTGCCGCGGGCAATTTTTATGATTTAAAACTGCAGCGTGGGTCACCAAATGGATCTGCAAATGTGCTGCTGGCAGTTTGAGTGATCTATAGATGTGTTGTGGGTTACTTGAGTGATTTGTAAATGTTCCACGGGTCACTTGAGTGATTTGTAAATGTTCCACGGGTCACTTGAGTGATTTGTAAATGTGCCGGGAGCCGCTTGAGGGATCTAGAATTTCACTGCAGGCCATTTAAGTGATGTGGAATTGCGCCGCGGGTCACATAGGTGATGTGTAAATGTGCTGCATAGTAGGTTTTTTTTCAAAATTAAGTTTGAGGACATGAGCCACATCAGATGACTCTGAGAGCCACATTAGGCCCGCATGTCATGGGTTGAGCATGTATTATGAAGCCGGTGAAAAAGATTTTCGATCCATTTATGGGTTCTAGGCGGACTTTTGCATGGGCAAGTGGACTTCTGCGATGAGCTCCCTCGGTTTTGCAGTTAATGGAACAAGGACAAAATTTCAGTTACATTTTTTTTTCAATATTTCTTTCACACCTGAATGGCAACACGACAGACAATTGCGTCAATTATAAGAGAGACGAACAATTCCTGATTATTAGAGGAATGCAAATCGGAAATTAGTTTTCCCACCTTGAAAAAAAAGGACAAGGTTATCATATCTATCGCCGAATCGTCGAATACAGATCATCCGAATTTCTTATCAATACATTCTAAGCGAAGGGAAAGTAGTGAAATACAAATCTGAGATATCCATGAAGAAAATAATAATATTTGACTTGATCGTACTTTTCTTGTCGTATATTGCACCGGAATGATTCGCTGCTGTTCACAAAAATAGACGGATGTCCCAGTTTCGTCCAACTGGAATAGCGTTATTCCTACTTCAACATGAACTGAGAAGCTAGGTATGTTTAACTCGAAAATTCATGCATAACACAAAACTATTAATATGATTCTTTCTAATACAAATACAACGCCCCAACAGGCAAAATGCACAACGAGGTGGCTGAGAAAAAGATGCCCATAAAAATATGGATGTCATATGTTTCAAAAATACAGCAACCCAATTAAAAATGCAAAAAACAATATATATATATATATATATACATGATAAAATTTTATACAATGGCCATAAAGAATGCTTATGGTTGTCTTATTCTAAGTATAGATAACTTCTCGATTTATCCCAACATGTTTATCGTATTTCTTTACTACCTCCGGGGGTAAGCTATTCCATTCATTGACAACCCTATTAGAGAAAAATTCCCTGCGACACCATAACCTCGCATTGTTCCTTGCCAATCGAAACTGGTGCTCCTAGTAAAAGCATTCGATTCACGGTGTACTAATAATTCATGGTCCATCCTATCCAATAATAAGAACACGCGTAGCTCTTCTCTGCACCCCTTCAACCAAGTCTATATCCCTCTGTAGGGATGATAATAGAAACTGTTCCAACGTTAAAGGATTTTAATTGATGAGATACTCGTAAAAATTATCGAAAAACTTAATGGTACGTAAGAAAATTTAAGTTCCTGTTTTATGCGAATGATCTATTCCAGTGGTTCCCAAAGTGTGGGTCGTGTTAATGAACTGGGGGGAGGGGAAGGATCCCGAGTCATTCTTCAGGATAAAAATTCTCGCATAAGATAATAAGATATTTATTTTAGCAAAAAAAATTATACTAACAATGTTAAAAACATATCGAACTAAAGAATTTCTCAACTCAGCTGAGCACCTACATACATGTGTCACATAATCTAATTTTACGAAATTCAAGATGTGCAATTTTATATAAATATGAAAGCATGTATGTCTTATTTGATTAATGCTTATCAATAAGTCTGTCTTCGTTATAACCAGCTTCGACTGTACAAGCATTTATTTATGATTTATCTAGTAAATTAATTTTTACATATTATTAATGGCTTTTTTTTTTTGCAGGCTCAGTTAAAAAAAAATAATTCAACTTTAATAGTCTCTAACGAGCTGAAATCTATTCACAAGTGATACTTCAATCCACGAAATCGATACAAATGGTGAAAGTATCAAATTATCTCGGCTTTGATGAATATTTTATTCAAGGAAAAAAAAAGAGACAAGGATTTCTCTTGTCACTATTCTGTTAAGTGAATGGGAATGTTCTGAATGAAACATTAATTAATAAAGAATTTTGTTTCTATTATTTTTGAGTAGGAATTGAATGCTTAAAAGCTTTCATGCTCGATGAATAATTTATTTGCAATTCTATACTTGTTATATGCTTTGTCTATATGTTTTATGCATTTTTTTTGCTAAAAAACTGTTACAATCTAAATTCTCTTGAGTTGTCTCTTTTATTTAAACAATTAACTTTTTCTTGATTAAAGGAGATATAAATAAATTAAAACATTGTGGATCTTTTTTTTTTCTGTGTGATGTAATTGCTGTATCCAAACATACACAGAAAGGGTATCTTGTTTGTGGAATTCAATTTCTACCTTTAGTTATTGTTATTGATATTATTGTTTAGAAACTTCCACTATTTTATGAAATTAAAGCTTATTTCATCTTGAGAATGTTGTATTAAAAATAAATATTTAAGAAACATTTCTGCCCTGTGAAGCGTCGTTGAAAATCCATTTTGCATCGTAACATTTTTATTGTATTTTTGCGGAAATAATGTCAATAAAAGCATTGTTATCAAAGAAATTTTTGAAAGATCATTATCGTCAAGAGAATTTTTCAAAGATCATTGCTTGAAGATAGTCGTCAATAGGATAATTCATTGAAGGTAGTTTTGGATGAAAGCATTGCTTGCATGTCATCGTGAAATCTTTTCTTCGCATTCTTCAAATAAACTTTGTTGTTGTCTGGAGCATTGTTTAAAGATCATTGTTGTTGAGAGAATAGCATAAACATCATTGATGTTTAGAGAATTATATAAACAGCATTGTTGTTGAGAAAATTATATAAACATAATTTCTTGAGAGAATTATGTAAGCATCATTTGTTGAGAGAATTATATAAACATCATTTGTTTAGAGAATTATATAAACATCATTTCTTCGCATTCTTCAAATAAACTTTGTTGTTGTCTGGAGCATTGTTTAAAGATCATTGTTGTTGTCTGGAGCATTGTTTAAAGATCATTGTTGTTGTCTGGAGCATTGTTTAAAGATCATTGTTGTTGTCTGGAGCATTGTTTAAAGATCATTGTTGTTGAGAGAATTATGTAAACATCATTTGTTGAGAGAATTATGTAAACATCATTTGTTGAGAGAATTATGTAAACATCATTTGGTGAGAGAATTATGTAAACATCATTTGTTGAGAGAATTATGTAAACATCATTTGTTGAGAGAATTATATAAACATCATTTGTTGAGAGAATTATATAAACATCATTGTTGAGAGAATTATATAAACATCATTTGTTGAGAGAGTTATATAAACATCATTTGTTGAGAGAATTATATAAACATCATTGTTGAGAGAATTATGTAAACATCATTTGTTCAGAGAATTATGTAAACATCATTGTTGTTCAGAGAATTATATAAACATCATTGTTATTGAAGGAACTGTGCTACAGATATTATTTTGTTAACAAAACTATTTAATAGTCATTATTGGTCAAAGATGATATGAAAAATGCCCATTGTTCAATTGCCTTCTCTTAATAACCTCATGAATAAAGGTACAAAGGATATATCTATCAACCCTCTATGGTTCACCCCCCATAAAAACGCATTGCATTCTTTTTTACAAAAATGGATGTAAATTTGTGCTGTTAGCATATTTTTAATTGGAACAATACATCAATAAGTGATTTAATTAATTAGAGCGGATATTTTAATTAGCTAAAATGGCTAACTAAGAATATGTTATATACAGTTTGACTTAATTTTAATGCTATCTATAAACAGATAAAATCTTGCTCAGAAAATCCGATAATTTTTACCTTGGATGTCATTTCCGTTAATTTCCTCCAATTTCCTTTAAAAAAAAACAACAATAAAAACATTCTACTTCATAGCTGTATTTTGCACTGAAATCACACAAAAGTTTATTTTCTGAAATCAAAGGAAATAGAGAAATGAAATTGGTATAATGGGGTTTTTGACCAAGAATTTGCGATGTACATTCGTAAATATGTTACGGCCAAAGAATGAATTCCGTATTTTCATTCTGGCCCCCAGTCCCGTATTTTTACTCGATCAAATATGGTCACCTTGGTGACAAAGAAATAAAAACTTCATACAGAGTATTTGATTGCTTCTGATTATATTTTCCGTCAAACAGGATCTTGAAAACGTCACCTTCGGTTGTAAATACACCTCGGTTATAACGACAAAATTTCGCGGAACATTCGAAGTCGTTTTTACCGAGATTGTAATGAATTAATGTCTTTAAAAATTTACTGATTTAACGCAAAAAATATAGACGAAAAATCACCCTCACAATTAAATTTCACAGTTACGAAAACCAAAGAATATACAGACATAAATTTATTTCATTGTGCGGAGAAAAATTAATACAGTCGAATCCCGTTATAACGAATTCCAAGAGACCGGAGAAATCACTTCGTTACAGCGAAATTTCGGTGTGAAGGAATTCCAGGGTTTTTGCATTGTTCCTATGTAAACTTATCTGGGAGATTAGAAAAGTGTTCGTTAAAACGAGATTTTCACTATGTCGGTATTCGTTAAAACGGGATTCGACTCTAAATCATAAAAATGCGTTTAGATCCCTCTGAAAACATTATTTCTACTGTTTTTGAAGCTGAGTCTAAAAATTTCACGATAATTTATTCCATTTCGATTCCTTACATAAACAACAAAAATAAATGAAGTTAGAAATTCATCTAAAGAATATTTCTTTCAAAAATTCCAAGAAAAAAATTATCCAACTTGAATTTCGGTAGAATATCATCACAATATTCATCTAATCAAAATAAACAAGAAGTAGGATAATTAATCTTCTTTGATGAGAAAAACTGCCAGTTTCATTGTACGCACAATATATTAAAAATGAATATTTAGATAAGGAAATTACTTCATTCGTCAAAAGCAAAAAAATTAAATGTTCTTTTTTTTTTCAAAAATAAGGATATTTATCTTCTTAAAAACAAAGAAAAAAGGTATGAATTGTTAGAAATAAACCTCTCATTGATTTATAACGGGGTGGGGTGGGGGGTTCCTTCAACTCATCTCTCTGTAGTGACCCGCCAACCATAGAAGGAAGAATCATAAGAAATAGTTTCACAATTAGTTAAATGAAAGAAGTAGTTCCAGAATTAATTAAATGAAAGAAATAATTATAGAATTAATGAAAGAAATAGTTTCAGTATTAATGAAAGAAATAATTTTAGAATTAATGAAAGAAATAATTTTAGAATTAATGAAAGAAATAGTTTCAGTATTAATGAAAGAAATAATTTTAGAATTAATGAAAGAAATAATTTTAGAATTAATGAAAGAAATAGTTTCAGAATTAATTAAATGAAAGAAATACTTCCAGAATAAATTAAATGAAAGAAATAATTTCAGTATTAATGAAAGAAATAATTTCAGTATTAATGAAAAAAATAATTTTAGAATTAATGAAAAAAATAATTTTAGAATTAATGAAAGAAATAGTTTCAGTAGTAATGAAAGAATTAGTTTCAGTAGTAATGAAAGAAATAATTCTAGAATTAATGAAAGAAATACTTCCAAAATTAAATGAAAGAAATAATTTCAGTATTAATGAAAGAAATAATTTCAGTATTAATGAAAAAAATAATTTTAGAATTAATGAAAAAAATAATTTTAGAATTAATGAAAGAAATAGTTTCAGTAGTAATGAAAGAAATAGTTTCAGTAGTAATGAAAGAAATAGTTTCAGTAGTAATGAAAGAAATAATTTCAGAATTAATTAAATGAAAGAAATAATTTCAGTATTAATGAAAGAAATAATTCTAGCATTAATGAAAGGAATAACTCTAGAATTAATGAAAGGAATAACTCTAGAATTAATGAAAGGAATAACTCTAGCATTAATGAAAGGAATAACTCTAGCATTAATGAAAGGAATAACTCTAGCATTAATGAAAGAAATAGTTCCCGAATGTAATCCTATCTGTGGGATTGGAAAAGTGTTCGTTAAAGCGACATTTTTGCTATAACGGTATTCGTTAAAACGGGATATATTCGACTGTAGTAAAATTAATCATTTCAGAATAAACAAAATCTTCACTTATTTTCGCCCCAATACAACTCGGGCCCCCATTGGTCTCCTCTATTAAGATGTTATTGTCAATTACACGGGTGAGCTCAAAAAGTAAATCTAGATTCTTCTTATACAATTATAAATACCTCAATATGAGTTGGTGACCCACGGGCTTCGCGGGGCAAAAACAATTTGGGCCGCGGTATCCGAAAGGTTGAAAACCTCCGATTTAGAAGGTAGCTGTCAAACTGTCCTCGAAAAGCGCTCAATATAATTTGCTGCTAAATAATGATCGTCGGTACTTCAGTAATTCTAAATTCAAAGCGGTGATAAGAATACTTCTAACAGCCGGACACGAAAAGACTAAAATATTCAAGCGACCTCCCTCCGACCACAAACAGTAATAATAATAATAAACACGCGAAAGAGATAATTCAGTCTGGGAAATGATAATTACGCGGAATAACCAAATTGTGTGTGTGAGTGAGAGAACTCGCAATATACCCCCCTTATCTTTTCAGAGTCCGAAAACTCACGAGAATGCGTACTTATACGCAATCATCGGTACCTCGAAACTGTTATCGTATCATTCATGATTTTCTCACTTATATTTAAATGAGAACTAACGCTAATGATGTAAATAATGCTCTTTGTTCTACCACAGGCATTAAGGGTCATTAGGGCAAACATCGCGTGTGCTCTGCTCCGAACCGGAATTTTCTCCCCCCAACGAAAAGGTTGAAAACAGTGTTAAAATCCTCTCTCACCTCTGACAAACAACTGCTAATAATACCGGCGATATTATGTGCATACTGTTATTAAACAGTGCGGTATCTGTCTCTCTCACTCGCTGACGCGGGATTTGAGCGCGTCTTCAAAAGCAGTTAAAAGCTCCGAAATATCGAAAATTACCGACCCCCATGAGTGCATTCAAAACCGTAGTGCAGCTGAGTTCTCTCTGTGCTTTTATGCATTGAGTTTTAGTACATTTATCACTCGAAGATTAGCGCTGTTACTGTAAACGACGACGGCGACGGCTCGCTTTATTGGATAACCGAGTAGCGGCCGACACCATAAAACCCGGTTGCCGTTTATGGCCCGACTAGCTGTGAAATGGTGCCAAGAATGATACAAGTAGAACTGCTTTTATGTACAATAATATGCTATTATTATTAATACAAAATTACAATTCTTGAAGATAATTTGACTGTTTTACTGTTCGCTGACCCATCAACTTGTGTTATGGAAACAGGAAACTACTAGATTCTTTCGATTACATTGTGAATTTACACAATCGAATGAAGTATTACGTATTGTGTTTCTGAGGGTAAGCGGCACAGTCTGAAAACATTTTTCAACGAGAGTGGCACAGTCTTAAATGGTCGAGAAAAGATTTTCAACGCAAATCTTTTAATCATTTTGTCTGTTGTGGCCTTTGTGTTTGTATCCTTGTAAGCACCGCACTTTTTCAGGATAAATTTCAACTTCCATGTACCGCATTCCTTAGCCCAGCGTTTCTCAGCCTATAGTCCGCGGACCATAAGCAGTCAGCAACGATGCCATAGGTGGTCCGCAGGGAGACTTGATGATTCAATTCTAACTGAATGAAAAATTATTCAACTGTTGTAATCGACATTGATAATATACATACGTGTTCGAATAAAAGTTCTGTATTCATACTTAGCTTTACGATAACCCGTCGCGGCAAATGCAGGAATTTGCGATCCTAAATGTGTGATATATCACTAATTGTAACAAAAAAAATGTATTTGCAAAAAATGTGCTGCTAGAATTACTGCTAGAATGGGAGAAGAGGGGGGGGGGGTAAAAAATGGCTGATACAAATCGCAGTGAAGAAAAATGTATTTGAGATTGAAAAACATTCAAATGGCAGGATGACCATATTTCATTGAGGATAAATAAGGGGTAACGTGATCTTAAATACGGTAAAATTCCGGACTTCACCAATTTTCATTAAAAACGTTGTCATAAGTAGCAAAATCCCCAGTTGTGGTTAAAATGGCTGGAAGTTTGAGGAAAAACGTTGAATCTGACTAATGGGTGAGCCAAAAATATGTGCTATAATTATCATAATATATAAGTTATGGAAACGCTGTTTATTCACGATTTCATAAAAATTACAAATTCAAATAAGCATCGTTGGAAAAACGGGACAAATGTTTAAAAAAAAATTCAAAACAACTAAAAATAAAGGAATGTCCCCTAATACGGGACACAAGTGGTCCGTCGAATTGTTTCAGACATTTTACTGGTCCTTCCTTTGGTCCAGAAAAGTTGAGAAACGCTGCCTTAGAAGCACATTAATTCTAAAATTTTTCTCACCTACGGCTTGCAATTCATTGCAATTCAACTGTATTACCTCCGCTATTCATTGGTCATCTGCAGCTCCCTAAAACAGCTTGTACCGTTCTCTCTTAGGACGTATTCTCACTTGGTGCGACTTATTTTCGTAGTCCAGACTTTTACTAATATATACTCATCGAGATATCCCTATTAAAACGGTTTCTACCGCTTACATTTCTTTTGACGGTCTACTTATTTTTTTGAGAAGCGCTGTGAGCGGGATCCACTGCACATTCATGCATATTTGTGTATTTTCTTCTTTCGATTCACCATGCATTTCACGTACACAACATCGCATGCGTACTCATATTGTCGCATAATGCTCACCGAAAGCAGGTGCTAAGCGAGATGGCACGGGTGGTCCCTATTTCTATAGATTCTCCCAACGTCCAGGGATGTATAAATCTACGTCCAAATGTATAGTTGTACTTTTCTTCGTATGTTTGTATATTGTTGTTTGTTTGTATATTTTTGTATACAGTCGAATCCCGTTGCAACGAACTTGAGGAGAAATCACTTCGTAATAACGAAATCTCAATATAAAGGAATTCCAGATTTTTAGATTGTTCGTATGTAAACTAATATGGGGGATTAGAAAGGTTTTCGTTAAAACGAGATTTTTTCGCTATAATGGTGTTCGTTAAAACGGTAATAGACTGTGTAAGTTTGTATTTTTTTCTCCTTTTTTTCTTGGCTTAGAAATAAAATTAATAATGAAGTTTTCCAGACACTACCACTACTAAACCACACATATTCCTCTGCAGAACTTCTAACAAATGGTACATATTGGAATGTGCGTGTACGTGTAGTAAATCTCCCATGAAGTTGTTTCCGTGTAATACTTGTTATGTGTAGTGCTACTACTAAACCAGACATGCATCTCGTCTATATATGTGCAGTGATGCCATCTGCCATCAATTTTACTAACTATGCGTGAAGTTTCATGATTGAATAATTGCACCGTTGTAGACCTGTTGTTCTCTATGGCGAAACTTTTTGACGGGGAGATCGACTCGCATTTGCTCCTCGAAGTTGGGAACATGAAGCTGGGCTAGAGAGATCTCGGTAACGGGATAAGTCCGGTGTGGCAGAGGTCTAGCTTTCATTCATTGATTCATCTCCCCAACATAGTTTAGTGCGGGGTGGGCAACAGTTGGCTCATGGTCCGGGGGGTGGTTTTGTGCGGCCCCGAGTTGGCAAAAAATTCTACGTATCCAATTGAATTCGTGATCGTTATTTCAGTTTGTTGTATGCGACTCGAGGGACAATTCCTTGCACTTTCCTAGCTGTTGTTCCTTGGTCCCAAATTTGCTGCCATTTCTGGAGGGTTGCTTGTTTAAGTTGTCGCTTCAGGAGCGTTAGTGGGAAAGGGTTATCAAGTTTATTGTCACAGTTTATGGTAGCCTTGGCTGGAGAGTCTGCTCTTTCGTTTCCAAGATTACCTACGTGGGCCTTGATCCAAACTAGGAAAATTTTTGGGTTATCTAATAGACGCCGCCTCAATACACGTACTATTGTGTTTCTATTTGTTGGATCTAGAAGTGCTTGAAGGGAGGAGCGGCTATCAGTTATTATCAAAACTCGTTCTTATGTTCCCGTTGCGTATTTTGTAGCTGCTTCTATTCGCTAATAATTCTGCTAGAAAGTTACTATTGTTTTTGTCTAGCGCCGCTTGCAACGTTTGCTATTCTCTATTGTTTGTGCATACACAATAGGCTGCCCCGACGCCTTCATAGGTTTTTGAGCCATCTGTGTTTATGTGGGTGTTAGCTAATTTTATATCATGGCCGTCAATCGAAATTTGATTGAGGATATTTGAGCAGGAAGGATGGTTGTGCCAGCCATGCTCCTGTGTTCCAAAGTTTAAAAGTTCTGGTTGAATGCTTTTACTAAACCTAACTGCATTTGTGTATACTGCTTCCATTTGGAGCTTTAAGTGTAGCGGGCAGTTGCCTGTGATCAGCTGGAGTCCGAGTGTGGTTGTTGTGTCGTAGGCCCCGGTTATCGTTAAAAGAAATTTCTTCTGTGCGCTATCTAGGGCCTGTGTGTTGTGTTTTTTTGGTTGGATGATTTGGTGGACGTGTTTGGTGGTGTGGGAAAGAGTTTTTCCAGAATTATATTAGCGATATCTCTTTGGGTTCCTTGTGCATATTCTCCAAGAAATTTGAAAAGCAGGGAGGGGACGGTGCTTTTGGATTTTACTGTTTTATATTGTTTTCCATAAGGATTAGAAGCTTTATTACAGAAGTCTCTGAAGGTTTCTCTTTTTGATTTACACATTAGATTATAAAATTTTGCTCTTTCACGTTTAAAAATTAAAAAATGTTTGGGTTTTTCATCTGGGAAGGCTTTTTGTGTTGTAAGCTGTATTGCTTTGAGTTCATTTTGCGCTGCACTTACTTGGGTTTGGGTGGAAGAGTCCACCAGGAGGTTTTGATATTGAGTTTGGGTGTTTGAGAGGTTTATGGACCGAGGGCCAACTGCAAAATTTAAAATTCGAGTTATGTATATAACTCAACACATATATTAGTTGCGACTGGATTGAAAGCTTGTACCTGATTACATGGAAAACTATTTTTTGTTCTTCTGATGTCTCGAATATAACCTACAGATTATCCGATTGTACTGAAAACATTCAATTTTTTAACACGTGTTAATTATGTATCAGACACAAAATGTCATCTCCGACTTTCGTATAATTCTCGAAAAAAAAAATTATAGTATTTATTTCCCCACGGCCCAATAAAATTTGTTTCAAATCCCAAACAAAATTTTAATAATTATCAGTAGACATATAGAAAAATAGAAAAATGCATTAGCAGATATAAATGAATGAAAATCAGCACTAATTGGAAATGATATATACATACATTTTTCATGACTATTTTTTTTTTTTACATTTTCAGAAATAAATTTAAAAAAAAATTGGCTCATTTATTCCCGTAATTAATGTAATTATTTTAAAGCTCTAGAGTATTTCGTACAGATACTTGTTGAATATACTAAATACGAACATTAAACAAAATTTAAAAAAGAAACTTCTCTAAAATAATTGCTATAGACTGCATTTTTATATTATTCTCAAAGGAGGTGTGAACAAGTTTTTATAATGGAATAAATTCAAAGTTTCCTGACGTGTAAAATTTTCTAAAAATGTGTTAAACCGAATATTCTAATACAATTCCCTTAAGAAAACATAAATTGCGTACTGGTACGTTACCAAGAAATAAGACTTTATCATTTTACCAACTTCACGAACGAAATAAAAATGACTATACTGGTTTAGATCAAAAGTGAACAAAATTTTACATATATAATGTGTAGTGTTTAGTTGGTTTTTTTTTTTTGGCGAAAAAGCTTTCTTTTTCGTTGTTGATTTTCCGGTTTCAGGTTATATAAGCAATTATTTTTAAACATTTTTGTTGGGTGTATCGTGGAGGGTGGAGACTTTGTCTTGGATAACTTCCAGGCTCTTGATTAATGAAATGCTAGCGCTAAACTCGCACGGGAACGGGGAAAAAAAAGCGGAAAAGGAAATACTCTTATGAATACTAACAAGTTGGTGTTTTAACTATCTGAAATATAATAGTTAACAATGTTTGGAGTCTGTTGTGTTCCAGCTAATTTGCATTGCTACCATGGAACAACAAACAAGAAGAAAAAAAAGCGACGTATCCAGCTCTTACTTTGGATTTGGTCATTATTTATATCTGTTTTTCACAGTTGACCATTAATTTTATTTTTCCTCTATTATTATTATTACTACTTAAAAATATTTACTTATGCTACGCAGCGGCTAATACAGAAAATGATAAAAATTTTATCAGTTTTTGGCCTAAAATTGCTAAAAAAATATGCTTTTGTTCACTTTTGTTTACCTCGATAAATGTATCTGCGGATATTTCTCAAACAAGGAGAATTATTTTTAAGAGATAAAATTGTTGAATGCGAAAACCTAATTTATCTTTAATTCACAAAGAAACTGAATTATTTGCATAATTTATCGAATTTTAAGATGCGCACACGACTTAAAATTATTAAACGAGATTATAAGTAACGAATAATTTCTGGGAAATTGCGTTTAGAAAACTGCGTATATTTTGTTAGGAAATCCTATTCATAAAAGAAAACCAAAACTTGGCAGGAACTTGGAATTTTCTGAAATATTTTTTTAAATATCAAATTTCGTTGAATATTATTCAATGATTCCCTTCAAATTTTAACATTTTTTTTACCCCGAAACCGTCTAAAATAAAACAAAATTATCCGGCATAATTCGATTCCGTAAATATTCGTCAGGAAACTATTAAATTACAAGAAAATTTAATTCCTTATTCAATTATATGGAAACTTGTTCAGTTTTTTTTTTCCTTTCAAAAGAGTATAGGTATGTGAAGATATTAAAAGCGAGGCAAGTTAAACTGAGGGTATTTCGAAATTTTATAAATTATTTAGTTCAAATATTTGGTAATTGACAGGTTGGAGTTTTTAAATGAATTTCATAAATTTTAAGAGCGGAAAAAAAATTTAATATTTCGTGTAGATTTTTCTCATGCTTCAATTTAAAAACGATTATTATTTCCTAGATGTGTTCAGAAATATCCAGCGAAGTGTCGCTTCACGGTACTAGAAATATATTCATCTAATATATATATCATTGATCATAGATTTATTGATATTCTATCATGTAATTTTGGGATGATGATATAGTATTGCCTCGCTATTCGGCACTGATCCATCGCTGAACTATTGTGGAATTGTGGGGCATTGCTCCAATGCTTAATTGCTTAACTTCATTGCTCTGTGTGTGTGTGAACAGTCCCATCACACCACGATCAACCTGTAATAAAAAAATATATATAACATAATATTTAACTTAACGTATTTCATTCTATTGTATAGCATACGAAATTACAAAATGACACTGTACTGTTGGAAGCCCAAAGCATATAATTTGTTAAACTTTAAATTATAGAAGGGCCTATAATGTCCACCTCCCTTCGTTTCTCTTTGCCTGAGTAAAGATCAAGAACTGATGAAATTTTAAATCTTCAATCAAATCTTCCCAATTTAATACTCAAATTTTGTCAAAAATATCTAGGAAAAAGTTTAGCAAGGAGTTTTATTTCAAGTCTGTGCACATCTAATATGTTATTTACTTATTATGAATATTTTATTATTAATTTGTTTTCCTACCATCATTTTGTAACTATAGTCCCATACAATAATTTATTTTATGTACAGTCGAATCCCATCAAAGCGAACTCCGAGAGACCAGAGAAATCACTTCTTTATAATGAAATTTCGTTATAAAAGAATTCCAAATTTTTAACATTGTTGCAAACTTATTTGGGGGATTAGAAAAGTTTTCGTTAAAACGACATTAATTCGTTATAAAGGAATTCGTTAAAAAAGGAATCGACTGTATTCATATTCATACAATATACTTGTTTAAGAAGTGAAGGTAATGATAATTCATTTTATAGTTTATAGCCTAATTTTCAATAAATTTAAAATGAATTCAAAGATACTTTATCAGCGAAACAGACATGTTAGACTGCCAAAACGTATAAAATTTTATAACTTAAAATAATTTCACACTATACGAAATGGGACATGACTGATGACTTATTTTTAACTAAATTCTAAGTAACAACAAATTCTGAAAAAATTGCGATGAAATAACCAAATTTCATTTAATTGACTGTGTTTTTGACTTTTATTGGTCAATTCATAGCTTCCGCATAAACTCAAGATATATATATAGACAGTAATATATATAATGAAAATTTGAGGTAACTATACAACTACATAATCATGACAGAGAATTGCAATTTTATTTTTAAATGAAGTTGAAGGATATTTTATAAAGTGTTTAAGTGATTGTAAGTCGATGCGATAGGAAGATTTCTTTAATATAAAACCAGTTCTATTTTCAGTGGAAACAAAATTAACCGATTTAAAAAATTGTGTGCAATGAATAATAATCTTTCGAAAATACAAAAATTTATATCAAGTATCATGCTAACTAACAATACCCTTCTATAGCTATAAACGGAAAATATTTTCTTTAAAAAAAAGTTTAAAAAACTTAAATATTTTAAAATTCTAAACTAAAAAACAAAATTTCCAATTTTATAGTTTGGGAAATTATCTTTCAAAAAAATATATCCAGCTTATAATCATATCACATAAACTACCGAAGCCATATTACTTCCACTCAAAATAACGGAATAAGATTTATTAAGCAAATATTAAAAACAGAACGAAAGAAAATTGACATTTCTTAGTTTTTTATTCGAGTCTTTCATTCCAAGCGTTGTCTGTGGAATACTTGATACGTCTGGAAAAATTGAACAAAACATCTATAAACTTGCTTAGGGACCGCAAAGAGAAAACTCTTTACATTCCTACTTCACCACTATACGCAGAGGCTTGTCTTCTTTTGTTAACCGCATGGGAAATCAGAATAAAATAGAAAATTCGATGTCAGTCCAGAGTCGATCCCAAAGGAAACCCGAAGCTAATTCAGTCGAAAATATCTTTCTATGGTTTTTTTTACTGTACTGTTTGTATGTGCGTGTGTATATATATGTATAGCATTTTTTGACAGTATCCCTTTTGATTGCTTACTTTTTTATTCATTTATTTATTCATTTTATTCATTTCTGTTCCTTGTTTTGTTGTTCCTTTTTGTGGCTTCGTCAACTGCGAGTTTCGGTTTAAGACATCTTCCATTTTATTTTTGATACGGTTTTCTTGACGAATACGAGTAAAATACGAAAAAAAAATTGTATATGTGGAATAAGAAAGAGGATCGGATATATACGAACAAAAGAAATAATCTGGAATAAGAAGAATAAAATTTGATTCAATGAAAGAAAGTGTTTTGAATTCTTCTTTATGATGTTTTGATTTTGAAATACAAATGCTTTAAATTAAAAAACAATAATCATAAAACATTTCAACAAAGATAGTGAATGTTTGTTTCTAACTATTCATATTTCGTGAATAGGATGAATGCTTTATTAGATGCTCATTTTGATGGAAAATAAGTGAATTTTATGGCAATTTCTTTTCTTAAAATACAACTATTTATTTTTTATTCATATAGACTCATTTCAGTTTCAAGTATATTTTATTAAAAAAAATTTCTTTCTCTTTCATAAATGTTTAGTAAACCTCAAGAATGGGTTCGAAACTTAGGATTTTTACCCTTTTATTAATAGTATCGGTTTCAGGGTCATCGTGAGCAATTCAGCGCTTGAAAATTCAGCACTTGAAAATTCAGTTTTGTAAATAACAATTCCTTTCTTCGTTTTTCTGGCACATTTTCAAAATCCATTGAAATGAGTTTGAAAAAAAAACGATTTTTTTAAATTCTTCTGACACACATACGTTTTCCACAAAAAATGTTCCATCATGTCATATCGTCATAAAATGTATAGTCAAAAGTAGTCTGCAGCTGAAAATGATATGTTATTCCTTGTAGAAATTCTTCTGATGTTCGATTCTCGTAAAATGTTGTACTCTTACAAAAATTCTTTTTTAGTCTCTACGGCTCTTTTACGACGCTTAGAATGTTCTCGACCAAACATGCACCTTTCTATAATTTTTGAGATAAGTTAGATGAGAATTTTATTTAACTAGTTGATACACAGACGCAAAATATTTCGGCACTAAGCTAATTTCTGTTAAATTTTCCTCTTTATGCAGATCCGTTATGAATTTCCAAGAATTGGGATGATGGACTTCAATAGCGCCACTGAATGAACTATGACAATACTCAACATAATATCGGTTTCTCCTAAACCGTCAATGGGAGCGTCGAACTGATTCAATAATTCTATAGGAAATTTTGGGTTTCTTCTAAGATTTCTTCTTGTTGGTCTTCCAATCCAGGTGTCTTCGGAATGATTTACAATATTATTTACGTATAATATATTATTTAAATCGTCTTCGTGGTCTCTGTAATGCTCTCTGTCAGCTCTAATTCAGCGCTGAATTGTCTGCTCTAAATTTTCTTGCGCTGAATTGCCTTAGATTCGGTCTCAGTACGCAAGTAGGTGAATCTAATATAAACCGGAATTTTTCATTCCAGAAAAGTACGATGTTAATGGGCGCTCTTTAACGGTTGCTGGCAGATGGTTTGAATGTTTGCAGTTTCTTAACTCATCTTTCCGTCTGCAGCAACTCCAGTGTTTACTCAGTAGCGCGAAGAGCGAGCAACAGGTACGTACGTCCGTTACGCAACATGTTTTCATAACATTTCTGGCTAAATAAAAGCGTCTGGAATTCTGAGGAGGCTCTATATAGAGTTTAGGAAAGAAACATGCTCCAAAACTCAAGTTCCATGATTTGCATAAATTTTTTAAGTAGGACGTGATGTGGTCGAAAATGAGCCACCACCTCGAATGAGCATCACTACTGTAAACATGCGTGCTCTTTGCCGCAATCAGAAGATAGGGAATCATCAGATATCAGGAATAGCATCAGCATTTAGTTTAGTATTGGCTGTAAGGGAGCTCAATCCATAATTTAGGAATTCGTGGACTCTGGAGCATCGGAAACTGTCTGCTTAGTGTTTCCATCGTAGTATTCTTCTTCATCACAATGCAAGGCCACGCACTGCAACATTAACAACTGGAAAGCTGTGAAAGCAACTCATTAGCCAGATCTGGAACATTTTCCCTCACAGTCAGTATTTATTCCCATCCAACTAACATTTGTTTCGACCGCTAAAAGAGGCATTGAAAGAACAGTGATTCGACGTTGATCCAGGAGTGATTCCCCTCTTGCGCAACTGGAGAAGTTGCGTTGGGAAAAGATTACTCAAGAATATACAGATTATGCGGAACAACAATGTATTTTAGTATCTATTTATTCCTTCAAGAATTATAAAATAATTCCAATTAATACCCGGTTTACTCTCGCATACTGTCCTCTGTATACGTAACTGCCGAAGAGCGGGAAGTGCGGCCAATCAGCGAAATGACTGAGAGTTTTGGCCAAAGTTTGATTTCCATAAATGATTCGAGCTTTGGCA
Source organism: Pholcus phalangioides (assembly GCF_987345545.1). Lineage (NCBI taxonomy): Eukaryota > Metazoa > Arthropoda > Arachnida > Araneae > Pholcidae > Pholcus > Pholcus phalangioides. The sequence goes on along the minus strand of NW_028301596.1, from coordinate 43,192,208 downwards.
GGCCAATTCAGAAAAAGGCAGGACATCCCTGGCCAAAGTTCGATGTGCTGCTGATGTAAGATGGTCCGGTAGTCGCGAAATCCATTTTTTTTTTCCATTTTCAATGGCTATATATTGTAGCTGCATTGGATTAGCTCAGCACCTCCTAGAGATAGAGAAGGTTGGGAAGAGAAATTTGAGAGAAAAAAAATACAAAAATAATAATATAAACACATAGGCTTTTTTTCTGTCAAATTTTGAAGGGAAAAAATTATTACCGCGTCGTAACTGTGATATGATTGATTTACCACAACTAACGTAGCCATAATTATCCCGAAAAAATACACGAACTTGACCTCGAATCATGTCTTTTGTTATTGGACTTTGGCCAATTCGGGATTCCTGGACATTTCGTGAACTGAAATTCTGACATTTCAAAAGTCAATTTATAACGAAAATGGCCAATTCGTGATCTGGCCGGCCAATTTTGGCCTTTGGCAGTAACATTCATAAAATAACGGAAGTGTGTGTGTGTGTGTGTGTGTGTGTGTGTGTGTGTGTGTGTGTGTGTGTGTGTGTGTGTGTGTGAGAGAGAGAGAGAGAGAGAGAGAGAGAGAGAGTGTGTGATTGAATGCATCAATTAAAATGAGGTTTAAAAGTTCGTCAGAGCAGGGCAAATGCCTGAAATGGGCGAAAAACTGTCGGGCAACAACGGTATCTGGACCTCAACAATCACTTTCGGAATGCTTACTTAGGTTACCGTGGTTCCCTACATGCGTATTTTTTTTTACAATGGTTTGTCACTACTCTAATGCTGCCAGTATTATGTATAATAGTTTATTACTTTATAATGGTTTGTCACTTTTTCAATCGTCCCTGTAATGGAAGAAAACCCGGTCAGCTCCGGGTATTATAGCTAGTTTAAAATAATTTTCGGGATCTATAAGTATTTGCACCTTCTATTTCGTCAACATTATTCAGGCTATGTACGCTGTCACTATTTCAGGGCTGCACAACCTTTTTATTCCACAAGCCAGATACGTGGTATCTCTACCTCCCGAGGTCCAGAAACTTATATACACTGCTCAAAACAAATAGGGGAGCAAGCAAAAAAGTGAAGAAAACCGTGCGAGACAGCACCACTTCTGCGACAACACTTCTGGCGACTCCAACAGCGTCCGCGACACTACGTTGTGTTTGCCCGGATTCCAGTCTGCCTATAACACGTCATGCCATGGATTCCGGTAAATCACGTTGTTGAGACATCCTCAAGTCACCTTGTCTCAAAAAAAAAATACTGCGCAATCGAATTTCACAGTTACGGCAGTAAAACAGACGTTTCTGCAACATCCCGATTTCTGCCCTAATCTCCTTTTTCTGGTTTTTGACGTCATGAACTTTGATTTGCATATGAACTTTTCTTCTTCCGTTTCCTGCTAGGCTTTAAATTATGGACGATTCATTTTATGTTCCTTATCGGTATACATCTTTGCGTAATTTTGTTAAAACCATGTGCTCCCCTAATTGTTTTGATTAGTGTATATACCATATAAGGTGACCATATTAGCTGTATTTTACGGAACATTCCCGTAATTTTGGTCATCCCAACTTTTTTATAAAAAATGTTCCGTTTTTTCCCCTTATTCTCAACGAGGATAACTCGAGTTCTCGGAAATTAAGAATTAAGATAGTCAGGACAGAACTAATAAATTATATTATAATTATAACTCTCATAATCAATATTATAATCATGAATTTATTCATCTCACATATTTATCAAACTTTTCCTTTTTGGGACTTAAATTTTTACACATTACGACTTGCCGTTTTCATTTCCGCTGTTGGCGATTTTTCAGTAATTTTAGCGATACTTGGAAACTTTACAATACCTTTGAAAACTTTTTGGCAGATATTGGCAACTTTACTCACCTTTGAAAACTTTTTGGCAGATATTGGCAACTTTACTTGCATTTGAAAAATTTTTTGGGTGATAATTGGCGATTTCACGTATGAAACCCGATTTCTACATTTTTTTGAAGAAAATATTGTCAGAAACGGTATTTATTTTATTTGTGTGTATTGACACTTTTCTACCGGAACACTTTTCTCGGGCTGGATCAAACCCCTTGGCGAGCCGGAGGTTAGGTTAGCGATCTAACAAGAAAAAGTGTGAAATTTCTACGCGCAAATATGCATGCTCTTTAGAACTAATCCTTAAATTGCGACTAAATGAATATGAACAAATGAACGCCAGAACTTTGCCACTGGACTTATCCCGTTACCGAGATCTCTTCCAGCCCAGCTTCGTTGCAGAGTCTGGAACACTTTATTTAGTGTCAAAAAAAAAAACATACAAACTTTTTTGCAACACATTTTCCCCGGACAATTGGGTACTGTCGCGTTAAATAGAGACTATTTTTCTAGATACTACAATGAATTCCAACCAAGTCGTTTGTACGAGTGTAAATATTTATTCACGCCAATTTCTAACACAAAGCTGAAACATCCAAATAACCTAGTTTTACACTGATGCATAAAATATTTTATCAGGCTTAAAGTGACAAGTGACAACGTGTTTAACTTCTTGAAAATCCTTCCCTCCCCCCCTCAATTTCACTTTAGTTCGGGAACGAACATAAAAACAGAGTTTTTCGGCAGATCTTCAATGTAAACGGCGCCACAAAAATAATAAGAAATCGATAACCATTTCGAAAAACGATAAAAATCTTTCAAGAAAACTGCTATTAAATTTCTCTCTCTGTGTCTCGTATCAAATACTTTTTCTTACTTTCAGTTAAAAATCAGATTCTCGTATATGTATCTTTTGTATCTATTTGTTGTTCCTATATAGAAGAATGGAGAGAATTCTTAAAAGTTGTAAAACGACTTTCTTTTCGCCTATAAACTCTTTATAGCTTCACAGCTGGGAGAAATTATACGTGGATACGCATAAGAAATTACCGTGTTTTTGAATATAAAACCCTCGCTTTGCATATCATTATGGTAAAATATGCTCCCTTATTATTATTTTTCTGCTTCTTTCCCCCCAAGTATTTTAATTTTAATATGCGGTTGACTTCTATTATATGTGAGGTCATAGAGAGGAACAAAAAAAATGACGTCGCGAGTGATGTTATAGTTAAGGTTATAATCATATACGATGCATTTTTTTTGTCGATTATTATTGGAACGGGAAGCACTTTGAATATAATTTATAACTTATTATCGAAGAGGCTATAAATTTTATCAGTTTAACCGCATGGTGGCATTCGACATTGATCTCGTCGATTGAATTATTGAAGATTATAATGCAATTTTTTTTTTGGAGATATTATGTAGCAATAACGCATTTTACGTTGAAAGTTCAGTTATTCAATTTCAGTTATGAATAGAATATTTAAATTCAAAAGTCTAAAATTCTATAATGGTTAGCGTGCAGTTGGGTTGCAGATATTTGGATATGTCCATTCATAATTTTTATGGGCATTTAACGTTCTTTTTTTTTTTCAGTGGGCAAATTTGACTGTTGCGGCCTTTGTATTTGTATTAGAATCCCGGTCAGTGGCATCAAAATCGGTGAATAAACATTCCGAAATAAGTTTCAAGTGCGGGTTTCGGTCTTGCTATGTAGATTTATGAACGTGAAATTTCTGTGCGGAGACGAAAATTATCATTTTTTGACCATTTTCGGCTAATTAGACCGGGGCCTACAATTTATTGCGCCTCCGAACGGCAGCCTTTTTTTTATACTCACCGAGAGGTTGGTTCGCGAACCCCTCGAGAGGGACTCTCTGCGGTAGAAATCTTTTCCTGTGCTCATGTCGCCGTTTCTGTTGTAGCCCTGTGTCAGGAAAATTTCTGATAAGAAAGAACTCGTGACACCTCTAAACATCCTTTGGTACTTTAGGCGAGTATCTTATCGACCTGGGCTACCGCGCCCGCGGTATTTATGATTTATCATGTTTATTTAAACCGTAAAAAAATTTTTATTTAATAATTATTTTATGATTTATTACATACAATTTCTCGGACAATTTCACCAATAATCAAGCCCATATTTAATCGCTTCTCTTACTGTCCTGCGTTTGCACTCTACTGCCCAACCCATCAAATTATTTTCCCAATTTAATTACCTTTTGCCAATTGGCAAATTATTTTCCCATTTTAATTACCTTTTGCCAATTGGCAAATTATTTTTCCAATTTATTATTTATATTGCATGTTTAACAATTATTTTCCATATTTATCTTTTGCCCACTTTCTGCGAAATTGTTTTTCCGTTTTCACCGGTCCGCAGGGGGTAAGAACAGTGTTCTAGACAGCAATTTTGGATGTTATACAACGTTCTCGTAATACTTTACCCCGTGTTTTATATAAATACTTTGGTTGTAGGCAAACGGATGGTATCGAGAATATTTACAGCCAATAAAAAAAACGCGCGTGCATACCCACACCACGGTCATTTTCTGCACACGAGGGCTAATTTTTTAGACCAGGACCCAGGGCTGTCATTTCAACATACATTCTTATATCTCTATGAAACAAAAAAATTGTTTAAACAAATCAAATGTTTTTATTCTCCAACTTTACCAATGTACAGGGTGGCCACCTGTCCACTTCTCGTCAATGTCTCTTCAAATATTGTCTATTTATTACCAGTCGGGTGATCAAAATAGAAAATATACAGAAATATTTTCTCCTGGGACAACTCAAAAATCTGACGAGTCTGTCCAAATCAAACGGAGATATCTCTGGTCATCTTACCTCATCACTTATGTGTAATCTTTGTTAAATGTCGTGTTCAGATCGCGTTCGAAGCATAACTGACCAGTTAATGGAATCCGGAAATTTCGACTCTGATATTTCGCCCCAATTACATTTCACCCCCGGGAATGTCACCCCTTATAGTTCGCCTATCTTGAACGTATGAGTGACTGACTGTGAGTGATGAAGTGATTAGGTGGGTGACCATATAAGTGGGTGAGTGTCCAAGTTGGTCTTCGATTGACCGTATGAGTCACCGTATAATGGCTAAGTGAGTGACCATATGATTGACCAAGTGCATGACAATGAGTGATCAAGGGAATCATATGATTGACCAAGTGCATGACAATGAGTGATCAAGGGAATCATATGATTGACCAAGTGCATGACAATGAGTGATCAAGGGAATCATATGATTGACCAAGTGCATGACAATGAGTGATCAAGGGAATCATATGATTGACCAAGTGCATGACCGTATGCGTGATCAAGTGCATGACCGTATGAGTGATCAAGTGTATGACCGTATGAGTGATCAAGTGCATGACCGTATGAGTGATCAAGTGAATCATATGATTGATCAAGTGCATGACCGTATGAGTGATCAAGTGAATCATATGATTGATCAAGTGAATCATATGATTGATCAAGTGCATGACCGTATGAGTGATCAAGTGCATGACCGTATGAGTGATCAAGTGCATGACCGTATGAGTGATCAAGTGAATCATATGATTGATCAAGTGCATGACCGTATGAGTGATCAAGTGAATCATATGATTGATCAAGTGAATCATATGATTGACCAAGTGCATGACCGCATGAGTGATCAAGTGCATGACCGTATGAGTGATCAAGTGAACCATATGAGTGATCAAGTGAACCATATGATTGACCAAGTGAATGACCGTATGAGTGATCAAGTGAATGACCACATGATTAATCGAGTGAGTGACTGTATGAGAATGTGAGTGGGAGTTACTGCATGGTTGGGTGAATGACCATGTGAATGATCAAGTGAACGGGCGTATTAGTGACCATATCAATATCATTGTTAATTGTATCCAGATAGCGTTTGGAGCATAACTGACCAGTGAATGGAATCCAGAAATTTCGACTCCGACATTTCACCCCTGGAATGTTTCGTCCCCGTTACATTTCACCGCATGAGTGACCAAGTGAGAGAACGTTTGAGTATGTGAGTTCCTGTATTAAAAACATTATATATGCGTTTTTCAAATTTTTGCAGCATACATGATATTTACACAAGCGACGAAATGTCACGCCTGAAATATCCGGGGCTGAATATCCAACTCACTAAGTCTCTCACGTGGTCACTCATACAGTCAGGCCAGGTGAAATGTCAGGGACAAATGTCCATTCACTTGATTACTGATAGGGGTCACTCACTTGATCGCTCATACAGTCAGGACAGGTGAAGGTGTCAGGGGGCCAAATGCATCGAAGACGAAACGTACTAGGGGTGAAATATCCTATCAAAGGTACCATAATGGTGAGGGCAAATATTTTCACTATTGATAAATCATGAGATATATTACTAATAATCTATTAAAAAATGGTAAAAAACTAATATATTAGGTTGTTTCAGTTCAACTTCGTACTAACATTCAACCACACAAGCAACTCGTTCATATTCCTCTGAGGAACTTAAAATTCCTACTGGTTATTCCCGCATATCCCACTTACTATAATGCAATACACATCGAAAATGGATGATTCAACTCCATCTAATTTAGTGAGGGAATGACCACCCGCTTACACACACACACGCTCACGCACAGACATACTTTCCTGAAACTGATGGAGAGAAAGTCGAACGAACCAAACTAAGCCTTAGATTTGACCATCACATTCCCTCTTTTCCCGTCCCGACTCTACTACCAATCATAGATTCCCATCAACGTGGAATTTACGGTGGTTCAAGTGGAAAAGATGGTGGAGAGGGGGGGGGGAGGCCGAATATTGGAAGCTATTGGCAGTGGGTGCCCCCGATGGGGCAGTGGGGGGGAGAAATGCTATTGCTTTTGCTGCGCTCTTCACCTTTCGCCCTACTTCACTTCCATTCTGTTTTCTGCTTGAGATATAGTGCAGCGGTCCCTGTCTTTGTTCTTATCGCTCAATCTCTTTTGCACTAGACCATACCCACTCTCTCCTTCCAAGACTCTCACTAATATCTACTGATAGAACTGACTTTGACATATCTGTAATTTTCTATTTCCCCCCCCCCTTTCCTCTCCATCGCCCTCTTGTAACTACTGTACCTGAAGTTGGTTTTCCAGCCTATGGGATCGAAAAATGGCTGAAGTTCATTTCAAGGAACAGCGGTTTTTTTTTGTATTTGTTCAGCGGCATCAATTTTCTCTACTCTTTTTTTTTGATAATTTAATGCCTATTTTAACTGCCGAAGCGCATCGAGACTGACTATTTACCACTTAATACCGATAATGCTTCTTAACCTACAGATCAAGGTGTAACATTCAAAATCTGAATCTTTTTGTCGTTATTAAGCTTATGAAAAGTATCGGAGAGTTCAGGTTGTGTGTAATGCAGATTAATGAAAGTATACTTCCTTGATAGCATAACAACGATAAACAAAATTTGGGAAATACTTTCGTAATGGATGATCTCCTGAACTGATTCCGTAAATCAGGCTTTGTGCATGGGTCAAGAAATTATGCTGTGTGATTCTAAATTTAGAAGCAGCTAAGATCGATTAATGTAATTATAAATTATTAAAATTTTCTAAACAGTTTCGTAACTGATGATAAAATTTATAATTATTATCCTATGTGAATGTTGATAATCATTTTCAATTTGTTGCAATTCGTAGTCATTTTACAGATCCAGGAAAGATTAATTGAATAATTCAAACTTTTTTCCAGTGACTTTGGGCTTTGAATTCAGCAAGCTCTACTTTGTATTACCTTGTGATTTCTATTAACCTCGCAATTTTGCATTCAAAATATCTCGTTGAACCTCTGACCAATCTCACTGTGCCGCATAGGGGGATACGAAATACGAGGCAATAGGGCAATCGCCCTCCCCCCAAATCGTTCAGTGAAAAATTGTATTATTGGCATGAGCGGGAGCGCGCGGATGTGGAAATTCGCCCCCTCGTAACTATGTATACTCCCGGTGATTTGACTCCCAGCTTTCGAGGACCCTGTACCTCCCTTTTATGCTGTACAGAGTGCGGCGTCAAACACGACAGAAATAACTGCTCTAAACACACTGCTGTCAAAATAATCTCCCTCTAACCTATATATTTAGGAAAAACTCGTGTCGTAAATTTCTCAATTTTTCATGAATTTTTATCATACTCAGAAAAATAAATAAATGCAACATAAATACAATAATGACAGTGCGTGAGAGAATGACAAAACACAGACACGTTTGTACGCGACAGGTTAAGATGTACTGCAGTTCTTGTTGTTTCTAAATACCTCACGCCATGTATAAGTTGTTGAAATAGACGCAATGTGCGGCTCTGGAGATTCTTACAGAGAAGAGAGAGAGACTAATACCTCGCGGCCGGCGCATCATTTGTAGTGCACCTGACAGTGTTTCTGACATATAGTGTTTTAGAACGCAACGATTATGATTATGATGGTTGTGATGATGATGGTGATAGCGAACACGTGCAACCCCTCACTCACTCACTCACTCAGAGTTAATGAGACCGAGCTGCATTTTGACTCGGTGAAGAATTACTCTCCATTTCTGCGAGTCCCTACACATACATTCTCGTACAATGCATGCATGGAGCAGAGTTAACCGCTATCGCTGACAGTTTGGGAAGCGATTTATGGCAAAACATTACTTTTAAATTTTCCACTCAATCAAGTTCTGTCCCGTGTTTGAAGAAAATTTCAACATCCCTTTCCCTTACCGACGTTTTGAAAAGATGTGGGAGAAGGGAAAAGGTTCGATCGCGGCACGCGAGCCAGTCGTTACAGAAAATAAGAACAATACGTTTCTCAGCGAAAGGCTTTAGCAGAAAATCATGGAAGGAGCGTTTCCGTGAAATGAGAAAACTTTTTCGTCGGGAAAGACAGTAAAAGGATGGGGCAGCTGCCCCTATGAGAATTATTTTGAAAGTCGAAGAGACAAAAGTACTTGTGCTAAGATAGTGAGAGGTAGACATTCCATTGTGCTGTGTGTGTGTGGGGGTTTTTTTCGATTTTTCTTATTCCAAAGTCAGGAAGTGAAAAGCTAATTTCGGTTCTCTTCGATTCGATTCTAGTTTTTCGTGTTTTTTGTAAAGAAAATTTTCTGTCCGTAAAGCTATCAGTACATCCACCGTAGATTTGTTTTTCCACTACTACTTGGTAAGGTGATGGCAAACTTTACGCTATATAATTAGTTTATACCGATTCACCCAATTGCAAGAAAATTTGAGTCAATATGTGTTGATAGAATCTCTTTCTCAAACCCCGTTGCCAAATTGGGCGTTATTAGGAAGCTTCAGGAAAATTAAACTGCTCCTCGTTTGTGAAAGTAGATCCCGTTTGATTCGTATCTTGTCCGAATGAATAATATGCCAACGCGGTAGGGATTAATCTCGCCAGATCTGTAAAGTGTGTGTATGGTTTACTTGAAAATACTGAGTGTTGGGAATATGGGTACGTATGAGGTTGATACTGTTTAAGGAAAAAACGTCCTTTTTCAAACTTTTGCTATCTCTCATGGCATTCAGATCTGAAGATGAATTTCTGTTACATTTTTGAATAATACAGGATGTGCCATTTGTCGACGACACAAATAAAATTTTGATTAAAAAAAAAAAGAAAACAAGTGACATAAAAAGATGGTTAGCATTAAAATATTTATAATGTCGTAGTTTTTTTCAGATAAATCAACCCTAACAACAGCAATGACGAGATATCTCGCCCGACTTGATGCCTTGTATTTTGGAAATTCTGATATAATCCGCTTCCTTAAAACTCTTTTATTCCAGAAACGCTGAGCTCAGATGATGTTGCAAGTTTTATTCCCTTGATAACATGTTTTCCAGTCCCTCCCCCCCTCAACCTCTCACTGGGCGAAGTCAGCTTTTGTTCGAAGTTTGACAACAGAAGGAGAAAGTCTGTGCCCCCCCCCCCCCGAGGTTCAGTAACATGCGTGCAGAATAAATAATGAAAAAGATAGAGTATTTATCTTCCTGGTTTTTCTTTATTATTATTCTCGGAGTTGGTTTGGGGGGCGGAGCACTTCACTGCAAAGACCGGGATATCTGCAAAACAGGTGGCGTTTTGCAGAAGGTTTAGTGAGCTTCACTGTGAGAGTTATAATGCTGATCAAGAAAAATTTTCAAACCGCTTGCAGGGTACGAAATTTCGCAAACACATATAATTGTATGACCAAAAACTGGAAATAACACAAAATGCGGCATAAATGATGCAGATAGCGCAACAAAATCAGTCAGGAATTTCTTGGCCTATGGATTTGACGAGATGAACCGCTGTTATGGACATCTCAATTTCCAGTTTTGACGTCCCTCGATTTCTTCTTGTGGGGGCGCGTCAAACAACGTTTATTCCTCACGTGTAACGTAATCAAGGAACTGAAGACAAAAATCACGAAAGTGATGAGGACTCGTCGCAACTAATTTTAGCTGATACATGGATTGAAATTGAATATCGTTTGGGTATAGTCCAAGCTACAATGGATGCTCATATTGAAATGTAGTTTTATGCTTCGCAAATCGCAAAACGTTAATTATGAACTGTTTGTATGGCATTTTCTGTGTTATATGGAGTTTTGGTACAGCGCCATCTGTGAGAGAATTTTTAAATTATTTTTTATTATTTTAAAAAAAAACCTCTACGTCATAAAATTGGTATAAGCGCAAACCGCACTTTCTAAATGTCAATTGGTCAGTTTTTTTTTGTTATTTTTTTTTCAAAATGCGTCATGGACTTTTTGTTAATTTTATTTAATATATTTCAAAATATATAATTATATTTTTGAATTTCTCTAATTTTTGATGATAAAACATTATACACTGATGATAAAGGCAGTTCGTAATCTGCATAAAATAAATTCAGACAGGGCAGGAACTGGGATATGGCAAAAGGGGCAACTGCCAGGGCGGCAAATTTCGAGCGGGAATGAAAAAAAGTTATGAAATTAGGCTATCGGCCGAATTTGACATTGGAGATAGTAATAAAATCATGTCGCCTGCCCCCTAAAGTAATCCTAGTTACAATTCTAAATTGATTTAGGATATCACCTGCGGAAAATAAAATTCATCAGAAGGTTTCAAAAATTAACTGAAATTTCTATGGGAAGTGATAATGCAGATATTTCTAAGCCCGGAATAAAATTTCCATAAAAATTGTATCACGGTTGATTTGATAACGTCTGTTGAATAATTCTGATGAATTATTCTCCTTATAACCAGCGTGGATTCGTGTCATAAAGGTGCTAAATTCCCGCGATCCTTTGAAGATAGAACCAACATATTCATTCATTCGGAATATTTACCTCATTCATCATTCATTAAGCGAACATAATAGCTTCGAAAGAGGCAGAAAACTTTTCGAATGTGCAGCCCGAAACATGTTACACTAGTTGCGGAAAATAGTCGAAAAAGGGTCGTCTCTTTTTAGTTACCGGGAATTATCAGCGGAGTATTAGTTTGCGAGGGGGGCTCTCGCGCTCGATTGTGCATCGATTCCTTTTCAGAGAAGATTTTTAGGAAACTTCGAGAACAAAGAGGGGCGGCTGTCATTAAAGACAGTTTTCCAACGGCTCAGTAAGTCGGAATGCAATCAAACAGGACATTTTCCGACGGATCGTCTTTTAATCCTGATGCTCTCCGGAGCGCAACATCTGATCCCTAACAAAAATAAGGTACAGGAAACTCGCCACCATCCCTCCTGCCGAATTAATGCGTTCTTTTGAAAAATCCTTCTCCAGAGCCGGGAGAGACAGAAACTATTCGTTAGTGGGTCCTCGGGAAGAACAACAAGGGACCTTCACTTCCTCCTGCGTGTCTTTTATTGATCTTTCCTCGCCAGCAAAGGTCTTAACATGGTAGAAGAGTATATGGGGGGAACCGGGGTGAAGAACCGTATTCAAATCCGAATTTAATAACGGATCGGGAATCGCGAGGCTTGGGGAAAGGTGAAAAGTCCTTCTCTCTCTCTTTTCCCAATGAAGGAATTGGTTCGCCTGAAGGAATGACATGACGTGTCTTACCAACAACCACACCATCCACCCTAGTCGTTCCTGTATTGGTCTTAGGCTCTTACAAGCCATGAGAAGTACCAGTATGGTATCGGGGGAGGGGGGGGGCTTATAGTTTCGCTTCTAATTTGGGGTAGTATTAGTGGTTTGCCGCCCTTCGATCGCCCCGAAGCGTTGATTCTTCAACAATACAGTATTAGTATCTGTAGAATTATAAAGACATTATTAGGGGGCATATTCCGCTGCTTACGTCAACTTATATGCAATTTCAGGGTTTTTAAAAATCTGCTGATTTTCTGCTTCTTTATTTTCAAGAAAATTTATGAAATATTTTTTGTGTTGCTAATAATGGATTACATAATCTTAAGTTCTCAAACTGAAATTCAATTTCAAGAAAAACTGCAAGAAATATCCATATATTTAATTCTAGAACGACGATAGCGGTCACAGATATTCAGCTAATATGATAGCAAAACATGCTGAAATAGTCTTCTATTGGGAACATTAATATTGAGGGACCTATCATGGTGTTTGCTTTTTTTCCGGTACCCATTTTGTAACGTTCAAAGGTACACGTTTGGAGAAGCTCGTCGTCATACGTTATTCAATTCATTTAGCGTTTATATAGATCTTTGCGCTTTAAATGTATTGCATTTTCCGGTATAATACCGCACGACGAAAGAAATCACCATTTTTCACGATTTTAATCATGAACCAGAGGGGCCGAGACAATTCCTTTTTTTTTTGTTTCTTCAAACTATAAATTCACTATACAGGGGGCCCCGGAGACCTCCAAATACCACTGCCAAGAGGGGCCGTCTGTTGGATGATGAGAAGAGACACTATTTTACCACACCTTATGCTTTCGACTGAGCAAAAAATAATTCTACAGGAGTTAAGCAGAGAAAATTTTGGTCTTGAGTACCATGCATACACAAACTTGAAATAGCGGAAATAGGAAATTTCTGCCAAAGAAATTTTGAAATTTTATTTTTGTATTCGATGTTTCCGACAAAATGAATACATTCAGCGCACAATGAGAACGTGGCTGTCTTTGGTAAGACATTATGGTTAATAATATTTATGGTTGTCTTATCAGAGACAACCATAAATATTTTTTATGGGCATTGTATTATATTTTTTCATGTATACATTTTAGTTTTTTATGATTGCATTTTTAATTGGGTCGGTGAATTTTAGAAACATATCACATCGATATTTGTTATGAGCTTCTTTTTCTCAGCCACCTCGTTGGGCATTTTGCCTGTCATGGCTTTGCATTTGTATTCATTTTACATAGTTCAGGATTTGCCAACTATTCACGGTCTTTCAATTCCGCACATGAAATATCTTCGCTAATTTCTCACGCCTATTATACTTCAAACCTTGTTAGTGAACTGCCAAGTGAAAACGAAGCCGCGACTATGGGATCTCAAAAAATCATAGCTAAATATTTTTATGTATAAAAAGAGCACGGTATTAGTCTTTTGTCAAATAAAATGCTTTTATCGAAACTTCCAGAAACTTGGTACACGAACAAGTGTTTATTGCAAAAAAATAAGTCAAAGGGACCGTATCTAGATACTTTTTACAGAAATCTTAGTAAAGAAAAATAATTGATGTTGATTTGTTCCTATTGCAGTCAAAATGACCGCTATCCGTCGTTCTAGGTGGTTGGAAATTCCTGTTGTTCTAGTGTTAAAGCTACATAGGAATACATGAGAGATGTTTTTAAATAATGCTGCACAAATGTCACTCAATGGAACTAAACAAGGTCGTTTATACTGCATATGAGTTACATACCTCTCGTACCCCAAAAAAAATAGAACTTTTCTGCCCACTCCATGTTTTACAAAATGATGAAAAGATCAAAAACCATTATGAGTGCACGGTCTAAAATACTACGGTCACGGCATTTTCATAACAGAAGCAGCGACACTCGATAAAAATTGAATGTGGGGTAGATACATTATGCAGCCCTACATTGTAACAATGGCCTCTAAGACACTTGCGGTGCATCTGCATTACCTTAAAAAATAGTAGCGTACACGACAGAAATCTCGAGTGAATGCATCACAAACAATGTCAGGGTTTTTTTCTTCAATCACTAGGATTGGGTAGGGTTACCAGATTCCAAAATAAGAAAGGAGGACGCCTATGCTCACACTCTTTTACGAACGTCAGTTTTCCTAATTTTTATAATAGGTAGTGACATAAAAAGACCCTCCTTTTTTCTGTATATTTCTCAATGGACGAGGTAACACCCTCCTCTCTCAAGGGTGTTTTAACGGCATCAGAGGGCCCCTGGGCAAAGTGATTTTTCTGTCCCTACCTCGCCAGAAATACTTGCTACCCAATTTACATACTCACTGTCAAAAATTTGAACGGACCTCATTTTTATGAAGCCATTTCTGCACTGGAGGCCCCCCTGGATATGTTCGGGTGGTCTCGTGTTAACGCCACTACGCTGTCATCCCTCCCCACTTCAGTATATGGCTTCAGCTGTTAGTGAGCAAACGATATTATTGGTTTTCTTCATTCAGAATTGTTTTTCGGACTGTCTTTCTCATGTTTTACTGGAGCAAGCTCGGACTCTGTTAGAATAGCATCAGACCTATTTAGACGCAACTTTGGATCCTTCTATATTCTGGTGATTTTGACGGTGAATTATCAAAATGTGCAAAGTGTGAACATGCTTTTAAAAAAAGCAAACACACACAGACACACATGTCAAATAAGAGATACATATTTCAGAGAGAGAAAAAAATTCAGATGGAAAAATTGAACTGACCCATACAAACGGCAATTCCTAAGTTCATAGCATGGCAATTCCACAGCAGTGCTACCGGTATTTATAATAAAAAAAAATCCTCCCTATACGGCCACAAATTTCCCGTAAACATCAATTCAAGAGACGGGCAAAAAATTACCCATAATTAATAAATTTCAAGTACTACTGTTGTATCAATAATCACAGGTACATTCGTATTATCTTTGTAGCATTTACGAAGAAATCCGACGCGCAAATACCGTATTTCTAACCCAATTCAAGTGATTTCCGAAGCTCCTCCAATGAAATCCCGTGCTTGTGGCAAACATCGATTAGGTACCATCCAATCACGAATAGAAATCTGATGAAGTTATCATGAAATTCGGAAGTGTTCATTTCCATAAAAAATATTCGAGATTTCCGCGAGGATTTATTTTATTTTTTCAGGGAATCTACGAAGCATAATATAGCATCCGTATAAGAAGGATAAAAAATGCAATAAAATTTTCGAGGATAGGAGAGAAGAACGAGAATCCCCCTACGAGGAATGTCATTCCAACTCATTACGAGTTGGAATGGTTTCCCGAGATTGAGTTTTGTGTCCCTGGGGCTGAGGGGGGCTAACATCTTTCCTCTCATGGAACCAACCTTAAAATATGAACCTTTCTTTTTTTCTTTCTCGATGTATTCGAGAAATAGGTAATATTTACAATGAATAATACAACTCATTTTCTTTACCCATCACGTGTAATGTATGGTGTTTAAAAAAAATCACGGGCAGATTTTTCAAAAAACTTTTAAGGGATATAAAAACTATCTGCAAGCATTGGTCAGTAAACAGTGATTTTTTTATAATGCTCTGAAAGCAAAGCAATTGATTTTGAAATAAAAGGTACGCCAAAAATAGCAATTTTAAACAATTCTCGGCAAAAAAAATTTATCTGCACAGTCATGGTACTGTAGGATCAGTAGCTTCCAACAATGCTAAAAAAAAAATAAAAATAAAAATAAAATAAATAAACGAACTAGTGTGCGTGTGTGTTTTCAGGTATTAAAAAAAAAAAATTCAGTAGCATTTAACAGTTTCCGAAAACACCAGATTTTACATAAATGTTCTAGAAACGATGGCTCAATATTCGTATTGTTTGAAACATCAGAGTTTTAAATAACGGTTGGGAAACAATGCCTATGAACGATGCTTTAGAATCTTTAGGTATTAGTGATTCTCTAGAATCCAAGTTGTCAGCTCTAAGGTTTGAAAACATTTGCTCTGACTGATGATTTGCAAACGATGGCGGTGAAATGGATTTGCAAACAATGACTGGGATGTGAGTGAGGGTTTTGCACAAAAATGACTGTGATGTGAGTGAGGATTTGCAAACAATGACTGAATGACGACTTGCAAACAATGACTGTGAATGACGACTTGCAAACAATGGCTGTAATGTGAATGAGGATTTGCAAAAAATGGCTCTGATGTTATTGAGGATTTGCAAAAAATGGCTCTGATGTTATTGAGGATTTGCAAACAATGGCTTTGTGATGTTATTGAGGATTTGCAAACAATGACTGTGAATGAGGACTTGCAAACAATGGCTGTAATGTGAATGAGGATTTGCAAAAAATGGCTCTGATGTTATTGAGGATTTGCAAACAATGGCTGTGTGATGTTATTGAGGATTTGCAAACAATGACTGTGAATGAGGACTTGCAAACAATGACAGTGAATGAGGACTTGCAAACAATGACTGTGAATGAGAACTTGCAAACAATGACTGTGAATGAGGACTTGCAAACAATGACTGTGATGTTATTGAGCATTTTCGAACAATGGCTGTGACGTGAACGATACTTTGGAAATAACAAGGATACACTTAACGATGCTCTGGAAACAATGTTTGTAAACTATGTTTTTGGAAAAACCATGACCATGAACGACGTTTAGTATTGAACAATAGTTAGCATTGCTGTAGAATTTGCATTTGTAATGCTTTTATGTTAAGGACTTTTATTCATATATCGGCGTTTTAATCAACCGTATAGTGTAGCCAGTTGGGTCAGCATTAAAAATCTCTTATTTCCCTTTCATTCGTTTTGCAGCTGCACATGTTGCATATGCCTGAATACGGCCACGGCTGAATGAATGAACGCCAGAACTTCGCCACTGGACTTACCGAGATCTCTTCCAGCCCAGCTTCGTGGCGGCAGAGTCCGGAACAATACGGTCATGGCTGTGAACTTTTTCCCTGAAACAAAACAGCCTAATGTGTTTTTTAACACTGGTTTCTAACCATGAGAAAGAGATTATTTTTCTCCAATGGATTCGAAGCTGCTTTTAAAACCTTAAAAAATTACTTATGGTATAATTAACATTTATTTTTTTAGTTTTTCCCCATCAGTCAGCTTTTCATTGAGTGCATTCACTGCTGTAAATGTGTTACTAATTTATTCGTGCAAAACTAATTAAATTTCGATCTGTTTAGACCGTTTTTATGAGATTTTGAAATGGAATGGAATTTATACAATATATAACAAAAAAAAAGTTAATTCCACTTATATTTTGATATAGGAAAAGATCAATCACATGAAAGAGAGAGAGGAAACTATTCTAAAATGTATATGACAACATTGTCATTTCAAGAGAAAATTTCAATTATCGTTCTTAATTTTATCAAAATAGAAGAGTTAGAAGCAAGTCGTTTTAATGATACTTCAACGCAGACAGTGAGAGGGTAAATCGGGAGGGATTTACCCTCCAACGAAGAAAATTTCCAGCGGAAAATCGCATCAACATCATCATCGTCGTCGCCTTTCAACAGCTGCGACGAAAACTTAATGGAATTTATCTCCCCCCCCC
The DNA here is from genome assembly GCF_987345545.1 of Pholcus phalangioides. Taxonomy (NCBI): domain Eukaryota; kingdom Metazoa; phylum Arthropoda; class Arachnida; order Araneae; family Pholcidae; genus Pholcus; species Pholcus phalangioides. Next base: position 43,174,626 of record NW_028301596.1, on the reverse strand, counting down.
CCTTCCGAACAAAAACACACACACACACACACTTATAGTGTTCGTATTAAATTAATTACAGAAGCTTATTAAGTACCTTTTAATTACACATCGCGTGTGGTTCAGAACATTCAATGGGAGGGGGGAAAAAAAGGCAAATTTGCTTATCGGAATTTTAATATGCTCTTATGTTTAAGGCTAATTTATTGCTCTTAATAACGTGATGTGCTTCATTTGCTTGTGCTGGGAAATGCAACTAGTGATACTTGTAGTAATGACATGGATTCGAGGGAAATGGACGCCTATCGGATATGTATAAAGACCTTAGACAGTGACGTAACCGCTCTTGTTCTCATTAGTGAAAAGACAAAAGACCCTAAATTTCCCTCTCCCTTCACCCCCCCCCCCCGCCGCCTCTTTAGCTATAATTTCTTTTTCATAGCTTTGTACTTTCTTTGAACTATTCGGATGCTTTCAAAGTATCAAATTTTAAAATTTCGTTCTTACTCAAAACGATTCTGTTTCAAATGGATAGTGATAAAAAGACGAATTAGTAGTTACGTAATTTAAATAGATCAGGGGGTTCCTAACCTATGGATCGCGACCCAAATTTGGGTCGCAGGGGCTTCCGAGATGGGACAGAACTTGGTCACGGATTCTCGAAAAATGGGTCGCGACCTCAACTTGCTTTGCACGGCATTCCGAGATGGGTCATACAAATCCACTTAAAGTACCAAATTTTTTTGGGCTATGGCTCACGACCTAATCTTGATGTGCAGGGGCTTCCTACATGGTTGCTACGAATCCACTCACAGTCAGGTTTGTTCGAGCTATGGGTCCCGACCCAAGTTTGAGTTCACTAGGTGAGTCATATCAATCCACCTACAGTCCTCTCATAAATCACTGGTTGCAAAGCACAAACAGTTCCATGGGTCGCAAAGCTGATCTTGTTGCTGATTTTGAGTCGTTACTGAAAATAGTCAAAAAACCCCTAGGAAAGCTAGAGGTGACCATGGTATTAGCATCACGTAACAGTGTAGCTGTATCACTCCCCTTACAATAAAGCAATAATGATTAATGCTAGTAGCATATCACCTATTGCTCATGTGATTATGTATTTACGATCGCCGACCTCAAATATAACAAGGGCTTGTTCAGAGAATTCAATTACGTTTGAATTCGCAAATTGGATGTTCTAATAGCATATTGCAAGGGTACACATGTTTACATACCTTGCATGTACAAACCATTTCGCACATTTACTAGTAATATAATACATACGATATGATTTGCACGGAGTCGATCAGAGATATTACAGAAAATATAATCAAAAATATGAAATCATGTTCAGAGTTTCGGAAAATCTTTTCCCGTATTTCATAGCTATTGTGCTTTTGCCAAATACAGTAACCTACAGTCAAACTCGGTTACAACAACATCGGAGATTTTACGAAATTTTATCGTTAAAACCGAGGTTGATGTTTTTTTAAGACCTTTTAAGTAGGAAAAATATAATAAGATCATACAATTAATCAAAATTTTATTAATTTTATGCAGACTCACAAGGCCTGTTAGTGTAATGTATGGAGCGACGTCTTATATATAACGGGTGGGCCCACGGGCCCTGACATAGTAAGACCCACATTACTGAAAAATTTTATTTATTTTAATATTGTTTCATTCCTTGCATAGGATTGCTGTAGTTACGAAAACAAATTAATTAATCATTTATTTCATAAATTCTAAAATAAGTTCTTTCATGTTCAAATAATTCTGAAAAAATCCATTTTTTTAAATAATTTCTTTAATAAAATTTTTCAATAATTCTAAATGTTATATTATGTAATTCTAAATAATTCTTTCAAGGTTCAATTATCCAAAATTACTAATTTTTCTTTTACTGATTCGGTTATTTGTGGAGATGAAGATTACAAGGATGAAAACTCATCACTGCCCCCACGGGGACTCAAACCCCAGTCTCTCTGCTTGCCGGACGAGTGCTGTACCATCTAAGCTATGGAAGCAGACAGAATATTTCAACCTTAGAGTGTATATATGTTGAAAGGCACCGTACATGGACGGCGTCAACAATCAACTAATATCTCGTGAATGACATAGGCCATCCAGATGGCCACATGCATATAGAAATTTCCTCTCCATTTTATGCAAGATTCATCGAAAGACTGGTTATTTGTGGAGATGAAGATTACAAGGAAGAAAATTCATCAGAAAATTCATCAAGTATGAAGAAATTCATACATCAAGGTATGTAAACATGTGTACCCTTGCAATATGCTATTAGAACATCCAATTTGCGAATTCAAACGTAATTGAATTCTCTGAACAAGCCCTTGTTATATTTGAGGTCGGCGATCGTAAATACATAATCACATGAGCAATAGGTGATATGCTACTAGCATTAATCATTATTGCTTTATTGTAAGGTAGAGCACTCGTCCGGCAAGCGAGAGACCGGGATTCGAGTCCCCGTGGGGGCAGTGATGAATTTTCCTCCTTGTAATCTTCATCTCCACAAATAACCAGTCTTTCGATGAATCTTGTATAGTTTAAACCATGTCGGTGAATACGGTCTTATGCGTTCCGTTCTCAAAACGACAAAAAAATTAGATTGGTTTCTGATGGAAATTAGATGGAAAAGACCAAAAAATCTGACTATCACGACGGACGCCGAGTAAAGATTGAAAAAAAACCCCAACGAACGCTTAGTTGTGATGGTGTTCTTCTCATCCGTGTAAATTCTGATTGATTTATGAATTGGTGACGTATCGTATAACAAATATGTTCTTGTACCGAAATATATTATAATACTCACACTATCATAAGCCAATCAGAGAGTTCGCACAGATGAAACATCACCAACTTCTTTGTGTTTTTTCATTCTTTAGTTGCGTCCGTCGTCATAGCCGGATTCTTAGTTCTTTCCATATCTGAGAGCAATTTAATTTCCTATCCTTTGAGAACGGAACCCATGGTGTTCCGAAACGATCGTAGGAATCAGGTTTTATCTCATCATTTGGATTTTAATTTGTCAAAGAAACGTTGTTCATACAAACTGATTTTATAAGTAAATATGAGTTATCTCTAAGTAGAATTATCGCGAAAACGGAAATCACCTTAAGATTTCCAGAAACTTTTAAACGTTAGAATTTCTCGAAACAACGTTATAATATAACGATGTAAAAGATTAGATAAAGACACTTTCGCAGCTTATATACAGTGTGAATAAAGCAAAAGAGCAACAGTCAACACCATAACGCGTCACACTTTGCCTTGCCACAGTATCACAATTCCGCGAAAGAGCCCAGTTGTTTGAATTATTTCCGCTTTTGATGCTACGTTAATGGTCGCGCGCACAGTACTACCCGTACATCCTAAGCAAAACAAGCGAGTGACATTAACCAAACGAGATGGAGCTCTTTGTGCACAGGGGCCTCGTAAATAACTGGAAATAAAGCGAGAGATAAAACATAAAACACACGCGATGGATGTGTGTGCCCCGTGGTTATTATACGCGGGGCCTTATCTACCTGCGCCCAAAAGCATTCGCATCATTAGAGGGCAATGAGGGAGGACGAAAATGTATCGCGCCCAGTACGGGAGGGAACCCCCTTTCCGAGGACCAGCGGCACTGACATCAGCAGGAAAATGTCCTCGAATATTATGCGGAAGGAAGCAAGCAAGCAAGCACAGAGATCAGTTTTGGAAGCAATGAAACGTGGAAAAGCTTCCTGCAAAGTTTAGCTTAGAATAGCATCCTTTCCGCCATGTTTCACCGTCCTATACATGTATACTCGGTGCACCAATGAAACGTTAAGGCGCTTATATTTCCGTCGTGATTTGAATAAGTGGGAGGGGAAATGTGGTGGGGTTTTCGGCAAGGATCCACTGCGGTACCAACTCTACCGAACCGTTGTGTTTTAGCTCTAATGAACGAGCAGCGTTACATTTAGTATGAGAGTGGTGCATTCTGCTGTGGTCGTTTCCTTCGAGCATTGTGTTATGTATGTATGTTTAGAAACCCCCTCTCTGTCTCTGGAGGAAAAGTGATTTGCGCAATCTACTGTGTTTGTGTGTGTCGAACGGTTTCTGCTTGCCTCCGCAAAGTTTATTGAAATTCAACCTCTAGGGGTCAACGGTAAATTAGTTACCACTCCTTCTCCCCCCTAAATTTCAGAGAAGTTTCCATGAATTGTGCCTGTTTATATTTCAAGGCAAATGATATCCTAGTTAAGCGAGAGAATTTTATTGAGTTAAGAGGGATGCTCGAATTAACTGCGTTGATAAGACTCATTTATATGCGTATGGGTATAATATTCCCAGTATTCGAGAAACGTAAATGTGGCTCGACGTATCCTGCAAATGAGGATCCCATGGCACGTTTGAATGCCTGTAATGTTGAGATATGTGTGAAGCAATGCTTAAAACGCGTGCATATATTTGAAATATCAACCATTGGAAATTTGTTTGATACAATGAAGAGTATAATAGTAATCCACACACAAGGATAAAATACCACTCTCTCTGCGTGACATCATTCTGGGATAAGTCGCCGTCTGGTGGCAGTTGCGAGTTTCCGCCAATGTTAGGTCTGACCGTCCATGTACGGCCCCGTTCAGCGCACACGAGCTCTAAGGAAAGATTGGAATTCGTTCGTTGCCTTTGTAGTCTAGTGCGCTCACCCGGGAAGTGGGAGGACGTTGGTCAGATTCCCCGCCGGGGCAGCTGAATTTTCTTTCTTTTCTGAATTGATCTTTGCATCTCAGACAACTGTTGAAACCTTCGTATAGTAATGTCCTAGTCACAGTCAAACAATGAGCTTCATTTCATCAGCAATTGCTTGTAAAAGGTATTCGAAATAAGGACTGATCAAGTCTTTTTCTAGTCTGTGGGCACCATGAACATTTTACCTATCGATAAGTCCTCTATAGAGCCACTTTTAGTGATCTCTAAATGTTCTGCGGATTCTTCAAGTTATCTGGGAATGTGTCCGGGCCACTCAAGTGTTCTAGAAATGTGTAGCGTTCCATGTGGGTGACCGAAGCAGAGTGTGCAAGCATGTGAGTGACAACACATATGTGAGCATGGGAGTGACCAAAAGAGTGACTCAAAGAGTGTGTGAGCAGGGAAGTGACCGAAACAGTGTGCAAGCATGGCAGTGACCAACAGTGTGTGTGAGCATAGGAGTGACCAAAACAGTGTGTGAGCGTGGGAGTAACTGAGAGAGTGTGTGAGCGTGGGAGTAACTGAGAGAGTGTGTGAGCGTGGGAGTAACTGAGAGAGTGTGTGAGTAACTGAGAGAGTGTGTGAGTAACTGAGAGAGTGTGTGAGTAACTGAGAGAGTGTGTGAGTAACTGAGAGAGTGTGTGAGTAACTGAGAGAGTGTGTGAGCATGGGAGTGACTTAGAGAGTGTGTGAGAAGGGGAATAACCAAAACAGTGTGCAAGCATGTTAGTGATCTAAACAGCGTGCAAGCATGTGAGTGGCCAAAACAATGTGAAGGCATTTGAATTACAGATATCGTGTGAGCAGGGGTGTTACTTAGAGCAGTGTTTCTCAACCGCCGTGCTCTGACACCAGTCACACTGGACCGTAAGTGATTCGAAATTTCATTTTTCCCCATAAGTCGTGTGCGTGCGGCCTTTCCTTTCACTCACAAAAAAATTAAAATTTACCGGGCCCCGGGCTTCCAAAGGTTCAGTGTGTGAGCAGGGGAGTGACCAAAACAGTGTGCAAGCACGTGAGTGACCAAAACAGTGTGCAAGCACGTGAGTGACCAACACAGTGTGTGAACATGGGAGTGACCAAAAGAGTGACTTAGAATCGCAAGTGTACTTGAGTGGGGGGACGGGAAGGGGGGGTAAGGCCAATTGGGGTTACAGCACAGGGTGGCAAATTCGAGTGAAGATTTGCCAAGAAAATTAGACCAGAATGCGAGAAGGGCAACAAAATTCTTATAGCCCATAGGTGCCAAAACCATAAATGCGCCTCTGTCATAGATCACGTGTAAAATAATGAAAAACAGCCAACAATCGGCATCAATTTGTTCCGAACCTTTCCTATAGTTTCCATCTCCATAATGACAAATAGGCCGAATGAATGAACGCCAGGAGCTCTGCCACCAGACTTATCCCGTTGCCGAGATCTCTTCCAGCCCAGCTTCGTGGCAGTGTCTGGAACAAAGTGAGTGCACCAAACAGGCTGAGCGTGTAGCTAGTGTTGTGCTTGATATTTCAGCGCTGCCATCTATACTTCGAATTGTGAGTGAAGTGTAATGATTGAATATTTGTTACGTTGTAAGACTGTTTCTCTCTGTGGCGAGACTTTTCAACGGGGAGATCTCGGCTCACATTCGCGCCTTGAAGTTGGAAACCACAGAAAGCCAACTTCAGCCGACTGTAGGGTTCGAACCCGGATCCTCGCGATACGAATCCGTCACTATGACCACTCGACCACCACAGCGGCTGACAAACAGACCATAAAAGTAATTTTCCAGCAAAAACTCGGAAGTAAACACATTACCTTTCCATCAACAAGTAGTGAATCTAATAGCCATTATATACGTGTAAGCAAACATTTTTGATTGAAAATTTCCAAAACCGGAGAAAAATGAGAAAAACCGGAATAAATAAAACTCAAAAATATGAATCTGTTTTTTTTTATATATATTAAACATGAAAAATGACTGGTTGAAGGTAAAATTCACAAAAAAGAAGAAAATTTCTATCTCGGTCAGTCTGAACGAAAATAGGAATCTCTATTCTTAAGCTGATCAATGCTCTTCGGTTCGAATCGATTTGCGCTATGATGCATTGCTCAGTCAAAACTTGAAACGAAATGAACCGTAAATTCTTCCCACAGGATACGGACAATAAATTTTCCACCTTTTTTTTTTTTGGCTCCCTGTTGCCAAAGGTGATATGCGCCTCCCGGATAAAAAAAAATTACTTTGATAAAATACCTTATATATAACATATAAGTTACTGCCAAAGCCCGACGTGCAGCCAAATTCACGACGGGGTACGCCACTTCGCGAATTGGCCAATTTCGTTAAATATTGACCCGGCCAATCAGGGGAGTGACGTGACTTCGATATTGTGTGAGCAGGGGAGTGACTTAGATATTGTGTGAGCAGGGGAGTGGCTTAGATATTGTCTGAGCAGGGGGAGTGACTTAGATATACTGTGAACAGGGGGAGTGACTTAGATATTGTCTGAGCAGGGGGGAGTGACTTGGATATTGTCTGAGCAGGGGGAGTGACTTGGATATTGTCTGAGCAGGGGGAGTGACTTGGATATTGTCTGAGCAGGGGGAGTGACTTAGATATTGTGTGAGCAGGGGAGTGACTTAGACATTGTGTGAGCAGGGGGAGTGACTTAGACATTGTGTGAGCAGGGGGAGTGACTTAGACATTGTGTGAGCAGGGGGAGTGACTTAGATATTGTTTGAGCAGGGGTGTGACTTGGATATTATGTGAGCAAGGGAGTGACTTAGATATTGCGTGAGCAGGGGAGTGACTTAGATATACTGTGAACAGGGGGAGTGACTTAGATATTGTCTGAGCAGGGGGAGTGATTTATATATTGTGTGAGCAGGGGAGTGACTTAGATATTCTGTGAACAGGCGGAGTGACTTAGATATTGTGTGAGCAGGGGAGTGACTTAGATATTGTGTGAGCAGGGGGAGTGACTTAGATATTGCGTGAGCAGGGTGAGTGACTTAGATATTGTGTGAGCAGGGGGAGTGACTTAGATATTGTGTGAGCAGGGTGAGTGACTTAGATATTGTGTGAGCAGGGGGAGTGAATTGGATATTGTCTGAGCAGGGGGAGTGACTTATATATTGTGTGAGCAGGGGTGTGACTTGGATAATGTCTGAGCAGGGGGAGTGACTTATATATTGTGTGAGCAGGGGGAGTGACATAGATATTGTTTGAGCAGGGGTGTGACTTGGATATTGTCTGAGCAGGGGGAGTGACTTAGATATTGTGTGAGCAGGGGAGTGACTTAGATATTCTGTGAACAGGCGGAGTGACTTAGATATTGTGTGAGCAGGGGAGTGACTTAGATATTCTGTGAACAGGCGGAGTGACTTAGATATTGTGTGAGCAGGGGAGTGACTTAGATATTCTGTGAACAGGCGGAGTGACTTAGATATTGTGTGAGCAGGGGAGTGACTTAGATATGGTGTGAGCAGGGGAGTGACTTAGATATGGTGTGAGCAGGGGAGTGACTTTAAGTAGTGTTTCTCAACCCCCGGGCCCTGTTACTAGTTACACCGGATCCATAAGTCATTCGAAATTTAATTTTTCTCCATAAGTCGTGCGTGCGGCCGGGCCCTTCACCCACAAAAAAAAGGAAATTTACCAGGCCGCTTATTTCCAAAGGTTGAGAACCACTGACTTAGAGAGTTTGTGAGCAGGTTCTGAGAGTGTGTCGCACACCTTCAGGGAACTCGTCCATATTCCATATAAATAAAATTATTGAAATAATAATTTTATTTTATCTCTTTTTCTTCTAATCGACATCTCATTTTCACAATATTGTCTATGTTATCGAACTCGATCGTCATATAATATCTTCACACTTCTTATTTTGCATTAATTATACTTGGTAGGGGCATGGTCCTTCGCCCACTGCCCAACTTGATATTGCTGGATCCATTGTATTTTTATAGTTCACAAAAAAAGGCGCCAGAAATTTTTTATAGTATTTTTCTATTGTACCCATTAGCTTAGCGCAATAATTTTTTTCGACTCGGCATAGATATAATTAGAGAGAGGCTATCAGCTGAGGCTACCCTCAGCGGGGGCCCTCGTTCAGAACCTCCTAGAGATAGAAGGCCTTCGCACTCAGCTTGTGACTTCAGTAAGCAGTCCATTTTCCCTCAGAATATTCAGGGAAAAAAGAATTCCCTGCTCGTGCCAGTATCATCCAAGGTTTCTAGAATATATAAGGTTAAGTATTAGCAAGCGCGCGCTTCGGAATGAAACTGGTTTTGACGTCACCCGATTCCTCACATGACCCACTCAAACGGGAGCATAATGCAAAATTGTCGGTTTTTAATGAATTTTTTCGCATAGTCTTTGCACTCAGAACTTCATTATTTTTTTTGAGCGGATGCCACAGAAACCGCTTAATGTCAAGATATTTTCTTTTTATTTTTAAAAAATTTATTTGATTTTTAATGAATTTTTTTCCCAACTCATGTATGCAATGTTAAGTCAATGGAAGCAGCTTCTCTCTTCCACGAGAGGGAAATTATCAGGAACGCGTCTTTACGGAGAAAAAAACATACAGGGAAAGAAAAATATTAGATACATTTGAAAGTGTTTAATAATTTTGGTTGAATTAAAAAAAATTTCTTGGTAATAACAGTTATTATTAATTATTATTAATTATTATTAATTATTATTATTTATTATTATTATTATTATTATCATTATTTTGAACTCGCCCACACCTGAACTTGTTTAAACAGTTATAATGTAGTGAAATTGATTCCCAAACAGGATGCCACGGAACCGTGGGTATGGGTCAATAACAAGAGGAAGGGGTTTTCGTTCATTTTTTAACTGCATTAAAAAAGGTAATCGCGCTCTTTCCTAGAGTAGTCTTCACGCATGGGCCCACCCGGACACGGCCTGGGGGTCTCACGCAGAGGTGGCCCACCCGGACACGGCCTGGGGGTCTCACGCAGAGGTGGCCCACATGATAATGAGATATCGTTCGAGATTCAGCATGCAAATTGGTAAGCAATCACGGGGCCGCAAGGAGGGGGAAGCAGTCATGTCTGGTGCCCTGGACGCTGAACCAGAAGGGGTGCAAATTTCAACCTTTAACCATAGGGGGAGATTGACTTGGAAGTCTGGGGGGCAAGTTCATTATTGCTGGGGGGGGGGCACGATGATGATGATGATGCCAATTCATATATACATTAGATCAGTCAACTCCACCTTTGACGCTGGGGGGGGGGGTGGATCATTGCTCCCCACGCATCTCCTCCCATGCCTTTAACCTCTCCTTCAATATTAAAAGGAGGCACTAAAATGCGTGCTTGTCCCGACTGACCTATCATCTAGTTGCGGCACTGTGTAACCATTTCTAGCTAGGTAGGGAGGTCTTAAAAAATCAATTTTTCCGGGGACCCCAAGGTTGCTCTTAGGACGACTCTGCTCTTCTCGCTGAGTACGGCAGTGCCGCGAGATATGTTAGGGATTATATTGAAGACAGTGAGGGCTGTGATTCCCGAATGGTGAGCCACATCATCTTGAGATGTCATTGCTATTTGTACCGCAAATATTCTGATATTCTGCTGATACTTTTATTGAAAATTGTCTTATTACTACACATAGGCGTACGCAATATTTTCTCAAGGGCTGGGTTTCATTTTTTTTCTGATGGGGGTGGGAGAACCCGTCATTTCAATATTTTCTGGGGGGGGGGGGACAAAGAACTTATACTCAATATATGTATGCACATATATCGCTTCTGGTGCATTTTTTGAGAACCCTGCTTTATAATACGTTTGGTTAAACCTAGCGTGCACAACTTCCGGTTCCCCATGGTCGAAATTAGGCAGCTGCAAAACTTGAAATTTTATTGAATCCACTGATGAAAAATACGTCGATTTATTAAAAGACACACACATATGGTAGTGAATCTGCAGCACCCCACATCCTTGGATGGGGGGCCTTAATTTTTGAAAGGACCCCCCCAGACTAAGATTTTTATCTGGCTTTCTTGGTTGAAATTCAAGAAATTTTATATTTTTATATATTTATAAACATAAGACCGATAACTACAGCCCGGTCTGCCTTTCCCATAAATTGGCCATTGGCCATGGCCTTAACACTGTGATGAGCCCTCGGTGCAAGGGACTCACCCTATCAGACTTAAAGTGCCAGTTATCCCGATTCAAAATCTTATTTCACAGTATTAGACATCAGGGTCGCAACTAGATGCTTGGTCAGCCAGGGTAAGCATGCATTTTGGCGCCCCCTCATAATGTTGAAGGAGAGATTAAAGAGTGAAATTTGCGCCCCCTCTAGCACAGCGCCCGGGGCACCAGACCCGCCTGCACCCCCTCCCCCAGTTGCAGCCCTGTTAGACATTATATTGTTTTACATATTTCTCGTGAACGTGAAGCTTTGTACCAGGTGGTTTACAAGCTGCCCATGCGCTAGAACGGCCCTACTTACTGGGGCCTCCTCCTCGGAAATAATTTTTACGGATCCAAATTCGAAGACCCTCCCACGCCCCTAAAAGAAATTTCGGTGGATTTATAGAGCAAAGATTAGTTAACCTCTGGGCCCAACCCCTATCACCAGGACAGCAAAACTGTTCTTGCACCGGGCCGCTGAATGATTAAATCCGGTCCTGCCCCCGGGCCATAGGCACTGGAACCTGGGGTTGAAGCAGTTCGACCCGCTCCCTAATAAACTTTACAAAGGGGCTGAGCACCCTCCCCATAATTAATAAATATACAATGCAACAACCACTGCCCCACCCGCATAAGGGCTAGAGTCCCGTATATATGGGACTACCAGTCCCCCACCCATAGTGGTGGGATGACAAGAGATTCCATACGGCTCGCGAAAAAGTGTTGTTAAGAAAGTACCTAGTGCTTACAACACGATAATTGTATCAGAGAGAGTTTGTGGCCAGCAGCTAAAAAGTACACGCCTGAGTAACACGTATGCAAAATCGAATTATATTATATAATGCACTAATGATTGTGATGCAGTAGTAACTATGCAGAAATTATTCGAGCATCAATTAAACATTTTGAAATTAATTTTATCCCTGTTTTCATTGTCATATGGCCCGCAAACCTAAGAGTTTGAACATCCATGTCGGGGCCCAAATCAGACATGGGGGGTTATCCGTGACCTGGATCAAAGACGTTTTGTTAATCAGCGAACGCATGTTGTTTAAATGTTAGAGCTAGTAGGCAGGGCCGTAAACGGGAGGGGAACGGGTGGGTCTGGTGCTCCGGATCCTGGGCTAAATTTTATCCTCTGACCTTTCTTTCGACATTACAAGGGGACGCCAAAATACTTGCTTGCTCCGACTGACCAAGCATCTATTTGCGGTCCTGTCCCACGGCAAATGCTTCACTTCCCCATGCGGAAATCAGCCGATGCTTGGTCAACCAAGCAAGTACAAATTCTGGCGCTCCCTTATAATCAGGGTCGCAACTGGGGGGGGGGGGGAGGGCAGGTGGGTGTCGTGCCCAGGGCATGCCCCCACGAGGGGTGGGCTGGCAAGGCTCCAGCCTTGGGGCCCCGGGACGATTTTCATTATTTTTTGTTTTTCACGCTATAAATCCATCATAAAAGGGCCCGTGAAAGTTTGGTCGGGGGGACTGCAAAAGATTCCAGCCTAGGGGCCCCACTCCAGGATGTGGGGGCCATGGCCCAGGGCGCTGGACCAGAGGGGGAGCAAATTTTCTTCCCAAACCTGTCCTTCAATATTACAAGGGGGCGCTAAAATGCGCACTTGCCCTGGGTGACCAAGCATCTAGTTGCGGTCCTGCTTGTAATGTTGATTGAAGGAGAGGTGAAAGGGTGAAATTTGCCCCCTCCCCAGACCAAATTCGCCTGCTCTCCCCTAGTTGCGGCTCTGAATGTAAGGCCGAGTTATAAGAAAAAGATGAAAATTTATTCCAATTAATATATTCCCACTGAACGTTGAACATCAAAAGGCCATCATTTATGGGGAAAATATTTTCCCCCATTCTGATAATTCCCTTTCCGTTTTCGATTTTACAAACGTGCATACTTCCCATTGATTTAACATCGCATACTTGGGTCGAAAAAAAAATCTGTCAAAAATAAAAAAACTTTCAAAAAAATAAAAAATATATATTTTGATAATTAGCGGTATTTGTGGCATCTACTCTGAAAAAATGATAGCGTTTTGTGAATTAGAACTATGCAAAAAAAATTATCAAAAAACAGTAATTTTATTCATTGTTCCAACGGGAGACGGTCGCGTGAGGAATCGAGTGACGTCACTTGATTTTTCGAAAAGAGTAGCTAGAAAACCGGTTTTACAGCACCCCCTGAGTATCATCGTTGTGAGGAAAAGAAATGATCGGGTTTAGAATTGGCGATTTCTATGCCCCACATCCAATCACTACGCGGTATTTGTGAGCCAATCAGGAAGATTCTACGCCAAAATAAGAAGATACGAAATGGCATGCTGTGTTTCAAAATGTGGCAAACTTGCTAGGTAGTCTGAATGACGTTTATGGCAAACAGTGCAGAGGCCTTCTATCTCTCGGAGGTGATGCCTCGTTCCACCATTCAACATTTCAAGTAATTTGTGAAATTCTGAAACATCAATGCAAGATAAAAGCAAGCAGTTGACGTGAAGGAAAAAGTCAGTCTCTTCACTCCAGAGGTACGCATACCTTCATCTTTTAACGATTTTTAATGGTTTTAAATGACTTTAACCATTTCTTTTCCAGTTGAGACTTAAGGTATTCGTAAGGCACCTAATTAAAATGGTCCCAGTAAAGATATGGACCCAAATTAATTAATTAATCAGTTAATTAATTTTTGTTTTCAAACAGCATTTTGACATGAAATAAACTTAAATCAATGGGAAAAAAAATTAATCATTAGTTTTGGCTCAGGTTTGAATTTGTTAGATGAGAAGAGACAATCGCAATCAGCAAATCAGCATTTTCCGTACAATAACTAAAAAAATATTTCACCATAAAGTTTTGATTTCGTTACTTTACTCCTGCCCCCCCCCCCCCGGTGAATAAATCGATCCTCTAATTGTAGGATTTTTTTTTGTTTTTGGTTTCTTCTCCCAATCCGGCTCCTACTGGATACAAATGCACAAATTCTTCTTGGAGAGAAGAGTTGGCGCAAAAATCCACGGATTCAATCATTCATTCATTCAAAACCACTCGTGGCAAATGTTACGTGAAGCACTTACACAAAACATGCGTATTCTTAGTTTCATTCGAGAGATCAGCTTTCACTCTAATTAACGAAGTAGCAATGTGTGTATCTTTTCCAAAACGCCAGTTCCCAGGCACAAAATCCACTTTCTTCTTGTTCTTTTTTTTTTTTTTTCAAGCGGGGAAATAAATCCATTTAATATTTTATTGTTCATTCCAGTCAATCCGTGTGGGGGATGATGATGATCAGGAGGAGGAGAGAGAGAGATTGCTAATGTAACAACTGCAGCGAAAGCAAATTTCGAACTAATTTGTTTCTAAGAGAATTGAAAATAATCGGTGCTGTGTAGTATTTCGCTCGGTTTAACGGGAGAGAGTTTCAGCGCCCTCCCCCCCCCCCTCCCAAGTTTTACGAACATCATTCCGGTTGATTTAGTTCGTACGATATGGTTAACTTCTAGTATAAACCCCATGATGAACTGCTACATACAAATGAATGAACTGGGACTTTCGTAATTTTTCCATCGTCATCGCTACGGGCTTTTTAATTCTTAGGGAAACCTTGAACAAAAATGGAGGAAATCGGATGACTTTTCTTACAAAAATCGATTAAAATGCATAATTATGTATCCTTAACTATGAACTGTTTTTAATGGAACATTTTTATTACAGTAGCATGAACTATCGTTTAATAACGGTCGTGTTCTTTTGCTCTTATTTTAATGATTTTTCCATGAATTCATGGTTTCTAATTTAATCAATTTAATTTATTTTACATTAATAATATGAGAGAGAAAAAATAAGTTTGTTAATCAAAGTTTTTCTTCGAAGTTCAATTATGATATTAAAAGCTATTAAAGCGCAATTAACGTTTGCGGAAATTCCGATTAAAATTTGTAATGGCTAAGGTAATAGTTATTGAGTTTTTTTGGTATGGTTAGATTCGTAAAAGTACAGGGGAGATTATAATTAAATTTCTTGTTTTCTGAGTAGCTTTTCTCTCAAAAACTGCTTTTCCGAATACAGCTACATTTTTAGGATATCTTAATGAAACCATGGGAGAGAGATTTAGGAAATTTAAAAAAAAAAATAGTTCAATTTTCGACCACCAGCGTGAAAAATTGGCGCTTTTTTATTAATTTTGTTTTTACCATGGAGCATGTATAGCGTATGTCATGTATAAGTTTCAATGGAATAAGTCTTCCAAAACAGGTCGGAGTAGTGTCAGTATACTGACTGGTGCTACATTGGTATGTGTGCTACAGTGTCTGCATATTAAACTACTCGGAACTATGTAGCGCCGCTCTGACAGACGTATTCCATTGGAGCTTGGTATTATATACGCTTTATGAACCATGGGAAAAACTTTTTTTTAATAGATGACCATGAAAACTGGACTTTTTTGCAATGGACCATGGGATAGAGAGTTCTCTATGAAGTTCCCGTTCCGTGCCCAGGCGGGACTCGCGTGTTAAGATGACCCTGGTGTCCCCTTAAATTAAAGTAAATTTGAATTCTGCAATTCAAATCAAGAATTGACCCTTTTACTTATAACTCATATTTCCTGATTGAACGGAAAATGACATTCATGAACTTCTGGAGCTTCTGGCTCGACGTGCAAAAAGTATAATGTTGCTGTTATGTGATTTTGACTTTGTTAGTCATCGAAAGTGGTCTGATATCCTTTAGTAACGACACAATCTCGTTAATACAGTTGAATCCCGTTTTAACGAATACCGTTATAGCGAAAATTTCGTTGTAACGAACACTTTTCTAATCCCCCTGAAAAGTTTACATAGGAACAATGGGATTCCTTTATAACGAAATTTCATTATAACGATTTCTCCGATCTCTTGGCGTTCTTTATAACGGGATTGGACTGTATTCGAAATAACGAACAGCTTTGCGAGTATTAGTAAAAGAAACTTTTGCTGTTTGAAAGCTCTCCGGATTCGATTAGCCAAAAAACAGGTACGAAACCCCAGTTGGAAACTCATTTTATTATAGGGCGGTAAAGGCGAAGGTTTATAAAGACATGTTAGAACTGTAAGATGAGTGTTTCAGTATCATTAAATGCAGGAAAACCGTTTTACCCGCATTTAATGCTGTTTTTTCTCCAACTTTCCTCCGTTTTTCGGATTCGAATATCTCAGTGAATATTGCACTTAGGAACGTGGAATGTTTTTAGTTGGCATTAAGAGAGCCAGGGGAACAACTTTCTAATTGAGTTTTTGGGCACACGTTGACTGTATAAAAAGTTCACAAGTAAAATGCCATACGCCCTGTTTGCTATACACCCTTATATATGGTCATCTCACATATTTGGCAAAATTAATTTTTTTACCCCCATGAAATATAGTTTAGCATACATTCTTGTAACACTTTTTTCTCCCAAGATATAGTTATGAACAATATTTGGCGATTTCGTCGACAATTGGCAACATTTTCTGCTAGAATCTGCGATGTCCCGTATTAATTATCCCAATTTCCAGTACTTTTCTCGATCGAAATGGTTACACTAATTCAAAAAGAAATAAAAACTTCATTGAAACGTATTGGATTGCCTCTGATTTACATTTTTCGTAAAAAAAAGTTCCTCAAAACGCGCACCTCGGTTATAACGACAGAAATTCGCAGAATCTTCGATGTCGTTATATCCGAATTTGACTATATATGTTGTAATAAACGTAATCAAAAGGCAATGGAGAAAAAAAGTCACGGATGAATGAGAAAAAAATTGATGAAATTGCACCTCGGTTATAACGACAGAAATTCATGGAAATCTTCGATGCCGTTATAACCGAATTGGACTATATATCTTATAATAAACTTAATCGAGAGACGATGAAGAAAAAGCATTTAGTCAGAGATGAATAAGAAAAAAAATTTCATCAAATAGTAAATCAAATTGCACCTCGGTTATAACGCAGAAATTCTCGGAAATCAACGTAGCCGTTATAACCGAATTCGACTATATATCCTGCAATAAACGTAATCAAAAGACAATGGAGAAAAAAAGTCAGGGATGAATGAGAAAAAAATTGATCAAATGGCAAATCAAATTGCATCTTGGTTATAACGACAGAAATTCATGGAAATCTTCGATGCCGTTATAACCGACTTTGACTATATATCTTGTAATAAATCGAAAGGCGATGAAGAAAAAAAAATTAGTCAGATATGAATGAGAAAAAAAAATTCATCAAAAGCAAATCGAATTGCACCTCGGTTATAACGACAGAAATTCTCGGAAATCTCCGATGCCGTTATAACCGAATTCGACTATATATCCTGTAATAAACGTAATCAAAAGACAATGGAGAAAAAAAGTCAGGGATGAATGAGAAAAAAATTGATGAAATGGCAAATCAAATTGCATCTTGGTTATAGCGACAGAAATTCATGGAAATCTTCGATGCCGTTATAACCGACTTTGACTATATATCTTGTAATAAACTTAATCGAAAGACGATGAAGAAAAAAAATGTAGTCAGATATGAATGAGAAAAAAGCAAATCAAATTGCACCTCGGTTATAACGACAGAAATTCTCGGAAATCTCCGATGCCGTTATAACCGAATTCTACTACATATCCTAAAATAAAAATCAAAAGACAATGGAGAAAAAGTTAGAGATGAATGAGAAAAAAAATTGATCAAATATCAAATCAAATTGCACCTCGGTTATAACGACAGAAATTCACGGAAATTTTCGATGCCGTTATAACCGAATTCGACTATATATATCTTGTAATAAACTTAATCAAAATACGATGAAGGGAAAAAAAACCATTAAGTCAATGAATGGGAAAAAAATTGATAGAAATAAAAATATGGATTCTAAATTTTCAATAAATGAATTTTCGAAGGAATTCGCGTTATGTCTTTTAAGAATCGCTAATCACCTCGGCGTGTGCATACATATCCATCCTTGCTCCCAATGCGTTCTTTTCGCTGGCACCGGGGCTTCCTCTCGCTGTTGATCCCAAATTGATTGAGACAGAAAACTTTTCTTGATGAGTTTAGGAGGCAAAAGATGGGTCTACAAGAAAGGCACTTTGCTCCAGTACTCCCTCTTCCCTCCCTTGATGATTCCTCGTCTTTTGCTCGTTTTCCCAACAAAACTCTCCTTCTTCAACTACAAAATAATTGTTTCCTTTTATGGAGAAAATGGTTTTTGGAATTTTACACAATAGGGACTTTATTTCCTCGAATTCCAAAAAAAGAGGAAAATATCCGTAATATATCTCATTACTACACAATAGGAGTCATACGAATGAGAATTCTTGGGAAACTCGATTGCGAATTTCGTAAAAATTACGGAACGGTCATGTATATTTATGCTTATCGGCTAGAAATGCACAGTGGGGGCGATATCACCCCCACTGTGCTCAAAAAAGGGCGATATCGCCCTTCGGGAAGGTGTTGGAACGGATCCGGAAGGGGTGGTATGGATACACTGAAATCCTCTGGGTTGGTGCTGGAATCCATGGAAATCTATGTCCCATTTTTTCACTTGCTTTCATTCCTGATCTTGACTAGAATCAGGAATGAAGGTAATTTCCATGATTTATATAAATTGTGTTAAAATGAATATGAATATAACTATTCATCTCGCATAAATGTCAAGTTCATTATTTTCCCCGTGAAATACATATTTAAGCATTTTAGCAGACTTGCTCTGTCATTGTATTTCTCGCCGAGGATTATTTATAAGCAGTATTTGGCAGTTTTGTCGACACTGGACAACGTGTTTGGGGAGAATCGGTGATGTCCCGTATTATTGCATCCTATTTCCCGCATTTTTCTCGATCAAGTATGGTCACTCCCGATCGTAAAGATAAGTTCATGTACAGTATTTGGTTACCTTTGCTTATATTTTTCGTCAAAAAAGTCTTAAGTGAAAGTAAAAGTCAACCTCGGTCGTAACGACAACTCGGTTATGATGACAAAATTTCATGGAATCTTGGGGCCGTTCAAGTATTACGTAAGAAAATTTTCAGCCATTTTTGACCCCCCCCCCTTGTCAGCAAAAGTCAGCAAAACGCTGACCCCCTCCCCCTTGTCAGGAAAATTTCGTCATCAGCTCTGCCCCTCTGAACCCAACTCATATTTTCATAAAGGGTGGTTGATGATGTAAGCATTATCCTAACTCCCCCATCCCCCCCCCATCGATGATGACGTAATACTTGAACGGCCCCCTTGGAAATTTCAAAATTTCATGGAAGGAATGCCTTTAGGAATGTTTCCTAAAAACGAAGGGCGATATCACCTGTCGGGGAAGAAGTTGGAACGGATCGGAAAGGGGGTGTGGTAGAAGCTACAAACAGATGCAACATGAAATCTTCTGGGTTGGTGTGGAAAAGGAGTGTGAATTCGTTTAACCGAGTTCGACTGCATATTGTCTATTAGGAAGTGTCAACAACTCAATAATGCGCACAATCTGCCCGTAATCAGCTTCACAAAAATCCCGCAAAAATCAGCAACCTTATAATGATCACAAACATTTTCTTTTCAACAGAAAAGCAGGGAAAAACTCACGGCGATAAATAACGAAACGGTGTTTAACTTTTTCGAAACAGCGTTTAACGCGTTTTTCAAAACTCGTGGTACAAGTACGAGCATCACACGGAAGAGGCAATCTTTATAAATAAATGCAAATTCGCCTCGTAACACCTCCCTCCGAGTTCCAAATTGATACATTTATGAGTAGGAAACTTTGCTATAAGAAGCATAAATGTATTCAACTACTCAGATGACCAAAAAAAAAAAAAGTATGCGTTGTAAAAAGCAAAAAAAGAGCCGTAAGGAACAGGAGAACGATCGTCATTAAGCTTTGTAGCTCTCGGGCGTAAATACTTCGCAAATGCGGGACTCCTTCGCCTTATCTTAAGGTTTCGGTAAAAGGGAGAGAGAGAGACGAAAGATCCCGAAACCCCTTCTCCGACGATATCTTTGCGAAAATGCCTTACGAAAAAGGTCGTTCCAGGGATTTTATGGACCTGTTCAGGGGCTCTACTAATTATCCACGCCCTCGTGGTTTCCCCTTTTAAGGATAGGAATATGTGGCCCTTGTAAAGCCCCTCGGTCTTCTGAATTTAAGCTCCCGAGGGCCTTCTTCCAAGACATAAAAGCTCCAATTTACAACCTACCTCCGAAGACACCGAGCAGCGGCTTCTTTTAATGAGACTATTATCGAGGTTGGAGAAGAAGCTCCGCACACACACACACCAACACTACAACACTCCCCCACACACACACATACTCTTTCCAGCCAGAGGGAACTCACTCCGACGCAAGGCCATCTTCCTTCTAGAATCTTCTAGACACTGGGAAGACGTCGGGTTCGATGTCGGCAGTAGATCTCTCCTGGGGATATTTCTTCGTGGTCGTGTGATGCCGGTAGTTTGTGTGCAAAGGTGGGGGTTATAAGCTTAAGGATTTACGGCCAGAAAATCCTGGCGATGAAAAGATCTGACTCTGCGGGCGAATAAAAACCTTCCCCCTCTCGTGAAAGAACGAACATTGTGCTCTCCATCTTATCCTATAAATGCACACACACACACACACAATAACCTCATGTTGAGAGCCGAATTCATCTCCTTATCCCTGGACACCGCCATTTTATTACAATGTACTATTTTCCTCTCCCATTCACGTAACGAGGCCATACGAGAAAACCTATTATAAGTGAGTTTGATTCCGCTGAACATAAAGAAGGATTTCGGTACTGATCTCGGAATTAAGAATCATTCCAACCCCTTGTAGCTACATGATTATACGTGTTTCTGGAGTATTATTCCGCATGAAAATTTCCGTATCGCGTCAAAATATCGCCGTCAAACAATCGCCATAAATACACCGTGACAAAAACAATCGCCAAATGTTTTGTTAACTACTGTAGACTCTCGACTATCCGGCTCGTGACTAACCAGCCCACGTACTATCCGGCCTAGTTAAAATTGGTTATAATCCTCCGTAGCAAAATGATAATAATTTACTTTGCCAATGCGTTGCAAGTGTAATAAATACAGTAGAATCTCGTTTATCCGAACATCAATTTTCCGAACAACTCGGTCAACCGAACACCTTTTCAATCCAATCTTCAGTTTTCTATAGCCAATGATACTCAACAGTTGGTATTTTCTTGGAACTTGAATCCTCTTATCTCCCAACTCGACAGCTTCGTTCTCGATAGCGTTCGTTGTGTATTGTGCAATAATCTACTTCCAGACAATTGTACATGCCGTACCTGTGAGCTATAGATGTAAGTAGGGGGTATCCGGGTATAGTTTATGTAGTCACAAACGATTGACAAGCAAACAAACGCGTGAATAGGAGCAGATTTAGTTGTCATCTTTTCTTTTTTCGTCTGACGAATTCATCTTGATCCCATGGATGTGCCTTATAGCATCAGTTTCGAAATCGATTTTCCGAACTTTTCACTTTTCCGAACACCCTTCGGTCCTAGTGCGTTCCGATAATCGAGGTTCAACTGCATGTGCAATCATTTATCAATGAAATAAGTTAAACTAATTTTTCTGAGAATTAATCCTATGTTTTTCGTTAATATATTTTTTTTACCATTTCCCCCAGCATTACAAAAAATAACGAGAAATCCCCTGTAAAATGCCATAATTTTTAATGAAGCATACTTTTCCGATTTTCAGCAGGTCAAACAAGGTAAAGGGTTTTAGGGAAAAATGGTCAATTAAGAAATCACAAATACAAAATATCTGGGCGTGTCAATGCTAAAATGAGAGGCTTATAAGGGGACGAAATATCTCGCCAATGACGTTGAGAGGATAAAAATTGTATGGATTCATATTGTATAGTATACGTGATTTCATGTTTCCTACGATTAAGTTAGACATCATAAAATTTACCTTAAAATGTGTACAATAATTTTATATATTCTCGGACTTCTTTTTTTCTGTTTGAAATTTTTAAAACGTGCAGTATATACAGAGCACATAATAAACATTTATAATGTTCTGTATCGGTACTAAGTCAGAAAACGAATAAAAGAGCTGATTTTGGTTTAGAAAGGGTAGGCGTATGGGTGGAGGGGGGTAGAAAGTCAGCATTTATAGAATTATCGCCTATCCGGCTTTTTGGTTATCCGGCTTGCCGTTTCGCTACATTAGGCTGGATACTTGAGAGTCTCCTGTATTTTGCTTATTCGTAATCTATTGTATTATTATAAAAAGAATTCATATAGCGATGTTTTGAAATAAAACCAAAATTTTCGTATAGTCATACTTTAAGTTGGGGTATCGCGACCCTTAAAATTTTGAAAATAATGTTTTTTAGAAATTGCAGAAATTTTTCATTTCATTGAGCATTGAAAGCACAACAACTACTTGTCAATCTAAATCCTGTCAATTAAAAAAAACCCATTAAAATTGTCAAAATATTTATGGAAAAAAAATTCTTCAGAAATTACTTTTAAAAATATTTCGAACACTAAATATCTGAAAACAATAAAATAAATGAAAATTTAAAAATATTTAAGAAAAAAATTTTGTCACATTCAAGGGAGTTACGACCATTAAAATTATTTTAAAAAAATCGATTTTTCAGAGAAATATTTTGTTTTATTCGGAATCAAAAGTAAAGTATTTCAATCAATGATTTGAAGAAAATAAGATGAATAAAATTGTAAAAATACTTAAGAGAAAAAATTTGAGTCATAGTTTAAAGTTTAAGAGGTATCACGATCCTTAAAACGTTAAAAAAGTCAATTTTTCGGAGATTATTTAAAGAAATATTTTCTATCTTTGGTATCGGAATAAAAACACTACTTGTCAATCAATCTTTTAAATACTGAAATAAATAAAATTATAAAAATGTTTGAGATAAAAATTTGAAAGATATTTCCTCGAATTGGAGCTCATTCGTACAATTTCCTAAACAAATGCCGCACCAAAACTATTGTAATTTTGTGAAAAAATTTAATAGACGTATAATCAAAATAAAAATCCGTTTTTGATGTACAACTAATTATGTTAAAATTTGAAGCAAAAAATTCTGAAAATTTAC
This sequence comes from Pholcus phalangioides, assembly GCF_987345545.1. Taxonomy (NCBI): domain Eukaryota; kingdom Metazoa; phylum Arthropoda; class Arachnida; order Araneae; family Pholcidae; genus Pholcus; species Pholcus phalangioides. The sequence goes on along the minus strand of NW_028301596.1, from coordinate 43,151,671 downwards.
GAAACTGATATTTTTCAAAAGATTCTTCCCAATGATTAATTGATAAAATTTCTAATTTACCTAAATTTATAAATTGCGTAAAATTAATTACCTCGGTTTTATATCTCGTAATGGGGGAATCTCAGCCTAAAAGTCCTAAAATATTATATGAATGGTATTTGAAATAAATCATAATATGAATTTGAAATATTATAATTATAGAATTATATTTAAAAATATCATTCCGATAAAAATTATAAAATATAAACACAAAAATTTTAATTAGCGCGTAAAATATTTGTATTAATCTTAGTAGATTAATTATGTACAAAAATAAGTATGAGTATATATTCTACGGGTTTTTTTTTAGAATAAGTAGTCTCTCATGAGGACGGACCCTTGATAATTTCATTATTTTACGGCTGTAACTCATTGAAAACATGCTCCAAAAATAAACAGTTTTTTTAAGGCAAACACAAATAGCTTTTCCTTGCGTCCAAATTTCATTTCGGACATGACCACAAACTCGAGAGTAATGACCTAATTAACCCTTGGAAAGTTTCTCGCAGAGAAGCAGCTTCCTAATTAACTATGGCCTTGTTAATTACGTAATCTCAGTGCCATGACGTGTCGTTTGTTAAGACCATCGCGTGGGCTATTTCGCATACTTCTCTCTTTTCAATGTTTTTTATTCTTTCTTTCTATTCTCCCATTTCTAATTTCCTCTCCGGGATTTTCTTTATTTTCCCGTCCACTATTATCTTAATGTGTAAGAAAGTATTCGCGGAATGAAACTGATATATATCAGGCTTTTTCTTTGGTAGAGAATGATGCCATTTGGTTCCAAGATTTTACTGCATATTGTAACACGGGGCTACTTTTCACCGTTTGAAAGAACATATGATGGAACCTCCCTTAACGGACACCTCCCGTTAACGGACACTTTTCTGATCCCGGGTCCCGTGGAATAGGGCTTCAATGTAGTTCACTCCCTATTAGTGGACACTCGATAGCGGATAGTAAAATCAGGTAAACTCTAATTTGTAAATTTATGTTCATAAATCCAGAATTTATCATATTCACAACGGTGTGATTATGTATAATCTCAAGTTGATATTGGTAGATAAGTAATTAATTGACGGATTATCATGATTAACGGAACATTATTATGGTCCAGAATGCTGATTCCGAACGGTGGTATTAATATTTTATACGGCTTTTTGGATGGCGCAAATTCACCCCAGTTTTGCTCAGAATATCACCATCAAATTACTGTCGAGCATATAATGATAAATAATCAGTGAGTTACAGCTTTGCAGATATGACTTAAAAGCCAATTAGTTTCTACACATGAATAAGCAGCATTTACTTCCAAATTAAGTCGTTTTTTGACAGAAAAATGCAACTTTTTCTTGACAAAAAAAAAAGAATCCAGATGAAATCAGCTTGCACAGATATGTTTAGCAAACGATATCCAAAATCAATAGCTGTCTCGTGACGCGCGGGAGACGGTACCATCATTATCTATCCTGGTATTTCAATATCGTGCTGTAGTTAGAACGTATTAGAGAGGGACGTGAAACATCTGATCGGTGGCCACGCCCCCGAGCCAAGACGACAAGAGAAACTTCCTTCACAGGGATGAGACAACCCTTACTATGCAGTAGTGATCCAAAATAGTGGATGCATCACTAGCTCAAATATATGAGTTGATCGACGAATTTTGCTAACTTGAATGTTTGTTGATGATTTTGTTTTTAACGTGTAAATTCGATGAATTATTACTATTATTTTACTTACCTATTATTTTTCATTACTTGTATTTTTTATGTCCGTGGTGGTTTCCCATCTCTGCAATTGGGCTCAGCCTGTTAAGACGTGTAAATAAATATTTTTTCCATATCACCACCACAGGAGATAACACATTGCTGGCGAGTCACAAATAAATCAACGGCAGGGTGCAGTAGGTCCACATACACAGTATACAACAGTGAACTGACTGTGCATTAGGAGCGCAAGTTCTTATAACCGTCTCATTTGCATATTTCCCCTGAAGTCGCTCGTATCAGTGCCACCAGTCGGCTATTTTTGAGTTGTTTTTTTTTTCCTGTCAAAAAAATAAAATGCCCGCGACCTACTGATGCTAACCTTGCAAACCGTTTTTTATTTTGGTTATTTTTCCGGTTTTTTATGAATTTTTAAAGTTTCTACGGACTTTTTGCCCACCCTGTATTTCATCATCAATACAGATGAGATTGTCATCACATCTCGAACAGCAGCTCAATTTCGATTTAGGCATGTTAAAACATAAAATATAGCACCAGACTGTAGAAATTTGATGCACAATAAAAAAAAAAATAACTCAACAAAATATGCAAGAAAAAAAATTACTCTAAGACCGGTATTACACTATACAAGTTTTATAAAAGTGCTTGTATAAAACTTGAAAAATACAACGAATAAGCTGAAAATAAGCTTGGAAATTTCAAATAAATAAAGGAAATTTGGGTTACATTCAAGCTTATCCAACCGATCAGTTTATTGGTTGTATTTTTCAAGTTTTATCAAAGCACTTTTACAAAAATTTTACAGTGTAATACCGGCCTTAGATAACAGTAATGGAGAGACAAAAAACGCGTGCAGCCGCTCTCCCTCCGCGTTGCTACCGAAAAGTACAAATAAATACACACACAGAAACACGATTGCAATATATGTTTTTTAACTTAGCAATGGCAAACCCATGACATTTTTTACAGCTGGTTTCTTAATGCAATATATTTTCGTCTACGCGAGCTAAAATGTTAATTAAGGTATCCGACAACGTTGAAAATATCATTTTGGAAGGAAATATAGATTTTTATATTTTATTTTTTTATGAAAGCTGCATTTATTCTAATTCTAAAACAGGCCTTGTTTTGTTTATAAGACGCTTAAAACTAAAATAACGTCCACTTTACATACAAATTTTGCATACGAGTAATCAGTGAATAAAACCTTTAAACTCGTTTTACGAAGAATGCCATTTGTGGCATTTTACTTGAGTTTGAAACATGATTTATAAAAATCCTCAGTGATTGTGTCATTACAAAATTTTAATATGATATTTTGCCATATATTGTCAAGGTTCCCCCCCCCCAAAAATCTGTTATATATATTTTTCTAATTACAGAACTTTATACACAATATGTAGAATGGAACTTCAAAACATTCACACGTGCATCAACAGATTTGGGTGCAACTTATGCGCAGACCATGCAATCCTTGAAATTCTGCTACCCAACCTGCATCATCACTAGCTGAATCTAATATGAAAGTAACAAAACATTTCATTCATAGAATGAAATTTTGCAATCGTGTTTGCGAACACTATATATATATATATATATATACGTGAAATTTTCCTTAAAATTTTACATAAAAATTATTTTTCATATAAAATGGCACTGGCTATAGTTCGAAATTTGTTATTTTTTCTACCAATTTTCAGACACTTTCTATAGAAAAGTGAGTAAAAAAATTCTAAACCTTTCCGTATCACTAATATTATTTGGTGCTATTCCTGCATTTACACGTGAAAACAGAGTTAACCTGCTTCTTCTTAATTTATTTAACATTAATTTTTTCCATATAAATTGAAGAAAAAATTAAAAATCCCCCAGTTTTTGAGAGCCATGGTTAATATACAGTATTTTAAAATTACACGTTGCTTTCATAATATTGCTTAGATTTTTTTTTGTAAATAAATTTCAGTTGAGGGAAGGGAAATATTGCAGAAAAATATATGACTTTTTTGAAATTTTTAATGTTACTTACGGCACATCAATGAAGAGTAAGTGACACGCTGATAGAAGATAATTGTTTTTTTCTAAATTTTAAAACATTTTCTAATCAAAAAACAAAACAAATGATTTCAAAAACCTCACTTTAATTTCTGAAAGTATCGGCAGTGGTTTTCTTTTAATTCTATAATTATTACTAATTTAACTGTGCAATTACGTTACACGTAAAAAATATTTTTCTCAGTGAGATTGGCGAGAATCGGCCATACCTTACCGAGGCCGCGCATCGATACATTGGTTAAGAGGCTTTCGTTCCCATAGCAACGAGTGATGCGGTTCCCTCGTAGCTTCCCCTTCACTGCAAAGTTAACCTGAAACGGACTATAGTTAGATTTTTATTTTCCCGAGTGTGTGGATTCAAAAACCGGTTTTTATGATGTTATTTGTAACAATGGAAGGTTTAAGATAACAATAGACAATGTATATATATACAGCACACGGAGACTAGGGGACGTCGATGAGTAAATATTTGGTGAATCTATAGTTTTCTGCCAAGCTTAAAAGTGGCATGAAACATCAGTTTTTTGTAAGCACGCATAAATTAGACAATAATAATATGCTCTCAGCAGGTACTTGTAATCAAGACTTGATGTTTGTATTTCCCTTCAAAGGCTGAATATTTATGTACCATTTATGCGATTTTTTTTATTGAAAGTGTAGATTCATTTTGATCAATTAGTTTTGTTAAGAGCTTTCAAATTCTTGCGCTATGCGTAGCAGCATAGATACAGGACGCGGGATCCCTTTTAACCTTTCACCTATGAACAGTTTTCTATAGTTTGTTATTCAGAAAAACTTCCCATAAAACGATCATTCCTCGTTTTCACACTTTTTTTTTGGGGGAGGGGGGAGCGTGGAATGAAGCTGTATTTCACTTCGTAATGGAATAAAAGTTTAGTGCCAAGGGGTGGGGAGTATTTTAGCGAGAGATCTCATTGTATAACGTGGGCCTCTATTGATTTGGAATATCATTACCATATATCAGGGGTCTTCAAACTTTCTCGAGTGGCGAGCACTGCCTATACCCATCATCAAACAAAGAACACACCTTACGGCACCTTTTACATTCATATACCTGAAATCTGCATTAATTGTAACCATTGAATGCAATTTTTACAGGGTGTTCAATCGAAGCGTTCATCAAGTGCTCGTGAGCATGAAATCGGACACGTGCATTGATCATTCTTGATGCTTCTAGGAGCACCATGGTGCTCAGGAGCATTTGTCTTTTCCGCAAGTGTGGAGCAATGTTCTGTTGCGGCTTCAACCCATCTCTGGGGGGGGGGGAAGAGAAGCTCTGAACGAAATGTTAAATTATACGGTGAATTCAAGCATTTACACGATTTGATGTTTTTTTGTTTTGTTTCTTTTTTTGCTTTTTGCAGCGTCCCTGAACTTCTAATCAATTGAGTTGATCTGAGTGAAAGTAGGTAAGTCAAGGAATCGTAACATCACGTCAGAGATGAACAGTTATGTCATCACACATAATATAATTTAAGAAAATAACGAATTATATTTGATTTTATATAGCACTTCATGATTTCTGAGAACAGAAAATGTGCGTTGAAAAAGTGCATTGGCATAATATGTTCGAGTCTTTTCTCTACGAATTTATTTTAAATTACATCCCCTCAGACTAAGACGATCGGAGAAAAAGATGTTTGTGAGTGGAAAAAAAGTGTTTTTAATCTCTTAAACGAGAATTTTAAGGGTTGCTTTGTTAGGCGCACACGTGGCGTAACAATATCAGTGAAGGAATGGTGTTTCTATTTCTTCCATTCAACACTCCTGACGTATTATTACGTCAGAAACACTGGAAAGGTTAAAAATATAAAAACTGAGTTTTCATGATATTTTTTCTTTTCATATTTGCGTTATCATTTATCAATGAAGAATGAAATAAGTTTAAATAATTTTTTTTAAGGATGAAACTTACGTTTAATGTTAATGTTTTGTTTATTTTAAAAGCGTACAATATGTGTTCATACTGTACAGTGTACATGGTTTTATGTTTTCGCCAATCAAGATCGACATAAAAGTATTTATTCCAAACCAATATGTGTTCAATATTTCTATATTCTCTCTTGGACCATTAATTCTGTAACACATTTTTAAAACGCACAGTTCAGTACGTAACAAACATTTATTAGGTAAGAAAATACACACACATTAATACGGGATTTGGTATAAAAAGGGTCTTTTTTTGATGGTATTGGATGGAGGTAGAAAGAGAGCATTTATAAAATTCCTACCTATCCCGCTTTTCTGTCATCCGACCCGCCCTTCCCCGCCAGATAGTCCAGAATCTATTGCATATATGTTACTACTAAAGCTCAAAGTTGGCCAGCCCAGTTGACCCTGCCAGTGTTCAAAATTCGGGCTTCAGCCGGCCCCTAATATCGATCCCTATGAATCGGAGCCATCACTAACCATAATAATTGTTTAGCTATAGCAACCCTAACGATCCAAGGAATCTGAACATACATACGTTAATAATACATATATATACATAGGGACCGGCCAAAGCCCGAATTTCGGACGGGTCAACTTTGGCAATAGCATGTATGCAGTATTTATTTGTATAATACGAAAGTTTTTCACCAGAAAATACCCTTACAAGTCGCATTCAATCGTTTGTAACCTGGAGTATTTTAGGGGAAATGTTCCGATGACCCAAACTTTGGTCTCAGGGCAGGGCCGTCATTTCAACTTTTTCCGGGGGGGGGGGGGGGCAAAGAACATGTAGTCAATGTATGTATATATATACCATTTTTAGTGTATTTTCAAAAGCCGCCCCTCCCCCAAATGACGGGTCTGTCTCAAGGACTTTATTGGCCCACTGGTTTTAGGGGGTGTCGGCTGATTCTGGCTTCTTGGACTGCGACGCAGACATTTTTTTTTTTTTTTTGGGAGCTATCTTGAGCCATGATTTTGAATATTTTGCAGAAAAATATTTAAATATTTAGGTTTTATTAATGCTGAAAAATATCTACAAAAATATGAGCACACTAAAAATCAAATTAGCTCAGAATTGATGAGGAAATACTCCAGGAGTTATCTCCAGATTAAGGACATTGAGAGGAAGTAATTCCAGAACTAACCAGAAAAATAATTAGAGTTTATGGAAAATTATGAATAATAATTCCAGAAATGTTCAGAGAAATAATTCCAGAATTGAAAGAAATATATTTTTGGATATTTCGTCTGTAAACATTCTCATGGAGGATTTTTCATGTCTTAGTTGCAAGCCAAAACAAATGTACTTTGTGCGTATGCATGGCCTTAAAGTATTTTTGTCGTCATATTAAAGTGAAATGGAAATTTATGTTCGAAATATGCTGCTATTTGTCTTGTATATTAAGAGTAAAAAATAGTAAATTTGCTAACGGCCATCACTTTCCGTGGAAGGACTTCGTCGTGACAACCTCCAATTAGGACGGACGTTCTGGTGCTATTTCATTGTACGCAACTGGTCACTCTGAATTTCCGAAGATAGTCCATGCTTCTTCACGTCACCGATGAGCGTGGCGATATCTTTTATTTTCCATTCGGCGATATCTTCCTTGACAGAAATGATGGATGTGTTGACGGCGGCGATACAGGACTCCATGCTAATTTTTATCTGCATCATCATCACCACCATCAGCTGCTCGAATTTTTCGTCCGTCTCGTCTTTTTCCCATGCTTCTTGTTTTCACCATACAAGTCCTTGAAACGTTCCAATCCTGACACCAGTTCATTGCCGCATCGCGTCACCGTTGTCACTCGTCGACAGTGGCGTCGGAGCCGGGGGTGCTGTGGGTGCTCGAGCACCCACGGAAGTTTGTAGAGCGGGTTCGAGCACCCACAGAATTGATTCAAAATCGAAATTTCCTACATGAATCTCAAGACGGGCACCCACAGGTTCGAAACACTTCCGACGCCCCTGCTCGTCGAACCTCTGTCACAAAATCCATCCCGTCGCGTGGATCTCTCCCAGTTCTTCGCCGAGGACTTGAAGATGGGTAGACAGACATTCACAGGAGCGAGGATTCGAGAACAAAAACCCTCGAGATTCTTTTCCCGTAAAAAAGTTTTGATATCTGATGTAAAGTGAAATTATGTCAATTCTGTTGATACACAATATTCATAAACATTATTGGATGGAATTTGATCAATGCCGTGAAAAAATAATTCTTAACTGCGGCCGCATGTTCTCGTGCTGCGTAATTGCCAAGTCCCAAAATGCTCTTCAACTAAAACTGTAGAGCCTTGGGTGAATTTGCGAATCAAACTATCATAGTTAATAACAGCATCTGACTTGGCCATACATCGGATATCGCAACTTTTTACGGGTAAAGACTCTCGAGACTTGGCTTCATTTTTTACATGAAATGTTTTTGATGGGATTTCACTTCTTTTGGTAAGTACTATAAGTCCTCTTTTTTGACGCTGCGTACTTTTTGGGCACCGTTTTATTGTTTTTAAATTATATTTTTTACATTGTTTCACCATACAATGAGTTCAATCATAAACGAGTTGAAAGGTCTTACTATAGTGACCGCATGGTCCGCATTTTAAAGGATATTCGAGTAATTTTTCTGTCCCTACCCCGAATTTTAAAAATGTGTTCAGTTTTTTTCCAGAAGCGAATTTATGGTTCTGCCGCCTGAGGGCTCCACGGATTCTGCCGTCCTACTCTCATTTTAGTCTAATATTGTTGACTACTCTTTCATCGAATTTGCCACCCTGTCTGATAACCCACTTAGCCTCCCCACTTCTTCAAGTACAACTGTGAACTGTGCCTTGAAGGAGTTCCCTATTTGTCACTTTTTCAGTGATTCACATGTTTGCACACTGTTTATGTCATTCACATGTTTGCACACTGTTTATGTCATTCACATGTTTGCACACTGTTTATGTCATTCACATGTTTGCACACTGTTTATGTCATTCACATGTTTTCGCACTGTTTTTGTCACTCACATACTTATACACGCTCTAGGTCACTCTTTTGGTTGCTCACTGACATGGCTCCCTGCTGTCACTATTTTGACCATTTATATGCTTACACATGCTTTAGATCTCTCTTTTTTGGTGATTCACATGCTTTCAGACTCTAGCGATCACTTTTTCTCAACCGCCATGCCTCGGCCCAGTACCGGGTCCTAACACTAATCACACTGGGCCGTGAGTGATTCGCACTTTCATTTGTTCGATTATTTTCTTGTTTGTTGTGTGTATGGCCGGGCCTTTCACTTATTGTTTTCTACCGTGGCTCTAGTCTCCTGAGATGAAAAAGCTTATATCCCCAGAGGGCCAGAGCGGGAGCCACGATTGGCGTTTCACTTACACGAAAGAGATTTACCGGGCCGCAGACTTTCAAAGGTTGAAAACCACTGCTCTAGGTCATTCTTTTTGTCATTCACATGCCTGCGCACGCTCTAGGTCATTCACTGACCTGGCCCTTCCGCTCTGGCACTTTTTTGGTCATTCACAGGCTTGCTCAAGCTCTAAGTCACTCTTTTGCTCACTCACGTGCTTGCAGACTGTCTAGGTCACTTTTTTAGTCGCTCACTGATATAATCCCTAACTGTCTGGGCAGATGCGGATTTATTCAGAGCTATACAAATCTTCCGCCCTTCTCCCATTCTACTAATTATCTTGGACACTCATTCCTCAAATTTTCCGCCCTGGGCTGTAGCCCAGGTAATACCTCCCCCCTCCCCGTAAACACTCCACTGGCGTTTTTCACCGTATCAGTTAAAATACGATACAAACTGAAACTACTCAGACTTATATAGCGCCAGTTCTGATAGGAGTATCTCATTGAAACTTGGTACATACGTTCTATGCAACATAGGGAAAAGGAATAAAAAAAGCGCCACTTATTCACCTGGTGGACGAAAATTGAACTTTTTTTTTATTTCATAAATCTCTCCCATGGTCTGATTAAAATATCCTAAAAATTTGGCTGTATTCGGATAAGAGAGTGCAAGAACTTTAATTACCCTGTATTTACATTATTTTAAGTGGCCAATAACAATTCCACCGGATTTTTTTTCTTATATTTCTGTGCACATTTAAATAAGAATCAGTGACAATTTTTTCAAAACTCTTTGAAGACTAGTCCTTGGAACTAGTTGTATTTCTGCCGAAATAAGATGAAGCTCTCAAGCTATCGCATCAAGCCTGAAAAAGCTTATTTAATCGAACCTAATCTCTCTTTCATTTCTGTCTTATAACTTGATAGAGATCCATCTTTATTGGAATAGTAATGTCTTCGTAATTAACAATGCACCTACCAGTATAAATTATCTCTCCACAGCCAAGTTTTCCACATTCTAATTTCGTATCTTTTTTTCAATTTTTGTTTTTCCTTCTATACTTTCTTTCTCCAATGGCGTATTATACGTATCCCAAATGAATACCATGGTGGTTGTTGGCGGACGGACGGCGGTGCGAAATGAGCAGCACTAGGTGAAGCAGCAGCAGCAAGAGTGAGAAATGAATTCTGAAACGAGTCTGACTTTGATTCACGTGGTAATTAGGTTTAGACTAAACAAGCTCCTTACCGAGCCGATCCCGGTGGGTATTTCTCTAGAGCGTGAAATTATCAATCACAGCTCGTACCACTCGCTAAAGCTTACTTAGATATACTCCAGTGACTTCTTCTTTCGGAGCTAAAAGAAGAGCCTTCGAGATAACGTTGCAGTGGTGGGTAGAGGCGCCTTTTCTCGTTTGGATGAAATTATCTAAACGTTTTGGATCAGAAACACGAATCCATCTTTGTTATGCTATGCTAAGTATCTTCGAGAGTAATTCTCATATCGTTCGGGGAATCAAGAGTTCTTTTCAAAGGAAATAATAATGTACTCGAATGCTTTTAATAAAACTCGATAACAGCAAAGAATGGAAATAGTTGATTAGGTTTCTGCGACCACGTCGTTCGATGGATATGAGTCTCCAAGGCAAAAGAGCCGTCGGTAATTTGAGTATCGGCTCGAAGTTTCTCCAACACCAGTGGTTAGCGTCATCGGGAGAAATCTGATTGATCTGACTGAAATGAAGCCGAATCGTGGGAAAAAAGTGGCTATGTTTGTTCCGAAACCAATTAGGCTTGAACTTGACTGCCGAACCTCTGATGATAGTATGAGTCTAAAGGACGGTATATATATTTACTGTTGGATTCTAAAATATATAGTCATTTTTCTCACTATATTTCACTCATAAGAGATCTATTTCTTCACGTACAAATTTTTTCCACACCCAGCTTTCTCGGACCCCCCCCCCCCCAACCACCTGTCATGGCTTCTCTTCCATTTGACAGATACTCTCCCGCGACCCCTAAAGGCATATCCCTGGACTACAGGTTGAGAGCCACTGTTGGTTTAACTTGCACGTGCAGGAAGATATAGCCTACATAAACACGACCAAATGATCAATATCAACCAGAACAGAATAATATGATACCAGATTGATGACCATTATGAGTCTTCAATATGTGTGTTTCACAGCATGCCCTAACCAATGAGATCTTAATTAAATTAAATTAAAAATAAACTAAGGTTCTATACAGCAAAGACTATTAACTCCTTTGATTCTACACAGAAAGGTGATACTTTATTTTTAAACACTGAAACTGCTACGAAAATAGAACAGACCCAACAATGGTAAGTCGTCAATAAATCAATCAAGTCAAGGTCAATAAATAGCATTGATTCTGTTCTGTTCGTCTCAGTAAGTTTTAATCTGATATCACTGGTGTTACGCAAACATCCAGTTGGTGTTCAAATATGAACCATCATCAATGTACTGTAAAAATCTTTATAATACAGGACTAAAAATATGACGTCGGCCTTTCTTTTAGGTGAATCGAAACTTAGATAGAACTAGGTTTAGGAACAGTTCTCGACTTTCTGTTCCGGTGTCTTTAGCGCCATCTTATCATTATAAAATTGTACGCAATTGGTGACAAATGCTGAAATCTTCGAAGTCGAATATCACCGTTTATGTCGCATTTGAAAATATGGGATTTTTTTTTTCTTTCTTTTCCTGTAAATTAGTTCCCGGGGTAACATTTACACTTCGCTAACTGGAAGTTTTAGCTCACATGATCAATATAAAAAGTTATCTTTTTTATTTTGTTATGTACAGCCAATTTCGTTAAATATTGACCCGGACAATGTCTGAATTTTGGACATTGGCCAGCAAGTTCCGAAGTGGCCGATGATTCCTGGCCAAAGTCCGATAACAAAAGACATGATTCGGAATCATCGTCAAGTTGGCGTATTTTTTTCGTGATAATTATGCCCCCGTTAGTTAAGGCGATCCACAGAACAACAGTCACGATGAGGTAACTTTTTTTCCAAAATTTGGCAAAAAAAAATTATATATTTATACAATTATTTTCATAATGTTTCTCTCAAATTTCACTTTCTTTTTCTCTAGTCACATGAAGCTAATCCAATAAAGCTGCTATATATATAGACGTGCATCACGCGTTGGCAATTAAAACAAAAATTTATTTGTCTCCTACCGGGACCGTCTCACATCAGCACATCGAGCTTTGGGCCAGGGACCTCCGGCCACTTCGAATTGACAGCACTTCGAGCTTTGGCAATAACATATATAAGACCCCTTGGTAAATTAAAGACATTTTAAGTAACTGAACATCATTTGAAAACTATTTGTTGTTGGAAGTATGTTCTGCAGAGATATCTGCTGTGCGAACAATTTGGGACAGCTTGTATTTTAAGTCCATATCATACGAACGTTATTATTTGAAAGAGCAAATGCTCTTCAAATGCTAAAATTACCGAATTGACATAAAATGATCACTTAAAATAGCGATACTACAATTTTCGACCGTTAAATAGCGCCCTTAGTAATGGTTAAGGAAATCATCATTTATAACTTTCGTGCATTATCGATGTTGATTTCTCACCAGCAAAAAAAAAAATCAAATGGGTAACTGGTATCCCCTCTGTGATAATGTATCGTTAATAATACTTCACTTCGGGTGTTTTCTTCACTTTTTCTCCTTCTCATTTCATCTCACGGTCGTGAAGTTATTTGACTATGTGATAATAAATCAGAGGTTTCTACGTGTCGAACACGGGTAGGAAAATATCTGCTCTCTCAACCCTTCCGGAAAATCAAGGATGACATTAGAAATCTCACAGTAATCCTACCATTAATCACTTATCCTTTCAGGGATATATGTATACGTATATATCATTGCTGACCAATAAATCACTTTGAACAAAAAAAATAAGAGGATCGTTGCTTCGGAGCATGTTGTTATGGATAGGAGAGAGAAAAAAAGGAGTCTCGGTTGCGGGAGTGGATATGAATTGGGATCAGCAAGAAGAGCAAGCACCGTCTATTAATTTTTCCTATATCCCGAGCAGAAAAAGAAGAAAAATATATATATATATTTCTCTTTTAGGAGTTCTATGTTTTTAGTGAGTGCGCCATGATATATGGTGATCGATGTAGTGATAGAAAAATCCTTAAGATATACCTCCTTGAATTCTGAAAATACCGGATCATTTCTCCTCGTGGAAATATTAATCCTTCGCGGAATGGCTTCCGAGAGATATCTCATTATTATCATTATTATCGCTACCAAGAATAGATATGGCAGAGTAAAATCTTTTGTACATACATAGCCATAAATGCATTACGGGTAAGTAGGAAGAGCTATAAATGGATATGAATAATTTAAATCCAACATAAATGAAATGGGGAAATTAATGTTGTTCGACTCTTTTAAGATGATTCGGTTGTTTAAGTATTGCCTAAAATATTAACCTCCAAAGCGGCATTGACGCGATATCTCGCCTCACTTAAAAGTCTCTTATTTTAGCTTTCACAAGCCCAGATATTTCGTAAAGTTCATTTCTCAATGGAACACATTTCCCTATACCTCATGGTTTGCACGTAATTAAAACGGATAAAACATTTTATAGTGGGGGGGTTAGTGATCACTTTTGTGGCTCTTAAATTATGACTCAGAACTTATGAATAGGAGTGAAGGTTAGTGCTGCTGATCGTCACCGCGCTAAATCGCGACGGAATGCTTATGCTTTATTTAGCGCATACATACATGTTCAAGCCATATCCCGTGAGCCAAACGTGGCCCTCGGATTTATCTGATATGAACTGCTACACTCCGGAGCACTTTAACAGCACGTGGCACATTCGCAGATCACTTATGTGACCCCCGCAGCGCAGTTACATATTCGAGTGGCCCACAGAATATTTACATTGCACTTGAGTAGCCAGCGATATAGTCACAGAGCACTTGAGTAGCAAGCGATATATAGTCGCAGAGCAACAGAGCACCTAAGTAGCCCGCGGTGCAAATCCACATCACTCAAGTTTACCGTGCCACAGTTCCAGATCGCTCAAAAATCTGGTGACATATTTACAGATCACTTAAGTGCCCCGCGGCACATTTATAGATCACTTAAGTAACCTGTGGCACAGTTTCAAATCATTCAAGTGATCCACGACACATTTACAGATCACGCAAGCGGCCCCTGTGGTGCTCCTCCAGATCACTTAAGTGGTCTGCAACATGTATTCATACTAATAAACTGGATCTCTCCTAAAAGTTGAGTGAGCACCCGTGATTTAGTGCAATTCATGACACAAGGTCCGCGATTATGGTACGGGTTGTCAGTCAACAGACTTGATAATTTAATAAGTACTGAATGAAAATTATGAATTATTTTAATTGATATTAGTAATATCCTTATAAGTTCAAATATAAATTGAATCTGGGTAACCATATCTCAACGAGAAAAATTAGGCATACTGGGGTTTTATAGAAAGCGCTCTACAAATATAAAGAAATATTTCCGAATCGCGATCCGCTGGTGCAGTTGAGGAGACTGCTTCAACTACTTAATTGCATACCAACTCGGGTCATATGGTCATACAGCAATTTACTACTACCTAACCGAACATGCACCTCGTACACATTCCTCTACGGAATTTCTAACGAATCGGCACGTGCCGGAATGTGTGTTCGAAGTATATGTAAGGCTCCAACGTATTGATGTTGTCGAGTTGCGCTTGTTTCGTGTTATAGAACTTTTTTGCAGAATGGTTGTTACAGCAATTTACTACCGATCGAGGTGAGTCAGATATGATAGATAGATAGGTAGGTAGGTAGGTATGTAGATATATAAGATTGGATAGATGAGATTAGATAGATAAGATTAGATAGATAAGATTAGATAGATAAGATTAGATAGATAAGATTAGATAGATAAGATTAGATAGATAAGATTAGAAAAGATTAGATAAGATTAGATAGATAAGATTAGATTGATAAGATTAGATTGATAAGATTAGATAAGATTAGAAAAGATTAGATAGATAAGATTAGATAGATAAGATTAGAAAAGATTAGATAGATAAGATTAGATAGATAAGATTAGATAGATAAGATTAGATAGATAAGATTAGATAGATATGATAAGATTAGATAGATATGATAAGATTAGATAGATATGATAAGATTAGATAGATATGATAAGATTAGATAGATATGATAAGATTAGATAAGATTAGATAGATATGATAAGATTAGATAGATATGATAAGATTAGATAGATATGATAAGATTAGATAGATATGATAAGATTAGATAGATATGATAAGATTAGATAGATATGATAAGATTAGATAGATATAGATAGATAGATCCGCTCACAACTCCGGACTGATGCAAAGCACCTTACTTCCATTACCTCAAAAGAAGCAGAGTTGAGTGGGAAAAGTTAGCAAATATTTATAGTGATGGCTCCCCTTGCTCCGTGCTTGCAATTATCCAATCACTCGCGTCGTTCTCCCCTTTAAGACAGCCATCAACTCGATGCAACGTACAAGCCATTTGACTAAAATGTATAGCTGAACCCAATGACTAGGGAGACAAATTTCACGTGCGCCTAGTGGCACATAAGCGCCGGAGACCGCAATCTGGGATTTCGAAAGAAGTGTGGGAAAGACTTGTGGGCAAGTAAGAAGAAGTTGGCATGTTGAAGTGAGAGAGATTCGAGAATGGTCTAAATACACAATGTACACAAAATATATACACAGCGCCTCCACTGTGACGGGAAACGAAGAAACAAATCCTCCGTCCAGAGTGCTGGGCATTTTACATTTGAATTTTATTCACATATATTATTTACATTACAAAAATTTCCATTTTTTATACTATTGGGAATGTACATAAACATTACTATGAAGGTAATACATATTAGAAACAAATATCACCATGAGCTCATACACATATTCAAGGTTACAAAATTATTATCATAATATGGATATGCGACGGGAATAATCATGCCATGGTCAGATATGATTTTTTTTTCTCACATCATGAACATTCATGCATCCAGACATAGATCATGGACATATGCATTTTAATTTGATAATATTTTTGCACATCATACATAAATTACGCATCATTCAAGGGCTGTGAAAACGTGTTTCCAGAGAATATTGAACACATACGCAAAGAGAGAGAGAGAGAGAGAGGGTGTTGCCAGAACAATAAAGCCTATCATCATAATTCAGGGGAAACAAACTAAAAGACATGAGCTATGGAGTTTAATTAGTTTAAAACATTCCCGCTGATGTGAAGATATTTAATGCCCGATTCATTAAAAAAACAACCATTATTCCTACAACCTTGTTTTCGAACGTCAAAATAACGAAGAACATTCTGGAATCTAAATGCGCCTCAAGTTCCTCTGAGCATTTAGAATAGTTTTATTATACCTAAGGGAGCAGTTTCGGATTAATTTCCTTTTTTTTCCACACAAAAATTTCCTAAAAACAATAAGTAATAAATCGTTTTCTTAAAATTCCCTAAAGTAACTCATCGAAATAATAACTCTTTAATAAATCAACAATTATTTGAATTAATATTTTTTTTTAAAAAAATTATATAATACCCCTTATAATAATTAATATTTTTAATTAAAAAAAAATTGAAAAATATAAATATTATTTTTGAATAAAATTTTTCAGGAAATGTAAACATTTCACATTCATATTTAATCTTATACCTCGTTCTAATTAAAGCCAATTTGGTAGAAAATGGGAAAAGAGGAGAAAATTTTTTTTTTTTTAAATATATATATTCCTCTAATTTTGAGTCCCCAAAAATGACTGATGAAGAAGATTGTTGAGTGGGAATAAAAGTTAAATTACCTCAGAGAAATTAGAAATGATAACCGTTCACTAATGATCTCATTTCCTCTTCTTTTTTTTTCTCTTCTTCAAAAATAAAATAAAATTGAAATTTTAAGAAAAAAAAAAAGTTTAAAACTTGGAATATATAATTTTTTTTTTCCGTTCTTAAATTATTCAAAACTCTTCTGAAATTCTTGTTTTATCAAAGGGGGATTCCGTAATCGCTGTCGTTAAAAACGTGAAATGTCTTTTGAAAGAAAAGGGAGAAGATCTTCGAGAGCGAATTTTCGTCAAATGATTAAGTAGCGCATTTTACGGCAAGAAAGATGAAAAATTAATCAGTCGAGCCAGATAAGAATTCTAATATCAAGAAAGGGGAAATAAAAAGAAATTACACTAAGACCTCGTTAATCACCAAGTATTGAGCTCCAGATATCTCTTAAAGAAACGGTAAAAATTCAAAAAAAAAAAAAAAAATTATCATTTCGATCGAAATTTTTGGAAATTTTGAGTATCAAATTTCGCCATTAATTAATAAATTAATGTATATATATTTTTCATATTCGCTTAAAAGACGATTTTTATTCGTCAATTAGTGTGAAATATATATGAATAACTTGAATTTATTAACTGAATAGTTTTTAATTTTTTTGAAAAATAAATAATTTTTTAATTACGTGACATTATCAATCTAAAAATTTACATTATTTAAAAAGCAATACACACTAAGTTTACCAGGATGAGTTCCGTTCATCAATCAACCATCTACGGATGACAACTGTGTTCGTTAGGGGCGATTTAATTGACAATAATTCGAATGCCAACAATAGATACATAGATTTTTTTGTGAGTAATAATTAGAGCCCGGGTTACATGCATATTTTGTCATTTTAAGTGCATATTTTGGCATTTTAAGTGCATATTTTGGCATTTTAAGCGCACTACTTGTATTTTAAGTGCTTATTTTTGCATTTTCAAGTACATATTTTTGCATTTTCAAGTACATATTTTTGCATTTTCAAGTACATATTTTTGCATTTTCAAGTACATATTTTTGCATTTTCAAGTACATATTTTTGCATTTTCAAGTACATATTTTTGCATTTTCAAGTACATATTTTTCCATTTTCAAGAACATATTTTTCCATTTTTAAGTGCATATTTTTGCATATTTTTAGAGCATATTTTACCACTTCTTTAGTGCATATAATCCAGTCTGTAGTAATAATTAAGCAGAATAAATATTTTTGATGTTCCCAATAACATTGAAATTCTAAAATTAAATTATATTTCTACTATTTTTTGAACTTACATCAACGCTAATAATATCAAGTCTTGAGTTTCTCAAATGTATATATATTTTTAGTAATAAAACTTTTCGTCAATTATTTTTTTCATCATTCTGTAGTGTCCCATGTTGGAAGAGTTTAGGCAAATTCGCCCATTGCTCTGACACCAAATAGTATAACATGAATTGTGGAAGATGTAGACGTGAAGTAACAGCATACTGTGTAGATTTCCCAGAGGTTTTGGAACAGCGATGGGCACGGAAGGTATGGTACTGTTACCATTTTACTCAACCCCCTACTATACGTGGGATATTATAGTATAACTGCAACCGATATAAAGGCCATATCTAAATAAATGAGGAGGCTGCTCCTGTCTGCTTCTCTTTATTTCTTTAATTATTTGTTAATTATTACTAATAACAAATCAATATGTGGAATTTGTATATAATTATGATAATATATTGATTTTATTCTTAATGCTATTCAGTTTTAATATTTTTGAAACATTCAATAATATTCATAAAATAAAATTTCTATATTCTCACTATATCAATATTCAAATGCACATATTCGGAAAAATTGTCCTTCATGATTATGTTAATAATTCAAACCATGCCAATAAATATACAAATTTGTACAACTGATAATTAAACGGAATGATTGAGTTTGCTTTTTATAAAAAGAATTTCAAAATAATTTCGTATTTCCACCATGTGTGATTCAACCCCATAATTTTAAGTCAGATTTTTCAAAAATTTTGAAAATAATAAAAATTATTAAAAATTATATACTTATCTATTATTGATCAATATTAGTACTTTATATCATTTTGACAATATCGATCAATTATTATTATTCAATATTAATACTTTTCAAAAAAAATTTCCAGCTCATTAACCACTACCCTGAGGGGTTTCTAACTTTTATTCTGCACAGAAAATGTCAGGTTTTTTTTTCATTCTATTCGTATGTCTATGCCTAGGAATATTAGAAAATTACACAGAATCGTACTTAATTTCTTTAATTTACAAATCAGAAAGTTTGATCAAAAATTCTGATTCACTTATTACCTTTTGTTGAAATTGGATTTGTTTTTCTTTTTGAACAATTCTTATTTGAAGATTTTGCATGTAATATAAATAATTCAGTTAAATGAATTATTTGTATTAAGTTTTTAGATAGATTATGTAACTGAACTACATTATGTGTAATATTAATCTATGCAATTAGATTGCGATATTATGTATCTAGATATCATTATATTGTTGTTGCATGAAGCCATATCGTTTGTGCAGGTTTAGTTAAATGTTAACTTTTCGTTAACACTCTCTAGTAGCAAAGATTACAATGAACGTGCTTGGCACGGGTAATTCAATTTCGGGAAGAAGCGGAAGAAACAAGTCAGAGGCAAGTAGATAAATAGGGAGAGAAATCTATCTCATTATATCAATGTTCAAATGCACAAATTCAATTCAGAAAAATTCAAAAGAAAATTGCAATGTCTTTCATCAACCAAATTAGCAAATATTCTCCGCAGGAATTTGAAAGTTTCATTCACAGAAATTCAGTCCAGATCTGGAAAAAAGAAGTTGGGAGGGGTCATCAAACATAAGTGAACAGCTTCCAATTTTTCAAAAACATTTTTTTTAATTACGCAACAATATTAATGTACTTAATTAAAAAATAATAAATAATAAATCTACTTAAATTTACTTAATTTTAAAAAATCAACAGAGTACCTTCTGCTGGATCAATTTCTTTCATCAATCAACTACTTACGAATGACGACTGTGCTCGTTAGACTCAATTTAATTAAAAATAATTCGAAAATGACACTAATAAGTACCCAAATTGTTATGACTAATAATTAAATGGAATGAGTAATTTTGATATGTATTATAGAAAATTAAAATTTCAAATCTAAATTTTATTTTCACTTGCTTGAATTTACTCTATAATTTAAAGTCTTGAGATTTTCACCTATTTTTTTTTAAATATAGTAGAAATTATTTTCAATTATATATTTACTTATTCATTAGTAGTCAATAATTACTGATTAATATGATGAGTTTGTATAATTATGATAATATTGATTTTATTCGCAATACTATTCAATTATTATATTTTTGTGACATTCTTTCCAACTCATTGAATAAACTTTCTATAAAGAGAGAGATCTCTCATTATATCACTATTAAAAAGTGCACGAAAAATTCAATTCAGAAAAATTCAAAGAATATTTCAGTGTCCTTCATCAGCCAAATTAGCAAATATTCTCCAAAGAGATATGAAAGTTTCATTCACAGAAACTCAGTTTAGATCTTGGAAAAAGAAAATAAATTAGAAGATCATTAATGAAATACTCCCAAATGGAATTATATATATATTTATTTCAGTACATAATTTATCAGGTAAATTATCTGGAAATACGATACATTTTTCTCCGCCTTCGGGTAGCTCTGAAATATCTTCGGAGAGAAAAATTATTTAATTTCCCCCCCCCCTTCTTCATAATCTTCCGAATTATTAAGAGATAGGAATCACACGGAGCGAATACGAAGAGAAAAAAAAAAAAAATAAAAGATCGAGTCGAACTATAAATGAAGTGGATATGCTTAAAAATTGAAGGGGCTTTATAGTCATTAGCCGTTTACTCATTAAGGACAAAATAATTAAGAGTATAGATTAATGATCGCTGTGCAAAAGAGAACGGCGATTAAGGTTCGTTTCTGTAAGAAAAAGTTAAAGAGCATTACTAATTATGTCCTTAAAGTTCCGACCTCTTCTTTTATCGCTCAGGTGACCTTCCTGTGTGAAAGGATTTTAAGGTTTTCCCTTCTCCTTAAGAAAAGGAGAGATAAGAAGAAGGCGACTTCTAGTATCTCCTATTTCGATGGAATAAGAAAAATTCGCGATCCATATAATTGCTGTAATTAATAAAAATCATCGTCTTCAAAAATACGTACATTGATTTTTTTTTGACATTGATATGTTCTCTCTCTCTCGTGTCTCTCGTTATACTGCATTATCGATTCTTTGGTATTGGGGATATCTGAGATCACTGTCTTTAACCATTCCGTTTATTAATTTTATTTCGGGTAAGAAATTGATTGGACGAAGATCTGAAAATTTGAGATAATAATATTTCCTGATTATCAAGTATTATTCCCGATTCATTGTTTCGTTCATTGTTTTGATGTTGGGAAAGTTTCAACGATCATTGATCGACTATGAAAAGGTACAATCGTGAATTAGCCGCATATTAATTGAAGTGAGTGTGATATGAGTTTATATTAAAGGACGAAAACCAAACAGTTCATCAAGTGTAAGTATTGTATACTTGTCTCTTAAAGCCTATAAGATTGCTGTTTCGTATATCAGTTTTTTAAAAAATATGTCAAATGCTGTGCGTATTTACCACCCAATATTTCAAGGAAATAATCATAAAAATTACTTTTTTTTGGGAAATAATCTAGAACAAATTATTTTTTACGATATAATATGAAATAAATAGAATAATTTGCACAATGATCTGAATAATTCTGGAATTAATGTGAAATAAAATAACTTGAAAACTAACCTGAAATACAATCATTTAGAAAATAATCTGTAATAAAATAACTTAGAAACTAGTTTGGAATACGAAAACAAATTTGGAATACGAGTAAAAAAATTTCAGGAACTGAAAATAACTGAAATATAAGTAAGAAATAAAATAATTCAAAATGATCTGGAATGAAATAATTTGAAAAATAATTTAGAAAGAAAATTCAAATCATAAAATAATCTGAATAATGTTTTTTTTTTTTTTTTTTTTTTTGCTAATGCTGTATATCATCGGTTCCCAAATACATTAGTCGTGGACCCCAAGAAACGTGTGGGAAATCCCCAGTGTCTGTCTTGAACCTTCATTTATAGCAGCAAAAACTACAGACATCCATCAGAGAGAATGTTCTCGGACAATGGAGGACATTTTATCCAATACTTATAAATGTGAAGCGAGGTACAGTAGTTTAATGCCTGAACTTCCTGAACTAAAACAACGTTTCATGCTCGAGAGATGTCACCACGAGTAAAATTTTCGTCAAATCATAATATTACTTCTGCAATTTACCAACGTTGTTTAAGCGTGTTAAAATTTTAATTAAAACTTTTCTT
The DNA here is from genome assembly GCF_987345545.1 of Pholcus phalangioides. NCBI lineage: Eukaryota > Metazoa > Arthropoda > Arachnida > Araneae > Pholcidae > Pholcus > Pholcus phalangioides. The sequence goes on along the minus strand of NW_028301596.1, from coordinate 43,129,212 downwards.
TTTCTCAGTCATTTATTTATATATATTTTTTCAAATTAGCTTTAATTTCTTTTTTTGGAATTCTAAAATTATTATTTACGATAGTATTTTCCCAGTAAGTAATGCATTTTTTTACAGCAATGCGCGTATAACAGTTACACACAAATAATGCATTAAATCTTCATAGATGACGTGTTTCTTTTAACATATTTTTTTGGGGGTGTTATTGTTTTTGTGACAAATACGAATTATTAGGTATAGATCAAAGCTTTTTCGATCTATACCTAATAATTCGTATTTTAGATTGAATTTAAGTAATACAGTTAAAATGTAACAACAAAAATTAGAATTTTATGAATGTTCTTACAGTAATTAAATTAGTTCTAAATATTTAATTTGTCGAAAATTCAATTTATTTAGTTTTATATAATTACTATTTTACCGCACACCAACTCCGGTCATATATCGCGACACGGCAATATCCAACCAGTGGAGTTGGGTGGGAAATGAAAGCGCCATCTATCGGCGGTCGCTTCAGGCTCGGTTAGTAAAGAGCTTGTTTTTGATGCTCTTGCCCGGAATCGAACGCGGGGACATTGACCTTCGTAGTGGAAGACGAGCATCTTACCACCGGGCGTATAACTGAATGACTGCGGCTGTGTGAATTGCATGCCACCAACGATTGTAGAATACTCTCATTATAAATTTCACTGCCTAAAAAAATTCGATTAGTTACAGACCACACAACTCCATTTTTATTTTATTTTCTATTCTTTACAAGTTGCAATAGCGGTATGATAATCTATATCGGAGTTTTCAAGTCGAGAAATAAAAAGAAAAATAATCCTGTAAATATTGCTTTTGCGCTATACAATGATTATTGCAATGTAAACAACATCCGGCTTAAACTGGGAGTTCTTCCGAATACAAATACAAGGGCCACAACAGCTAATGACCCAACGAGTTGGCTGAAAAAAAATTATTCCCATAAAAAATATGGATGTCAAATGCAGCCAAAACGCAGCAACACAATACACAAAAGCATACATTCCAAAAATAATTAATACCTTGTAATGCACAGTCCATAAAAAATAGATAATGGTTGTCTTAAGAACGGATAGCTTCTCAATTTATCCATATATGTTTGTCGTACCTCTTTTTAAATGCGTCAATTGTGTTAGAATTTACTACTCCCGGAGGTAAGCTATTCCATTTACTATTCAGATGCTACAGGTGCCCCAGTACAGGGTCCACTTAGAAAAAGGGGGCCAGAAGGTGCCTAAATGCAAAGTTTTGCACAGGGCACAGGAATGGCTAGTCACAGAACTGGTCCCCGGCGCCAGTCCTAGAAATTCTGAAACTTGTGGCGTATAATTTTGCCGTCCTTAAGGTACGACTATCTCAAAAGAGTTTTTTCTTCACCTCTATTATCTTGATACAGTGATTCCCAAAGTGTTATTCATGACCCTCTTGTGGGGAGAGGGTAACGTTAATGATTTAAGATATCGCGAGAGAATTTCCTAAATAAAAACGTCCTGATAAGAGTAAATATATGAAATAAATTTAATACCTCTCTACTTTGAAGTGAGAGGTTGTTCCTATAGTGGGCGCACTTGTTTGCATTTTTTCCTGTGGAGTTTGGAAAAATGTCTGCTTTTCAAAGGCCTAACTGAGCTATTTAGCCCATATACCGTATTTTAACAAGTGTAAGGAACCCTTGCGTATGGAACCCACTTGATTTTTTGAGCTAAAATCTTGAAAAAATATGAATCTGTAAAAGATATATCTACAATAATATTAATGTATAAGAAACCCTTCTATTTTCTGGACCCAATTGTTTTTGAAATGGGGGTTTCTTATACGATATACACCATATAATGCATTAAAATTCAACATAAAGTCTACTAAAAATAATTTGAAGTAAAAGCTTATTCAATCAAGTATCACAAATGTGCTTTTGCGCATTTTTATGAGAAAACATTAATAAATTAATATTCATTCTAAATCCAAAGACAAAACTTATTTATTGAAAATCCAATAATCACTCTCCTCATTTCCTAATTTTTTGAAGCCGTGATTCTCCACGTTATGTTGCTTACACATGCGTAACATAAAGATAATTTTATTCCTATATTTTTTGATTTAGACGTTGCTGTGAAATTTTCTAGCGAAGTGACACCCCTGAGTTTGTAACCAGAGGCGTAGTACGCAGGGGGAAACACGGGGGACCGTGCCAAGACGATTGAAAATTTGAAATATTTTCAGATATTTTAGTAAAAAAAATTAAACTATCGGAAGAAAATTATACTGTATATTGTCTTTCACACATCCATTTCTGCTAATTTAAAAAGGCTTTTCGAATTTTAAAGTAACTCTGGTAGAGATTCCATTTTGCTCCCAAAACCAAATGTGCCCCCTCTAAAGACCGATTTTGCGTACGCCAATTCCCATGACCAGGGTATAGGGAAATGTGGTAGGCCAAGGTAGTACCAATAAAAAACGAATTCCAATCCACCCCTTGACAGAAAATATCGAAAGCAAATCCGTACGAAAAATATGATATTTGTTTTTGGGGAAGTGCTGTTGTGCACACATTTAAAAACCCTCTACCGTCTTTGCTATTGCGATTCGACCGCACATTTAATGATCAAAAATGCTTGTTTAGGTGTCTTATATTAACCTCTCAGAGTTTGCCCCATGAATTTATATAGGATTGTAGTGAATGAACTGGAAGATCTTCCGTCACCTATCAAACAAAACTGTTAAAATTCTTTGATTGAAACTAGTAAATCGATTTTGATCAATGTACTGCATAAAAAAATTAATGAAATATAATATTATTTGATATTTTATAAGTAATAATATTTATTAAAATATCAAATTTGAATCAAAATCTTAATAGTTACTTTTTGTAACGGGTAAAATAATATAAATATTATATACTAAAATTAATTGAAACTGGTAATATTCTGCAAGCTTTTTTTGTTATATTAGGACGCATAAATAACCACTGTTTAAATTTTACAGAAAATTTGATTAATTTAATTGAAATTATTGCTTATAAAATATTACTTAATGCCATTCATATTCGATTTATTTTTTCATTCGGCACAGTAATGAAAATCCAGTTCATAATTTCAATCGAAGAATTGTAGCACTATTAGTTAATAGGTGGCGGAAGGGGTTCTACTACATTGTTGTCTTTCTCACATGTAATAAATAATACTGTACTGGATAATTGTCTTCAATATTTTCAAGAAGGAATATCTTTGCTTATGAAATTTCATATTTACTCTTTTATTGTTATGGACAACATATTGAAATCAAACACAATGTGCTCCCTATTCCGGGGGAAAAAGTTAAAGGGCGATTTCATGTAAGAATAAAATTTTTCCTTTTTACCGGGAGATTCCCAGTACTCACCATGGTCACCCGCCCGCCCCCCCCCTTCCCGCTTCATCCTGCAGCTAGACTCCCTAAGATTGAGATCTTCGGTAGGGCCTCCTCTACAGTTACTTTATACTGTAATAAAACCAAAAAGCAATGAGATTGATATGAAATCAAGTACATCTATTCTCAATGGTTTAAGTGAGCATCATGACCCCCCACAAGGGCCTACCCTTGTTAGGCTCGCGTAGAGGTCATTACGCTCACTTAAAACAATGAGGATAGATGAGCTTCATTTCATACTCAAATTTTCATCGACAACTCACAGATGAACACCCTGTGATTCAATGATTAGCATAATGATTATTTCAGCTAAAGCTATACTGTGAGTTAGTTCTTGTACGGGTGATTTTTGTCACGAATCAAAGCTCTTCATTCGTGAATATTCCTCCCAATAGACTGACAGGGCTCCAACGCTATGTATAGCTAGAGCAGTAATAGGAGGTGTTGGCAAGCACAGAAACCTATGTTCTCACTTTCCGCAGTAGGGTTCCTAATCTGAAAGCTTTGGTAGGCTCCAGGTATGACTCCTGAAGGGGCCACTAATGTATTTTTAATGTGAAAAACAAAAATAGTATCACATCTGATGAGAATCAAATTGGGGGCTCCCAGGCAGGAGCTCTGCAAGACCACTTCCTTTTGGGGCCATGCAGGGACCTGAGTTGAATTGGAGATTTGACGACAAGATCTGGTACGATGATTTATAACAACGAATATGTAAATTGAGAGGTGGTGCCTAAGCCCTCTTTCATTTTGCCCAGGGACTATAATGTTGTTGGGACGACAGTAAGGACATTTTTTTATTTGATAAATATTGAACCTGTTGAACATTATCATCAAGGGTTCCGCGGAAGCGCCTTATAACAAGGGTTCCGCGAGAAACTTTATATTGGAAACTCTCTGATATAAAGAATAAATGTTGGCAACAGAAATGGGCAGTAAGGACATTCGGGAGCCACACAGCACCACACTAGAGATTTTTCTAGTATTGTGTTGGCTGAAAGAGGCATTCGTCGGGCGATGAACAAGGCATCGAAAACTTATGTCCTGCGGGATTCGGCTGAGGCAGTGGTTCCCAACTGCGTATTCCCTGAAGGGCCGTTAGAGGATACACGAAAAGAAAATGGTAATGGCGGCTACTCATCTGAAAAAGAACAAAAGAATTAAAAAAGTTTAAAAAGTATTTTAAAAAGTAGGTAGTGGTTTTTTTACTAATATTGTCAGTTATAATAACATTACAACTGAGGTTAGTTGTATATTGACCTCCCTATCAATAAAATCTTCTGTAACAAAGGGGTTGAGTCTGCTTTAAGGATCGGCTTTCCCTCCTCTGGCCGTGCCCAACTTATGATCCGAATTCACGCACTCCTTCCTCTCGGCTCATTTTTCTTCGGCGTTTTAGATTTGATTGTTGACGCATGCCGTCAACAATTTGTTATGCTGTGCATAAAAACCAAGAATTAAATAATTCGTGTTGTATTTAACTTTTGTTGTGGGTGTTTGTATTGGGACGTGTGCACGTGCTATTCCCACAATTTTCTACTTCAACTTTTCTACCCAGCATCTACTACTCACGTGATTTACGCTATGGATCATTGACTAAAAACTGGATCTGCGCAGAAGCGGAAGTTGACTGAAACACCAAAATGAAGTACCGTGCCCCAGTAAATGTGAAAACATATATTGAATCTGCCCAAAGTGATTCTGTCAAAGCTATTGATGCCTCCTACTACATTAGCTATCGTATTGCGAGACGAGGAAAAAATCACACCATTGATGAAAATTTAATTTCACCGTGCATCAAATATGCTGTCAGATGCATACTTGCAGTGAAGTCTCCTATAATGAGTTTGTGCCTCTGTCAAATTATACGGTGTCTTGAAGAATATAGGGTATGTCAAACGATGTAGAGAGCACAGTCATAAGTCACGTCAAAGGTTGTGAATTTTTTTCTATCTATTCGACTAAGTACCTTTGTTTTTTGCGCAATATTCTGTGCTACTTATAATTGCTAAGAGTACCTGAAAGAGTATTCGAAGAAAATATTTTTATTCGTCACCCATTAAAGGGGTCGAACGACTGTTAAAGACTTATTTGAAACAACTACTTCACCAAACACCAACTCTGACCATATCGCTATATTGCAATTTACTGCCATTAATGAGATAGGTTGGAAATGAAGGCGCTGTCTATTGGTGCTCAAGTTCGTTAGGGAAAATATCTTACCTATAACCTCCCACGGGTTCGAACCCAGGACCGTGGCAGCAACCTTCACGGTGGTAGACGAGCATCTTACCACCGCACCACTCGGGCGCTATTTGAAGCAACTGGTCATTATTTTGTTGAAAAAGGAATTTAATGGTCAAAATGCGTTGGTCTCACCACAGATGAAGCAAAAGTCACGGAAGGTTGCTACTTAGGCCTTCTTGCACGCGTGGCCCCCAAAATGAAATTAATTCACTGCTATATTCACAGACAGAACCCTGCATCGAAACCTTGGCCTCAAAATTTGCGAAACATTGTTGATGAAGCAAACAATGTTGTCAACTTTATCAATGTGAATCTTATCAACTATAGGTTGTTTAAATTGTTGTGCGAAGCCATAGACAGCCTTCACAACGCTTTGCTTTTGCACACTGAAGTTAGGGGATTGTCCCGGGGTTAAGTCCTTTCGCTGCTGTTCGAACTTCGACACGAGGTATTTCGTTTTTAGAAGTGTTCCAAACATTTCACGATTTCTTGTCACAAGTCGAGCTAAATTTAACAGTCGGTCACTTGGAAGGATTAAATTCATCATTTGAAAAATATTTTCCGAGCCGGAAATGTGATTTGCAAGAGTGAAAACACCGTTAGAATAAAACGGTCATAAAAAATGCTGCCGCTGCAATCATGCTGCCCTAGGCGGCCGCTTTGTCGCCTCATGCCCGGTGCCGGTCCTAATGGTCCCAGAAACCTTACGGCATAAACGCAGTGTTACATCCAAACATAATGCCGCGGTATACCATTGCAGAGTGGTGGTTGTCACCTTTACTCTAATTACACCTACAAATGAATTGCGTCCATAAAGCCACACTTAAGCTAAAATATAATGAAAAATCCCATATTTTTTTTTTCAATCCTTGAAAACATCATTTCATTGCAAGTATTCATACACATTATCGATTTTTCTTATTCTCTGTAACTTTTGAACCAGCTGGTATTTAGTGAGTAATTCTGCGTGTATATCAATAACACAACAATAATTTCCTCGAAGCTTCTTCAAAGCCTACATCAATTAACTCAAAGCTCTAGAAAATATCATAACCTATTCTTCTCCGAGTCTTGATTCAACTACAATCGTACTCTGTAATTCTTATTAATTATCAACAAGGATTTACTGAGGAATTCTTCTCATCTGTGAATTAGCGGATGAGACATCTATTGAGTAAAATTCATTATAAACTGTTATTACTGTGATAACTATTTCCTAGAAGCATTTATATGAGGATAGTCCATATAAATTTCCATTGTTAGCCGTGAGTTATACCACGGTAGGGTACAGATGGTTGTTGTAATCCAAGCGTATTATGCGGTATGACGAATTGCATTATCTGCTCTATTTATACGAATTTCACATCGGTTCTTCAAAGGACTCTTTTCTGACCGACTAAGGGATATTTTTAAGAGTGGAGATAATCTCATTGAATGGAAATTCATTTAACTCGGGCGTTACATCCCCATGGCTTGGCGAGAATTCTTTTATCACTTCCGAACACACTTGAGAATCCCGAGAAATCGCGCAAATTTAAATTAACTCTTGCACGAGAATCTATAATTATTTCAACATTTTGAAATCCTATCATCATTAATACTATTTAATCTTGAAACTGCCATTTATTGAGTCTTAAGTGTAACCGAGAAATTTTATCCAGAGCCAGCATTTTTGGAATATGCACCTGAATATACAAAACATTACTTTCCGCGTGAATTCGTGAATCGATCTTCTCTTCTGAGTGCTGCTGTGTATAGATGTTTCTTGGAAGAAATATTTGTAATGTTTTGCAGAAATACAACACGTACCAAGTCGTTAGAAATTCCGTAGAGGAATGTGGACGAGGTGCATGTGTGGTTTAGCAGTTGTGGTACTAGAAAACCCTTGACGTGATATCTTTTTTCTAGTGAACCCTGAAGTCTCATACATGTTCTAAACTCGCCTAGCAAATATCTATGCTCAGTTTCCTCTTGTAGTATATCTATACCCAGTAATCGACTGGGAAATATCCGTGGTCAGTAATCACTCGGAAAATATCCCAGGTCAGTTACTGCTTTAAAAAATGTCCATGGTCACTTGTCACTCATAAAGTACGCACGGTCGCTCATAGTTGGGGAAATATTCATTGATAGTTATCGCTCGGAAAATATCCAGTCAGTTCTTGCTTGAAAATTATCCACGGTCAGTTATAGCTTGAAAAATACCCACGGTCCATTAATTTCCCGGAAAACATCCATTGTCTAGGATTCACCCTAATAAAAATAAGAACCTAAAAAAATATAAAAATAATCACAATCAGCTATCGCCTGAAAAATTTCAATGGTCGAAAAATCCCTAGAGTGAAAATCTCCAGTGTCCAAGAATCACCTTTAAAACATTAATATTTGAATTCGCTTATAAAATGTTCATTTCCCAACAATGACGTAGAAAATAATCCATATTCAAATTCAATTGAAAAATATCTATTTAGAGAACTCAAAGTAATATCCATTTGGAGACGTCTTAAATTCTACAACTACTAGTGAAAAACTATCATAACTAAAACTATAATACTCGCACTGATAATTTCTTGGCTGTACGGTCACACGCTCAACCCCGTACCGATATCCCGGGGGGGGGGGGCAAGAGTTTCGCAGGACCCCGATGATAAACGCTGATGTTGACGTGTGCGTGTGTCCGTATAAGTGCTCTCATATATTTCAAATGAACATTGCGTAATGGATGAAATCATGAGAGAGGATAAACCAACCATTAGAAGATGACTTCTAATTGGTTTTCTTATGTGACTTCCAATAAAATATATAAAACCGATCCACAATCTCGATATTCAATTCGTTAAACAACAATGGTTTCTATATTCTTGAAATCGCACAATCCCTTACGCCAGTAAGGGCCTCCTCACACGTGGATACTCAAATCAAACTCGAGTAGCCTCAACTTGAGAGTTGAGTTGATTTGAAAGAGTCGAGCTGTGCCCGTTTTCCCCTCACAAAGCGCAAATCTCATCGTTGTTTCAAATAAAAACAAATCTCAAAGCCCGGGGAAAATGAGTAAAAACGACGCAGTGTTTAGTTCACCTCCTTATCTCCCTGTACATTATGAAAGAAGATTGGAAAAAAAAATCAATTTTATAGCGATTCCAGCAGCGCAGTTGATGATATTTCATTATATAATTATGAATAAATATCATGCTACACTATTATTTACCGCAAAAAAATGATAAATATAAGAAAATTATGGTTACTTACGTCCATACATTGGAAATAAAATTCATCGTACACTATTCGGTACGGCCATCGGATTCCTTGCATTCTACGTAATTAGAAAAAAAACTTACCTGAAATTAATAAACCATCTGATTACCTGTCAGCCCTAATGAGTGACTGCTAATAATCCTTAATTAAGGTGAGTGAAATCTTCATGTGTAAATATCCAATATTTGGAAGGAGTTGTAGTTCTATAACATGAAACTTTATTTCCTTTTAAGAGCTGATTATGCTGCTACCATACCGAGAGAAAAAAAAATTTAGTGTTTATCTTGGAGGGGGTACGGGTTTTTCCCATATTACCCACATGAAACGTGTGTGTGCTGTGCGTGATCTATACTAACATTACACGCATTCTATTCGAAAGGGATTTGAGGTCAGGGTTGCATTAGGGAACATTTCTGTAGAGAAAATACAAGTTATATATAAAATACTGTATAACTTTGCTTATCTTGTTACAAAATTCAGCGTCCGGCATCTATCGTACAACATCGAACTACGAAGAAATATTTCAAGAGTCACGTTCGACTAGCTCGCAATGTCGCCAGTGAGTCCGTCACAAATACAAATACAACGCCACAACAGGCAAAATGCCCAACGAGTTGGCTGAGAACGTAGGATATTACGTCGCCAATACGCCAATATCTTCGTGTGAGGAACTCCATAGAAATAAACGTGTTCGATCAGCACCTCCTAGAGATAGAAGGTCTCTGCACTGTTTGCCATAACCGTTTGCCGTCATTCACACTACCTAGCAAGTTTGCCACATTTTGAAACATTGCATCCTATTTTGTTTCTTCTTATTTTGGCGTAGAATCTTCCTGACTAGCTCACAAATACCGCATAGTGATTGGATGTGGGGCATAGAAATCGCCAATTCTGAGCCCGATCATTTCTTTTTCTCGCAACGATGATACTGGCACGAGCGGGGAATTTTTTCCCCTGAATATTCTCAGGGAAAATGGACTACTTACTGACGTCACAAGCAGACTGCGGAGGCCTATCTCTGGGACGTGCTGGTTCGATCTTCAGATACCGAGTCTCCTATGAGTCGTAAGACTTAAGTATCCCCGTATTAGGAGGCCCTAACAGTTCAGCAGAATATCTCCACCACGAACATCGCGCAAAGTGCGTAAAATGAATTTTTCTTCCCTTCAATTATTTAGGTAAAGGGTCGTCAATTCCAGGAACGCATTTCTCACACAACTCAATACGCTACAGCCGATAAATATATATTTTTTGCTTATTATGTTTAAAAAACGCTTCATTCCCAACAAGCAAAATCTGAACGATAATTAGTGGAAGAGTTCTTTGTTCTTTAACGTCTCCCCTAGTTATTTTTAAAAAAAATATTAATTCTGGAATATTTTTTTCCCTTTCTCAAATACTACGTGCAAACCGTTAATTGCTGGAGGATATAATTAACTACAAAACAACAAAGGGGAGAAGAAAAAAAACTAAAAATCTTCCCTATCATTATTTAGAGGAATTTTATTTCATTTTGAAAAAGGATAGCCTCGAAATACTGTGTTTTCCGAATAATTTTTCACAAGACTTCGAGATTGCAAAACAAGAAGCGGTTCGACGGACAAACACAGATTTATTTACAGGACAGCAATTTACACGTATTTACAGGCTAATCAGAGAGCTAACAACTTTCTCGCAAAGTTCAATCACAACTGACTTTTCATCCAGTCTCTCTCTATTCGAGCCTTGTGAGCGCCACACTATTTATAACCCTTGTAGAAACTTCGAGAAATATATAGAATGTTCTACAAAATTCTATTTTACAGTTTCCAAGTTGGCGGCGCCACCGTACGGAGGTGTGGGAACCACTGTCTGGAGGGACGGGACCTTCCAGAATGTTCTCACGAATAGCACCTTTCTCCGATAAACCGAAACCTGTATCAACTCTCGTTGCCGACAGAAGATTGTGATAAAGAATTGCGCCATCTATCGTTTATAGTTCGTAACAACTGTTATATAATGAATGATATTGCATAAGGTTTTTCAACAGAAACAACAACACAATAAGTTATTTGGGAGAGTTTCCTAGAATAATATCTATATACGGTGTTAGCTGCCAACTCTCAAATTTCTGCAGCAAGGGTGCTCAACCTTTAGGACAGTCCGGACAACTTCATTGGTTTGAACTCTGTTGTGATTAAATTGAGTTATCTGGAACTCTGTTGTGATTAAATTGAGTAATCTGGAACTCTGTTGTGATTAAATTGAGTAATCTGGAACTCTTTTGAAACCCCCAAACTTCGGTCTCCAGCCCTTATGTGCCACTGAGCACACGTGCAATTTTTCTCCCTGGTCATTGGGTTCAGCTATCAATTTTTAGTCAAATGGCTTGTACGTTGCATCTACTTGATAGCTGTCTCCATGGGGAAAACGACGTGATTTAATACTTGCGAGCACGGGACAAGGGGGCCACTACTATTAATCTTTGCTAATTTTTCCGGCACAACCCTGTCTCTTTTGAGGTAAAGAAAGTATGTTGCTTTGCATCAGTCCGGGGTTGTGAGCGGTTCTATCTATCTATCTGGAACTGTGCCGCGGGTAAATTCAGTGATTTGTAACTGCAACGCGAGTAAATTGAATGATGTAGAACTGCAACGCGGGCCTCCATGGTGGTACACGAGCCATTTGTCACTGTTGTTGAACTCAAAAGTTGTCACAGCTGTGAAACAAGCATTTACTCTCATAGATTGTGAGTGATCATTCAGACGCAGCAATAATGCACTGCAGTAGAACCTATTGATAACAGACTCCCAGGGAGTGGCCGTTAATACAATAAGAGATACTAAGCCCCGGCCCGGCAGACATAGTTCGCCATACGGGGTTCCCCGAAGGGAGCATTTATTTTCTCCACAAAAGAAAAAAAAAATCATCAACTTTACATCTTGCCCCAGGCAGCAACCATTAACAACTCGCGAGCAGCAATTTAGTGTCCCTGGGGTTTATAATAATTGCTTCACTTAAGTATTATACACTGCTGGCCACCGTAAATGCAACACCCTGAAGGAAGTATGCAAATAATATGAAATTTACAACATGCATTAGCGGAGGTGAGATATGCAAATGATTAGAATTTCAGCGCAGACGCACATCACGCGCGCCTGTGGCGCCACTTCAAAGCGCTATTTAAGGCTTGGAGATTTCGACGATTTGAAGTACGGCAATTGTGTTTTTCTTGTGGTTTTTTCAAAAAAACGATCATCGTTTGATCAAGTATCCGAGTTCGACAGAGGAAGGATAGTGGCCTACCGAGATTGTGGATTATCTTTCAGGGAAATCGGTAGTCGTGTTGGACGAAACCAAACGACTGTAATGCGGATATGTGATCGTTGGATGCAGGAGGGTACGACGGACCGACGTGTTCGATCGCATCCACCTCAGTGCACCACTTCACGTGATGACAGGCGTATTGTACGTAAGGCAGTGACGGATCGCTCAGCCACATCACGAACCATAGCACAGCACATTCAGTCTGTACCGCATCATCCAGTGTCTGCGCGTACCATTCGACGCCGTTTACAGCAGAGTGGTCTGTCCGCAAGACGTCCACTGCTTCGTCTACCCTTGACGCAGAACCACAGACGTCTCCGCCGCCAATGGTGCGATGAAAGAAAGATGTGGACGGCACAATGGAATGAAATTGTCTTTACCGACGAGTCACGCTTCTGTCTGCAACACCACGATGGTCGGATTCGAGTCTGGAGACACCGTGGAGAGAGGATGCTGAACAGCTGCGTTATGCACCGCCACACTGGTCCTGCACCGGGTATTATGGTATGGGGCGGTATTGGATATCACTCTCGCACTCCTCTAGTACGCATTGCCGGTACTTTAAAAAGCCAGCGCTACATCTCCGAGGTGTTGGAGCCAGTTGTCCTTCCTTACCTTCAGGGCTTGCCCACAGCCATATTTCAACAGGATAAGGCGCGACCACACGTGGCACGCATTGTCCAAAGGTTCTTCGTCAATCGCCAGATTGAATTGCTTTCTTGGCCAGCTCGCTCTCCGGATCTTTCGCCGATAGAAAACATGTGGTCCATGGTTGCTCAACGATTGACCCAGATTACATCCCCAGCTGCCACACCAGATCAACTTTGGCAACGCGTGGAAGCTGCTTGGTCTGCTTTACCCCAAGAACACATCCAAAGTCTCTTTGAATCAATGCCGAGGCGTGTGGCAGCGGTGATCTCCAACAATGGCAGCTACTCTGGCTACTGATTTTGGCAGGAACCACACTTCACAGAAGTCTATAAATTTAATCATTTGATGCTTGGTCAACATGTTATCTACAAAATAAATATTGTTGCGATATCTCTTGTCTTTTTTGGTGTTGCAATTTGGGTGGCCAGCAGTGTATTTTACATTGTAATTATCACACTGTAGATACACATTCACATATCTCACATGAGTCCGACAATCATTTGATCTTCCAACATAAAAAAAAGAGAAAAAGAAAGAAAAAAATAAAAAACCTATACACACATCAGGTCAGCTGAAATATACGAAGCAAATCAGTCCGTCAATCAGCTAACTTTGCACGAGATCGAAGAACACTGTAATACAAGTTATATTTCAGTCGATTTTATGCATTGTAACTTACAGTATTATATATTAACATATATTTTATGCGCACTGCACCACACATGCTATCACGAACTAGAAGTTAACATATTTTCGTAAAAAATCAGTATATGACATAAATTGAAAAAAATTGTAGTACGTATTATTAAAATTCACAGTATAACTCAGCAACACAAAAGATTCAAGAGAACTTTACATTGAAAAAATGGTATACGCTAATCCAGTCTAAATCAGAAAATCCTTTTCGTATTCATCAAATGCACTTATATACAATGTTGTATTAACACCTTACAATATAATATTCCACGCTTTTTTGCATGATGGATTTTAAGAAATTAGCTATTTTCTTATTTTTCACCAATGTTAAGATTTTTATGTTGTGATCGCTAAAATTGCATTCTTTTCTGTCTTTGTCCCATGCTTCGCATCTATATACTATATGTTGAGCGTCGCTAGCCTCCTTCTTGCAGAAGATACATAATGAGTCTCGTCTGTGGAACCTTGCCTGATAGACTCCCAGTGCCCCATGTTGAGTTAACAATTGGTTGATGTTCACATCATACTGGAACCACGTACACCCACGGATGGACTCAACGCCCTCTAGCGCTTATGTTGATGTAATTCGTCCGCACGCATCGTATGTGTGTGCTTGCGCGCGTGATGAAACATTTCGGGTTGAAATCACTTCAGGAAGTGATCAGAAAAACAACGAAATATCTCGATCTATGAACCGCCCTTATTGTATTAAGTCTGAGGGTTGAAATAAAAACACAATACAGATCAGTGATTCCCAACGTGCGCGATGGAATGTTCCAGGAGGCGGTAGAAGCTACGGGTATAACATAGGAAGCTAAGGGTTAGATTTCGATGGGGAGAAAAAAATTCTGAAGGTGCGGGCGATGGGACAAAAAAGGTTGGGAAACTATGATATAGATTAAAAAGCCGACATCGATTTTTTTTCGAGACTTTTCAAAAAAATCCGTAAAAAAAATTTATGCACGTGATCTATTTCGTGTTAAGCTAATTGCTGAAAAAAATTATAATTGCAAGTTTATTTTTTTTATTTTATTTTTTTTTGACTATTAACCCAGAAAAATTATTTTGAAAAAACTGCTGAAACTCTATAGAGATTGTTGTATCAGAATTTTGTTATCTTCTAATATTTGTGCATGTGATACGAATTAATGAGAGATAGTGCTGAGTTAACGGAAAATAATGCTATAGTAAATTAAAAAAATTATGCCAGAATTAATATATAAAAAAAACGGAAAATTAATGAGAGAAATGAAATAATTAAAAATTTGCAAAAAAAATCTGAATTGATTAATGAAATATTCATTAGGGCCCCAGTTCGGTTCAAGGCCTTGTGTTCCGTTGCCCCGCCCGTTAAAAGCCACTGTTTGGTTCCACAAATTTCGAAAACCAAACATATTTTCAAGGAAACTAATATTTTCCGGATTTTGTGCCGAGATGAACTTGGAAAGAGAAGTCATCTTGTCTCCGTTGGGACTTTTGAACGCAGGCCCTCTTGCACTCCGGGGAAGAATGTTACCATCTACACCACTGGAGACAGAGCCCTGCCTTCCTCATTTCACGCACCGTGGCGTGAAACACTGAATTAGAGCTATTAGTAGCCTCAACTTCAGCAAATGGCCCCGTTGGAGCGGTAGAAATACAGATATAGACGGCTTTTTCTCAGCTAAATATATCAAGGAAAGATATATTTTAACTATAGATATATTGACTCTGGAAGAGAGAAAGAGAGAGAGAGAGGCTTTTCTCAGCGGAGACCTGATGATTTTTTTCCCGAGCATCCCCGCCAAGAAATACAGAAAAAATATCTGTTTCCTTGAGATATATTGGGTTGAAAAGAAGCCGTCTATCTTTGTTTCAAATATCTTTGTGTTGTTTAGGGATATTTAGCACGTACTCTTGAATTCATAAATATAGACCCATGGGTCACGAAGTTGGTCGTGTTGTTGATTTTGAATAGCGGCCAAAAAAAGTTGAGTCCTTAATTTAGAAGAAGGATGCTTCAAAGTTTAGATTACAGAGATTTACAATGAAACATTCCATCCGAAAAGAGGTAAAAATGTTCCTTATTCATCCAAAAATTTAATTATGCATCCATATTAGACGGAGATGCAGAGACATTGTGATAAATAAAAATGCTTTTGGTTCGTTTTTTTTTTTGGCAACAAGGGCCGAAATATCAATATTATATTTTACGAAAATTCTAATATTTCACTCCTCAGAAGTCGTCTATCATCTTTTAATATCCTTTAATAATGATGGTGACGTTAAGTCTTTTAATTAATTAATTCGGTGCTCATTGATCGTAGCTATACGTAAATATGAAAACGCTCATCGAGAGCGGGAAATACGATCAACGCTCTTTTTTAAGGATAAAAATGATGTCTTTTAAGTTCGTGAGATGATAATTATAATTACAATCGAAAGATTTTCTTCAAATTCATAAATTATACAAGATCACAACATAAATTATGATTCAAGTTTCCTCTAGAAATTATTATAATTACTATGCACAGATACCGACAACGCTTTTTGAGACCCGAATAAAATTCACGTACTTCGTTCACATCCGTGTGATTTATGCACCATGAAATTTTGTATGTTAAAAGTCTTTTTCAGTTTGAATTATATATTACGCTCTCTCCAATCTGACATGGAAAAAAATGTTTCACAGAAGGTATATAATTTGCCATATAATATTTAAATGTTCGGGTAGCAATCTTGTTGATACATTAATTATTATTTCTAAATGCTTCGAAGTATTTCTTTAAAACATTCTGTAAAAGCATCTGAAAATTTATATATTTTTTATTTAGTTCTTCTTTTTACAAATTAATCAATAATGAAACTATAGTCACAATTCATTGATTACTTAATCCACTAAGTTTTGTGAAGTACATAATTTGTGATGTATATGTTACTGCCAAAGCCCAAAATTGGCCAATCCGAAGTGGCCGGCACCGTCGGGAATTAGCCAATTTCATTAAACATTGGCCTGGTCAATGTTTGAAATTCGAACTTTGGCCGGCCAGTTCATGAAGTGGCCGGTGATCCCTGACCAAAGTCCGATAACAAAAAAATATGTGATTCGAGATCAGCGTCACCTTGGCGTATTTTTTTGTGATAACTATGTCCAAGTTAGTGTTGGCAGCCCATCAAACAGCGATCATGATGCGGTAATCATTTTTTTTCTCCAATGTCAGAGATAATTTTATACGTTTATATAATTAATTTTATATAAACTTATATATATTTGTTTTTTTATCTCTCAAATTTCACTTTTTTTCCTCTCGTTAAGTGGAGCTAATTCAATGTAACTGCTATATATAGACATGTGTGGGGATGCATGTGTGGTGTAGTAGGTAGGGGCTTGGGGATCCATGATGTTCTTAAGTCAGCCACCTCGTTGGGCAGTTTGCCTGTTGTGGCGTTGTATTTGTATTTGTATTTGTATCACACGTTGGCGATTTCATAAAAGGGTTTTGGCTTCTACCCGGACCATCTTACATAAGCACATCGAGCTTTGGCAAGGGATCTCCGGCCACTTCACGAAATGCACGGTCAAAGTCCGAATCATTTCTGCAATTCGAATTTTGGCTAAAACTTTTAGACAATTCGCGAAGTTTCCGGCGCCGTACTTCGGGCTTTGGCATAAACATATATAATGGGAATATCATTGAAAATTTGGAAATACTAATTATCCTCAATTTCCTGACAGCATATTGGTTATACAAAGTACAGTGTTACTATGAACGTATGGTACAAATTTCAAGGGGATGATAAAAAATGATGTGTAAAGTAATTTTATATCAAACATAGACGTAAATGGCCCATTTAGGATCTAGTGGCCAACTTAAAAATTATTGAGTTGGATTGTTATTTGGTAAAAACAACTCAAAGGCTGAAACATATTCTTTATTTTAAGCATTCCTTGAAATTTCTTAATCACGGTGTTAAAATTTGCAATGCGCAGTCTCAAACGTTTGCAATGCATTTTTCCAAAGGGAGAGCACTTGTTTTGGATTGGTATGATTAAAATTCATTCTCCTTCGATTTCTAATGAAATATTTACCCTGCGAAGCTAAGGCAATCATTTATGAACATTAATAAGCACATGAAATTCACGGACGTATTCACGGAGCATGATAAGCCAAACATGTCATTTCTAACCTCTTATCAGTAGAATTTATTTCACAAAAATAGACTGCTTAATTTTTTTCATCTTTTTAATGAGAAAGATTTATAATGCTAACTTCGTAAAAACTTTTCTAACTGATAAATATATATAACAGATAATTTATTAATTAAATGATTATTAATTAACCTCTTTCCCCCGCGGAAGGGAGGACCAGGGCATCTCCGGCAACTTTTATAATACTGAAAAAGCAGACATGCATTTCATTTACGGAGCAGCATAAAAATCTCCAACTTCAACATGCCAGCTTCTTCTTCTTACTTGCCCACAAGTATTTTCCACACTTCTTTTGCAATCCCAGATTGTGGTCTCCGGCCCTTGTGTGCCACTGGGCACGGGTGCAATTTTTCCGCCCAGTCGTTGGGTTCAGCTATCCATTTTAGTCAAATGACTTGTACGTTTCATCGAGTTGATGGCTGTCTTCATGGGGAGAACGACGCGAGTGATTCGGTACTTGTGAGCACATGGGCAAGGGGATCCACCGCTATAAGCCTTTGCTAACTTTTCCGACACAAATCTGCTTCTTTTGAGGTAACGGAAGTAAGGTGCTTTGCATCAGTCCGGGGTTGTGAGCGGTTCTATCTATCTATATTATCATTTAGTGTGTCATTTTCCTGTAAATAACCATTAACGCATTTCGCTGTAAATCTCGCCAAATTGATGACAAACTGGGCGTTTTAGGTATAAGCTGGCAACGTCACGACGCCAAGAAAAAGGGCGGGATCTCGCGAGAATAAGAGAGGAACTTTCCAGAACCTTTCTTTTGCCTATATAACAGCACTATGAAGAGTTTTGTTGAGATTTTACGAATACGAGATCTCTTGTCTGTTAGAGATGCTCTTTCACGAGGCTCTCTGTTTAGCGTGTGTTGTCAAATCGCTGCTCGTGACAACGTGTACAATGTACATAGCTGTTCTGTAAAATACCTCTTTGTTGTCCTTTGGATTACTTGGCGCTTTGGCATCTCTAGTGCTTGTGAGAGACAGTATCTAGAACACATGTTACAATTCTAAATGGCGCATTATGAGTTGGTTGCCCACGGTTTCGTTGGAAGTTCAATTTGGCCCACAATGCCTGAAAGATTGAAGACCCTCCGCCAAAGTTTCTGGCACGAGTCAAGAATCCACCTGTACGTAAAAATAAGAAAATAAATTCCTTCCAAACAAAACATTTCATCTTCATAACTCGATATATGAGTTTCTCTTTTCTCCTTTCCAAGTAATTACGTTATCGATAAAGACATTGGCTCTCGAACTAATATCGTAGTTACTACATCCTACAAACATGACATCCGTCTATTTTCTTGTTCCACAAATCTGGACATTTTCCTGGAACAGCAATACACCTACAATAGAAACATCGGACGAAGGAGAAGGGGGTGGGGGTTCAGATTTGGTTGATGATTCTGGGTTGTCTTTTCTTTTGCCACTTGGTTTTTGTGTCTGTCCGCCCTCAGTTCTCATTAATCAAAGCTGACGTTTTTCAGAAGAAGCTCTTCTCGTATTTTTGTTTTTTTTTATTATTCTCATTCTTCATCGACATTTTTCCCGATTTTTTCATTATTATTTACGTCACTGATGTTTCCTTCTTATCCTATTTTTTCTCCTCTTTTTTGTAGTTTTTTTTTTTTTTTTTTTTTTTGCTGTTCTGGAAAGCTTCGGGAAGTCGGTCCAGATACAGTTCGGGTCGATTCCAGATACAGTCGGACTCGCTCATAACGAACACGGATATTACGAAGTCTGACATATAACAATTTTTTTCCGTGTTCCGGGAATTTCGTATTGCTTATCCATGCTATTTTGATTGCATATAACGAACACAGATTTCAACAAAAGACACCTATAAAGAATTTCCTCCCGATTTTTCAACATAGAATTAACACAAATTTTTTTTTGTGGTTTTATCTAAATCTTATTTTGTAAATTTAACTTTCTGTGACTGTTAATATCTCCTTCCTTTCCGTGGAAGGCATTTGGTAGGGCTGTTTTGGGTATTGTAAAATCCTATTTTGCTTCTTTTTGACGTGAATACGTCTGCTAGATCGCCCAACGATATTGAGTTCATTCGCAAAATGTTGCGTGACAAAATTCTTTAAACGCTCATATCTCAGGAAGTATCTAACGCATGTCAAACACAATGGTATCATCAGCTGCACAGGGCAAAGTTGCACTTAATGATATCACTTCGGTTTCAATATCTCTTCCCGTCTGGGCACCAGGCCCACTGCCCTGATTTGTAACATTTTTTTCAATATATCTCGAGCAGCTCACAACGAAAATATACGACAAAAACCAGACTCTCTCGATATAACGTCCGTTTTTGACGGCGTCGTTATATCGACTGTATCACCAGTTAAGATTGAAATAATTTTTTTTTCTCTTATCAACCCTGACAGACTCCTATATCCTTTGGAATTCATCACACCAAGCTACAGATAGGCACTGATTCAGATCGCCCCAAACATATCACCTCAAACGACAGAAATTAATATTTCATTTAGAGTTTAATTTTGATAAAAAATAATACTTCAAATTTTTTTTCATGGCGTTACATGTGCCCTACTATCTTTACCTGTATATGTGTGTTATATACAATATCAATTTATACTAATTTCTTTTATTATAATGTTCCACAGTTATAGAAAATCTGTTCTTTCGCTGGAGAAAAGGACATGTTCTCGTCTAGTACAGATATACTGTTGATCTAGAAAATAGATGGCAGCACGTAAACACATATATATATGCATATATATATATATAAATTTACTTAAATGCACACACTGAGGGTCCACAATAATTAATTCTCCTATGCAACCCCCAGTTCGGTTATAACACCCTCCCCCAGGTGATTCGATTATAACAAACGTGTACGTTGTAAGCGAGGTCTTGAAATTAGATTACCCAGCATTAGCATGTATGCATAAAATGGTTATTGAGATTTCGCGGACAAAAGAAGCTTATCCAGCGCATAAGTAATTAAAATGTAATATGGCATGGATATAGTTTTTGATTGATATCTGAAAAGGTTTGAAAATTTATAAGGAAACACAAGATATACAACAACATGCAGACATTTTTGGACATTTTGTTAATGATTTCTTTGGAGTTTATGATAATGGTTTTCTTCTGAAGTTGACAGCATTGTACAATTAATTCAGAAGAAAAACAAACCCACTGATGTTCCAAATTTTATATACACGCCATCAATAAACAACACACTTGAATTAGCAAAGTTTTTCTTTAGCATAGATTAGCATTTTCAACAGTATGGTATCGTCATTGAAGGTGCTTGAAATAGCTGATGTTGTGGGCATTTCAATAGAACAGGTTCACAATATTCTCCACGAAAAATCGAGAATGAACAAGCTGTGTGCAAGATCGGTGGCGAGGTATTGGTGATGGTTGCTCAAAAGCGATCGCAAAAGACATCTCGAAAGAAAACTTGTTAATAATGGTTCATAACGCTAAAGACTTTCAGGGTCGATTTTTGGACGTGGCTGAAACATGCATTCACCCTAAGGGTAGTTAACCTATGGGTCGTATAAGCCCACTTACGGCCGAGTATGCTTGAGCTATGTGTCACGAAGGACACTTTATTCGCAATGTCTTTCCAAAATGAATGGTACAAATCTACACACACACACTTTCAGCCAGAGATTCTTGAGCTATGGGTCACGATCCAAACTTGATTCGCAATGGTTTTCGAAATCGGCCGTACAATCCCTTTTAAAAAGCCAAGCATTCTCGACCGAAAATTTATTTGCAGTGGCACTCGATGTGGGTAAACCCACCTACAGACGAGTATTCTTGAGCTATGTGTGGGTCACGACGAACATTTTATTTCAAATCTTCCTGCAGCCAGAAATTCTTCAGCTATGAGTCACGACCCAAACTTGATTCGCAGGGGCTTCCGAGATGGGTCGTGAAAATTCATTTATAGACAGGGGTTCTTGAGCCGTAAGTCACGACCCAAAAGTGATTCTCACGGGCTTACTAGATGAGTTATTCGAATTCGCTTACAGCCTGTTATAAATATGCTTATTACGTTACTGGTTTCACCCGTTTCGAAAAGCAAACAGTCCCATTTGCCTGCTCTGGCCGTATATCATTCAGTGAGTGACCATATAAGTAGGTGAGTGAACGTAAGAGTGAATAAGTGATCGTATGAGTGACCGGATGAGTAAGTGAGTGTACGTAACTGGTAGAATGAATGACTGTATAAATGATCAAGTGAGTTACCGTATTAGTGACTGAGTGACCGAGTAAGTGAGTGAATGACCGTTTGAGAGCAAAATGAGTGGATTACAGTATAATTGCCGAAGTTGATGACCAAATGAGTGAACAAGTGAGTGACTAAGTGAGTGGTCGTATTTTCATTAAATCGTGCGTAATCGATAAAATATCGTTATACCGTGATTACATTGTATTAAAAAAATATACGTACTGTATTACTCACACATTTTTGCAACCTACGTATTATATTTATGCAGAAGGCGAAATGTCGGAACTGAGAAAATTCGGAGGTAAATGTCCCATTCACTTAGTCGCTCATACAGTCGTGCACTTTGTTAATCATATGGACTCTATAACTTGATCACTCATGCGGTCACTCACTTGGTGATTCATATGATCACTCACTTGGTGATTAATATGATCACACACTTGGTTACTCATGTCACTAACTTGACCACTAATAGTCACTCATACGTCACCAACTTGATCACTAATAGTCACTCATAAATCACTAATAGTCACTCATAAATCACTAATAGTCACTCATAAATCACTAATAGTCACTCATAAATCACTAATAGTCACTCATAAATCACTAATAGTCACTCATAAATCACTAATAGTCACTCATAAATCACTAATAGTCACTCATAAATCACTAATAGTCACTCATAAATCACTAACTTGACCACTAATAGTCACTCATACGGTCACTTACCCATGCACCTGATCACTTATTTGGTCATTCATACGGTCATGTACTTGGTCACTCACCCACTCACTTCGTCACTTACACGGTCACTCACGCACTCACTTATGCACTTCGTCACTAACGCGGTCAGGGTCGGCGAAATGTCAGGGAAGAGAAATTTCCGGCGGCGAAATGCTACGGGGACGGAAAGCGCCAGGGGCGAAATTTCCGAAACCCCATGGCCCCAGTTCTGTCCCTATTAGAGATACAAGCTATACGCTGGCTACCCCAAGAGGTGTGAGCCATGGCGGAAAGACCGGCACAAACTACTTCCACCAGTGCGCAGTTGTGAAAAAGTTGGAAGAACATTATTCCATGAAGTCAAAACTCACGTTACCGAATATTTCCTTCAAACGTTGATCATCTCAATATATGCATAAGTGCATAATTAGTTCACACGTAAGGTATTTGGGGGGTAACAATCAGCTGCGGCTTCCGACCGAAAGCATCTTACTAATCCCTTGCAATGGATAACAAAGGTTTGTTAATGCTAGGGACAGATGTTGAGGGTGGAAATTCGATCTTACGAATCTATTCAATGCAATAGCACCACCACCAGCAGCTTCTGGACGAGGGAAGAGGAATGCCCCCCAAATGGCGTTATCCAGTTTGTATCCAGACAACGCGTAAACAATTACTGGTGCTGTCCTTTCCCTTTTCTGTAATTGTTAGACCCTCTCACTCTCTCTCTCTCTCTCTCATTCAGTGTGGATGTCCGATCTATCTACGTGCTGCTGCTAACGTGTTCCCGAGTAAATCGGTATTACACACACACACACTCGTACGCACTGTCTCTAACAGACTTGCCAAAGCGAACAAATGACTCTTTGTTCGCGATGCGAGTGTGTCTCTATCAGCTTCAGTGAAACCGATACCGGAATCCGGGCGTCTTTATTATCAGCGGAGCTGTTTAAGCGCAATTCTCTCTCTCTCTCTCTCTTCATCGAACCACCCTCTCTGGACAAAACAGGGACATTCACTCCTTTGCCAGTAGGACTATTATCGGTTCTGGGGAATCGAATTCCTCGCACCAGAACGTCAACAGCCCGTACTGCTGCTGCTGCTGCTGCTCAAGACAACGCAATTGAGCAACGAGATATGCTCGGGAAACGTCAGTTGTTGTGAACTTAATGCAAACCGTGAGGAAGACGTACACTATGAGCACTATTGGGCACATTGAGCAGTGTGTATTCCATGTGTTTCAGTAAAGAGTACTTATTCGATGGAGTACAAATATTCTCTGAAGGATTTTTCTGGATAAAAATACATGAGCTTGATTATACAAGGTATCCTGCAAGTCCCGATTCGCATTTTCTTCACACGAAGGCTAATCAGACCGGGACTACAAGTTATTGCCAATTTCAAACGGCATGTTGTTTATACTCACCGAGAGGTTGAAGCGTAAATCCCGCGATGTAACTCCCTGATAGCAATGTTTTTCTGTGGTCATGTCGCCGTTTCTGTAGTACCACTGTGTCAAAAAAGTTTCTGACAAGGACGAACCAGATATGATTAATATATGATAATTATTGATCTGGACTACCTAACCCTCCCGTAAAAAGTTTTCGATATAATAAAGATTATTAGTCTTTACTGTGTTCGCAATTTCTACCACGCAGGCGTGCTCTCGTGGCTCGACGCTTGCGTTCCTACCACACATTGTATGGTAAAAGCCGTTTGTTTTGGCGAGTTCTATCATCTCTTACAGTTCTGACCATCAATTTAGCTCCAACCAGTATTTTTCAAACAAAAAAAAAATCGTGAAAACGTCAATTTCCGGGAAAAAAAACCACAAAAATGTTCTCGGAATCCTCGTTTTCGTTATAACCGAGTTTGACTGCTGTACTTATAATTTGGAATAATAATAGTGCCAGAACCAGGACTCTAGTGGACGTCCACCATGTAATAAATCATCTTCAGAGAACTTAAAACTCAAAATAAAAACATTTAGAAAACAACTTGGGGACGTCTAGTTTGGATCACGTATCGTAAGAAAAATAGAAGTGTTTTCTCTTTTCTGCTCAAAGCCTCAAAAAAAACTTTTTGAGGGTTTTTCTCTCGCTATTTTGATGAATTACATTTCGAGGATAAAAAACAGAATTTAATTTTGAAAGTATCTTTTCATTTTCCTTCAGTAATCTTTTTTTAAATAAGAATTTGGACCCACAAAACAATATTTATCACTCTATAATAAAATATTCGCAGGCTTTTTCCGAGAAAGGTCTCACAAATCCAGGCCAGGGATGTCTGAGCTATATATGGGTCACGACCCAAATTTGATTCGCAGGGGTTTCCTAGACAAGTCGTACAAAATACACTTACAGTCCTATTATAAGCCGCTGTGGTGGTCGAGTGGTCATAGTGACGGACTCGCATCGCGGGGACCCGGGTTCGAGCCCCACCGTCGCCACAGTGGTGGTCGGCTGAAGTTGGTATTCTGTGGTTCCCAACTTCGAGGCGCAAATGCGAGCCAATCTCCCCGTTAAAAAGTCTCGCCACAGAGAGCAACAGACCTACAAACAGTACAAATATTCAGTCACGACACATCACTCACTTGACTTCTGAGATATAGATGGCAGCACTGAAAAATCATACACAACACTAGATACGCACTCAGACTGTTAGGTACACACAATTACACTTCCGGCACAACTCACTAGGTAGAAAATTGCCTATGGCGATAGACCTGAGTTATGCTCAGTTAAAAAAAAAAAAAGTCCTATTATAAATGCCTTTATTGTCTCACTGGTTTCACTAATTTCGAAAAGCAAACAGTCCCGTGGGTCGCGAAGACGATCGTGTGGTCATTTTTGGTCGCGGGTGAACGAATGAACGCTACGACTCTGCCACCTGACTTATCTCGTTGCCGATATTTTTTTCTGGACCAGCTTCGTGGCAGAGTTTGGAACAAAGTATGTACAGTACCCACAACTTTTAACCGAACGATGGCGATATCTTGGATTCTATTTATTGTAAAAGAAAAAGAAAGGTAGCATTCTTCTTCGTTTAAGATCTTCCATAAGTGTATTAAGTTAATTTTTTCTTAAGGGGGCATCTAGATGTTGAAACTAGATCCAACTTTTGGAAGTTCAGAGGTAATCCCATTTTTTTCTTCCACATTTGGATTTAGTATTTCAGGAAATGCTGAAATACCAAGTTTCATCAATTTTGAACGAACGGTTAGTGAAATATAAATTATTGAAAAATGAGTGTCGTAATGTTAAACGGAAACATCTTGTTTTTGAGCATAATTGCTGAAATAATATTGATATCTCATTAATTTTTATATTAAATCATAGATTCTAATGGGCCAAATATAATTTTATTACTCATTTTGAATTCGGCTTTTTTTTAAAGTATGAATTATTAAAACATATTTTAAAAATTTATTAATAGAAGCATACACTAATTTTTACTTCATTCTAATCAGCATAGAAACAATCTCAACAGAATCAATTTTCATTCCAATCTGACCTCTATTTCGTGAGATATGAGTGATTATATGAAAATTACCACTTTTAGGGACCATATACTAGATATAAATTGGAAACTCATTGAAAAATTTCTCATAACAAATTATGCGAAAATGTTTAAATATGAAGCTCATAACTTTACTGAAATAGGTAATGTTTTAAGTATACGGTGATACGATATATAAGTCATCCATCCAGTTTTTTTTTCAAAAAATTTATTTTTCTTTTTAAAAATTCGAGTAAACAAATAAACAACGAAATTTTGAAATTTTTCACTATTTCAGAAATACGTTTCATTCCTTACACAATATTCATGAGCTGAAATGGTAAACATAATAACGTGCAAAGAATTCACAAATTAATACCATACAATTAGATTGATGTTAGTATTTATGGAGATAATAATCAATGAATAACGGTTCTCCCAATAGCGTAAATCATCTTAGTGCGTGCCAAGTTTAGGGTAGTGGCTATTGGTGGAGTCGTCTCCGCTAAAACCACGGCATTTCGTTTAATCCGTATTTTTTTAGAATCAGAAATTGAGGAATTGCAAAATGAAACAAAATTTTAATATAAAAAAAGTGCAATGTTCAACGGAAAATTCTTATATTTTTTTTCTGAATTGATGAAATTGTCGTCACAAACAATTGCTTTGTGACACATCGTTTGAAATAATTATGGTATAAATATTCGTTCAATCTCGGATATAAAGTCACTAAAATGAAGAGTAATAAAAAAAAGTTTGTTTTTCACCTCCATAAAATAAAAACTATTTATTTTTTAGCAGCACTAAATCCAAGCACTCGCGTAGAATATGCAGTATTTATCGTTCGAAACTTGTTTGGTGTGTCTTTTTTCCCCTTGCAATCAACCTTGAGAAATTCAGTTTCTCAATATTGAGAGCGTCCCCAATCACATTTTTACTCATATCTCTCTCATTTTTATACTTACAGCGATGAAATTTAATTTTTAGGGTAAATGCAATGCGATAAATCAGATAAGATGGGAAAAAAAATAAGATTTTACATTGAAGTTTCGAAGTTTGAACAATAATAAATATGTAGATGACCCCTTATTGCACATATTCGGGTAGAAAATAACAAACCATAATTTTTGGTGAAAACTGCTTCATTCTACAACTTTTAGAACCCAAGATGACGCCATCGTTCGGTTAGGTTGTGGGTACTGTACCTACTACTCTGAGTGCGTATCTAGTGTTGTGTCCGATTTCTTAGAGCTGCAATCTGTATATAAAATTGTGAGTGAAGTGTAATGAATGAATATCTGTACCATGCTAGAGAGACCTATTGCTCTTTGTGGTGGGACTTTAAACGGGAAAGATCAGCTCGCATTCTTAGCTCGAGGTTGCGAACCACGGAAAACCAACTTCCGCCTACCACAACTGTTGCGCCGGTGTTTGGGTCGCAGCTGAAAAAAGATCAAGAACCTCTGGTGTACATAGTTACAGAATTGCTGTTTACGTTACTATTATATTTCCGAAGAGGTAAGTGCGTCGGAATGAATTGATTATTATTGAACATGACTGCGCATTCAATGTAAATTTTAAGTGTTGTGTGGTGTGTAAAACTAGTGGCAGATGGCAGCACTACACATACCAAGCATTACAGAGAAACAACAAAATTTCACGTCAGGTTTCACTACACGTACACGCACATTCCCGCATGTACCGATTCTTTGGGGGGTTCCACGGGAGGGGGGAGGGGTGTGGGCGGAGTGCATGTGTGGTGTAGTAGTAGTAGGTAGGGTCTCCAAAAAATAGCTTGGGGATCCATGATGTTCTTAAGTCAGCCACCTCGTTGGGCAATTTGCCTGTTGTGGCGTTGAATTTGTATAAAAGTGCTGCCATCTACCTTTTGCTCAGGACTAAACCCTCCAGTGGAACTACGGAACTCTAAATACTTTAAAACGTTACGATGGAAAAGTGGCAACAGAACAATATTGTGAAAAAAACACACGCAAAATGTAAATAGGGCATATGTATTATTATGAAACAATTTTTTACAGGGTTTTAAATAATCTTATTCATTTTGTTATATTATTTGCACCATATTATTTAAAATCGGTAAAATTAAAGGGCGCCGAAAATAGTGCAATGCCTCTCCTCTTGTTTGTGTGTGGATTAAATGCGGCAACAGATTGTTGCCTTCCATGTTTTTAAGTTCACTATTCACTGAGATATTCGGAAAACGGGGGAAATTTTTGAAAAAAAGAACAGTGTTAAATGCGGAGAAAACCCATTTCACTCTCATTTAACGCTGTTTTTTTTTTTTTTTTTTTTTTTGCCAAATTTCCTCCATTTCTCGAATTCGAATATCTCAGCGAATGTTGCAATTAGAAACGTGGAACATTTTTTTATTGGCATAAGAGATACAGGGCAACAACTTTCTAATTGGGTTTTGGGACACACGGGGACTAGTATATGGAAAAAAATTCAATAACTAAACAACACGATTGAAACATGAATGACATATTTGAGTATTATTTAGAAACTTCTTCTCTAAAATTGAAAGTATAAATCTAGGATCACCGGTTTGCCAGTAAAAAATGCCATACACCCCTGTTTTCTATGCACCCTGTATAACGTGTATGAATGTTGTTCTGATTGAAGGGGGAAAAAACAGGAGAACTATTTTTTGAAGAACGGTAAAAAACGAAATAACCATGATTAATAATTTGCAGATCGATAAAATTATTGGAGAAATAATTTTCAGACCGGCAATAAATAAGAGGAATAATACAGGGTGTTTCAAAAAAAATCACACCTATTTCAGCTTTTAATCTGTTTTGATTGACTAATGTATAGGTAGAAAGAAGGAAACCTCGAGTTTCACGCAGTTGCAGACAGGTAGCGCTAACGCTTTTCCTTCGGCCGACACTTCAGTGTTTGTCAATATTGGCTTTTCCCACAGTTAGAAGCCGATTTGGATGACTTCATTTTCCTGCAGGACGGGACACCGCCACACTGGAGCTTGGACGTTGGAGTGTTTTTGAACAATCGCATTCCTAACCGATGGATCGGCCGTACGGGACCTGACAATTCAGTTAAACTTCACTGGTCGCCAAGATCGCCGGACCTCACAGTGTGCGATTTCTTCTTGTGGGGGGTTTATTAAAGACTACGTTTATTTGTCTTCCCTTCCAGCTACATTAGCCGAACTGAAGATACGCATAACAGCAGACGTGGAAGCAATGGATGCTCACAAAAGTTTGGGACGAATTTGACTACCGTATAAAGCAGTACATCCCAAAATGGACATATTGAGCACCTTTTATTTGATTTGTAAAAAAACTTTATGATTAGCCATGTAATATAAAATTAATATTAAATGTCTATGTTCAATATCTTTCGTAATATACGCATTGCACCCTGTATATCTACTAACCTTTTTTCGTATGTACATGTGACCGCGTCTTAATTGATTATTACAGAAGCTGACTGCATTCAAATGTGTTTGATGTACGTGTGGGTGTGTCTTGGTACTTCCATCTATCCTATGCTGAGGATTGAACCATCCAGCATAACCACGAATTTCCCAATCCGTCAAAAAATTATGATGACCGAATGACTACATAGTTGCTCTATAAAATGATTAGAATGTCCCTACCCTTTAGCATAATTAAAATTGTACGTCATTATCTAGCAGCAAGAACTTTTTAAGTAAAAATCAATGACGAAATATCTACTACTAGACGAATTAGGTCATCTATAGTGCAAGGCAGTGTTTTAGGAGACCTTGCCTCCACAATTATCACATGAATGATTTTCCAGTGGCCATTAAGGGTATTACTGCGCTGTACGCAGACGATTCAATGATAATTTGTACAGATAGAAAACCACAGAAGGCATTAAGTAATTTACAAGAATTAATTGATCAAGTCGAAACATCGTGCGAAAACAGCAGAGTAAAACTTAATGCAGATAAGACTTTATGTGGATCACAGGAAAATTAAATCTACCCCCAAATGCTGGAATAGTGGTTGAGGGAAAATTCATTGAACCTGTTATAAGTACTAAATACTTGGGAATAATAATTGACAAACGATTGACATTTGTGCAACAACGCAATTATGTAATACAAAGAGCTGACGTAGCAAAACACACTTTAAAACGCATACTTGCAAGCAGATCAACATTGACTATCAAGAACAAATTAAATGTATACAAAATGGCTATCAGATCTATACTTTTATATGCTGCACCAGTGTAGCTCTACTCGAGCAATCAACACATGGTTAAATTAGAACAATATCAAAACAAAACAATAAGAGCTACGCTGGGAGCCAATTGGTTCATCAGGAATAGAAGTATGAGAACCGATATAGGCCCACCATACACGCCTTTGCTCAAAAGCTGGCTAATAATCTCTTCCAAACTCTTGAAGAGTCAGAATACCAACATCTTAAGGAAATATCCACTTACCCAAAAGATCAGATATCAGCTTTTTCCAGACCCAAAAACTTTCTGGTTATGAAAAGACCGGAGGTACCGGGATTCTGAAAAATGTATATAAGAAACTACATTGTATATACAGTGTAAATACACTGCTGACCACCGTAAATGCAACACCCTGAAGGAAGCATGCAAATAATATGAAATTTACATCATGCATCAGCGGGGGTGAGATATGCAAATAATTAGAATTTCAGCGCAGACGCACATCACGCGCGCCTGTCGCGCCACTTCAAAGCGCTATTTAAGGCTTGGAGATTTCGACGATTTGAAGTACGGCAATTGTGTTTTTCTTGTGGTTTTTTCAAAAAAACAATCATCTTTTGATCAAGTATTCGAGTTCGACAGAGGAAGGATAGTGGCCTACCGAGATTGGGGATTATCTTTCAGGGAAATCGGTAGTCGTGTTGGACGAAACCAAACAACTGTAATGCGGATATGTGATCGTTGGATGCAGGAGGGTACGACGGACCGACGTGTTCGTTCGCATCCACCTCAGTGCACCACTTCACGTGATGACAGGCGTATTGTGCGCATGGCAGTGACGGATCGCTCAGCCACATCACGAACCATAGCACAGCACATTCAGTCTGTACCGCATCATCCAGTGTCTGCGCGTACCATTCGACGCCGTTTACAGCAGAGTGGTCTGTCCGCAAGACGTCCATTGCTTCGTCTACCCTTGACGCAGAACCACAGACGTCTCCGCCGCCAATGGTGCGATGAAAGAAGGATGTGGACGGCACAATGGAATGAAATTGTCTTTACTGACGAGTCACGCTTCTGTCTGCAACACCACGATGGTCGGATTCGAGTCTGGAGACACCGTGGAGAGAGGATGCTGAACAGCTGCGTTATGCACCGCCACACTGGTCCTGCACCGGGTATTATGGTATGGGGCGGTATTGGATATCACTCTCGCACTCCTCTAGTACGCATTGCCGGTACTTTAAAAAGCCAGCGCTACATCTCCGAGGTGTTGGAGCCAGTTGTCCTTCCTTACCTTCAGGGCTTGCCCACAGCCATATTTCAACAGGATAATGCGCGACCACACGTGGCACGCATTGTCGAAAGGTACTTCGTCAATCGCCAGATTGAATTGCTTCCCTGGCCAGCTCGCTGTCCGGATCTTTCGCCGATAGAAAACATGTGGTCCATGGTTGCTCAACGATTGACCCAGATTACATCCCCAGCTGCCACACCAGATCAACTTTGGCAACGCGTGGAAGCTGCTTGGTCTGCTGTACCCCAAGAACACATCCAAAGTCTCTTTGAATCAATGCCGAGGCGTGTGGCAGCGGTGATCTCCAACAATGGCGGCTACTCTGGCTACTGATTTTGGCAGGAACCACACTTCCCAGAAGTCTATAAATTTAATCATTTGATGCTTGGTCAACATGTTATCTACAAAATAAATATTATTGCGATATCTCTTGTCTTTCTTGGTGTTGCAATTTGGGTGGCCAGCAGTGTAATTAGACCAACTGCAAAATATCAAATTTTGTAGATAATATATATTTAATCAAATAATCATAATTAACTGCGTTTAATAACGTATAATCGTATTTATTAATATGATATATAGTTGACGCTAAACATAAAAATGGGAGTAGGTAATATATGCATTATGATGAATGATTAATGTTAAAAGAATAGCATTAATTATAACTTAATGACGTCCTAACGGGCTGATGGAGTGACATTCTGTCACTGCCCTGTTGAGTGACTTTCTGCTTTTCATTTCCTCTCCAGCCTGCTTAAGCTTTCTTTCTCCCCCAAATTAATAACCCAGTATGGGTAATATTAAACTCTAAGTAGTTTAAAAGTAAAACATACAACCATGGCGAAAATCGCACTACTAGTCCAGGATGGCTAAGAAATGACTCAGGGGTATGCACTGTTTGCCAATTTCAGTCGGAACCCACAGGCCACTATGACATATTTAGGATTTAGGATTATGGTTTTCTTATTCTAAGAATGGATAGCTTCTCGATTTACCCCAACATGTTTATCGTATTTCTTTTTAAACGTGTCAATTGTGTTACAATTTACTACCTCCGGGGGGAAGCTATTCCATTTATTCACAACCCTATTAGATAAAAATCTCCTGCGACACCATAACCTTGCATTGTCCCTCACCAATCGATACTGGTGTCCCCTTGTAAAAGCAGTCGATTGGCGGTGTACTGAAAGTTAATTGTCCATCCCATTGAAAATTTTGCACACTTCGATCATATCTCCTCCACACCTTCGTTCATCCAATGTAAACATATTCAATAATTGTTGAGTATTCCTGTGTGTTAAATTTATATGAATTCGAGCTGTAGTTGAAGAGCAGTCTCTGGTTTGTCTGATTCCCAATCAGTTGTTCTGTCAAGGTTGGCAATAGATAATACTATATTCTTATTTCAATCTTAAGGTATTCGACTCCGTTTTGAATTTAATTTTGGAGAAAATATATTGATTTTTTTCACTTTTTCATGAAGGCCAAAATTGTGATTCCAAAACACGCCTTGTTTTATTCATGACTTAAAGTTACGTCCACTTTAGTGATGCGGACAAAAATTAATTAATCTGTTAAAAACTTTAAACGCGTTTTACGCAGAATACTATTTTTAACATTTTACTTGAATGTGAAACATGATTTCTGAATAGGATTGTATATATATATATATATATCATTATAACATTTTGATATTATATATTGTCATAGTGATGATCCAAGATTTAAGGTCTATCGTATGTATTTATCTAATAACTGTTTTATGCTAGATATGTTAAATGAAATTTCGAAAAATTCACATGCACATCACAACAGATTTGCGTGTAACTTATGTGTGTGAGCATACCATTCAATAATTTCAATTTCATTTCATAAATTACATCATCACTAGCTGAATGCACATTTCAATAAATAACAAAACATTTCATTCAAAGAACTTTTTGCAATCATGTTTCGAATATTTCGCGAATTTTACTTAAAATTTTACATAAAAATTTTTTTTCCAGAAAAAATGTCCAAAATGTATTATTTTTTCACTATTTTCAGGCACTTTCTGCCAAAAAATGTCTTTAAAGTTGACTCCAGTACCATTTTATAGAAAAGAGCTGAGAAAAGCTAATCGGGCACCTCTTAACTGGTAATGTATAAAAGTTATTTTGATTCAAACGTAACACCTTGATGAAAGAAATAATTTAATGATTAACTTTTTGTAATTGATTTCAGATTTACTTTCACAATTAACTTCAGAATTGTTGATCGGAATAATTTTATAATTTCTTTACGGAAACATTTCCAAAAACTGAAAGAATAATTTGTGAAAAATAATTAAACACACACACAGCAGAAAAAAAAACCATCGAGGAGATAATTTCAGAATTTTTTTCAAATAGTTTTATATTCGATACAACAGAGATAGCCAACTGCTGGCCCGCTGTTGGTTGGGGATTTCGTGCGGCACGCGAGACGATGAAAAGCGATTATAGTTTTTACGTTAGTTTTTACTGATGAAATCAGTGACACCCTTATGGTAACCTCGTCGAGCAAAATTTCTCTCAAAAATTTGCCTTTTCGGTGCATTATCCTTTAAAAATGCTGAACTAATGTGCTGCCATCTATTGATGAAAATATCTAGTCAATGTTTAGCAGGAAAAAAAAGACTAGAAAAGTTTTGCAAGAAAAATTCAAAAAAACTAATTTTAAATTTTTTTAAATTAAAATTTCAAAGTTTTATGAAGTGACATGTTCTACTCTAGTAACAACAATAACATTTAAAATTTCCTAAAAGAAAAATATAATAAGAAAATTTTCATTTTGGGCTCAGTAACGTTTTTTATACTGCTATAATATTTAAGTCTCTTTCAATGTTTTTGAAAGAAACCTATGCCTACTAATATACTCCAATTCCCACCACCCTGGAGGTGAATAGTGAGTTCCATAACTAATAAAAGAGTAAAATTTCATCAGCAAAAGATAATCCTTATTGAAAATAATTATATAGTACAGTAGTATTTATTACATGTGAGAAAGACATCAATGTAGTAGAACCCCTTCCGCCACCTATTAACTAAAACTGCTACAATTCTTCAATTGAAATTATGAACTTGATTTTGATTATTCTGCCAAATGAAAAAATAAATTGAATATGACATTAAGTAATATTTTTATAAGCAATAATTTTAATTAAATTTATCAAATTTGCTTCAAACAGAGGTTATTTATGCGTAGTAAAATAATATCATCAAAACTTACAAAATATTACAACCTTCATTTCACGTCAAGACTTGCCAGCAGCAAACCGCTGCGTATTTTGGCATGGAATGCCACAAGTCTGAGAAGTGACCTTAGAGAATTTGGGCAGGCGCTCGTATGCGAAACATGAATGAAGCTTTCACACACCACTAACATATTTAACTTCACCTGCCTCAGAAAAGATAGACAGGTGGAGTACCAGTCTTCATCGAAAATGATATACCATTTAATGAACTTGATACACCAGACTCTGACTCCATGGAAAAGCTAGCAATTCCCATCTTTATTAACAGGCATCCAATATCTTTATGTGCAATATACAAGCCACCTAGAAATAGACTTGATCTGAATCTACTTAACTTTCTGATCAACACCAGCAATCCAATTCTACTGGCTGAGGACTGGAATTCCAAAAGTCCTGCCTTCTGCAGTAACAGAACAAATTCCTGTGGTAAAATTCTGGAAAGATGGTGTAGACTCCAGTTCCACACCACCCTGGAGGGCGGGGTACAGCGGATGTACTTGACTATGGTCTATCTAAAAACTTTCAGAATAATGTTGACTTAGAATCGTTCACTGGCCTCAACTCAACACATAATCCTATCATATTCCCAATTGATCTAACAAGGCCTCAAGGTGTTCCTTTCTGCCTTGCCACTGACTGGAATAAATTCAGGGATCTCCTACATGTTGACGAAGTTCTCGAGCTCCAGCATGCAAACAAGGAGGAAATTGAAGCAGCAACAGTCATCTTTTCGAACAGTATTAAAGCCGCATTACACAATTCAACTAGAAAAATCAAATACCCAAGAAACAAATTCGGAATCTCTCTTGACCTAAAGGAAAAAATTAAACTCAAAAATAAAATAAGAAAATCCTGGCAAAGATTTCGTCGCCCTTTGGATAAAGTTGCGCTCAATCGACTGGAAAAGAAAATCAGGAAAGAAATCAAAGGATTCGTCAACGAGCGCTTTTCGAACTTCGTTGAAGAGGCCACTGCGAGTGAAGGTTCCCTTTGGAAAGTTTGGAAGATCTGCAAAAAGAAAAGCAAGAAAATTACCAAAATTCAAAACGAACGAGGTGAATTGGTTTTTACTGATGCTGAGATAGCGGAAGTGCTTGCCGAAACTTATGAGGGTCAATTCAGACCTAACACGAATCAACCGATTGGCACTCAGCAGGAACACCTGAATATAATTGAGGAATTTCTCAACAGACCAGTCATCAGAGTCTTAGTAGGTTTCAAGATTCAGAGCTAACAACTATGGAGGAGGTTAGAGAACTTATTAACAAACTTTCTATCAAGAAAGCCTCTGTCCTGAATGAAATCTCCAATCTTACTGTCAAAAATCTGCCCTTATGACTCTCGCCAATTTGATAAATTATATATATCGGTATATATATAATTTATATATATATAATATAATTATTTATACATATATATAATATAATTATTTATACATATATATAATATAATTATTTATACATATATATAATATAATTATTTATACATATATATAATTTATATATATAGACATTTACCGATTGGCATTTCACCTGCCCTGACCGTTTGAGAGACCGTAGAAATGACCGCAAGAGTAACAAAGTGAATGACAAAGTAAGTGATCGTATGGATCAAGTGAGTGACCGTATGAATGATCAAGTGAGTGACCGTATGAATGATCAAGTGAGTGACCGTATGAATGATCAAGTGAGTGACCGTATGAATGATCAAGTGAGCGACTACGTGAGTAGGACCGGATATCTCATTTCACACCCGACATTTCGCCACTTGTGTGAATGTTAGGTGAGTATGCGACAGAAATTTGCACGAAGCATAATATAATGTCTATTGCTGTCATAAATGCATTGGCGTACGTATTAAGTATGACAAAGGGTGGGGGGGGGGGCGGGGGTAGTTGGGGGATTTCATTTTTTTTCTTCAGAACTGTTATACTCCAGCGTATGTTGAAAAATTTCGCGGAATGTAAATTTGGAAACAATTATTTTGTTTCACAGCAAATTACAAATTTTTAGGGTCCATTAAAGTACTACATAACCACCCATAACAGGGGGATGAAGAGGGCGGAGATCATCTTTGCAGATACTCACCCGGTCAATGATTCGGTCACTCACTTGGTCAATCATACGGTCACTCATATGGTCACTTGCTCATTCTTACGGTCACTCACTTTGCCACTTTGTTTAGTTATTTTTACGGTCACTCATACGATCATTCATTTGGTCACTCACTTGTTCATTATTATGGTCATTAAATGATCAAATGATCATTATTATGGTCATTATTAGGGTTACTCATATGGTCACTCACTATATCACTCATATTGTCAATCACTCGGTCACTGACTTGGTCACTCATACAGTAAATCACCCGGTCACTCATACAGTAAATCACTCGGTCACTGATGTGGTCAATCATTTGGTCACTCATAAGCTTAATCAATCAGTTTATTACTTGGAAACTCATACAAGCATTCAGTCGGTCACTCATACGGTCAACCACTCAATCACTCGCTTGGATAATCATGCGACCACTAACCTGGTCACTCATACAATCATTAATATGGTCAAACACTCAGCCACTCGTACGGTCAACTACTCAATCACTCATATGGTCAATCACTTACTTGGACACACATACGGTCAATCACTCACTTGGACACACATACGGTCAATCACTCCCTTGGACACACATACGGTCAATCACTAACTTGGACACACATACGATCACTCACTCAAATACAAATACAAATACAAATACAACGCCACAACAGGCAAATTGCCCAACGAGGTGGCTGACTTAAGAACATCATGGATCCCCGAGCCCCTACCTACTACTGCTACACCACACATGCACTCCCCCCGGAACCCCCCAACGAACCGGTACATGCGGGAATGTGCGTGTACGTGTAGTGCAACCTGACGTAAAGTTTGTTTCTGTGTAATGCTTGTTATGTGTAGTGCTGTCATCTGCCCCCAGTTTTACTAACTATGAGTGAAGTGTTATGGTTGAATGATTTACCGTTGTAGGACTGTTGCTCTCTGTGGCGAGACTTTTTAACGGGGAGATCGGCTCGCATTTGCGCCTTGAAGTTGGGAACCACAGAAAACCAACTTCAGCCGACCAACCTATGCCATCCATTCGC
The DNA here is from genome assembly GCF_987345545.1 of Pholcus phalangioides. NCBI lineage: Eukaryota > Metazoa > Arthropoda > Arachnida > Araneae > Pholcidae > Pholcus > Pholcus phalangioides. Next base: position 43,091,090 of record NW_028301596.1, on the reverse strand, counting down.
TGTGTGAAGGGAGGAGATTTGTATGTATTTGTTGTGCATGTTGTATAAGCGGTTCGGGGGATATGCATTCTTGCTCAACAAATCGATTTGCACATTGTGGTTTTAATGTCTATTCCACAATAGTCAATTCCACATTCATAGATACTGTCGCTCACGTGGTCAGTCATTCTGTCACTCACTTAGTCATTTGTACGGTCAGTAACTCACTCCTAAAGCAGGTTGCACACTGACTTGGTCACTCACATGGTCACTCATCCACTTATATGGTCACTCATACAGTCACTCATGCGTTCTGGCAGGTGAAATATTAGGTGAGAAAATTTCGGGGGCGAAACGTCCCAGAGGCCAATACCGGAGAAAAATGTCAGGGGCGAAATTTCCGGGGGTGAAATGTGACGGGGAATAAACATTCCAGGGGCGAAAAGTCGGAGGCGAAATTTCCGGATCCCGATACATCAGAGGTGACCAACAGGTTGGTTGGTGATTTCGTGCGACCTGCGACAAGATGAAAAAAGTGATTTTAGTTTTTACATTAGTTTCGACTAAAGAAATCAGTAACACCCTTATGGTAACCTCGTCGAGCAAAATTTCTCTCAAAAATTTGCCTTTCCAGTGCATTTTCTTTAAAAATGCTGAAATTATGTGCTGCCATCTATTGATAAAACTATCTAGTCAAGTGTTTAGTGGGGGGGGGAGAAGATTAAGAGAAGCTTTGCAAAAAATTCAAAAAAACTGATATTAAATTATTTTTTTTCATAAAATTTTGAAGTTTTATAAAGTAGCATGTTATATTTTAGTCACAATATTAACATTTAACATTTCTTAAAAGAAAAAAGTGATAAGAAAATTTTCATTTAATTAATTGTACGCAATATTTTCGCTCACTCTACTTCCGGTGCGTTTCTTTCAACGAAATTTGGAAGAAACGATTTCCCTCTTACTTGTGGCATTTTTGGTCCTCAGGAACGAAGTAGGTTATTCCAGGACAAATGGGGAATCGAATTTTTTTTGTTTATTAATAACCAGGATATCAAACCGCAGTGCTTGGTGTGTTTGCAGGTATTGGCTTTGCATAAAGGAATATAACCTCAAACACCATTACACACAGAACCATGCCGCTAAATACCAGGAATCGGACAAGCTCATACCACAATTATAGATGATTTGAAGAGAAAATATAATGCCCAAAATCTATCTTTGCATCAACTTTGACACAAAAAAATACCCTCTTGGGCGTCATTTGTTGTAAGTGGCAGGAATAGCAGAATAATCGTTTTCTGATGGTGAATTTGTGAAAAAATTGTTCTGTAAAAATGACACATGTATTTGGGGAAGAGAAAATTTTCCGTCTTTTTGCAAATGTTTCACTATGGGAACAATCTGTCTCAAGAAGGGTTGAAGAAATTGGTTGTCACATATCGAATAAATTGCAGATTCAGCTTACTTTTCACTGGAATGATGAATCAACTGACATTTCGGGCACCGCTGAACTTCTCATTTCTATTAGAACTGCCTCCAAAGATTTTCGTCATCAATGAAGAGTTACTAGCATTAGATCCACTGCACAACATAGCCAAAGGGCAAGACATTTATGACGCAGTGATGAAGGTTTTAAATGATATTGAGAGAGAAGATAACATAAGCAGTCTCTCTCGGCTATCGCGACGGATGTTGCCAAATCAATGCTTGATTCTCAATCTGGTTTAGTTGGCTTACTAAGGAAAGCTGGAGTCAATTGCCGATCAGGAGGTCTTGTGTGGTAAAATTCTGAACATGGAAAATAGTATGAGAACTGTAATGAAGTGCGTGAATTTAATTAAAGGTAGGAATCGGGATTTAAGAGCACACCGCAAGTTCCTTTCTTTCCTGAAAGATGGAGGCGAAATATAATGATTTGGTCTTGTACACGCAGGTTTGTTGGCTGAGCAGAGGAGGCTGTTTGAAACGTTTTTTGCTTTGAGAAATGAAATCAAACAGTTTTTCGAAGAATATGAGATAGCTAAAAAGGAAATTATCTCACAATTATCGGATTTTTATTTCAACAGCCTGCTTGCTTTTCTAACGGGCATGAACTGAATGAAATCAACGTTAAATTACAAGGAAGAAACCAAACTATTTCAGATTTAGTTAGACACCTACATTAGTTTATAAGCCGGCTGAATGTTTCCAAAATCACCTCAGTCAAACGAAACATGACACATTTCCCTTCTTGCAGGAAAATAGCGGAAGAGAATCGTGACACTGATTTTGAATTTTTGGTGGGAATGTTGGACAAATTTTTGGAGCAATTCAACGTGTGATTTTCGGACTTTGATGATATGCGGCCACAACTGACGTTGTTTAACAATCCTTTGAAATGTGTAATTCTAGAACAGCAAGACAGCATTCAACTAGAATTGGGGGATCTCCAAATTGACCCCTTCCTCCAGTCAATAAAAGAGAAAGGCATAGACTTTTGGAAACTGGTTCCTCGAGAAAAATATCCTTTGCTGAATGATTTTTGCACAAGAATCGCATCCATGTTTGGAAGCACATGCATATGTGAATGCGCTTTTTCAACTATGAAAGCTTTCACAGAAGCCGATCTGATCAGCTTTTACAAGATTTGCTAAAAATAGCATCATTTTCGTTCGAAATTGATTTCAATGATCTTGTAGATGCCCACGAACGTCCTCAGTGTTCTCATTAAGCTGTGTTATTTATTTTACTTGACTCACGAAAACTTCGTTCTCATGAGTTTTATTTAGCATGTTAATTTTTACTTTTTGGACCAAATTCTGCGGCGTTTTCCTATTCCTAGATCGTGAGTTTAATTATTAATTACTCTCTATAGTTTGATTTTGTAACTGGATTTTTAAATAGACTTCAATTGTTGGATTTGCGATAAATTAATCTGTTCTAATTGTGCTGCTCATTCGTGCATGTTATATTGTTATTCCAGTGGTAGAAATATTCGATTATAACTGTACTTGAATTTACACGTGGACAATAAAATTCGCTCTAACTATGGTTTCGTTGTGTGCCGGAAGAAGTTGCAGCTTAGCTTTATTTCCAAATGTATTCTTGTTTTCTGGGATAGCCAAAGTGAAGGGAATAACGAATAAACTCCCATATATGCTCGGTGGAGGGGGGGGGGACATAGAAATATTCACACACAGCGTTGGTTGTCCTCAGTGACTCGAGCCGTGTGTAGACAACCATACGGTTGTAATTGGACCTAGAATCCCAGTCACGAACGGGAGAACACGGGCCATAGAAATGTATCCGCGTATTACCCAGCAGTTAGCGTTTTCTCACAAGGGCAGAATGGCTATCATTTGCTATAGCTCCACAACCCATATTGTTTGCAGTGAGAAAAATTTTATCATTCAATTGTGGGGTTTTTGGTACTATGCAGGGGCGTACATAGGATTTTTGAGCGGACACAAAAGGCTTGGGGGGGAGGAGCACAAAAATTTCTTTTATGATAAATTCTGAGTTACCTCTTAAAGCATTTATATTAACAGAAATAGATAAAAATAGCATATAAAAGAGGGAGGTATTTTCTTTCGATTTTTTAGGAAGGAGTACGAGCCCTTGTGCTCCCTCCCCATTGCGTACGCCTCTGTGCTGTTGATTAAGGATCTCATGATCTTCCACAACATAAGACGATTGGTTAAAAAAAGTCATTCATCGCTAAACATCATTGCCATAAGTTTCAAAGTTACTCCGTCTTGCATTGCTTCGAACGCAATCATCGATGGACGAAGAAGGCCGAACACGAAAGACCATAACAGATCCTGTTCCGTGTATCTAACGGGACCGATTCACAGATGCACATATTGGACCCTCTACAGATGAGACAATCCGACGATCCACCTGTAAAAAACAAGCCAGTCCGATCTGCCTCATATGGGGGAAAGGGGTGCCTTCGTCAGAGGGTATGATCAAACAATCCACGTAAGGGCTTTTATCATATTACCACACTTTTCTTCTGTCCGTCAATGATGTCTGTCACGGAGACCACAAGCTGAGTCGTGTTAATCGGTATTACCTATTCGGTATTCTAATTACTGTATTCCTCTCTCTTGCTAGTGTCAACCGGTAGTTTTCGCATTCATGAGTAGTCGAGTAGACACCAGGCTGTCGGTTCGCAGGTGCATGTTCCCTGCAGGGTGAGCGATTAAACATCATCTTACTAAAATACATTAGATGATTTGCATACCAATCCACACTGCAGCTATTTACGCAGTTTGTTTCTGAGCTTATTTCACTGCCCACGAGTGTACAAATACTCTTCTCCAGAAAGAGAGAGTTCAGTTAATAATTCATTAATAATTCGTATTGTAACGAATCTATTTTATTCAGTATTGACATTTTTGCTAACTCTCTGTGGCGTTATATCACATAACGTGCTTTGTTTGTTTACGCGTTGTTAACGGAAGGTGAGAGGAAAGAAATTGTCTTTCGCGTGAGTTGAAATTTGATGCGCCTTGGAAGGTTGTGTTTCAAGAAAATTTTTCGTGAAATAAACTCTTTTTCTTAAGGTTTCGTAGTTTTGTGAGTTAATTGAAAATCCCTCCAATATTAAGTGTCTAGGGATCGTTCGCCACCGCTACGGGAGGGAACGTCACCCTTGAACGTCGTTGTTACAAATTGGCGCCCAAAGTGAGGGCCTGAGAATGTGTGTTTGATTCCAGTGAGTGTAACGGCATCGTCGTCGTCTTACAGTATTTAATTTAAAAAGAAATTAATTAAATACCAAATTAATCAATAAATCCCATTTAAACAGAAGCCCGCGATATCATTCGCGATCGTTTTACTGGTGCGGCTTATATAACGGATTTGCAATTGGTACGGCCCGTGAAATTGAAGCTGGTCATCATGTTCGCCCGCGACCAGACAGATGTTGGCCACCCCTGCGATACATAATGAAAATTTATACCTAATGAAGGAAATAATTTCATGATTACCTTAAGAAATGATTTTACACTTGACGAGAGAAATAGTTTTATAAATTGAAAAAATAATTTTAGAAGTACTTAATAGAAGAAAAAATAAATAAATTCACACACACACAGAATTGGTGAGAAAAAAAGAATTTCAAAATTATTGAAAATTCCTATTCAATGAAAGAAAAATTTTCAGCATAATAATAAAATATTTAGCTCTCCCCCCCCCCTGATTAACTCGAGGTCCGTTGGCCCATTTTTTAAGACGTCACTGTACATTACATCAAACCCTTGTGAATCTCTAGAACATATTACAATCCTAAATACCACAGTATGACTTGGTGACCCATGCTTCATAAAAATTAGAAAAAAATTTTTCGCTTCATTAAAATTTAATAATTTGACAAGTGCTGTTTGAAAGTTTGAAGACCCCCCTCGCCAAAGAAATAAATAGTGACATATCCACAAATGTGGCATTTCAGGGAGTTTTCAAGTGTGTACGACAAAATTTGAAAGAAATTTTTCATGTTTGATCATTTTAATTCAACTGGATAAAATTTTTTGCTATGGTTTTAGCCAGTTCTCACCCAAGTTTATCAAACATGAAAAAATTGTTGCTATTGAATCTATCATAAAAAATGTTGAGATATCTTCTAATTCCCTCAAATTTTGCCAAGAAAATGAGTATTTCAGTAATGTAATATATCCATCAAAGAATGGAAATGAACCCAAGTGTTTTGGAGATAGACTTTTTTCGTATCTGTGATGACCGGAAAAATGCTAAAAAAAAAAGGAAGGTTTTGACGGAAATGGTATCTCGCGAATCGCATCTACTTAAACAAATGAAATAGCATCTCCTGCAAACGCGGGATAGATCCAGCTAATAAGAAAGCTTATGCGAATTTGCATATCTTCATTTCCTTAAAAGCCCTTTTCTTTTATTATGATCTTTTGGGAAGAAAGTTATTTTTTCCTCTCTCTCTATTTTCTCTGAAAGAAAAAATAAGTAAATCCAGAATGACAAAGGAGAAAAAACTCTAAGAAATCTCTAAGCCTAAAATTTCCTAGGAAAGATGTGTTGCATAATCATCATCATCTTGTAGAAGCGAAATTTTCATTTCACTGGATAGTGCCTGAAGACCTATCTGAAGACATAAATTTGAAATATTCTCATCATGAAGTTTACCACGGGGTGCACAACCTTTTCAGTCCGCGTGCTAGATATGCGATATTTCTGCCGCTCGCGGGTCCAGAAACTTTTATACAGGGTGCCCTGTAAGTCCTGATTTGCCCTTTATCTCATCAACCGTCCGTCGTAGAGGTATGATTCCAATTTGAAAAATATTCAAAAGGTGTTCACACTGCGCCGAGCCAGTTTTGAGAGTAAAAATACAGTATGTCAAAAAATAAAAATCTGAATTTTTATACGGTCTTCTTGTCTTCTAATTTCCAACTATAAAGTTGTTGCCTTGTCTCTCCTGAGGCTGACAAAAAAAATTCCACGTTTCTAATTGAATATTCACTGAGATAGCTGAATTCAAAAGTCGGTGAAAAATTGAGAAAAAACAGCATATATAAACGGGGGGGGGGGGACATTTTCATTTTATGCTGTGGAGGGAAGTCTTTGGAATATCTAACGAATATCAGTACATGCCGGAATGTGTGTTCTGAATGTAAATGTTGCCCTATGGATATTCTCAGAATTATGTTTGTTCTATTTGTGCTGCCAACCACCTTATATACTCTGAAGTGACAATGGCAAAAATTTTCATGAAATTCACTATATTCACTGGTTCATTTTTGTTCCCAGAAGTGTCTACGTAGCCCTCCGAAAGTTCACATGAAACCCTAAGAGCTCCGACGAGCGCTAGTTGGGGACTATTACCGTAAAAATCTTGTAATGCCAATCAACAGCGTTAGAGGGGGGGGGGGAAAGAACTCATTCTGACACCCACCTTTTGACCCTAAAAACTCCCCTAACTATAGAGAACTTTCTCATACATTTAAGAGCATAGTCGAGTGAGCAGCATATGGAAGGTGCCATAACAATAATACACTGCATTTCTACCTTACCACCTTTGAAAATACTAGACTCTTCCAATAGTCATACATTCCGAAAGAATTATCTGAGCACTTCCAGGAGAATGAAACGGTTTATACCGAAAGAGATGACCTTAAGAGACAGAGAGAGAGAGAGTAATTTGCATCATTTTGTTCGATCCCATTCCAAGTCAGAGGCGGTCATCAGTCGATGCCACGGCGAATGAGAAACTGTTAATTTCCTCTGACTTTTCTCTCTCTAGAGAGAAAGAGTGAGTGCTCCAGACACTGAGAGACTGGAAGTCCGTTTAATCTCCTAGTGAGTCACGGCGAATATTAGCCAGGATCCATTTCGTGTCTTAAGGAATGAGTTGAAGAGTTAAAATTGGATGTAATTACGGTTCTCGCATTTCTCTCTCTCTCTCTCTCTCTTTCTCACTCTCTTCATTTCGCACCGTGCCGTGTTGGAAAAGAGAAGTGTTATTAACGCGTGTTTATTTTCATACCCCTTTTCCAGAGATTCTGCTGGCCCCGAAGCTAGTCATCAATAAATGTAAGAAAGTTATTAGATTAAGCACCTTCTCTCGCCTGCTCTTGCACGTGATTGTGTGTGTGGGTGCGTTGCGTGTGCTGTGTTTGTTGTTACCTTAATCCGATTTGATCCGTTCTACCGAGTAACGCGAACACGAGTGACGATCTATTATGAATTGCTTGCTTTCGCGAACGTTCTAAAATGTTTCCGGGAAGATCCACTCGATGAATAATGATCCATTGTCCGGTTTGGTTGCAGAACAATCTTTACCAAGTTTTAAAACCTTCACAAATTGCCAATGTCCAATCACCGTATAGAAAATACAGGGTGAGAAAAAATCTAGAACACATTTAAAAATCAATTGAAATTGACATAAAAGCCACTAAAGTACTTTAATGGAATAAAGATTTTTTTTTTTTGATAAATTCAAACAAAAAATAGTTTGAAGTTTCACAGATAGCGTAGTTTTATGTAGCGAAATCGTAATAAAAATTAATTATGCATTGTTTGTGCCGAATTTCTCGTGATACAGCGCTACCTGTGAGTGAAACGTTTAACTTTTTTCTCAATTTCAATTTTATTCCAATTCAAAAATATGCTTGCTATCTATAATACAGTTTAGTCGTCTCTTGACGACTGTACAGTCGACCGTTAACATAATTTTATACGAACAAAAATATGAGTGAAAGGAGTGAATAAATGATAAATAATATAAATCCATACATCAAACAACAAAAATAATGATTATAGACTTCCGTACACTTACAAATACATTCATTGCATTCAAATAAATTTCAATATGTGATGCTGAATCAGATAAACTTATGGCAAATGCAGTCATAAAAATAATAAAAAATTTCGCCTTTGGATATGAAAGTACAAGTTAATATCGTCTATAAATAACATTAATTTGAAAATTGCTTTCTTGAATTTTGAGACATATTTTACTACTAAACCACACATGTGCATCTCGTCCGTTGTTTATGTGTAATACGTGTTATATATGCAGTGCTGCCATCTAACTATGAGTGAAGCGTAATGATTGAATAATTGCATCTTTGTGTAGGCCATTGCACTTCACTCGTAGTAAGAAAAATTTATGTAAAATGTTAGATATATATTTTTTACTGTAAAGTTCGGGAGCTAAAGTTTAAATATTTCCAAGAAAATTCCTTTGGACAGTGTGGTATAATACAGATTTGTGTTGTCGTGTCGCGATAATATACTATTACATGCAGCACATATTGATTTATCCAGGTAAACAATGAGAAGAATTCGGTACATAACATTAGATCTAAAAGGTAATACGTTTAGGGTCCTTTAATTTGTGAAATCTATCATGAACCTTCGTCCATCCACTATTTCCTAAAACAGTTTTCTCAGATGAATATTGTTAAAACACCGTCTATTTACACGTCGATAGCACTAGATAGTATGGAAATATCATCTACACCTCAATTTTTTGCTTTTTTTTAATCAAACGAATTGATTAAAGTAGCTCATTGGGATGCTATAGCTTAAATTTAAATGAGCATCAAATTTGTAGTCCCGAATATCTCGATCTGAAAAGTCACCCCTTAACCACGAGTACTTTAAATCAGTGCCTGTTGGCAATGGACCTCGCAAGGACAACGAGTTAGTTACAATTCGATTAATCTCAACGATATATATCAGATGATACTAAAATTGCATCTTCTAATTTCAGTTTGTGATTATTGTTGGAATACTTCAAGAGTAAATTTTTTTAATGCAAAATTATCATGGATTGCTTTATATAGCTTTTCTGTGCATTTTTCTTTCACTGCGCAAATGGAAGACTCCATAACGTATCATTTAATACTTTTTTATAGTGATCATTCTCACGATTACAAAGTTACGAAATTGACTGAGAGATTAGAGTCACTCATATCCAGGAAATTCAGTCAATTAGTCTTTGCCAACCCTCTCGTATTAAGCATGTAAAACACAACTTCTCTAGGTAGTCAGGTAGGAACACAGAGTAAGAATAATATCTTTATATCTTTATATCATTATATCTTTAGTCTATGGGTGGGAAGCGTTGAATTTTCAGCTATTAAACCCTATCTAAGCTTGGAATTATCGCTCACAGTCACGGAGTTATTTGCTTTCTGAATCGTACTATTGTCTATTAAACTTGAGTTTTCAATTTAGCACCCCAATTGATAAGACGTATTACCACGTCAAAGAAATTTTGTACGGTCGGTATAGATGCATATTGATTTGAACGAGTGTCCAAAACTAGACCTGATTCAACGAAATTCCTGACATTTCACTTCACGTGTATGTCTAAAAATATGATATCAAATTACCAATTTTTATATTTAGGAAGTAACTTTATCTTTGGATAACCCAAGAGTATTTTTCAGTAATTTTCTGTATTCAAGCCCCTAATGCACGCACTTGTCACGAAATGCATGTTCTGACATCTGAGTATCAAAATGCATATAATTATACAACAATTGAACTGTAATTTATTTTTTTTAGCTGATTCCGAACAGAAATAGCAAAATGACGAGATACGACGTAATCATTTTGTGAATTACAGTCCGTTGTTATTCGTTATTACAGAATTATTATTAGTTTTATGTTCGAGAGTGTGCTCCCCTTTTTTTTGCATATTGAATGTGCTAAAAGTAACATGGTGCGATAATAAACCTGATGAATCATACGGAAACCCCATCACAAAAGAACGACTAATAATTTGTTTTTAATAATAGCCTCAGTCTATGTGGGGCCCTTTTTCCAGGACGACACATATGGGCGGTGACCTCACCAACCCTTTCTATGTTATAGCAGTGCTTAATCCATCCCCGGGGTAGAACTGGGTGTGGTTAACATTTGTGTGTGTTTTACTTGGCATTTTCGTCATCAATTACTCCATGGGGCTCTAAGACACTTTTTCGCCCTTTTTCTCTCCTCATCTTCCATATTTTTCTTTCCTTATTTTTTTTTTTATCCGAATATTCATGACTGTTCTTGCTTATCAGTGATCAATGACTATCCAGATACAAATGAATCCAAAAATATGATCAGAGCTGAAATTAAGACTTTTTCTTATCCAGAAATGATCGTTCTCCGTAATGATATAAAATAGGACCACGACATACAAAATATTACCACATTGACGCTAGCATGGGAAGCAATAAGACATTGGAGATGGTTCAAATGTGAATTAAACCATGTTTTCCGACTTGTGTGGTAGTCTCAGAAGCATTTCAAGATCCTATTACACTGTAATACTGTACCTTGAAAATCATCGATAATACTCGTAAAAAATTTTTAATTCTGGAGTCGTGCGTTATACAGTGGCACCTCGGGACTTGCCGGTAACTCGTTTTGAAGCTCGTGTCAAGTACCAAAATCAACGAGTACCGGACGATGTTTCATCCTCTACATTCTTCCAAGCAAAATCATTAACTGACTTGTTGTTTAAATACAGGGTGAGCGAAAAGTCCTGGACACATTTCAAAAATTAATTTAAAAAACCAACTTGTTGACTCCAAAAAAAGTGCGGTTTGCACCGAAATACTTGCCCAGGCGTAGAATTTTGGCCACCTTGTATATTAGTTACGTTAAGGGACACAAGCTTGTGTTCTATGATGTCCATATGCTCCATATACTGGTTTTTCCCCCAATTTCACCGATTTTGAATTCAAATATCTCATCTCTTATTACGCATAAACACTCGTAATTTTATTTTAAGCTCAGGAGAGGCAGGGAAACAACAGTTAGAGCACAGAGCGGGCCACATAAGAAATTAAAATTTGTACCTCGGTACGTATACAATCACAGCTAAAATAAATGGCATATCTAAAAGGAGTACGTTATTTAAATCCTCATTTTTATTGAGAGCCTGTCCCTATAATCAGCGGTTTACGAGTTATTTCAGCTGAGACGGACTTTTTATAGGTCAAAACGTTTTTGCAACTCACCGCGTTCAAATGAATAGGAGTTCGACAAGCTTCAAAGCCATCGATTGCTAACACACTTTTTCCTTTTGTTTGTCAAAATACAAGTTGATTTACTAAGCAGACGGGTACTTAGGAAAGAAAATGTCTATCCTTCGTAGCTTAATGGCAGAGAACGCGCCCGGAAAGTACGAGGTTGGTGATTCGATTCCCCACACAGAGGAATGTGACTTTTCTTTCCAATTATCTACGCTTGGTATCCAGTCATTTGTACTTCGTATGCTTATCGGAGAGGTTCACCGTTTCGTACTATTTGATGTATTTGTATACAAAATTGCACCCGACTTACACATTTAGTGTCGGTACCACTTATCGCGTAACTCTTCGTGGTATTACTGTACTTCGATTCAGCAGTCTTAATCAATATCAACATCAAGTGACCAACGAGGAATTTAAACGACAATACCAAATATATGTGATGATATTTATACTGGACACTTACTTCATTATGTTCCCATGATTAAATTATTAGTCATTTTCGTCACAAGCAAATGTTTCTTGGTGACGTGTCGTTCGATGGCTGCAGTGTCAAGTAGGTGATCGGGAGGAAGAAGACAAGAAGGAAAGCAGGACCATCAATGTAATTGACACATTTATGTGAGAGTGAGAGGAAAAATATAATAAAAAAAAACAGGAGGGGGAAAATGCACTTGCATCAAACGCCAATAACGAGTAAGTGGGAACCACGGACATGACAGGACCAGGAGAAATTCCGTCTCCCATTTTTGACGTCAGCAAAAGCATTTCTCATTATACGGGATTTTTGTTGGATGCTGCCATGTATATATATATATATACACACGTCTGTATATATATATATGTGTGTGTGCCATTCCGCTTGTGGTTGATGCATCTAAATTGGATGTCAGATGAAAATGTCAAACATCTAGTTGATGGCATCCGTGACAGATGCTGACGATTGCTTTGCGTCTTTCTTTCATACGTGGTCCTCCTCACTGCGTCTGATGTGAATGTGTTTCCGATGGTGTATGAAAAATCGTGTTGGATGACACATAACTTATATTAGGTCAACGATACAGTTGGCGATATACAGGGTGAAAACTCAAGTACGTTACGTAGGAAAGTTAGCTGAAATAAATCGTGGAACACCGGTTAAAAACACATATTTTCAGTTAGAAAAAGTATTCAAATAACGTGCCAAGTTTAGATATAATTTAATTTTTTACTAGGGCTTGTATATATATATGCAGTAATACAAAAGTTAATTTTTTATGCGGTCGCCCTGTGTTCTATCTTTCAATTAAAAAGTGAGCCTTCCTCTCTTGAGCCTTATAAAAACCAGTCACATGTTTTTAAGTGCAATGTTTGCCGAGATATTTGCTGTCTCTTCGGTTCTCAAATGCTTTTAGTCGTGGACCCCCCCCCCCCCAGAAATCCTGATGATTGCTATGGTCCTCCCCGTCTCAACCAGACATCTTTGAGTTTCGACAACTAAATAAAAAGGCATAAGAGTTTTATGCATAAAAAATATATACAAGGTGCATTGGTAATAGGGCGTATGGCGTTTTACTGGCGAACCGTTGATTCTAGAGCAGAGGTCTTCAAACTTTTTTTCAGTCGCGAGCCCTGTCTGTACCCATCATCAAAAGAAGAGCACCCTTCCTTATGGCAGGTTTAACATACGAATGTATGAAATGACGATGATTTCAATCCTTGAATACAATTCCTCCAGAGTGTTTAATTGGAACGTTGTTGAAGTGCTGGCGAGCACGAAATCGGACGCGATAATGGTGCACTCTGAATACTTCAGGGAGCACCATGGTGAGCAACGGATTGAAGATGCCTGTTCTAGAAGCATACTTCCAATTAGAAAACAGTATTCAAATAACGTGTAGTAATTTAGATATGTCATTTGTGTTGCAAGGAATTGCATCGGAAGAAAACTACTTCATTACCAAAAATATGGAATTGGGGGGGGGGGGGGGGGTAAGTGATTTTTTATTGCCGCTTAAAGGGTTAGGTAAATGTTGAAGCAGTGGCTCTCAAACATCCGAGCGATCACCTACGCCTTATGGCTTTTTTTAAACTGGTAATCATTCACTAACGGGTACCACGACTAGTAATCATCAATCTGTGACTACTTTCGTCCTAGTGATAATTTATTCGTGTGTGTGGTTCCCTTCATCCTGGTGATAATATATTATTGGCAATCTCACTTCAGCCACTAGTTGCCCGAGGGATCATTTGATTAGTTATATTTCCAACCCAAAATGTTCATTTCGCAACTGATCATCTGCACGTGACGTGACTCGTGACATGATTACCTCGATTGCCGTAGGAGTCATATATCGCTTTTTTGATTTAATTCTATCTTCCCCATAGGTCATACATGCTACACCTATGGCCTGCGGGCAAATTTGGGTACTCAGAGTCATCTGATGTGGCCCGTGACTTCAAACTCAATTTTGTAAAAAAAATGAGCTAAGCAACACATAACCAGATTCTTCAAGTAACTCGCGTCGCATTTACGAATCGATTAAGTGACCTGGAGCACTATTCCTGATCGCTTAAATGGCTAGCGGCACATTCTTACCCCACTTAAGTGCCCCCGGACAGACCAGACGCGACCCAGGCTCTGTCCCTCCCGGGATATAAGCCTTTTACCCTTGCGGGTTGGGTCGCGCTGGGGAGGTTTTAAGTGCCCCCCGGTACAAATATATATTTTGTAACCATGAATAATGTTGGTTTCCCTCATGTTTCAACATAAAGGACCTAAATGCGTATTATCTTTACCCCGGATAATTTCAGTGAACCTCCGCACATTTAAAAATCATTTAGTGACCTGAGGCACTATTCTAGATCACTTAAGTGACTCGCGAGACTTTCTTAATTAAGTGGCTTGGATCATTGTTCTAAATCACTTCAGTGGCTCATGGCTCATTCTTACCTCAATTAAGTGACCCGCGGCACATTCCCAGACACTTCTGTGAGCAGCAACAGCATTAAAGTGACCACATTTACATATCATGTAAGTGACCTGCGGTACATATGCAGATCACTTATGTAGAAATGCTTCTAAACCAATGAAGAGGCCCGCACTCTTCAAAAGGTTGAGTACCCTTGCCATAGATTTCTTTCCAAGTGATCATTTACCAGAGGCTCTGTTGCCATAGCAATCCATTTACCAAACATAGCCATTCGAAAACTCTCTCGTGGCAGTAGTATTGTGCAAACAGTCGGTTAAGGCTTAATTCCTGCAAATCACTGTCAATATTCTCTCTTTTGGTGCCGCAAGTGGCTAGAATTCGGGAACCCATGCTCCAAAGAATAGCCCTAGTTGCATCTGGGATAGTTATACCATTGAACTCGTAAGTGAAACGTGTGTTGTTGGAACCAAAGTGAGCGACCGTTGTGACCTATCTCTTAACCACTATTCTATCCAATGCAACAAATTGTTCCCAATCTCATTCTCATGTAAACAATTCAATAGTTTACCATATTTGACCCGATGCCTTCTGGAAATAAACTACGTCAAGGTTTTTTGTCTATTTCCCAAAGCCTTAGTCACGTGATAACAAAAGACGTTAGTTACACGTGACAACCCATGTTGGTTTTCCGGAAGGAATACAACATATAAAGCAGATTATGCAAATCAACTTGCCGGCGTCGTATGAAGAATCCGCGGGCATGAAAACTTCCATGATATGCATGAATCGAGAAATATTCATGATATAAACTATCAAGCGTCATCTATCGATGGTTTCTGTAGCTATTCTTTATTGAAGAAAAAATTCGACAACCCTCCAAATTCATTCGCTCAAACCGAAATTTTTTATCGTTGGTTCTTTCTTTTTAAATTTATTGCTTAAAGTTTTAACAAATTCTTTGATGCATACGGTATTCAAGACTTTCCAGCATTCACCAGTTTGTTGAAATTTCCTTAGAATAATGTTTAATTAGTATCAGTAATAACTAGTACTTTTATTATTAATTTATATACGAAAAATAATCCAGATTGTTTTTCTCATTATCTATGGAATCAGTAAATTTTAATTACAAAATGAATATACAGGGTGCATAGCAAACGGGGGGGGGGGGGGGTGAGATTTTACTGACGAACCGTTGATCCTAGGCGCATACTTCCAATTTGAAAAAATCTCTAAATAACGTGCATTACTCAGATATGTCATTCATGTTTCAAAGGGTTGTATAGTTATTAAAATAAAAAGATAACTTTTTTATCCATTCCCCGTGTGCCCCAAAACTCAATTAGAAAGATGTTACCCTGTCTCTCGTGATGCCAACTGAAAAATTCATATTTCTAAGTGCAATATTCACGTATTCATTTCAATCAGATCAATTCAAAAACAAAGGAAATTCTTGGAAAAAACAGCGTTAAATGCGGGTAAACCGGTTTTCTTCTCATTTAAAGGTTTTTTTTTCCCTACATTCCTACGTTTTTCGAATATCTCAGTGAATATTGCAATTAGGAGCATGGAATTTTTTTTAGTTGGCATCAGGAGAGGCAGGCCAATAACTTTTCAACTGTGTCTTTATGGACGGAGTGTGCGTATAAAAAAATAAGATTTTATTTTGATAACTATACAATCCCTTCAAACATGAATGGGATGTATGTGAAGGACGTGTTATTTGGAAACTTTTTCTAACTGGAAATATGTGTCTAAGATCGACGGTTCGCCAGTGAAATGCCTTACCCCTCCCCCCTTGTTTGCTATGCACCCTGGGGTACGGTAGCCCAGGTCAATAAGATATTCGCCTAAAGTACTTAGAGGTGTCGCGAGTTCGATACTCGGTTCGTCCTTGTCAGAAAACGTTCCTGACACACGGGTACAACAAAAACGGCGATATGACCGCAGAAAAAAATTGCTACCGCAGGGAGTCCCACATCGAGGGGTTAGCGTACCAACCTTCCGATGAGTATAAAAAAAACAAGCCTGCCGTTCGGATCGACGAATAAATTGTAGGTCCCGGTCTAAAAAAATTAGCCCTCGTGTGCAGAAAATGACTGTGGTGCGACAAAAAAGATCAAATATATGCACCCTGTATATTAAACCTGAGAGATTAAAATTCTATTTTCTCCAGTACGAAATTAGTCGATGATGACAATAATAAAAGCTAAATAGAAATAGTTAAATAGTAATAGCTAAAAAGAAACAAAATATACCACCATTACTTTCCATTTAATTATTCAATTTCAATTATCGAATGGTTTTTTTTTGGAATTTCTTTTGTGCCAAATGAATCTTATATAGAATTTTAAATAACCATCCGCGAAGAGAAAAATGGACTTTTAGATGATAGTTAATAAATTAGATTCGAAATACTTTCGCAAAGATTTTAATTATTAATTTCTGTGATTAGAAAATTACCAATTAATTTCCTCGAGTATTTTTTGTACAGGCTGTTAAGAATAATTATGAGCATTAAAATTTGTATTCGTATGCATAGATAAGCAAGAATTGGTCCGGTATTATATTCATTAGGAAATCGTAGAAATGCCATTAGAAAATACAAGAAAAATTAAATTATACCATCATGGAAAAAAAAATCATTAGTCAAATTTAAATGTGCTTACGAATCAAGGTTAAGGGAATAAATTTGCGTAAATTGAAAAATTTTGTTTATTAAAAAATCGGAAATCATATGATTATTTTAATATTTAATATAAAAAAATCATAGTAAAAGTTATAATGGGAATAAATATCTCTTACGGTATAAATTATATAATTATTGTGTCGGTCTCTTTTGTAATTTTGCGGATGAGGAAAAATGAATATTTTGGATGTGTGTGTGTGAGTATAATAAAAGTATAATAAGATTTTTGAATTGATTCTGGCACTTACGTATCATCCAAAATCTGACCAAATAGTCAGCCCTCGTTATAACGTCACTACTGGGGACCGAATATTAAACGCTTTCTAAATCTAGGCGACTTATTAACGAGTAGACCTAAACGCTAGTTATGCTTGTATGTCGCCGTGGTGGTAGAGTGGTCATAGTGAAAATATTTAATAAATATTTGAGTTGAAGCTAGTTAGGCTTGATCAAAGTTAGTCAAATTAAAATTAAGCTCGGACTTAAATTAATTAATTAAGCAAAATTATATTTAAATCAGTTAGAATAAACGAAATCAGAGAATTAATGAAATATACTTACCCTCTCAGGAGATCTGCACGAATCCATATACAGTTTAATTTCTGAAATCCAAAATACTAGTTGATAACCGTAATCAATGTCAACTTTTGACAAATAATTCGATGCTTTAAACTGCATGCACGTGTTCAAAACAAAAGGGACAATTTTGATATACTTCGAATACACTCAAAGCAAAGATGCAGATTCACAATTTCACAAAATAAGCGCAAAAATATTTCACGCATTATATATAAGATTTTAATAATCAACTATGGTACTGTCAACTGCCAACGATGGCGAATCATGTTATTATCAAGTTGTTTCTGGTTCTTTTTTTTTTTTAATTTTAAAATAAATAATTTTATAAGACAGTCGCCCCTGCACAGAAGCAAATGCTGATATTACCAATTAGGCGATATAACCTAAACTGTCTTCGGTTGATGTGGTATGATTAGCATAGGCATTGTAGATCGATGACCCACAAATGCCACTAAATACGCAAAAGTGTTTGATACTTCAAGGAAACATTCTTTTAGCAAACCTCTTTAAAAATCCCCTAATGTTAATTTCTGAATGCTTGAAACTAAAAAAAAATATCAAAAACGCGTTTTACGAAGAATGCTATTTTCGACATGATTAAGTTTGAAACACAATTTCAAAAAAAATATATTAATTGTATCATTACAAAATTTTAATGTGATATTTTTGTCATATATTTATAAGATTATGAACCAAAATAACATGATAAAGTCTATCAAGTTTTTTTTCAATAATTACAGTGTTTTATACATATCTTAAGAGAAATTTAAAAACAAAATCACACGTATATCAACAGATTTGAGTATGACTTACAAATGGCAACTTATAGCATGCAATCCTGTAAATTTCAGTTCAAAGCCTACAACATCACTAGCTGAAAGACTTATGAAAAAAAAACTAAACATTTCATTCATATCATTTTTGAATATTACAAGTGTTTCGAATAATACATATCCTAAATCCTAAATATGACATAGTGGCCTGTGGGTTCCGACTGAAATTGGCAATCAGTGCATACCCCTGAGTCATTTCTTAGCCATCCTGGACTAGTAGTGCTATTTTCGCCATGGTTGTATATGTTTTATTTTTAAACTACTTAGAGTTTAATATTACCCATATTGGGTTATTAATCTAGGGGGAAAAGAAAGCTTAAGTAGGCTGGAGGAGAAATAGAAAGCAGAAAGTGTCACTCAACAGGGCAGTGACAGGCATATGCATTTTCTTCAAATTTAACGTAAGAATTTCTTTTCATAAAAAATGACAGTCTAATATTCATTATTGTTATCAACATTTTGTTGATACACTTTTTATTAAAAAATGTTATTGAAGAATAACATTCGAATACCATTCCATATAAAACTGACTAGAAGGATGTCAGATACCTTAAATGTGCATAGATAATCATCATGTAATAACCAACACATGAAACGATGATGTAAGCGCCACAACGCGAACCCCTGTGATATACATACCGTATTTTCATTTATATTTTAATTTTGCCCCCTTTTTTTACTGTTCTAATTCTATCCATCTCTAATCAGGTTCTAGAAAGACAGAAAACTAATTCAAAAGGATTAATTCTCGTATAAATGCAAATCTCTTTCTTCGCCAACGTAAATTAAAAACGGGGAATTCTTTGATTAATCGCTGTGGAAATACTTTGATGAGAAAAATCTAAAAAAACAGTATGTATATATATATTATTTTTCGCAATAGGAAGAAAAAATTTATTCAGGCTTAAAGATGAAAGTAAAAAAGAAATAAGGAGGAATATATATATCCCACGTGCAAATGTCAGTCCTTGGGCATATTCTAATCCTTTATAAGCGGCTAAAAAACCCTATTGAAATACAAACTATAGGTACAGAGGAGTGAGAGAGAGAGAGCAAGATGATAATGAGATTATACTGAGCAATATACTTCTCATTAAAAAAAAATTTTTTTTTTACTCCTCTTTTCGGAAAAACTTCAATAAGAAATGTATTATAAGGTGGATTTTTTTCTCTATTATTATTATTATTTTTTTTTATATCGAAAATTGGAAATGGAGAAACCCCCCTTATGAAAATTCCAGAACTTCCCGCACCGTTAATTCCTGTCTTTGTGCTCTTTCCATCTATAAGTCGGAATTTCTATATTTTTTTCCTATTTTGGTCTTTAAGAGAAAAGAAAATTAAATTAAATGCGGATCCTCTCTTTCTCTTGACACTACGGCTATTGATATTCGGGGGAAATTGTGGAATTAATTTCTGATGGGTTCTTGGAATTTGCTATCGATTCTTCGTGGGTTGTAGTTTAATTTAATTTATTTCAAAAGATTGTATCTCTTATTTCTAAAATATTGGTTTTAATGGATGCACAGAATTAAATTTGTAAAATTGTTATTGCCCTTAAAATTTCCATTATCATATTGCAGGCTAGATTCGTCGTAGATGTACAAGGTTTCGTAAAGTGTCTGAAATCAATAAAAATTTACCGTAAATTTTAAAATTGCAGTAGAATATTTTAACATATCACTAAAAAGAGAAATATAGCTATGGTGATTTTACTCCAGTTAACAATAAACTTGTCATTAGAATCTTACATACTTCTCTCATCTCTTATGCGTATACATGTTATATATATTCTCATCTATAATCTGATGTACAGTCAAATCCCATTTTAACGAATACTTTTCTAATCCACCAGATAAGTTCACATAGAAATAATACAAAAACCTGGAATTCCTTTATAACGAAATTTTGTTATAACGAAGTGATTTCTCCGGTCTCTTGGAGTTCGTTATAACGGGATTCGACTGTAATATATATATAATGTACAGTACTTATCATACTTCTAAAGCGTCTCGTTGCAGTGTTGTGTAGGTTGAGCTTTGTCAGAACGCGCATGCGCGTGATTAGTGCTTGCTTTGTTTTTGGTGACTGTTGGCGTCAAGCATCAACATATTTCTTGGTAGCGTTTAATGAAATAGATAGCCTATACTGTACTTAATTCGACATTCAGAACTGGTATAGTGGCTAAAGCGTAAGATATGGGTTCGATTCCCACAATCTTGGCTGAGATTTTTTTTTCCTCATTCACATCTTCGTTTTTTAATGTGTGCGTGCGATCTTAAATTTATTTTTAATTTTAATAAAATTTAATTTTATTATTATATTCAATTTTTTGAAACCGTTGCACAGGTTAAATGTGACTCATTTACATCACAAATCGCCAGATGCATTCCGGTGCTGGTGAAAACACGGTTAATATTTTCAGGGCCGGAGGTAGGGTCCCCCCCCCCACTTTATCGGCCCGAACCAATACCTCCTAGATACTACGTCTCTCTAATAGCTATCTAAGCTATCTAGGGGGTATTGCCCGAACACGGGTGGGTCCGCGCAGAACAGAGTTCAGCGTAAAGGTTAATTTACTAATAAATTAGTCGGAAATAACAAGTGTTCGGCAATAAGTTGCCAAGCGTTACAGTCAGACATACACTCGCGCATGCGCGTTCTGACAATGCTCAACCTGCACAACACTGCAGCGAGACACTCGTTATAATTCTCATCTCAGCAATATACTTCTCATTAAAAAAATACAATATTTTCGGAGAAACTTTAATAGAAAATGTATTATAAGGTGGATTTTTCTCCTATTATTATTTTTTTTATATCGAAAATTGGAAATGGAGGAAATCACCTCCCGAAGATTCCAGGACTTCCCACGCCGTTAATTCCTGCCTCTGTGCTTTTCCCATCTATAAGTCGGAATTTTTATATTTGTCCTATTTTGTCTTTTAGTGAAAAGAAAATTAAATTGAATGCGGATTCTTGACACTCTACGGCTATTGATATCAGCGAGAAATTGTGGAATTAATTTCTGATGGGTTCTTTGAATTTATTATCGATTCTCCGTAAGGTGTAATTTAATTTGTTTTAACTCATGTAGTTAAACGTCCTACGTCTTACTTCTAAAATATTGGCATAAGTGTAAGTACCGAATTTTAAAGCTGTAAAAGTGTTATTGTCTTGAAAAATTTACATTATCATATATTGTAGGCTATATTTATTTTTCTTCATTGGTGTACGAGGTGTTTCACGAATTTTGTCTGAAATCAATAAAAGTCCGATGTAAATTCTAAAATTGAAGTAAAATATTTCAAAATATCATTAAAAAGAGAGAGAAACTGAGCTGTGATGGTTCAATTCCAATTAATTGATAATAATTATGGGGAAGAAACCATTATGAGTTATTGTCATATTTTTCTAATAATCAAAATAGGCGAAATTCGCGCCACTTTTCAACTCTTTATTTGGCAATGTTACACTCAAAAAAGCGGCACGAGATTCTTATATTTTTTTTTCAAATAAAGGCAATTATATTTTGAGCTCGTTTCGGCATTGATGTTTCTAAGCAATTCCTAAACATCCGGTGTTTACTTGTGAGCTGTTTAAAGTTTCTATAATTACCAGCAGACTGGCTCAAACGTACGCATGTCTCCTATTTCTTGTCAAGATACACGATATGCACGATTTTCATCACTTGCATTTCGGAGGGAAATACTATGGAGATAAATTGCCGTTCATTCTTCTATATTGATAGAAAAGTATGTTGGTAAACAATAAATGACATTTTTAAACTATCCAAATCTATATAAATCATATAAATACAGAGTGTATTCCCTTAAGTGCAACATTACGTAATTTTTAAATATTAACAATAATTTTTTTTGTCATGTAATAGCATTCAGATTACCCTCCATTTGCTTAATATAATCCCTGAGAGTTTTTCTAAACTGGATATTTCAATGATTGCCAATTAAAACTTACAAGATTAAAGCTCTGCCCCCACGGAGTTCGAGTCCCCGTGGGGGCAGTGATGAGTTTTCTTCCTTGTAATCTTCATCTCCACAAATAACCAGTCTTTCGATGAATCTTGTATTGACAAGAAAATAAAATTTTGTACTTACATAGGATAGTATACGCAATCAAATATGTGTGGCAAAAACTTGAAATAAATTAATGAATAAATAATATTTTTTAATAATATTTGTATATAAGAACGTTTTTTACCATGGTAAAAGGTAGGTGACCCCTTAGAACACCGAAAAAAATTCACATTGTAACAATTGAACAAAAAGTATCTAAAAATATGTTTTTTAGAATAATTCGATATCTCTCCGGAGACTGGGGTTGAAAAAAATCAAGGATCTAAATCAGAAGTCTTCAAACTTTTTCCAGTCACGAGCACTGCCTCTACCCACCATGAAAAGAAGAGCACCCTTACGGGAAGTTTGAAATACTAATGCATACAATTAGGAGGATTTCAATCCTCTAATAAAAATTTTACAAAGTGTTTAATGGGAACGTTGATCAATTGCTCGCGAACAAGAATTCCGACATGAGCATCGTGCTCTCTGGGAATTTCAGGGAGCACCGTGGTGCTCGCGAGCAACGGGTTGAAGATGCCTGCTTTAAATCAGTTTCCCAAACTTTTTGTTCCATCGCCCCTTTCTTCGGAAATCTTTCCTCTCATCGCCTCTCCCCCAACTCATGCGTACCCGTGACATCCTATGTTATAGTCGAAGCTCTTCTGTCGCCCGCTGGACAATTCCATCCCCATCAAAAAGGAGTGATATTGCCCACTTTGGGAAGCACTGCTCCAAATCATTGATATCATGACGAAATTCGTGAAAAATTCATGGAGTAAAAATTTTAGTTGTTATATTTTCTATAATCATCATTTCACAAGGGGAAAACAATCACAAAATTTTCCACTTTTTGTACTATTTTTCCGATGTTTAATTTCAATTTTTATTGCTCTGTAATATTTTCCGTGAAACATCCTACGCCCGTTGAAACATTTAGCACGAGAAGATTCTCTCATATGACTAATAAAATTTTGAATTAGAGTTTTCCTAAAATATTAACTGTTTTTCGATGTGATTTAAGATATAAACATATCTTCGAATTTTCGAGAAAATATGAAGTTTATTATTTATATGATTTTCTTTTTTGAATACGCATTTTTAAGCGGTAATTATCGTGTATAGAAGTCTTTAGTTCAACGGCGGGCTACTAGTCATTGAGGAAAAAGAAGATGATACTATTTAAATCATGTGTAAATATTTATCATATTTTTCTACTACATTTTACCTATCAGAGTAGATATTGTGAATGGTTGTTTTCCCCTTACATTGTCGTAGTCTTTTGAAAGAGGACTAGCGCCATCTGTCCAATAATTTAAGAACCCAGAACGTGAGAGAAAATCAATATTGATACTACTACCTTTCTTATTCTGATAGATATTTTACGTTATTTTAGGCAACGTGAAGTTTCAAAATATGTACCATTATGTGTATTTTACTAAAATTTTATTTCAATGAATAAATTTATAGAGAAAAAAATTATGTCAAATTTGCTAAACTTTAATTGTGTATTATTAGGTCGCATGGCTATACGTGTTTGTATGTGATTCTTACGGAAGGATTCATATTTTCTTAATCATGTGGTGTGTTTATATTTCGTAGTGATGGTTTCACTACCGTTAAGTTATAGTAATCATTAACTTCAGTGAAGAAAAACATTAGAGTCATTATTAGGGATTTTAGCAGTTACGAATTAGCTGCCACAAATGTGAAAATTGGATTTTAACACGAAATCCCGATAATTTACTCTTTGTAAAGCGAAAATTTTTCGTAATTAATGGTCAGGTAACCTCTCTTTGATTTTTGGAATGATTTCCTAAGACCGGGTTTACACTATAAAAGTATGATAAAAGTTTATTTATAAAACTTGAAAAATTCGCTCGAATGTGACCAATGGGCTAAGGCCTTGAATAAGTTTTAGGAAAGATCTTTTACACAACGCGAAAAATTCAACCAACAAGATTGTCGGTTACATTTACTTGAATGTAACCAATAAAATTATTTGTCAAATTTTTCAAGTTTTATAAAATAACTTTTATCCATCTTTTCTAATATAATCCCGTCCGAGTGGCGTGGTGGTAAGATGCTTGTTTACCACCATGAAGATTGTTGTCAAAGGGAGGATGCAGATAAGAATGTTTACCCTAATAAGCTTGAGACGACTACCGATAGACAGCGCCTTCATTTCCAACAGCCCATGTCATTAATGGTAGTAAATCGCAATATAACGGTGGTCAGAGCTGGTGTTTGGTGAAGCAGTAGTATGATCTCGGTCTAAGACCGGAATAAGCCCAATAAAATGCAGCGAATGTAACCAATAGGCTTATTGAATATTTTCGGTTGCATTCGAGCTAATACAACCAATTGTATATTTTTTTCAAGTCTTGTAAAATATCTTTTATAAAACATGCATAGTGTAATCTCAGCCTAACTCGTATAAAGGCGCGTATACATTAGCGTGCGGATCAAGCAATGAAAGCATTTGCAATTGGCTGTGCGGTAATTTGTACGGTGTTGTGAACAATTCTTGAGCTGTTCAAACTGGACCCACCTGGAATCGATTTTTTTCAACGAACACAAAGGAAAGAAAGGGCAGAAAGGAAGTTTGTGCGTCCGCGGACGGATTAGAACCACTGCAGGAGGTCGTACGTTGTCAGATCGGCGCGCTAGTGTATACGCGCATTAATACAACTTTAGTTGAGTTTCTTTTCCGAGTTCTATATGAATATTACGGAAATTAATTGGCAATTCGGAAGGTGAAAATTATCTATTCACGCTATTTTTGTGGAGTTAGTAAGTGGTTTTGAAATTTTGCCATCAGTTCCTTAATCAAAGGCATTTTTGAAAAAAAAAAAAAAAAATTTTTTTTTTGAAAAGTAAGAATGGTCTGAAGAGCATAATATTATGCTAAACACAGTAGCAGATAATTGTTCGAATAAATTTACTTTACATATGGCATTCAACGCAACAAATGAAGCTTCCGAACGCATGGTTATTTTGTTTACCTGAATCCGGAAGAACTTCCACATCATCACTGCACATAAATTTATTATTAGAAAAAACATTTCTCCAAATCTTTTTTCAAAAACGTGTCACGAGTTGAGCTGATCGATGGATACGATCATGTCAATAGACGTCCATTAGTGAACCAAGATACTTTTATTTAGGGGTCATGCGTACTTTAAATGTTGGTACTTTTTGCAAGTGTAACTATTCGAAACTTCATAGTCCCTAACACCGTAGATGTTGAGAGGTATTATTTTAGTATATAAAGAGCGCCGTTATTACTGACACTTTTGTATTTAAGAGAAATGTTGCATGAATAAACTTGAAATCTTGAAACTTCGCGATGAGATCCCTGATGCTACCTATTACACTGCTCTACACTGATTCTGTTCTCAAAGATATTTCAGTGATTTTGGGGCGCTGATTCAAAATCCGACATTGGTTTTGGCTCTAGTTTTTGAGATAAAGTGAAAATTAAATTTCGATGGTAATACATATAAACGGCGTAAAAATCACACTGAAACTGTGCGAAATATAAATCTCATTTTAATAAACTTAATATCAATACATAAAGAGCACTGATATCTGATAATGATGTAAATGTAATAATAGAATGAATTAAATAGGAAAATAAGTAAAAAAAATAAAAATTCGATGTAAAAATTAGTGGTTGCAGATTTACACGGAAATGTTGAGAGTATGCATTATCTAGAAAACTAAAGCCAATTCGGCAAAACCAACTAAAATTTTAAAATCAGCAGCCCCAATATACCCTAAAACAGTTAAAACAACCTTGGCAACCCGAATTTTATTTTGTTGTTGTGGAGCAGTGTTATATAAAGACAAATCTATGTGTCATTAATTCTTCGAGTAAATTGGCTGGATGTTTAAAACCGAAGTGCAGTATGAAGAAAAATAATACGTGGCATTTATAAACTATGATTTTCTATTTTTATCTTGCATACTGGTGTAAATTACTTCTACAAATCTACTGTAATTATTTTTAAGCGACACAATTTGCTTTCCCTTTAAACAGTTCTCGTTTCTGAAATAGATTGAACAATATATACTCGCTGCCACTTATTCGCGAGACTCTTCTGAAGAAGCATTTTACTTACCTTATCCGAAAATTTTGCAACTCTTTACCACTTGATATTCTTATAATACTACTAATTCATTACCTTTCCAAAAGACACATGAAGCAGTATCTTTTTTTCAGTCAGTGACATCGAGAATTTCTTTTGATTTGCCCTATGCTCCTTAATCAGTTAAATAATGAAGCTATTCAATCTTACGCATTGTAACATTATATTGATTTTTATTATTTGTACTCACCTGAATATCACGCGCACAATGTATATTTCATATAGTTGCATTCCTTGCTGTTGCCAAAAATGCTACAAATCATGCGAAAGTTTTGTTTTGACATCGGACATTTTTTTCATATTAACCACTAAAAAAAAAGGAGGGATAAAAGAAAAATTTAAATTTGAAAAATTCCACCCTTTTCGCAAAATGTTTTTCATTATTATTCATTATAAACATGCAATGTATTAACCAGTATGGGTCTCCAGACCCTTTGGCTGATTTTTTTTGTCTCATCTTGTATTTATGTAAGAAATTAAAACAATAAAGTGAATTGAAATTTTTATGCGGTGAAATTCCGGTTAATATGTTTCTGTTTGCTGCAAAATTGTTTTTTGTAAACACCATAAAACAAGGCAACTGGTATTTTGACGCATAAAAATTACCAATTTCGTTCATTTTCATGCTGCGCATCGATAACCAACAATCATTTTATTCTAGGAATTATAACAGGTAATTTTATTTTTATTCAATAGGTATCAGGAGGGAGGGGTTCTAGTCCAACGATGTTTCTTGCACTAATAAAAGCAAGATATGAAATATTTATAAGAAGATTAGGATTGTTTTCCTTCTAATATATTTTTTCACCTGTCTGCAAACTATTTCTCCCATTTATGCTATTTCGCGAAAATTTTCACTTGATTTCAGCGGTCTGCAATGAGAATAAGATTGAAGAACACTGAACTAAACAAAACCCAGGTTTTTCGTGTCAATAGGTAATTTTATCCATTGCCTTACAATTCATCACTACAATGTCCTCTGGAATTTTTTTTTCATTATGGCCCGGTTTTTATCAGGACTTGTCCCGGTTTCTCAAAATCGTATGATCTGGCCACCCTTCTATGTAATATTTCTCTTGAATTCTTCACATCAAAGTTTTCTTTTTCATGGGTCATAGTAGCCCCTTAATAAATAGAAAATATTTCATAATTATTGAAAGAAATATTTTCATAATTATTGAAAGAAATATTTTCATAATTATTGAAAGAAATATTTTCATAATTATTGAAAGAAATATTTTCATAATTATTGAAAGAAATATTTTCATAATTATTAAAATAAATATTTTCAGAATTATTAAAATAAATATTTTCAGAATTATTAAAATAAATTTTTTCCGTGTATTATACAGGACCCTCCTGTTTGACTCGAAGCCTTGGGTCCTGTTGGGCTAACCAGTTAAGATGCCACTGTTTGAATACAGATACAGCAATACGTCTTGTTGGCCCTCGGGCTACGTGAAAATTTCTTTTTTTGCCCGCAACGTCTGAAAGCTCGAGCATCCCTGCTCTAAGCCATGGAAAACGCCGTCAGCTCTAGACATATTCATCCATCGTACGAATAAAATCACATGTTTACGGCAAAAGAAAAAAAAAATGATCAAATAACCATCACGTCAACACACTTTTTTTTTCCAAAGTCGGCGACTATAATATTCATGTCATGAAATACAACTCGAAATGTTGAAAATATTTTATTCAACAAGTGGGTTGCATCTTGTTAGATATTACACGGCAAAAGTTTTTATCGCACTAAAAAAAACAGCATTAAAAAAAAATAATAATAAAAATAGGAGAAACTGACGAAATGATTTATTTTTATGAGATCATATCAGGGAAGGGGGTATAGCGTAATGACCAGTCATCAACGAAATCGGAAGAACCCCTTTCTGGAATGGTTGATGCTGTGAAAAGAGTTGAAGAAGGTGGAAAAAAATAGAAAGCTTTTTCCATTTCAGATCTAGATGCTTATCACAGGGGCCAGGCACTCGGAAAATAGCTCGGGCATGAAAGATCCGAAAATAGTCTTCCGTAATGTTGGAACATCCATCGTCTAGCCTCTCTCTCTCTCTCTCTCTCTCTCTTCTAGTTCTCTCTCTCTCTCTCTCTTCTAGTTCTCTCTCTCACATACACACACAAAGTTCATTTTCTTAGTTGACGATGTTTTTCCCCCGAAGTTCTTCAAGTTCTTTTTTCCTTCAGTAATATCCATCTAAAAACTTGAGTCGATATCATCTTATCTTGATTGCATCGAAAGAAGAAAAAAAAAATGGAAAAAAAAACATGAGCATTTAATCACTCGTTTTCCGAAATGTTTTCTCGACGAAATCGCCATTGATTAAATTAATGTCTGGAATTAATAATTCTTTTCTCTTGGAGTCATTCTGGTGTGGAGTTAGAATAATAATATCACAACGTTGAGAGATAAACGTGTATCTTAACATTTTTTTTCGTCCATTTTCCCCTTTTGACCGTACTCTTTCCTGAGGATCCCGTAACTAGCTGGAAGTAAGAAATTACTTATTTACACCTGCACGCTTGAGAATTTTGGGGTAAGGGGGAGCCACGAAAAGAAAATAGGATTTAAAGGGGGCGAAAAGCAACCCAGCTTAAAAGCCACTTCAGGTAATCTGGATAAGATTATGCCAGAAACATGAATGTGCAAATTTCATGAACTTGGAGAACGACGTTTCGAATTTTCACTCTACCCATGTTATTCTACGAAAGTTGTTTACTTAAAATGTTTTGTAAAATGTGTCTCGATATGGTGAGTTCGTATTTGAATGCATGTTTGTGTTTGTGGCAAAACTTAGATGACAAAATAAGGGATCCAACCAGCTGATGAACCCAAGGAGTGAAAATTTGCACATGATTTGTCTCTTGCATAAAGTGGATGACATTTCCCTTAATTTACTCATAAAATAATGTCGGTCTTGGTACCCCTAGGTTAGAGATCAGTAAGTTTTTCTCCTGGTAGAAGCTTTTATTTTTTTTCTCCTGATTCCATGCCATCATCATGGGGTCCCTGGAAAAGACATTTCTAAAGACCCCGAAATCAGCTGGAAGTAACAGCTTAATATTTATTTACATCCTTACTCTTGAAAAACATAGGGAGGGATCACGAGAAGAAAATGTTGTCCAAAAAGGGCAATGAGTTAAAAATAGCCAAGCTTAAAAGTTACTTAAAAGCTATCCAGTAATCTGGATTAGATACCCCATCCCATCTCATTTACAAAAAAGGTAAATCATCTCCCTAGGCTAGAGCGTAGCGTCAACTAGACAGCAATCTTCCCTATTGGTAAAGGCCTTACCTCCGTTCTCCAAGCAGTGCCATCACGAGCCCCTGAGTAAGAATCATCATTGTAGTTTTCCCGTATTTAGCTGGAAGTAACAGCTTACACACCCTTACTCGTGAAATTCGGGGGGGGGGGGGGACAACCAGCAGAGCATATGGCCCAAATAATGAATATGGGGTCCAAAGAAATATAGTATTAACAATTTATAACGGGGAATTCCCTGACAAACAATTCATAAATTCGAAAATTTATCGAATGGAAAATTCACCAAAAACAATTAGTGACCATAGTTCAGTGAGCAAGTGAGTGAGTAAGCATTACAAGTGTGTGAGAAAATGAGAGACTAATTGAACGGGTGAGGGAATGAACGAATAAATGAGTGGTTGATAAGTAAATGAATGAATGAGCTAGTGAGTGAGTGAGTGAAACGATGGCACCAGACGAATTACTTTATGTGTGGCTTAGAACTGTGATGTAATTTGACCATCGGGCCTATTTTGCAGTGCAACCGAACTGAATGTTCACGGCAGCAGTTCTCAAACTTTTGTCACCCGTGGCTTCCTTGACAAATTCCTGTTTCGTCTGTGGCTCCCCAGAATAGTTAAGTAGATATTTGTTTCACTCACTTATAAGAGGACCACACAAATCAATGTTTTCAGCTCGCCGCAACGCCGCTGACAAAGATTGGCGACGCACACTTTGAGAAACACTGCCTTCACTAGGTGCATGTACGGTCAAGTACTAATAGTAGTTCAACAGAACTAATAATTTCATACGTTACCTCACTTCTGGTTGGAAACAAATTGAATTTCCAACAAAATTTTCAGCAGTGATTGAATTTCAGTGAAGATCTGTCGGGAAAGGAACTAGAAATTAATCTCTCTGCTGACTTGTATGTCAATGTATTGCTTGTAACTTAGAGTACTTTCCGAGATTTGATTCGGTGTAACATCATCGCAAGTCGTTTCCGGAAGTGATCCTAAAAACACACACATTCCAATTACGTCACGTGTCTGTGGAATTCCTGTTCAATTCTCCTAATGGTATCTTCGCGTGCGAAACACTCCGACGAAATCATCGGTAGTACTGTATATATGGGAATTGCGGAAATGGGTCCCGTGACTTTTATCGTGACGTAGATAGTCAAAAGTGTGATTCGCCTTGTTATTCTTCAACTCTAGATAACAAGTGAGAAATCAGCTGCAAACGATTTCTCAGCATTCTACTTTGGTTTTACCTAAAACACGCACATACAGGGTGTTCTCTGAAAGTGTGTCCGAAAAGAGTAGAAATTCTATTATTGATTCTAGAATTAAAAAAAAGAGAGAAATATCTGTCTCATTCTTGTTCCAAAGTATTGCACATAGTACTTGCTGGGGTGGAAGAGATATCGGCAACGGGATAAGTCCGGCTGACGAAGTTCTGGCGATCATTCATTCAGTACACATGTGTCTCTTTGCCTTCGTCGCAGATCTCGCAATGGAATAAGCCCAATTGCTGAGTTCGGTACATGCACGCGGAATGTGTGAGCTGAACACTAGGGCAGTCTCAACCCATGGACATAAACGCATTTCATCACATACCCTTGATTGATGCGGGTCCCATTATTATATTTAATCAAAACTAACAACTGGCGAGAGGCTTCTGAGTAGCTCCAATGTCCCAATACTACAAATACAAGACCACAGTACGCAAAATGCCCAACGAGGTGGAAATGTACAATATGGTGCTAGTGCGCATTAGAGGTGTGGGGGGAGGAGTTCTTTCTTATGCACACTTTTTTGTACTTCGTGTAGTAAGTGGATGTTCCGATTAGAGGGAGCGGGGCTCTAGTGCAGTGTTCTTCATCCTGCTGGCACGTGGGGGATTTCTTGCTATTCTGTGAAATATTTCTCCCAAATTCGAGTAGCCGGTACAAAATTTTAGATTTAATAAATAAAATACAGTCTATGAATTGTTTATTTTATAAATTGTCTGAGGCTTTCACGGCTGGAGTTCAATGACTTGCAAACGGTTTCCGGGCTATTAGGCCATGGTCTAAGAGATATAATTCCTGACGTTTCGCCCACATCTGTGGCAGCATCATCTGAGGTTATTCGGACGTAAGTCTCCGTGGCAAGCGAGAAAGGCTTCGTACATTTACTGTCATCGACCTGTTCTCTATATGCACTGCTGAGTAAGTCGATGACAGTAATTATTTCCTTTATTTTGTTTTTGGTGGTCCGTGAATTATTTCTTCTATCTATTTATTTCCTTTTATCGGTCGCCAAACTATTTCTTTCATTTCCGCCCAGTCCACGAAATTTTTAAACTATTTTCACATGCACACTTATGTTGTTCCAGACTCTGCCACGAAGCTGGGCTGGAAGAGATCTCGGCAACGGGGTAAGTCCAGTGGCAAAGTTCTGGCGTTCATTCATTCAGGCACACTTATGTAAAAATGGTTCAAAAACATGATAGGGTAAATATGATACAAAAAGTAAACCAAACTTATGCATGTTTTTCCTCAACCAGTAATGATACAAAACAGGAAAAAAAGTAATGTTCGATTCAGCTTTAGAAGGGAAGTAAAAACGTAAAGTATTACTTTTAAGTTTGTGTACTTAAAAAAAAAGAACATGTAGATCATATTTTCCCTCCCGAAAGGGAAATTGTGATCAAGGCGAGGACAAATGTGTTACATCTCTGTTATTCAGCCCCTGTATTGGGAAGCTAATAGGCATTTTTGTCACATACACATATTCTAATGTATCATGTGTTCAAAAATCATGCAAATCGGACATGAAATGCCCGAGTTAGAGCATAAAAGGTAAAGCACTGTCAAATTACCAAATTTTTGTATGGTAAAAAATTGCATTTTTGTAAGCAAATTAAGTGATTAGATACATGTTTATGTCTTGGAGAAAATTTATTTAGATATATTTTTTAACTGATTTGACACAAGCCTTAATTAAATCTGGTTATAATTAGCATTCGCATTTAGAATTGCAGAAGTGGCACATAAGCAAATTTTTGCTTATGTGGTAACTTTTGGCATATTTGTTCACCATTTCATAGTCCAAATTGCTTCGTAATTACTAGAAAGTGCTAGGTACACAACACCTTTTAGTAACACGAAGTTCATTTAATTAAGCCAGGATAAATATTCAATTATGCCTAATCTGAAACAAAGAAACAAGAAACGTAAGTACAAAATAAACCAAAGCACAAATAAAAACTGTGTATATAGAATCAGTTGATCAACAAACATAACCTGTAATATAAGCAATTGTTAAAAGCGTATCATATTTGCCCTTCTGCTTTGCAGTTAGATAAACACCACAAAGATCATTATATTAATATAAACGTAAGCATAGCCTGAAAGAAAATTTCTTCCCCAACCTTTTCATATACATCAACAATAAATATCGTCATTCTACAGCAAGCTACGGTAAAAGTTGTTGACGTACCTCACAAAAGTTTTGGACTCCAAAAATGTAGGCGTCATAATTTTTTTTTAATGCCTTGAAAGCTTCAAATTTTTTAAGAGATAATAGGACTTGAAAAGAGTAAGAAACTGCAATTCAAATGCAATCAAATCCCGTTTTAACGAATACCGATATAGTGAAAATCTCGTTTTAACGAACACTTTTCGATTCCCTCAGATAAGTTTACATAAGAACAATGCAAAAAACCCTGGAATTCCTTTATAAAGAAATTTTGTTGTAACGAAGTGATTTCTCCGGTCTCTTGGAGTTCATTATAACGGGATTCGACTGTATATTTTTTAGGTTTGGTTTGGTCAACAATAAAGTGCTTTTTTTTAAGGTGTATCATAATTGCCCTCCTTTTTGAGTGTGTAACATATCTACCCTACTTGACCCCTACTTGTATATGCACACAAATTTGGTATCGATATGAGCGTTAATCGCAGCTGCAACATTCTCTCAACACATTCCAACTTCAAACACGTCACATCTATCTCTCCCACAACTTAAGTGTTTTGAACTTTTATTTTAGAAATGAAGAAATGACCAATGGCTCTTTCCAGCAAATGTATACATTTCAAGTAAAGTGTTAAAGCTATCCGATCCACGTATGTTTCTCGCTTCCTCTCGATTCCAAGTCTAGTCTACTTAATGCAAAGTCCCGCGGTTAGGAATTCTAGCGGAAATAAATCTCGAAATGGGCAATCGTTCAGAAATTCCTGTCGGAGGGGGTGGGGGTTCTCTCTCTCTCTCTTCTCATGTCAGCTTTCGTAATGGCCATTAGCCGCGAAAGAAAGTTTCTTGGAATTTATTCCAGAATTGTCGTTGAGGGGGAAAAGTTGGAAAACGTTTAAATTCCGTATAAATAACAGGCGTTAACTAGTCTTCAGTAAACTCTCGACGTCGTCAAGAAAATACTTTATTTAATGACCTGTCATCAAACTAATCCTCCTTTTCCTAGAGTTAACGGAGAAGTGGGATCAAGCGAGCAAAGCACTCTCTCTCTCTCTTACACACACACACACTTTGCTACAGAGAAGACGTTGAGAAAACTTTCTCATAATATATGGCATGTGGATTTACCAGAGGAAAAGTTGCATATTCATGTTCTCTATCCATCGTTATGCTATTATGCGCTGTGTCGTCGTCGTTGAAACGACATTGTGGAAATTCGTATGCCGATTTTCGGTGATTTTTTTTTTTTGAAAACGATGAATGTTCGAATGATTCCTGAGAAGGAGCCTTATTATGCGGATAAATTCATTTAGTTACGCTTCGTGGGGTTATTAAAATCGGAAGATATTTTAAGATTGTTAAGGATTTTGGTTAATGGGCTGCACATCGGAGACGAGACTCTAGCTTTGTAGAGGAAATGAAAAATGCTCCGTTCGATCGTAATACGAGAGGAGGATACATGTTTTGGCAGAGAATTGTGATATGGTATAAGTTGACTTGTTCGCGATGGTCATTTTCACACTTGGATGGCTCTAGTTAGACATATAAGATACGTTGTGCTAGTTATTAAAAAGATAAATTTCCATTGTGATTCGGGTGCAAATATTTGACTCGTTTTCTCGAGTAGAATGCTTCGGAAAAGTCGAAACAGGCCGTGGTTATTGACCCAACTGAATAGATCATTGGAATGGTTAAATTTGTTTCTAGATATAAATTTTCCATGATACGAGTAACTTCCAGGAACGAATTGAGCTCGTAACTCGAATTATCACTGTGTTTTGGAAAATTTCATTTCTAGTCTCTCGTCGTAATTACTCATTTGAAATCAACGAAAATAAATTTTTTGCAACATAGAATCAAACGCATCCTCAACTCATTGTAATATCCAGAAACTTGTCGTACTTGATTACGCTTATTTTCCAAATTTTATTGAGAGTTTCCTAAACATCCTATTAGGAAAGAAACTTTTCATAAATATTCGTAGTATTTGGTACTGAAATTTTGTAACTCATTACCACTGGAGTTGCAGATCATTCGAATGCAAATACAAAAGCAAATGCCGCAGGCAAACTGCCCAATGAGTTGACTGGAAAAAAATTCACACAAAAATATGGATGTCAGATTTATTTAAAAATTCAGCAAACAAAAGTAAAATCGATTGTCATGAAAAAACTAATAACTATGATGAAAAAATCCAACTTACATTTGAAAAATCATTATTCAATTTATTCATTTCAATAGACGATTCGAACTTTTATTTTGGAATTTTTCGTCCTGGTGTTTTTTTCCCATCATTCAATATTCACCATAGGTTTGTCACTTTATTAAAAAAAATGAAAAATTTAGTTTTCTTATGTTTGTGTTTAGTATTTTCATTTTAAATTAAGAATTTCTCATCTTGTTTGTATTATATATCAGAGTTTTTTGGAATGTTTTATTTTCTGTATTTTCTATTTGACATCAAGAATCCTTCAATATAACGTAACTGTTTGCTCTTTTTTTTTTTTGCTTTTATATGGTAAATATGTGGTTTTTCCAAAATTCATTTAAATTCTTGTTTTATACGAAACGAAAGAATTTGATTTGATTTGAATTTTGCTAAATTCGTATAGATTTTTTTAAAAAATGGGCCGATTAAATTATTATCAACATTTGAAATAATTTGATTTCTTATTCAAAAACTATACGGAAAATAAATGATAAATATGAGGAAAGACAAAGCACATTTCAGAGAAAAAAATGGTTATATATATATATATATATATATATATATATATATATATCCTAAATTTTAAAAGTAGTTGCTTACTTCGTCGAAACAAAGTCTTGAATGCCAATAAATGATCACTCTCTTCAGACCAACCACAAAGTTAGAATCTAAATATTCATAAATGCCTATAAATATTAAATTTGGAATAGTTTGTTCTCCTCTCAAAGAAGGTAAAAGAATTTCTTAGAAAAATAAAAATGTGTGAGAGAAGATAGAAGATAAGAAATTCTCAGAGAAGCGTAAGGTAGTGACAATACAGTTTATCGCCGAAGCCTCTGTATTTGCATCGGATACAAAAGGGAGGTTTCGCAGCAATTTTCCTGAAAGCGTTTAAAGTTTGAATTTCCAATTACATTGAAATTCTTTCTGAAGGGGACTCCCCGCCCCCTCTTAGCCTCCCCCCATCCTCTCACGCACAAAACATCGAACAAAAGAGGAGTTTTGGAATCAGTTACAGTGGGGGCCCAAATGCAAAGGCGGGGGGAGATATATACATTGGGATTGTGTTCGGGATTCTTCTTTTGAAAAATTTTCTGAGGAAATTTCTGTGTGCATTTGCATAAGAGGAGGTTAACCTATTTAAACCGAGTGGCTTTAAAACAGTGGAAGAATCATTGTTTGAGGATCCGATTTATCAAATGACAAAAGGCGATTGTCGCGGTAACGGGGGTAATGCATGCATATGTGCACGAAGAGATTTTTCATGCCTACCGAAAAGCTTTGGATGGTCGAGAGAAAATTTGCCTTTTACCCTCTTCACATCCATTTCATAGTATTAAAGAATAAACCAATGCATTGAATTGCCCGTGTTCCAGTCCACAATAGCGGAAAAGTTTTCCCGCGCACTTGTTCAGCGATACGCATAGATAGATACGATAGATCCATTTGCTACAGTTTTCTTTACTCAAGCACCAAGCTTGAATAGATCCACTGGAGTAAGGATTATTCGTACGGTATATTGTATACATAAATCCGTGCGTAAAATATTTTGAATGCATTGGAACTTTGGTTGACGAGAGATTCGGTTAACGAGCAACTCGCATAACGAGCAAAACATTTTAAAAAAGTTTTGACTCGGTCAACCAGCGGTGATTCGCATTACGAAAAAAAATTTTGAGCTTTGTTTATCTATTTTCGCGCTATCACAACTGGGCCGATGGTTTTTCGCTCTCGTCCACACAGGCACTGCGGAATTATAGGTAGTACTCTCCTTCTACAGCCTCCGGTCAGAGTGCCTCACTCAAAAAATGGACACACGTGCGAGCGTGACTGTTTAGGATACGGATCTAGATATAGCATTGTAACCACACGTATGAGGGCTTAAATTATTTTTGTTAAATTCTGCTTGGAGAAAAACTGTGGATTGCACTGTTGAACGTGACTTCGATAGGCTATCTCATTAACAGCAGCCAACCTTTGTCGAAAAGATTGTGTTCCTTGTGGAAGACCACAAGGTGATGGAGTTACATGAGGATGAAATTCAAAACCTATTAGTAGAACATGGTTAGAATTTAACCGTAGATGAACCGATGCACGCAACAGCATGAGTTTATGGAGGATATCTCGTGAGGAAGAGAAAAGCGAAGAGAAGTCCCTCACTTTTCAAATGAATTTAGAGAGATGTGTAGAATGTGGAAGTTTTTTTGTGCGAAATTTTGTAGAAAAGAACCAATCAAATAAAGCTGTAACAAAAAGAGTAATGAATCTGTCCAATACCACACAATGTAACTTTCCATTTCCGAAAAAACCCAAAAAAGGGGGCAAAAACAAGTGTTATTTGATAGATTCTTTTTTAAAGTCGCACATAAAAAAATAAGTGCAAACATTGAGTCCGCGAATTATCATAAATACGAAAGTCCTCCTTCCTCTCGTCATTTAGAGTAAGTTAATTTGTAAACATTATCGTATTTTGTATGCTTATTTATATATAGCATTATTATATTATATTCATTTTATTGTAGTATTTGTTATGCTGTTATTGCCTTGTATTATGATTGAATGCCGTTTTTACTAGTAATTTTTATGTGAATGAATAATTTTATAAAGCGGATCTACTGAGTTTCCATTACTTCCTATGGGGGAGTTTGTTTCGAATAACGAGCACGATGGCGAAACGAATTAAGCTCGTTAGCCGAATTTCCACTGTGTGAGAATTTATGAATCTGAAAAATGGCTGAATTCATTATACTCTTTTCAAATTTAATAACATTTTCCGATCTGGAAATATTTATGAATTTATGTATTTTTCCACTCGTCTCTTGACGAATGAAAATATATATTACAAATCGGAACTTTCGTAATATCAATATTGTGGAACATTCGTATTGCTCGGAACGTATCAAATTGACAAAATTGCCCCTGTTGAAGCTTTGATGTACGACATATGAAATGAATATTATAGTGTGAACTGGAAAATTGAAAATGTATTCTAAAAGGGAAACTTCATCCCGAAAGAATCATTCATTATTTATGTTACAAAAATGAATTTTTAAGCACATATTCATTACAGAAATTGAACAGCGTGTCTAAAATGTCTTTACCCAGGTCTTTTTCCCCTTAACCATATATGGTCCCGTGTATATTTGAAGCTTATGCCGTGTATTTTTTGAAGCTTTGAAGCCGTGTATATTTGCTTATACATTGCAAATGCATGATAAAAAGAAGCCCCATTAAACCTATTTCTTTTCTCATTTTTTTTAATGGTTTGAAACGTTTATCTTATAGTCTTGTCATTTCAGTACAAAATACAGCTATTTTAGTACAATACTTTTTTTTATCTAGAACGAGTTGATTCTTTAATGGCGTTATTTTTTGAGAGCTGATGAAATTTTACGTGTTCAGAGATTTTTCAAATCGCACATAATTGAATGGATTCGAAATAAATTCAATGTTTTTCATAATATTCAATATTATTCAAGAACAGTCAAATAAAATATTCAACTTTGTTAAGCAATATTTTTTATCTATTTATGAATAACATTCAAATCGAAGCAAACTGTATATTTTACAATTAATTAACCATTTTTTTCAGCCAATTATAAAATTGCTGTGATGATGTATTTTTCAATTAAAAATATGACAGCACCATCAATTTACATCTCTAAAAAAAACGAAAAAAAAATCAAATTATACGTAAAAACATTCATATTACGGCTCATTTACGTAAAGAAATAATTTAAAAAAAATTACAAAATATATCTAACATTATATACGTTCCTATTGTTCCTGTAGTTATACTTAAAAGGAAGTTTGTCCTGTCGGAAATATTCGAAACGAATTTCATTCTCGTACGAAGAGCTTTGACTGAATATTAAACTTATAAACTGAAGAGTCAAAAAAACTGGTACAGGCATGTGTATGCAAATAAAGAGATATGGAACCAATCAGAGTACGGCGCTGCGGTCGGCAACGCCTATATAACAAAACAAGTGTCTGGCAGAGTTGTTAGATCGGTTACTGCTGCTACAATGGCAGGTTATAGAGATTTGAGTGAGTTTGAACGTGGTGTTATAGTCGGCGCACGAGAGATGGGGCATAGCATCTCCGAGGTAGCGATAAAATTTGGATTTTCACTTACGACCATTTCACGAGTGTACCGTCAATATCGGGAATCCGGTAAAAAATTAAATCTACGACATCGCTGCGGCCGGAAAAAGATCATGCAAGAACGGGACCAACGACTATCATTAGACTAAGAGAGACAATAACTTTCTAAAAGATTTATTTTATGCTTGGATATATTCAACAGTAACATATGGAATCACTGCTTGGGGAGGTGCATATCAAACAGATATACAAAAACTAGATAATATATATAACAAGATAAGATCCCAAATAACAAGCACCACAATAAACACCAACAAAACAGAATGCCATAAGCTAACTATAAGACAAAACTATGTTTATAGACTAATAAAATTTTCATTCTTAAACAATAATTATTTAGAAATGAAACAAAATAGAACGTCATCTAGATTAAATAACATATATAAAGTGCCAAAAACAAATAAAACGTTATTTCAAAAGAGTTATAGATACACCGCTCCAAAAATAATGAACCTATACCATACAATCAATCATACAAATAATTACATAAGATCTAATAACAATATATTCACGTTTTCTATGAATACCAGTCTAGAATCTATATTACAACAATAATACAACCACATGATACAATCCATCTGTATGTAAAATTTCTTTGTAACATAAATACAAAAACAACAAAAAACTGTATATTGAACAATTATAAACCGACCTAAACCATAATTGGCTGTTGCTAAGAAAAATAATCTACGGAGAAACCCTGTAGACCTACTGGAAGGACAGGCATGTCCCTTGAGGTCAAAAGTGTATGTTTAATGTGTTTCTGTATATGCTTGTATATATGTTTGTATGTTATTATTAAAAAAAACAAAACACAACAACACCGTGACAGACGTGCAACCCTTCCGCCAATTGCTGCAGATTTCAATGCTGGGCCATCAACAAGTGTCAGGGTGCAAACCATTCAACGAAACATCATCGATATGGGCTTTCGGAGCCGAAGGCCCACTCGTGTACCCTTGATGACTGCACGGCACAAAGCTTTGCGCCTCGCCTGGGCCCGACAACACCGGCATTGGACTGTTGAGGACTGGAAACACGTTGCCTGGTCTGACGAGTCTCGGTTCCAACTGCTTCGAGCTGATGGACGGGTATGGAGGCAACCTCATGAATCCATGGACCCTACATGTCAACAGGGACTGTTCGAGCTGGTGGAGGCTCTGTGATGGTATGGGGCGTGTGCAGTTGGCGTGATATGGGACCCCTGATACGTCTAGATACGACTCTGACAGGTGACAGGTACGTAAGCATCCTGTCTGATCACTTGCACCCATTCATGTCCATTGTGCATTCCGACGGACTTGGACAATTTCAGCAGGACTATGCGACACCCCACACGTCCAGAATTGGTGCAAAGTGGCTCCAGAACACTCTTCTGACTTTAGACACTTCCGCTGGCCACCTAAATCCCCAGACATGAACATTATTGAACGTATCTGGGATGCCTTGCAACGTGCTTTTCAGAAGAGATCTCTACCCTCTCTTACTCCTACGGATTTAAGGACAACCCTGCAGGATTCATGGTGTCAATTATCTCCAGCACTACTTCAGACATTAGTCGAGTCCATGCCACGTCGTGTTGCGGCACTTCTGCGGGCTCGCGGGGGCCCTACACGATATTAGGCAGGTGGGCCAGTTTTTTTGGCTCTTCAGTGTATATGGTTTAAGAGAGAATTCAAGGATTTTTCAAAAATTTAACAGCAAAATAATTAAATTATTTTTACTTGACTAAATTGTGAGACATTGATTTTAAATACGTCTATGATGTTAATATGTATGATTGATATTCTAATCTTTTGAAAAAAAATATGATTAAATTTAATAAATAACTACAGTATTTTGCAAAAAGGTAATTAATCATTTTTATTCGTATATTTCTTGACCTGAAATATGCAGCAGCAAAATTATAGTAGATAATTATCACGTAATAATTAACCGTCAACTGGTGGTGACTTTGCCCAGTATTGCAAAAAATGTTTTCTGGTAGTGTACCACTTACTTATTTGATCGTTTGTGGGGCATGCAGTCGTCAAGGCATTCGCTTAACATATAAATCAGACAACTTGAGAATTGGAGACGTTTCCTGATAAGTGGTATCGCTAATCAGCTGTTTTTTCGACGATTCAATATCAAGAAAAAGTTGAGGACCTCGAACATTCATTCGTGCAGCCTTTTTGACAACGAGGTGAGTCCTATCAGTTATTATTATTAGTAGCAGATGTAATGAAGATTGTAAAGCAATTGGAATTTTGCACCTTACCGGAAGATTTGTATTTTAGTGGGAAAAAGCATCCCAGATTCCATAGGAAATTCGGGATAGCTTTGCTCATTTTCTATATAATTGTCATTTCATCTCATAATATCAACTCAAAATTCCCAAATTTATGAAATCTGATAACTTATAACGTAAATATGAATTGAAGCTATTCAACAGCTTGAAAAAAGAGTATTTTAAACACGGAGATCCACTCTTATCAGAACCAATATACAGGGTGGCCAAAAAGTCCGTAGAAACTTCATAAAAACCAGAAAAATAACCAAAATAAAAAACGGTTTGCAGGGTTAGCATCTCTAGGTCACGGGAATTTTTTTAAGACAGGAAAAAAATTATTCAAACAACAGCCGGTAGATGACGCTGACGTACACAAGTCTAACAAAGGATACGCAAATAACGAACAGAATACCTCCAAATCGTAACAGCAGTATGTGTTCATCACGACGACCACCACCACAGGGAATATCATATTGCAGGCGAGCCACAAATCCAGCAACGGCAGAGTTCAGCAGGTCCACATACTCGGTTTACAACAGTGAACTGATTGTGGATTAGGAGCTCGCGCAAGTTCTTATAACCGTCTCATTTGCATATATCCACTGGTGGGAGCGAAGTCGCTCCCACCAGTGCCACCTATCGGCTGTTTTTGAGATATTTTTTCCCCGTCAAAAAGAATTCCCGTGACCTAGCGATGCTAACCCTGCAAACCGTTTTTTGTTTCGGTTATTTTTCCGGTTCTTATTCATTTTTAAAGTTTCTACGGACTTTTTGCCCAACCTGTACATAGGAAATAGGTTGACTTTATTCGTCAATTATTCCAGGGTGGATTTATGAAATCCCTATGGGAACCATTCAGCCTGTAACTTTTAGTGCCTTAACTCGGATGTTTACCTTTTGATTCCGGATTTTCTTTCAACTCTTTTAATACTATATTTAACGTATTTCCTAAAGATGATACGTGCTTAGAGAGCTTTGAACTGTGAACTGTGTTGTTTTCCTTGTTCATTAAGTTATATAGCAGTGAAACCATCGATCACTTCTATCTTTTCTTCTTTTTCCTTCGTTCTCTTTGGAATTGGAATTTTTCTTTCTAAAAAAAAGCTTACATTCTTATGATAACGAATAAGTTTTTAACGCATATAATTTACCTGATTTCAACTTTAACGTGTATTTTATTTTTAATTTGCCGTAATGTTAAGTGGACCTGCTTTAAGGTAGTCATATGTTTTAAAAATTAAAATTTCATTGCAGTGTTTTGAGTTATCAT
This sequence comes from Pholcus phalangioides, assembly GCF_987345545.1. NCBI lineage: Eukaryota > Metazoa > Arthropoda > Arachnida > Araneae > Pholcidae > Pholcus > Pholcus phalangioides. Next base: position 43,047,746 of record NW_028301596.1, on the reverse strand, counting down.
TGTGGTTCGCTTTACACCTTGTGTAGGTCACATTGCATAACTCCTGGTATATTGTTCAATTGCGAGGATAAACTTATTCTAACGATGAATATAGTGCCCAAAAGAAAATATTAAATATATCCAAAAACCAATCCGTTTGCGTAAAATTCGTATAATATAAATATTTACTTTATCTAAAACCTTTTTGCAATTAGAAGTTTTGTCTACTGATGTTTGATAACAAAAAAAGGCCTGGATAAGGACTTTTTGGACACTCTGAGTATGCATTCAATTCATTAGTAATATTTATTTTTATAGTTTCCCATTTTCAGATATTTATAAAATCCAAAGTTGAGAAAATACGAGGATGCTCCGTACAAGAGTCATGTCAATAAAGAAATTGGAGCATCAATCATTTTAATTAATTATTTAATTAATTTTTTTTTTTCTCGTAAGGTATCAGAAGAACATATTGCCTCAGTATGTGATAAACTCTAATTCTAATAGTTTTTTTAGGAAGACGCCATAAAAACAGATGTAAAAGCGGTAAAAAATGTGTCGTTCTACCGAAGCAAGATTCATTAACATCATTATCTGTGAGGATCTCAGTCCGTACCAACAATTACAAACATTACAGCCGATATGTCGTCACAAATTCAGTTTTTTTTTTCAAAATATGTCTAATTTTATTTCAGCTAGAAATAAATTATCACATCTTCTTGCAAAACGTAGGTTGAAAACACTGGCCTTAGCCTAGAACAGTAATCATCCTTTTAGACGTAGGAACAAAAAAAAAGTAGCCTCATAAATTCTGAAATTGTATATTCCTAAAGTTTGAATGTATTGCTTATCGATTCTGAAATTATTGTCATTAATTCTAAAATTATTGTCATTAATTCTAAAATTTTTGTCCATTAATTCTAAAATTTCTGTCCATTAATTCTAAAATGTTTGTCCATTAATTCTAAAATTATTGCCAATTAATTCTGAAATTATTTCTTACTAATTCCGTGATTATTGTTCTCGTTATTTCTAAAATGTTTTCTGAAAGTGATTTTGATCTTAGACCTATATCACTAATTCTAGAATACATTTTTTCATAGAGTTTTTTTTGGCGTTTTTATAAGTTATGTAACAATGCCAGTGTTTAATCGAGGAGGGGGGGGGGGCTACAAAAGCTTCGAGAGTCACACGTGACCGCCCCCGCGGGCCATGCGTTGAATACTCTTCTACCTAGAATCTATTCCCCAGATGACACTTCTTCGTATTTATTCACTGTCATCTACGTTCAACAAATACAACAACACCAAAAACACATCCGGAAAAATAATGCCCGGGAACTTTTTCGCATAGAAAATTAGAAACTGTGTGAAATAAAAAACTGTTCTGTAATTTTTTTTTTTTAGTTCCGAGAGAATTCTATTTTTCTCTACTAAACAACCCACATGCACTATTTAAACCCAAATCATATATACAACAGTCCTTATAATACCATTTCTTTCCTTCAAAAAATGTGATAAATTACTATATACAGTATAGTGCGAATCAAGACGAATATAAAAAACATGAATGCGATGCACCATAAAGAGGGACCATGGCTTCTTTATTCATCTTTAGGTTTTTTCTATCCTGTTTTCTCCCTTTTTTTTTTTCCATTCCAAGGATATTGTTCAGTATCCCTCATTACAGGACTTTTTTTGTCCTTTGCTGAAGACGAGAGAGAAACGTTTTCGCATAATAGAAGAGGATGGCGTTAGGAAAAAAAAACCAACTTTTTTTGCAAAAAAATGCCTCGTTATTTCCGTATTGTACCTTATCGTAGAGTCCAAAAAATAAATAAAAACGAACAAAGAATCTCTCACTCTTTCTTCTCTACTATGAACACAAGTGTTTTCCTCTTCTTATTTTTTTTGGTATTGCAACTCATTGCCATGTGGAAAAGTGTATTTTTATATATATATATATTATTTTTGCTCTCCTCCACAACCGGACGTCATCAGCCATCATGGAGGGACAAGAAATATAAAAGTGTCTTCTCATTCTCTCATTTTTTCTTTGTATGATAGAAGCATCTATGGCGTCTTGACGAAGCCGCAATGCTTATTAGTAAGAGATGGTAGAAAAAACGAAGAGAAAGTGTTATTGTACGCAGTTTGGAAAGGTCCTTGGATTTATAGTAATAATCACTATGTGGATAGAATAGAACACACATGCATATATAAGTTTCTCTTCTAGAACATCTTGAATGATTTCCTTTCGATGTTTAGTGAAATTATTTCCATACCATGCCAAATTTAAGTTATCTGACTACGTTGAAAACGTCATTTTGGTAGAAAATATTGATTTATATATATTTATATATTTATGTATTTATTTTTATGAAAGGCTTATTCTTTGTGATTCCGAAACTGGTCCTGTTTTGTTTATGTGACGCTTAGAAGTGAAGTTACGTCCACTTTAGTGTTTCGATCTTACACACAAGTAATTCGTGATCAAAAAGGTTGAAAACATTTTGCGAAGAATGCTATTTTCGTCATTTTACTTGACTTTGAAACATAATTTCTGAAAATCTATTCATTCTATCGTTACGAAATTTTAATATGATGTTTTGCTACATATCGTCGAGGTTAAGAAATGAAATCTAAGGTCTATCCCACATATTTGTCTAATTACAGTGTTTTATAGACGAAATGTGAAATGAAATTTCCAAAATTCACAAGTACATCAACATATTTAAGTGTAATTTATAAGGATATCGAACAATCCTTCACATTTTAGTTCATAACCCTGCAACATTACTAACTGAATGTACTGTAAAATAACAAAAAATTCCATTCATAGAATTTTTTGCAATCATGTTTGGAATATCGCATGAATTTTGCTTAAAATTTGACATGAAAATGACGTTTTCATAGTAAAGGGCATAAGTCGTCCAAAAATTTATTATTTATGTTATCATTTTCTGATACTTTCTGTCAAAAAAATATTGTTGAAGTTCACTCCAGTTACATTTTAAAGAAAAATGCGAGAAACGTAGTCGGATACCTTCCGATTTGAATAATGGCGATTATTTAAAACACCAATTTAAAGGAAATTTCGATTTTTTTTAATTTTTTATGAAAGCCCCGTTTTTTTTTTCTGATTGCAGAACCGACATTGTTTTATTTATACGATGCACTTAGAACCGCAGTTACGTCTTCTTTAGAATGTTGCGTTTTTACATTAATTAATCAGTGAATAAAAACTTTTAACGAGCTTTGAGAGTAACATTATTTTTGAATTTTTGACATTTTACTTGAGTTCGAAAAATGATTTCTAAAAGTCAGTCGCTTGAATCAGCACAAAATTTTAATATGATATGTTTTCGTATATTGTTAAGGTTGTGAATCAAAATCTAAGGTCTATCACGTGTATTTGTCTAGTTACAGTGTTTTACACACGATTTGTTACAAATGAAATTTCAAAATATTCACACGTATATGAACAGATTTAGGTGTAGTTTACAAGCATATCATACAATTTCTTGAAACCTAACCTGAATCACCAGCTAAATCTACTGTGAAAATAACAAAACATTTCATTCACAGAACTTTTTGCAATCGTGTTTCGAATATTACATTTATTTTTCTCAAAATTTTACATAAAACTGACTTTTATAGAAAATGACCGCACATAATCCAAAAAAAAAATGTATTACTTTTCTTCATTTTGAGACATTTTCTATATCAAAAAATGTTGAAGTTCAATTCCAATACCATTTTACAGAAAAGTGCAAAAAAAAGGTAGTCGAATATCTTAATTCCGGATAGGTTTTTTGGTAGTAGCCTTACACTATATATATATTGCATGTCATAATACTGATACCTCTATAGTATGATTCTAAATTCGTGGGGCAAACTTTAAGAGGGGATATAAAACTCTTAAACAAACATTTTTGGTCATAGAATGTGCTGTCGAATCCCAATACCAAAGGCGGTAGAGGGTGATTTTAGAGAGTGCACAACAGCACTTCACCAAAAGAAAATATCATATTTTTCTGACGGATTTGCTGCAACAAGTACAATCAATCATTCGAGGGTGCGGGGTATTGTAATGGTGAGCTGCAAGCGCTAAGATTGGCAAATTTGAAAATCGAATTGTCGCCAAAATCTATAAGGTGTCTGCTTCGATAGACGCTGATTTCAGTGATGTATAGCAAACAAAAGGCTGAATTTTTCCTGAACCAAATAACTGACATGGTTTATTGTAAGTTTTTTCAAAAACTGGTGAAATGGAGAAGTTTTTTCGTGAATTTGACCGACTATAGCTATAAGGGTTTCTGAGGAATTGATGATTACAAATTTCGGCAACTATTCGATTTTGAATTTCGCCAATCTTTCAGTGCTTGTAGCTCGCCAGTAAATCTACATATGCAATGGAAATGGAGTCATCCTATAGGATTTTTTCTGCCGTTTTCAAATAAATGCTCAGTTTGCGTGTAGATTTTTTAGGTACTTCAAAAATCTGGATTTTTTCAGACTTGACGCATTTTTCTTCAAAAACGATTCGAGATAGGAAGTGTTGGTAGGGTGTTTGTCTATCAACCCTTTTTCCTTTAGCAGAAAAGGTCACGTTCACCCTGTACATTGTTTATTTTGATGGTGCACATCGGTGGAAATTTTATGTGCCATAATCCTGGTTACATTACGTTTTTATGTTTTGTTGTTTTTCTTAAAGAATAATTAGTAGATATACATATATGTAATATCATTAATCTAGTGCTACATGATTTGTAATTATCTACCTAGAAACTGTGGAAATAAAAAAAAATGAAATTAAACAATGATTAGGTAGCATAGAAAAGACTTTCCGTATGAATCGAATATACGAAACCTTAAAGTAACCCTCCATAACAGATTTCACTTGATGGTTCTTCGTACCTGTTGATACTTGCGACGGACATATCATATTGAGATAAATGATAGCAATGTTTGAATATACACTCACCCATAGAATTCATCATGAACCGTTTACTCCAGAAGCCAATGTGTTAACAGAAGCGTCCAAATATGCGAAAGGATGGAAGCACATGCTCTATATAATCATTTAACAACTTCTGTGATGATGAAGACGGTAGAATATAGTTATGTGTGTATGAATGCGTGTGCGTGTTGGCTGTTGATTGTAACCAGAACGAGGAGTCATTTGTTCGCTCGCATGTCTGCTAGAGACAGCCAAAGAGCAACTCTATCCCGAGATGTTAGCGAAACACGGAGAGAAATGTCTAACAATTACACGAAGGGAGCGGTATTAATTGCTACACGTTTCCCGGAAACTACATTGATTGCATCGTTTCATTCAATGTCACTACGGCTATACTAAATAGACTGCGTCTACAATATAGTCCTATTGATTCTCTCCACCGTTAGTGATAGGCTGTATCTAAAGAAAACGGCAAATTGCCTTATTGCTTTTAAGAGATGCGCAACATGGAATTCATACTTGATACGGTGAAACCTGTCTAAGCTGGAGAAACTGGAGAAACCTGTCTAAGCTGAACACCTACGATTCAGTGAAAATCTGTCCAAGTTAGAGAGGTGTCCAAGATATAGAGTACATTAAAAAACCCTCTTAACGAACACCCCCCTCATTTGCGGTCACTCTTCTTGTACGGCCAAATGCTAATTTCCTAGTGTATAACAAAACATGCTTTCTTTCCAAACCCCTGATTAACGGTCACCCCTCTTTTAATGACGAATTTTTTTGTCCCACTGATGTCCGCAAAAGAGAGGTTTTACTGTACAAAGAAATATTTTACGGTGCTATAAAAAGGCTTAAACTATGTATACTTATAGGCATTAATCTTTTGAATAGGCGTTGTAAATAATTTTGGACAAAATATCTCTTTAATTACGAACAATATTTTACAATGGATAAATTTAAATGCATTAATTAAATATGTATTTTTGAGAATAATAGCCATTTAATTTGTTATCACTTATAGAAAATCAATTCTTATGGAAAAAATTGGTTAAAAGGTATTGTTTTGTTCTATCAATGGTTGAAAAAAAATTTCCATTCACATCATGATCCAAACAATGTTTCAATTAAGGAAACATTTTATTTTCTGGATATTATGCTGAGGTGCACTCGGAAAGGAAAGTCATCTTGTCTCCACCGGGACTCGAACCCAGGCCGTCTTGCACACACACATACAGGGCAAGCATGCTACCATCTACACCACTGGAGACACGACCCTTCCTTCCTTATTTCACGCACTGTGGCGTGAGGCACTGAAGTAGATGCATTTAGTAGCCTCTATTAACTTCAGGAATTGGCCCCCAGGTGGGACGGTTTTAGAGAAATAGATGGCTTTTGTTTCAATTATTTCTGATTGAGTAAAGTCACCAAACAGCAAGGCCCTAGGGCTGGGATTTTCCAATTTTCACGGGATGTGAAATTCATCCTCTATAGTGAATTTATAGTGTGAAAAAAAAATGAAAAGAATCGTTCTGGGGCTGAAGCCCTGTCAGCCCTTACTGTTATTGAGGTCATGATTTCGCGCATTCGTGTGTGTGTGTACACAGTGTGTGTGTGTGTGAGAGAGAGAGAGAGAGAGAGAGAGATACATACATATACTTGATAGATAATAATGATAGATGAATGATAATTCACATATAGAACACTATTGAGGACTGGGTAAAAATTTGAAATGCATGGACTTATAGCTTAAGAAATAAATTAATGCACAGAAAAGTTGTAAGAAAAACACCCTAGACTGAATGCTACACCCCTATTTTGCAGGTTAACAAGAAACCTACTTTCTTAAATCTGCCTTAGTGACGGGGGAAACCTACTCTCCTAACAACTTCATATGCACTGTTAACTATTTAACACTTAGGCCGGTCGTCCACTGGAAGCAAGCAAAGCCGCTTGAACTCTTTATACAGCTTTGACTGGAAGCGACATCTGACAAAGCTACGCGAGCGGCAGCAGCCGAAATTGAGTCCGACGACAGAGGGCGTCTGACATCGTCCACTAAAAGCGATTTTTACCAGCGCCATCTATATCAGAAAACCTCCACACAAACCCGGTGGCGTCACTGAAGAGGTTATTCCACCTGTATCCATTGGATATAGCAGGTCAACGCATGCGATATCTCTACCGTATTTTGCAGTATATCCAATGATTGTAGGTGGAATGGGCTTCTTCAGTGACCCCACCGAGTTTGCGTGGAGGTTTTCTGCTATAGATGGCGTCGTCCACTAAAAGCTATTTTTACTAGCGCCATCTATAGCAGAAAACCTCCACGCAAAATCGGTGGCGTCACTGAAGAGGTTATTTCACCTGTATCCATTGGATATAGCAGGTGAACGCATGCGATATCTTTACCGTATTTTGCAGTATATCCAATGATTGTAGGTGAAATGGGCTTCTTCAGGGACGTCACAAGTTTCACGCCTACACGCTACTCAATTGACGACTGCGCTCAATGCACACGGGTGTGTTTGTTAAATAATCTTGAGAAACATTGAAAAACTAAACAATTTTTGAGAAAATTTATCAAGTCCATACTTTTGATGATTGTATGGAAATTTTTTTGTGGTCCTCCATATGTCTGAGAGTTGTCTTACACGGATCAGTTGATACGCATCACTGCTTGACAGACATAAGCTACGCGTACGCATGCGTAAAAGAGACGCTGCATGCACCAAGACTGCAGCAGACAATGCATGTATCCAAGACTGATTCCCAACGTGGGCGTTAACGCCCCCTTGGAGGCGATGAAAAGTTCCAGGGGGGGCGGTAGAAGCTACGGGTATAACATAGGATCCTATAGGCTAGATTGCATTGGGGCCGATGGGAGAAAAAATTTTCTGAAGAAGGGGGCGATGAGTGGGACAAAAAAGGTTGGGAAACTACGCTCTACAGCAGCGGTTCTCCACCTTTTTTGACTCGCGAAGCCCTTTTTGGCATATAATTTCTATGGCGGAGCCCCGTAGGCGAATAAACAAATCCTACTCTGTTAGTAACATTATAGAAATTTTGCGCATCGTGATTGGTCGAAGTTAGTGATGAACCATTACGTCACACTAGTGACGTAATCAATACTTGGCGAAATTCAAATTTGGCGAAGTTGAGTGATGTTTTTTTTCTCACTAACGTGTTTTATTTTCTCACGTTTTTTCAGGCAATTTTTCGATTCCTCAAATTTTATTGTTTTATTTTATTAATTTCAAAAAAGCTTTAATTATATATTATTCAATATTAATTACATTTAGAGAGATATTAATTACATTCGATTAAATTTTTTTTTAATTTCACATTTAAAAAAAACCGGCCATATTACTGGAAAGTGTTAAAGTTCTTGATTGAAATCTCTGACATTGTAGTGCAGTCGAATCTCGTATTAACAAACTTGAAGAGACCCGAGAAATTTCTTCGCAATAACGAAATTTCGTTATAGAGGAATTCCAGGTTTTTGCATTGTTCCTATGTGAAGTTGTCTGGGGGATTAGAAAAGTGTTCGTCAAAATGAGATTTTCGCTGTAACAGTATTCGTTAAAACGGGATTCGACTGTTATATCTCTACTTTCCCCCTAATTTAACCTTATTTTTCAAATGATTTTTTATATCTTTTTTCGAAATTCCAAAAAGTTGCATATACTGTCCAGTACACTTATAGCATAACCCGTGGATATAGCATAGGTAGTATGTTATATCCACGGTTATAATTCTAATCCAAATTCTAATGCTTAGAATTTGGCCCCATTCATACCGGACCAGAATTGAACGTTTTCGTCGGTTCCTAGCCTTTACAGGCAGTCTTCCGACCTACAAATTGCCTGGGATTGGCATATAAAGGAAAAGACAAGTTGTGCTTGCGTGTCAGTGGTATATTGAGTATATGCGTAGAGAGAAATAGATTTTAATGTCAATCCAAATGGGTAATTTACAGATCTTTGAATTCAGAACACTCATCACGAGAAATATTTACTATATTCTGAAGGAACATTTGTCATTAAGGGGGTGAAAAGAGCAGCTGGTGTTGTGTTACCCAAAATACCCCACGGATTATGTGACATAATTGAGAGATGCTAATCAGAAATTTGTTTACAGAGCATGAGTAATTTTTTTTTTTAAATATCATTCATTCATTCATTAAATAGTACAATAATTATACAGTTTTCATTGTTGCACTGCCTGTGAACACACCCTCAGTAGTCAACCCTCTTATATGGGTTGTTACTAAATTGCAGACCTTGTAATACTTTACGTATACATTCATAACTATACAAGCAAGACAAGACTCAAGACTAATGTAATGCCGTTAACATAATATTTATCAAAATCTGAGTGTAATTTCCAAAAATAACAAAATTATAATAATTGCAATATACAACTTTGACCACAATCCACAAATGTCATAAGTGTTGCGTCTTATAAGCTTGCGAAAGAGAATAAATGAGAATATATGCGAATATATGAGTTTTAACATGAGTATACATGGGAATAAATGCGATTTCAATTGAATTAGATACGGGTTACCGTATTTCACCAGAGTACTGATATGGTAAATATATACCACAGTTTGTTTTTTTTTTAAAGTTCAAAGCTAGTTCATTGTCCAGGTGACATCTAACGTATCCATATGTCTGGGATGCGTTGTGGTTACTCAATGGCCCTAGAAAAATAGACAAAAAACAGACACTTTTGTACATTTATTTGGGTGATATTTTGACCGTTTTCCCACAAAAAGACCTACATTTTCTGTAAGTAATTTAACACATTGCCAGAATACATAGAAAGATATATACTGATAGAAATGTAACAGAATGCATTGCCAGTTACAGTTCTGATCAACAGATGGCAATAAATAATCTCGCAACTTTAACGCCATCTTTCAAGGAGAAATATAATTATTTCAGCAATAAAATTCTTGGCAATTAGTAAAATCCTGTCTTTCTGTGTGAAACTGTATCGTCTAATGCTTTTCGAATGATTGAATTTTTACTTCTTTTTATTACTTTATGGTCTTTTTATTGGTGACGATGATGGCAGAACAATTGTTGCAAATCAACTCGGTCACTTGAAAAGCTAAGCTAATGCATAGCTGCTGTTGGTGTGGCGTGTATATCAAATTCATAAACATCAGTGGAGGGGTTTTTTTTTTAATGAATTTTTAAATTGTACACTGCTGTCAACATAAAATGGGAAAAACCGTTATCATAAAACTCGAAAAAATCATTAACATTTCCAAAAATGTCTGCATGTTGTTGTATAGTATATCGCGTTTTCTAGCACATTTCCTGAAGTTTTCAAGAAATCATTCAAAAAAACTCTATTCATACTATATTATATTTCAATTGCTGCATAAGCCTATTTTGCCCACGACTATATCAATATAATGCATATATGCTATTGCTACGTAAGCTAATTTCAACTCCTCGCTTATAACATACACACCGGTTGTTACATACACTTCTTGAATCACCTAGTGGCTATGTTATAACCGAACTCGACTGTATTTACATCTAAACGCAATGTCAGAGGGGAAGAAAGAAGTGATGCTTGTGGTTTCCCCCCCCCCTATTTTAAGCACGCACACACGTACTGAGCAAAATTACGAGTTTCTACTTCAAAAAGTGCAAATTTCCAAGATTTCGTGAAAAAATTGTAAAAAATAAAATTTTAGCATTTATATTTGTCAAAATTATCAAAGTTCGCATTTATTTCGTGAATTTCGCATTTATCGCGGTTATTTCGTAAATACGAAATTTACGTATCCCTAATTATGTTATATTATTATTTTAATATAATATAATATAATTGCGGGGGGGGGGGGGCAAAAGTATTTTCCTTTCCACTGGTTGAGAACCGTTGCTCCACAGTATAGACTCGGGTACGGAAATTTCGCCCTCCGACATTTAGCATACCCTGAACGTATCAGTGACCGAGTGAGTGAATCAATGACCACATGAGTGACCTATGAGTGGCCGTTTGAGTGACCACGCAAGTTGCTCAAGTGATGTGGGAATGTGCCGCGGACCATTTGAGTTATCTGTAAATGTGCCGCTTTGTTCACTTTCAATTAATTAGGTTTTTGAGGTCCGGGCCACATCAGATGACGTCAGGGCCGCATTTGGTCCGAGTGCTACGGGTTGCGCATGCATGTCAAACACCCAATTGCAGATACAGGCTCTGCCTTTACGCCTCTGCCAATTGCGGGTGCCCAGCATCCATGTATGCATACTCTATGCGATATCACTGTTATCGACTGTCATATGCTTTACTCACGTGTGTATGGTTTTGTCACGCAATTGCAGACATTCTTGTACAATGATGATCGGCAAAAGTTCATTTTTTGCTGTGGTCACGTCACCGATACAACAAAAACGGCGATGTGACAACAGCAAAAAATTTCTACAGCATTGTAAGCCCACCAACCTCTCGATGAGTATTAAAAACAATCCTGCCGTTCGGAATCGGCAATAAATTATATAGGTTCCGGTCTAATTAGCCCTCGTGTGCAAAAAATGACCGTGGTGCGACAAAAATGATCAATGATTTTCTGTATTCCCCAACTTCAATTCGTGAATTTAGCCCGGTCTCCCGATTAAAAAAAAGGTCGCCATAACGAGCAGCAGACAAAAATATTCAACCATCACACTTCATTCATAGATTCATAAAATAGATATGGCAGGCCTAAAAATTCACGCACACAACGCCAGATTCCTGACACAGGGTGCAGCAGAAACGGCGACATGACCACAGAAAAAGATTGCTACCGCAGGGAGTCCCACATCAAGGGGTTAGCACACCAGCCTCTCGATGAGGGTAAAAAAAAAAGACTGCCGTTCGGAATCGGCAACAAATAGTAGGTCCCTGTCTAACTAGCCATGGCGTGAAAAAAATTACCGTGGTCCGACAAAAATGATCAAATAAACAACGCCAGAGATACCCACTCAGCAGTAAGGTACACTTCCGGAACAACTCATTCGGTTGTGGAGTGCCGATGGCGGTAGGCCGGACTTGTGCTCGATTCCAAAGAAGGCAAGGGTAGTTTTGTGGAGACGTTGGTAGTCAAGGGTGGAGACGTTGAGCATTTGTCGTCCCTGCTACATAATCTAGATCGGTGGTTATCAAAGTGTGCGTCATAGCTCCTAGGACATCACCTGCTTTTGTCAGAGGCGTCGCGGACAGCCGTGCTCATACATTTCTCATTTTTAAAACCTCTGTTTTTAAGCAATTCCCTTTCAGACTATTAGGAAAGTCGCCGATAGACGTTGACTTGGGCAAGATAGCCGTGGGTGAGAAATTTTGGAGAGCTACTTAGGGGCCGTTCAAGTATCACGACATCATCGATGAGGGGGGGGGGGGTTTCCGATTTGCTGACTTTTGATGACAAGGGGGGAGGGGGGGGTTTGGATAATGCTTACGTCATCAACCACCCTTTATGAAAATATGAAATGTTTTTAATGACATCTTACTCGGTGCGCCAAAAACGAGAAAAACTTTTCGATCGTTTGTGGGCAATTGAAGTAACTTCCCCCCTATTGATAAGTGCCCTACAGAGCCACTTTAGTGATCTCAATGTTTCGCGGATCCAAGTGATCTGGAAATGTGTCCGGGCTGCTTAAGTGCTCTGGAACTGTGCCACGCATCACTTAAATAAACTGAGAATGTGCCGCGGGTAATTTGAGTGATGTAGAACCGCACTGGGGGGGCCACTTAAGTGCTCTAAAACTACGTCACATGCCACTCAAGGGATCTCTAAATGTGTCACGGATAGCTCAAGTGTTCTGGAACTGTGTCCCTGGTCATTTAAGTGATATTAAAATGTGCCACGGGCCGCTTAAATGCTCTGGAAATGTACTACGAGACACTTGAGCGATCTGCAAATGTGCCGCTTAGTTCATTTCTACAAAATTAGGTTTTAGGAAGGCAGGCCTCATCAGATAACCCTCAGGGCCATATTTTGTCCGCGCGCCGTGGAACTTTATGTGATTTATCATTATATGGCTAAGAGGGTGAGTCGCAATGAATTTATTAAAGATAAATTTTGAGTTCATAGCCTTCAAATAACATTGAAATTAACAGAAATTGATTATAATAATTTATAGGTATAGGTATTTTCTTCCGAAATTTCAATTTAAAAAAAAATATTATTTTGCATTAAAAAGTAAATTTTTGATCGTGGGAAGGGGCACGAGAGAGCCCCAATATGCCCCCCCCCCCACGTCTCTGATCCCACCAATATGCGTTAGGTTTCAGAGGGGCAGAGCTGATGACGAAATTTTGCGAACCATAGGGGGGCGGGGTCAAAAATGGTTAAAAAATTTGCTTACGTAATACTTGAAGATGCATTAATGCATTTTATTGCGTAGCGCCATCTATTAACAAGAATTTCAACTTCTTTCTTGTAAAAAAAAAAATATGACTTTGACAAACATTAAGGTGCAAATTTTACTTCAATGTGTCAATTTGTTCAATTTTTTAAAATGCATGTAACTTTATGAGAAAACCTGTATTTGACAGGAAGTTTTATAATTATCAGTTGAAATATATGAAAAGCAAATAGTTTCAAGTCTTTTAATTATTAAATATTTATTCGGTTCTTTAGGTTATCTAGCTCTTCTATCAGCGATATCTTGCTACATACGGCTCGATATCTATAGTTAACAAGAATATTAGTTTTTAATTTTGTGTGAGCAAGATGAACACATTTTGATCAAATGTTGGTATGAGGCAAGGTTTCTAGAATAAATAAGGTTAAGTTTAAATAAACATAAACGCGCCTCCTCACGTGACCCGCTCAAACGGGAGCATAATGTAAAATTGTTGGTTTTTCATGAATTTGTTCGCATAGTTTTCACGCTCAGAACTTCATCATTTTTTTTTTTGAGCGGATGCCACAAAAACCGCTTTTTGTCAAGATATATTTTTTTTTAATTTTTAAAAAAGTTATTTGATTTTTAATCAATTTTTTTCCTAACTCATGTATGCAATGTTAAGTCAATGGAAGCAGCTTCTCTCTTCCACGAGAGGGAAATTCTAGAAACCATGAGAGGGAAATTATCATTAACGTGTCTTTACGGAGAAAAAACATACAGGGAAAGAAAAAGATACATTTATGTATGTGTTTAATAATTTCGATTGTATTAAAAAAATTTCTTGGTAATATTATAACAGTTATTTATTATTATTATTATTTATTCCTTGTTATTATCATTATTTTGAACTCGCCTACACCCGAACTTGTTTAAACAGTTATAATGTAGTGAAACTGATTCCCAAACAGGACCACGGAACCGTGGGTAAGGGGCAATAACAAGAGGAAGGGGTTTTCGTTATGGTTTTTTAACTGCATTAAAAAAAAGTAATCGCGCTCTTCCTTAGTGTAGTCTTAACGCATGGGCCCACCCACACACGGCCCGGGGGTCTCACGCAGAGGTGGCCCTCATGATAATGAGATATTGTTCGCGATTAAAGCATGCAAATTGGTAAGCAATCATGGGGTCGCAACTGGAGTAGAGCTGTCATGTCTGGTGCCCTGGGCGCTGAACCAGGAGGGGTGCAAATTTCAACCTTTAACCTCTCCTTCAATATTGAAAGAAATGCGTGCTTGCCCCGACTGACCAATCATCTAGTTGCGGCACTGTGTAACCATTTCTAGTTAGGTAGGGAGGTCTTAAAAAAATCAATCTGGCTGGGGGCCCCAAGATGCTCTGCTCGGACGACTGCCCGAGTACGACAGTGCCGCGAGATATGTTAGGAATTATATTGAAGACAGTGACGGGGCTGTGATTCCCGAATGGTGAGCCACATCATCTTGAGATGTCATTGCTATTTGTACCGCAAATATTTTGATATTCTGCTGATACTTTTATTGAAACCCGTCTTATTACTACACATAGGCGTAAGCAGGATTTTCCCAAGGGCTGGGGTCGGGGTTTAATTTTTTTTCTGATGGGTAGGGAGGCCCGTCATTTCAATATTTCCTGCGGGAGGGGGACAAAGAACTTATACTCAATGTATGTATACACATATATCGCTTCTAGTGCATTTTTCAAAGCCGGGGAAGGGAGCAAGATTCCCCGGACCCCTCCAAATGACGGGCCTGGGAGGGTACGTTTTATCCTGAAAAATAACACTATAATTTCGGCTCTAGGAGCCCCCCTTTGCGCACGCGAATGTTGCTACATGCAATTACTACGTTTAATGCTTTAATACGTTTGGTTAAACCTAGGGTGCACAACTTCCGGCCTCCCAGGGCTGGAATTGGGTAGCTGCGAAGGTTGCGATTAAAGCTGCATAAGTTTCTGTCAAGCGGCTTTGGTTGCGATCGCACCGGGCCGGAAAATATTAGGGGCCGTAAAAATGGGTTTTAGTGCATTGATTATGTATAATATTTTACGCTAACACTACATACTTTAAAAAGTCAGAACTTGAAATTCTATTGAATCCATTGATGAAAAATATGTCGATTTATTAAAAGGCGTACATATGGTAGTGAATCTGCAGCCCCCCCCATCCTTGGATGGGGGCCTTAATTTTTGAAAGGATCCCCCAGACAAAGATTTTTATCTGGCTTCTTTGGTTGAAATTCAAGAAAATTTATATTTTTATATATTTATATAAATATAAGACCCGATAACTAAAGCCTCTACAGCCAGGTCAGCCTTTCCCATAAATTGGCCATGACCTTAACACTGTGATGAGCCCTCGGTGCAAGGGACTCACCCTATCACCTAAGCGCCAGTCATCCCGATTCAAAATCTTATTTCACAGTATCAGACATCAGGGCCGCAACTAGATGCTTGGTAAGCCGGGGCAAGCATGCATTTTGGCGCCCCCTCTAGTACAACGCCCGGGGCCTCAGACCGCCTACAACCCCCCCCCCCCAGTTGCGCCTCTGTTAGACATTATATTGTTTTACATATTTCTCGTTAACGTGAAGCTTTGTAACCACCTGCACTGCCCATGCCCAGTCCGCCCATGCGCTAGAACGGCCCTACTTATTGGGGCCTCCTCCTCGGAAAAATTTTTTACTGATCCAAATACCGCCCCTAAAAGAAATTTCAGTGGATTTATAGAGCAAAAATTAGTTAACCTCTGGGACTAACCCCTATCACCAGGACCACAAAACTGTTCTTGCTCCGTGCCGCTGATTGACTAAACCCGGCCCTGTCCTCGGGCCATAAGCACTGCAAACTGGGGTTGAAGATGTTTGAGGGGGCTGAGCCCCCAATAATTAATAAATATATAATGCAATGTACCACTGCCCCTCCTGCATAAGGGCCCTTCCCTTACGCAGGTGGGACAGTGACACAAGAGATATCATCCATATATCATACCATCAAAGTGTTGTTAAGTAAGTACCGACTGCTTACAACACGATAATTGTATCACTTTGTGGCCCGCGGAATAAAAAAGTACACGCCTGGGTAACAAGTATACGAAATCGAATTATATTATATAATGCACTAATGATTATGTGGTGCAGTAGTAACTATGCAGAAATTATTCAACATCAATTAAACATTTTGAAATTAATTTTATCTCTGTTTTCATTGTCATATAACCCGCAAACCGAAGAGTTTGAACATCCATGTCGGGGCCCAAATCAGACATCCGGGGGGATCCGTGACCTGGATCAAAGACGTTTTGTTAATCAGTGAACGCATGTTGTTTAAATGTTGGAGCTCGCGGGCAGGACCGTAACCCGGAGGGGAACGGGTGGGTCTGGTGCTCCGGATCCGGGTTAGATTTTATCCCCTAACCTTTCTTTCGACATTGCAAGGGGGCGCCAAAATACTTGCTTGCTCCGACTGACCAAGCATCTATTTGCGGTCCTGTCCCAGGGAAAATGCTTCACTTCCCCATGTGGAAATCAGTCCCTGTTCTATGTTCAACAAGTAATGTGGGCAGGGCCGCAACCAGATGCTTGGTCAGCCAAGCAAGTACATATTCTGGCGTCCCCTTGTAGGGTCGCAACTAGGGGAGAGCAGGTGGGTCTCGTGTCCCGGGCGCTGGACCAGAGGGGACGCAAATTTTACTCCCAGCCTCTCCTTCAACATTACAAGGGGGCACCAAAATGCGCACCTGCTCCGGGTGACCAAGCATCTAGTTGCGGCCCTGCTTGTAATGTTGATTGAAGGAGAGGTGAAAGGACGAAATTTACCCCCCCCCCCGGACCAAACCCGCCTGATCTCCCCCAGTTGCGGCTCTGAATGTAAGGCCGAGTTATAAGAAAAAGATGAAAACTTAACTTATTCTAATTTATACATTCCCACTGAACGTTGAATATCAAAAGGCCATCTTTTATGGGGAAAAAAATTTTTCCCCATTCTGATAATTCCCTTTTCGTTTCTCCTTTTGATTTTACAAACGTGCATACTTCCCATTGATTTAACATTGCAGACATAGGTCGAAAAAAAAATTGTCAAAAACAAAAAAAACTTTCAAAAAAACAAACAATATATATTTTGATAATTAGCGGTATTTGTGGCATCTACTCGGAAAAAATGATAGAGTTTTGTAAATTAGAACTATGCAAAAAAAATTATCAAAAAACAGTAATTTTACTCAGTGTTCCAACGGGAGACGGTCGCGTGAGGAATCGAGTGACGTCACTTAATTTTTCGAAAAGAGTAGCTAGAAAACCGGTTTTACAGCACCCCCTGGTATGAGCATTGAGTTTACGTGAAACTCCATTGAAAAGAATCTCCAGTCAATGGTTATTTCCAAAACCACACACCGATTGTATCAAAAGTTTCAGCATGAAATTAAATTGAAATTATCTACAGATGCGTTCATATTTGGATGTCATTTTTGTAAAAAATCGTATACACATCCTAAGAAAATATCGAAAAAAACTGGTATATTCTTGGGATCCGACTAAAGATTATTTCCGGGAGAAAAATTACATTCCTTTTTGCTCTTATTTCATCCACTTGAGGTATCTAAACTCATTACCTGATAAATGAAACAATAAGTTCGGTGAATCTACTTATAAATAGCCCTCGAGAACTAAGCATACCGATATGTTCCGCACGATCCTGCAAAGCAAAAAATAATAATAATTACAAAGAAAGCATGCGTAATATTTACGAAGGGAACATGTGGAGCTTCGCTTAGCAAATAACGGATCAACCCTCTCATATCTACGGTTTTTAGTAAAAAAACAACCAATTCATCACTAAAACAAAGGAAAGACATTTTCTTCGAATACTGAAGAAACAAATTTTGATAAAATATTTTTTCCCATGGGATAAATGCAAAATGTACAGCATCTATTAACAAAAATTTTAACTTTTTTCTTGTGTAAAGAAAATCTGAATCTCTCTCTTCGACAAATACAAAGGCGCAAACTGCCCCGCCGTATGTCAATAAGTGGAATTTTCTTTTAATCTGTCCGATTTTATGTATTTCGACGAAAATTTGACAATTATCCGTTTAAATGTATAAAATAAAAGGACGATTTTAATTACCAATGCTTCACTCAAACTATCTTGCCATTAAAATTATAGCTTGATAGATAGGTCAACGAGAACATTAATATCTAATTCTATGATAGCAAGATGAAAATTTTTTGATCAAACTTTGGTCTGAATATCAAAATGTTCGTACGTACAAACTCCATCGGAAAGAATAATCTATTTTCCGTGTACACGCACGAAATGTAATCTCCAGTAAATGGTTATTTCCAAAACCTCGCACACAGATTGTATCAAAAGTTTCAGCATGAAATTAAATTGAAATTATCTACAGATGTGTACATATTTCAATGTCATTTCTAAAAATCTTGAATACATATCTTAAGAAAATATCGTAAAAAAATTGGTTTATTCTTAATATCAGAACAAAGGTTATTTCCGAGAGAGAAATGAAATTCCTTTTGCTCTTCTTATCTTCCCTGTTCCTTCCTCTTCAGGTTTCCAAACTTATTATCTGATAAATGAAACAATAAGTTCGGTGAATCTACATATAAATAACACTCGAGAACTAAGCATACCAATATGTTCCGCACGATCCTGCAAAGCAAAAGAAAAAAAATAGCAAAGAAAGCATGCGTAATTTATGAAGGGAACGTGTGGAGCTTTGCTTAGCAATAACGGATCAACCCTCACATCTATGGTTTTTAGTAAAGAACAACCAACCCCATCACTAAAACCAAAAAAAAAAGTCATTTTCTTCGAACATTCAAGAAACATAAATTTTGTTACAATTTTTATTTTTTTCATACCACAAATCCTCAAAATCGACAAAAACAAAAGAATATAGAGGGGAAAAAATATATATATATAAAATAAATTGCTGTCGTCATTGGCGTCAGAAGCAATTTCTTGTTCTCGAGAGGCTGACAAAGTAATTGGTTCTTTGAACAAAGTTTTCACTCACATACTACTAGTAGCAACTACTTCTTCCATCCTATAAGAAAAAAAAAAAAAGAAGGAAAATTTCTCATTTTTAAGGCCATTTTTGTAAAGCCCGAAAATTTATTATATTTGGGAATAAGTAAATCCTCAAAACTCTCGATTTTCTTTTGATATATTTCTCACGATGCGAGCGAATATTTTCTAACGTTAAATGTTAAGAGGATTTTTTTGTATTTGTCCAAGAAAAATCAAGTAATAAAATGTAAATGTAATCGCGGAAAACGAATAATTTTTCGATTATTTTGAAGAATTACAAAGAAATGATCAAATTTTCCTAATGTTTTGTTTCCTTAAAAATTATTTGCCATGACATCAAATTTAAATAATCATAATATGTATTTGGAATTAATACAAACCGTTTCGGTTATAACAACCTCGGGTGTAATGACATCTCGGCTATAACGTCAATATTCGACAGCTTCGCCTGATTGGTATGCCGGATAATGTTAATGAACCCTGCTTATAGCGTCGATGAAAATTCAACGCCCTCGGATATAAAGACACATTTCTCATCACTTTTACTTCTTTTCTATGACGTTTTATTACACAAACATTAATAGAACTACATACTCATCACATTAAGGGATATATATATATATATATATATATAACGATTTAATTCGATTTAAAACGATTTGTTCGATACCCTGCCTTGCTCACTGATATGACCAGTATACGAAACATCCCCGTCGTGTTTTCCGGTAATAACCCCCCATATACTACCAAACAGAGCCGAGCCGGTGTTAGAAATTCTGCCGCCCTTAAGATACGACTTATGGAAATTGTTTTATTTTCTTTTTTTTCACCTCTATTGCCTTGGTACAGCAGTTCCCAAAGCATTGGTCACGACCGACCCTTCTTGGGGGGGGGGGGAGTAACGTTGAAGATTTAAGATGTCACGAGACAATGTCCTAAATAAGACTGATGAGAGTAACTATACCAAATCACTGTAATGATTCGTCTTTGAGGGGGGGTGGGGGGATTCCCATAGTGAGTGCACTTGTTTGCATTCTTTTCCTATGGGTTTTGGGAAAATGTCTGCCCTTCAAAGGGTTTACTGAGTTATTTAGCACATACATGTTATAATAATAAATTTCTACACAAAATTTACTAAAAATAATCTGTAGTAAAACCTTATTCAACCAAGTATCACACAAACGCACTTTGAGCACGTTTATGAGAAAACATAAAAATTAATATGTACTCTGAACTCAAAGACAAAATTTATTTATTGAAAATCCAAGAATCGCTCTCCTTATTTCCTTGTTTCTAAAATCGTGATTTTCCGCGTTATGTTGCCTACATACGCGTAAAATAAAGATAAGTTTTTTCTGACTTTTTTTTTATTTATACGTTGCTGCAAAATTTTCTAGCGAAGTAACAACCCTGAGTTCATTCGTTTGTAACCAGAGGTGTAGTTTGCAGGAGAAAACAAGGATGGGGCCGTTTCCTCCCCAAGGTGAACAAAATTAAAAACATTTTCGAATATTTTAGTGAAAAATTAAAATATCGAAGGAAAATATCTTTATACTGTATGTTATCTTTATCCACTTCTGTTAATTTAAAATGCTTTTTAAGGTTAGTAACTAAAAATTTCTCTGGTAGAGATTCCTTCTGCTCCGCAAACCCAATGTGGAAGCTCTAAAGGTCGACCATGCGTACGCCAATGCTCTTGACCAGGGCGCAGGGTATTGTAATGTGATCGACTTTCTCATGTTGCAAATTGGGTAACGCAAAATTCTACAGCAAGTCATTGTAGTGCTTGATCATTGTTTGGCGCAGCATAACCTTGATGTTTCTCGTACCAAAATAAAACAAGCTCCAATCTAATCCGAAGGTGAATATGAACCCTCGAATGGTTGATTGCACACATCGTGGCAAATCCATCGGAAAAATAAAGCAGATCAAGTTTGACGAGATATCTCGGGATCGCCGCTGAAAGAGTTACAAAAATATTTGAAGCTGTGAGTAATTGGCTCTTGAAGTTTAATACTTCATCGTATGCGTTAAACGAATATTTAATTGTTTATGAGAAAATGCCCGTGAATATTTATAACACCAACAGCTACATAATATTAATTGGAAGATTAGATTTTTTTTAATTATAAATAGAATTACCATTAAAAAAGATGCTGGATCCTCAGTCGAAACGAAAACTTTAATTACACGAGAAAATGCAAACATTTCAATTGAAATACTTCACGTCAAATCTATAAATATTTGTTCTTCCAAAAAATGAACCGAAATTATATACACAATCTTTTTAGAAAATTTCTAAACACATGTGCAGAAATGTTTCTTCGAAAAAGTTTTTTAGCATGAATTCGAACATTCAAATTGAAAATTTAAGTATACGAATGGGGGATATTTAATTAGTAAATGCATTACGTACGTTACAAAAACAATGCTAGAGCTCTCGAGTGTAATTGTATTCAGTATTTTAATTAGAATGAGAATTTCAATCAAAAGTGATTTCCATGAACTAAAAATGACACAGAAGCCGTCAAAAACGTATTCCTTCCTTTATTTAACACAGCAACTTCTTTTCAGTTAAAATTAAATGTTATAATATCGAGCTTGTATTATTACATTTTACTTAAAATCTGCTGAGAAATGAATACTTCTTTCACACAGGAGTAATTTTTAAACACATGCTAAACTCCAAGTAATAGCTTGAGTACATTAAATTTCACGAATTGTTAAAATAATACGATTCGTACAAGCCATGTTAATTCAATTCATACACATCGCATCTTTAGAATTTTTCTTAAATATATCAATATGCTAATACAGAAACTATTGAATTAATTCATTTTATCTTAAATAAATCCTTTAAATAAATAAAAACCATGTTAAATCCCACTTATATTCTGTTCAGGCTTTTCATATATGTACTTTTTCATCTCAAACACGATCCAAATTCTCACTTCACCTACGCAACGAAAAGCACATTGTATCAATATTCCAGTCTCAAGACTTTAATACATGCATTTATATCTGCCAATATGTAGAGCTTTAGTAATTCCATCATCGGCCAAAACCGAGGATGAATAAAGAGGCTTAGATTACCGAAAGACGAACATGTATAAAAAATAAAAAATACCTAAAAAACAAGGGCTAAATTTCTGACAAACATAAATCAACTTAAGACTCCCCACGTCTTTAGTAAAGCTTTTGTTAAGAAAAGGGGAAAGTTGTGAAAGCCCGTGGTATGAGGAGAAAGTTGAAAGCCCTTATTCTCTGTAGGAAAATTCCCGTTTGATAAATTGCTTCTTTAATTATTTGCGTGATTAAAGATGCTAAACGCATAGCTTTGCTTAACAATAATTTAAAGTCGTTGAGAGGATTTTTTATATGTATATTCTCATTCGAATTTATAGTTATTGTTATTTTTTCTAAATATATCAAGAGGTATGAATGGATGGGATATCGATGTGGGATGAAAAGGATCGGGAGAAAAGTAGAAGCAAAAAAAAAAAAAAATCTATACCCACACACGTGTACTGAATAACATAAGGAAAGGGTTGTAAGAGGGAATGCTTTATAGTACGGATGTTTTTCTTTTTATTGATTCAAATGGGTTTCTATTTCTTAGACGAAGGAGTTCTATTCCCTATTGAATCATTCGGAACCCTGTTTAGTCTCGTCGACGAGTCGGGAACTGCCCGGAATTTTAACGAGTTTCGAACGCTAAAACTGTGTTTCTTTTTTTTTTTTTTTTTTTCCTTCAATCCCTAAGGAAGATTTAGTTGGTACTTTTTTCCTTCAGCTCCACCACTGGAAATATCTCTTATATTGACTTTTGATTGTGAAAGTTTATAACATTGTTGTATGATTTTGATGTTAGCATTAACTGACTGTTAGCGTTGAAGTTTGTCGAGAATAAATGAGAAATGCGGTAACTATGGAGGACTTTAGAAAAATATCGAACTTAGACGATTTTGGCCATGGCTTTGATGCACGTGGTCTAGTTCAAAGATGGCCAACATTTTTCTGTTCCAGGGCCAACATAGCCGTTAGCTGTAGAGTCTAGGGCCTCATCTTCCGGCGTATAAGCCGCATTAGATAAATGGTCCGAAAATCTTACAGATTTGTATGCACCGCAAGTAATATGGAGAAACACTGTCAATTTACGTCGTTAAATTTTCGATCTGTGTGTGGGCTTTGTTCTCCTCTAATTCATAAACTGGCACTTACTCGATGTTTATATGGTTGCGTTTTAAGCCGGATTAATGCATCAGAAAAATTACAGTGTTTTTCGCAAATTATTCCAACCAATACACTCATATATAGTTTAAATTTCACGGACAAAATTTTTCATCCAAATCCTCCTGTGGTTTTTTCATATCCCTGATTTGACACCCTTTCTATAACTACACCTTGTGTGACTGCATTGTTATTACGATGAATATATTTACGCAACGGTAGGCCACGAGAGGAGTTTTATCATCGGAATAAAAAGCTAGCCAAATTGCCAACGAGGTGGCGGGTTAAAAATTCCAACAACAAACTTTGTGAACGATATATGTGCTCGCAAATTTATATGGTTAAAACATGGTAATTATTTTTTTTTTTGTCATCAGAAACAATGAAGGTAAGTAGTTCGTTAATCAAGAAGTCTGCTGTTGAACCCAATAGCTCAAATGAGGTCTTCAGAGATTAAGTTCACCAGCAATTCGTCGACGGTATCGGGACGATAGCTTTCCCCCTCCTACTGCAGTGCTTCTCGACAGCCGGGCCGAGGCTCAGTATCGGGCCCTAACACCGGGCAGTGAGTGAGTTTCATTTTTCCCATTAATTTCTCGTTAGTTGTGTGTATGACCTGGTCTTTCACACACACAAAAGAGATTTACCGGGCCACGGGCTCCCAAAGGTTGAGAACTCCTGCTGGATGACGTTAAATAGAACCTAATGTAATTGGCATTACCACTGTGAAAAATGTTTCAGATCGAAGTATAATATCGTTGTATGCAAGATCATCGTTACAGATAGCATCATTATTTGAGAGTTTTACTGTGTTAGAGATTAAAGTAAGTAAGAAAAACAAAATATATATATCTGAAACAAACCGTAAATGTTAGACACGAAATTTTTGAAGGGAAATGTCGTTAACATTCAGAACTTGTTGCTTATTGCATTTTTAGAATATAATTTCATACGAACCAAAGAAATTTTGTTTCATGTATTCCGATTTTTACAACTCAAGCGGAATAAAAAATTTCAGAAAATATAGTGCTGATTTTGGAAGAGAAAAATAAACTTCATTCAAATAAAATACGTACGAAATAAAATTCCAAATACACAGTGATAGAAACAAATGTGGTGACGACAACTATTTTTTTCAAAAAAAAAAATCTTACATATGATAAATTCAAGTTGCCAAAAAGTTCTTTTAGTTTTTGCAATTTGCATGTGACAGGTCAACAAATGAAACGTCAGAAAACGCAATCTCCGAATTTTCTCGATTTTCTTCTTATTTACTTATTTTAAAAAAAAGACAACAACAACAACAACAATCTGGACCAGCTCCTAACTATTATCAAAGCTCATACGTTATAACATAATTCCCCCACCTGCACCTTCTCTTCCAAGTATTTCCTACCAAACATGCCAACTTAATTAACACAACTAGCCCCCCCCGTTCGCCACAGTTTTCCTACTTTAGAAAACGATGTTAGTCTCGTAATCATAAATCTTTTCAACTTTGAAGCGGAAAAGGTTCTCTTTGCTTTTCATAGAGAAGGGCTTTGAATGAAAGTTTCCGGTACTGTCTTTGTTTCGGGCCAAAGCTCCGGGAAATACATTTACCCCCCGGCTTTAATTAGTGGCACAAATCACACGAGTTGTTTGTGTGTGTGTGTGTGTGGGGAGCACCCAGGATCTAAAACTTGTAACGAAATTCTGGAGTGAAGATTAGAGCAATCCATCATGAAGGCACGTACCATGCAAAAGGCTGGCAGGACCCACGGTCTCTCCTACCTCCTTCAACACCATCAACAAGGGTTTTGATTTATGTTTTTGCCATTCAGGAATTATGTCATTAATTCCATTACAATAGTCTTCTTGGAAATAACCCGTGGAAATTCACGGGAAAATTATACAAGGTTCTACTAAAATACCACCCGAAAAATCTGTTTGTGACGTGAGAATATCAAAAGTTTTAATGACAGAGAGGAAAGAGCCCTTGTATAGTGTGAAACAATAGCGACATTTTCTGGAGCGATTTGTACGCTTGGTTTTTTTCTTTAGGAAATTATCATTGGAGAAACTTTTCTTGCCGATCGTTGAGCAATATTTGGAAAATTTTGACGTTTCGGGGGTAATTTTCACGTAGGAAAAAAATAATTTTGCGATTTTATTGGCGAAACAAAAATTTTAAAATCATTAAATTAGTATTTTTGTTCTAATTTATTTATGTAAAAACTAATCTGATATTGAAATTAATGAATATAAAATATAACTATGTATTTATATGAGTTTACAAAAAATATTTTTGTTTTAAAGCAGGGGTGCATTTCTTTTTCAGTCCGCTGGCCAGACATACGCTGTTGCTACCGCTCCCGAGCCCGAAACTGATACGTGCATATACGTATAGTGTAGAACATATGATCCGTATTTCACGGGACACATTCCCGCAATTTCATATTCACATATATATTTTTCCCCCTGAATTTTTTCAACAAAGAGCTTACCTTAATTCTTTACTGAAAACAAGGATTAAGATTATGCCACTGAATTTATTTTATCGCAACTTCACAACTTTATAAATTACAGTATACATATACAGCTCTATGAATCACAAGTTCAGAAATTATATATTTCTATAATTACGAATATAATTATCACAATTAGTTTTAAAAATGAATATTCATCGCAATCTCAAATATTCTTTAAATTAAACTTCTTTTCCTTGAATTACGTTTTAACCCCTCCCTGGTTTGCATTGGTTCTCTATTTCCCGCAATTCGATGCTTTTCAGCGATTTCAGTTATGAACAGCCGATTTGCCTTCCTTTTCGGCGATAACTGGCAATGTCCTGTATTTCTCCATGTGGGTTCTCAATTTCTGTATTTTTATCGTAGACATACGGTCATATATATAATATTATGTTCATATTTCTCTACCGAAACCACTTTCATCGGTCCGAATATATTTTCTAATTGTTTTAAAGCATTGCTATCGAAGTACCGGAAAACATTTACTGAATTTCTTGAGAAAATTCTTTCCTAATTCTCCATATCTACACAAAAAGCTACAATTATCTTATAAAAACTTATGTGTAACAAGCACACTTGTCGAAACATGCATTCGCACACTTTGATCAGCCCATTTCACTTCAGTTTTATTCATCACATTGAAAAAAAACGTATACTATACAAAACAATAAAATATCTTTGTTGATCTATACTGGTGGATAAGAATGCACATTTTAAATAATTTTATTGATCTTTCACTAAAACATTATTGAGGGGAAAACATTTTTCCGTAATATACTAATATATTTTTGAAATTTTTCTAAGTTTTAATGGTTATTTCATTAATGTTATTTTAAATAACGACTGACTAATTGAACTCATCTATTTAACTAAGATTATTCTCATATTATGAAAATTCTACCAAGAAATGAAAACCTTTTTAGATCGTTAAAAAAGTAAAGTTTGAAATACGATGACTGTTTTTAATACTCATGAAAAAATACTTTTCCCTAAAAAAAAAAATCCTTCCTTCCTCATCAAGAAACTAATTGAATTAATTAATTAATTAATTAATTTGGTTTAATAAACCCTCTTTCACGTCCCATATTGAGGGTTTTAAGTCCAGTTTACCAAGAGAAGACATTCAAACCGATGAGCTCAGATTCCTTGATCAAGCATAAAAAAGCAAAGACCATCAGCCCCACTATCTAGAAAAGTGTTCCCCCAAATTAGGCAATATCACCCCCCCCCCTTGGGGGCTATGGAAGGGTCTAAAGGGTGCGATAGAAACTACGGGTATAACATAAGATCTCATGGGTTTGCTTAAGTTGGGGGGGGGCGGTGATAAGAGATAGGAAAAAAATGTCTGAAGAAGGAGGTTATATGGAACAAAAATTTGGGAACTATAGTCTAGATCACGGGTGTCCAACTTCATTCTGTTCGCGGGCCAACATAATGGTCAGCTATATCGTCGCCGGCCGCATTAGTGGTGCAACTTCAGTGTATAAGCCGCTCCATTATTAATTGAATTAATTAGTTAATTATTAAATTAATTTCGTCACTAGAAATAAGAAGTTTGTTAATCAAGAAATCTGCTGTTGGAACTGATAGTTCAAATAATGATCACAAATTTAATTTCTTTACGGTGCTTTTACCTTGTCGCTGGCCACACTAAATTTTTCACGGGCCAGCTATTGGCCACCCCCGGCCTAGTTAGACAAAAATACTAGAAGTAAAAAGAATGGCTGTATGAGAAGTATGACATACCAGAATTATTATAACTCTTCTGGTCTACACAATAGCTGAAATTAACTTACAAAAATTTTGCAGTCCACACTTATCAAAATATGCATTCGCATATACTTGGATCAGAATGCGCATTTTGCATGATTTTTATCAATTTTCCCTTCGAATATTGGTGGGAAAAATGTATTTTCTCCATAGAATATACTTTGGAAAAAATTAATTTTATAATTTTCTATGGACAGCTGATAGATATTTTTTTTTTCCTTTAAATTTTTCTTCAACTTGACTCATCACAATCAAACTATGGTTGTTACCATATTATGAAAACTTTACCAAGAAATGAAAGCCTATTTATATAGATAGAGGGAAAAATAAAACTTGAAACTCACTGCTTTTAATACTCATAAAAAACACGGTATCAAAAAACTGATCGAATTAATTAATTAATTTGTCTTAATAAACCCTCTTTCGCGTCCCATATCTGGGGTTAAGTCCCGTTCACTAAGAGAAGACATCTAAACCGATGAGCTCAGATTCCTTGATCCAGTGTAAAAAGCAAAGACCATCACCACCACCGTCTAAAATACACAAGAAAATAGTAGAAGAGAAAGGATAGAGCTATATGAAGTACGGTATACCATGGAGAGAGAAAGGAGCGCAAACACAAAACTCACTAATGGGAAAAAGCTGTCCAACAGAGAGAAACTTTTTCCCCCTTAGAAAATAGGGTTGTCTCCTGAAAACGGAGCTACTTCGGAGGATCAAGACATAAAAAAATAAAATAAGGGGAAAAAAAAAAATCTAGTGACGAAGTGAGAACTTTGGAGGAATAAAGAGCTTTTATAGAAAACTGTCGCAATTCCACGGGGAAATAAATCTATTGTGAAACTAGCATAGATCGATCATACACTCATTTACTATTCTTTAGATAGAGAAAAGCAAAATATATAAGCAAAAAAGAAAAGGGTTTTTCTATTTCAACGTGTCTCTCCGTTCAAACGCCCATTCATTCATCAAATTTTAGCGAAGCGTTTCCAAGAAAAGAAAAGAAATGGGACGAAGCGTTTTCACCGTGTCTTCAATCATCTTACAAAACGTATCATTTAAGAAAAATGTTCTTGGCTTTTTTTTTTGCTTCATTTTCCCTGAATACTTCAGATTTGTTTGGTTTTATTTTTATTTTCGTTTTTTTAAAATCTTTTATTGCTTAAACCGCAGGAGAGAGAACCGAATTTATTTACCTTGAAATTTATTTTCTCCTAACGTGATGGACATTATTTGATTCAGCTCTGTGTAACTTATTTCAATATTTTTCTAGTATCATCTATTATATATCACAATGGGTCTTTAATAATAACGCATTGGTTTTCCTTTTATAATAGGGTTGTGAATTATTCATGTAATAGAAATAGATGACTTTGAAAATGCAAACTTTGTTGGTATCGATAAAAAAAATTCTAGGAATTTCAAGCTGAATCTGTTGAATATTGAATACATGAAGATTAATAATTCGTTTAATAATATTTTTTTTTAATATGACCATGATTTATAACCATGTAACAAGCATTGTAACTTTGGAATTCTAGGAACCTCGAATTTATTGTTAATGCAATCAAATATATAATCAACCTCAATTTAACTTTGGGATGTGTGCAGCTCGCTGATGAACGTCTTCGATCACAGCACCAATGAAGAAAGACGTGACGATGTTGCAAGGAGGAAAAGTGGTAGGCGGTCGTCGAAAAAGTTCGTACAGAACGTCGAGTGCCACGACCCTATTGTCAACGAAGGTCACATTTGTTGACTACATGAAGACGCACAGATTGAAGTTTACCTCGGAAACCCAGACGACATACTTCGCCAAGAAGACCAGGAGCACGGTCGACTAGGAGTCCTTCGATTGGAATGAGGACGAGAAAATGTTCTTCGAAAGCAACGTCTGCAACAAGGTCGTCTCCGATAAGCAGCATCTGGTGAGCCACATGCTTAAACACTCGACACCGGTCAGTGGGCAAAAACAAAGTGTTGCATTGAATCCTCCGCTTGACGCCAGAAACTCATTCAGATGTCACGTCTGCCAGATCGTTTTCGCCCAGAAGAGTCAGTTTCAGAGACATGTTGAAGAGCAACACTCAAGGAGCCATTCCATATCCACAAAGTCACCAGCTTCAAGCAGTGACAAGGTCGTGCCCGCCAGTCGCTTGCAGATTGCGTACGCTTGCGGAATCTGCCAGTCCACATTCGGTCGAAAATTGCAGATAAAGCAAGTCATGACCCACATGAACGAGGTGTACGCGGAGGAAATGACAATGCCATCACCAAAGGCAGCCGATTCGCGTCCGGTTGATCGTCTGTCAGTAGGCCTACTGTGAGATGACCTTCGGGGACGAATTCTTCTTCTATAAGTACGTAGAGTCCCACAAGACGAAAACTGTAGACGCTCATCGCCGAGGCTCCAAAAGTCTGAGGGCCAGAGATCCCTGTGTAGACCTGCTGTGGACAATACACCTTTACCTCAGGCATCGTTTGGACTGTCATACGTCAGCATTTCGGCCTTGAAATAACATTTCAGAGACACTGATGATGCCTATGCGTCGGAGAGGCCGTCCTCCGGAGAAGTTGCAGATTGATCTACCCATAAGTCATCGTTGTCGTGAAGAATGTGAAATGAATTTTTTGTTTATTTTTCTCTATCATTTTATCTTCTCCTATTAGTGGAATGTGTTCGTCAGACATTTGACTATAATCAATAATAATAAACAATAATTATTGTTTATGTAACGCATTTTCATGATTGTATTATGCACCGAATCGTTCATGTTTGAAGATTGGTCCTGGTTTCTCACCGAGACGATATCACGAAACCAGAGGGGAAGCCTGTAACGGTCAAAGCCGACCACCCCATAAATATAGGTGGCGCCCGAGATCCGCTTTCATGGCGAGTAGAGTTCGAGATTTGTTCGAACAAAGAAGTAGTCAAGTATGTCGTGCATGCGGTGTGCGTTGCTTTGTAGGCACGGTTTTCGCCCCACACACACATACACACAACTCTATGTAAATTTCTATTCCTTTTCTGTAAATAAATTTAGAATACCAAATCGTACGAGCCTATATTATATCACAACAGGTCTTTTTTTTAATAATAACGCATTGGTTTTCTTCTTATAATTATGAATTACTCATGTTATTCAAACATTTTCAGTGTTACGGTTCAAAAAGATGGCTTTAAAGTTTAAACTTCGTCGGTTAAAAAATTAATTCGATAAAAAGAATTCTCAAATTTGAAATTAAATTTGTTGAATATTTAATGTATGGAGATTAATAATTCGTTTAGTAACAATATTTTTTTAATACGGTCATGTGCCGTTTTATAATCATGTAACAAGCATTTTATGCATTTTAATTTCATTAGAAAATTTTCGAAACCACGAACTAATTTGTAATGAAATCAAAAATGAAATTAACCTCAATTTAATTTGATTTGCGAATGCTATTATTTTCTGAAAGTAGTGAAAAAAAGTTCAAATATTTTAACATTTATTTAAAAAAAAAAATGTCCGGACAGATCCATTGTTCGGGAACACTTCGATGTCTCTGTGAGAGATGACAAGTGGGGTGTGTTCGGTTTTTGAATGTTCAATGCAATCAATAATAGCTGGAAATTTATTGAAATTTTTCAATAATAAAGGAAATGTAATTTAATTTTAAAAAAGTTAATCAAAAGGTTAATCAAAAAATTTTAATCGATTAATCGGGTTTTAAGCGAATACTTTTAATGCAATTTTCAAATTCTATTACTTTATAACAAACTTATCAATGTACTTTATTTTATTAATTTATGTTATAAAAATATATTTTATGCATTTCCACCCACCTATTTGCTAGATGCAATCTGATATTGGTATAGATTAAGAATTTAAGGCTGCACTCTTCTGATGCTGAACATTTTGGTATCCTGTAGTTTCTTCACTTCTTATCTTTTTTTAGAAAATCAGTCGTTTTAGGTTAGTCACTGATATCGAAACTACTTCCTATCTTCATACCGTTGCTTTTTCCCCTAGAAACTGCTCCCAGATCTTCTGGAGGGAGAGGGCGTGTTGACGTTTATTGAGTACGAAAACTGCTGTTTGCAGTGGAAACAAAAAATGTCGGTCTTGTTTTCTAAGTTACATCCAACGAAATTTATAATTGAAATCATTACTCTAATTTTCGTTGAATCGACTTGTATTTCTCCCATGTTGAAAAATTTTATCAAAATATTGATTCAAACATTTTTAAATATGGTGACTATCTGAAATGTTATATCTAGGAATATAATTTAGTTTTTAAAGGGCATGTTTCCTCTTAAAATATTTATTCGGTTTTATTAAGCAAATCAAAATGAATTCTGAACATTTAAAACAAATTTTAATCGGATCGATCGAGTCAATTGTCTCAACTAAAATTTTTAACTGCCATTCAGACAATTGATCGATTAACCGCCCCGATTAATCGGACCAGCCCTAATAATAATGCATAAATATTTCAGGCTTTTCATAAACCAACGTGTTCCTATCCATCATTGCGTTTGCCCACACATTCGGTTTTCCCCCATCTTACTTCGTTATGCAACACAGTTTTTTTTCAACCAGATAAAAATTTGGAATCTTATGAAATTCCAAATCTCAAAATATCTAGAGAATAATTCAGCGTACAAGGAGATAAAAAAGAGACAGAGGGAGAGAATTTCAGAGATAGAGAGAGAGGGATGTGGGAAAAAATAGAAAAGATTTTGCCTATCAAAACATTGATACGACTTCGCGTATTTGCTCGATCATGTGAAAAACGTAACCAGATATTTCCACTTCGTCGAATTCTTACGTAGCTGGAACTGCATTTTCTCTGGTATCCCGATGCGGAGAAAAGGAACTTATTCCGATAGTTTCTAGGAAAAATGGCTGTATATATATATATATATCTTCCCCCCCTCCCCAAATCTGAAAAAGCCATCTTATTTTATACGGAAGAAGAACTTACGCTCGCTCTGGAATCAGCCGAAACAATAAGGAATTGGATGTATTGCCTCGATATCTGCGACAAATCCATGCCGCGATAACTGATACATGTCCAAATAATTCTTTTTCTCTCTTTGTTTATTTCCTCTTCTACCCTTCAAGATTATTGCATTTTCTTCCAAATTCTCCGAATAACACTAGTCTGACTTTATTCGAATGTCGATTTCGGTGTTTGGAGATATATTCCCGGTGTATTGATTTATTTTACTCTCGTTCACTCGTAAAGATATCCCATCTACATATTAGACTTTTTTGAACTGAACGCCGAGGCGTCAGTTATCAGTTTGAAAATGTTTAACAAATTTAACCGAAATGAGAAATGTGTAGAATATTTAACAATTCTTCAATCACTGTGAATAGGGTGAAACTGAATTCACATTTAAATATTAAATTTGCCTCTTAAACATCATTCAGCTATGGCCCCTGCTGCCATCTATGAAATGAAAACAAAATTATATGTTATAATTCTTCAAGTGAAATTATTTGTTTGTTTTAATAAACTGGTGTGCAACATGGAAATCAATTTATAGGAGAAACATGCTTTATTTATTAAGTTTTTTATGATGATGCACACCCCCTGTAAATTTTATGTGTTATAATACTAGTTATGTTGTCGATCAGTTTTTGTGTGCCGAGTATAAAAAAAAACGCTGAACGTGAAACTGGTGGGAAATGTGATATTTTGCGGAAGACAACCCACTACAATATGCTTTTTTAATTAATTAATTAATTAATTAATAGTTTAATTAATTAATTAAATTATTTGTTATTATTCTTTAAATAAATGTTTTTGCTCATTTTTAACCGGTGTATAGCATGAAAAAAATAAATACATGGTATTATATCATATTTTACGCATTTTCATGTTGTGGTGTAAATGTTGTACACCATTCTACCGATTAGTATATTTTTATGTTCGTAGAAGAATTTCAACAACTAATTTTTTTTTAGTGTGTGCTGAATAAAAATGTACACGAAACTAACGGTGGCATTTATTTCAATTCCATGCAGATAGCATGAGTAGTTACAGTTTAACACTTTAAGTGGCATTGACAAGATGTTTCGCCTCATTTTAACATTGACAATCATGGATATTTTAGGAACCTGATATGTTAATAGAACACTTTGCCCCCTTACCTTGTACCTACTGCTACGGAATAAAAGTCTATTTCATCAAAATGTATGGCATTTTGAAGGGGTTCAGTAATTTCTGCTGTGCCGCTGAGAAAGAGTTAAAAATCATATGTTGTATCATATACTGAGCGAAAAAGAGTTGCGATGGGACTCCAGCTGCCACCTATCACATAAAAACAAAAACCTTTGCTGAGCTATCTCAAGTAAAATGGACAGTTGATTTTAAACCGGTGTGCAGCATGAAAATATATGCATGATATGATCTTATAAGTTATTTGTTTCCATGCTGTACACTGGTGTTAATTTTATGCACCACACTACTGTGTTTTTATGTTTGTCGCAGAATTTCAGCAATTACTTATAGGTGTGTCGAATTACATTTAGTAGCTGAGCATCCACTGCTTCCTTGGTGAATACTTTTTTCTTCAGGCTCTTCATTTCTTTAAGGCGGCTCTTGTTCACATGCATGCATATTCCGTTAGACCCTCAAAATTGCATATATATGTTCTGGAGAACTCTCAATGTTGCATTTTTTTTTTTCAGGAATCACGCAGAAAATATCCACAAATAGATTACCATCCCAATGATCTGTAAACAACCATTTTTCAACCGAAATTTTTGAGAACCCAAGGTTACCCAAGTAATCGCTAGGAGCTCAGTAAATAAAACTATCGAAAAACAAGGTAAAAACTCTATGGGTTTCCTTACTGTGAAGAAATCTGTGCAATATCAAAGCTGCCTGGAGTACATTGGTATTATGTGTTTTATCCAGGTTCTCTATAGCAAATATTTTCGCCGCTATTTAATACTGTTTCTTGTGAAATTCTCAGTGATATTTGACGGAATTCCCAGGGGCTCCACGGATTCCCGTTAATCAATAATAGACTACACTGATCAATAAGAACTTATTTATTTAAATTCGAGTTATTATGAATAAATATTTTAAAAAACATATAAAAGAAAATGATTTTTATATTCAGAGAGAATTTCTACTATAAGAAATTTTCTCTAAGCTAGACTAAGGTTCAGCATAAATTCATTTGCATAAACCTCATTCAGCTTCAAAATCCTCAATTTCATCTCAGTTTATCCAAAATTACGGTCACCAACAATTTCATGAATAAAGGAAATTATTTCCACAAATAATCCTGTATGTTTGATAGCATGTCTTCATGTAATGAATTATTCATCATCCAGTCCGATGCCAGCTTGTGGAATTTTCGGCGCTTAATGAATAATATACGGTGGAGGAAAAACACATAACTTAATTTTAACGAAACCTGAATACTTAAGAAGCTCCTTCGAATCTTTCAATACGAGTCTCTGATAAATGTTTATAAATATCTTCTTCTCGCTTGATAAGAATTAATTAGTTCTCGCCGTGAATGGGAAGTAACTCCATTAAATCTGACGAAAATAAAAGCAATATCCCCCGTCCATTAAGTGAATAAATACCTATATGATAACCTAATGCTTATATAACTCGTAAATAACTTTGAATAAATGGGATTTTATGGGGGATGCATTTATAACATGGCCTTTGATCGAAATATTCTATTAATTCTTTTAATCGACGTTTTCTGTTGATGATAACGTTGAGGATAATATTTTATGTAATTAGAAACCCTTTAGTAGAGGTTTCGCTTTTAATTATTTTGGTTAACTATTATTATTATTTTCCCGATAACCCTCGATTAAGCCACGTGACTTAAATGAATGTGATAAATCAAAATAACGCATTCAACTCACAAAGATATATAAAATCTCAGTTTACCAGCCCATTATAACAATTGAGCCCCACAAACCTTGATTAATGAGTTCTATCTGTACAGGTGCATTTCAATTCATTTATATTAACTTACTTACATAATACTAACTATTGCTATTGATAAAATGTATTGAAGATGATGTCATTCAACACGTTTATTTGATTTTTTGCTTTTACTCAGATAAGGAGTTGATTAATGTCTATAATAATGTATTTCGAATACTTTACTCAAGAAGAGAAGCATTACTCAAACGCGAGTTATGTGAATGTATAGTGACTAGTTATTTTTATAATTAAGTTCATTGCACATTATTGAGATAATAGTTATATATAACTTTCTTTGTTATTGTTTTTTTGTTTCAAAGATAAGCGGAGGTTATCCGCTAATTATGCGTTTAATTATCAGGTTTTATCTTACATGTGTGTTGCAAAGTATTTTATGCTGGCCTGATGAATTGTATCTATTCTTCTTTACGGGAGAATTGAGATTTATTTCTTTTTTTATATCTTATAAAAACTTTGGACGCAAATAAAAACAAAATGTAGAAATTTATGAAGACATTATGACAGTAAAGTAATAGCGGTATTAATTGTGAAATTGAATATAGTCGAATCCTGTTTTAACGAATACCGTTATAGCGGTATTCATCATTGCAAACCCCAAAACATTATTTCTTTCACACTTTTGTTCAATTCTCATTATTTGTTGATTCTTCAGCAACATGGCGTTAGTACGCTGTGTGAATTCCGTTTCATATCTATAGATTAATCAAAATTGATCAGGTCATAGGAAAATATGTTGGAAATTGACAAATATGCCAGAAAACAGCTCCAAATACCTAGGAATACAAGGTTGTCTAGATTTCCTGACATGATTTTAAAACAATTTGAAAAAAAGAAATCTACAAAGATAGAGACAAATGGTTTCAAGCATTTGAAAGAGAAGGTTTCAAAGTTTTTTTTTTCTAATTTCTACAAAACTTCTACATGCATTCTACATGCATAAACCTTCAGTGACGTGGAGTATATCATCCTACAATGCATTTCTTGGCATGTTATTCGTAGCATCAGTGTTACTAAGAATGGAAATAAATTGAATAGAAATGAATATAAAAACTTTAAAACATTTCCTTTCAAATGCTTTAAGCCCTTTGCCTCTAAATCTCTGAGAACTTCTTTGAAATATTTTTTTTATACAGGCCCAGACTTCTAGACCTTAAAAAATTTTGTGGCTGCAGCACAACAGAAGTAAAATCAATTTAAAAAAGTCCCCCCCCCCCCATCCATTTCACTTCCATACTTTGTAACACCCATGTGTGAAGAAATGCTACGTAGGCTTGACATCCTCCGCGTCACTAAAAGTACGCATGTTGAAATTTAGTAGAAATTAGAAAAAAACCAACTTTGAAGCCTTGTATTTCAAGTGTATCACAAGCCGTTTGTCCCTATCTTTAATAGATGTTTCTTTAATATTCGTTTCAAATCATGTCAGGACTTCTGGGCCACCTTGTTCTATTTTCGATGTTTCTCCGGAACAACGTATGCCTATACAGTGTCCTATGAGTGCTAATGCGGCCTTTAATCGCATCAACCGCGTTTGTCGTGTAGACATGATTTCAATTTATAAAAACTGCTCAAAATTTGTTCAAAAATTACCCTGTACCAGTTTTGAGAGTGAAAATACAGTGTCACAAAATAAAAAAAAACTAATTTTTTATACGGTCCCTCTGTTCTCTAACTTCCAACTACTGTGGTAAGTTGTTGCGCTGTATCTCCTGAGGCCAACAGAAAAAATTTCCATTGTCCTAAGTGAATTATTATCCGCTAAGATATTTGAATTAAAAAAAATCTAAGAAAATTTATGAAAGAATAGCAAAAATAACGGACAACGCGCCTTCCCCTCATTTCTGTTGTCCTTTCTCAATTTCTCCCCAGCTTTGAATTCCAATATCTCAGCGAATATTGCACTTGGAAAGGCAAAAATTCTTCTTTGTTGGCCTCAGAAGAGAGAGGAAAACTTTCGAATTTGAAGCTAGATAACAAAGGGACCGTATAAAAATTTAGACTTTCATTTTGTTACACATTGCCTCTTCATTCTCAAAACTGGGACAGAGTAATTTTTTAACATGTTTTGAGCATTTTCTAAATTGAAACCACGCATCTACGACGGATTTAATGAGATAAAGACCGCGTTAGCACTTACGGGACACCCTGTATAAGACGAAACTTAATGTTACAAACTGCTTAAAATTCAATTTTTTTGTTTCTCTTCAAAACAAAAATTCGGTGACCTTTGCCGAAGCTTAAAATGGACCTCGCGTCCTGTAAATTGGGTTAAGAGTGACATCTTGTATTTTTTGGGGCCGAAAATAAAGATTCCAAAGGAACTCCTTTTCATTCTAACTTAAAGAAAACAATTGGAAGAAGAAGGGACAGAACTCCTCGAGAGAAGAAAATTCCATTCTCTAAAGAAATATTTTCCACGGGATAAAGGAAAGAAGAATGTTAGTGAAAAGAGAATGAAATTTTTCATTCTTTTTTTTTCTAACTTTTTAATATTATGTTATTATTATTATTCTTTCTAATCTGCAAGGCAAACACATCTCGATTCAACTTCATATTCCGGAAATTCTGATTTTGAGTAAAACCGGATTATAGTGTAAGGTGTTAACTGAAGATAAGAGAATGGGGGGAAACGCATATAAGAAAAAGCATGAAGGTTGGTGGTGATGGGGGGGTTCTCTGGAGTGTTTCCACGGACCGTGCGACATTTTTATCGAACTTACGGGTATTTTTGGGATTAAAAAGTTCTTTTTTTCTGTCTCTCTCTCTTCCCGCTTTCTTATTTCTTATAATGACTTTATCGTAATTTGTCAAACTCATCAAAGGTTTTGCCTGGTGAAATTCATATCTTTTCATCTATTCCGTTCGGGTCTCTAATCCTAGATGACAAGCTCTTTTGTGCTACTCGTGGACGAAACTGATATCGACGAAAATGATAATGATTTTTTTTTTTTTAAGCTAAATATGTTTTTATGAAAATATCTGAGTATGCGTTGGGAAAACTCATTCTTTTTAAAAATTGATGTCAGAATTTTCTAGGGCGGGGAAAAAATTGATTTATTTTCGTGAATTTTTTAACGGGTTTTCGGACCGGTAGAAAAATTGCTTTTCTGACATGCATACGAACAATGTTTGTCTAACAATGAGTTTCGATCGAGAATGAGAAACGGATTTTTTCATTGAAAATTAACATGGAAACATTTTCGTGGTCAATTAGACACTGAAATTTTCTTGTAAACAAAGATTGAATTTTTTCATCGACAAGAGAAGATCTGATTTCACTTCAACAATGAGAAACTGAATTTCCTCATAAAAATTGAAAAACATTTCATCTCGATTCAACTTCATATTCCCGAAATTCTGATTTTGAGTAAAACAGGATGATAGTGCAAACTGCTAAACAATATCTGAATATGCGCAGGGAAAACTCATTCTTTATGAAAAGTAATGTCAAAATTTTCTTGAGCGGGAAAAATGTTTTAATTCATTTTTTTGCTTTATAAAGGGTTTGAATTTTATTATATCTGTCTGAAAATTGCATTTTTGTCATGCATCCGAACAATGGCTATTTAACAATGAGTTCTTTGATCAACAATGAGATACGGATTTTTTGGTTTAAAATTGAATGGATTTTTTGGTTTAAAATTGAATGGATTTTTTGGATTAAAATTGAATGGATTTTTTGGTTTAAAATTGAATGGATTTTTTGGTTTAAAATTGAATGGATTTTTTGGTTTAAAATTGAATGGATTTTTTGGTTTAAAATTGAATGGATTTTTTGGTTTAAAATTGAATGGATTTTTTGGTTTAAAATTGAATGGATTTTTTTTATCAATGACGTGACTGATTTTTTTTATCAACAGTAAAATGCTAAATTTTTTTATTAACATTGAAAGATTGAATTTTTTCATGAACGATAAGACACCGATTTTTTTCATCAAAAAATAGGATTGAATTTTTTTTCATACAAACAAAGATAATTTTTTCTAAGCAAAAATGTTTTTTTTATAAACAAAGATATTTTTTTTCATAAACAAAATTTTAAAAAAATTCCATACACAAAGTTTAAATTTTTCATCGGCCACAGAAGATCAAATTTTTTGTTCAATAATGATAGACTGACTTCTTTTTTTATATAAACAAAGATTGAATATTTTCATTAACGGAATGCTCAATGTTTTCATTCAACAATGCTTTCGCTCCAACAATTTACCGAGAAAAATTCACGATTCATCCATATCGTTTGATTTCCACTTCCACTTAAACGCTCACATTTTATACGCCATAAATCATCGTTAATATAACTTGAATATATGAAGTTTTTGGGAAGATTTATAACATACAAAATTACAGCTTACAATACAATATAATCCTGAATATAGCCTATATAACTCAAAAGTGAAAAAAAAAAATTTACAATTATTTCATGTTAAAGGGGCCATTCAAGTATTACGTAAGCAGATTTTCAGCCATTTTTGATCCCCCCCCCCTGTCAGCAAAGTCAGAAAAACACTGACCCCCTCCCTGTCAGCCAAATTTCGTCAGCAGCTTAGAATATTTCATATCTTCAAAAAGGGGTGGTTGATGACGTAAGCAACCTTCAAACCCCCTCCCCCCCCGTCATCAAAAGTGAGCAAATCCGAAACCCCTTCCCCCCCCCCCGATGCTGACGTAATACTTGAATGACCCCAAAGCTATGTATTGTGTCAGTAATATATTTCAACTGAATTTTTTTTTCAAGTTGAACATTGCATTTTAGAATTCCAAAATGTTCTGCAAAACCATTAACACGCAGCAAATTATAAACCATCTAATCAAAATACATTTTCATACATCTTTCCTAATTTATGTAAGTCACACACACAACAGAAACTATTATCTTACAGAGACGAATAAAGGATTCATATATTTATTTATTTATACATTGTGTAAATCCACCCAGCTTATACATCTGTCGAAATTTGCTCCTTGAATGATGACCCTACTGGAAAAAACCAGCAGCAACTACGAATCCTAAGAGACTTAAAACGTATTATCATCATCGAAGAGAGCTCGATATTTTTATATATGTTTAAATTTTTTTGTGTTTCAGATGCTACTCCGGCTATTGAAAAATATTATCCACAGTCGAACAAAAGAAATGAAATAAATACCAACAAAAAAATGGAGAAAGAGACCCAGATGTAGATTTTTGTAGGAGAAAATATCGTATCATATATAACAATCTACTTGAACTGCAAAGCTTTTCTCTGGACATAAATAATATACTATACTAGAGTTGGAATCGCTCTTTTGCAAAAGCGTCCAGCCATTCGGATGCATTAGAAGGAAGCTTTACTGGCTGATTCTGGGTCTCATGGAGCGTATTTATTGCTGCTGGTAGAAAACAGGAAAACGGGACAAGGGGACAATGCTAAGTATATGTTCG
Source organism: Pholcus phalangioides (assembly GCF_987345545.1). NCBI lineage: Eukaryota > Metazoa > Arthropoda > Arachnida > Araneae > Pholcidae > Pholcus > Pholcus phalangioides. The sequence goes on along the minus strand of NW_028301596.1, from coordinate 43,006,458 downwards.
GTAGAAACAGGAAAAAAAAAAGGGGGACAGCGAAACAACTCCCAATGTAAGGAGACGGATTTTTATGTGCCTTTCGCCCTATTCACGACGCTGTAAAACTCTACCCTACTGTTCAGTGGCGTTTATGTTCGCTCGACAACGTTCCGAACTCGATCTCAAAAGTGACTGTACTGTTGAGACCATTCTTTTTTTTTTCTTTTTTTACTGAGGAGAATGCTTAGGTAAAATGTGCCTTGGGGTTGAACGTCGAAGGACTGAAAATGTTTTGTTTTTTTTTCCTTGTGTACAACGTGTCAACCGTTCCTATATACAACATGTTTGAGCGAGCGCAATGGGATGTGTGCAATGGTTCTGTGTACTTTTCTTGTGCTCTCTGTGTTATTTATTTGTTTGTTTGTTTGTTTGTTTGTTACGCTCTTTTGTATTCTTTGGAAATGGTCTCGATGCGACGAAAGCTAAGTTTTTAGAGAAAGACGAGGAATATATATATATATATATTTTTTTTTTTTCATATGTACAGTCTTATTTATTTCAGATCGTTTTTCTTCGGATATGTTCTTACAGTGAGCATCTTGGGATGCAAATGCAGGTATAAAAACACAGCACCCCCGGAATAAACATCGTAAAAGGCACAGTTGGTATTATCGAGTAGTTCATCACAGAAAGATTTCAATAGTATTTCCGTATCCCCCCCCCCCTCCCATTAGCAAGCGTGCCGTAAAAATCTGAGGACACCAGATTATCGAATGTTCGAGTCTAGTCCAATCCCGGCATTTCGGGAAAAGCTAGGTTCAATAAGGATTACAGATTATATTTACAAAAGACCGATATCAATCTATATTGAATAATAAATACGCGAAATATAGAATAAATTAATGGTATTTCACTACATATTGCAAACGTGTTTTGCCTAGAAATTTGATAACGATAACGAAAATTGAGCATTTATTTACCATCCTTACTTAATTATCGCCAGCCCCAATATATATACAGACTGTGTTTTGCACTTTTTTCCTTTTGTTTTTGCATGTTTAAAAATGGAAATATGCTATCGCTTTTGTATTGCAATATCATGTTTGCAGCACAATTCATATTAATTTCTTTTCTCTGTTTATTCAGCCAATTAAATCGATTTTTTCAGTCTTTGAGTATTTTCAGGAACCTGTGGCTGAAATTTCCTGGCATACCGAAAAATATGGGTATTCCTAGCACAGCATGCTGGTCTCCCTCACTGTTTCCCGGCGTGCCAGCTAACGCGTACTATATTTTAGATTTGATGAATATTTTAACTGTAAGGTAAAACATTTTGGAACATAAATTTTAATAGTTGTGCTCGGTTATAACAAAATTGGATATAAAAGGTTATCTCAGACGATTCCCATAGAGAATAATGCTTAAGAGCTTCGGTTTCAGTGTCGACTTTAAATAAACTAACATTTTTTTTTCTTCTTTTGCTTTTTTTTGTTGTGCTTTTCCCAGATATTCTTAAAATTGATATTGATAAAATATTTGATTGTGTTTTCAGTAAGTGTAACAATTAATGCAGAATTACTGTTATTGTCGATCATCGTTCAGTTTTCGAAATTTTCAGAAAGCTGTGGAGCTATGGAAGAGTAAATAAATCTTTCCTTAATATACTTACTCTCAAAAGGATCCAACTGAAAAGACAAATACAAGGGAAATACGAAATTCCTAATGCATTTTCGACACACAATGGGTTTCCTTGTTCAGAGTATAAATATAACTACTGTTGGCTCCCAAGGAAATGGCCGCGGCTTCAACTCAAAGTATTCCGGGCTTTTACTAACGTTCACAAAAAACAGACTTTATTCGAACTTAGAACAATAACAAGCGCAGCCTAAATACGACTACTTTCCTCTACCATCCCTTAATCCAATCTCCCCAATATACTACTGCCTCTCACACATTTTTTTTTAAACGTTCTTACAAATCACTCGTTCGCTGGAGCACAAAGTCACGTTACATTTCTTCCTTTTCAGCGTCTGTTCAATAGCTTCCTACACTAATATCACGTTCTACTTGAACACGCGTATTTTTCCGCTGAGTAATCGGGAGTTGGGATTTGGTAACCAACCCAAGTGGGATCCCCAGTCAGCGTGATAGTGATTATATTGATCCTCTGAAGACGGCACACCCATAGTGTGTCGAAACGAGTTAGAAATTTCGAATTTTTCTTGTATTTGTCTTTTTCGTTGGTTCTGAGAGCTGTTGAGCTTTTAATCAATAACAAATTTATTTTATTTTATTTTTATTACCTATAACTACACATATTCCTCTAGGAAAGTGTTTTTCAACTTTTTTTCATCTCGCTGCACACTTGAACCAGCAGTTGAACTTCCACGGCATACCTAAATTGTGATTACTTTTAAGTACAGTTTAATGGATTTAAAAAATCCATTATTTAGCATTCACTCCTCTCCAAAATTTTTATATTTTTGTAAAAAGGTACTTTTTTTTTTATTAGTGAGTAATAGCTCCATTAAAAAAAATCTCAAAAAATTCGAATGAGTGTTTTCACTTCTCAACGAAATTTGAAAGAGTGAAATTTAATTTTTATGCGTGAATCACGCATCCAGATGCGCATTGGCGAACACTGGTTTCCCCTCGTACTGATTGAGTGCAGTTTCAAGGGAAAAAGTAGCACAGTGAAAAAAATTGTAGTTTCAAAATCAGTGGCTTTTACGGCCTTAATAATAACTGATTTATAAAGAAAACAAACAAGATCCAAATTAAGCCATTCCAGGATATGACAAGTATATTCAGCATATTAAATAATTGCAAAAGAGAGGAGGGGTCTCATCTTTTAATGGAGGCTATCTTTATTTGTTTACATCCATTTAATGGTTGATGAGTGAAATGGATACAACATATTTAGATATAGCATCGATGAGATTGTAACTATTACATCTATTTCAATCTGCCAATAATGTCTTATATGCGTAGCTTGTAAGAGAAAAACAGTGGTGACATCAATTTTAAGAATGAAAGCATCACCATTTAGGCACTAATAAAAAACAAAAAGACTAGATCTCTTATGAAGCAAATAATGAAGAAAAGTGTAGAACACTATATATATAATTCATTTGTAATAATATGATAATGTAATAATATGCCAATTTTTTTTTTTTTAATTGTAAGCTCCAAGGGCACCAAATAGCTGCTCGCGAGATGTTAATGGTGCGCCCTGGGGTAGAGAATGCAAATCTTTTTTTTTTTTTTCATTCAGAATATAAATGCTCCCTTAAGGGAACCCCTGTATAGCGAATCACATTCGGGCTGGAGTAAGTAACTCATATTTTTATAGCTTCAATCAATATTATGTAGCTACCCTTAATTACATTTACTGTAAATGATTGGCTTCTGAAAATATTCGATTAAAACTTTTTTGATTAACCAGTTAAAAATTTCAATCGATTCCCAGCCCTAGTCTCTCATTGTTATAAAATTTGAACTCATTATGTTTTGGACTTCATTAGATAATGATGTGGTTAATGTCCTATAGAATTTTTCTCGGCACACCGACTGAAAAACGCTGCTTTTGAGGCATACATGATACTTGCGATCGAGAGGTTAAAGCTTCTATTTGCTGTAATATAATTACTCATTGTGAGAAAATTAACTAATATTTTCAGCTCTTGAAGATCGTAGGATCCAATTAGAGATAATCTTGAGAAATTTCCAGACAGAAAAATTTCTTCAAGACTTTTTTCTTCTTTCTGGTACGATCCGATGATGTATGGAACTTCGAAAAATAAAATTTTTCCAGTAGCTTTTACGGCCTTAATTGAACATTTTTTTTCTTTTTCCAAAAACAGAACGAAATGGAACTTTTCTTTTCCTTTCCTTTCTTCATCTTTGTTCTTATCAGTTGTAGGCCAGACAATGGCCTCCTAATCTCCAGCCCCGACCGACCTATGCGAGTTCAACTAACTGATATACTGGTGCGAAAAGGAGCCCATCGCGATAAGCGGCTCTCTCTCTCTCTCTCTCATCGGGGCACCCTTTTCAGTTTTGGTGCGTATCTCCCAGGCGTGCGATAAATTAGCTTTTATGTGCTGATTAATCTTACGGAATTAAGTTCGCTAATAAAGGAGGGCCTTGATTAATGGTTATTTCCCGTTGGAAAGTTATGTGAAGAGAAACGGAGTGAATTTTCAGGAAGGCGAAATCATTTTTCGTCGGGTTCCTCTCGCGTTATTATGACGAGAAGCGATGATGTCCCGAAAAATAAATAATTAATGGTAATCGAACATATTTCTACCGTGCTCCGAAGAAAATGATTTTTTTACGTATATAATTAACACCTATCTCACACATTAATTTTTTCTAATTTAAACAGATTTAGAAAAATTGCTTATACATACTTTATACATGTATAACTTCTTTTTTTTTTTCGGTTGCACTACTGTTTTATGAACGCATGCAACCCAAATAAATCAAGATCCAGAGTTTAAAGCCAATTTTCAAGGATGGTCATCTTATCATGATGGTCACAGCTGGGATCCAATTCCATCAAAAAACAAGACGTAAAATGTTCATGACATGAATTTATGCGCAATAAATGGGTTTCCTCTTCTACCAGCGAGTAATGCATTCATCGCAAAGTACAACAAAAACCCCATTTTTCACGACGTTCAAAATGTCATATAAATCAAAAACCATGCAACCGAAACTTTTTAAGAATGAGTCCTTTCTCATATACAAAGTAAGAAAACCCCCAATTTCCAAAAAAAGTAATTTCTAATAAACATTTATAATTAGTTAATTATCAAAAATAGTACTTGGAGGAAAAAATCGTGAAACTTAATTAAATTTTTCACAAAAAAATTGTAAGGTAAGCATTAAAAATCATTGTTAGCTTTACAAAGATGCGAAAACTAACTTAATTTCAAACTCATTTGAATGTTATCCTTATGCAATAGATCATATATTTGCAGATTTATTTTTTTATTTATACATTAGACCTTTGCGTAACCGTCTTTTGTGAAAGTGGACTCGGACAATTTACTTCTTTTTCCAGTTTTATAATTGCCGTTAGTTTATTTAGATTTTCATTCTTGCCTTTTTCGTGGTTGAAACACAGCAACATTGTTTCATTATTATTAATTTCTTAATTATTATTTTTTTTCCCATTTCTATTACTACGACTGCAGTGCCCGATGTGGCCAAATCTGTCTTACACCAATAAGGGCGGATTTCCAGAAATTCTATAGGGTGATGCCTTGAAGTAGTGACAAACTCAGAGGGATGATATTAGGCATCAAGCGGAACCAAAAATTTCCATAGAACATGTGGTATCGCAAACCTTGTTTAGTCGGTGAAAATCGAAAAATACTTATAAAGGACATGACGTCGAGTGGGGCGAAAATCCAATAATAAGTAGAAAAAACATTTATTTGAAAGCATGATTACAACACAGGCTGTGGTGTACAAAATAATGTACAATAATATAAGTACGAAATCTCCGGTAATCATTTCTCTTCGCCTACTTTCTGACATTGAACTGCGCTGCACAGGCTGTATTGTAATCATTCTGTCAAGTAAATGGTTTCTGTACTTATTTATTTTACTTCTTGTACTTATTATTGTACTTTATTTTGTACACCACAGGCTGTGTTGTAATCATGCTGTCAAATAAATGTTTTTTCTACTCAACTTTGGACTATTTGTCCCACTTGACGTCACGTCCCTGAAATTATTTTTGCGATTTTCACCGACTGGGTTTGCGATACTATGTTCTATGACGATTTTTGTTCCTTTTACTGCCAAATATCACCCCTCTGTGTTTTCAAGGCAACACCCTGTATAATTGTCCATTGAAGTAAAAGTTTTTGTACATGAACATTCAGGGGATGTGCGGTCGTGTGAGTATGCATTTTAATAACTTTGCGTACTTTTAGACCGAGGTTCGATCTCCGATTGGTAGCCGAATATCAAACCTGAGAACCTTGAATAGAGCCAGCCTGTGTTCCAATGTGTATTCGGCAACACCCTGTACAATTGTGATTAACAAACACATCAAAAGGATTAAATTAGTAGGTGGATTGGTTCATAGATTTTGGTAAAAGTACCTCAATATTATAATGAAGGTCCGGTTTGTCCATTGAAGAAAGATTTTCCTCCACGAACTACAGGGTGGGTAAAAAGTCCGTAGAAACTTTAAAAATTCAAAAAACCGGAAAAATGAACGAAATAAAAACGGTTTGCAGGGTTAGCATCGCTAGGTCAAGGGAATCTTTTTGACAGGGAAAAAACTCAAAAATAACCAGTAGACGGCGCTGACGTACACAAGTCAAAGAAAAGATACGCAAATATCGAACAGAATGCCTCCAAATCACTTATTAAACAGCAGTATGTGTTCCACATGACCACCATAACAAGTGATAATACATTGCAAACGAGTCACAAATCCAGCAACGGCAGAGTGCAGCAGGTCCACATACACGGTTTACAACGGTGAACTGATTGTGGATTAGAAGCGCAAGTTCTTATAACCATCTCATTTGCATATTTCCACCGAAGTCGCTCCTACCAGTGCCACCTATCGGCTGTTTTTTTTTAGATATTTTTTCCCTGTCAAAAAAATTCCCGTGACCTAGCGATTTCTACCCCTGCAAACCGTTTTTTATTTCGGTTATTTTTCCGGTTTTTATTCATTTTTAAAGTTTCTACAGACTTTTTGCACACCCTGTATAAATCTTTGGCATTCCAACAGAACATACTTCTTTTTCAACTGCAATTTAGTCGCTAATTTGAAATATAGAAGACATCACTTCCTAGCAATCAAATCACTGAAAAATAGCAACAATTACAAAATTCTATGTGGCTCCCCACTTCATAGTTAAAATGGTTTAGTGGCTTATTATTATTCAGTATTGTGCAGATCACACACACTCTCACATGCCAAAATTACTTAAGATAATAAACCCCAAACGATAAGTATGAGTTTCGTATCATTTGGTTTCAAAAATTTATCAATGAAAAAACTCTGGACATAAATGTTTATTCATCTTCTCATTTCTCAAGACTACAATCTAATAAACTAGTTTAACTAAAGTTAGATTTCTATCCAACAAATTTAAACGAACAAAGACATTGACATTCAATCCTTATTGATGTTTAAAAAAGTCATTGTAATAGCAATTATAACTTACAATACTTGACAAACAGATAAAAATATTGGAAAAAGAAACCCCGTGAAATTTAATACAGAAATTGATTCATCCTAATGTTCACGAATACGGCAATCGTAAGACTAATTATTTCGGAACAAATTTCAAAATACTTAAAAATCGTAACATGATATCAATGTTAACAATTTACTTTTTCCCCCCTATGTATCAAGAAAAGTCCCATTTTATAATATATTCAGCTTATCCTTTCTTTATCAAAAATTTGATCGCAAAGTTAAGAAATTATCTGATGAGAGAGAGAGAGAGATCGAATATGCGTTGTTTAGTTAAAGAAAAGTACAGGGAGAGAGAGAGAGAGAAAATGAAGAAAATTAGCCTCGAAGCGGTATAAATTCAAGAAAAAAGATAAGAAATCTTGAGTTAGTTAAGAGAAAATGATGATCAAAAAAGAAAAAAATTAAGAATAAAGGAAAGATGTTGTTAGCTTTAGAGAGAGAGAGAGAGAGAGAAGAGAGATCAAATGGCTAGTTCAATAGGTAACATTTTTCTCCCTTAAGATGTTCGTTAATGATCGCAATTAAAAATTGTGGAAGAAAAAAATTTTTTTTTTCCTTTCTTATCGTTGTTAATTCGCTTTGAAGCCACTGGTATATATTGATCTTTGCTCATCGAATTTCTTCTAAGGGGAAAAAAAATTGGAAGAAAAGAGAAACTTCTCTCTCAAACAAAAATTCCAAGGAAGGGAAGGAACCACTGATGCGGTGTTAAACTCTTTTTAATTATAGTAAACTCGAGTATATTTTTTTAATTATTCATTAATTTTTTTTTTCCCCCTTGTTGCCTCCTCGTTATTTGATTCTAGTATCAGCAGAATTGTTCTTAGCAGTTAATTAGAAAAAACTAATTTTTTTTTTGGTCGAATCTTGGATGTTATGTTCCGATGGACACCCACATTTTTTTTCTTGTCATAGATCTTTCTAAGAAACAGTCCTCATTAAACAACTGGAGAAATTGTTTTTTTTTAATTATTTTCTCGTGTATTCAATGTTTACTAACTTTTGAAAAAAAAAAAATGATGATGTGCATCAATGTCTTCGCAAGAAGTATCAAAGATGGACAAGTATTGTCGGTTGCCCTGTAAGGGGTTTTTTTTCGGTTAATTAAGCTTGCGCAGTGAAGTTGAGGTTTTTTTAAAGAATTGACAGATTTTGTTTTTTGAAGTCGGTGAATGGCATGATACTTAAACACAATAAGGGAATTTTTGTTTCCTCTAATGAGTCATCTAAACCAGCTAGAAAAATAAACAAGTTGTTTTACAGTGGAACTTTGGTTAACGGGCAAAAAATGTGAACAAAATTTCGATTCTGTTAAGGGGCCGTTCAAGTATTATTTCATCATCGATGGGGGTTGGGGAGGGGGTTTGCGATTTGCTGACTTTTGATGACAAGGGGGGAGGTGGGTTTGCATAATCCTTACGTCATCAACCACCCTTTATGAAAATATGAGTTAGGATTCAGAGGGGCAGAGCTGATGACGAAATTTTGCTGACAGGGGGGTCAGCGTTTTGCTGACTTTTGCTGACAACGGGAGGGGGTGAAAAATGGCTAAAAATTTACTTACGTAATACTTGAACGGCTCCTAACGAGCAACGATTCAGTATACGAGCGAATGTTTTTCGCTTTGTTTATTTAGTTTCACGTTTTCATAACTAGCCGATGTTTTTTTGCTTTCTCTTACATACGCATTGTTGAATTGTGGGTAATTTTCTCCGGTTAGCATGGCTCACGCGAAAACTGAACATACGTGCAAGCGTCACGGGGGCCGAATGTCCACCTCCGCCCTGCCGCCTATGCCAATAATACAAATTTTTCGCTAAACGGGGGGAAGTGGGGTGATCACCCTCTTCATCCCCCTTTATCCGCCTATGAAAGTCTTGGTGTATATATCTCGCAGCGTGTGTTGATGTTTTCTTCCGAAACACCTTTCGCGGGCCGTGTGGAACTCCCTTGATGGGCCCGAGGCTGTGCACCCCAAATACTTGTGCTAAGTAATTTCCTGACTCAAGAATATCTCTACCCCTCCCCAAAATAAAGAGTCTCAAAGAACATTTCTTTAAAGCCCACAAATACCTCGTGAAGGTACTCTGTATCAGGATTAGACAAAATTACACTATCTATGACTTGAATGGCACCTTTATATATAGATACTGCATTCTCTTTTATATACTAATTTTTACAGCTTGAGGGAATCTAAAAACACGGTTTCTTCTTCAGTATCATGAAATTCCTTTAAAATCTTTGCCGAAGCAATAAATTTAGAATGAAATCGCATTAGTCACAGTAATAGAAAACTTATTCGAATTCGGATAAAATTACCTTCCAAGATTTCCCTGAATGTAGTCGAGAATCAAATTCTCCCCTGAATCCCAAATGTACGAATCGATAATCAGTTGAAAGGCTTGGTCAATGTCCTGTTTACAATAGTTTCAAGAATCAAGTTTCTTGAGACGGCAATAAATCTTAAGTAGGTGTTCCGTGTTCTCTCTCTCTCAAGAAGGGAGAAAGAGGAGTTCCACTCTTCAAGTCAAACATGAGCATTCGGTTATTTTCAATGTTTGCGCATTAGAATGAGTGGGTTGGAAGAAAGTAACACGCGTATGCATATATGCACAATACAGAGAGGAAAGAGACAGGGTGCGCGTTCCGCTCTCGTTTGAAAATGCAAGAATACTACAAGTAAAACCCACGTTGCGAATTCCGCTGCGTCTTCTAATTTGCAACAACGGGCTCTTAATCAAATTAGCGTTGGGAACTAGAGGGACGTGACATTACAAGAGTCAAATGTACTGGCGAAGAAAGGTACAGATAGAGAGAGAGAGAGACAGAGCGATGAGGAGAGAATAGAGAAACGTATTATCTTAATGAATCCTTTCCGTGTCCGTGCTGTTAATAGTAAGAGGAATTCCGGCGAAGACATTTTAAGGTATTAAACATCGCCTGCTCATTAGCGGTCCGGTTTCATTCGGGTTTCGGTGCAACCACTGCTTCTGCACCACTGACCTACCTTCTTACCAGTGAATGAGAATGACCAGCGGGTGGTTTTACAAAGTGAGAGAGTTGGTGGTGAGGGTGGTGATCACACCGAAAACCACAAGCGCTACATGAGCTATTTGGGATATTTCCTTGATACAGAATAGAAGGTACTTTGCGAAAGACGTCAGCGCGTTTTATTACCAGTAATAGTCCTTTCAGTCCTTTCTGTAACTAACCAGCGCGTGGCCGTCGATAAAATGATCCTTTTTAATGGGAATTGAAATATATTGCTCGTGCTATGTCTATTTTTCGATTCTGTGAAGTGATATTCACTATACAGAATTATATTATTCGAATATCTTCAACATTAATATTTTTTAGAGTAGTGTGCGTTTAATAATCAAGGTACTATGAGCACTAAATATATGGTAGTTTGCTATGGCTTTCTGTTTTCTAAGTGGCATAACTTGGAAACAGCGGAAAATATTCCACGTTTCTAAGTGCAATATTTGCAAAGATATTTGAGTTATAAAAATGGGGGGAATTTGGGGTAAAATAGCATTAAATATGTAGAAAAACCGTTTTATCTGCATTTAATGCTGGGAGGCTATACCCTCCCAACTCTCCCCCATTTTTCGAATTCAAATATCTCAGTGAATATTACACTTGAAAACGTAAAATATTTTTTTTTAGTGGGCATCAGGAGAGACATGGCAACAACTTTCTAGTAGGGTTTTTGGGCACACGAGGACTGTATAAAAGTAAATTTTTTTATTTTAAACTATGCAATCCCTTGCAACATCAATAACATATCTTAGTACTACACGTTATTTGGATACTTTTTTTAATTGAAAAAGATCAACTTTTCGCCAGTAAAATGTCATACGCCCTGTTACCTGTGCACCCTGTATATTTCAGTAAATACAACAACAACTACTCATCAACTTAGAGTGTATTTCACCTTAAACTAAATATTTCATTAAACATGAACGTACTTTCCACACATCAGTTGAACTGGGATTAAACGGAGTATGACAAAGTCATTCAACATATCTCTTCATAGAAACCGAATATTCTATGGATCCCGTGGAGTTCGACGCCTTATGTTAGAGGTTCAGCAATGTTACCAAATATTTCAGCGACATCACGAAGCCAAAGCAAACATTTGTTTTCAAAAATTCAGTTAATATCTTGTGAATATAACAAATATCTGAGATGTACGGTAAATCAAATGCAACGGTTCTTTCAAAGGCGAACAAATTAATTCTAGAGAATCACCATTTTGTGGTGATTCTCTAGAATTAATTTGGTTCGCCTTTGATATATACAAGGTGAACTTTGAAATATACAAGGTGAACTTTGAAATATACAAGGTGTTCAAAGCTTTACGTAGGAGGAATCTGGGGCATAGGGGCCCCTGACCCTTTAAGACGATCTAAAATAAAAAATATTATCATATACAGGGTGTCCCTGAACTCATGATCCAAACTTTAAAGGAAAGTAAAATATACATCAAGAAGCACTTTTTTTTTTCGTCTAGCAGTGTAGGGTCGGAAATGAAAAGTATATGCCGAAAAACACGAAATGCTGAGGAAATGAAAAAGCTCTTTATTTACATTAATAATTACAGTAAGTGCTCAAATGTGCAACCAACAACATCGATACAGGCCTGGCAGCGTCTAGCAAGTTATTGGCGTACCCTTTCGAAGATATGCCAGGTGTTTCACGAGTTTTGCAGCGACGTCCTCATCAGACACAATTTGATTTATAACCTAAGCGCTGCTCTCCAGCTACAATTCGCAGCCGCGTACATAAGATTCATGTCTGTTTTCTCAGGGAGCGTAAATTCATCCATCACGTTCGAAATACACCTCTGAAATGATGTTGACTGCTTGCAGCAGAGGACCGCGTTGTGCTGCCCTCTACCGGTGACAATGGACACCAATCATTGCATCGAAACTTCCAGGGCTTTATCACTGTTAATGGTTGAACGTTTCAGCATTTAATTGTGCCAAACCATTCTTAAAAATTTGTACATTGGTGTAAATTTTTTTATCGCCTTAGCATTTCATGTTTTTCCACCAACACCGAACCCCCCCCCCCCACACACACACACACACATTACTATACAAAATATGCTTCTTTACGTATATTTTACCTTCCCTTAAAGTTGCGCGTACGAGTTCAGGGACGCCCTGTAAAATTATTTTCTTCTGATATTTTATATTAATCAATTTCTGTTCATTTAAAATGATTTTTAAGGGTTAGTAACTCAAAATTTCTCTTTAATAAATTTATTGTGCGCCCCCCCCCCCCCCACTCCTCTCCTTCCAAGAGTTGAACCTGCGCACAATCGCGAAGTGCAAAAAAATTTGTCTAAACTTCAAAAGGTGTTAGATTATACCCAAATAATAATTTTCATAGTCATACGGTGCTACAGGGGGCAGCTGAGCGTAATAAACCCAGTATTGTTCAAAAAGTTTGCCAGTCCTACTACTACCAACCATTCAGGCACCTCATAAAGGTCTGGACCATAGACTTAAGATATAAATAGACCGCGCACGCTATTCATAAAACTTGTCGAACGTGAAGAAAAGATGAGCAGTATTGTCGGGGAAAGAACAGGTTCTGCGCTATTACATTTGGCGCGTTTTCGCAGAAGCTAGGATGTTGCTGTAACGAAATTTGACTCAATTCGATCAAGTTGATGAAAACTTTCCTTCATTTTTTCAATGAATTTCACTCATTTTTATGTGAAATATTTAGGGAGTATCAGATTTGAAAAAATAAATTCTATAAAATAAACAAATATTGGAAAACGGAATTTTTTAATTTTCCATTAAGGGATAATTCTTAATAATTTCTTAACACATGGATTTTTAAATTTTAATTGAATATATAATATTTGAAGGAAGTGAATATAAACAGTATAAATTTCATGAAATAAATTTTTTTGGCACAGTTTTTAATAGCTTTCTAAATATCTATACACACACAGGAAACAAAATATTGTATACAACAAATATATAATGTTTATGTTACTGTAAATTTGATAAATCCGTAGTGCGCGTTATCTTCAGAAATTATGCATAATAGTTGGTAAATATATGCATAATTACCAATATTTTTAGTAAGTTTGATGAATTTCGTAGCATTTATCACTTTTTACGAATGAATCGAATAATTCTCAAAATGAAGTTAGTAAGTTTGATGAATATGGAAAAAATCCATGCTGAAATATCACTTTATTTCAACAACTTCGTTCTGCCCGTATGAGATGCGTGCACTACACATATTTCGCCATAAAAATTAAATTAATAATAAATGCGAAGATAGAGAGAGATTTTTTGTCATCGGCTTAGTTCATGTTGGCTTTTGCTGTATTTATCAGCATATGCAAACATAACCGTTACGAAGAGGGGTAAAAATACTATTATTTTTAGAGGTTGTTATGCATTTTTATGCAAAACTGCAATTGTCTAGAGGGGGGGGGGAAGTTTTCCTCACATTCTATTTAAATAGAATATTTTTCATAAATTTATCCTTCTGAAAAGCATATTTTCTTCCAAGTTGAACAAAACTCGAATGAACTCACTAGCTCGCCAAATCTCGCCAAATCTTGCGGAGACGTATATTTCAGTTAAAACTTCATAAAACTCACAATTTCAATCATTTATTGCCAAAAATTCTATTAAAACATTTAATAATGATTCATGACATTTGAATTTTACCAAAACTTGGAACTTTAATTGAATTAAATCCAAAATGGAGTCGTTAAAAACTGAGATTACGTCAGAAATCCATTGCATCGTCAATTTAATATTCCAATTTTTAATTTATAAGAAGGGAAATAAGCAAAAAAGTATTCCTTTGTGAAAGGATAATGTTCCTCCTTTCCTAAACCGTTCCGAACATCCGAAAGCTGCACACGTGGTGACCATTCTAATGAAAAATAAGACAGCACTTGGAGATCGTCATACGAACAGCCATAAGGAAAGCATTGCCAGCGAGATTCCCTGACCAGCCTTTCGACTGGAGTCACGTGACTCCGGATCTTTGCTTCACATTGTAACCCCTCGCGCGCACTCTATAGTATTATTACTCTGTGGTCTGGACACACACATATGCGCACCGTGCCAGGACCGTAGCTCGAACGTCCCTCTTCAGACCACACTATTCCGTGTGTTGCCCGTGTCGCTGCCATATGCTGGTTGTTGGCTTAACAGAGCTGTAACGTCTTCAAGATTTTAACGCAGCCGGTTCGGTGTAATCAAAATGTTCAGTAAATTAATTAGCAATAGTGATTTGGCTATAAATTAATAATTGCTATAAATATTTCTGCAAATAATGTATATATGTTTTTTGTCTGTCTCTGAGTGTGCGTGTATGTTTTACATAGAAATTTTTATTTTGGATTGATCTCCGCCAGATATTTTTTTTTTGCATGTGGCAAACCCGCAAAATAGGATCATTAAATGCAGCTCAAAATAAAAAGACGGCCATTTGCTTAGTCTGACTATATGCATTCTTGTTTATAGTTTTGAGAGAGGAGGTCATTTACGGAGTGATAAAAGGGGAAAGAGGGGAAAAAAGTCATATAGAGAGAAATTAAACAAATTTGTGGGGGAGAATGGCCTCTTAGGCCGGGATTACGCTATAAAAGTTATGTAAACGTGCTTTTATAAAACTTGAAAAATACAGCCAATAAACAAATCGGTTGCATTTGCTCGAATTTAATCGATCAGCTTATTGGTTGTATTTTTCAAGTTTTATAAAAGCACTTTTACAAAACTTTTACAGTGTAATCCGGGCCTTACTCACGTACACACTCGTTTTTATTCAGTCAACGGCCATCATAAATATAATCATCTGTAGGGCCAGATGGTGTAAAATTCCGATGAAACTTATGTAAATAAATTTTATTCCGATAAAACTGTATCTCAGCTCAGTTGGAGCATATTGAACGAAATCGGGCGCATATATATATATTGTATATATCTTACTCTCTGTGTGTACGTGAAATCTTCTAGACCAAAAATTGGCTCTTCTGCAGATAGCAAATGGAGATAAAATCAATAATAATCGGGGTATTTTGTCTGTCGGGGCTTGATTCAATGATAAAACCTCGCCAGTATTCGATAATAATTTAAAGTACTCATTGCCAAAGTCCCAATAGCTGAAACACCTATTCGTATTACAATTTTCTGCACATTTCGAAATCAGCTCAGACTCTAAGGCGGAATCGATGCATTAGTATAAAGAGAAAATTAGACTTCATTCCTTATCTTAAAAAACTAAATAACGAGAAATATTGAATTTTAAAAAAACTACAATTTTCCAAATAATTTTAATTTTTCCTCCGAGAAAGGGACTTATTCATTTTTTCCGCCATTAAACGTGTCCATTCTTATGCCGTTGAGTCTCTCCGTCGGTACCGCGTATACAACAAAGAACAGAATCTTTAGCTCGAAGTTTAAGCGGGAACCTTAAAAGCAAAACATTTTTTGAATTCGCGGTGGCTTTTGTGTTTTTCAACGTTCATAACAATACTTAGATGCAAGAAGAAAAGATGCGAGAAGAAAAAGAGACAGAGAAGAGTACAAGACGGCTCTTAGGAGACGAAAAGCTTCCAGAAAAATGTTAAAAGAGAACAAAAATAATAACAGAATCCATGGAACAAGGAGAGGAAACAAGATAAGGCACGTTTACAAGCCATTAAGCCTCAAATATCACAAGTGAAATACGCCACTGTACGTAATTTTTTGATGCTTTTGTGGCATATACATCTGGAGTTTGTTTTGGTATGGGATAAATAAGAAATATACGACACACAGACACATGCATTATCACGAATATTTATATTTTTGTGAAATTTTTCTTATTGTGAATTTGACGCCTCTGCTTTCCTTTTGTTAATGTAATGGACATTTGCCCATATGGTGCGTTATATATTTTCTAGTTTTCACATGTATGTAATTCGATTATTTTATGAAATTGTTGATGTCTGGTTTCGTAAAAAGCTTTCTTCCAGGTAGAAGAAACCAATATGAAATTTGTTTTCATTTTCACAAAAATTTACATATTTGAATTGCCCACTGCAGCATCGATAAGCTTCTTGTACATGGTTAAATTCTTGATGACAAATGAAATTTCCAACACCGCGCAAGTTTAACTTCTAGAATCAAAAGCTAGACAGTTCAATGTACAACTGCATCGAGAGAAGTTTTCTAATTCACTGGTCTCCATTGTTCTGGTTCCAGCAACTGAAGACTTCGTTTGAAGATGGGAGAAACGGGAATGGATCAAGAACTCAATGTCTATCAAACATCATTGATACTTTGGTGGTTTCGTAATGTCTGATGATTGTACCTGATGATAATCCTATCAAGAGATTTAAAAAAAAACTCATCATTTGAAAACCAGCTGCTATCGGGTCTACAATAGCGCCGATGAGATTTATGGTTGAGGTATGATCCAGATCTGAGCCAGAGACTTATCAATTCAATCTCTTGATGCATAAAATCAATGGTCAGAACCACAATACAATGCACTCGTATGATATCAGCACACATTTTCTCATACTTTACACTTTACATTTAAACAAATGCACATATAGTTTTGCGTTTGCAAAGATATCCCATTTTCCTACCGATAATACGTATATTGCGCTATTCTGGTTTTGCATACCATAACCAAGAATTTTAATTTTTGAACATATTCATATATTCATGTTATTATAGGAATTTTATTTATTCATGTGATATTACTTGAGAGTAAATTTATATTATTTCGAACTGTTTTGCGTCAGTATGTTCAAGATATTAGATAATATGAATGGATCACATGTTCAACATTTGGGAGACTGATAAAACGCATGTATATATTAATGTATATTTATTAAAGCAATAATGACGTCTTAATGTAATAACTTCGGGAGCATCAGGTTCCTGCTCGCGTGATGTTAATGGTGCTGCCCGAGGGGTATATAAGCTGTAATAGTAGTAGTAATCTTTTGTTGTTATTATAATTGTAATGCAATGTAAATTGTTTTGTAAGGTGAATTGTTAACCTCGGGGGCCAATGGTGTTCCCGGGGGTGAAATGTATATATATTTATATATATATGTGTGTGTGTGGTTTTTTTTTTTAAATTGAAAAATAAATGCTCTCTCCGAGGAGCCCCCGTATGGCGAATCACATTCGCCGGGTCGGGGTAATTAACTCATGCACAACCAAGAAAGATATACAACACTTATTTTATCAACTTAATGTGCATTTGCCCGAAGATATTTATGTAATAATCCGATTTAAGTCAGATTAAATGTTTTGGAATCTGGGATTTTTTTTGAGACAGAGAGGAAAAAGTAATTTGGTACTTTATGACGCATTCAATCTGCTTTACGAATTTTTTTTTTGCAACCGTTATGCTCAAGAAGAACCTCTTAGCAGATGGAAATGCAAACTAAAGCCATACTGTAAAAATTTCGGCATTTTAACTGGAACATTTCACGAACTGCGCTCATAAAAATCTGGGGCGTTCTAATGTTTTTAAACAGACGTATATAGCAAAAAAATAGTTAATTAAAAACAAAAACAATTATCCCCAGAGGTGTTTACACTTGGATACATGAACTAAGAGGCGTGAAGATCAACTAAAACAAAATGCTATTTTCTACTTCCATCATCACAAGGAAATAATCCCTATGAATTTCCTGAAAAAAGTGAGGAATCCCTATTATGAATTCATTACCAGAGATATAGAGTTATTGGGAATTTATCATAACACACATAAGAGCCGGTTTCCTATCGTGGAACTAAAAAATGGGAAAGGATTTGATCACTCAGAAAACGTGACTATTTTTCTTGAACTTTGAACCATCTGTACCAGTTGTTCGTGGACTCACAACGGTTTTTCTGATGATTTTCTTTTTTTCTGCTGCTTTATTCTATTTGAGAATTTCTTTGTAGAATTCAAGTCTTTACCTAACTCCCTGTATATTTTTTTCTTCAGTAATTCAGATCCATGCCCAATACTTCACAATCTCATTATGATAATCTCTTGAATTTGATCGAATTCTCTCATGCAACTTATCTAAAATAAATTTGGGAAAATATTAGAAAATTTTTAAAATTTCAGAATATACGCATTTTTACGACAAAAATGGAAGTAATTCTATTATAAACTTCAGAAAACAATATAAAAGAATCTAAATAATTTTAGGTGAACAATCTCCAATCTCTAGTAATGTTAAATGATAATAAAATTTAAAAAATCAAAATTTAAAATCCTCTTTTTTATAAAATCTGTTTTAAAAACATTTTTTCCCAATTCCACTAAAAAGAAAAATGTATTTTTAAATATAATTTCTCTTCATTTTAAAAGGTAATTTAAGAAATCTGATAAATTCTGGCATCAAATTCCAAGCAAGTATAAAAACAAACAAATTACCTGGATTCCTTATTGTCATACTGAGAACATTTTACGCAGAAATAAAACAAGTTTTCTATGAACGAAATATCTTAATTGCTTTTTAATTAAAATTCATTCTCATTCTATTTAATATATATCCAATTTCACAATCCAGTCATTTTAATTAGAGGTATATCTTGTATTATTATTATTATTTTATGTTACACAACACGAAAATATCGTGTTGCAATACTAAGAACTTTTCTGAATCTATCAACGAGAAAACAAGACTTAATTGAAGTTAATTTCACGTAATTAAAATAATTATTTCGAATTTTTCTCTAGAAGGTATTCTGAAAGCAATAGGGAAAATTTTTCGCGGCTTCAGAAACCTATACAAAAGACTGGATATAATTCAAGAGTAGAAATGCTTAGATATATATAGAATGTCGAATTTATAAATATTCGGTTATTTTCCGCATCGAATATTCGATAAATTTTCATATTAATGAAATAATATTTCTAGAAATCACAAACTATTATTACTCGTAACAGTGTAAAGGTATAGAAGCATTCTTTTCTCCTTATCTTATATTAACACATTACGCTCTAATCCGGTATTAAGCTGAATCAAAATTTCCGGGATATGAACTCGAATATAATTGTGTTTATCTTACGGATTAAATGCGTCTAAAATACCCTTTGTTCGAGGCTGCCTCGTATTGCACAGACCCCCCCTTCCTATACCAGAGAGAGTCTTTTATTTTCCACCAACCACCATACATCCCACGCAAAAATACTGTAGTAATAAAATTGTTACCAAAGAGTGGTTTCCTCATGCCGGTTTAATACTCTAATCTCGATCCCCCTTGTTCCCTTGCCTTTTACTGAACCTCTCTTTTCGTTGAATGCTTTTCCATCGAAGTAAATCCTACTAATCCTTTTTATCTTTTCTAGATTTGTTTGCGGCTCAACGAATAACAAAGTAAATGGGGTTTTCTCGGACAGAAATGGATAATCTAGCAATGCTGCTCAATGGCTAGATACTGGTGACTAATCAGGCACTCACTTTTATTATAACTTGGTCAATAGAATTGAGTACATTCATTCGTTGATGGATCAATTGGTGAATTATCTCTATCGGTAAAATCGAATATATGTAAGGGAGTCTGGAAGCAAACATTTTTCAAGAAAATTTATGACCATAATTCTTGGATAATATACTACCGAACCAACAAAAATTTTCAGAACAAAGAAAAATTCGTAGAAATGTATTAGCTTTGTGCATAACTGCCGAAGCCCGAAATCAAAACTGGCCGGTCAGGTTGACCCCGAATTTCAAGCTGTCACCGGCCCCTATCGATCCCTATAATTCGGGGTCTTTGACACGTTGGCGCCTTTTTTTATGATGTCCATGGCCATTTATTATTATGGTCCGCTATGGTAACAAACGATCAAAAAGAAGTCGGAACATCAATATCTTTATCATCATCATCAAACATTTCCTATCCACTGGGCTGGATGTCTGATGCTTCAGCCATTCTGTTGACGCCAGAACTTTGCCACTGGACTTATCCCGTTGTCCAGATCTCTTCCAGCCAGCTTCGCGGCAGAGTCTGGAACAGGAAATGATGGGGGCGCAGTATGCTTGGGCAGTACTATCTACTCATGCTTATCAGGAATCCGATCCTGATAAGCATGATCATCATGAGATTAATATGTTCGTCGTATTTCTTTTTACCCGTGTCGATCGTGTTAGAATTCAAGACCCCCCCCCCCCGGAGGTAAGCTATTCCATTTATTCAAAACCCGTACGAAACCACAAACTGGACTTGCCCCTTACTAATCGACACCGATGTCCCCTTGTCGGTCGACGGTGTATCAATAACTCGTGTTACCCATTAAAAATTTTAAACACTTCAACCACATCCCCGATCATCTGCGCTCTTCCAATGTAAACAAACTAGTGAAAGCTCACAATCCGCTAAACACTCGGCTTCAGAAATTCGTAGCGTTAGAATCACCAACTATAGAAAGTACCTTTTGAAAACGATTGATGCAGATAGTCTTCGAGAACCATCAGCTTTAATAACCTCCGCCCCTTGACAAATTGTACTTGCGCAAATAGGAAAGAGATTTTTCTCCTTATAACATCCAAGAACTTTTCTTCTGTCCCAATTTTCTGCATATCCCTTTTCTTTCTTTCTTTCTTTCTTTTTTATATTATTATTATTCTACGTCTTGACAAAAAAAGCATCGAACACTCCATAAAAGCTTCATTAGAAGTGGTGTCATCTTGTTCGAGCTTTCAATAAATCTTCGTGCAGGCAACTTATATCGAGCGCCTAATGCATGTCATGTTATTGATTGTTATTGTGTCGCTGGACGTGATAGCAAAGGCATAAGTCCCACCGGCCAATGAAAATAACTCGATTCTTTTCCTTTTGTCCATCAATGTCCTTATTCTATTTCTTACGCAGTATATATGTCGTTTCACATCATTCACTCGATGACTATGTAACGTGAAATCGATGCGCCGTTCAATAACAACGCTCTATCCCGAAAATTAATTTTTCGCGAAAAAATTTGATAGAAACAAAAAAACGGATATGTGTATTTGTGTCTCCTAAATACTATATTTTTTCTATTCGTCGTGTATTGTTATTATATGAGATTGGTCTTTTGTTTGTAAATCGAATTTTATGCAGTAATCAGTATGGACATTGTATGTAACAAGTTAAAGAGGGTCTTAAGTGTACATAAATATAGTCGCACCTTGTAAAGGGGGTCACTCTTGGGAGATAAAAATATGAACCAGTAAGCGGAGTGACTCGATAAACATCTTTAGCCATGATCTCTGGATATTTCTTCTCCTCCATTGATGCACTCACGTCACATAAAACCAACTTTTCATTATTCACTTGAGTTCAGTCTTGAACGTTTATTAATTTAATTATATTAGTTTACATTATTTACCCTTAATTTTCCCTTCCATCCCATATTGTTCTAAAACAGAATATTTTTGTTTTTAACTAAAAAAAAAATGCTGCGTTTATTATTTATATTCAGTCATTAAGAGAAGTTTGAATGAACCGTCTGATGTGTTTTTCGAATTATGACAATTTTTTTAATGTACCATAGATATCCTGAGAAAAATCTTCCGGCCAAGTAACTGTGAAACTGAAAGAAACTGACCAAGAACAGAAGGAGGGAACTTTCGTTTTTACATCACATTTGTCTCTACTATAGGTTGACCATTGCAAAAGAAACTTCATGCGTACAAGGAACTTAGCTGCTACTACTGCACGAATCGTGAACCGAGTATGGAAACTATTGTCGATAAGGAAATGTTGCATCTTCTGATCTCCTGCGTAGTTTCGCAGGTTGATAACAATAATTTGTCGGGAAATTTCATCGTCAAAATGCGCAAAAAAAAAACTTTTCACGGAAAAAAAAGATAACAAACCGAAATCCTGATAACAAAAAATTCAAAAAACCGTTCTTGTTCGGGCCTCGTATAGACAAAACCAAAATTAAGTACAATTTGATTTTTACTGAAATATTTAAATGTTCAATTTTATAATATTGTTAAAGGTTTTAAATTATTACTGACCGGCAATTACGACTTAATGTAATTAATGAATTGATATAAAAATTAAGAGTTTCTGTCATAAGGCTTTCTTTTTATTGTAGATCTAGACTCTATGGCTAAAGTTTTATCAGCTTCACTTATAGGCGGCAGATGGCAGCACAATAACGAGCATTACACAGAGACAAACTTCACATAGGTTCACAAGACATACACGCACATACCAATATGCACCCATTCGTTAGAAATTCCATAGAGGAATATGGACGAGGTGCATGTATAGTATATTATTTATAGTAGCTTTGGGTAGCCTCTATATGGCCTCCCTTAAATGGGATGCCTATGCTCTGTCAAACGGCAGGAAAACCACCAATAGTTGAGTGTTACGCTTATCGTATACATTGCATGGAGAGTATCAGATTTTTATGAAACTTTTGGACAGCCTACAATCACAAAAGTGATCCCTTAAGTAGAGTGAGAATACGCATTATCAAGAGTTTAGTAAGATAAGAACGCCATAGAGGGAGAGAACAATCCGAATTTTTTTTTTTTTTCAGTGACCCGTTAGCGGAGTGATGCGTTATCTGGGTGTCCCACTAGCGGGGTTTGACTGTACTTCGTAGAAATTGAAGCATTGGTATGATAACATAAAAAATGTTATCTGCGAAAAACTTGTTTACGTAAAGTTGCTATTTAATTAATGATAAAATTAATTCTAAATATTTTCGTTACCAGAAAGATCTTTAATGATTGAGATTGCATCAATACCCTAGGGAACTTAGTTTATTTACATTTAGACAAATGTTTACAACAGGAGTTTTCAACGAGCGGCCACACGCGGTCCTCGAAACTTTCTTCAATGGTGGCGTCAAGTTTCTCCGCAGAGAGCAGGCGGACCTACAACACGATACTAACAAAACCTGAAAATTCAAGCATTTCCATCTTTACTTCAGAAAATGGAACCAAGATGCACGAACATGAAACAAGAGCGACTCGGCAACATAAATACATTAGGAGTTCCCACACATACACGCAGAACCCACATTCCAGCATGTGAAGATTCGTTAGAAATTCCGTAGAGGAATGTGTTCGATGTACATCTACGGTGTATTAGTAGTACAGTCGTGTGCAAAATTAAGAGAATTTGCACATTGTGTCTATTTTCCCAAAAAGTACTGAATGAAAGATACTAATAATGCCACCGAAGAAGTATTCAAATATTCAGTGTCGAATACGTAAGCGTACACGTGCGTGTGGGCGGAGTTGTGACCACGGAGGGGATGATAAGGGCACGAGGCGTTTTTCACGATTCGTGGGCTCGTACTCCTCGGCGACATTCGCTGTGTTCGCAAGAGTTTGGTAAATTTTATAAGCTATCAGGTAAAATGAGTAGCCATGGATGACGGAATGAGATGGAGAATCGTCAGTACATTGAAGGCAGGGTAATCACAAGTGCAGGTGGCTACAGAGCTCGATGTTACGCTCGATGTCGTCAATGTCGCCCGCAATGCACCCAATTTGTGGAAACTAGTTTCAGGACACTGGATCCATATCGAGAAGACCTGCAAAAGGCCATCGAAGAGTCTCGACGACCAATGAGGATCGTTACTTGGCACTTTCAGTGCGGCGCCACAGGACTGCTACAGCATCACAGCGCTCACGTGCGCTGCATGCTGCCACTGGAACTCGAGTTTCACGGTTTACTGTTGCCCAAAGTCTTCATGAGAGAGGGCTTTATGCCAAAAGACAGACCGGTGTTTGCGTCCCACACGAACTGCAGCACACAAGAGATCGCGTTTAGCATGATGCAGACAACATCAGCCTTGGGCCAGACTTCAGTGGAGCACCGTGTTCTTCACAGATGAGTCGAGATTCTGAAAATTCAGCCTGGACGCTGATTCTCGACGTACACTCATCTGGAAAGAGCTTGGTACCCGATACCATCCCTCCCACATCAGGGAAATGGACCACTATGGTGGTGAGGTAGCATGGTCTGGGCAGGCATCATGTTGAACGGCCCCCACACCCCTCCAGGTGTTTGGCAGAGGGTCCGTGACTGCTAG
Source organism: Pholcus phalangioides (assembly GCF_987345545.1). Taxonomy (NCBI): domain Eukaryota; kingdom Metazoa; phylum Arthropoda; class Arachnida; order Araneae; family Pholcidae; genus Pholcus; species Pholcus phalangioides. The sequence continues at coordinate 42,982,211 of NW_028301596.1, read as the reverse complement.
GAGGTATAGAGAGGAGATCTTAGAGCCCTAACAATGTGGCGCGTGATGCACTAAGTACGTAATGCATGTAATGCGCAATGCACCACTATTTACAATACACCACAAAAAGCCGCGCAGCACAGTTTCCAATGCACCGCAATACAGCACAATACGCGATTCATCGCAATAAGCAAAATACCGTAATACGCAATGAACAACAATACGCCCTAAAGACCTTCGAAAACCAAACACACCCCGCTTCCCAACTCATTGAGATATCGAAGCGATCATACCTAAGACTGAAGCGAATACCTAAAGACTGAAGCGAATACCTAAAGACTGCATTACGGTAAGCAATCGGCCTACAGCACGCAATGGACCAAAATAAGCAATGCACCACAAGACCCAATACACCACAATATACAATACAATACGCAATGCATCGCAAGAGGCAAAGCCCTATAGTACGCAATGCACCACAAAACGCAATACATCACAATACGCGATGCATCGCAACACAAACAAAGCACTATAGTACACAGTGCACCAGAATAAGCTATAACCATTTCATTACAGTAAGCAATACAGCACGCGATGTACTACCACAATCAATAATGCACCTCCACAATCATCACCACTATTTGCCACTGCAAATAAGTAAGTACTACAATAGCAACATAGCACAATACGCAATTAAAAGCAAGAAAACAATGAGATTCATCAATGCGAATCTCGAAATCAAACCTGTCGACTTCTCCATGAAGGTATCTGTCCAGAGTCCAGCCCCGGATACCCGAACCCTGTGTACTGGGAGCACTGGTGTTACATACCTCTCGGTGCAGACACGAAACTTGGTCCCGAAGAGTCAAACAGTTATATATGTTCAGGAGTAAAACGAAAACGACCCAAAATCATAACCGATTTCCGTAATAGGAAAACGTAACAGATTTTAGTGCTTTTAGTCCGGCGAGAGAAAAATATTCACAATAAAACACGATGACTATACGACTATGATGAGCCTTGAGGTATGTTTCTTTGCAATAGTGTTCAATATACAGGAGTGTGGTTAACAGAAAACCACATACACATGTATCACACACACACACATAGAGAATATGGAAGACTAACCCCGGTCCGAATTATCATAATTATCTCGTCCCCGATCTCCATACGGAGGTTCCCTGGAGGGAGCATTTGTTTTTTTTTGTTTTTTTCCAAAAAAAAATTACATCCTACCCCAGGGAGCACCATTAACATCTTTCGAGCAGCAATTTGCTTCCTCTGGGGCAATAAATTGCTATAAAAATATATTTTATTAATTTCTCATCTACCTTCTAGAACAGGGGGTGTGCAATCCCTGGCCCACTATACGTGTTCCGATAGAAAAGTATCAATACACACTGATACACACACACATTCGTAGGCTGACCTTCATGAAAATACTGGGTATCACCAATTGTTGCAAAATATTGTGAAAGCCATTGCAAAATATTGCAAAGTTGCCATTTACAGTCAAAAAGTTGTGGAAGACATACAAAATTGCAAATTATAGCCAGAAAGTTGTAAAAGACACGTTCAGCCAAACAAAATTGTTAAAGGCAAAAAAAAAAAAATTAAAGTTGGCATCTATCACTAAATTTTGCTGGAAAATCGCCAATGGCTGGAAATAGGAGGTTACTGCAGGTCGCAATGAGTAAAAAAATTCACCAAAGGAAAAAGAAATGCGTGTTTTGACAAATATGTGAGATGAATATACACGTATTTATATGACTATAATTAGCTATGATGGAGCCATAATTGTATCATAATATAATTTATAAGTCGTGAAAATATTTTTAATTCTTGATTTCAAATGGGACGTTTTATAAAAAGAAACTGGGACGGCCAAAATTACGGGAATGTCCCGTAAAATACGGGTCACATGGTCATCCCCCATACATACAAGTTTGTGGCAGAAATATCGCATATCTGGGCCATGTATTGAAAAAGTTGGCACCCCTGCTCTAGATGTAAACAAGTATAGGAATATGTTAAAAAATTATTGAGGCTTAACGCAAATCCTGGAATTTCGAAAACCGGTTTTAAATTATAATGTTCGGCCTCATTAAACTGTCGACAAGGATATCATCAAGATAAGTTAAAACAAAACCAAATCCAAATAACACTGTATTTATAAGACGTTGGAAAGAAAGGTGCATTACACAAACCATACGCAAGGTAAATAAATTCAAATAAACAAATGGTCAGAATATACAGTGGGAACCACCCTCTGTAAGATTTGGACTGTTGAAGAATCTGGAATAGTTCAACAATTGTAATATCCGCTATTTTCATAAATGATTTGATGTGCAAGCTTCACATTAGATGAGTAGTAGTGAAATATGCGTTTCTGGGCCGTAGAAGCTTCTATGGGAGACGTCGCATTTCTCTACAACTGGCGAAGGTTACGTCGTCGAGAATAGGAAATTTCATAATGTTGTACACCTCGCAGCATTGGTGTAATAAGATTACCCCTTGCAGTAGTAGCGAAATGTGGCGCCTCCCATAGAAGCTTCTCGGCCCAGAAACGCACATTCACTACTACTTAGACGACTTAAAGAATCACAGGTTGAGCATGTATATGATCTGTACCATACATTTTACAACTTGACGTTAAATTACTATGTTTTTATATACAGTGTATCAGTGAAAAATAGTCATACTCGACAATACCCACTGAGATCGAAAGACCAGTAATTTTTATTTTTTTTTGCAAATAATGCCATCCATAACACGATGCAGACATTAAACAACAACATGTCAAAATGGAAACTTTTCTTTCGGAATAGGGTGAGAAAAAGACACAAAAAAGTAAGTGAAAGGTATTCCCGGATGTAGACCATAAATCAATAATAAACTTGGAAGAATAGAAATATAAGAAAAAGTAAAAAAGGTGTAGAAAGTGGTATTTTGTTTTAATGCTCACTTTTCTCAAAAGCTTTTTGGGAAAATAAGCAAAAAAATAGCCAAAATGAAGAGTAGAATAGAAAACACCGAACGATGAAAGAGGAAACTTTAGTAAGAAAGTTAAAATAAGAAAGAAAGGGTAACAAAAAAAACAACCTTAAAAATAATAATAATAATACAAGAAAGAAATGTCAAAGAAAAGGAATGGAACAGCGACGCTCAAATTTTATGGGGCGGAAGATTTAGGATCTAGCGAAAGCTTTAGTTTTCAGTTTACGCGAAAATAGTCCTGTCGTGGAAGATTTCATCTCATGACAAAAAATGACTCTAGCCAGCTGTAATTCCAACATTCTTTTCTCATTTTTGTTGTTACTCCTATACTTCTACACTCATACCCATTGTACCAGAAACTTAGGCAATCGATGCTAGAGATAACGTACTATATATCTCTATAAGCGATGTCTAGAAAACACCGGAATGGTGAAAAACAATCGAAATTGATTGATGTCGATTTAATCGTGTATTGAATTGCCTGCACAACATTTAATGATTCAGAAATTTCAATGATTAAATTATATAGATCGAGTTATAGAAGATGCGTGATATAAACTGTAAATGGTCGTGAGACAAGGAAGCTTTTATTGCTGAGAAGTCAGTGAAAAACCGTCTTATGAGGGGTTTTTTTCCGTAGCCTATCGTTCAAGTCTGGTCCCATTTGGTATATATGCAAAATTTGGTGACGATCGATCTGAAATTGTAGATTTGTATAGAGAACATACACACCCACAGACAAACAAACACACACAAAATCAATTTTATATATATAGAAGTATGCCCCGTACATACCTAATAGGATTCAAGTCAGAACCCATAACTGGCCAGTCTAAAACCGGTACATTTTCGTGATTAAAGAACATTTTTGTGGCAGCTGATAATTCAATAGACACGTTATAATGTTGACGTGGTTTTTGTTCACCTAAATCTTCACATAATCAGAAGCAAAATGTGCTCGAGGATCTCTTTTAAGAATCAGAGTTTTTACGACCAATTTCAAAGGTTAAGGAAGCGTGACCATTAGAAGCAAATGCTGCTCATACTACTATCGAAGCTCCACCTTACCATCTGCTGAAAACATCGGTTTAGAGCATGTGTGAGTTCCATTTTTCTCCATAAAACATATTATTTATTGCCCATTTCAGTCTTTCTTCTCCACTTCTATTTGGTTCACCCTTATGACAGGCGATTTCCAAACTATTCTTTTATGAATCAAATACAAACTCCTCTAATATGTCTATGTCTAACTAATATGTAGACCATAGTTTCCCAACCTTTTTTGTGCCACCGCCCCCTTCTTCAGAAATTTTTTTCTCCCATCGCCACCCAACGCAATCTAACCCATAGAATCCTATGCTATACTCGTACCTTCTACCGCCCCCCTGGAACATCCCATCGCCCCCCCAAGGGGCGTTAACGCCTGCGTTGGGAATCACCGATGTAGACTAACTAAACTAGACTACTAGACTAACTAATCTAACTGCATCTGCTGAAATTTTCACTTCAGGATCTTTCTCAATTTCATGCAAGGTCATTTTTTGCGTTGAAGCCAATCTTCCAACGGTTTTGCTTTTGCGTAAACTTGTATTGTGTGGCCTACCACAACCAGGTTTTGGCTTTTGGGACACACGTTGGATCGATACACGTCAGACACTTCATTTCGACCTGTTCAAAGCAATGGCAATGCCTTTTAAAGCATTTATTTTTTCTTTCAAATGAAGTACTCGAAAGATTTCATCATACAAAATATACAATGAATATGGAATTTTTTTTAATGAAAATCAATTCGATATCTTTACACTTTTTATATCATGTACTATCACGTCTCTGATACGCCATACAGACGCAATCTTCGAAATTTGCATACAAGAGGAAGTTTTTCTTAACTTTTGAGACAGCTATTTTCCAAAATTTTTAGTTTAAGAAATGCAAGACTTATTTTCCTCGGTAATGACAAAAGTAGGTTTTTGCATTCTAATCACAAGCAAAAGAAAAATGATATTTTCAAATAATTAAATAATATCATTTCAAATAATTAAATAATATCATTTCAAATAATTAAATAATATCATTTCAAATAATTAAATAATATCATTTCAAATAATTAAATAATATCATTTCAAATAATTAAATAATATCATTTCAAATAATTAAATAATATCATTTCAAATAATTAAATAATATCATTTCAAATAATTAAATAATATCATTTCAAATAATTTTGATAATATACTGAGACTTGGTTACAAAATTTATAACATTGAAATATAAATAAGTTATGTGTCGAGAGATACTCAATCAATTCTAAGAAGCGCTATTCAAATTTTCTATAAAATTATTTACTTATTTGGAAAAGTATCAATTTCCTTTATTTAAAAATTTGAGTTACATTCGATATCATGAATACTCCTATGTAGTATCAATAACAATAACCTTCTTCTTTTTTTTGCTTTTTCAAGATACAACCTTATAGATAATTCCATACAAAAATAAGAACTGTACTCATACATTTTAGAACTGTAAATAATTCCAGTTCTTTTCATATGAAAGCTAAACGCAAAGTAAAGAAAGCTTTCATATGAAAACTAAAAAGCACTACTAATACAAAACCGAGAAACCATCCTCATTATCGTTAAATCATCTTTGTGTTTCACGTACTATTTCATCCAATAATGCGGTCATTTTTTAGATCATAAAGAAGAAAACTAATACAATCACCATTAAATAGGATATAGACAAAAAAAAAAATTGAATATTTAAGTAATACAAAAATGCGAACTTTTCAGACTACATCATTAATTTTATTCATAACATGAAGTTATTATTTGTGTAAATCGTATGGATAACATTTACTACATGTCGAGCTCATTATTTCGGAATTAAATGGGAAGAAAAAATTGTAATTCTTTTTAAAGTTTTCTTTGAAAACTGTGTATATCCCGTTAATTTAAAATTGGAAAGTTATAATGTATATAAATACGAAACGGTATTAGTCAGTCTCAAGAGTTCACATACTTATACTTTTTATCTTGATATCATAATCTTATGTTTGGAAATACCTTTGCATTGCAAATTACAGTCTCATTTCCTCAACGCAAAAAAAAAAAATTCGTTTTATTATTTTCAGGAAGAAAATGCAAAAATAAGTTCAGTGAAGCAATAGACTTTTACATTAAGTGAAAGAAAAATTTAAAGAAAAAGGTGAAAAAATGAACGTCTCTACTTTGTGTTCGATTAGAAATTTATAAGAATTTCCTCTCTGTAATACAAAATGAAAAAAAAAACTATCACTGAAAATACAAATAGCGTGTGAAAAGAGGAAATGATATAATAAAATTCAAGGAGAATAAAATCGATATAAAAAAGCGAAAAAGACGATTTTCTCCTTTGAGTTGCAACGTTCTTGGTTGAACGCTTAATTTAACTAATTTAACCGATTTCCGTTTCGAAAAGTGGGAATTTAATTTCGCAGTTCCAATTACTTAGTGTACCGTGAAGGAACCAACGTTAATTAACTGATTATTTCTTTGTTGTTGTGCTCTTTTTTTTGTTTTTCTTATTAGATCACTTCCCCTTATTTTAAAGAAAGTGAATCGTGCTGTTAAACCTAGGAAAAATACTTTTCAAAAGACTGGATGGATGCCTCGGACGTATTCGAGCGAATGTGGGAACTCTTTGCTTTTCCCTCAGTGATACGCATCCTAATTTAACTGTTTTAAACTAAACTATATATATAAAGTGAATAAAATTGAACGAATTCACACCGTCATTTAATTAATGTTGTTGAGAGGGTGATTTTAAGGAATAAAACCGAGGGAAGTATTTCTACGTATTTTGATCGATTTTGTGTCTATTCGATTTGCAGAAATGAATTTCGAAAGTCTGAATGCTATTGATATGGGTTACTTGTTTTTATTGACATGTGTTAAAGGCGAGATTTAAAGCTGTGATAGACAATAATAGTTTGGCTTTTTTTTCATGCTTGTAGTTTATGATATCTTTAATACCCACCTTTGGTATCATATCTTTTAACGTCGTTAAAAAGCCTCAAAAACAGTCTCTAAAAAATAATATTCAACCACTGATTTATTTCATATTTTTTACTCATATTTCCGATTGTAGCTGCTATGCTATGCTATGCTAATGCAATGTTCAAAGTATCTTTGATACTTAGGTTCTGGCCAATTTTCAAACATTCAAAAAAAATACCATTGTTAATTAACCATCAACCCTCATCACGTTTTTCATCAAATGATTAGCTGAAGCTCAAAAACTTTTAAGAAATTTGTATTATTTCATTTCGAATGCGAAAATAGAAAATAGGAAAAGTTGCAGAGATAATAATAGAAGAATCAACATGAATGTAAGGTAATAAAATTGAGGCAAAAGAAATTAAAAGATATATTTAATTTCCAAAATGATTATCAGAATCATCAACATAATCAGCAGTAACGTAGTCGGCAGTAACAGCGCGTTTGCGTTTCATGTTAGACCATGCATTCTTTGATGACAATTGCTTGTATTTTGGTGTGTATTATCATTTCTTAAAGTTTTTCCCATCTTTTCTGAATAACCCTATATATGCTGTACATGGGTTTATATTAATCGCGGTTAATCAGCTTCCATCTCATCAAGTTTTTCATTATATATAATTAGCTAAAGCTCAAAAAACCTTAGAAACTCGTATTATTTTATTTCAAACAGAAATATTTAAAATATGAAAAATTACAGAAATAAAATAGTAATTATAATAGTAGAAAAATCAGCACAAATGTAACGTTAATGACTAGAAAAAAAAAAAGAACATTTCTGAAAGATAATACTTTCTAATCCCACATAAATCTCTTTGAAGTCCCATGGGTGCTAATTATTAACGATGTCGATCCAACTACAGCCAAAAAAATCCTATAAATCCAAAAAAAGAAGTCATTTGGTGTTAGTCAATTTTTTTTTCCCACAGATATAATACCGATTCAAGTAGATATCCAAACACACACACATTTCATTCATAAAGAAATGAGGATAAATTCATATGAAATTTTAAGTCCTTCAGACATTCCAGTTTTGTAAGTATCAAACATCTCTTGCTCCTTACGTATTTTTTTTTCCAGTTCGTCTCTTTATTCTTGTTCAAAAGACTTTTTTGCAAGTCAGATATATTTATTCCCTCGTTTTCATTAAAATTTTAAAGAAAAGAGAGCATTGGAAAATGTGACAGGAAGAATTTAGAAAATTTCTTTAAGAAACTTGGCAAAAGGAGGTAAAAAAAAAGAAGGCGCAGCACACACGCACAACAGATCAGAAGAACATCAGTTTAATCGCAATCTTCTTCAGTCGGCTGACTTTGTGAATACCCCGAGGATATAACTGTCTTGCGAAGGCCAGATAAAACAGAAATTTCTTTCCGTCACATATAACCGAAGGCTCTGCGCTATCTTGAAATTGCAGACAACTACCATTTTCTTGAACCATCCTCTCTCTTATATACTTCTTTTTATATATATATTTTCACTCTTATTTTTCCTCCTTGTTCTTGGCTTTCCTTTTCACGATTTTTCACAGTAAGTTTCATTTTTATATCTTGTGACTTCAAAAAAAAATTTTTCAAGATTTATTAAAATGACACTCTGTTAATGTATGACGTATGTAATGATCTGGAAATATTAGACTGACATATTTTTGGGAGAGGAGAAATATATATATATCTATTTTTTTCGATCTGTGTTTGGAGAATGACTGTTGGGATATACACGTCTTTTTTCAAAAAAAATAGAAAAAACATGAAATGCTCAAACTGGAAAGCCCAAATTGAAGCTTTTGACGTGCCAAAAACGAATAAATATCTATTTCAAAAGAGTTTTTCCTTTACTGCTCCCAAATTAATGAATAAATTTCAATTAAAATACCAGATGACAAATAATATCCCTTCAATAAATTCCAAGTGTATAATTACGCAAAAATATTTTAAATTATTAAAACATTAACATAATTTATGTGCATATGTATGTTTTCACTAACTGTAGAAAATTTAATGTTTTTGTATATGATATATTTGCACCATACTGTTATGTATATGTATCAGGATTATGAGCAACTTTTCTTTCTTCATATTATGTTTGTAAGGCAAAAATTATACAATAGAATTGGTAATTGTTATACATGTAAATAATATGCAAATATGTTACGCACTCTTGATCTGTCGAACATTGGCGGCTAATGTCAACGTCAAATATTTGGCATTTTTGGCTTCTGGACGGACGAATTGTCCCTTGGGGACACTTGAAGCATGTGCTCAATATTATCTTCTTTCTTTTTTGGTCTTTTCTTTGCTGTTTTTGTTGTTCTTCGTTCTTTCATTGTTCGTTTTATTGTCCTGTTTTTTTATGTGAATCTTCATGTCGAATAAAAAAAGTATTTTCATTTTTTAAGAGTTTCTTCTTGAGCATATCGGTGGCAAAAAATTTGCATAAAGTAGATTCAATGTTTCTTAAAAAGTGTCAAATTACTTTTTCGTCTTTGTTTTAAAAAATTAGAACACCCGAAGGTTGTTTAAAAAATTATGAACATCTGACTCAAAACGGATTATTACATGAATAAATTCATGAAAATTTTGATGCCTTTTTCCTAGTTATGTATTAAACTCAGAATCGTTCAATCTTCGTGATACGGGTGGAAGGGGAAAACGTGAAAACGGAGCATTTCTGCAAACTCAAAATTACATGTGTATTTACTGGGACGGTATGAGGGAGCGCATGCTGATATCGTACGAATACACCGTACTGCAGCCATCTTTGTTCTGTACCACGAATTTTATGCATCAAGACATTGAATTGATCTCTCCAGCACAGATCTAGATCGGACCTCAGCCATGCACTCCATCTTTGCTATTGTAGTGCCGATAGCAGCTGCTTTGCAATTGATCAATAAGCCTTTATATTTCAGCTCCACTCCAAAATCTCTTGATAAGATCAGCAACAGTTACAATCATCAGATATCACAAAACCACCAAAGCATCGATGATTTTTGATGGACATTGCCGAATTCTTGATCCAATCTTTAATTTCTATCTTCAAACGGAGTTTTCAGCTACTGAAATCAAAAAATAGAAACCAAAGAATCAAAAGACTTGTCTGGATGGAGGTGTACATTAGGCTCTCTACCTTTTGATTCCAGAAGCCGAAGAATTGTATCGAGATGGAAATTTCATTTTCCATCAAGATTTTGCACGTATGAATTGCTGTAGCATCGATATAGCTTCTTAGACGTAGTCAAATTCTTGATGGCAAATGAAATTTCCATCTCCATACAAGTCATCAAACTTTTGAAATCAAAAAATAGAGAGCTTACTGTACACCTCCATCCAGAGAAATCTTTTGATTCTTTGGTCACTATTTTTTGGTTCCAGCAGCTGAAGACTTCGTTTGAAGAGGTAAAATGAAGATTGGATCAAGAATTCGGCAATGTGTCCATCAAACATCATCAATACTTCGGTGGTTTCGCGATATCTGATGGTTGTGCCTGATACTGATCTTATCAAGAGGTTGTGGAGTCGAGCTCAAAAAAAGGTTGACCAGTTGCGAACCAGCTGCTATCGGCTCTAAAATAGCGAAGAAGGATTCGTGGTTCAGGTATTAAATCCAGATCTGTGCTGGAGACATCAATTAAATGTCTTGATGAATAAATTCCATCTTCTAGGCTAAAGATAGCCACATTAAATGTATTCGTACAATATCAGCAAGCGTTTCCTCATACTGCTCTAGCACATATACATGCAATTTCGCGTTTGCAGAAATGTCCCGTTTTTCTATCCGTATTGCAAAGATTGAACTATTCTGGACTTGCAATACATAACGAAGAAAGACATAAAGCATGAATTTGATCAAGTTGATGTAAATTTGCATGAATATATTCATGCAATAATCTGTTTCATGTCAGATGTTCTAATTTTTTTTTTGAAACAACTTCGGGGTGTTCTAATTCTTTGAAACAAAGAGGAAAAAGTAATTTGACACTTAGAGAAAATATTCAATCTACTTTAGGCCCATTTTTTTGTCACCACTATGATCAAGAAGACTCTCTTAGAATAGGGGTTCTCAAACTGTGCACCGCGGCACCCTAATACGCCTCCAATCTTTATCAGGGGCGATGGGGGGAAGGTTTTTCGAAGAGATTCTCTGTTAAACAGCTCGGGGGAGCCGACGGAGCTTGCGGATAAGCATTGAATAGAGAGAGGGGGGCGGCGTGGGTTGCAAAAGTTTGAGAACCCCTGTCTTTTAGGAGATAAATATACAAATCATATAAGTACCTTAAATTTGGGCTTTCTAGCTTGAGCATTCCATGAACTGCTCTCGTAAATTTCTGGATTGGTCTAATTTTTTGAAAAGGACGTGTATATGAATGAAAATTTCAAAATTGATTTTGGGTATTATTTATGGTCTTTATTATTCTTCATGTATCTACTGGTACTCGAACATTGGCTTCCAAGTTGTTCGTAAGATATAGACTAATTGTTTCGGACAGTCCATGTTAGGAAATTACGTTTTTTTTCACGAAATTGTTGGAAAGCCATGCTTGAGAACTCGTTATTTTAGAGCCTTTCTCGAACATGCTTTGTTTCAGAACTCTAAAATAGTAAAAACACTCTTGAACATGGCAAATTTCAAATTATAAAATAAAATAATTTATATTCCTGCATTATATATACGAGGATTAGGAATTTTTTTTTGAAAGACATTTTTTAAATGAATTTTCCTTGAAGCCATTCATCAAAATTCACTGGTAGTGATTTATTATTCTAAGCTCACTGATGGTGAGTCAATCTTCAAAAATCACTGATGGTTAGCCATTCTAGAAAATGCTTTATTGGAGCTTAGAAATATGCTTTGTTGGAGCTTAGAAATATGCTTTGTTGGAGCATAGAAACATGCTTTGTTGGAGCTTAGAAATATGCTTTGTTGGAGCTTAGAAATATGCTTTGTTGGTGCCAACCTAGAAAATGCTTTGTTGGAAAACCATTCTTGAAACTTTATTCTTGGTGAGACATTCTTGAAACTTCATTCTTGGTGAGTCATTCTTGAAAATTCATTGCTAAGAAGTCATTCTTGAAACTTTATTCTTGGTGAGACATTCTTGAAACTTCATTCTTGGTGAGTCATTCTTGAAAATTCATTGCTAAGAAGTCATTCTTGAAACTTTATTGGTAATGAGTCATTCTTGAAACTTCATTCTTGGTGAGTCATTCTTGAAAATACATTGCTGAGAAGTCATTCTTGAAACTTTATTGGTAATGAGTCATTCTTGAAACTTCATTCTTGGTGAGTCATTCTTGAAACTTCATTGTTAATAAGTCATTCTTGAAACTTCATTGTTAATAAGTCATTCTTGAAACTTCATTGTTAATAAGTCATTCTTGAAACTTCATTGTTAATAAGTCATTCTTGAAACTTCATTGTTAATAAGTCATTCTTGAAACTTCATTGTTAATAAGTCATTCTTGAAACTTCATTGTTAATAAGTCATTCTTGAAACTTCATTGTTAATAAGTCATTCTTGAAACTTCATTGTTAATAAGTCATTCTTGAAACTTCATTGTTAATAAGTCATTCTTGAAACTTCATTGTTAATAAGTCATTCTTGAAAATGCTTTGTTAGAGAACCATTTTTAAAAACTCACTTTCGGATGGACATTCTTGGAATCTCACTGCTGGCTATTCTTTAAAATAATTCATTTCATTTTTTTCGGTCGTTTTTGAATATGTACTTCTAGAGGATCATTCTTTAAAACTCTCTATTAGAGGATACTAATTATTCAAATATTCGTCAGAAATTCATTCATTTTTCAATTTTCATTTATTTTTGCTTGTATTCACCATTTGTGAAAAGGCATTATTGCCACTGACATGTATAAATCACCTGATAAAGCTATCAAGAAGTGAGTAAATAAACTTTCATTTGTAAAAAACAAATTGTTAATTGAAAAAAGTTATTCAAGATTGGAATTGGATAATACAGAATATGTGATTAATGCTGCTGTATTATACTTATTATATAAATATATATAAAGTATATATATAAATATATATATATATATTATATAAAGTATTTATATGTTAAATAAATTAAAATTAAAAAATTAAAAAAAACCATCTTGTTGAATATTTCACATAACTTTGAAGTAAAGTGTTTCTCTGTTTTCAATAACACATGATGAAATGCAAACCTTTCAACTATAAGTTTTTGTAATTGTGAATTTATCGACGAAGCGGTACCAACTTCCCCACAAAGGCTTAAATGCCTAATTAACCATTGAAAAATCTGGCTAGGATAAAACTCTATAAATTAATATTTAAATAATGATTTATAATCTTTGTACAGTGTATTCACAGACACTTATTAGGTTTCAAGATAAATAATTAAAACAGCATTAATATTTTTTGTATATATATCCTCATTTCATAATCAATATTTGAAGGATGTTGAAAAAAAATGATAGGAAATAGTAAACGCTTCATTCAGGAAAAAGCCCTTAGACTCAATTCAAAAGAATTTAATTACTTGAAAAACATTTGACTCGAGTTTTCCGAGTGAGAAGAATAAAAGGAGAACTCTTGATGAATATTCATCAGAAGATCATTCCATCGACTCAGAATGTAAGAAGAAATAAAAAAAAAATTAGCATAAGAGTGAAAACAGAATCCTTATAAGTATCGTTATGTTTAGGATTCTTTCTCGCGAGAAATCTTGTTTGCTCCCTCTAGTTTCTCACAATCACATTATACTTTTACTAATTAAATTCTCCCTCTTCGTCATCTCAAATAATCAATAGCCAAAGATATTAATGACATAATAGTCGAAATAACATTTAGGAGTTCCGTGAATTCGGTATCCTTCATTTGCATAGTTTTAACATCACTATTTCGAGCGAATTCCAAAATTAACCTTCCCCCCCTACCTCTTAATTGTTAATGAGCTTCCAGCTGTCTTTCAAGACGTTTGCTCTGTTTGGTGGATCATTCCCTTCGGAGGGTTAAAGTATGGTGTACAAACGTTGGAGATATATATTCAATTCATCGAGTCTTGCGTATTTAATTCGGTCCTTCCCGAATCTTTACTTTTCAAGTACAACTTGGATCTTTTAAAGATCAAGTTTGACAAGGGTTCGAAGACCCGTTAACAAGCTCGTCTCTGGATTTTAATTAGCGTCGAATAAATTCCGTGAAGTATGACTTGGAAGACAACTACGGAAAGATGTGGGATAAAAATATCTTCATTCGCTCTGGAAGGTAATGATGGATGTATATATAGTTTCGCATCGATTTTGAATGGGTTTCTATCTGAAAGGGCTTGTAGAACCAACTAATTACAGCCATTCTTTCACTTCCGAATGTTCGGCTGATGGACTTTTGGAGTTATGAACCGAAATCACTCTTGGTGAATTAAAGACTGACCTTGATGAGTTTTGCAGCACAGAAATTGTTTACTCTGACCCACCAACCTCCTTTTTTTCGGATCTTAAATTGGAGATTTAGCGTGATGTTTCGACTTATCGACGGTGCTCGGAATGGAACCTGTTCGTAAGTCGAGGTGATAGATAGATAGAACCGCTCACAACCCATGCATATCACTTCCGTTACCTCAAAAGAGGCAGAGTTGTGTCGGAAAAGTTAGCAGAGATATATAGTGGTAGCTTCCCGTGCTCGTATGTATCGAATGACTCGCGTCGTTTTCCCTATGAAGACAACCATAAACTCGATGCAACGTATAAGCCATTTGACTGAAATTTATAGCTGAACCCAATGACTGTTCGATGCTTGTGTTCAATTCCGTGCTCGCGAGCACTTGGTCAACACTACAATTAAACACCTTGCACAAATAGCATTCACGGATTGAAAACAGCCTGATGATACATGCATTCGTATGTGAAACTTGCCTTAACTCTTTATCTGCCGTAGACGGCTCTACAAGCAAACGGCCGAGATGGGGTATGGGTATATAAGAGATTATTGTGAAAGGGCAGGGTGGGATGATTGACAATTCTTGTTGGGGACGGGAACAAGAAAAACAAGCATAGATGCCCATCAATTGAATTTCAAAATTGAAGCAAAAGTAGGCCATTGTCATGGAACTCCCAGTATCATTCAAGAATCGGTAAAGGGTTAAGGGTGTTCTTCTTTTGTGATTGGTACAGGCAGTGCTCGCGACTAGGGAAAGGTTGAAGACCTCTGGTGTAGAGCAGTGATTCCCAACGTGGGTGTTAACGCCCTCTGGGGGGTGATGGAATGTTCCAGGGGGCGATAGAGACTACGGGTATAATATAGGATCCTATGGATTGGATTGCGTTGGGGGAGATGGGAGAAAAAAAAACTGAAGAAGGGGGCGATAGGACAAAAAAGGTTGGGAAACTATGATGTAGAGCAGCGGTTCTCAACCTTTTTTGACTCGCGGAGCCCTGTTTGTGACTCGAGGAGCCCTTTTTTATATATAGTTTTTGTGGCAGAACTTTTTAGGCCTATTTTATTTATTTATCTATCAAATTTACTGATTTATATTATTTTTCTCGAGTCACCGCGGAGCCCATGGGAGGTGCACACGGGGCTCCGCGGAGCACCGGCTTAGAACCCCTGGTGTAGAGGAACGGAATAGAACTCTTCGGGTAACGAATCTTAGCGCAAATCGGTTTTTGTCGCCAAGTCCTTGATTGCACGGGGTGTTTCATTCTCCTTGGGCGCTATGATCAGATTTTATAGGATGCGTTGTAAGATGATTTGATGAAGATATTTGCAGTATATAAAAGCGATGATACATAGGGGGCACAAGAAACTGGACTTGAAAATAAATTATGAAATGGTCTTTGAAATTTCAATTTCTAATCCTGTGTCATCCAAAATTACATTTTATGAAAAGTACAATTTACAAAATATACATAAATTCAAAAAATTAAATAATTTATAACAAAAGAATATATTCTAAAAATTATTTCAATTTAAAAAGAATGAAAATTTTATAGAAAAATTATTTTCGTACAAAAATTTGGAAATTCAGTCGAAAAAGTATTTTAGTGTAAAAAAAAAAATTGAGAAATTCAATCAAGAAATTATTCCAATAAAAAAAAATTAGAAAATTGCTCAAAAAATTATTTAAATGCAAGAAATTTGAAACCTTAATACACAAAAACTATTCCATCGCAAACATTCAAAGCCTTCATACAAAAAATTCAATTCAGTAATTTAGTAAGCAAGAAAATAAACATCTATACGAAGGTTCTTAACCGCTGATGCGAAGATAAATTTAGGAAAGAGAGAAAATTTTCAACTGCCCTTGCGGGGAATCAAACCCACGTCCTTTCAGTTTCCGGGTAAACGCACTAGACTACAAAGGCAACAAATATCTCGATCTTCCTTTGGAGCTCGTGTGCACTGAACGGGACCTAACTCGGGCCAAATCTCACAAATGCTGACACTGCCACGAGATAGCTACTTAACCAGATAGCGGCTTAAACATTATCTGCCAAGAAACATTGTGATACTTCCTTCATTAATAAAAAACAATGAAATCGCTTTTTTTACGATCAATGTAATGGATCAATTAAACTTTTAAATTTAAATTTAAACTTTTATATAACTAAAATTAACATTAAAATATGTAAAAGCATCGTAGTAAAACCATCCATAATTCCCTCTCCAAAGAATAAATTTTGATATGAATTTTGAAAATTTGATGGATTTCCGAAAAGTCAGTGTTTATATCCCCTGTCTAAATTTTCGTTTTAAACGCACAAAAAAAAACAACATTTTTTGAAAAAAAATTATTATTATACTCTCTTCATTCACTGTTTTTCTTCCTTTTTCCATTTTTATCAAGTAGAGCTCCTGCTTCACCATCCATCATTTCCGAGCCACGAACTTGCTATGAAAATGTAAGATTATATAAAGAAAAAATATACAGTGATGGGCTTTACACAGATGAGTAAGAAAATCTCAACTCTTTTTTTTCTTTTATACCTATATATATTCTAAAAGGCCTGAAAATTCTGACACTTCCGCCTACTTTCATTTTGCATGTCAGAACAAGGCTGAAAAAGATAGTGAATTTTTATTTTTCCTCCTATACAAACGCGTCAGTCGCCTATCCATCGTTATATACAAGGTGTCCGCTAATACAGCAAAGTAGCCCGTATTTTTTGCTTTATGGAAAAATTTATCTCGGAATATTAGCTCGAAAAAGTCTTTCGACTGCGAGCTGCGACTTTTGACATTAAATTACTGTAAGTTGCCGTTGCTAGTCGATGCGAAGTACCGAGCACTGAGCTCTCGTCTTCTCCGTCTTGGTTTCTCTACTTAGGTAGAGATATTGATCAGTCAATGGCAAAATGGTTGCTTAAAAACAACCATCGGTAATTTTTTTTTTATTATATATAAAACCTTATATATACATAAAATATTCTCACTACTACAATACAATATTATTATATTGATTTTCATTCTCAACAATTTACAGAACTTAAAACACCTTTTAATACCTCTATCAGATCATACATATTTTCAAAAATAAATCCCGAACATCGCAAACACTCCCAATAATCTACAATATTAAATATAATTTCACTAAAGTGATTTACTTTGCCACAAATTGCAAAATTTACAAATCTTTTACAACATCTTTTACAGTATATTTAAATTCAGAGAAAGGTGATATGTGTATATACATGAAACCCCCAACAATGAAACAATTCAACAATTCCAGAGCACCAATAAGCCAATTAAATAAGACCAATAAACAATAAGCGTTTCTTTTTTTTCAAGTTTTGTAAATGATTTTTTATAAAACTTTTATAGTGTAATTACGGCCTAAGGAAAATATTCATTAAATTTTCGAGTTTTTCACTTACGATCTGGAGGAGAGATGGCAGCACATCTCTAATTATGCACAACGGAGTTTCTGAAAACACAATTCTGACATAGCTAACTTCTTCGGGGGATAAAAATGGCAGTAAATTGTTTTCAATACAGATTTAAATTTTCTGGGGGGTTTTCTTGTTGAATGTGGAAATAATTAAATTTCAAAATACGATCTCTTTTCATGTTGTGAGTGCAAAAAGACAAAAAATATAGTAATGCAACTGAGAGTTTAAAAGTTTTGTGTGATTTCCCTATTTCATTCGTCTTCAACCGTCATCGAGTAACGAGCACCGTCTATACCACAGAGTAAGAATAATATTTATATCTTTAGTCTATGGTCTATACTCATCAGCAGTTAAAGAGCACCCGCCCCTTCCCCGGACCATTCCAGCTCTTTCTCCAGGGGGAGATATTACCCACTTTGGGAAATACTGCATTAGAGGAACAGTCAATGCTTGACTGCAGTTGAACGTAGCGCAAAAATAGTAATTTCTATAATAAATGTCCAATATGATGTCCCGTGAATTCTGCTACAAACTTAAATCTTAATACAGATCAGCCAGATCTACTACCGCAGATCTAGGTGTTTCCATAAGGCTACATACGTATTTCTAGTCATCTAGAAGTCTGCAGTCTAGTCAACTGAATATTCACTTGCAACTGTGCCAACTATCTGTTCACTCCTCGTTGAGGCAAATTCTTGAAAAATAAAAATTTCTCTGAACCGAACAAAATCTCATTGCTTCATGTGAATGTTCGCGCAAACTTTAAAAATATTCTGAACGAAAATTCAGACCATTCTGAAATCATATGTACATGTACACAACCCAGAAAAAATCCATAGACAAATCACAGTTTTCCCATATTAAACATCAACGTAACAACCTGCAATCAACACGTAGATAAAGGGTAATATAATGAGATTTTTTTTTTTTATTCTAAAAACTTCAAAATATTTTTCTACTAGAAATATCGTAAAAACGAAAAGTTCTTTCCTCCAAAACCTCGCATGAGGAAAACATAGTAATTAGAATTCACTTTCACATCACACGCTTTCGGATTAGTAGACTGTTGTTTTCGCCACCTTTTGAGCTGCTTAATATTCAGGATCCGCATTCTAGTTAGCTTGTTTTAATGACTCACATTCCACCAATGCATCACATTAAGCCTTAAAAGAGATACATACAATGAGAGATACAAAAAAAAATTAATCCTCATGCAATTACACTCATTCAATTCCGAAATCGATGATGAAAAAGATTCACGCATTAAGAAACACTAACATAGGGTATTTAACAGTGTTTCCACATTTCTTGTGAAAACAAGTTTTTTATGTTTACGGTGACAAATATGGCGTCAGTTTCTTTCATTTTCACTCAAAGCTTCCAGTGAAAAATGCGATGGCTACATGAGACTCTAGAGATAAATAAAGACACTTCCATTATAGGTAGTGCTGCTACTTACATTTACCCAGTCTGTTTGTTCTAAGGGGTTGGTAATTACTCAAAATAGTTGCGTGTGTATGCGCTTTGAAATAAGATCATCGTTTTGTTATTTCAATACGCTCGAGTATACCTGGTATATTTGAATATATACATATATATCTTTCCTTTCTCCATTACCATTATGAACCTGTTAAGAGCCGCAGTAGTTCCAAAGAGATACTAGAAAAGACCGAGTTCTTCGTTACGGCATTACGGTGGTTTTAAGTAATGAACACTTCGGCATAAGACAATGGGTGAATTATTTTCACAAGCCCCCGAGGGTAGATCATGGACCTGTTGTGAAAAGAGTTTGTGCGAAAATCTCTTTTGGAAAATACTGCAGAGATAAGAAGTGGTGAGATAGAGGGGAGAGGGTTGAATGAATTCCTCGTATTTATAACGCTTGAATTTCCCAAACCGAATTTATTCGCTGCGGGGATTCCTTTTTGAACGGGAAAAGTTCCTTAAGATAATCCACTTTTGCCCCGGAGGGTTTTGTAGTTGAATTAGTGGAGAGGGAGTGGAAATCGTGTACAGTTATCCGAAGGTATATCTCTCTTTGGGAGTTTCAGTACCGATCTAGAGTGAAAAAGGAGGGTTTGTTACTTCACGGATGATCGGAGGAAAATGTTTGAGAGTTTGATCAACGCTAACTCGAGAGAGAGTTTCTACGATAAAGTATTAGATTCAATTCTAGTTTAAATTAAATGAGTTTTTCCTAGCGTATTTCATTTTGTGACAGGGGTCTAACTTTGAGCGCCAGAAAATCGAATTCACTTCCAAATAAAACAAAATTTTGCAGCTGTATTAATTAGGTGGTAATTTAATTTTATTTATGAAATAAATTAGTGCTGGAATTCTCACCAATTATGAACGCGTGTCTAAAATTAAATCTGGAACAGATTTGGCGAAGAAGTCTAGAACAGTGTTTTTCAATCTTCTTGCAGCTGCGGAATTGTACTATCAAATTTTAAAAAAAATAAATAAAGCTTAAGTGTTTGATTTCAGATAATCACCAACATCTAGGGCATAGTTTCCCAAACTTTATTGTTCCATCGCTTCCTCTGCAAAAAATGTTCCTCCTCCTCGCCCCTCAAGTCAGGCTAACCCATAGGATCCTGTACTAAATCCAAAGCTTCCACCGCCCCCTTGGACCTTTCCATCGCCCCCTAGGGGGCGATATTGCCCACTTTGGGAAACACTGATCTAGTGTATCATTAACCATGGTTGTAAATTTATAATCAGAACCATCGTTTTCGGAATTCAAATACTTTGGTATTGGTTTCAGTAAATTTAATGAAGCAAATTTGCAGGTTCAAGCGATGAACTGAATTTAGTGCAAATAAAAAGTTGTCTTTCCTTTGCAAAACTTAATTAGAAATAATAAAATTTCGGGTGAGTGAAATTTAGAGAATTTGAAAATTTATTAGTAGCACCAAAAAGATGATTTCGACAGCTGGCTGATGCGAAAAGATAAATCCCGGAAAGAAAATTTAACTGGTATTGCGTTGAATTGAACCCACGTCCTCTCTCACTTGCCGGGTGAGAACACTAGACTACAAAGCCAACGAATTCTCTTTTCTTAGAGCTCGTGTGCGTTGAACGGGGACGAACATGGACCGCCAGATCTAACTCGGGCCAAAGCTCACAATTTCTGACGCTGCCACCAGGTGACGACTTATCCGAAGATGATGTTACTCTCCGCTATTACTACGAAGTTTTCTACAGCTGGCTGATGCAAAGATAGAGGTCTGGTTGTCAATGGAAGTCCCCGTTCAGCGCGTGCACGAGCTCTAGGGAAAGTGGATTCGTTGACAATGTAGTCAAGTGTTCCGGGGCGCTCACTCGGCAAGTAAGTGAGAACGTGGGGTCGATTAACCGCAATTCCAGTTGAACATGCCAGCTTCTTCTTCTTTCTTTCCCACAAGTCTTTTCCACACTTCTTTCGAAATCTGAGGGTGCGGTTTCCGGCCCTTATGTGCCACTGGGCGCACGTGCAATTTTTCTCCCTAGACATTGGATTCAGTTACCCATTTTTGTCAAATGACTTGTACGTTGCATCGAGTTGATGGCTGTCTTCATGGGAAGAACGACGCGAGTGATTCGATACTTGCGAGCACGGGGCAAGGGGAGCCACCACTATAAATCTTTGGCAAATAATTATGGCAAATGCCAATCATCCCTGTGAAGTCACCTTAGATCAGCGGGAGTGGTCTTGGAGCTGCGGCGTGACGTCACTGCTTTGATATTTTATGTACCACCTTCTGTATTCACGTAGCTTATTTTACATTTTAATCGCTTATTTCACCGTTTTAAGTAAGTGATTTCTCGTTCATGGTGTTTTTTTTAGTGTTGGTGGCGTACACGTGTGGTATTTTGGTAATTCATCTCACTATATAGGGTGTCCTGTAAGTCCTAATGCGGCATTTATTTCATCAACCGTTTGTAGTAGAGGTATGGTTCCAATCCCTTTAATTTCAGGCCAATAGCAATCACCTCCTCCTGCTGTAAAATCTTTGAACATATTGTAGCAAAAGAAATCCGTATCCACTTGGACTCCATTAGCTTCTTTTTTTTCTCCAACCAACACGGCTTTAGACAATCTCTCTCCACTACCTCCCAACTGGCCTTCTTCATCCACGACCTCTCTGAAGCCATTGATAAAAACCTACAAACTGATATCGTTTTCCTAGATTTCTCTAAAGCCTTTGATAAAGTTCCCCATGATAAACTTCTACTTAAACTCTCATGCCTTGGTTTTAACGTACAATCACTTAATTGGGTGGGGGCTTTCCTAAAACATCGTAAACAGTTTGTCCATTTTAATGATCATAACTCCCCATCCGCCCCCGTAAAGTCTGGGACCCCTCAAGAATCGGTCCTCTCCCCGTTACTTTTCTTAATTTACATCAATGACCTTCCAGAATCCCTCAACTGCACCACTAGATTATTTGCTGATTACTGTGTAATTTACCGTATCATTCACCATCAATCTGATCAAGAACTTCTCCAACATAACCTGGCTTGAACTGGTGGACTGGTGTTCTTTATGGCAAATGCCAATCAATATCTCAAAAACGGTTTACATGAAAGTTACTCGTAAATTACTTCCTCTTGAATACTCGAACTCCATCAATAATTTAATGTTATCCCAAGTTTTTCGTATCAAATATCTCGGTGTCACAATCTCAGCTGCCCTACGTTGGAGCAAACATGTTGAATACTTTTACCAGAAGTGTCTTAACAAACTTTTCTTCCTCCGCCGCAACCTTACACACTCTACTCGGGATATCAGACGTCTCTGTTACCAAACTTATATCTCTCCCGTCCTTTCCCACGCCGCAGAAATCTGGGACTCCTACACCTCCAGTAATATAGACAAACTTGAATCAATTCAAAATAAATCCACCCGATTTGCTTACGACTGCATGTCATCTTTCGTTTCCATGTCCGAACTCAAAAACGAACTTCATCTCCTCTCTCTCTCTCTCTCTACTCTTTGTCTCATTTCTCAATTAACATTGTTATATAAAATTTTCATGGTTAATTCAACATGGATACTTCTGGTATCTTAGCCAAACCATCCTACATCTCTAGAAGACTCGACCATTCCCTTAAATTAAAACCTATTTTTGCTTCCACTGACTGCTTTAAATACAGCTTCTTTCCCCATACCATTGATGAATGGAACAAACTCTCAAGCTCTAGTGTTGAATCTCCCACTATCAAAAGTTTTTGCGCAATGTCAAACAATATCTTTGTCATTTTTAATCGAATCCTCTTGTATAGGCCCCAGGGTCAACAATATTGTATAAATAAATGGTTCTAATTTAAAAAAACAAAATGTTCAAAATGTGTTTAAAAATTATCCTGTACCAGTGTTGAGAGGAAAAACACAGTGTATCACAAAATTAAAAAAAATCCAAATTTTTACACGGTCCCCTGTCCTCTCCCTTCTGGTTAGGAAATTGTTACCGTATCCCTCTGAGGCCAACAAAAACTTTTGCAACTTTCGCCTAGATATTTTAATTCAAAATTTTTAGAAAAGATGGATAAGAACGGTATAAACTAAAGCTCATTTTGCTGTTCTTTCCCACCTTTTCTCATATTTTGGAATTCGAATATCTTGGTGAATGTTATACTTGGAAACGTGGAATTTTTTTGTTGGCCTCAGGAGAGACAGGGCAACAACTTTCTAATTGAAGTTAGAGGATGGGAGGGCCACATAAAAATTCATATTTTTTTTTAATTCTGTTGCAGACTGTATTTTATCTCTCGAAACTGCTACAGAGTAATTTTTCAGCACATTTTGAGCATTTTTTTTAAATTGGAACCATACTTCTACTACGAACGATTGGTTAAATAAAGGTCGCATTAGATCTTTCAGGACACCCTGTATAGACCAACAATTATGGGATTTTCGATTGTACCGGATTCACGAATACATGAAATTCACACGAGTTAACTATAACTCCACTAACTAAATTTCTTAAAAACAAAAAAAAAGGATATGTCCTGATATATTTTAAATTCACTTTTAAGCGGAAAAAGGGGGGGGGAAGTAAATTTTCAAAGAAAAAGACAATTTTTTGGTTTCTCCGCGTTGCTACTAAATCGCGAAATAAGAAATAGATGACCCGATACCTGAAGGAAATAAGAAGAGAATCGATATAAAGCAAAAGAACTAGAACATCTTTCCATGACATTAATCACTGTCAAATCCTTTTTTTCCTGTTTATTATTATTATTTTTAGTTCTACTATTGCTTGTACTACCCTTTCCGGAGAAATCGAGAGCGGAATAGTAGAGTGAGTGCTCATTGTGGCGCCCCTTTTCTGGCCTTTTGTTCAAAAGACCATAGAAATACTAGACTAGGAAGACTTTGCGCCATTTCCTCTTTCTATTCAAGCTCTATCTAAAAGGCCTTCCTGTCTTTGTGAACCAAGATATTCCGGGGGGGCGCCCCCACCGCCCAGCGCCCAAAAGAAGCAGGAAAAAATAAATGAAAATAATAATAAAGTGAAAACTCTTTTTATTTCGACGTCGTCTTCGTCGAATGCTATTTATCCACTTTTTTCTATCAACTATTTATTTCTTTTCTTCAAGTAAAAACCGTCCATTCATTTTCGTAATAGAAATGCTATTAAAAAATTAAACGGAATCGTTTTCAGTTCGTAATTACCACGCATATAACGCCACCTCGGCTATAACGTCAACAATAGCAGAGCCACGCGAATACAGTGGAACTTGATGAAATCGGACGTGGCTAATTTGAATTTTGGATAATTAGAACTTTTGCAAACTCTCTCTGAGTGTCCTATCTAAATTAATGTCAAGATTTTTCGTTTAATTTTTAAAAAATTTTTTGGGTAATTTGAAGTTTTTTAGTGAAAACAAAATCATGATTTTAGTAGGCTATGTTCGAATAAGGGTGGATTCACATCTACAGATACTCACTACTACTACTACTACACCATACATGCACCTTGTCCATATTCCTCTGCGGAACTTGTAACGAATTGGTACATGTGGGAATGTGTGTGTATGTATAGTGAACCTTCCATGACGTTTGTTTCTGTGTAATGCTTGCCAGGTGTAGTGCTGTCATCTGTAATAAATTTTTTAAACTATGAGTTCCTTCTCAACTGATAGTGAATGAAGTGTAATGAATGAATAACTATAACGTTGTGGGAGTGTTGCTCTCTGCGGTGACTTTTTGACCAGCAAACTGGTCTTAATGGAACGTAAAACAATCTCTTTATCGCTTCTGGTCGTTCCAGTCATGAATATTACTGAATTACCAGTGTTGCTGGTGTTCTTCTGAGCATTGAGACTCGTCTCTGGCAGAAAAGAGGTGCCGGTAGCCAATTCTTCTCCTTCTTCATTTTATGTTAAGCAAACATGACTCCTACATTAAATATTATAATTACGATCTAGTTTTTGCGCCAGGAAGTTTAGTTACTGAAATAGTTATCCGTTTTAATCATTCAGTAGGCGTTGGAAGCTCCACAGAAGAAAGTTAAGTTTGTCTAAGTTTCCAATAAGTTAAAACTGTTAGTTACTCTATGTATATACAATGAGATGTGGCGGTAACTCTGAGCGAGGCAGAGCTTTGTCGAGTGACCGCTAAGTTGCAGCATGTTCCGTACTAACAGACTATAGCGTTGCAAGTTCCTGTTACTTCCGAGCTTTACTCTATATTTAAGATTTTTTGCTATGATTGACAATATGGATCTCCTATTTCTCGTACCTTTATGAAAGAAATATGGTCATTCCAAGTATCACCGGAGCACCTATGAACCCTATGTGATACACGTCCGTCCATTGAAGCTGTAACGTTGTTGAGACAGAACAAGAATTTTAAGTGGAAATAATGAATAACAATATATACCTTATTGATATAGTCCTCCTACCACGAGATGAGATTTGGCTACGGCACGTCAAACGATTTTATTTTATCCTAGAAGGACATGCCAATCGTGAAAGCTCAGTCACTGATGAACTTTTCTCGATGTGCAATCGTTTTACCAAAAAAAATTGAATAAAATCATCCGACGCGACGTGACGAAACGAAACGAAACGAAACGAAACGAAACGAAAATTTGTCTTGTGGTCGGAGGACTATAAAACACGCATTTTTATGTTTCTATATATTTATAGATAAATGCTTATATAACAATACAACCAACATCACAATAAATGTCTTTTTCATGCGTAGATATCTCTTTAACTGCTCAAATATGCAATAAATTAAAAAGTACTATTAAGATGTCAGAGCAGAAAAAAAATGTTCTAGCATTCTTGCTTGTTTTTACAGAAGATAGATGGCAGTACAAAAAAAAAACAACTAGATTTTAATCAGCTTAGTGGGTCCTTTACCAGGGATCCTCGGAGAGGTTTCGAGGGGGTCCGTAAGATTGAATGGAAAAACAATTAATCTCTTGTGTTCCTGAATTATTATATGATGAATATTATTTGGTCCAGTGGTCCGTGGCCTTCTTATTGGCAACGACGGAGTTGTGGGGGGAGGGACGTACCTGGCTTTCGTCATATTCGTAAAAAGGGTCCGTGGAACACAAAGGGACCGTTCAAGTATTACGTCATCATCGACGATGCGGAGGGGGGGGGGGTTCCGATTTGCTAGACTTTTGATGACAGGGGGGGGGGGGGGTTTGGGTAATGCTTACGTCAGCAACCACCGTTTATGACAATATGAGTTGGGATTCAGAGGGGCAGAGCTGATGACGAAATTTTGCTGACAAGGGGGGAGGGCAGTGTTTTGCTGACTTTTGCTGACGGGGGGGGGGGTCAAAAATAGCTAAAAATTTGCTTACGTAATACTTGAACGGCCCCAAAAGGTTAAGAACCCATGACACCTAGCTAGCTCAAGTACATAAAGAAACACAAATATTAGAATATGTATGCCGTGTACACGTAATTTTCAAGAGTCAAAATTAACTTGCATCAATGAATGATTGAGCTACATACATCTTCAAAAGCAATGGAAGCAGTTTTGGAATTAAATAACTAAATAAATCAATTGATTAATAACTATTAATTAACCAGTGATATCTATATTATCGGCAAACACTTATCTGTGAAGTACATCCTTTTTTTTTTATTTGCTGATTTATCATTTTAGTATGGTTGACTTTAGGCTATTTTAAATAATTTTATCAACTTGAAATAATAACTAGTATTATTTAAAACATTTCATTATATATACAGGGTGCATAACAAACAGGGATTATGACATTTTACTGACGAACCGTTGATCCTAGGCGCATACTTCCAATTTGAAAAAGTGTCCAAATAACGTGCAGTACTCAGTTAAAATAAAAATATTAACTTTTTATACAGTTCCCGTGTGCCCCAATACCCAATTAGAAAGTTGTTGCCCGGTCTCTCCTGATGCCAACAAAAAAAATCATTTCCACTTCTCCAAGTGGAATATTGAAACGGGAAAACCGTTTAACCCGTATTTAATGCTGTTTTTCCCCAATTTTTCTCTGTTTTTCGAATTTGAATATCTCAGGGGATATTGCACTTGGAAACGTGGAATTTTTTTTTTTCATCGAGAGAGACAGGGCAACAACTTTCTAATTGGGTTTCGGAGCACACGGGGACTCTATAAAAAGTTAACTTGTTTTTTAATAAATCGACAACTCGTTGTCGGCTATAATACCAGGGGAGCTGCCCGGGTTTTTTTCAATTACTGGGAGGACTGAAAAAATGGCAATCCACTATAAAAAAAAGTGATAAACCATTGTAAAGGCATATGTATGGGTTAGCATTGATACGCATTGCTAGGGAACCACGGTAACCAAAGAAAACATTCCGAAAGTAATTTTTGAGGTTTACCATATATGGCTTAAAGGGTGGGCGCAATGAAGTTTTTTGAAAGAAATTTTGAGTTCTTACCCTTCAAATATCATTGAAATTAACAAATTGATTAGAAGATTATGATTTTATACGTATGAAGGTATTCCGAAATTTCAATTTTTTCTTTAATATTTTTTGCATTAAAAAAATTTCCGGCGTGGGGGACGCACGACCCCCTTCCCCCTCCCCCCGCCCATGCTGCCCTCCCGCGTACGTTTCTGATCCCACCGATATGCGTTAGGAGGTAGGGCGCAGTGCTGACGAAATTTTGCTGACAAGGGGTGTCAGAGTTTTGCTGACTTTTGCTGACAGTGGGGCGGGGGGGGGGGTCAAAAATGGCTAAAAATTTGCTGGCCTAATACTTGAACGGCCCCATATTTCCAATTGGGATGTATTTCAATATTCCAATAACGTGTAGAACTAAGATACGTCATCCATATTGCAAGTTGCGAAGAAATTGTATATAGTTACTAAAATTTAGATTTTTATTTGGTCACCCTGTCCACGATTGTGACGAATAGCGACATTTCCACACTATTTCCACGCTCAAATTAAATAGCAGCGCTCATCACACAAACACACTATGTTATTTTCATGCCTGTGAAAAAACTGCTTGAAAGTTCTATTTTTTGTTAGAGATTAGTTTTATGGGGGAAAGGGAGATCCTTGTGAGAGTGAGCGTCACAATAATTAGGCGGTAACGTGAATGAAAATTAAAAGTCATTCATGGGAAAGATAATGAAAGGATGAGCTCATTATCTTCAGGGGTACGTCATTAGCGCAAAATAATTTTCTCTCCGTCTTTACCGACCGTAGCCATAATTAAAAGTGAATTCATATTGTGGCTTTAATTGCCGTCTTTGTATCGTCATGCATAGAAGAAGAAAGAGAGGGCCTATGTATATATATATATATATATATATATATATACATTTTTTTATTTTTTTTTTATAAAATTTTTTCGAGAAGCTGTTGATTTTAAAAATGTTTGTTCCCAAACATTTTTTGGGGTTTTTCTTCATAAATTCAGTGAAATTTTCAAACTTCGTGAAAATGAATTCTCGTGGCGGTCGTCAGTGGCGTCCTAAAAGGTGAGTCCGTGGAGTCCGGGCCCAAGGCTCAGTCACCAGAGGTACATTTATAATTTTTTCCGTCTGTGGGTTAGTCACAATTTTGCCGCCTTTCTCCCATTCTAGTCTAATTTTCCTGACTTTCCTCGAATTCGCCACCATGTGCACCCGCTTGGCCTCCCACCCCAATTCTTGCTAGTACACTTGTGTCTCTAAAGGCGCGTATACACTTGTGCGCCGATCCTGCAATGCACGACCTCCTGCAGTGGTTCTGATCCGCTCGTGGGTACACAAACTTCCTTTGTGTTCCTTTCTTTTCTTTGTGTTCGTTGAAAAACCGATTCCAGGTGGGTCCAGTGAAAACAGCTCAAGAATCAACACTGTACAAATTACTGAACAACTAATTGATCTGCGCGTTAGTGTATACGCGCCTTAAAGACACTCTTTCAGTCACTCACATGCTTGCACTCTGTTTTGGTCACTCAACCGCTTGCACACTGTTTTGGTCACTCAACCGCTTGCATACTATTTCGGTCGCTCCTATACTCACACACTCTCTAAGCAACTCTTTTAATCATTCATTCACATGCTTGCACACTGTTTTGGTCACTCACACACTTGCACACTGTTTTGGTCACTCACACTTGCACACTGTTTTGGTCACTCACATACTTGCACACTGTTTCGGTCACTCACACACTTGCACACTGTTTTGGCCACTCACATACTTGCACACTGTTTTGGTCACTCACATACTTGCACACTGTTTTGGTCACTCACATACTTGGACATTATCTAGGTCAGTCTTTTGGTCACTCACTGACATAGTTCCTTGCTTGATAGGACACTCTTTCATTCATTTTCACGTTTACACAGGCTTGGTGTCAGTTTCTTGGTCATTCATATGCTTTCACGCTCTCTAGGTCACTCTTTCGGTCATTCACGTGCTTGCACAATCTCAGATCAATCATTGGCCTGGTCTTTCGCTCTGTAGGTCACTCTTTTAGTAATTCGCATTCTCTCGCACTCTTTTGGCCATTCACGTGCTTGTGCTCACTCTAGATTTACCTAATCCCTCACTCTGTAGGTCACTCCGTTGTTCATTCACATGTTTGCTCACACTCTTAGTCGTTCTTCTGCTCGCTCACGTGCTTGGAAACTCTCTAAGTCACTTTTTTTTATCAATCACTGACCTAGTCTTTAACTGTCTCAGCAGAGGCGGATTTGTTTAGGGTTATGCAAATTTTGCATACCTTCTTCCATTCTACTATTTTTTTGGCCAATCATTCCTGTGGAGAATTTATCCTGAAGTCGCTTCATAGAGATTCTGGAACAATTTTTTTGTTCACAAATCTTGAAACTTTTTTCATTGATTATGAGTTTTTATAAATTCTGGAAATACTGCTTCTTTCATTAGTTACATAATTTCATAAATTCTGAACCTTTTCCTTTCTCTAGTCCCGAAATTTCATTGGTCCTGCATTTTGATCATTTCTGAATTTTCGTTCATTATCAAATAATTTTTTTTCTTTCATTGAGAAATTGATTCTTTTTCTTGTCTCAAAATTATATTGATTCTAGTTCATTATAAATTCTGGGATGATTTATTTCTCTCATCGTGAAATTATATATTTCTTTCAATCAACAAATGCTTATTTGCAAGGTATTCAGAAGAAAACTGTATGTTGTGTGAAGATTCTCATGAGTTATTTTTCCCCTAAAAAAAACCAACATCTTTCCAAAAAATGTCCAACGGACGAAGGACCCTTGTTCGATTCCCGGTAGAGACAGAAATGAATTTTTCTTTCCTAAACATCTTTCCAAAAAAATAAGCATGTTGACACAACACTTGTGCTTTCTGTATTTCTTGCATAAATAAGTGTAGAATGATAAATAATTCAATCTGAAATTATTTATCATTCTCATTCTAAAATTATTTATTTTTTCATTCTGAAATTATTTATTATTTTTCATTCTGAAATTATTTATTATTTTTCATTCTGTACGTATTAATCATGTTTTCATTCTGTACGTATTAATCATGTTTTCATTCTGTACGTATTAATCATGTTTTCATTCTGTACGTATTAATCATGTTTTCATTCTGTACGTATTAATCATGTTTTCATTCTGTACGTAATTATTTATTATTTTTTTCATTCTGAAATTATTTATTATTTTTTTCATTCTGAAATTATTTATTATTTTTTTCATTCTGAAATTATTTATTATTTTTTTCATTCTGAAATTATTTATTATTTTTTTCATTCTGAAATTATTTATTATTTTTTTCATTCTGAAATTTTTCTTTTCTAGGCCCGAAATTTTCTGAAATCTAGCTCCCGAAATAGCTTTGAAGGTGGGTCGTAATGAAATTCTTAAAGACACACAATTTTTGAATTCTTAGACTTCAAATAGCATTGAAATTAACAGAAATTTGTTATAATCACATGTAAAGGTATTTTCTTCCGTTATTTCATTTCTTCACAAAATATGCCTAAAAACTACATTTTTGACTGTCTGGGTGGTGGCATAGATGGGCTCATGCGCCCCCCCCCCCCATCCGCCATCCCCCTGGTGCTTCTCTAGCCCCTTTACATGTGTAAGATTAAGAGTCACTTTGGTGATAATTACCGGCATGACAACTTTTTTTCGAGGGAAAAAAGGTGGGAGAGAAGCTCATTAAAAAAAAAAATTTCTTGGGGGTGGATTGGTGGTCGACACCAACCTTCTCTCCCATAATCCTTTGCGCGGCGAAAATTACTGTAAGCTCCTTCGTCAGCCATCTTGAATCAACCACTTCCGTTCAACCCACGTAACGAGTAACGACTTCCGGAAAGATGGGGGGGGGGGAATTACCGGCATAAACTAAACGTCATGTGAATGGTTTGTAGCGAAAATCCCCGTTACCGGGAACTTCCCGGTATGTTTTATTGCACATGTGAACGGGGCTTCTGATTCCAAATATGCTGATATGCTCTCGGAAAAGCTGACGAAATTTGACAAGGGGGTCAAAAAATGACTACAAATCTGCTGACGAAATACTTGAATGGCCCCCAAGTATTTTCCCCTACTTCAATCAAGATAGACGCTGTGAATAAAAACATCGTGTCTGTATTATACTGATGGGATCAGCTATGAAAGGAAAAAGAATCGATATCAAGAGAAGCTTGCATTTGACCATGGTCCCGCCGCCCCTAATTTTTCGTCGATGGGCGTTTCTCTTTCGAGAAGAAGGGAAAACAATGATTTGTGGAAAACCATTTTTAAGCACACAAAAGACTAGACATTGCTTTGACTCTTTTGTAGACAACCAACAGCCCCATACTTTTCCTTCTCTACCCGTTCTTTTTAGTTCGACACGACTTCCGTTTTTACCCTGGGTTTTCCTTATTTTTCGTTTTTCCTTAAAAGCTATAGCCAAGGTCTTGCTTCAGAGATGAGGGCAATTTCCTCTTCCTTCAAAGCTTATCCAAGTTAATACAAGTTCCGAACAAGTGATGAATAACCTCCCCGTTATATTTTTGGGATATACAATAGCCCCCAGAAGAAAAGTTCTCAGCGAAGGGAAGGCGTGGTTTGGCACAGCATTTCCTTGTGAGTGAACTTGACGGCACATAAGCTATTATGGATGTAATGCTCGCTTGTTGTGCGTGTGCGTATATGTTGCGAAGGGAAAGCCGAAAAAATTTATTATTCGGCCTTCCTATAATGTTTGTTTATGAATGATGTATCTCGTGTGTGGATTTATATAATGTCGTAGTCATTACATTCGTCGACATTGCTATGATTATTCTGCGTGTAAGGTTTTCCCCCCTCGCATATTTCAAGTTATTGCGCAATGCCAAAAAACATTCGTAGAACTTTATTTATTAAATCTACGATAATCGCCGTTATGCGTAAAATGCTATTTTTTTTTGAAAAAATTAAATCCCAATTAACCCTTTATGGTTTTATCTTACGTGCGTATTTGAATATACATGGTACAATATTCATTTATTCATTCAAACTGAGCACAATTCCAATATATCGTTCTAGGCAATTTACTACCGATTGAGTTGTGCGGAAGTACGAGTGTCCACCTTTTTATCCGAATCTCCTGGGTTCCCCGGGTCATGAAAACGATTATATACAATGTATAAATCACACGTAATACACAAAGCTGCCTCGCGACATTTGGCCAGTTGTGGCCGTCTTCAAAGTTCAGCCGTCTGGCGAGCACTTGCTTAATTGGCGGGGTTTTCAGTACGCCGCCTCA
The DNA here is from genome assembly GCF_987345545.1 of Pholcus phalangioides. Classification (NCBI taxonomy): domain Eukaryota; kingdom Metazoa; phylum Arthropoda; class Arachnida; order Araneae; family Pholcidae; genus Pholcus; species Pholcus phalangioides. Next base: position 42,949,141 of record NW_028301596.1, on the reverse strand, counting down.
CGGCAGTTTCCTAATACGGTGCTGCTTTTGCTCTCCTTCGAGTAACGTCCGTAGATCTCTTGGGCAGTTGAGTGTTGGTCTCCGAAGTAGCCCCAGTGCTCGGTTGAGGTCCTTGCTACCTTGCCATTGTTGCCGGCCGGCCGGCGTTGAGGTCAGCCAATGGGTCTTTGGGTGCTCCCAGGTGAGCCCACATTGATCGTATGGGCCCTTGCAGGCATGGCAAATCCTCCATTTACCGCTCTCCTCCCTCTCTTCTTTCTGACTCGCTCTGCTAGGCTACGTGTGCCGTTCATGTGCCGTACTATGTTCGCATGGTAAAATATAAGAAACATGATAAATACTATTTTTTATGGCCCCAAGAAAAAACTTCTAGAAGAAGAGAAGAGTAAGCGTGGTTTTTGGCGCAGCATATCCTTGTAAGTGAAGTGATGGCACATAAACCATTAGTAATTAAGACGTCTTGTGAATATTTGTTATAGTCATATTCATTTCTTCGCAATTTACAAATAATGAAAAATTCCTCCATCTCTGATTCTAATAATTATGAATAAACTAAACTACGTCCAAAAAAACAGCGGAAACGTGACATTTTTTTAATAGAGAAGAGCCAAATTACTGGAGCATACAGTAGTGTTCTGTACACAAGTCATGTTGATTAGGAGCACGTCGGAACTTGGCCAATGATTGACGTTATAACAGAGTTTGGCTGTACATTGTAAATTCATTTGGTCAGGAAAAATCCCATTATACCGATTTCATTTCTCAATTTTTTTTTTTTTTTTTTTTTTTTTTGTTATTTTAGAAATTACATCTTTTGGTGTCGTTTAAGTACAAAATACAGATATATAAGTACAGGCAGACAGATATGACAGCTGAGACCGCCCAGAGAGACCATCTTGGGAGGGTTTGCATTCTTTCCCAAAGGATGGACTCTTTCCCAAAGGGGGTATGGCATTTTACTGGCGAACCGTTGATCCTAGAAATATACTTCCAGTTAGAAAAAATTTCCAAATAACGTTATATAGTACTCAGATATTTCATTCCTGTTGTAAGGATTTGTATAGTTATTAAAATAAAATAAAACTTTTTATTTCTTGCGCAATCTGTTTGAATGTTGCATTTCAGCGTCATCTATTGTCGACTTATTAGCCTATTGTGTTTTTTTAGTTTAAAACAAATACCACCTCTTTTTATTCAATATTTGTGCCCGAAGTATATTTTTAGTATCATTATTTTTTATTTAATCACTTTTTAAAGTTCTGAGAAACTTTTGTCTTATTTTGTACTTAACTAATGTAAAAGTTTAGGAAATTATAAAAGATTTGAACCTTTAGAAATGAATGGCGGTAAAAAGTAATGGCACAGAAACCCTTGAGGTCGATTTAATTCTGCATGCCAATGTTCATAAAAAAAATAAATAAATACCGTATGTACTTTCGTGTATAAGCAGAGTGTTTTGCGGGCAAATTCGTTCCTCGATATAAGGGTCGGCTTATGCTCGGGTCAGTTTTTGATGAGAAAATATTGACCCCAGAAATCAGTAGTCATTTTCGTAGTAGACTTCGAGAAACCGGCATTATTGGCACAGGGGGATATATTCAAACCCCACAGAACCGATAATGTCAAAGCCGAGGGAAAGAAATCGAAAATATCATTGGCTTTGATACCAGGTGGGCAAACGTCGATTTTACAGCCTTTAGATGTGAGCATCAACAAGCCTCTCAAAGACTACTTGAGAAATTTGTGGAGCGAATGGATGAGTTCCGATGATAAAGAAACTACAAAAAGTGGTGCCTTGAAGAAACCTGACATTGACCTAGTGCAGTGTTCCTTAACCTTTTCCAGCTCATGGCCCCCTATGGAACACATTTTTTTCTCGTGGTCCCCCTGTCCTATCCAGGGCCCCCTCTACCCTCATCAAAGATTGAGATACTTTCTATATTTTTTATTATGAATGAAATTTTAATAAATCAGATCAATCTCTGGAATCCTGGCTAGGCACGGGCTCAAAAATGGCGGATTATCATCTCTCCCAGGAGTCAAATTATATGTTAAAAAACAGTGTGTAAAATACGGTACGATCGAACGAACATGCACGATAAATCGACCCTCCCAACACATCAACCGTTGCTCTGGCGGCCCTCCATACTTAGCTGGAAGTAACAGATGAAAATCATAGTACCAGATCCCATATAGTGCAGTGTCCCCCTCCCTCCATTATAGACATGAAGACCCGGGTCATGCCCACATAGACCCAAGGGTTAAGATGACCCTGGTTCTATGAACGGATCTGATGAATTCTGAAAGTAGTAATTTTTTTCACCCACGTTTCACACTTTTAAAGCTTTTTTTCTCTTCACAGCTCTCTGTGACTCCCTTCACCACCTGTCGTGGATCACCTTTCTTCTGATTTTCTCCCGTGGCCCCCCTAGAATATCCCAGGACCGCAAGGGGGCCATATGGCCCCAGGTTGAGAACCACTGGCCTAGTGTGCCAATGGGTATAATAACGCGTGGAATTCTGTTTCCGCGCGATCCTTCAAAAAGTGTTGCATCAGCAATGCGATGGACGGAACTGAAGATGAGATATCCTCTTATTAAGTTTCAATGGCGATGACAGCCCAGATGAGGATAAAAAAGATGCCGCACCCCTATGATGATGATCTGATGGGGATTACGATGATATTGGAGACTCGGAAGAAACGGATTAAAGAAAGTTTGAATCATTTTCCAATGTAAATTTCCGCAAGCTATTCATTTTGCATGAAAATATCAGAATTTTTTTCTCTAAAATGCAAGGAATTTTTTGGGGTCGGCTTATACTCGGGTTTTCAATTTATTTCGGTTTTGGTGGTCCTGAAGTGGGTTGAGGGGGTCGGCTTATACACGAGTATATACGGTAAATACTTACTATCATAATGGTGAATTTCACCATTGGCCCTGATGTGATTCCTTTTTTATCAAAAAAAAATGACCTTTTGCTTTTCGGTTTAGCTGCAAATGTGATCCAGGTTGATGTAAATAAAAAATGTAAATACATATATCCATATAAAATCGCATTTATTCATATTAGTCGCATTTATTCATATTAATTACAATACATTGTGTTTAGATATAGCACATGAGAAGCTACCACTGGATGGGCCAGTGTGGTTATGCCTGTTTTCTTTCCTTCCTCTCTAAATCCAATTGAAGCCCCTTGGGCTAACGCTCTTCCTTCAGCCGCCACTTCAGTGTTTGTCAAGATCGCGACTGCATAACAGAAATCGTTTTGTGTTCTAAGCTTCGCGAAGTGTGAGTCCGCAGCAACTTTTCAACGTGCTTTTCGTCGACAATACCCTGGTGTTGAACTTCCTACCGCTGAGAGCACTAGGGCGATGGTATATACAACTCCGAGACACGGGTTGTTTGTGTAAAGAAAAATCCCCTGGCCGTCCCCTCATGTCAGACGAAAATGTGGAGCGCATCCGACAGAGTTTTGCACGTAGTCCACAGAAATCCACTCGCAGTGGATGCAAATATTCTCGCAAATGTTTGGGACGAATTTGACTACCGTATAGACATATGTCTTGCATCCCAAGGTAGACATATTGATCCCCTTTAATTTGGTTTGTAAAAAAACTTTATGATTAGCCATGTAATATAAAATTAATCTTTAGTGTCTATGTGTTCAATATTTTTCGTAATATACGCATTTCAAATCGGGTGATTTTTTTTCAAACACCCTGTGTTTTGAGTTTATCTGATTCGATCAACTCAGTGTTTCTCAAAGTGGGCAATATCGCCACCGGTGGACGATGAAATGGTCCGAGGGGCGGTAGAAGCTACAAGTATAACATAGGATCCCATGGGTTCACTTGAGAGAGAGGGGTAATGAGGGGGGAAAATTCTGGAGGAGGGGTGATGGAACAAAAAGTTTGGGAAACTATGGGCTCAAGGCGGGATTTGGGCATTTTTATCGAATTTAGTCTTTTTTCTCTTAAAAAATTAAACGTTTTACCGCGATTTGGTGGAAATTGAGATCAAAAGTAGAAAACATTGAAAAATTCTAAAGAGTTTCTATCATTCAATAATAGATTTTTTCCCCCTCAATTTGAATTATTCAGAGTTGAAATTGCCGAAAAGCAAAATCTTGAGAGAGAGAGAGAAAAAAATACTATTAGTGCTTTTCAAAGTAATTTCTTACTAAGTAACATTTAAGAGAAACTGAATCACCTAAAATAATACAAAAATAATAAAATAAAAGAGGATACAATTAAGGAAAAGACTTGAGAAAACGAAAACCAGCCACTCCCTGATAAATCGTTGCGGTAATTTCTGGACAGGGCCAGGCCATCTCTTAGCTCCTTTTTTTGCCCCCTTTTCCGTATATTTTTATTTTATTTCTGTTTGCAGTGAGTGCTTAATGTTGCCTCTTTTAATTATGCCATTTGTTTCTCCTTCGAGTTAGCGGAGAAAAGGTTTTAGCCTCGATGAGTGTGTTAATTTGGGTTAAATCGATCAAGATTGCTCATCTGCCTGGTGTTCGAGACGTGGACAAGACACACACTAAGAGCTTTTGTTCTCAAACTGTAATGGATATTATTTATAATTTTATTTATTGATCATATTTATAACAGTCGATGTCGCTTATTAAAATCATTGATAATCTTATCATTCGGGTATTGTTATCACTTTTGCTATATATAAGTAACGGAAAGGACAAATACCATAACATGTTAAAAATCGTTTATAGGTAACAGGACTTCTCGGTTTATGTTCAATTTTTTTTTTTTCGTCGAAAGTTTTTTTTTCCTTTTTGCACATTTTGAAGCTAATGTTGACCCATACTCATTTGTTACCTATAAGTTATCGTTATCAACCTGCAAGACTATGTAGGAGGTCAGAAAATTCAGTTGTCAAAAATTTCCATGCATGGTTCACAATGCCCTAATCGGTCCGTAACAGTCGCAATGATTCCATAAAAGTGTGGCGCTGCTTTTGCAATGGTTTTCCGATAGTAAAGGAATGTGTGGGAGTTAAAGTAATGTGTGTGATGTTAAAGGATGTTCACCTATAGCAGCCGTGGTGATGGTAACAATCGAACGACATTGACACTCTATAACATAGTTTCCCAAAGTTTTTTGTCCCATCGCCCCCTTCTTCAGAAATTTTTTTCTCCCAACGTCCCCCAACGCAATCCAACCCATAGGATCTTATGTTATACCCGTAGTTTCGACCGCCCCCCCCCCTGGAACATTTCATCGCCCCCCAGGGGGCGTTAACGTCCACGTTGGGAATCACTGCTCTACAGCATCATAGGGTCATTTTCAAGTACTTTATCAGTGTCCGATTTGGTGGCCATACCTGAAAGCGGAGAAGACCCTGTATTTCACATTACCCTATTCCATAATCCCAGAATTTACTATCATAGTAACCGGTTATTATGCATATTTACCAATCGTCTTGGTAAGTTTGATAAATTTATCACTTTTAGCGGCGAATATGCATAACCCAAAGGCTGTTGATAAATTCGATAAATACTTGAAATTTATCACCTTTATCTGTGATTATGCATAATACTTTAGTGTAATCCAAGTGATAGGGAGATGCTCCAGACAAACTTGAATATGATTACATCATAGACTAATGAATGGAGCATAGCCTTTAGCGTTGACAAGTGCATGGTCGCTCATTTTGGTTAGAACAACCCACATTTCACTTACAAGTTGAATGGTGTCACTATCCCAGACACAACTAGGGTCACCGATCTGGGAATTCTCATTGACGAGCGGCTTAGGTTTTCTGAACATTGTTCAGTGGTGGTCAAAAAATCGATTAGAATGCCGTGGACTGGAGTATGCTGCAAGGTTTTGGAGACCATACCTACAGAGAGACATAGACTTGGTCGAGGGTGAGTGTAGAGAAGAGCTACGCGTTTATGTTTTAGAAATGTTTGCATTGGGAGAGCACGGAAGTCGGGGGATATGATCGAAGTGCTTAAAATTTTCAACGGAATGGATAAAATGGACCATGAATTGTTGATGCAATATCAATCTACTACTTTGACAAGGGAACACCAGTATCGATTTGGTAAGGTACAACAGTACAACTGATACTCCAGTTTGTGGTGTAGCAGGGAATTTTTTGTTTAATAAGGTTGTTTTAATAAATGGATTAGTTTACCCCCGGGGGTAGTAAATTCTAACACAATTGACACGTTTAAAAATAAATACGATGGACATGTTGGGGTAAATCGAGAAGCCGTACATACTTAGAATAAGACAACCATAAATACATTTTATGTGGACATTGTATTATATTTTATCATGTATATATAGACTTTAGTTTTTATGATTCGATTTTTAAGAGTTGCTGTATTTTAGAAATATATGACATTCTTATTTGTGTTATGAGTATCTTTTTTCGCAGCCACCTCGTTGGGCATTTTGCCTGTCGTGGCCTTGTACTTGTAATGGGTGAATTGGATGAATATGAAAAAAAAATATTCCAAATGAGTCTATTATGGGTAATGAGTATAGTCCGACTCCGATACAATGATGAAAATTTTTGCGATCCCCCCCGATATGATACAATACATTCATGAATTATCATGTATAGTATATCATATAATATCAGGTTCACAGCAACTCGAAGCTTTGGTATCATGCATAATTACCGGTAGAAGTGATTATTTTTAATACTTATTAAATTTACCAACGGCGCTTAGGTACTATGCATAATCGCCAGCAAAAGTGATTAATTTAGGGAAATTTATCAAATTTACCAAAATTCTCGACGATTATGCATAATAGCCGGATTTATCACATTTCCCATAGCATATACACAAGTATATTTTTTTTTTTTTTTTTTTTAAATCATGCCGTTTTCAGCAGATAATTTAATTTAATACTTTAAATAGATCTTAAAAATCAATATTTCTGATTGGACAAATTTCCGAAGCACCAATTTCAAATTGTAAAAAAAAAAATTGTCCAGTTGTTTTATTAAAAACATTAAAATTCATCGGTTCAATTCCAAAATTTCTACAAAATTCCTATCACTATTATTCAAACTCGTTACATAATTAGTCATTGATATTTATTTTAAGAAAACCAAATGGAAAAAGCATTTTCTTTTTTGATTCAATCTTTACACCATAGTTAAATTGAATATATGATCGAAAAATTATTTTTCCCATTCACGATCGATTGGAAGATTGTGGAAAAGAAAGGAAAAAAAAAAACACACGATTCTCTTCTGGAACAAATTAAAAATTCTTATCATGTGATGATGTGGGAGAAATGGGTTTAAAGAAAAATAATAATAATAATATTGTACATTTTTAAAAGAAAACAAAAATCGATTTTACTTCATGCGCCAATAATGAAACTTTGTTAGGGAAATTACAGAGAGGAATTATACAAAAAAAAACCCCCACTCTATTTGCCCCTTCGAATGTATTTTTATTCTGATCTTGCATGCGAACAAGCAATAATAATTGCATTTTGAGTACGAAATTATTTGGGCATATTCTCCTTATTACCCTGGAATTTATTTATTTATTTCGTTTCTACGACCCCTTTTCCACCGCCCCACCCCTCTCCTCGTATTATAGCGGAGTAACGCTGTGAAATGATTTGGTATTAGAAAAGGCATAATCGAACTTTGGAGCTGCAGGTGCTCTTAAAAGTAATTTCGAATTTCCTGGGTGTATTCGAATAATTCTTTTTCATCTTTTACTTTCTTTAAAAGTTAATTACTGACGGGAGAAGAAGGAAAAAAATTATTTCTTGATCGTAGAAATTTTTTTTTTTTTTTTCAATTAAGAGTCGGAGCAGTTGAATTTGAAATTTCCAGCAGTTTCACGACATTGACAGAAGAGCTGCGGAGGGATCCCCCAGATTTTTGGGTATTATTATTATATGTTTTATACGTACCGAATGGGGAAAAATATGGGCTGTCCTATTCTCGTAGCATGGGTGTGCTGTCCAAAATTCTAAAGCAAGATGTAGTTTTCGCTATTCAATCGGATACAATCGGATCCCGTTTTAACGAATACCGTTATAGCGAAAATCTCGTTTTAACGAACACTTTTTCAATACCCAAATAAGTTTACATAGGAGCAATGCAAAAACCTGGAATTCCTTTATAACGAAATCCGATTCTCCGGTATCTTGCAGTTCGTTACAACGGGATTACAACTGCGTGGGTATATATATATATATATATATACTAGCTATAATACCCGGCGCTGCCCGGGTTTTCTTCAATGAGGCTTTTTTGGATCACGTGATATCTCCCTCTCTTTTTCTTGAGGGACATACAAACCGTGTCCAAGTTAACCAATATGGCGACCTGCGCGATTCTTGAAATAAACAAATATAGATTTACACAGAAACGTAGAAATGAATATAATTTTTTTTTTTTTTCTGAACTTCATATATCAAAAGAGACAATATGGAGACATTCATTTTCATACTTGAGAAGATATAAATGAAATCAATGATATTGCTCGAATATCCAACTCAAAAGTATAGGTCTGGCTAATTACTTCATATTTAATCTCCTGGGCTTCGTATATCTCTAAGCTACCTCAATATTTCAAAAATTGAGAATTCAACACAATTTTTAAAATTATTGATGGGGCGGAAAATCCCACTAATTTCCGCATTTCTACAGTAAAATCGACAATTTTAGCACTGATTTCTATTAGGATCACCCTTTTCCTGACTCTCAAAGCCATACTGATGATGATTATGACGTCTATTCAAAAAGCCTCATTACTGAGAGTATATCGAAAATGTGGCAAACCATTATAAAGGCATAAACTATTATACATATACTAACAGGATTAAAGAAGTGACAAACCGTTGTAAAGGCATATGCACGTCTGAAACGCATTGCTAGGGAACCACGGTAACCAAAGTAAACGTTCGGAAAGTGATTGTTGAGGCCCAAAAACCATTGTTGCCGGACAGTTTTTTGCCCATTTGGGGCATTTGCCCTGGTCTGACGAAATTTTAAAGTAGCCTATCGTTCAAGTCGGGTCCCATTTGGTATATATGCAAAATTTGGTGACGATCAATCTAAAATTGTAGATTTGTATAGAGAACATACACACACACACACAGACACACACACACAGACACACACACAGAAAATCAATTTTATATATATAGATAGATAGATAGATATACATACACACACACACACACACACACATATATATAATACCAACTTATCAATAAAAAATATACAGGTATAGTATTTACTAAAATATTTGAATTCGGAAAACGGAGAAAAGTTTGGAAAGGACAGCGTTTAAGGGAAAGGAGCATTGTCTATTATGTTTATTCTGTTCTTTACCAACTTTTCTCTGGGTTTTGAACTCAAATATCTCAGTGAATATTGCATTTACAAAACTGGAATTTGTTTTGTTGTCCTCCCGGGAGATACAGCCCAACAACTTTCAAATTAAAAGTTAAAGGACAAGAAGGGCCATATAAAAATTTAGATTTCGCATTTTGTGACACTATATTTTCACTCTCAAAATTGGTACAGGGTAATGTTTGAAAGCCTTTTGAGCATTTTTTATATGGGGATTACCCCTATGACGAACGTTGATGAGATAGAGGCCGCATTAACAATTACAGGACGCCCTATGTATAAAAAATTGTATTTAGACACATATTCAGTCTCTGGCTAAGTTCATATATATCTAATGTTTGAATGTGTGTTATTCGAATATTTTCTATAATTGCTATGAGCAACTGTTCAGAAGTTGGATACAGGCTCTTCGAACAAACGGGTGGAGGGGTTGTCCACCTCCAATCACCTACGTCAATTACACAGTTTTCTTAGGGAACAGATGGAGGGATCATCCCCTTCGCCCTCCTCCACTCCGCCTGTGCCTTTCACGCGTACAGGGATTCCATTTATAACGTTTTTCCAAAAAACCGTCGTCACTAAACATTGTCAGCGAGAAAACATTTTGAACGGGAAATCTTTTATGTGGTTTTAAATTTATTCACAAACATTACGACAGATATATTTAGTAAGAGACAATAATTTTCATTCCACTAACATTTGCATGTTTTACACAGGAAAGATTTTTCAACGGGGGAGGGGGAAATCTTTTTGCATCTTTAAACTTTGGGTTTCCTGATCAAAATGCTTTCTGCAATTTAATTCCTTTTGACTTGACATTTTGTTTTAAAATTTCTGAGCGCACAAATTGAAATTTTCTGTCGCTGGAACTTTCGAAATCAAAGAATTTTTATTTACAAATTAGGAAAGTTTTTATTTTTCTCCCCTGAAACTTGGAGCTTTTCTTTTTACTTCGTGTTGTCCTCTATTTGGGCTCGAATTCTGTTCCCAAAAAAATATCAGCTACTGCCTCATTTTTCAAAATTTCTAAGATCATAAAAGCATCGTACTGGCTGTTCTGCGGAGTCAAATTCCATGAAGTGTTCTTAAAAATTTATTTTTCTTATGTCAAAAATGGCATTGAAATGTTATTTCAGGCTAGCATCTGAAAATCTGTCGAATTGTATATATTTGAGGCTGTATTTTGCACCAGTAGGTTCAGAAGATGAGAAAAATGCAGCTGTATAGCATTTTGTTATATGCAAACGCATCTAACACCCTATGAGAAGGTTTTTCATTATTTCGTAGTATCTATCCGGTAGTTCGGCAGATTTTAATATTAAAACATAGAGTGGAAGGGAGTGTAAAATACTCAGCTTCACTAAGAATATTTTTCTAGTTCTTATTTGCTAGTTTCTCTAGTTGGAGACATACCTCCATCAACATGACGTAACTCAGTGTTCCCATCGTGGGCAATATTGCCCCTGGTGGGCGATGGAATTGTCAAGAGGAGGTGATAGAAGCTACGGGTATAACATAGGATCCTATGGGTACACTTGAGTTTGAGGCGATTAGAGAGAAAAATTTCTGAAGAAGGCGATGTAACAAAAAGTTTGGGGAAACTATGATGTAACTGAACAGTGGCAAGTATGGTTAATTAATTGGCCACAAACTATTGTTGAATGCTATCTCTACACGTTTGTGCTAACACACAAAGAACCACCGTTTTCATGCGTGCAGAAACGAAAAGTAAAATTTGGAGGTGGGAGGGCATTTTGAGCTGAATTTTCCAAATGTTGTAAAACGAACTAGATCATATTCAGACCCGAACGTTACTACTGTAGGGTAAATGCCGACAGTGCAGTAGGTTTAAATCGATTTTTCACTTTCATCCGACATTTTTGTTTCACTTCGCGTCTCCACTCGACGTAAAAACTCCGGAAATGGGAAAAATTCAAAGTGTAATTCGAGTGAATCGTAAACTTGAGGTCAACTGGACACAACCGAGCTACACAACATCTCATTGACCATTCACTTTCGTTACAGCGAGGGAAACCGAAAATAAAACTGGAATAGAAGAAAAAAAAAGGACTCTAAAATGAAAATAAAATAGGAAACCGGTATATCAACAAACAAGACTCCAGTGAATTGATCTCGGTGCGCTGTTTTCCACGCACTTCCTCGACATTTTCTTTTCTCCTTCCCGGAAACTAGCAGGAAAAACAGCATAAGAAAGAAGGAAAGCGTATATAGTAGAAGCCGGGAGAGAAATCCCAAGTTCCCACTTCGCCGTGACATTTGCGTTTGACAGAAACAGATGAGGAATGAAGTCTCTTATTTCGCTGCCAGGAACTCTTTTCTTCTCACAACAGAAATAGCTTCATTCCGGCTTTTCTACATACATACAAACATGAAGATTTCTCTCCCACTGAATACAAAAGAATGAGACACACACACAGAGAGAAAAAAAACCACACAAACTCTCCACTGAATACAACTTTGCAAGAGAATTCTTAGCATCTTAGAAGAGAGGGTATTTGCTTCCTTATACAAGTAGAGAGAGAAACGTAACGTACATACTTCATTCCAGTCAAGAAACGCCATAAGAATACATAAAAGAAAAAAATAAATAAATTATTTATTTTAAAAAAACTAGAGATAAGAAAAGCGCTTTGTGTTGTGTGTCATGGCTTTTAATCATGATATCCGTGTGCGTATACTGTATCATTTCTTAAGTAAAGTGACAACCTAAGATATATGGTTTTGGAAGGTAGAAAAATACATAAAAAAGTTAATTATTATGTTGTTGTTGTTTCTTTTCATTTTTTTTTAGGGCAGAATACCGTAATTATTTTTCTCTGGGATTGTCCGAACAAGAAATGCTTCTATTTGCTACGAGGTGCTTCTCTCTCTGCGGTCATTTTATTACAATATAGTGATGAAGGTATACCGTTCTATTACATTATCCAGCGATGTAGATGAATCATTTAACTACATTAAACAGTGATGAAAAGAAGAATCATTTTATTACATTATGCAGTGATGAACATGAACTATAGTAATCTAAGGCTACTTTGCACCTGCAGGGGTTACTTAACACGAATCCGGAAAAAAAGGGATTCAAAGTTACATTAGCGTCTACCCTAATGGAAATTTCCAAACAGTTTTGATTTTGCCTTGCAGGAGACCTTATTGGTCAACTCGTATATACGAGTTAGTGATGCAGACGCCATTTTTGGTATCGTTTGCTAAACATAGATGCTGCTTGATTTCACCCGGGATTTTTGCCAAGTAAAAGTTGCATTATGCTCTGAAAAAACGACTTAATAAGAAAGTAAATACTTTTTATTTATATTTTGAAACTAATTGTCTTTTAAATCATACTCATAACGTTGTAATTTGCTGATTATTTACCATTATGTTATCGATAGTAATTTGGGTTGTTATGTTCTGAGCAAAACTGGGCTACTTTGCACCACTAAAAAAGTCATGTAAGCATACCAAAGTACACTGCTCAAAACAATTAGGGGAGCACATGGTTTTAACAAAATTACGCAAAGATGTATACCGATAAGTAACATAAAATGAATCATCCATAATTTAAAGCCTAGCAGGAAACGGAAGAAGAAAACTTCATATGCAAATCAAAGTTCATGACGTCAAAAACCTGAAAAAGGAGATAAGGGCAGAAATCGGGATGTTGCAGAAACGTCTGTTTTACTGCCGTAACTGTGAAATTCGATTGCGCAGTATTTTTTTTTTTTGAGACAAGGTGACTTGAGGATGTCTCAACAACGTGATTTACCGGAATCCATGGCATGGCGCGTTATAGGCAGACTGGAATCCGGGCAAACACAACGTAGTGTCGTGGACGCTGTTGGAGTCACCACAAGTGTTGTTGCAAGGCTGTGGAATCGATTCCAAGAAACAGGAAATGTTAGACGTCGACGAGGGCAAGGTTGGCCACGCGCCACTACAGCAACTGATGACCGGTATGTACGGTTAACAGCCCGTCGAAACAGAACAGAGAATACTAAGCAGCTGCAAAGACGGTTGCTCTTGGCAACAGGACGAAGGGTGTCCAGCCAAACAGTACGAAATCGGCTTCATGAGGAAGGGCTCTATGCACGTAGGCCAATGGTCTGCATTCCGTTGACCCCACGCCACCGTGCGGCCCGAAGAAGATGGGCTGCTGAACATCGAGATTGGGAGCAACATGATTGGAACCAAGTGCTGTTTACAGACGAGTCCCGATTCAGTCTGGAGTGTGACACCCGACGTGTTCTGGTATGGAGGGACAGGGGCACTCGAAATAACCCCACATTCGTTCGTGAAAGGTCACAATACAGACGAGCTGGTTCGATGGTAAGGGGTGGAATCAGCATAGGCGGACGTACGGACCTGCATATCATTCGGAATGGCACTTTGACGGCCCGAAGGTATGCAGATGAGATACTGCGACCTCATGTCATCCCTTACGCTGGAGACATTGGAGATTCCTTTGTTTTCCAGGATGATAATGCCCGACCGCATAGAGCTCGTCTGGTGGAGAACATGCTTGAAGCTGAAACAATACAGCGTATGGAATGGCCAGCGTGCTCTCCTGACCTGAATCCAATCGAGCATGTTTGGGACATGCTCGGACGACGCATTGCTGCGCGACCAAGGCCGCCTGTTACTGTCCGAGACTTGCAGATTGCACTTCTTGAGGAGTGGAACAGTATTCCCCAAAGTCTGATCGATAACCTCATCGCATCCATGGCAAACAGGTGTGCAGCAGTCTTAGCTGTTCGAGGAGACCACACGCCCTATTAAAACTCATGCATCATGTCTAAACAGTACTTTTTTTTATCGTTTACATGAAACCAAATTGTTGCCCTAAATCATCTTTTCATGTTTTCTCCATATTTTCAAAGAATTAAAGCTTAATTCCAAATTTTTTTACGTCTTTTTTCTGTATTGCGCATTGATACGCGTGTACTATCCATTGTATGCCAATACGTGGCTGTCTCGCACGGTTTTCTTCACTTTTTTGCTTGCTCCCCTAATTGTTTTACAAATACAAATACAACGCTACAACAGGCAAATTGCCCAACGAGGTGGCTGACTTAAGAACATCATGGATCCCCGAGCCATTTTTTGGAGGCCCTACCTACTACTGCTACACCACACCCCCCCCCCAACGAATCAGTACATGCGGGAATGTGCGTGTACGTGTTGTGAAACCTGACGTGAAGTTTTTTGTTTCTCTGTAATGCTTGTTATGTGTAGTGCTGCCATCTGCCACCAGTTTTTCTAACCATGAGTGAAGTGTTATGATTGAATGATTTATCGTTGTAGGACTGTTGCTCTCTGTGGCGAGACTTTTTAACGGGGAGATCGGCTCGCATTTGCGCCTTGAAGTTGGGAACCACAGAAAACCAACTTCAGCCGACCACCACTGTGGGGTTCGAACCCGGATCTTCGCATCTCGAATCCGTCCTATAACCACTCGACCACCACAGCGGCAATTTTACGCTTAATTGAGCTTGCGCAATTGATATTAGTGGCCGAGTGAGTACCTCTTCTTTGTTGGTAAAATAATACCGAATTTCATTCATATTCGTTTTTTTTTTACATATGAAATGAGATGAGCTGCGCTTTTGTTAATTTTGATATTTTTTCACATTCATGACCAAAAACATCCATTTCCTGTCAGTTTCCCGTAGCACTATGTGGCAACACGATGAATTTTAAGTGGATCTCGACAGTGCTCCAAAATATTGTCTTGCTGAGAAATAATAATTATATTAGGTGGTGCAAAGTAACCCGCTCCTACTGGTCACTCTGCGCCAATTTAAAAGAAAATTCATTAAAAAAAAATTATAAGGGTTTTTTATGGCAATAGACCCGTTCTCACATTGTCTTAAAACATGTCAGCATCGTTTTCAAAAACTATCTTATATATTTGCTATGCCTAGCATGAGTTTTTCTCAATAAACTCTCGTAAACGATATACAGAAAGTAGTTTTTTATATATCACTTTTACTAAATTTGAATACGAAGAAAATGAAGATACAGTTATAGCGATTGTTAGTTATGATATCGTATAAAGGAACACGTGTGAAACTACAAAATCTAGTAAACAACAGCTTTTCAAGTTAATTCAGTTATCGTGTAGCTTTGGTGAATGCAAAACATCTAAATTATCAAATTCTAATTTATGTTTATAGCCACTTCAACGAGACTAAAAAAAGATCGAATAGTATGTAGATGAAAGTGTTTCACCAAAGGTTTCCGTTTTTACCAAAAGCCCAGTTAAGGGTTCATTTTAAAATCAAAGTATAATATGAAAAACTTGCTCCCGTTGGAAAAATGATTATTAAGAGAAATATATAAAAGTTAAAATCTTTATACTTTCACCCCGAATCAAAAAAATCTCAATTAGTAAACTTTGCGCCTCTTTCTATTATACCAAAATAAGTTCACGCCGTAGAAATTGAATCAAAATTCGCTGAGATATTGGTGATTGAACTTGATTTGTATGTCATTCCAATCACCGATATCTCAGCGAATTTTCATCAAATTCTTGAGGTCCGGTATAATAGAGAAAGTCGCAAAAATTTTACTTATAATGGCAAATTTTATGATTACCGATCATTCGTAAGCTTTACCTCTTATAATTTCAAATAATCATTTTTTTTTTTTAAGATTCAATCATCACATCATTTTCTCTTTTTGCAAATAATGTGATCTGATTTGCTGAATCCTTCAATATCATCTGTCATTTAATGTTATGATTATTTCCTATAAATATCGGTATCCACGAAAACCCTGAGCTCAGTTCCGTCTTATTGCTTTTTTCCACCAATATAAATAAATATCGGAGCAGCTGAAAATATGCAATTTTATGATAATAAGTTCCTTTTCATTACTCCCCCCACCCTCGTCCATCCAGGATTTTTGCGTAGGAGTTCTTTTCCGACGTCAAAAGAATTCTGATATGTGTATAGAATAAGAATTGATGAGTGGAAAAGGGAAAGATAAAAAAACAATATGAAAATCGAGAAAAGCTTCAATATATATACAGGGTGATTACTTAAATCGCTTTGCCGGATTTTACTGGTGAACGGTTGATCCTGGAGACATACTTCCAATTAGAAAAGGTATCCAAACAACGTGTAGATCTCAGTCATTTATATTGCAAAGGGTTGTGTATAGTTACTAAAATATAAAACTAACATTTTATACAGATACCCCTGTCTTCAAAAACCCAATAGGGCAGATTTTGCCGTCTTGCCTTTTTTTTTTCGTCATTTTTGCTGTTCTTTCAAAACTTTTCACCGGTTTTTGAATTGAAAAATATCTCAACAAAAATATCACACTTTGAAAAAGTGGAATTTTCTTATTCGCCTTAGAAGAGACGGGAAAACAAGTTTTTACTTTGGTTTTCAGGACAGTGTGCCGGTATAAGAAGTTAGTTTTTATGTTTTAAATAACTGCACAAGAACAAATACAAAGGCTACAACAGGCAAACGGCCAAACGAGGTGACAAACAAATATATCCATGAAAAATACGAATGTCAAATATAACAAAAATGCAGCAACACAATATAAATATATATATCACCAAAAAATAATAATACACTATATAATAGTCCGCCCATAAAAAAGATTATGGTTGCCTAATCTAACTATGGATAGCTTCTCGATTTTACCCACAAACCCACTTGAAACATGAATGACGAATCTGAGGTCCACACGCTATTTGAATACTTTTGTAATTGGATTGGTATGCCTCCAGCATCAACAGTTCACCAGTAAAATGAGGCAAGGGAAATATGGAGTCATCCTACATATATATTAAGGTTTCTTTTTTTTATTCTTGAAATGAAAAAGACAAAAGCTCGAGACGAATCTATAAACGATGAGGTATTAATTGAAATCCAGTTAAATTACGTTCATAATTCGCTAATTATTTTTACCTCAAAGGAATGGCTTTTCACTTATTTTTACCCTACATATCTGTTAAACAAGTATCAGTTTCTGATTTTGAAGTACTGAAATGATCATGAAATTCAATCCATGAAAAATGATAGGTATTTTAAAGTGTGTATTTTCATTTTATATAATTACTCGATTTTATTTTTATATAAATAATTATTCCAATAATGATCCAGCTAAGCTGAAAGTATGTTCATCTCTTCACACGTTAATACATAATCAAATCTTGAATATACCCCCCTCCCCCTTCTGATGCTATTGGATACCTCTGATACCAGCTGATTGGATACCTCATTTTGCTATCTAAGATTTTCTTGAAACGCAAATGTGTATCCCTATTAAATCACGTGCTACAAAGCGTTTTGGGAAAATAACTTCCATAGAGTAAACATTCAAATGTCATTTCCCATGAACGCCCCCCCCCCCCGAAGAACACTCACAGTCATGTTTCTGGCATGAGGGAGACGATATGTACAAATAGTCATGTTGTACTGAGTCCCGTGTGTACGTTTGACATGCACGTCATTTTCATCTAGCTTGATTTGCGGAATTATGTATAAAACAATAACATAATTTTGTAATTTAGCACATACTAAACCTAAATTTGCAATTTATTACAGAATACAGAAATTAACCAACCATTTACTGATTCGGTCTGAGACGATATTCATGCCATTGCGGTGCAGCCGCTGCGTTTATTGAAATCTACATAAACATTTACAATATATAATAAAAAGTGTTTCACAATATCAAAAATACCTTTCATTAAATACAAAATTTCAATTTTGTCCGTCCGTGAGAGCAAATGTTTATCCTAACACGTGTTTGTGTGGCCGTCAATACAAGCTGCAGAATATACATAGCTTTGGTTCGGGATACATTGCATTTAAAATTTCACACAGAGTTTTACTTATCGAAATCAAAAACTATCCACATAAAGGCTTGTTTGTGAAGTCACTGAAACAATGATTTTTGAAATTTTTTTCAAGTATTTCGACCAAGCGGAAAATAAAATAGTAGAGTCCCGGCCAAGATCAATTTAACAATTGCAAGACTACCGAAGTAGTCAGAGAAGATTGTTGGTTGTTTCCTTTGTCGCATTCGAGCTGGATCTTCCAAGATTTCTAGTAACTTCCGATTTTCGGCAGCGCATAGAGTGAAAATTCTTTTGGTTTCACACATCTTCACGTTATCCATCATCCTGCAGAATGACAAACAAAAATGTGTTTAACAAAATCGTAACGCCAATGCATCATAAGTGTTTACAAATTACAGCAGGCTATTTGATTAATTTATTAACTACAGTAGACTCCCGATAATCCGGCCGTGCGCTAATCTGGCGTTTTATCTTCAAGCCATACAAGAGGAAAACATATCATTGCGTGTCTGTGCACAGAAGTTTACACAGTGCACGTCGCTTAAGGTGATCACATCGGGATTTCTGATGACAATAACCAATTGATATCTATAATCGAAAGAAACCCAAAAGCAAATTCGATGACAATACCCCCAGTTTATCGAACGGGAATTCCACACAACTGATTGCACAAAAAAGTTCAAACATTGGTAAAAGTTTGTTTTTTTGGCAGCGCAAAGATATACAGATGTGAAAAAATAAACCCATGTAGAACCCATAGTAGGGAATCCGATTTTGACGTGGGGGTTCTTGGGAAAAGTAGAAATTAGCGGGGTGCTCTACAACTGGGGGGGGCGGGGGGGTCAAAGCTATCAAGTTAATCAGTGAATATATATTGCTAAACTTTGGGACTCAAAATCATGAGACAAAGAGTAAATGTCTCACTTGCCTATGCGAAAATTGAGCCTAGCCCATATCATAATAAAATGCAAAAGGATTTTTTGGCACCGACGAGTCGCCTTTGGTACTTTCATTACAAATGATCAACATTTCAGATCTCAACATCGTTGTACTTGTACTACTCTCTCACAAAGTGATACCGTAATCTGGGGCTACTTCGCACCAATCCTGAAAAAATATTCATGGTTGCCTAGAGGCTAATTCAATGTAAGTTTCGATTCAAACAGTTTCGATTTGGACCTACAGGAGGCATCATCGGCAACGATGTATTGAGTTTGACACATCCGTTATTCTTGGATATCGTTTGCTTAACCTATCCGTGCTGCTTGATTTCACCTGGAATTTTTGTCAATTATAAGGTGCATTTTGCTGTAAAAACGACTTAATTATAAAGTAAATGCTGTTTATTTATGTATAGAAACCAATTGTCTTCTAAATCATTCCTATATAGTTATAATTCACTCATTATTTATCATTACATGCTTGATAGTAATTTGGTGGTTACGTCCTGAGCAAAACTCCCGAGCTACTTTGCAGCCCCCAAAAAGTCATGTAAAGAAACCCAAATGCAGTTTTTTGTTTCGTTTAAGGCTTACTTCAGCTCAGTATTAATCCTATTGCGTTCAAAATTAATGTTGTTTGCTTTTTTTTTTGTTTTCTGGTAAACTATTACCAAATTTCATTCATATCAGTTACCGATTTTTATATCTTAAATAAGAGGATTTGCACCTTTACGAATTTTGATCACTTTTTTCCCTTTCAAGACCAAAAAAAAACAACCTATCATTATAAGTGGTAACTATCCATATATGTGTTAACACAATTAACTTTAAGTTTGTCGACAGTGCTCCAGAATATTGTTTTGCTTAGAAATAATCAATATATAAGGTATTTGTATTGTATTGTATTGTAATCAATTTTAAATTGTATTTGTATTGTATTTGTAATGCAGTCACCAACTCCTGTTCCTTACTTTGTACTAATTTTAAAAAATTCATAAACATCTTTTCAAAAAATGCTTTTATGGCCACACACCTGTTTTCACATCATCTTAGAATATATCTCAACATTTGTCTAAATTATTTTACATATTTGCTATGCCTAGCATGAGTTTTACTTAATGAACTTCAAAAAACGGTGCAAATGGTCCCGTTTTACGGTACCTTTTTTTTCCAATCAAAGAATGAGATTTCATTAGTTATCACTCACCTTCCTAAATCTTTCCCAAGCACTTCTTTTCGTGAGCAGGCGATCCTCGAGGCTATAACCGCTTTATCCACGCAGCGATGGTATTTGACGACGTCTGCAAAGAGATTCATTGGAAGTTCGAGATGTAAATCATTGAATTGAGACAGCCTTGCTCACATAATGAGGAAGTGACTGATAAATTCCTTCCCTTCAGTCACAGGCAAATACACGGAGGGACAAACACAAATTGCATATTCTTTCTCTAACTTCATTTTATGGGTGGGAGAATACTTTTTCCACATCAACGTCTTCGTACTTACTCTTAGATGTTTTATTCTTAATTCAAAGGATTGGGGGTGCACGCACAACCTTTCAGTCTGTAGGCCAAACATGATATTTCTGCTGCTGAAAGACGAACGTATAGGATGACCATGTGACCCATGTTTTACTTAAAAACACGGGTCAGTGGTCAATTAATCTTAATGAAATTGCAATTATCAATTTTTATGAAATTTCCTATTTTGGGGGGGAGGGGGACAGCATTATATTGCCGCTGTGGTGGTCGAGTGGTTATAGTGACGGACTCGCGATGCGAGGATCCGGGTTCGAATCCCACAGTGGTGGTCGGCTGAAGTTGGTTTTCTGTGGTTCCCAACTTCAAGGCGCAAATATCGAGCCGATCTCCCGTTAAAAAGTCTTGCCACAGAGAGCAACAGTCCTACAACGATAAATCATTCAATCATAACAATTCACTCATAGTTAGAAAAACTGGTGGCAGATGGCAGCACTACACATAATAAGCATTACAGAGAAACAAAAAACTTCACGTCAGGTTTCACAACACGTACACGCACATTCCCGCATGTACCGATTCGTTGGGAGTTCCGCGGGGGGGGGGGGGTGTGGGCGGGGTGCATGTGTGGTGTAGCAGTAGCAGGTACAGCCGCCAAAAAATGGCTCGGGGATCCATGATGTTCTAAAGTCAGCCACCTCGTTGGGCAATTTGCCTGTTGTGGCGTTGTATTTGTATTTGAAACGATTTAACCCGCATTTAATAGTGTTTTTTCAGAAGTTTTCTCTGTCTTTCCAACCTGAATATCTCAGCGAATACTGTCCTTCGATACGTGGAATTATTTTAGTTGGCATCAGGAGAGACAGGGAAAAATTTTTCTAATTGGAATTAACGACTAAAGGACCATATAAAAAGTTTTTTTTTAATAACTATACAACTTCTTGCGATACGAATGGCGTATCTGAGTTCTACACCTTATTTGGATATTTTTTCTAATAGGAAGTTCCTAATAGCATAAACGGTTCGCCAGTAAATTGTTACAAGGGGGCAATTAAGTAATCGCTAGTATAATAACATGAAAAATATATATATATAATGATATTTGTAATGATAATAACTCAAGTGCGCGGTAGCGTAGGTCAATAAGTTACTAGCTTAAAGTATCAAAGGATCTTTAGAGTTCCCGTGAGTTCTCTACCCGGTTCATCCTCAGTAGAAACTTTTTTGACACGGCGAACACAACAAAAACGGTAACGTGACCACACAAAAAGATTGCTACCGCAGGGAATCTCATATCGAGGGGTTAGCGCACCAGCCTCTCGATGAATATAAAACGAAAGGCACCCGTTCGGAATCCGCAATAAATTGTGGATACAGGTCAAATTGGCCCTCGCGAGCAGAAAATGATCAAATGGTAATAATTAATTTAAAAAAAAAAAACATCACCTACTGTAATCAAGATTGTTTTCTAGTACATCGCATACTTGAAGAGCTGCTGCATTGATCTGTTCATAGCCTGATGAAATCCAATCGCATCCCATCTCTAAGACGAAGCTCCGGAATTGTGAAATCCTCGATTGGATGGCTCTGAAATGAACAGGAATGTGTTATAAATGTTGGGATTACCAATCGCGTCAGGTTTTCTGGAAAATTGTAGAGATTAAAATTGAAAACGCGGGAAAAAATTCCAGAAATATAGCCTACGAGAAACATTCTATACATCAGAGTATGTCGGGGGATATAGATATATTTACGGGGGGGTAAACATTTGCACAGGGTGTCCTATGAGTCCTAATTCGGCTTTTATCTCACCAGCCACTAAAGAGTGGAAGTATGGGTTTACTTTAAAAAAATGCCGAAAATGTGTTCAAAAAATCACTCCGTACCAATTTTTTGGAGGAACTGAATACTCAGTGAAACCCACGTTTCACTGAGTCACCACGATTAGTCATTTTTTCCAAAAAGATGTAAATTCCGTATATAAACGTTATATGATATTTCTTTTGTAAATTTAATTGCAAGTTATTGCAGTAATATAATTCACTCTTTCGTGACTTCAAACGCATCTTATATAGTCAGAATTTCGTTCATTTGCAAACAAAAAAGAACCGCATTTCAGTTATTGCCAATGCTTTATTTTACAGTTTCAACAGGAATCCTCTGATGTGGTCAACACCTTTTATAAGGACGTTTTTTTTTTGTCCCGCGAGTGTTTACAAAAAGAGGGGTTTTACTGTATTTTACAATCAGTAGCGGATTTACTCGTAATAGCGAGATTCTCGACAATGAACTTTAACTACAGTCGAATCCCGTTTTAACGAATACCGTTATAGCGAAAATCTCGTTTTAACGAACACTTTTTCAATCCCCCATATAAGTTTACATGAGAACAATGCTAGGTAACCTGGAATTCCTTTATAACAAAATTTCGTTTTAACGAAGTGATTCCTCCGGTGTCTTGGCGGGTTATAAGTTATAACGGGATTCGACTGATATAAAAGTTATTACACAATTGTGAATATTACTGCTGTCTTTGTGAAAGAAAAAGTGTGTGATGTTATAAACGAATTACATATTTGACATGAATGTCGCTCTCCACTTGTTAATACAAGATATACGGAAGACTGGATGTTGTGAAGATATTTATTATTTGAGATGTTAATTTTTTTAAGGAAGGAAAAAACTCATCTCTGCCTCTACCGGGAGTCGAACCCGGGTCCCTCGATTGCCTACGGTAGAGGCAGAGATGAGTTTTTTCCTTCCTTAAAAAAATTAACATCTCAAATAATAAATATCTTCACAACATCCAGTCTTCCGTATATCTTGAATTACATATTCATGCATAGATGTATGATTAAATATTGGTGAATTCGATGATATTATAGCATTAAAATACGCCCCTAATGTCTCAGCAAAAATCATATGGATGAGAAATTTCGTTCATAACTTATAGTAGTAGATCGCATTTCCCTGCCCTTTAACCCTATGCCCTTAAAGCCCCCGGGCCGTGCGTGAGCCCCTTGATTATTCCAGCCCTTGCTAAGATAAGATAATGAACTATAGGTCTATATAATAGCAATAAAATAGCCTTACCGAAAGTTCTTTAACTGTTCAGAGTGGTTATGATAGCACTCGTCGATGCTCGGTCCGGTGCAGAAATCGTTTTGAACCGCATCAAAACTGTACTCTGTCGGCGTAAAGTGGTCTTGCATCGAGTTGGTTTCACGCATGCTGAACTGGGACGAGACAATAACCGAACCTAAGAGCAAAATGAATTGATGTTAATACAGTCGAACCCGAATATAACGAAACCGCACTGGGGGAACTCAAGGAACATTTGCTATATTCGATATCTATTAGATCCGATACATGATAAATTCTCGAGTTAATTAACCCGAATCGAGATGAACTAGAGGTGTTCCGATGCAGGACTATATATCGCTCTTAAGTCACTCTTGTCACATTGGCTCAGTGGGTGTGTTCTTGGAGCTACTGTGTGACGTCACTGTTTTAAACACTTTTTTTTTTTTAGCACAGACGACATCAGTACAAGAACGTGCTGAAAATTGGCGCGGCTTTGTTTACAGTTTAGTCGTTTAATTTGAGCAATGACGTCACGCATGTCAGCTTGTACTACTTCGGCGCGTCATAAAGCCATATTGCCCTGTGTCCGATGGTGGTGAAGATCAGGGCTATACAGAAAGGGCTTTTTTTTTGTCTCTTTGCAAACGCCAGCACCATCTGTAGCAGAAAGCTTCAGCGCGCGAAGCTCCTGACACACATCACTTCCTTCTTTCTTTAATTCTTTGAAACCGAGCGCAACTCAGGTCTATCGCCGTGGGCAATTTACTATTTAGTGAGTTGTGCCGGAAGTGTGCGTATCTAGTTTTGTGTCTGATTTTTTTAGTGTGCTGCCATCTATATTTCGTGAGGGAAATGTAACGATTGAATATTCGTACAATTTGTAGGCCTGTTGCTCTCTGTGGCGAGACGTTTTCAACGGCTCGCATTCGCTTCGAAGTTGGGAACCAGAAAATCAACTTCAGCCGACCACCACTTTGGCTGTGTTGGGGTTTGAACTCGGGTTCTCACGATGCGAGTCCGTCACTCTGACCACTCGACTACCACAGCGGCTTGTGACGTCACTGAAGAAGATCATCTTACCTATAGCCACTGGATATACAGGCCGCGCCATCTTTACCTTTTTTTTTGTAGAATATCCAATAGCCATAAATGGGCAGTAGAGCAAAGTATCGTAATTAGCAGGGTAGCAAAGCGGACGCACTTTCAGTTCTGCTTGATCAATGACGTCAAGCATAACGTCAGCTGGTACCGACGCCAGCGCCTCATGAAGAAGCCCTTATTACATAGGGGCCATTCAAGTATTACGTCATCATCGATGGGGGGGTTCCGATTTGCTGACTTTTGATGACAAGGGGGGGGGGGTTGGATAATGCTTATGTCATCAACCAACCCTTATGAAAATATGAGTTAGGATTCAGAGGGGCAGAGCTGATGACGAAATTTTGCTGACAAGGGGGGGAGGGGTCAAAAATGGCTAAAAATTTGCTTACGTAATACTTAACGGCCCCATAGCCTGGGTGAAGATAGGTGCTGTTACCCTGGTGCTTGAAATTTAATTACAATTAAAATGAAAATTGTACATTTGGTTTGAATAAAATGTTAGATCTCCATATACTTTAAGCCAGTGATTATCAAAGTTTGCGTCACTGGTCTTTATGGCGTTGCCAATTTTTGTTAGAAGTGAGCTGTACATATTTGTGCGTATTCCTGTTCAGTGCTTTGGAGAGTGGGGTTCTCTCCCTATCTCTATCAGACTGTTTTAAGGAGCCGCGGGTAAACGTTCACTGAGGCAAGAAAGGCGTGGGTAGCAAACATTTAAGAATCGCTGCGTGGTAAGAATCACTGTAAGTCATACACGGTCAACGGGCCAAATGTGAATCATCTGATTTTACAAATGTGAACAAATCGTCTCCTGTCCAGATCACTTATATGATTCACGGTGCAGTTCCAAATCACTTGAGTGTCCTCTGGCATATTCTCAGACGTTTAAATGGCTCGCGGTGCATTTCCAGATCACTCAAGTGACCCACAGCATGTTTGCATATCACCGCGGCGTAGTCCCAGATCACTTAAGGATCAAACAGGATATTTGCAAATCACCGTGGCACAGTTACACAGTATTTGAGTGACACATTTATACATCATTTAAGTGACCAGCTGCGCATTTTCAGATCACCTAGTGACCCACGGTATGTTTTTAGATCACTTGAGTGACCTACTTCTACTAAACCAGACATGCATCTCGTCCATATTCCTCTGCGGAACTTCTAACAAACTGGTAAGTGTTGAAATGTGTGTGTACGTATAGTGAACATTCCGTGAAGTTTGTTTCTGTATAATGCTTGTTATTTGTCGTGCTGCCATCTGCAATTAATTTTTTTAAACTATGAGGTTTTTTTTTCAACTCATGGTGAGTGAAGTGTAATGAATGAATAATTATACCGTTGTGTAGGCCTGTTGCTCTCTGCGGAGAAACTTTTTAACAGGAAGATCGACTCGCTCCTCGAAGTTGGGAAACCGCAGAAAACCAACTTCGGCCGACAACCAGTGTGGCGACGGTAGGGTTTGAACCCGGATCCTCGCGATGCGAGTCCATTACTATGACCACTCGACCACCACAGTGGCTGCTTGAGAATGACCTGCGGTGTATTTACACAGCACTTAAATGGCCCACGCCACAGTTCCAGATCACTCATGTGACCCGCATCATATTTACAGATCACCGCTGCACAGTTCCAGATTAGGCCTACTTAAGTGTCCCGTGGTACATCTACAGATCATTTAAGTGGCTCGCTCTTCACATTTACAGATCACTTAAGTCACCTGCGGTGCTGTTCCAGATCACTTAATGTTGTTGCCCGCGCCTAGTTTTCAAAATAGTTTTCATTCAAGTGGCCCGCACTGTCCTAACGTTTGAGCATCTTTGCTGTAAGTGGTCTGTTGAAATTGGTACGGACATAATAATGGGATTCACAAAGACTGAGAGACGCCGATATAAACAGAACTGCGATTATGTCGATCGATCCCTCTTCATTCGAGCGCTTCTGCGAATGATCAAAACCAGCGCTACTTAGGGGTCATCAAGTATTACGTCAGCATCGGGGGGGGGGGGGTTCGGATTTGCTGACTTTTGATGACAAGGAGGGGAGAGAATTTGAAAGTTGCTTACGTCATCAACCACCCCTTTTTGAAGATATGAAATATTCTAAGCTGCTGACGAAATTTTACTGACAGGGGGGTAGGGGGGGGGTCAGTGTTTTGCTGACTTTTGCTGACGAGGGGGGTGGGGGAGGGGGTCAAAAATGGCTGAAAATATGCTTACGTAATACTTGAATGGCCCCCCATGGCCAGAGATAGGTATAAACATATCCAGCTATAGAAGACGCTGGCAGAACACAACCACAGCCTGCAAAAGTATTGCTGCTACTAAACCACACATGCACCTCGGGGAGGACTCGCGGGGAGATCGGCTCGCATTTGCGCCTCGAAGTTGGGAACCATGTAGTGTATGCTGCCATCTGCCACGAATTTTTCTAACTATGAGTGAAGTGCAATGATTGAATAACTGTATCTTTGTGTAGGCCTGTTGTTCTTTGTGGCGGGACTTTTAAACGGAGAGGTCGGCTCACATTCGTGCCTCAAAGTTGTCAATCACAGAAAACCAACTTCAGCCTGACCATCCCTTTTCAACATAGGCTTCTGGTAGCCTATTTGCAGGTTTACTTGAACGGAAAAAGAGGGAGAACGAAATTTTCCAGTTTAGATGCAATACTTCTTAGTTACCGATTTCGTCATGAGCCGGACTCGGTTGTATTTTAAATTCTATGATACAGTCAAACGTCCATTTGAGGGACCCTCCGAATGAGGGCGCACTTCTATTGAAAGAACAAAAAGTCTGGTTCTGTGGGTCACACATATCGATGGGTTTCACGGTATATTTTACTGCCAAAGTCCGAAGCACGGCCCAGAAGAAAAAGTTTTGGCCAAAATCTGATTTTCAGAAATAACCAGAGATTATTCGAGCTTTGGCCGGCGAATTTGCTGGGGATTCCTGGCCACAGTTCAATGTGCTGATGTAAGAATGTCCGGTAGGCAATGAAAAAAAAATTTTTTTTTTTTTCATTGCCAACGTGTGATACATGGCTATAAATAGCAGCTGTACTGAATTAGCTCCATGTGGGGAGAAAAACTTTTATAAAAATAATTTTGACATATATAGTTTACGGTCAAATTTTACTTTAAAAAAAAATAATTACCGCATCGTGACCACGATATGATAGGTTGCTAAAGCTAAAGTGACCATAAATGTCACGATAAAAATACGCCCATTTGGCAAGGACCCAGAAACACGTCTTCTCTTTTCGGACTTTGGCCAGGGATCTCCAACCACTTCGCGAACTGACTACCCAAAGCCCGAATTTCAGACATTGGTCGGATCACCACGAAATTGGCCAATTCGCGAACTGGCCCATTTTTGGGCTTAAACCGCGGTAGTAATGCTTTGTAACACAATTGTATCACGAACAACAAACAAATAAAAACTTACTCGAGATGAGGATGAGAACAAGAAGATACATCTTTGATTCAGGAAAATGTTCATAGAAGATTCGCTGAACTTGAACACCAAGATTTTTAATTTGATTTTTTTCAACTTTTGTTTAACCTCAAGATTCAACTTTGAAATTGGTAACTTTATTTTGTTAGGATCTTAAAAACAAAAGACGACGATCCACAATTCGATTAATGAAATGTATATCGAAGAAAATGCTTTTACATTCTTAGTCTTTGTTGGAGATATCAGAGGGTGAGATGTCAAATTAGAAATCAGCTCCTCTTGATCAGCTAGGCATCATGTCAAAAGTTTTCTCCTATTTTAACCGAAAAAAAACGGAAATTGTGCAATCGTATATATGGTAAAATGTGGGACATTAACCTAGGCGTGGATCTATGGGAGAAGGCGGGGTGATTGAGGTGATCAGCCCTCCCCTCTCCCAAGCGAAATGAGATTATCCCTGAAATTTTCGGATCTTCCATATGATAATATTGCATTCAATAAATCTGTTGAAAATTACTTGTATCAACTTTTTTGATTAAATAACAAATTCAAGAAAACTTCGAATAAAAAATGGGGAATTTTTTTCAAAAAAAGGTTGGGATGAAGGAAAAAACCGGGATTGTCCCGGAAAATTTCGGAGTGTATGGTCACTCTATCCGCAACAAAATTTGTGAAATCACCCCTCCCAACAGTGAGCTAGCTCTAAATCCGCCCCTGCATTAACCAATCATCGCTAAATAATTTGCCAAAGGTTATGCAAAGTGTTCGCTGAACACTGAAAAATTGTTGGGAATGGCGGGAAATAAAGTGAATGGCACTAGTCTGAATGAACAGATCAATACTAGTTCTATTTTCAACCTTTTGGACCTTGCGGTCCCAAAAAAAAAATTTTCCATTACTCCCAAGAGCTAACATTTCAAAACTAACGAGAGAAATAATTTCTAAATTTATGGGAAATAATTTTCCCACCCCACGTACAATCTTTTCGCAACAAATTCGAATTATCTTCATTTGATGAATCGGCGATAAATCTGGTAATCGCGTCCTAACTCAACCGCACGTTAGAAAAAGGAAAGATGAAAGGAAGAAAAATACAACAGAAAATAAAGTATAATATAGATAAGGTTTACAAGAGATTTTTTTAAAGTCCTCTTTTCACCCTCATCCTACGTCTTCCCTTTCGCTCTTACGTACATATAGTACGGAAAATTATACAGGGTGCATAGCAAACAGCCGGTATGCCAATTTAACGCCTTGAAACCTTTGTTCAAAACATGTAAGGCGGGATGTATTTGACCTTATCGGTATGCTAATTTACAGGTGAACCGTTGATCCTACAGGTATACTTAAAATCAGAAAAGGTTTCAAATAACGTAGTACTCACATATGGCATTCATGTTCCAAGGGGTTGTATAGTTATTAAAATAAAAATGTTAACTTTTTATATGGACACCCTGTGTTCAAGAACCTAGTCACAAAGTTATTGCCTTGTCTGTCCTGATGCCAACAAAAATAATTTCTCATTTCTAAAAGTATAATATTCGGTGAGATATTCGAATTCTAAAAAATGGAGGAAAATTGGGAAAAAACAGCTTTAAAAGTACGGGTAAAAAACGGCATACCCCGGGTTATCCCGCATTTAATGCTGTTTTTACCCTAAATTTCTTCTGTTTATCTAATTCGAAATATCTCAGTGAATATTGCATTTAGGAACATGGGTTTTTTCTTTTTTCTCTCTTATTTTGCATCAGAAGAGACCGGGCAAGAACTTTCTAATAGGGTTTTGGGCACACGGGGAAACTGTCCAAAAGTTTATTTTTATATTTTAATAACTGTACAACCCCTTGTGTGTGTGTGAAACATGAATGGCATACCTGAGTACTACACGTTATTTAAAAACTTTTTCTAATTGGAAGTACAACGCTAGGATCAACGGTCCGCCAGTAAAATGACATACCCCCCGTTTGCTATGCACCCTATATATGGAAAGATGTAGCATTTATGTAGAAAGATACTATACATTATGTGTGTACAAAAAAAATCATTAACGGGAATATAATAAGAAAGGATGGAAAGAAAAAGCAAATAATTTCTCAATTATCAAAAGAAATAATTTCACGATTGTTGAAAATTGAATGTGATTACACATCAAAATTGATTTTTGATGTGTAAATCACTTATCTAGATGCGTATTGTAGAACACTGCTTTGCATTGAATGGCCAAGTTAAGGGCCATACATGCTCAATCCATGGCCCGCGAGCCAAATGTCGCCTATTGAAGCCATCTGATTTAGCTCGTTACGTAAAACCAAGTTATGGTGAAATAAATTAAGCTGCAAACAACCAGATCACTTAAGTGACCTATGATGCTGTTCCAGATCACTTAAGTATGAGGAGCACGGGTATGTCGGTAATTTCAAGAACCGTTGTTGGTTCCCTTCACGTCATCTATGGCAGTGGTTCTCAACCTTTGGAAGCCGGCGGGGAGGGGGTCGATTTCTTTTTTTTGGGGGGGGCTGGAATACCCTGTTATGGGAAATAAATGGGGGAAAATGAATCGAGAATCCCGCACTGCCCGAATTGACTGTTTTCATTGCCCAGCGGTTGAGAAACACTGTTATATAGCCTTTGTATTGAAAGACATAAAATGATTGCTTCCCGGGGACCCCATCCGGCTCGTATGTCCATTTGGTCGTGTATCAGCCCTTTAAGTGGCCTGCGACATATTCTCACCTAAGTTGCTTGCGGCACATTTCAAGTTCACTTGAGTGACCCGCGCCGCTTTCCCAGATTAATTAAGTGACCCACAACACATTCTTACTTCAATTGAGTAGCCCTCGGAAGAGTTCCAAATCACTTAGTTGGCCCCGTAGCATAGAAACCGATCACTCAGATTGCCCGTATCTCATAAACAGATCACTCAGATTGCCCGTATCTCATAAACAGATCACTCAGATTGCCCGTATCGCATAAACAGATCACTCAGATTGCCCGTATCTCATAAACAGATCACTTAAGTGGCCCGCAACACGTTTTCAAACCAATGAAGCGACCTCGCACTCTCCAAAGGGTTAAGCAATCTTGAGGTAGACCAATAGTGATGAGATGACCGATATTGATTATGACCAAACTTAAAAGAAGCAATTTTCGATCCGCCAAATGCGTTGCGATAGGAAAACAAGAAAATATCATGCTTCTAACATCATCGGTGTGTGACTTTCCTTATCCACAAACATAAATACTCCTTTATTTTCAATACCACCTGATTCGAAAAAATTTAATATTGATTTAAAAGGGGAAAAAATATTAAAGTTCTGATAAGTAATAAAAACAAACTAAATGAACAAACTATTTTCTACCAGAAAAACGCGCATTCTCTTTCAAGAAGTTTCAATTAAGTAATTCAAAAATTTATATTTCAATGAATGAATAAATAAAAAACGGAATACTACACGTAAGGTCTTTAATTTTATCTCATAAATCTTTTCTTTTAATCGGGGAGGGGCAAAAAAGAAGAGAATGTGGAGCTCTCGAGTTATAATGGCTACACGGCAGAAAATTTCTTTGAAACATTACAAGTAGGGAAAGAAAAACTTCAATGAGAAAGACACAAGACAGGAGAGAAAAAAAAAAGGATAAAAAAGGAGTTAATAAAGAACATTCTAGAAGTGAAATCAAGAGAAGTAGCAAAAAAACGAATGAGTCGGTCTTAGTTCGTAAATGACTTTGTGCATCATCTTGGCAGAAGGGATTAGCAATGGCGAATGTCCCAATCAGATTGCTTAACGGCCGACATTAATTGAAGAAGTGGATGAGCGAATAAAATGAAATAAACTTTATGGAAGAGAGACACACACACCGACTTTATTAAGCGACGCGGACTAACGAATGGGTAAGAAGTATACAGTCGACGCTCTTTATAACGACCCAGTTTGTTCCACGGTAAACGGACATTGTATTGGGAGGTCGTTATATCGAACGTTTTGAAGAAATCATGAAGTTTAGCTTGCCCAGAAAATTGCATATTGTATTGTTTTTATAAAAAAAAAACATGAAACATCTTTCAGTTTGTTATAATGTTGCAATGAAAATGTGTATGAGACTGAAAAAAATTAAATACATCATACATATGTAATTTTTTTTTTACTCACGTAAATGCTGTGCATAGTCTGTATAAACCTGTATTTATTTTTTATTGCATGCAGCAAAATAATAAGTTCACTTGCCTGTATATTCTGCCACTGAGAAATAAGTAAAGTTGTGCGCAATAAGATTTGGAATGAGATAATAAAAAAAAAATCTACCCCACGTGAGAAATGGAAGTGAGCCATCATGTAAGAAAATAAAACGTAATGCCATGCAAAGTTGCCAGTGATGGCACTAGTTAATCACCGGGTTTTCTGTAGAACTTACAACACTTCATCTTTTACCCATGTATGTTTCATACCCTTTCTTCCGCAAACATCAAAGGTGAAGGTCAAACATACTCGACGACAGATTTCTTTCATTTCTTTAAAAAAAATGGGGGGTGGAGTTGTGTTCGGTCGTTGTAATACGACCGAACGATTATTATAATTAATGATATTTATATCGATCGTTATATTGGATAAAAGGCAACATGGAAAAGGAAAAATATTTTTTGACCGGTCATTCAAGTGATCTTAGAATGCGCCTTGGGCTTTTTGAGTGATCTCCCGCGGGTCGCTTAAGTGACCTGACAATATGCCATTGGCCACTCAAGTGACGTGGGAGGGCACCGTGAGTCATCTGAGTGATCCGGAAGAGCCGCTTAGTTCGTTTTCACAAAATAAGTTTTGAAGTCATGGGCCACATCAGGTGACTCCGAGGGCCACATTTGACCCGAAGGCCATGGGTTAAGCATGTGTGCTCTAGGCCATGGTAAGTATTTCATTAAAGACTTCTTCGTACACCGCGTATTTTTTCCTCACTGATATCCAAAAATTTTAGAGGTTTTCATAAGAACAAGGTCAGAAACCGATAGGTCTGTTGTATTGTAGTAGGAATGTCGAACTTTTTTAAAATAATTTTCCCTACGGATATGGAATTGAAACAAAAATCACTGAAGTAAATCTCATCAAACCGGTGATTAGCATAAGCTCTTCAGAGTATTATATAATATAAATACTAGGCCAAAACAGGCAAAATGCCCAACGAGGTGGCTGAGAAAAAGACGCCCATAACAAATATGGATGTCACATACTTCTAAAGTACAGCAACCCAATTAAAAATGAAATTATAAAAAGTAAAAACAATATATTTATATTACGGTAAAAGCCCGAAGACTGGAGATGAGACCTAGGTTTTACCAAGTCGAGTTGGTAAAAGTCCGAAATACGCTTGTAAACCTTTACATTTCGGACTTTTACAAAGTCTTAGCCCGTTTTTAATGAATAAATCAACCATCAGTTCAGGATTAGTTCCTTATTAATTAATAATTATAACTATTAAATAATTATAAATAACAATAAACACAAATAAAGTAATTAACTGTCATGAACTTATTATTTGCTGACACTAATTAAACAATTGTTAAAATTATTTACTCCGGACGCTGATTAAACAATAATTATTAATTACTAAATTAGTCTGCTCCGACCATTAATAATCATCATCACCATCAATGGTCAATTGGTACATACATTGAAAACGGGTTTTAACTGTTCAAATTAATTTTCTCCGAACAGTACGCGAAGTTTAAATCTATCAATTAATTAATTAATGATAATTGGTCATTATTTCATTAGCGTCAGGAAGTATTGAGTTCTAGGGGATTAATTAATTTAATAGTTAATAATTGAGTAATTATAATTGTTAAATAATTCATGAGAGTTAGGAACTTTTATAATGGTTAATTCATTAATTTAAAACGGACTTCGACTTGGTAAAAGTCCGAAATGAAAACGTTTACAAGCGTATTTCGGGCTTTTACCAACTCGCCTTGGTAAAACCTAGGTCTTACCAGTCTTCGGGCATTTACCGTATAACATATACATGATAAAATACCATACAATGATGTTTTATGGCCATTACGGAAAGAGCCAAGTCTGGTGAGTAAGCAGACGCACCAAGTCTGGTGGGGTAGAAAACTTCCCAGCTGAGTGCTTCCAACGTGCCGCGAACCGCTTTTGCCGTATGTGATGGAGCATTGCGATTGGGAACAGCTTGTTGACTAACGCCCAATTGCTCTGCGAGTTGTTTTTGTGTCTGTGTAGTATCATCTTCGTCCAACAATGCTTCCAATTCCACATCTTCGTATTTTTTTGGCGGTTTTCCATGTTCCTTGTCTGCAACAACGAAGTCACCACTTTTGAAACGCCGAACCCATCGTTCACACGTATCTTGCGATGGAGCATGTTCACCATAAGCTTCTCTCAAAGTAATCGGTATGATTCAGCAGCAGTTTTCTTCAAATGAAAACCAAAAAATTAATGCTGTCCGCGAATGCTCTTTGTTCGGTATAAATTTCGACATGTTGAACTCACAACAACACAACACTATGCACAAACTTTTCCAATTTATCACTCGTGGGCGTCTGACACGTGTTGATGACACAACAAAATGCCGCAGTGTCAAATATTTATAGCACAAACTGCATTGGTGCACCATCTGTTGTCTGAAATCCGCATTTCATACTTACACACCTGGTAGCTTCTCGATTTACCCCACATGTGTATCCTATTTATTTTTGAACCTGTCAATTATGATAGAATTTACTACTCACCGGGGTTAAGCTATTCCATTTATTAACAACCCTATTACAGAAAAATTCCCTGCGACACCACAACCTGGAATTGTTCCTTATACCAATCGGCACTGGTGTACTCCTTGTCAAAGCAGTCGATTTGCTGCGTATTAATAATTCATGGTCCATCCGAAAATTTTGAACACCTCGATCATATCTTCCCGACGCCTGCGTTCATCCAATGTAAACATATTCGACCTCTTTTCATAACTCAAGCCCCAACAAGGACACGCGTAGCTCTTCTCTGCACCCCTTCAACCAAGTCTATGTCCCTCTGTAGGTATGGTCTCCAAAACCTGACAGCATACTCCAATCCAGGACGAACTAAGCCTCGGAAAAAGCGGAAGAATGACTTTAGGAGAACGCGAAGAGACCTTTTTGAAAATGAGACCAAGCATTCTATTCGCTTTTTTGACCACAAGTTGTAGTTTTTCTGTGGGTGGGTTTCAACCCAGAACCCCCTGAACTCTTTCCATTTCCGACTTCACATATTACCATCCTTTACTGTATTGGACCTGAGAACCCCAAACTAAAGTTTATCATAGAAACATGGCCCCCACATCCTGAAGCAGGGCCCCTAGGCTGGGATCTTTTACGGGCCCCCGGACCAGACTTTTATGAGGCCCTCTATATGATGAATTTATGGCGTGAAAAAACAAAAAAATGATTAAAATCCTCCCGGGCCTCAGGGCTGGGGCCTTGTCAGCCCACCCCTTGTGGGGGCCATGCATAGAAACTACCAAATATAGAATACTTTTGTGGTGGTTTGTACACACATATATAATGAACATTAAATAAATTTGATTTATTAATTAATTAATTTGATTTTTATTTATAATTAATTTGATTTTTATTTATAATTAATTTGATTTTTATTTATAATTAATTTGATTAATTAATTAATTTGATTTTTATTTATAATTAATTTGATTTTTATTTATAATTAATTTGATTAATTAATTAATTTGATTTTTATTTATAATTAATTTGATTTTTATTTATAATTAATTTGATTTTTATTTATAATTAATTTGATTAATTAATTAATTTATTTTAATTCAATTTGATTTTTTGAAGTTTATAAATTTATTTCTATTGAAATAAATCTGAATATATGTAACTACATAAAATATTAACACAATATTTTCTCCCAAAATCTCTCTCGAACAGACTTTTAAGTTTCTAGTGCTGTTTTCTTATGAAAGTTATTAGATCCAATATTTGGTACCCTTACTGCCATCTACTGGGAAAAAGGCCAACCAGTTATAAAAAGAAGTTTTGAAACAGCGCCGATAGATGGTGACACCATAAATGAATAGAATTTATCATTGAGAGAGTTCGTTTCTTCAGATATTAATGTAAAAAGTGCTTCGGATACTAATTTGGGAGACTAATTGCGTACATTAATGCTTTTGATCTATGTATAATGTTAGAGGGGGGGGGAGATTTAGTACAGTATATTTGAAAAAGTAATTTGCCAGGCCGGGGGCGGGGGGGTCAAGGGCGTAGCCGGGGGGGGGGACTTGGGGGTCTGGTTCCCCCCCCCCGAAATGTGAGAAAATGACCGAAAAAAGGGAAAAAGATGGCCAAATCCATTGTTCTGTCACTTTGGTCCCCCCCCCCGAACGAAATTTCTGGCTACGCCCCTGGTGGGGGGGGGGGGGGGGTTAGCATCTCTCACTTTAAAAAAATGTCTTTTCCTCATCTGTTCCTCCGTTGTTTCTTAAGCATTCTTTTCTATTTATTTATTTTTATTCTTTTCCTTAATTATCAACTGGTTTTGGAAACTATATATCCATATATATGTGACCGGGCCGGCAACTGTGCGAATTGGCCAATTTCATTCAATATTGACCCGGCTAATGTCCGAAATTCGGATATTGGAAGTCCAGTTCGCAAAGCGGCCGGTGGTCCCTACCAAAGTCCGATTACAAATGACATGATTTGGAATCATCGTCCTCCAGTTCACGTATTTTTTCGTGATAATTTATGTCCACGTTAGTTATGGCAACCCATCAAATCGCGGTCAAGATGCGGTAAACATTTTTTTCTCCAAAATTTGGCAAAAAAAACAAAAACACTATTATTTTTATAGTTTTTCCCCGTCAAATTTCATTTTTTTGCTCTCATCACATGGACTTGATCCAATACAGCTGTTATATATGGGTTCCGTTCACAATCCCGACAGACGAAATCCCGACAAGTCACAATCCCGACAGACGAAATCCCGACAGGTCAAAATCCCGACAGGGTCGAAATCCCGACAGGTCAAAATCCCGACAGGGTCGAAATCCCGACAGGTCAAAATCCCGACAGGGTCGAAATCCCGACAAGTCAAAATCCCGACACGGTCGAAATCCCGACACTGTCCAATTTAAAAATTCAATTTCGCCGTATAAGCCGCACTTCGTGATTTCTGTCGGGATTTGAATTTCTCGCGGTGAGGGGCGTGCGGGCGCCGATGAGAATGATAAATTGCGATCAAATAAATTTTTCAAATTTTAATTTCGCCGTATAAGCCGCACTTCGCGATTTCTGTCGGGATTTGAATTTCTCGCGATGAAGGGCGTTGGGGTGACGATGAGAATAATAAATTGCTATCAAATAAATTTTAAAATTTCAATTTCGCCGTATAAGCCGCACTTCGCGATTTCTGTCGGGATTTGAATTTCTCGCGATGAAGGCCGTTGGGGTGACGATGAGAATGATAAATTGCTATCAAATAAATTTTCAAATTTTAATTTCGCCGTATAAGCCGCACTTCGTGATTTCTGTCGGGATTTGAATTTCTTGCGGCAAGGGGCGTTGGGGTGACGATGAGAATGATAAATTGCTATCAAATAAATTTTCAAATTTCAATTTCGCCGTATAAGCCGCACTTCGTGATTTCTGTCGGGATTTGAATTTCTTGCGGCAAGGGGCGTTGGGGTGACGATGAGAATGATAAATTGCGATGAAATAAATTTTTCAAATTTTAATTTCGCCGTATAAGCCGCACTTCGCGATTTCTGTCGGGATTTGAATTTCTTGCGGCAAGGGGCGTTGGGGTGACGATGAGAATGATAAATTGCTATCAAATAAATTTTAAAATTTCAATTTCGCCGTATAAGCCGCACTTCGCGATTTCTGTCGGGATTTGAATTTCTTGTGGCAAGGGGCGTTGGGGTGACGATGAGAATGATAAATTGCGATGAAATAAATTTTTCAAATTTTAATTTCGCCGTATAAGCCGCACTTCGCGATTTCTGTCGGGATTTGAATTTCTTGCGGCAAGGGGCGTTGGGGTGACGATGAGAATGATAAATTGCTATCAAATAAATTTTAAAATTTCAATTTCGCCGTATAAGCCGCACTTCGCGATTCCAGAGGCCTGAGTTAGGTCCGACCGTTCATCGCATACAAGTTCCAAGGAAAAATTGATATTCTTTGCCTTTGTAGTCTAGTGGGCTCACCCAGAAAGCTCGAGAACGTGGGTTTGATTCCTAGCAAGAGCACAGGTGAATTTTTCCTTCCTAACTTCATCTCGCATCAGCCAACCGTTGAAACCTTCGTATAGATAGCGGAAAGTGATATCATCCTCGGAAAATACAGTGTGTGTGGCTCAAAACAAAAAAATCTAAATTTTTCTTTGATTTCCCGTCCTTTAACTTCCAATTTGAAAGTTGTTGCATTGTCTCTCCTGATGCCAACAGAAAAATTGCATGTTTCTCAGTGCAATATTCGCTAAGATATTTGAATTCGAAAACTGGAGAAAAGTTATGAAAAGACAGCAAAAACTAATCGACAACGCTCCTTCCCCAAATTTATGCTGTCCTTTCCACCTTTCCTTCGAATTTTGAATTCAAATATCTCGGCGAACATTGTACTTGTCAACTTAGATTTTTTTTGTTGGTCTCAGGAGATACGGTGCAGTCACTTTATAATTAGAAGTTTTAAAAATTTATATTTTTTTATTTTGTTACACACTGTGTTTTCACTCTCAAAACTGGTACAGGGTAATTTTTGAACGCCTTTTGAGCATTTTTTCAAACTGAAATCATCTCTACCACGGATGGTTGAGAAGACAATGGCCGTACTAACTCTTAAAGGACACCCTGTATGCAACTACACTACCACACAATTTGCATACTCTCTTCAAAGCCTTAAGACCAACTTAGAGATAGAATTTTAAGAAATTTTTTTGGGAGTCTCAACAGTATAAAATAAAACTATTGACAGAATTTTATGTTTATAGCTTCGTAGTGAGAAGGGGGGAATTGGGGATCCGGTCCCTTCGAAATGAGAGAAAATGATTGAAATAAGGTAAAACATGGCCAAATATATTATTTGACCACCTTGTCCCCCCCCCCCCCGCATGGAATTTCTAGATACGGGCCTGACCTTCAGTGGTTGCGGCTCGGCGATGAATCAGTGAATTAAGCTGTCAAGACATGTAATTTTATACATATGAATAAAAATATTTCTCTACTATTACATTGCTTTCGAAAACCTTGAAAATTTTAAATTAAGATCTTCATGAAACGGTCTAACTTTGTGCAATATCATTTGACATTTTAAGTCTATTTGAAACTTGAGCGAGAAAGAATTTCGAAAAATTCTCAAAGAAAATAATAAGGAACAGCAGTGTTTGTGGAGGATAGAAAAATCGATAAATGCCAGAAAAAGGCAACCCTGAATCCTTTGCTTTTCGCCAAGTTGGAAAAGTAAATGAATTTCCAAATTATTGATCTCCATTGATCATGGTATGCGCCACAAACCACTTGCAGCGACAAACGTAAATCCCGACAGAAATCGCGAAGTGCGGCTTATACGGCGAAATTAAAGTTAGAAAATTTATTTGATAGCAATTCATCATTCTCATCGTCGCCCCAACGCCCTTAATCGCGAGAAAGTCAAATCCCGACAGAAATCACGAAGTGCGGCTTATACGGCGAAATTAAAATTTGAAAATTTTATTTGATCGCAATTCACTATTCTCATCGTCGCCCCAACGCCCCTCGCCGAGAGAAATTCAAATCCCGACAGAAATCACGACGTGCGGCTTATGCGACAAAATTAAAATTTGAAAATTTTATTTGATCGCAATTCATCATTCTCATCGTCGCCCCAACGCCCTTAATCGCGAGAAAGTCAAATCCCGACAGAAATCACGACGTGCGGCTTATGCGACAAAATTAAAATTTGAAAATTTTATTTGATCGCAATTCATCATTCTCATCGTCGCCCCAACGCCCTTAATCGCGAGAAAGTCAAATCCCGACAGAAATCGCGAAGTGCGGCTTATACGGCGAAATTAAAATTTGAAAATTTATTTGATAGCAATTTATCATTCTCATCGTCACCCCAACGCCCTTCATCGCGAGAAATTCAAATCCCGACAAAAATCGCGAAGTGCGGCTTATACGGCGAAATTGAAATTTTAAAATTTATTTGATAGCAATTTATCATTCTCATCGTCACCCCAACGCCCCTTGCCGCAAGAAATTCAAATCCCGACAGAAATCGCGAAGTGCGGCTTATACGGCGAAATTAAAATTTGAAAAATTTATTTCATCGCAATTTATCATTCTTATCGTCACCCCAAGGCCCCTTGCCGCAAGAAATTCAAATCCCGACAGAAATCGCGAAGTGCGGCTTATACGGCGAAATTAAAATTTAAAAAATTTATTTCATCGCAATTTATCATTCTCATCGTCACCCCAAGGCCCCTTGCCGCAAGAAATTCAAATCCCGACAGAAATCGCGAAGTGCGGCTTATACGGCGAAATTAAAATTTGAAAAATTTATTTCATCGCAATTTATCATTCTCATCGTCACCCCAACGCCCCTTGCCGCAAGAAATTCAAATCCCGACAGAAATCACGAAGTGCGGCTTATACGGCGAAATTGAAATTTTAAAATTTATTTCATCGCAATTTATCATTCTCATCGTCACCCCAACGCCCCTTGCCGCAAGAAATTCAAATCCCGACAGAAATCGCGAAGTGCGGCTTATACGGCGAAATTAAAATTTGAAAAATTTATTTCATCGCAATTTATCATTCTCATCGTCACCCCAACGCCCCTTGCCGTAAGAAATTCAAATCCCGACAGAAATCGCGAAGTGCGGCTTATACGGCGAAATTAAAATTTAAAAAATTTATTTGATCGCAATTTATCATTCTCATCGGCGCCCCAACGCCCCTTGCCGTAAGAAATTCAAATCCCGACAGAAATCGCGAAGTGCGGCTTATACGGCGAAATTAAAATTTAAAAAATTTATTTGATCGCAATTTATCATTCTCATCGGCGCCCCAACGCCCCTTGCCGTAAGAAATTCAAATCCCGACAGAAATCGCGAAGTGCGGCGATTATACGGCGAAATTGAATTTTTAAATTCGACCGTGTCGGGATTTTGACCGTGTCGGGAATTTGACCCTGTCGGGATTTCGACTTTTCGGGATTTTGACCTGTCGGGATTTCGACCCTGTCGGGATTCTGACCGTGTCGGGATTTTGACTTGTCGGGATTTCGACCCTGTCGGGATTTTGACCTGTCGGGATTTCGTCTGTCGGGATTGTGACTTGTCGGGATTTCGTCTGTCGGGATTATGACCCACACCCGTTATATATACACTTGTATGTTGGCGAATAAAAAAATTGTATTTGGCTAGCACCGGGCCGTCTTA
This sequence comes from Pholcus phalangioides, assembly GCF_987345545.1. NCBI lineage: Eukaryota > Metazoa > Arthropoda > Arachnida > Araneae > Pholcidae > Pholcus > Pholcus phalangioides. The sequence continues at coordinate 42,907,446 of NW_028301596.1, read as the reverse complement.
CATCAGCACATCGAGCTTTGGCCAGGGGGATCACCAGCCACTTGGCGAAATTGTCGGCCTTAGTCCGAATCATTGCTACAATTCGGACTTGCACCTAAACTCATGGCTAATTCGCGAAGTGGCCTTACTTCGGGCTTTGGCAGTAATATATATACAGATTATGGTTGTCTAAATATATACTTTCCCTATATATGCCAGTTAATGATAGACTAGTATCACGGCCGGCTTAAGTGAGGAGGGAATGGGTGCGGTACAGTGTAGCGTCAGGTTTAAGAAGCGGCAGCTTAGGTTTTAGTTAGACATCAATATCTTTTTAAAATTTCCAAAACCAAAAATTCACATGATCAGAGACGGATTTACGGTTATAAGCTGGCTGTGGGCTGTAAAACATTTTCTGACCTTCTCTATTCCAAGTCTTATTTTCTTAACCATATATTTCTTAAATTTGCACCTCATCACCCCCTGCAATTGATTTTTTCCCCCTCTGTTTGTCCAAAATTTACAGGTCCTTCTTGTCACGTTAATTCTAATCACCTTCGTAACAAATTCGTTTAAAATTTCCTTAACCTTCCTTTTTTTTTTATTTAAAATTATTATTATATTTTTTCATGCTTGCAAAAAATTTATATTGAGAATTAATGTAACCCATTGGTATTGTTACCACCACCGCAACTGCTACTGTCAACTACATCTACAGTATTTTGTGTTCCCCTCCCCTTTCATTTATTGCATTTTTCATCATTATTATTAACTATAATATTGTACTGAATTTTCTGTAAATACGGGGTGATTATAAAAAAACTATTCCGACATATGGGTCCCTAACTATCATACCATTCACAGAAACTGAATGAAATTTTGGCATAAGGTATTTTGAGGTATGCGCTCAAGAATGATATGGAAAACAACAGTGTCACTCTAAAAGTTACGGTTACAGTGAGAAAATTTCGAAAATATCAAATGGCAACACCAAGTTTTTTGTATTGGAATGCGATCTCCATACTGAAAAACACTAAATAGCGTTGGAATGGCACCTGTAGCACGAAAATCCCCGGAGCTAGGCAAGGAAAAAGTAAAAAGGACTTTGCCGTGCACCAGAGCATTAATGTTCGTTTCATTCGTCGCAGCATTTCTTCGGCTGAGATCCCAGCCTGATTAGTCCTCCACAAGGTCATGTGGAAAATTTGTGAAACGCAATAAAATGCTTTATTTTATGCTGCTTCTCTGTCCTTATTGGTTGTCCTCACTTTTAGCCTATCTACCGCCGGTGATTTTCATGCTACAGTTGCCGTTCGAACGCTATTTAGGGTTTTTCACAATGGAGATCACATTCCAATACAAAAAACTTGGTGTTGCCGTTTGATATTTTCGAAATTTTCTCACTGTAACCGTAACTGTTAGTTAGGGGCCCATATGTCGGGATAGTTTTTTTATAATCACCCTGTATATCGAGAAACCTCATGGAACTTGGAACTTCTGCTGCCATCTATCACATAAAACTTTATAATTCACGAATTGAAAATAATACCCCTGGTTTTTGATTAATGCGCCGCACGAAAAAAAACAATACAATAGCAGGTGGCGTAATCAAGTTTGTCACGAAATTTTTACAGTCGTTACATGCCGTACAGCAAAACAACGTTAGGGACATAGTGACACCCCGACAGATGACATGGTAGAAGTTAGAAAATGTAATTAGTCAGTATATACTTACCACGCAAAAATATGAACTGTTAAAATTTCAGAGCAAATATGATAATTTAATTAATATTATGGGTTAAAAAATACCAATTAGTATCGTTTCACACATTCTTTTATGCGACACATTAATCAAAAACCAGTCTCTAATTCCAATCGAAGAGTTACAACAGTTTTATTTGATAGATGGCGCGGAATGGGGTTCTACTTAATTGATGTTTCTCATATGTAATACGCGATACGGTATATTATATAATTGTTTTCAATATTTTCTAGAAGGCATATGTTTTTTTTTTTGTTTCTTTTTGACAAAATTTTATTTTCACCCGTTTATTGGTTATTGGTCATCGACAAAAGTAACTTAGAAAGGCACCATTTTTTTCATGGTGAATTAGTTTACAAAATATGAAGTAAAAAATGTAGCCTGAGTCACGCACACAAAAAAAATTTCCCATATTGTATAAAGTAGCATGTTATTTAGTCATTACTAATAAAAGATATCGAAAGTCTGTGCGCATAGAAATTGGTTAGTGCAGAAGCATCCAATGGCCATTTGCTACGCAATTTCCTTTGCAACCTGGAAGATGGTTTTTCGTACCGAACGAACGAGCAATACGAAAAGACAATCTTCACTAAAATCATTTCTCATGCTCTTCCGTGTGGTACGAACAATCATCTTCCAGGTTGCAAAAGAGCCGCTGTGGTGGTCGTAGTGACGGACTCGCATCGCGAGGATCCGGGTTCAAACACCACCGTCGCCGCAGTGGTGATCGGCTGAAGTTGGTTTTCTGCGGTTCCCAATTTCGAGACGCAAATGTGAGCCGATCTCCCCGTTAAAAAGTCTCGCCGCAGAGAGCAACAGGCCTACAACGGTATAATCATTCATTCATTACACTTTCACGCACTGTGAGTTGAAGAAAAACTCATAGTTTAAAAAAAATGATGTCAGCACACACAACACATAACAAGCATTACACGGAAACAAACTTCACGGAAGGTTCACTATACATACACACATATTCCAACATGTACCAATTCGTTAGAGGTTCCGCAGAGGAATATGGACGAGGTGCATGTCTGGTTTAATAGTAGGTTGCAAAGGAAATTGCGTAGCATCCAACGGCCATTCCTTCTGTATATATAAAGGGTGCCTATAGAACCACTACTTCGACAGTATTATCAGTGGCAACTGGGAATCTCCCCCCCCCCCCTTGAATGTACTACTCGACTACGAAAGAGCAATAGCCTGCCTGCTAAGACTCCAACAAAATGTAATGTATAACGAACAAAAACTTACATATGAAAAATTTGAGAAACCCTCTCACGGCTGGCGGCTACACCACCCAACAGCACAGGTTCGTCCATATCAAATATCTTTCTTTGGTCTTCCTACTAACGATAACAAATTAACAAAGAAGCAATATTTATCGATGGTACTCATCTCCTATAGTCACTCGTTTTGTTTCCCTTCCGCAGATACACAATTGTATCTTTTCTCAATGTAGATTTTTTTTCCTTTTATTCAGTATGTTTTGCACAGTTACTCTCTATCCAGTAGTGTCAGGTGTAATTTCCTACATAGCCAATATATATGTTACCGGCAAAGTATGAAATCCAGGCATTCTATAGAATGCCTGGTCTTTTCAGGCAAAGTATGAAATACCGGTTTTATTCTATACTTTGCCTAGGCATTCTATAGAATGACTAGTCATTCTATAGAATGCCTAAACACAATCCAGGCAAAGTATGAAATATCTTCTTCCAACAAATCTCTTTAGGGGCGGTATAAAATATTACATAAAATTAAAATTTCACAGAATTTTCTTTTTTTTTCCGGAAACGTTTCCCTTTCGTTCTCGTGAAAAAGGATCCGTTGAGGGGCGGTATAAAATATTACAATTTCATACTTTGCCGGTAACATATATATTTTGTAAGTATACATTTTTTTTCCTGCAGTTCTTTTTTTTTAAACTTTACGTGCATTTTTCGATATTTTGGTCTTATCTCACAGATTTATTGTACTTTTCTCCAAAACTCCTTCAAAATATTCTCGATGTATTCACATTGTTAACAAACCCGTTTCTCACTTTTCTTACTTTGTGTAATTCTGAGACGCTTCGCGTATATGTATTCTCTCCTGCAACTGTGTATAATGCGACCATTTTATTCACACCCCACATATTCCTCTATAATTCCGACGAACTAGGACGTGCATAACGCTTTCCCTAGCCGTTTTCGTATTCATATAGTTTGTAAGTGGATTGTTTATTCATATATTTTCATGAAATAGTGTATTATTAGATATTTGAGATGCAACGCACTTGCATGTGAACTCTTCCCCCTAGCCGCTAATTTTCTATTCCTTCCGCAGGTACACAATTGCATCTTTTCTCAATGTAGTTTTTATATACAGTATGTCACACATTCTTCCCCCCTTTCCAGTAGTGCTAGATGTAATTTCATGCATACCCAATTTTGTAAGCAATGTACTTTTTTTCCCATCTGCAGCCCTTACTTTTAACTGTTCGTGTATTTTTCGATACTTTGATTATTCATATCATCTTGACTCTTCCTGCCCCTGTCATATTTTTTTTCTACCCTGGCGGTGACCTATCGGTTATAAATTCATCGGAATATGGACTGGGTTGCCGTTTCGGTTAGTAAAGTCAGTGCAGATGAAATGAAAGATAATGTTTCCCCATCTGTGGGGGGGGGGAGAGGGGGGAGTTAGAGGGCACATTTCCATGTTAGAATAAAAATTTCTCTTTCCTCGTGAGCATCTCGGTGCTCGTCATGTACCCCCTCCCCATCCTGAAGCTTGACCCATAAAACTGAGATCTTTGTCGGGGGCCTCCTGTATAATGAATTTATAGTGTAAAGAAAAACAAAAAACATTGAGATTTGTCCTGGCACCAGCCGTGCTATAGAGCTCTGCCAGCCCTACCTTAATAGGGGTCATGGAACTCGCTTCAACCATTCAGGATGGATGCTTGATTTCGTATTTGGAAGATATTCACCAAAAACTCAGGTGAACACTCATTCAATGATTAGCATCATGATCATTTCATTTAAATCATATGCCAGAGCTCATGTACGGATGCTTTTCCCTTCTGGTGATGGTTATAATCAGAGCTCTTGTTTCGAGGCTGAGATCTTTGGTGGGCCCTCAGGTCAGACTATTCACGGGCCCCCTCTATTATGAATTTGAAGTGGGAAAAAAATAGAATCACGCATCTGGTGAGCATCCTCTCGAGTCCCCGGACAGGAGCTTTGAAACTCATTACCTTGTGAGGGCCATTGGAGGGGGGGGGCCTTAATTCAATAGAAGCTTCCACGATAAGTTATGTCACAATGATTAATAACAATAAATATGTAAGTTAAGAGGTGGTTCCCAAGCTCTCTTTCATTTTACCCTGCTATGGTGTTGGTGAGACGGCAGTAGGGACTCACTTTTTTTGTGGATAAATATTAAAAAATTAGTTTGAGTTCCTTAGAACAGCCTCATTATCATCAAGGATTGAGCGCGGAACAGCCTTATAACTATCAAGAGTTCTGCGAGATACTTAACGTTGTAAACCCCTGATATAAAGAGCAGATATAGGTATACAGAAATGGGCAATCCGAGATCATTCCGGAACAACACACTAGAAATACTCCTAGTACGGTTCCTGCTGAAAGAGGCATTTGTCGGAAGATAAACAATTCATCCAAACTAGTGCTGGGGGATTTGACTAAAGAAATTAAAGTCAATTGGGGAAAAATATTGATAAAGAGAAAAGAGATCCTCAGTATAAAAGAGACAGAACCTAATTGTTTTCAGAAACCAGCTTCTCTAAAAATAGGTGGCATTTTTGAAAGTGCAAAGAAGGTGCGTGGTAAGATTAATTAATCATTGGGTGGCAGAGCTGATTACCATTTCAACAGTGAAAAGTATTGTATTTACCTGCGCTAATTTTTATCTACCCGCGCTCTCTTTCCTCAAAATAATTTCGATGTGTAAAAATTTGCAAGAGTGAAAACACTGTCGTAAGTAATCTGTCATAAAAAATTCCGCCGCTCCGCCTCATGCCCAGCACTGGCCTTGTCTCCCCGCATCCGCCGGGGGATACGCAACCCACACTTTGAGAACCACTGATATAGATGATGCGCTTAACGTATATAAAAGGGGGAAAAATCCGACATATTTTGATGAAAGACTGATGGAATTCACACTCTCTGAGAGTGTGTATGTAAATACAAAACTGATAAAAAATCTCTAGTAGAATTGATACCAGATGCTTTTTATGATACATCTGTTGAATATTCTTAGCATAAATTATTCACGCCTGAATTCTGAATGAAAATTATGCGTATCAACTGAAGTATTTGTCCACAGGAAAAATGATAATTCCAACTTTGCGTCCGATAACGACGACATAACGCATTCGTTCCTTGAGCCGTTAATATTATTCAATCATCATGTGTTGTGGTGTTATATTATCTCACGTGAACGCGTTCAGCTGTTTTATTGGTACTTTTTTTTTAATCAAGTGATAACTCTTAGCTTATATTAAAGATGAAACGTCTTCAGCCTTCCTTTCCTTTCTCATAATATTCGCGGAAACGTCAAGTTTAGCCGGAAAATGCGTTACATGTGTGTTGCGATCGCGTTTGCAGGTAATATATATCCATAAATAAATTTCAAATAACTTCATACGCATAGTTACGCGCCTATAAATATATTCATTGTGATTATTTTTTTTTTTTTCCTCTTGTTTTTCAAGTGCTGGCCGCTGCATCCGCCTTCAAGCTCGATTGCAATAAGAAAATCGCCAGGTTGGTTTGTTCTCCGATCGACCTCAGTCCCGGAATTCAAATCTTCCCCGGAAAAACGTTGGAGCAGCAACTGGACGTCATGTGCCCGTGAGTATAGATCAGTGTTTCTCAAAGTGGGCAATATCGTCCCCGGATGGGCAATGGAAAAGTCCAGGGGTTAGCTTGAGTTGGGGGGAGATCAGAAGGAAAATTTTATGAACAAGGAGGCGATGGAACCGGAGATCTCTGGTCAAAGCTCGATGTGCTGCTGATGTAAGATTGGCCCGGTACGAGCGAATCTTTTTCTTCTTTTTTTTTTCAATCGTCAACGTGTGATACATATCTGTACATAGCAGCTGTATTGGATTAGCTCAAAAAAAATAAAATTTTCGAGAAATTATCGGACTTCGGCCAGGGTTCCCCGAGAACTGGCAGGTCAATGTCCGAATTTCTGACATTGGCCGGGTCGATTTCGGGAATTCGGCAGTAACATATATAATGGAAATATTCATCACATAACTTAAGACATTATTTTCCCAGCTTTGAAAATTAGATTTCGACACAGTATCTATATATATATATAGTAACTAAATTTGTTAGAATTCGAAATTAAAATGCGGGACAAGCGTTTCCCTCGGAAACTTGTTAATTTAACAAACAGAAAGCAGTACAACTAATATTCGCGAGTCCGAAAATTCGTTCCAAATCACTTGCTTGAATCTGTAACAGATGGTACCCCCACAGCTACCTTGAAAAACTCTCTGAAACTTTCATTACAGTCGAATCCCGTTATAACGAACGTGAAGAGACCGGAAGGAATCACTTCGTTAAAACGAAATTTCGTTATAAAGGAATTCCAGGTTACCTAGCATTGTTCCTATGTAAACTTATTTGGGGGGATTAGAAAAGTGTTCGTTAAAACGAGATTTTCGCTATAACGGTATTCGTTAAAACGGGATTCGACTGTATTGCTAGGATTATAATGAGTTGGCGCATTCGTCGGTACTGGAGTTGTTTCACAAGAGCCCAACGCTTGACATAATCTAAAAATAGTTTTGGTGCCAGCCAAAATAATATTTTTCCCCGACTTTTCCAGGACTTCGTTGCCCCCCCCCCCTCCCTTTCCTTGTGTTAGATACGATTATAAATTTATAAACATTTTGCATTGTCCTCATACCAAGGCCGTCTTAAGAGTATCATGGGCCCCCGGACCAATGGATTTTTCTGAGGCCCTACCGAACGAATTCTCGAAAATTGAAACCAGATCTGATTTTTGTGAGGCCCCTCTTCACTTGAGGCCCCCCCCCCGGGCCATGCCCGGGTGGGCCCATGCCTTAAGACGGCACTGCCTCATACTCTAATTCAGTTGTCCCGTGTATATTTGGTTAGATACCAATGAACATTTTTTTAGTAAGGCCTACCACGGTACAAACATTCAACCATTACACTCCACTCACAATCGGGGTCGGACTTTGGCAGGTGCGAAGGGCATGGCCGGACCATACTGCTAAATTTTAGGAACCGCAAAACGGGATAAAAATGATTTGATTACACATTTTGACTTTAAAAAATGACTAATTTATGTTTAGACTTAACGCAAAACAATTGCTTAAAATATTGTCCAAGATTTAAAATTCAGACATTCAGACATCTAAGATCAGACATCGAACCCTCTGTCCTAGGGGTTTGACAGAACCTTTTTCAGAGGACCGCAAAATACTTAAGCCTGCTCATAATTTGAAATATAGGTGTCATCGCTTTCTTTCTGTCTTTCAATACGAGCACAAATCCGGTCTATTGCCATGGGCAATTTACTACCTAGTGAGTTGTGCCGGAAGTGTGAGCGTGCATGACTAACAGTCTGAGTGCGTATCTAGTATGGAGTCTGATTTTCCAGTGCTTCCATCTATATTTCAGAATTGAAGTGCAATAATTGAATATTTGTACCGTTTGCGGGCCAGTTGCTTGTTCTCTGCGGCGAGACTTTTTAATAGGGGAGATCAGTTCGCATTCGCACTTCGAAGTTGGGAGCCACAGGAAAACCAACTTCAGCCGATCACCACTGTGGCGACGGTGGGGTTCGAACCCGGGTAGGTCACTATGACTACTAGACCACCTCAGCGGTGAGATGTCATCACCGAAAGTTTACTTTTCTAGATACTCCCTCAGCATGTTTGGTACCCACACGCACAATTGCGGCACAACTCGATCGGTAGTAAATCGCCCACGGCGGTAGACCAGAGTTGCGCTCGGTTTGAAAGAAAATGGAATTACGTCGCCATGGCTCCTGGGATTTGTTGGGCCCCTGAAAGAGACTGTCTTTGCCTCTGACGGTTAAGCAAAACTGCAGATCTTTTTCAAGACGCTTTAGGAAAATCTTGGTTTTATTGGCGCTGTCTTGATCTCTCTCTCTCTCTCTCTCTCTCTCTCGTTTAACTTTAAAATTCTTTGTCATCTGTCGACCAAAACTTAATCCTTGTCTCGTGATAATTTATATGTTTGACAATAATTACCAAATATATAAATTATACAATTGACAATGTGACAATTATACAATTATTATTATTATTATATAAAATTATTATCAAATATATAAATTATACAATTGACAATATGCAATTTGACAATTATGCAATTATTTATTATTATACACAATTATTGTCCGTAATACAATTGAGAATATGCAATTTGGCAATTATAAAATTATTTATTATTATATACAATTATTGTCAAATATATAAAAGTAGGCTATATTATTTATTTATATTTCATTTATTTATTAAATACATATTTCTAAAAATTATACGAATCAAAACGCAACTCGGACACGACACAAAACAAACGTCCCGGAAAGATATAAAAGTTCAAGCTATACTTGGGCATTTTGTTGAAGTACGGGACTATACATACATGATGTTGTTAATCCAACCAGTTAACATAAAAAATTATGGTTTTCACATGCACTAAATATGATTTTCTTGAATATTAATAGATATTCACAGGCTGTAGTGAACTGTGTGGCTAAGTTTGGTGAATGCGACGCCGGAATGGAAAACCCCTTCTTCAACTATTACAAGGAGCAGAAACACATTCTGGACGCAATGTGCGCCGACAAGCACAATGAGCTCCGTTCAAGTAAGTTCATCATCACGTTATATGCATGCAGAGTGTTTCGGTGAGCAGCACTCTTCAGCTTCTCGAAACGGTATAACTCATAAAAAGTGATGGATAGAAATATGAAATAATGTTTTACGGGTAAGCTTGTGAAGTAAAAATATGGGTTTCAAAATTAATTAAAGCTTTATAGATAGATTGCAGACACCGTAAAATGATATTTGGAGGACATTGTTTTCAGTAAAAATAATACATAAATGAGCATTTCATCTATAACGCACCTGTGTCTGTATATTGCAGTAGAGACATCGCAGAAGGTCGCTTCAACGCTTTCTTTCCGTGAAAAGTGAGATAACAACTCCTAAAGATCCACTCATTTAAGACCCTTGGTAGATCCAGGAAAAGTCAGATGACTCTCTCCCAGACTCTTCTCAAACAAGTTCCAAAAAGACTGATTTAGAGTGAGATAACAACCCCTATGAATCCACTCATTTAAGACCTTTGGTGGATTCAGGAAAATTCGGATGACTCTCTCTCCTCAGACTCTTCTCAAACAAGTTCCAAAACGACTGATTTAGAGTGAGGTAGCAACCCCAGTGGATCCACTCATCTAAGACCCTTGGTGGATCCAGGAAAAGTCGTATGACTCTCTCCCAGACTCTTCTCAAACAAGTTCCAAAAAGACTGATATAGGTCGGAACTCTATGGTTTTATAATCCCAAGTGTCCGAATGTTGACTCCTAGTCTTTTCCATTTCGTGAACTATTCAGTTCGAGACGAACTGTGTCGTCAGAACAGGTTGCACCGTATGTACTCGGAAACCCGTAGCATTTTGTGCCACAAGTCCGAGCTACCTCAGAATTCATTCAAAAATCGAAACCTCCTACACAAAGCTCAATCACCTACGTGTCTAAAGCATTTACGACGCTATAACAAACTTCACGTTCACAATACTTACACGCAAATTCCAACGTGCACCAATTCGTTAGAAATTCCTCAGATGAATGTGGACGAGGTGCATATGGGATTTAGTAAATTAAAGTTTTAATTAGCTATAAGTAAACTAAATTAAATATTTAGTTTATTAAAAAATACTCAGTTAACTTCATTCTATTGTGAACAGACTAAAACCCAGAACACAATATTACCTCGGGAAACTTACGCAGTGGGTGCAAGTAATAGGATATATTACGATTATTTATTGGCCAGGTAGTGTATAAAATCCTGATATGGTGTATAAATACCGAAAAAAATATATATATCATAACGTTTTAATTGCGTCAAAAACCTGTATTCCCTTCTTTCCCACGCAATACAGGATACATCGAAGTGGCCAAATGTTATAACGAACACGGAGGGTCAATAGCATCAAGTTGCAAGCCAAACTCTGCTCTGAATGGCAAAGAAACAGCCGAAGAGCTCAAGGCCATTTGCGGGTAAGAAATCTCTATAATGACACGTATCTTATACTTATTTCTCATCTTCGTCTTTTTAATTAATAACCAAATGGGACTTAAAATATGAGAGAGGGCCTAATCATTTTGAGTGATCCTGTGCTATAGAAATATGTGATTCTATAGTTTCATCATATTGTATTAGAGTTGAAAATGTACTGACAAATTGCGGGTCACATGGCAGCAACCTTCATACTTATCTTAACCCGCGGCCGTATCGGTTGCTTTAATCCTTTAATTGGCAAGCATTGAAATTGAAATTATGTAACCTTATTGAAATTATGTAGGTTTATCTTAAAAATTTGACTGTATTCGGATAAACAGTTTTTGAGGAAAAACTGCTCAGAGTACGGGAACGTTAATTGTAAACACCCTGTAGATTTGAATAGTATAAAAATGACATTTATAGGACAAGATCGTTATAAAGCAGGGTCGTGTCTCCGGTGGTGTAGATCAGTGGTTCTCAACCGGGGGCCATATGGCCCCAGGGGGGCCACGGATGAAAATCTTGCAAAAGGGGAGCCACGGCTACTGATACGGGGGCCCACGAAGAAATTTGTGACATTAAATTTTTTTTAGTCACTGACAAATTGCGGGCCACGCGGCAGCAACCTTCATACTTATCTTAACCCGCGGCCGTATCGGTTGCTTTAACCCTTTAATTGGCAAGCATTGAAATAAACAGAGGAGAAGAAATTTTGAGGGTTTATCTATAAGCAAATGATGCTTGAGCCCTTGAATGCTATTTCCTGATAAAAAAAATTGGGATGTTGCACTTCAGGGAACAACTATAAACTTCATACAGGGTGAATATAATTAAAGTTCCCGTACTTTAGTTTTTCTCTAAAACTGCTCAGCAGAATGCAGTCAAATTTTTAGAATATCTTAATAAGACCTTGAGAGAGAAATTTATGAAAAAAAATTCAATTTTCGTCCACCGGGTGAAAAGCTTTTTTATTGAATTTTATTTTTTCCCCATGGACCATATAGTGTACATAAAAAGTTTTAATGGAATACATCCTCTGTAACGGGCGCTACATAGGTTGGAGTAGTGTTAGTATAATGACGGGTACTACATTGGTTAGAACAATGTCAGTATACTGAAACTGCTCAGACCTATATAGCGCCCGTTCTGATGGACGTAATCCGTTGAAACTTGGTATATGGACCATGGGAAAATGTAAAATGCAATAAAATAGCGCCGCTTCCCCCCTCCCCCCATGGTGTTCGAAAACTGAACTTTTTTCATAAATCTATCTTCCATGGTCTCATTAAATTATCTTAAAGATTTGACTGTATTCGGATAAACAGTTTTTGAGAAAACTCTGCTCAGAGTACGGGAACGTTAATTGCAAACACCCTGTAGATTTGAATAGTATAAAAATGACATTTATAAGACAAGGTCGTTATAAAGCGGGGTCGTGTCTCCGGTGGTGTAGATGGTAGCATGCTTGTCCGGTTCGCAAGAGGACCCGGGTTCAAATTTCCCTTTGAAGATCAGATGACTTGACCCGAATTCACCTCGGCATAATATCCAGAAAATATGTTTCCTTGAAATGTAATTTATTGTTTACAACTTACTTTTCTATCATTGTTGAAGAATGTACAGCAATGTCTCCTCCCATGGACATGGTATTTTCCTCTAAAACGCAAGGTCCCATGTGGTCTAGTGGTTAGGATTCCTGGCTTTCACCCAGGCGGCCCGGGTTCAATTCCCGGCATGGGAAATGTTTGGTTTTGAGGTAACGGAAGTAAGGTGCTTTGCATCAGTCTGGGGTTGTGAGCGGTTCTATCTAAAATCCAAGGGTCAAAAATCGAGATGCAAAGGGTTAAAAATCGTCCTTGCTTGACTTTCAAGAAATAGGAGACATTACTTGTATAAACCTTTGTGAGCCATTCGGCTGGTAATTATAGAAACTTCATGAACAGCTCACAAGTAGAAATCGAATGTTTTAGAAGAGCACAGTACCCCCCATCTCCCCGAAGCGAACTCAAAATATATACAATGCTTTTATTTCAAATATATAAGAAAATCATGTGTCTTGAGAGCAACACTGCTAAGTAAATGGTTAATTTATTTCCAGCAATATCAGAGAAAAATAAATTCTGACATCATGTTTTCATTTATATTTATTTTATTCTCGTAGTGCCCAGAGGACGTTCACAGAATGTTACATTGAAGGTGTCAGGGAAAAATGTGGCCAAGACGTCGCAACATCGGCCCGAAGCGTTTTCAGGAACTTCGTTCTGTTCCCGAGCCATGAAAACATCGAATGTAGAAACGTCGAATAAATCGATTCCGTCTCGTTCCGTATAATGTGAATTCATTTTAACAAGATTGAAAGAATTTTCATTTACATAAATCTAAAATCTCCCATGTGTATTTCTGCTTCAGAAAATCTAATCTGCCAATTATGCTCCCCCATCCCCGATTGGGAGGCTGATAGAACTCTAGCATGGGGACCTGTGAAGTACTTTTTTATACTTTCCGTCTTTTATAATTTTTTACATAATAAATTTTCCATCAATTAATTATATCAGAATAGGCGCAAAAAATCTCTGCAGAAGAAGCTACAGTCAGAGTTTTTACAAAATAAGGCTTCAACTCCCAATCAGTATGCCATGACAGGTTAAAGTGGAATCGAAGCAGAGGCGTCGGAAGTGTTTCGAATCTGTAGGTGCTCGTCTTGAGCACTGTGAGGGAAGTTTCTGAATCAGTTCTGGGTGCTCAGAGCCATTCCACAAATTACCATGGTTTCTCGAGTTCCTACGGCACCCTCGGCTCCGATGACCTGCATTGAAGTGCCTCGAGAATTAGCAGGAGGTGCTGCAAACGTTGAAAGTTTGGAAATCCCTGGGTTAAGGGGTGAATTCGCATCCCCACTCCTGTGCAATCCGACAGCACCTCCTAGTTGCGACTCTAGTGACAGGTCCTGAACTTAGCAATTCGGTCAGCCTCTGAAGAAACACGGAAACAATTATTGTAGATTGTTAAATTACAAAATTACTTAATACATGGGCTCGGCTCATTTGTGCACTGCCCGGGAGGCCTCTTGTTGCACGAAGGGCCTTAGATGGTCTTGCATAGTAATTATAATCAATTGCATCCCTCTTGCAGGGGTCGCAGTGCATCGCTCTGCCCTAGTTACCTATTGTGAGTTTTGATATTGTCTGTTGCGGAGAGAATGTTTTTGGCGGAACTCGATTTTACGATTTCTTGGAAAAGGAGTAAAAGAACTAAAGCCTAGTTAGACACTGAATATGTCATTTGGTTGTCACATTATGAGTATCGACGGTCGTAAATTCAATGGCTCCGCTCGAACTTCATACCTTAACTTTAAAATCAAATGTTGAAATTTTCAAAAAACTAGAATCGCGAAAACTCAGTCAACTCGCCGAAGAATATGGAGTTGCACGGAACACCATTTCACCATTTGCTTAAAATGAGGGAAATTTTTTTTTCAGCATTTGAGAGAGAATCTTCTTATAAAACCAAGCAGAAAAGGCATAAAAAATCAGAATTCGGCGATTTAGTAGAAGCAATTCATGTGGTTCAAATTCGTCGATCTCACTCAATCCCATTACCAGGATCAATAATTCAAGAGAAAGCAAAAGACTTCGCAAAAAGTCTTAATCAAGGAAATTAGGAATTATCCTAAATATGAAAACTTTTTACACGAAAATTACAGACAAAAAATTTTGTGAATTTGTGGATGTTAGAATGGACTCAAAAATTTCTGATTGAGTCTGTCGATGCAAAAATTCGTACCTGTCCCGTTTTAACGGGACGAAGAACATTCGTATTAAACTTTGCACTGTGGCACGATTTGAAACCTAAATGGCCATCCGACGGAAAAGGTACCTAAATGGCCATCCGACTACGTTGAAAACGTCATTTTAGAAGAAAATATCGATTTTTATTTTTCTGAAAGGCCTGTTTGTTGCAATGACGCCTAGAATTGAAGTTACGTCCACTTTAGTGTTGCGTTTTTTACGTGCAATTAATCCGTGAATAAAAACTTTAAACGTGTTTTACAAAGAATGCTATTTTTGACATTTTACCTGAGTTCGAAACACGATTTCAAAAAAATCTATTTATTATATCATTATGAAATATTTTACTATGATATTTTTCTATATATTTTCAGCTTATGAACAAAAATCTAAGGTCTATTACATATATTTGTTTAATTGTAGTGCTTTATAGACGATATCAAGAATGGAATTTCTCAGAAAATTCACAGGCACATTAACAGATCTGAGTGTAACTTAAGAGCATACCATACAATTCTTTAAATTTGGATTCATAACCTGTATCATTACTATCAAAATGTACTGCGAAAAGAAAAAAAACATTCATATAGAATTTTTTGCAATCATGTTCGGAACAGCATATAAATTTTGGAAAAAATTCGGCATAGAAATTATTTTTCATGGAAAAGGACATAACTATATAGTCAAAAATTTATTACTGTTTTCACCAGGGCAGTATCGTACCTTCTTAGGGCGTCGGGGGCGGACATTTTCTTGGGAGCCCCTTAAAGAGAAAAAAATTGTGCAAAATAAGTGTACTCTTTTGTAAAGCGCCGGCCCCCCCCCCCCTCTCTCCCGGCTCGGGGCCCCGGTTGAACCAGCCTAGTTATCACAATTTTGAGACGCTTTCTAGCAAGATGCATTATTACAGTTCACTTTAGGACAATACGTAAACTTATTGCCATTGTTACGCGATTTCTTATCTATATAATTATTATTTAAATAATTTACATAAAAATAAATCGTAATAAAAATTTAAATGTTAATATGCATATTATTTTTTTATATTTTATAAACTTATTGTCACTTTTGTTTGATTATTATGTATTAATGTGTTGAGAGATGTGTTATTTCTCGCTGAAGATCGGGTCTTCATTCTTGTTTCTTTCGTTAAGTCAGCAGATAGATAGATGGCAGCACATAAACACACACATGCATAAAATTCACATTAATATATATATAGGTTACCAAGCGTCCTCACTTTAGGAATTATTTTGTCTCCTCGTACGTTTTTGAAATTTCGCCCATTTGTTCTCATTTTCGCACAGGGTTAAGGAATTTTTCTCCTCTTTTTTTTCATAGAAATTAGTTTATCGGCTTGTGTCTGATTTTTCTCCCACACGACACATGCAGGATCCGATTTTCTCATGGGCAACATGGGAATTTGCTCAGGACCCCATGATTACACCATGGGACCCATATATATATATATGTTACCGGCAAAGTATGAAATCCAGGCATTCTATAGAATGCCTAGGCATTCTATACAATGCCTGGTCGTTTCAGGCAAAGTATGAAATACCGGTTTTATTCTATACTTTGCCTAGGCATTCTATAGAATGACTAGTCATTCTATAGAATGCCTAAACACACTCCAGGCAAAGTATGAAATATCTTCTTCTAACAAATCTCTTTAGGGGCGGTATAAAATATTACATAAAATTAAAATTTCACAGAATTTTCGTCATTTTTTCCCCGGAAACGTTTCCCTTTCGCTCTCGTGAAAAAGGATCTGTTGAGGGGCGGTATAAAATAATACAATTTCGTCGCATTAAAATTTCGCAGAATTTTCGTCATTTTTTCCCGGAAACGTTTCCCTTTCGCTCTCGTGAAAAAGGATCTGTTGAGGGGCGGTATAAAACATTACAATTTCGCAGAATTTTCGTCATTTTTTCACGGAAACGTTTCCCTTTCGCTCTCGTGATAAAGGATCTGTTGAGGGATGGTATAAAATATTGCAATTTCTTCGAATTAAAATTTCCCAGAATTTTCGTCATTTTTTCCCGGAAACGTTTCCCTTTCGCTCTCGTGATAAAGGATCTGTTAAGGGGCAGTATAAAATATTAAAATTTCTTCGAATTAAAATTTCCCAGAATTTTCGTCATTTTTTCCCGGAAACGTTTCCCTTTCGCTCTCGTGATAAAGGATCTGTTAAGGGGCAGTATAAAATATTAAAATTTCTTCGAATTAAAATTTCACAGAATTTTCGTCATTTTTTCCCGGAAACGTTTCCCTTTCGCTCTCGTGATAAAGGATCTGTTAAGGGGCAGTATAAAATATTAAAATTTCTTCGAATTAAAATTTCACAGAATTTTCGTCATTTTTTCCCGGAAACGTTTCCCTTTCGCTCTCGTGAAAAAGGATCTGTTGAGGGGCGGTATAAAATATTACAATTTCCTCGCATTAAAATTTCACAGAATTTTCGTCATTTTTTCCCGGAAACGTTTCCCTTTCGCTCTATTGAAAAAGGATCTGTTGAGGGATGGTATAAAATATTGCAATTTCTTCGAATTAAAATTTCCCAGAATTTTCGTCATTTTTTCCCGGAAACGTTTCCCTTTCGCTCTCGTGATAAAGGATCTGTTAAGGGGCAGTATAAAATATTAAAATTTCTTCGAATTAAAATTTCACAGAATTTTCGTCATTTTTTCCCGGAAACGTTTCCCTTTCGCTCTCGTGAAAAAGGATCTGTTGAGGGGCGGTATAAAATATTACAATTTCGCAGAATTTTCGTCATTTTTTCACGGAAACGTTTCCCTTTCGCTCTATTCAAAAAGGATCTGTTGAGGGACGGTATGAAATATTACAATTTCTTCGAATTAAAATTTCACAGAATTTTCGTCATTTTTTCCCGGAAACGTTTCCCTTTCGCTCTCGTGAAAAAGGATCTGTTGAGGGGCGGTATAAAATATTACAATTTCCTCGCATTAAAATTTCACAGAATTTTCGTCATTTTTTCCCGGAAACGTTTCCCTTTCGCTCTATTGAAAAAGGATCTGTTGAGGGATGGTATAAAATATTGCAATTTCTTCGAATTAAAATTTCCCAGAATTTTCGTCATTTTTTCCCGGAAACGTTTCCCTTTCGCTCTCGTGATAAAGGATCTGTTAAGGGGCAGTATAAAATATTAAAATTTCTTCGAATTAAAATTTCACAGAATTTTCGTCATTTTTTCCCGGAAACGTTTCCCTTTCGCTCTATTGAAAAAGGATCTGTTGAGGGATGGTATAAAATATTACAATTTCTTCGAATTAAAATTTCACAGAATTTTCGTCACTTTTTCCCGGAAACATTTCCCTTTCGCTCTCTTGAGAAGGAATCCCTTGAGGGGCGGTGTCGTCAAATTAAATTTTCACACAGTTTTCTTCGATTTTTCCGGGAAACCTTAACGTCTGGCTCTCTGGAGAAGGGATCTGTTTATAGGGGCGGTATAAAATATTCAATTTATATGATTACAATTTCATATAATTTTTCTGAATTTTTTTTCTGTAAACTTTTCCTTTGGCTTTCTTGACAAGGGATCTGTGGATGGACGATATAAAATGTCACATTATCGTCAAATTAAAATTCATTCTTCAAAATAAATCACAACTGAATTTAAGCGGGTAATTTCTTTTTGGAATTTCAAATCGGATACGGACAACAACATTTTATCGCTTTCGGACGTTTTTCGTGGAATACCTTTTATATGTTACTGTAAACAAAACCGCATAAATGCAACAAAACCGCATATGCGTGTAATTACGCATAATCGCCGGATTTATATGGATTACTATGCATAATCACCGATCAAACGGATGAAATTATTGTGCATAATAACCGGCGATTATGCATAATCACCAGATTTATCACAATTACTGCATTTTATACATGGCACCAACCTGTAAATGTTGTCCAAATTAGTGCTCAATGATAACAATTCTGAAAAGTGCCCCGCGACGTAAAAAATTTTGGAACCAGTTTTGTATCACTTTGGTCCCTCCCCACGAAATGAAAGTGACCCCCCTTGGAATGAAATGTCTGGCTTGGGGCCTGATGAGACGCATAACGTCAATTATTTCACCACTGACGTAAGCTCCCAAAGCTGAAGTAAATGATTTCATTGCTATCCAAAGAATTCTCGTAATTTTGGTAGATTGTAAAAACCGTGTCACCAAGTTTTATTGCACATTTAGGATAACCAAATTTCTTCGAGGAAAATACCGGAACTCAGGATTTCAAATACTGGTAAAATACGGAACATCGCCAATCATCGCCATAAATTACGCCGAATTTTAATTTCTTACAAATCACGGTACGATTAATTATAATTGTAAACATAAACGTTCATGTTGCATATTTGTGACGTGTTTCTTTTTTACATAACAAAAACAAGACATTTTAAAAAAAATATCAATAACATAAAATTTATTTCGTAAAATACATTTTTATTTACTGCTATTTATTGTAGTCCTTCTTCGTACATAACCATCAGCATTTCTTTCCCATCAATTTTAACCATAATTATCAATTTTTTAACATTTGACAATTTTTTGAGAGATAGAATAGCAATACGGAGGGTGACCATACATCCCGTATTTCTCGGGACAGTCCCGGTTTTTTTCTGTTTTTTTGCTGTCCCGACTTTTTTGCAGAAATGTCCTGAGTTTTCAAATATTTGCAACGAAGTCAACTTGACTTTTTATTCTTCAAATCAACGATTAAAATTATCTTTCCAGCTTAGAAATTACATCACGATAATGAGGCTTTTGGAATAGACATCATAATCATCATCAGCATTGGCGTACTCAAACGGGGACGGGGGTTTGGGGTTCTAACCACCCCCCCCCCCCCGAGCCGAGATTATAGTGTTATTTTACAGGGAAAAAGGTAAAACCCCCTCAGAAGGTAAAAAAATCTCAAATCCCCCTCGAGAAAATTCTGCGTACGCTTATGATCATCAGTATCACTTTCAGGGACAAGCACAGCATGTTTTTCCCATGGAAATCAATGTTAAAATTGCTGAATTTACCGTAGAAATGTGGAAATTCAGTAGGGATTTCCGCCTCATCAATAATTTTAGAAATTGAACTGAATTCTCGATTTTCGAAAAATTGAGTTCGCTTAGAAATATGAAGCACAGAAAATTAAATATAAAATAATTAGCCGGACCTACTTTTGAGTTGGATATTCATGCAATAACATTGATTTATATCTTCTCAAGCCCAAAAATGAGAACTAATATCTCCGTATTGTTTTATAATATCCAATATCATCAATCTATATAGTTTAGGATGTTTTGAAATTAATTATGGGCCCATAAATTACACTGAAGAAATTCCGCAGCTTTAATCAACCATTTTTTGAAGCAAAAGCAGGCAAATCGATAACTTGAGCTTCAAGAAAATTTTCGAAATATCTAGCACCCATCAAAAAGGAAAAAAAAACAATTCATTTCTACGTTTCTTTAATTTTGATTTATGTCTTTCATGAGTTGCGATGTCCCTCCAGAAAAAGGGAAATATCACGTGATTCAAAAAGCCTCATTAAGAGACTAAAAACAAGAATATTCATCTCACACATTTGTCATGTTTTTTTTTAATTCACTGCAATTTGAAGTGGCGCTTTATTTCTCGCGATTGGCGAATTTTCTGTGATTTTAGCACGAGTTAACGACTTCGCTTACTTTTGGCATCATTTAGCGATAATTGACATTGTCTCGCATTTTCCTGTATTTCGAATCCCAATTTCACGTATTTTTTTCGAGCAAATATGGTCGGCCTAACAATAAGCGATTCTTTACTTAGGATTTCTATCTCCCGTATTTCCACCGATAAAATATGGTAAACCTACGTATACCAATTTGTTTTCCGTGACAGACATACCACGGTCACTTTCCCTCGAATAGATGAGTTAACGGGCACTTTATACATTATATTTTTTGTTCATAAATCCGTAGATAAAAATCTCGGTTACTTCAAGACAAAATGATATCGCATAATCCGCATTTGTGAGTTCCATTTATCAATGATGAAATATTAACAATAGAAAGACGGAACGGGTGTCTTTTTGACCCTGCACGCTGTTTAAGCTTACATATCTCTGCTAAGAATAAACCGAACCACCTGGAATTTCTGGACTTTTCCTGAATTAGCATGTTCTTATTGTATACCAAAGGTTCCTTTCGTTATCTTTTTTAACAACGAAGCTACGAGCGGATATGCATAGAAAGACCGAAGGGGGTCATAGTGACCCTTCCTTATATTCTAGCACATTATGCGGTAAATACTACTATCGTCGTCACAATTGATTTCTAAGTAGGTTATAATCCTTCTGAAAGTCTTTTTTGCATTTGACCTTGTGTGTGACCTTTCTTTTCCTCTCATTCTTATCTGCAAGTGTCGTCAACAGGTGTGTCATTTTTGGTTTTTGTCAAGCATTCTTGCCATATTATCCGTTAAATTGTTTATTCTGGGACGTAGAAAATTTGAGTGCATGTGATCTTTTCAAACAGTTAGTTTAGAACATAGTTTCCCAAACTTTTTGTTCCATCGCCCCCTCCTTCAGGTAAATTTTTCCCTCATCACCCCCCAACTCAAGCGAACCCATAGGATCCTATGTTATACCCGTGGCTTCTATCGCCCACCAGGAGGCGATATTGCCCACTTTGGGAAACATTGGTTTAGAATGACGATAAAACGTATATTTACTGAAGAAATACGCCAGGAGATGCAAAGATTAGATGAGAGAAACTCTGGAAGCAGTTATGATGAAAGTGCAGAAGAGCATAGATCTACCCTATGTCGAACTGTAGAGAAGAAAGTAGCGGTTCTGATGACGAAGATTTAAATCAATATAAAATTATTTCTCGGGCGTGGCAGCCCAGGTCGATAAGATACTTGTTTAAACATATGACAACCATATTTTTATGGGCATCTTTTTATCAGCCACCTCGTTGGGCATTTTGCCTGTTGTGGCGTTGTATTTGTATTTGTATTTGTATAAAGTACCAAAGACTGTTTAGAGGTGTCGCGAGTTCGATACCCGGTTCGTCTTTGTCAGAAAACTTTCCTGACACAGGGGTACAACAGACACGGCGACTTGACCGCAGGAAGTCCCCCATTGAGGAGTTAGTGCACCAACCTCTCGATGAGCATAGAAACAAGCGTGCCGTTCGGAATCGGCAATAAATTGTAGGTCCCGGTCTAATTAGCTCTCGTGTGCAGAAAATGACCGTGGTGTGACTCATTATAACTCGTTGAAGCCACAGAAACGATCTAAGAAACTGCAGCAGATGGGAGCATATGGAAAATCATAGAACCTTCCTCAACTTTAGGATGTCGAGGATCGCAACATATATTGAGAGAAAATCAAGGCCCCACATTTTATGCGCTCAAAAAACATAAATGAAAGTGTTCTGGGTTCGTGACGCCTTATTTTCTGCGACAAAAATGATTCGACATATACAGAGAGAAGCTGAAGCCATCGTCGTCTCAATGAAACTTCTTGGTCAGTTTCTTTGCTCGAACTTGATGCAACGATATCCATTATGTATGCAAGAGGTGCAAAAAACTTCCTACTGAATTCATTGTGGTCGTCGAGATTTGGGGTCCCCTATTTTTTCCCCAAACAATGACAAGATATCGTTTCAAAGAAATTTTGAAATTCATGCGATTCGATCTGAAATCTGAAAGGTCTGAAATATTAAAAACTGACCAATTTTCTCTTGCATGTTCACTATGGATTTCATTCATAGAATACAGTGCGACTTGCTACAAACCAGGGCCCAATCTAACTGTGGACGAACAACTTCTACCCTCAAAAGCAAGATATCCATTTACACAGTATATCCCAAGTAAGCCAGATAAATTTGGGATAAAATTCTGGCTTCTTGCCTGCGTTGATTCCAAATATATTCTGAATGGACAGAAAATCAGTTTCGATTACACTGGGGCAGATAACACCAGACCAGCAAACCAACTTGTCTATGAACATGTAATTCGATTAATCGAACCTTATCTAGGAGAACGTCGAAACAAAACAACACTGAGATTTTACATCACTGAGATTATGTGAATTTTTGAAAAGGACAAGCTCGGTTGGGACCCTTCAAAAAGACCGTCGTGAGGTACCTCCAACTGAAAAACAGGAACACAGGATCTATACTCGTCGATAGTATTCAAAACTGGAACTGATATCACGCTGACATCTTATCAGAGAAAAAAGATTAAAAATGTTCTAGTTCTGAGTTCACTTCATACTGATGTAACTATCAACGAAAACGCGAAAAAGACTTAGAAACAGTTGCCTACAATAACGAAATTAAAAACGGAGTCGACATCGTGGATCAAATGGTGCGATTATACACCAATAAGAATGGAAGTCGTCGCTGGCCAATGCATGTTTACGGAAAAAATTACGAACCTCAACAGATCCTTTTTCACGAGAGCGAAAGGGGAAACATTTCCGGGAAAAAATGTCGAAAATTCTGCGAAATTTTAATGCGACGAAATTGTAATATTTTATACCGCCCCTCAACAAATCCTTTTTCACGACAGCGAAAGGGAAACGTTTCCGGGAAAAAATGACGGAAATTCTGCGAAATTTTAATGCGACGAAATTGTATTATTTTATACCGCCCCTCAACAAATCCTTTTTCACGAGAGCGAAAGGGAAACGTTTCCGGGAAAAAATGACGAAAATTCTGCGAAATTTTAATGCGACGAAATTGTATTATTTTATACCGCCCCTCAACAAATCCTTTTTCACGAGAGCGAAAGGGAGACGTTTCCGGGAAAAAATGACGAAAATTCTGCGAAATTTTAATGCGACGAAATTGTATTATTTTATACCGCCCCTCAACAAATCCTTTTTCACGAGAGCGAAAGGGAGACGTTTCCGGGAAAAAATGACGAAAATTCTGCGAAATTTTAATGCGACGAAATTGTATTATTTTATACCGCCCCTCAACAAATCCTTTTTCACGAGAGCGAAAGGGAAACGTTTCCGGGAAAAAATGACGGAAATTCTGCGAAATTTTAATATTTTATACTGCCCCTGAACAGATCCTTTATCACGAGAGCGAAAGGGAAACGTTTCCGGGAAAAAATGACGGAAATTCTGCGAAATTTTAATGCGACGAAATTTTAATATTTTATACTGCCCCTTAACAGATCCTTTATCACGAGAGCGAAAGGGAAACGTTTCCGGGAAAAAATGACGAAAATTCTGCGAAATTTTAATGCGACGAAATTTTAATATTTTATACTGCCCCTTAACAGATCCTTTATCACGAGAGCGAAAGGGAAACGTTTCCGGGAAAAAATGACGGAAATTCTGCGAAATTTTAATATTTTATACTGCTCCTTAACAGATCCTTTATCACGAGAGCGAAAGGGAAACGTTTCCGGGAAAAAATGACGAAAATTCTGCGAAATTTTAATGCGACGAAATTTTAATATTTTATACTGCCCCTGAACAGATCCTTTTTCACGAGAGCGAAAGGGAAACGTTTCCGGGAAAAAATGACGAAAATTCTGTGAAATTTTAATTTTATGTAATATTTTATACCGCCCCTAAAGAGATTTGTTAGAAGAAGATATTTCATACTTTGCCTGGAGTGTGTTTAGGCATTCTATAGAATGACTAGTCATTCTATAGAATGCCTAGGCAAAGTATAGAATAAAACCGGTATTTCATACTTTGCCTGAAACGACCAGGCATTGTATAGAATGCCTAGGCATTCTATAGAATGCCTGGATTTCATACTTTGCCGGTAACATATATATAACAGTATATAGTTTACTCAAATTTTTATAAAATTTGCTTGGTAAAAATTTGGAAAATCGAATAATTTTCTCCAAATCACATCATACTATTTCCAAAGTATGCCGTTGCTAGTTGATGCGAAGTACCGAGCACTAAGCTCTTGTCTTCTTCGTTTTGGTTTCTCTACTTAGGTAGAGATATTGATCAGTCAATGGCAAAATGGTTGCTTAAAAACAACCACCAGTAATTTTTTTTTAAATTATATATAACCCTTTATATATAAAATATTCTCACCAATACAAAACAATATCGATATACTGTTAACAATTTTCAGGGGTTAAAACATCTTCTACCCCATCAGATTACACTTACTTTCAAAAATAAATCTCATCGATTGCAAACATTCCCAATATCTACAATATTAAACAAATCAGTTTCACAAAGTGATTAACACAACATAAGTTTACAGCATATTTTGCAATATATTTCCATTTAGACAAAAAAATGATATGTGTATATACATGAAAAACTCCAACAATGTCACCAAAACCATTCAATATGATTTCTAAACATTTGACAAATATATTTAAAAAATATATAATTATAAAATAGAAAAATAGAGTATAAGGTTACAAATGGTCATCATAATTTACAGAACCTCAATACACTCCTCTGAATCATATTATGTAACTCTTGAACATTTGACAATTATATTAGATTAATAAATCTATGCTGATTAGGTCACATACAAATGGTTATATAATTCACATTACGTTCTTATCATATACCTTTCAATTAAAATTTAATTTCGTTTACATAAACTGATATATTACATGACTGTATTTACATGAACTAATCTCACTACACCAATGTTAAAAATGGAATTGACCGGTAGTGATTAACATTTGCATCATTTTACAAAAATTTGATGAAATTTATTTATAGTAATATTTATCTATACTATGCTGTGGTACATTATTAATAAAATACAAGGTCTTTTTAATCATAACTTCAGTATGACCAACCATTATTGCTTGTTCTACGACAATTAAAATTCCTTTCTAAAATTTGTAACCAAGATATTCTTTGGTCTTAGCTGTGATAATTTCTGTTCAGCTGGGTAGTTGGATGCTGAGCTGATAATGTCCACTTTTGAAGCCTCTTGCTTCTCAAAGTACTTTTTGGCCAGTTTCTTTATATATTTGTAGATGGATGGAATTTGAAGATCAGCGTGCAGGTCGGTTAGTCTGAAGTATTTTGGAGCACCTGTGAATCTCCTGAGAATATAATTTTGATGTTTCTGGAGGTTGTAAATATTGCTTTTCTGAGCGAAAGCCCAAGCCGGTGCACCATATGTAAGAACAGGTCTGATAATTTGTTCATACATAATTTTCTTGTTCTTTAGTGATACATGTGACTTTGGGCAGCAAAAACGGAGGAGACTTTCCATTGCAATTTGGGATTTTTTTTATCACTTGCTCGACATGATATTTGAAATTTAGGCGAGTGTCTATGTATACTCCTAAGTACTTAGTCACTATGCTTGGATCAATCGCTTGATGTTCAATAAACAAGTAAGAATTTTGTGGAATCTCTTTGTTTGTCAGCCACATAAAAACACACTTTGAAACATTTAATTTGGCCCTATTTGGCCCTAACCAAGACGAAGAAGACGAGAGCTTAGTGCTCGGTACTTCGCATCAACTAGCAACGGCAACGGCTGTATGATTCGTTCTTCAAATAGTACATATTGTCAGCGTCACAAAATAGATGGCAGCACCCAAACACATGGATAGGGTTAACGTAATTAGGGTTACCAGATTTATAGCCACTTTAAACAATAGCCCTTAACCTGATCCGAAGACTGAGAAAGGGGGACTTCTGCGCACGCAGGCTTAGTGGCGTCACTTATCCCAACTTTACTAATAGATGGCGCCACTATTCCGACCAATAAAACCCGGCTTCAATAATTTTCCCAACTCTGAAACAGAATCACTGAGAAAAAAAGCAGAAACAAAAATTCTGGGAATTTCGACAGCTATATCTGTGTGTGTGTGAGGCTTTTTGGATCACGCGATATGTTGAGGGACATACAAGATAACCAATATGGCGACTCCCTGTGCGATTCATGAAAGAAACAAATCTAAATTAAAGAAACAGAAATTAATCGTTTTTTCTTCTTTTTAATGGAGCTAGAAATTTCGAATTTTTTTTTAACTTCAAGTTATCGATCTGCCTGTTTTTCCTTCAAAAAATGCTTGATTAAAGCTGCGGTTCTTCGATGTAATTTATAAGGGGCCATATATCATTAATTTAAAAACATCCTAAACTATATATGCATTGATGCAATTTGATAATATAAGACAATACGGAGACATTAATTCTCATTTTCCCGCTTGATAAAAATTTGAAATCAATGTTATTGCATGGATATCCACCTCAAAAACGGGTCTGGCTCATTATTTTATATTTAATTTTCTAGGCTTCGTATCTCTAAGCGAGCTCAATATTTCGAAAACCAAGGATTCAATTCAATTTTTAAAATTACTGATGTGGCGGAAAAACCCACTAAATTTCCTCATTTCTACGCTAAAATCGGCAATTTTAAAATTGATGTCCATGTGCATCATCCAGTGTGTCTCTCAGGAGTGATGCTGATGATGATTAAGACGTCTATTCGAAAAGCCTCACTGGTGAAGGCGTGTGGGGGGGGGGGGGGGGGGGAAACACAAAAACACTCATATCAATGAAGAAATTTGTTTCGAAGTGGAGAAAAAAATTCTCCAGAAAAAATAAAAAAATAATTCCGGAAACACCTGAAAATTAGGAGAAAAAAAAAGCGAATTTTCCGAAACGTAAGAGGAATGACATAAAAAGGGAGGACGGTTGGTAACTCTAGGGTTACCTGATTTTAAAGGAGGATGCCTGCGTGCACCCTTGATGACGTATATACAGTATTTCATAAGCACTAAATAAATGTGTCACGGATCGTTTAACTGTTCTGGAACTGTGTCCCGGGTCATTTAAGTGATCTGAAAATGTACCGCTTCGTTCATTTTTACAAAATTAGGTTTGAGGAGGGCAGGGCGCATCAGATAACCCCCAGGGTCATATTCGGTCCACGGGCCAATGGCCTTTATGTGATTTATCATTAGAGGGTAGAGGGTAGGTCGCAATGAATTTATTAAAGATAAATTTTGAGTTCATAGCCTTCAAATAACATTGAATTTAACAGAAACTGATTTTAATAACACATGAAAGAATTTAGCATTAAAAAAATAAATTTTTGGTCGTTGGGGGGAGGCACTAGCCCATAGGCCTCCCACCCCGAGTACGTCTTTTATCCCAACAATATGCGTTAGAATTCAGACGGGCAGAGCTGATGACGAAATTTTGCTGATAAGGGGGGGGGGGGTCAGAGTTTTGCTGACTTTTGCTGACAAGGGTGGGGGTTAAAAATGGCTAAAAATTTGCTTACGTAATACTTAAACGCCCCCCCTGGGGGCAATCTGGACCATCGTTAGAATAGCAAATAGCATCTACCCTGCTTGGAGGCAACCTCGATTCGACTTTGAGTTTCGAAGGTGTGAGGAAAAAATAAAAAGGCTCATATGACAGGCGTCGTTAAAATCAGTAGAACGTTTTGCCTTTTTAATTTTCAGAGAGAGCCGAAATTCAGCTTTTGAAATGTTCTTTGCGGTCAGCTGGGAAGGGTGCAGCAACCTCCAGTCACGAAAGAACCCCCCTTTCTTTCTTTTTTTTTCTTCCTGACCACTGTACCAACACCCTTCATAGATAGCCCTCCAAAGTAGGCTGACCATATTTCCACGAGAGAAATACGGGAAATTGGGTTCCCAAATACGGGACAATACGGGACATTGCCAATTATCGCCAGAAATGAGGCCAAAACCAAACGAGGTTGCCAAATATTGGTGAAACTACGGAAAAATCACAATGGCGGAAAATGAAGTATTACTGCATATTACAGTGGATTAAAATGAATTCCACGAAAAAAAAAACGTTCACCAAGACAAATGTGGGAGATTAATGTTCTTATTTATAGTTGTAATTATCATAATAATTTATGAGTTGAAAAATAATTTCAATCTTTGACTTAAATAAAGAATAAAAGTTCATGTAGGCTTCATGTAAAAAACGGGAAAAACCGGGACACTTTTGCGAAAAAGTCGGGACGGCCAGAAAAACAAAAAATACCGGGACTGTCCCAGGAAATACGGGACGTATGGTTACCATACTCCAAAGAAGATAAACACCCCCCCCCCCCCCGTTTCTAGGGGATCTCGGCTGAACTCTTGTCTTTTTCCAACATCTTCAGTAATCTAAAATGAGTGCTGCCTTGCTTCGCTGGACGCCTATTTACCATCCCACCTCTACTTGTGACTACTATTTTAGAAGGCCGTGAATAACACCGTAAATAGCAAGGTTAGACAATCGTATATTTTTAACTTGAACGAACAGCCTGTGCGGAAAAAACACAAAAATAAACAATATGGTTTAATAACTATATATTATTTACTATAGAAATGACACATGGCACTTCCAGTGAATTTAAAAGATATATATTTTCCCTCTCCCCTCTTTTTATACTCCAAAATTCACTGCCCCTCTGAATTTGCCGCCCTGGGCTATAGTCCGCCTAGCCCCCCCCCCCCTTGAATACACTATTGGTCTTCCTACATTTCAAAAAATTCACTCTTTTGTCCTCCTTTTCGTGTTTCCGTTGTCCTCCTTTTTTTGTTAAGAAAAAATTTTTGGCCTCTTATAAACATATATCTCTTCATTGATATGAGTGTTTT
The DNA here is from genome assembly GCF_987345545.1 of Pholcus phalangioides. Classification (NCBI taxonomy): domain Eukaryota; kingdom Metazoa; phylum Arthropoda; class Arachnida; order Araneae; family Pholcidae; genus Pholcus; species Pholcus phalangioides. Next base: position 42,878,009 of record NW_028301596.1, on the reverse strand, counting down.
GTGGTTCTTTTCCATTGACCTATAGCCGTCGAAATTCCCAGAATTCTTTCTGCCTTTACTTTTTTAGCGAGTTCTGTGTTAATTACGAATAGTTATTATTGTGGCTAAGACGCCTTCATATATTTGTATCATTTTTGTGTATATAGGGGTTCTAATTGTGGCTGATTTTATTGGTCAGGATAGTGGCGCCATCTGTTGTGTAAACCGAGAAAAGTGGCATCACTGAAGGTGCGCGCGTAGGCGTCCTTTCTATTTTTCTAATCTGGTAACGCTATCGATAAATTAATATTCCGACCATCCCCGCCCCCATACTGCAGCAGGGGTCGGGCTCCCAGGACAGACTTTTTACGATCCCCTCAATAGTGAATTTATGGCCTAAAAAAAAAGAGGGAATCGTCCCGGGTCCCAGGGCTGCACCCCTGTCAGCACCACCACCATTGGTAGGGGGCATGATTCCGACACAGGGCCATCTCTTCGGAAGTGAAAAACAGAAGAGTATTTATAGAAGGGGAGGGGGGCTTAACGAGCTATCGGTCAGGACTGATAAGGACGGGTGGAGAATTTGACTAATTATTGGTCAAGAAAATTTAAAACGGGGTGGCAGAATATTTTAAGCCAAAGGCAAGTCCTGTTTCTCGCACGGGGTAAAAGGGACACGTGGCTAGGGCCCCGAAATTAGCTCCCTTTTTGTATTTTAAGAACAGCCCGCATACACCCCCCTTCCTTTCTTTCTTTCAAACTGAGCACAACTCAGTTCTATCACCATCTATGGGTGATTAACTACCAAGTGAGTTGTGTCGGAAATGTAACTGTGTGTGTGTACCTAACAGTCTTTTTCAGTGCGTATGTTTAATTTTTCAGTGCTGCCATCTATATTTCAGAAGCGACGTGAGTGATGTGTTACGATTTAATTACATGTTCTCTGTGGCGAGACTTTTTAAAGAAAGAAAGAATGCACCCCCTTCTCCTGCGTACCCCTCATGGGCGGAAATGGAGCATTGCCGCCCCCCCCCCCCCGTCAATAGCGGAGCCGACCGATACAATGTATATTCATATATATGAATTGCCATCGTCATCAATCTCTTGCCCCCTCTCCAGCCTTTCAAGTCTATCTCTGCCTATGGTACGTTTCTGCCTCAAAGAAGACTACATGCAGACAAAATTTGAAACTGAAATTCTCAAAAACACCTTTAAATTAAAAAAAACAGTTCAATCTCCGACTATTTCTCACCTGAGATACGTAGACTATGTGGGGGAGACCCGTCTTAAGAGCACCGTGCCCCCCCCCCGCCCCCCACGGGACCAAGTAGTTTTTCTGAGACCCTACATGGTAAATTCTAGACAATTTCAACCGGATCTCATTTTTGGGAGGCCCCCCTATTCTCTGGAAACCCCCCGGGCCCATGCGTTACGACGGCACTTCCTAAAATTCCACGATGTCGGTGTGAAAGTTAAACTTTTTGCTAAATTTGCCCTTGTCAGCATCATCGAATGCATTTGTGATCTCAACATAAATGACGTCACCTCGATCTCCTAAATTCACATTCCAATATTTTATATATATTTTATTGTTTTATTTATCTTAGTTATTTTATTATTATGATATTTATGCCCCCCCCCCGACTTTCCTCAGTTTTCATCCATTTCTCATTCAAGCCCGACCCACGAGCTGTGTGTCCCCTTTGAATTCCCATGTAAAGCGAGTAAAGCCTTAAGAGTATCATGCTCCCCCACCCCCCCCCCATAGGGTAAATTGATTTTTCTAAGGTCCTACCCGGCAAATTTACTAGTTTATTCCTGAAATTTTCAACTAGATCTTTGTGAGGTCCTTTCTTCTCTTGTGTCCCCCACGAGAAATAATAATTAACGATAATAGAACATTCCTGAATTCATCATAGCCTATTCGCGCCCTATTCGTGTATCGCCCCTAAAACCATGCAGTTGATCTACTAATGACTCATAAAGATTTGTGCATTTTTAGTGCCACGTTCTCTCTCTTATTCCGTAGATCTTGGCCTACCTTTCATGTGTAGGTACCACCCAGATTGAACCGGATCCGTCTGTATTTTCGCAATTCCGAAACATCTCGGGTTCTTAAAAACCCTCTCATTTCGGCATCAACGAGTTCAGATACCGTTGTAAAGTTTTTCTTCTCTTGATAGCATGTTTTGCTTCCCTCCCATCATGTCAATCAACTGTCACTGCGCGGAGTTAGATTTTGTTCAAAGTCTGATAACGGGGGGGAGGGGGGAGAGAAAGAGAATGTTTTTCCTTTTCCTTCGAGGTAGTTATACGATTATGCGTACAGCATATACAAGAAAACATTTATAAGCTCCCGCAATAAAAAAATTTTTTTTTTTTTGAAAAAACGTAGCAATTTCTAGATGCTTTAGGGGGTTTCCACTGTGACAATTATAATGCGGATCAGGAATTTTTTAAAAACCACTTAAAGGGTTCCCAGCTGTAACCCCCCCCCCCCTCTCCCACCTCACTAAAATTCCTGATTCTACTTTTGAAATCGTTGAAGAATTTAGCATTTAGCGCTCTTTCTGATCCAGCGCCCAGGGTATAAAACCCGTACTCTTTTTTGGCTTTGGAGGAGTTAAAACACTCGGCTTATGGGTTTTCTGTCTGGAAAGGATTTTAAGCAATTGCTCTATTAAGAGAAGTCAAAATGTAACTTAATAAAAGTATTTTCTTTTTATTCCGTTTTAAAGTACTTTTATTCCTTATTTCCATTTTCTAAAATTTAGCGGCCCGGTGAGGCTTTGCACATGCCCAAGTCCGGCACTGTCTCAACCTTTCTCTTCCTAAGGACTAATAATATATCGAAGCAATTCCACGAACTACTAATTTACAGCGTGAGTAGAGTCGGTGGAAGTGGGGGGGGGGGGCAACTGCCCCGGACGGCAAAATTTAGGGGCGGTAGTTTTTGGTGGAAACAAAGAACACCGTTAAGAAATTATCGGATTTCTTTCCAAGTTGTGGGAGCTTTGAAAACTTTGAAAACCAAACACACCCCGCTTCCCATCTCATTGAGATATCGAAGCGTTCCTGGAGGATGGGTGTATCTGGAAATTTTATTAAATATCTTCAGAATAATAAATAAAAATATTACATATAGAGAGATTGCATTTATAAATTCACTTATAATCAATGTTCGTCAATGGACGTATTATAATATACGGAGGAAGAAATTAAAGTTGTGAGGGCTACAAAATAATGTTTGCCCCTACCGGCAAAAATCCTAGTTACGGCCTTGAGTGCTGTGACCATATGTACCGTATTTCGATAGACATTCAATATATATTTCACGTATTTTTGGTCGACTTCCTTTACACGAAATTATTCCTTGTTTTTTTTAAACCAAGCTTATTTGAAAGTTGATAATCTTTACTGTAATTTTTTGAACGAAGATAATTTTCTTCACAACTTATAAATTATACTTTGATAATTCCGAGGAATGTGCTTTTCAAATTCATTTCGATTTTCTATCGCTCTTCATTTCGCACTCATTGCTTATTTTTCGGCAATTTCTGCCACAATTGGTGATTTTGCAGACTTACGCCAAAGGTTTGGTGACAAAATTGGTGATTGTTCGTATTTTGTCGTATTTAAGATCGCAAATTTGAATTATTTTTTTCAATGAAAAATGTGTTCACTTTATTATGCGTGTGAACATATTTTTTCCATAATATAATGTTTTTTTTACTGTGATTTGTATCGGCCCGTTGTCTATCTACCCTGGATTTAGAAATTGTAGCATTAATTAGCAGATCTGTCGAAAATCGCGTGTTTCGGATATAATTAGCAATATCCTGCATTTACGATCACAATTTTACGTAATTTTCTTCGGTGAGATATAGTTACCCTTAGTATGAAAGTCTACTTTTTTTTTAAATTATTATTTGAATCTATAAGGACACTTTCACAAATTTTCACTTTTCAAATTCTTTCACAAATATCAATTGCAATAGTATATTACTTCATAAAATCAGAATTAAATCATCAAGTCTGTCTGCGGATCACCTGTGCCATCGTCTCGGAGCAGAGGTGGTTCGCGGACCATATGTTCAGAACCGGTATCCAATCAATCAAGCTCTACTTTAGACCTGTAGTAGTTGTTCCCAATGAAATCCCGGTCACCGATTTCTCCGTTTTTGATGGCTGTTTCGCGACCACAAAAATCCTTTTTTTAATTTCTTCCCTCTATCACAACATCCCTTTCTTCAAAAGCTCACTTCAAAAGTCAATTTTGGTACCCGTAAGCCGGCCCGGGTTGGCATTGCACAGAAACAAACTTCAGGTGAGGATCACAACACGCACACCCATATTCCAACATGTACCAATTTTAGAAGTTCCGCAGAGGAATATGGGGACGAGGTGCTTATGTGGTTTAGTAGTAGTAGTAGGTAACTCAAGTAATGTGAAACTGCACCACGGGCCGTTTAAGTGCGCAAACACTTTGTCGCAGGTCACGAAATTAATCTTTAAATATAGGCTACTGCAGGCCACTTAAAATTTGTTCAACTGCATCATCGCGGGTCACTAGAAATGTTCCGCGGGTCAATTAAGTCATCTGAAAAATGTTCCGCGGGTCACTTAAGTCATATGAAAAATGTTCCGTTTCTCACTTAAGTCATCTGAAAAATGTTTCGCCTGTAACTTAAGTCATCTGAAAAATGTTTCGCCTGTAACTTAAGTCATCTGAAAAATGTTCCGCGGGTTACTTAAGTCATCTGAAAATGTTCCTCTGGTCATTTAAGCATTCTGGAACTGTACTCGAGGGATCCATAAATATGCCGCGGTGATCTGTGATCTAGAGATGTGCCGCGGGTCACTAAACTGATCTGTAAAAAAAGGTGCCACTTAGTTCATTTTTAAAAATTAAGTATGAGGTCACGAAGCACATCACACGACTCCGAGGGTCACATTTCGCCCACGGGGTATGGATTGAGCATGTAGACACTCTACAGTTACTAGTATATCATCATTATTTGACAAATACAATATCTATTTTTCAACCAAAAAAAAATATTACGAATTCAGTAAATGAAAAATATTAATAGAATTTTATATACACATATTATGCACCATTTGTAAGACTCATCGAAGTAGAAGAAACATAGAAAAAGTTTACGATTCCCACGCTCTCTATACACGATTCACAAATTTGTACGTTTAAGTAGCCTTTTTCATGTGCACTTGCCTTAAAAAAATAATAAAAAAACATATATATTCCCATGTTTTTTGACATGGGAGTCATAACTCGGAAGTAATACACCCCTAAGAAAATTCCATGACCTTCGTATAGGAAAATAGATGGTCATCGGGGCGTAAGAAACATTGCGTCTTACAAACCCACTTCTATCATTGATTCTTTGTGTAATAATAATAACATTGGCGAGAAACAAGATTAGTAGGTACGGGGGGCTTATATAAAGAACTTATATAAATATTGTATTGTAATATCTCGGAGAGATCGAACCCTACGAAAATCGTAATAAAAAAATAAGGAAACGGAACGATTTCTATTCTTCTTTTCCCGACATTTTCGCTTTACGTGTGCATTCATGTTTTTCCATGGCCTAAAGATTTCTATTCTGTAATAATTTCAGACGGTTTATACTGTAGACCTATTATGTATTGCTGTGGAAGATTTGTTACAGTGTTCGGGGATCTACAGTAAAACTCGGTTATGGAGACATCGAAAATTCCTCAAAATTTTGTCGCTGTAACCCATGTGAAAACCCAGTTGTAACCCATGTGTCATTACACAACCAAGGTTGACGTCTTCAAGACCTTTATTTTTTTGGCAAAAAAAAAAACAAATGCAATCAAATACGTTGCATGAAGATTTTACAGTGAATGCTGCTTACAACGTTATCTAAAAAAACCGTCATGAAAGAACGTTGTAAGTCGGAGAATGCTTTAAACGGGGAAACTTAATAAGAATTAGAGTTGAGAGACCACGAAAATTTCTCGTGCTAAGCAGGAAAATATTTTAAGTGGGAACGTTATAAGCGTGATCGACTGTATTTTATTATGATTAAGGTGAACATATTTGATGAAGAAAAATGAAGAAAAATCAGGATCATAAACTGTTAACGCCAATTCGCGCCAATGTTGTCAACTTTCCGCGATATTCTTGAATATTGCTTAAGCGAATATAGTATAATTCCGACTGTATACCTTAGGCGGGCATTTACACTATAAAAGTTTTATAAAAGTGTTCTTTTATAAAATTTAACAAGTGCATCCAATAACGTATCAGTTATATTCGAGCAAATACACCCGGTAACATTATTGGTTATATTTGTCAAGTCTTATAAAAGTTTATATATTAAACTTGAAACATGCAACCAATGTAACCAATGACCTTCTTGATTGCATACTTCAATTTTGATAAATGAACTTTTATGAAACTTTCACAGTGACTTTCATGGTGTAATCCCGACTGTAGGCCGGGATTGCACAGTAAAAGTCGTTTTTATAGTACCACTATAATGATCATTTTTTCATAAAATATGAATTTTTATTTATTCTGAAATAAATTTTTTTTCATTAAATATGAATTTAAGTTTTTCTGATGAACTAAGAAAATCGCGTTCACCTTTAGGCAGTTTTTTGAAATACTCTTTTAGTTTAAAAAATAACTACGTGGAGGAAAATAAATCTAACAAAGAAAGGAAAGTGGAAGGAAGGAAAAGAATAGGTTAAGGCTTAAGCCAAAGGGTCGTGTGAAACTGCGCCGCGGGCCACTTAAGTGCTCTGAAACTATGTCACAGGCCACTCAAGCGACCTGTAAATATTCCATGGGCCACTTGAGTAATTTATAAATGTGCCACGGGTCACTCAAGTGATGTGGAACAGCACCGCAGGTCACTTGAATGATTTATAACTTTGCCGCGGGTCACTTAAGTAAAGTAAGAATGTGCCGCTACGTATATATAGTCACTTAAGTGTTCTTTATGGGCATTGTATGATATTTTATCATGTGTATATATTGTTTATAATTTTTGTTAATTGCATTTTTAATTGGGTTGCTGTATTTGTGAAATATATGACATCCATATTTTTATGGGCATCTTTTTCTCAGCCACCTCGTTGGGCATTTTGCCTGTTGTGGCGTTGTATTTGTATTTGTATTAAGTAGTTTAGAACAATGCCTTAGGTCACTTGAGTGGTCTGATAATGTACTGCGGGTCACTTAAGTGATCTGGAAATGTGCCGCTTAGTTCATTCATGCAAAATTAAATTTGTATTTGCTACAGCAGATTATACCAGGGGGCCATATTTGGCCCGCAGGTCATAGGTTGAGTACATGTATGTTTATGGGGACTCGAGCTCGGTCACTATCACCCCTCGACCACGACAGCGGCACTTTTTCAGAACTGCTCGCTGAAACTCACAGCATCTCAAATAACTGATGCTATCGCGTGGAGAACCTGGATACTGAACATCGGTGACGTCATTGATCGTGAATTTGCATATTTCCACCACCCATCGCGGAAATTCTTTATTAGCTCCCTTTACATGGAAAAAAAGCGGGCCCGAAACCCGCTTCAAGAATTTTCACCACAATTCCTGTGCTCTCTATTTCTTTCCTTACGAGGGAAAAAAGGTCGTCAAAAGAGGATACTAGAACTCCCAATGCTACCGCAATATTGCACATTTGAACGGGGCTATTGTGTCTAAACTTTTGCAAACAGAAATTTCACCATTTTCGCAAAAACTTATTACAGCACTGTTTTTGATACTCAAATGTTCGAATGATATCTTTAGATGGAGACAGAGTATTATCGCTAGAACCCGGATTATATGCACTAAAAAAGTGGCGAATATACTCTAAAAATATGCAAAATGCACTTAAAAATGCTAAAATATGCATTTAAAAATTCCAAAATACGCACTTGAAAATGCCCAAATATGCACTTAAAAATGCCCAAATATGCACTTAAAAATGTCCAAATATGCACTTAAAAATGCCCAAATATGCACTTAAAAATGCCCAAATATGCACTTAAAAATGTCAAAATATGCATTAAAACCAAAAATATGCACTAAAAATCATGAAAAAGTTAAGAATTATCAAAAATGAGAAAATAAAATCACCATGCAAAAAAGCAGATATGCTTGTAAAATGAATATTTTCTATTTCTTAGTGCATATCCATTTACAAAAATATCACCACACAGATACCTGCATATGCAAAAAACTTCTACATATTTTTTATTCAGGCATTTTTAATTTCTAGTTCGTTGTAGCTGCTCAGTAACGAAATACCAGTAGCGAAAGAGAATTTCCTCACTATTTCTAAAAAAAATTGAACGCTTTTGACATATCTCTAGAAATAGCCTTGATATTTGGAAAAAAAAAAAAATAAGAACATCTCTATTAATTAACTAAATTCCACCTGCTGCAGAGATAAACCGATGTTATAATAATATAGTAACCCCCCCCCCTTAACGGACACGGCCTCAGATGCGGTCACCCTTCTTTTGCGGCCAAGTAGTATTTTCCCCTTGTGTAATAGAAGTATGCATTTCAAATCCCTGATCAACGGTCACCCCTCTTTCACGAACGAATTTTTTTTTGTCCCGCCGGTGACCGCAAAAGAGAGGTTTGCACTGTATTATTAGCAATATTTATTTAAAAAAATTATAAAAAAAAGTGAGTATATATATATATATATATATATACATGCTTAAATAAACTTTCCAAAATATGCACTTATTCTGAAAATTCTTTGATTTTTGTGCATTTATATGCATTAATGCTTAAAAAAAAGGCCAAATAATAGGCCGGATAATATGCAAATGCATTTCGCATATTATCCGGGCTCTAATTATAGCTGATAACACTGGTTGTTCAACAATTTTTTACTTAAACCATGAGCAAAATAAGTTATTTTAGACAAATTTTGTGGTGCTGAATTCAAATATGAGCGTAGAAAACCTCCATCATGTACAGTTTTTTGTATGCATGATGGTCATTTTTTGAAATACATATACACAACTTACTAAACATGTGATAACTCGGTCCATATCCTACAGGAATTCCAACCTTAAAGCCATCACCGGGAAACATATTTTCATTATGTTTAAAATGCAAAATGATTTGCATTCACAATTTCCAAACATTTCAGGGATAATAATACATTGTAGAATATTTTTTTTTGGGATAAATTTTAAAATTTTCATCATTTTCTGGAATTCAAATTATTTCCTTCATTTATTTTGAAATTATTTCTCTCTTTCATTTATCCTGAATTTTCATGATTACCATTTTCTGAGATTTCGATTCTCCTCTCCCACAGAATATATAAAATCGACACGAAGAAGCACTGAAATTATTAAGACGCCTCTAGCCCCACAATCATTTCCGCACCGGGCCCCGCTACCGGTAAGGGCGGCCCTTACCCGCGCTGGTTCCCTTGCCCAATTCATCGTTCACCTGCGTCTCTCGAGACAAATTTAAATAGATATTGTGCATTCATAAAAAAAAAAACCACTTCAAAGCATAAATACAGCCAAACAAAAATCAATACGTATCCGCATCTCCAGCTCGCCGCGACGCATACTTTGAGAAACACTGACTTAGATTCTCGCGAAGGGTTTTCTATTGTACAAGCTAATGTCTAAAAAAATAGAAGAATAAATGTGTGGAAACACTTTGAAATATAGAATATATAAGAAAACTCAGGAATATATATATATCGAAGGCCGTTTTAACTTTTATTTTGGAATTATTTGCGTATCTCGGCAGGTCGCCCTAAACCGGTGGCTAGAGGCCGATCAGGAGTCAGGTGGGGCCTATATTTTACTTCGTGTGTGGCCCTCGTGGCTTTTTCTAAAAAATAAAAAAATAAAAAAATGAAAAGACCACTTTGGCCCGTCAGTATCTGTCTGTTGAAACCTCCATATTTGTAAATTTCTTGTTTTTTACCTCAACATTTGATTCTGTACACCCTGTGACCTTAAAATAAAGAAAAACGAGCCGATGGAAATTGTGCCGTTGAGACATTGCGTTGTGGTGTTGACACAGTGTTTTATGTTTGTTCAACCTCGTCTGTCTTTCTTTCTTGTTGCTGAATATTTCCATTTTCTTATAAGGCTCTTTTTTTTTTGTATCTCTCTTTTCTATTTTCTTTTCCTTAATTTTTTTCCTCTCTTATTTTTCTCCTTTTTTTATAAGTGTTGTTAATTATGTAAAACAAATTTCTTGGGTTTGTCCAGCTGAAATATATGTATTATATGCACATTTTCATAGATGCTAACTGCCACCGCCACCACAATGCACCGAAATTTCAAACATGCTTTTTCCAGTTAGATCATTACATGCTCAACCCAGCGTTAGAGTATAAAGTATTAAAGTCACTGGCCTGTGGGACCAGTTAGTGCCGTCTTAACGCATGGGCCCGGGGGCCTCACAAAAATGAGATCCGGTTGAAATTTTCTAGGATTTACCAGGTAGGGCATCCAAAAAAACCACTTTACCCGGGGGCTCATGATATCATGATGCTCTTAAGACGGCCTTGGGACTAGTGAGAGAACCTACTCGTCCGCAGACAACATGACTGGTCTGATAAACCACAACTGTTGATTTTGTGTGTGGCTTTATCCAGAAACAAGTGTGGAGGTTTTAAAGAGGCACATTCTTTGTTTCAGAAAACATACTTCAAAAGATATTCAAAATTCTAAGAACATATATACTAAATGGTTTGCTAAGGTTCAAACGTCAGCATTAATTAAGAAATAATTGAAACAAAATAATCATCATAAATGCACGTTTTTATTTTTTAGCATATTCAGCAAAAAAATAAGGCATTTTCAGGTTGCCAAGACAATGAAAAAAGGGACTCTGGAATGTTCTGTCTGTGCATCCTCAGAAATAAGAGGCAAAAGGAACCCACCCTTAATATTCTTGTCAGACGGAAAAGATAAAAAAAAAATAATAATTGGATGGATCCTAAAAGATTGAAAATCAGTGGAAAGTGATATTCCAGTACAATGCTATTTTTTTAGACAAAAAATTGAGTAAAATTTCAATACGCACAAATGCCGAAAAAAAATTGGGATTCATCAAATGTATGCAAAAAAGATTGAGGCACCAGATGTTAAATATCCTGTATGTATATGTTACGGTAAAAGCCCGAAAACTGGTAAACCCTAGTTTTTACCGGTAAGACCTAGGTTTTACCAAGACGAGTTGGTAAAATCCCGAAATATGCTTGTAAACGTTTTTATTTAAACGAAATAATCACTTCTTTTTTTGCTCGTTATTTACGTACATTATACGCGGCGAACCAAAAGTCAGTGAACTTTTTGAAAATTCATAAAAATTGAATAAAATATCCTTTGAAGTCAGGCTTCATATTTTAGGGGTGCTCAACCTGCGTCCCGGGAAAAGTATTTCGGTAGAAAATTATCAACACACACACACACACACACACTGCACGATAAACACCTAGGCCGACCATGTTTTCTTCATAAAAATACAGGAAATTTGGATCCATACTGGATATCGCAAAAAATTAGCAGAGGCAAGTAACATTGCCAATTTCAGCTGAAAAAAATTGTGAAAGGAATTATAAATCATGAAAATAATCTTAATTCTTGTTCTCGTCTACGCGGTATCTTATGAAAAATTTAGAATGACGAAAAATACTGGAATGTCTCGTAAAATCACAGGTCACATGATCACCTTATGTGTACAGATTTCTGGCCCGCGAGCGGCAGAATTACCTCCGCATATCTGGACTGAAAAAGGGTTGTGTGAACCTCTGTTTTAGGCCATCGGTTGTTTCCCGCTCTTCCCAATGGCCAACACTTCAAACATAGGCACCTGTGTATGTGAGTGAATGTTCCAAAACTTCCATGAAAAAAAAATATATATATTCATGTAAGAGTATTCATACCACGAACTAGAGAAGTTCATATTCTTCTTCTTCGGCAAACATTCATGCACCTGCGTGTGGTCATAACGCTATTATGTCCAGTCACTTATAGTTCATGCGTGATGGCTGCGGACAGGCTCACAATGACCGATCCCGCTTGTCAAGTGCTCCACGGACACAATAAGTCCGGTCAAACCTCACCATTAGAGAGCACGTGGATGTTTTCTCGGGACTTCTCTAAGAGGCATCGCTATTCTCTTGTAGTAGTAGATTCAGTGGAAATGAGATGTTAACATCATTCTATGCAGTTTTTAAACACCTGAAAATTTACCGTAACATAAATATTTACAACACAAGACCCCACTTCAAATATTTACGTAGTTTCTGAATTTATAATCTCTATAAAAAAAACATCACATTTGAATAATTTTCTTAATTTAAAATTTACATTAGAATTGTCAAATCTTCCTTTAATCTGAAATTAGACTCGAATGTCATACTTATACATTTTCTATAAGAGAAATATCTCTTATAAAAACCTATCTCTCTTGAAAAATAATTTAAGATAATAACCTTTCGTGAAATAAAATTCTAAGAATATATATATATTTTTTGATAATTCCCCTAAAAAATAAAATCGTCCATAACTATCTAAGAAACGTGAATTCCGAAACTTTAAAATATGTATTCATTTGGATACGCCGTACGTAAATATGCATTTACAATCGGGAAAAAAACAGAAAATATAAGTGTTTTTAAGTAGATTCCTTTCGAGAAGGATCAATTTAAAATATTCCAAGAAATTTTTTACGTAAAGAGAAACTCATATACATAATAATGATAATCGAAGCCGTTATATATACTAGAAATCTAGAAATCACTTTAAAATATTTATTTGAAAACGGTAGATATTGAACATTCGGGTAATTTGACAAGAAAAAAGTATAGACATATAAATATAAGGGGTGGAGGGATTACTCTAATTATCCTAAGAATCTGATCAGTTAGTAAAGTGACATTTATCTGCGGTTCATTAACCGCATGAATTCCGAAAACATCCCACAAATAATTTCGCCTCCTTATATTTTAATAACGTACTGAAATTGATGAATATCCCTAAAAACTTATCCTTGAAGTTTTGATTCACTTGCATAAGAGACTCCAAATAAAAACACGCGTGTTATAAGACGGAGCTTTCACATCATTTTTTTTAACAACCTTTAAGAAAAAAATCTTGGCGGGAGGGGAAAAAAATGATAGAAATAAATTAAGAAAACGTGGAAAAATCTAAAAAAAATGAGATTTCTCTCGTAAAAGAGCGTTGAAACGCACTCACTTATCCTTTAGAAGATCAGGAGAAAGGTTTTTTTTAAGAGAGAGAGAGAGAAAATAAATACATTAAAAAAAAAAAAATTTCACGTAAAAAAACGGGAATTACGGAAACAAACTCGAGAACGTTAGGAAGGTAACTCATTACCTGGAAAAATACACAAAAATAATGAGTACGTGGGAGAGAGAGGAAAAAGCTAGAAATTCCTTTCTAGTATATGTTTAGTGGAAAATACCGGGCCTTACATATATATATATGATAAGAAAATATATATATGTAAGATAGAAACATAATAATATAAGGAAAAAGAAAAAATAAGGGACCTTTCTTGTTTATTTTCCCTGGCAGTTAAGGGAGTCGTAATTGCTTTCTTCCGATGTTGTTTCTTCCAGGAGAAATTTCTTGGTGACCTGGCACAGCTTCTTCTTGTTTCTTACCTTTTCTTGGTATTTTCATTTCTTATTTTCTTTGTGTCCGGGAAAATTCTCTCCTTTTTTCATAGATAGAACCTCTCACTGGTATTTTTATGTTTTTTAGCTTGTGTTTCAAGCATGTACGGGACTGGATATCTCCTTTAAAACTTGCTGCTGAATGCTTTCTATACGTGTCCTCTTCAGCGATGGGGGGAAAAATGCTGTTATATTTCATGTTTTTATTTTTATTTATTTTTCTTCTTTTTTTTGAATTAATTATAAAAAAAATCCGTGCTGTGGAACCCTAGATATTTCCTAGTAGGGAAAAGAAACCAATGTCACCCTCCCACAATATAATGACGTTCATGGGGGAAGTATAACAACCATATTTTCTGGCGAGGAATGTTAGTTATTTTTCTATAAATGAAGAAAATTCCATATATGTTATTATTGTCACACGTAAAGGGAAATAACGCGTCAAAAACGTGTGGTAACATAATTTGAATATTTAGTAAGATATTTTAGATCATCAAACCTTTTTCAAAAATATCTTATATTAAATACTCAAATTATTTTTCCACGCGTTTGGTTTGGTGACAGATCCGCACGGTACATTTCCTCACAAGGGGAATTTGGCGACACTTCCGCAAAACATGTGCCCTTCTTGCTTTTTTTTCTGTTTTTCTTCCCTTGCCCTTCCTTCTTTTCTTCTCTGCTATAAATGGCCTGAAGTTATAAGGGGGCTGTATCCACATGAATAGAGGGGAATCACTACAGGGGAAACAACTGTCCCTAGCGGTGAAACTTATGGGCCGGCAATTTTATGCACGAACAAAAAACACCATTATAAAATTATCGAATTTTAAAGTTGTAGGGGTGGTAAAACAATATTTGCCCAGGTGGCAAAAGACTTAGTTACAGCCCTGCACATGAAATTGTGCTACTGAAATCATCTTTCATGATTTTTTTTTCTTTTCGTGATTGAAATTATATTAAAGTGATAAAATTTATGAAATTTTATTATTATCAGTCGGTTCTTTTTGTTTTGTTTGTAACTCCCTGAAAAGAAAGTCGCGTGCTTTGAAACTTAAAATCAACCCGCAATGTTTTATATGCAATATTTCATCAGCACCCTTGGGAATCCAGAAATAATGTTTAGTAGAACTCTGTAATAAGTTCGAAGGTTCTCGATTGTATTTAGTCGATTTGGATTTCATCTGGATCGCATTTACTCTGTGAATGACAATCCAAGTGTCCAAATGAGAGGACTCATGGTTTATCAACTAATTTTTCATAGTTTTTAAAGAAATATATTTTGACACTGTCATTCTGGAATCGCATTTTAATCTTCAAGGAAGAAAACATCATTTCATAGGTGAATTTTCATCCTCATGTATGCACCTAACAATATTCACTTCATTTCTTACCCAAGTAGGAAAAAACCCTAGATCCCAACACTTTCCTTGTGAGGCTTGCACAGTAGGTGCAGTAAAAATTTCTTAAATTTTTTCCAGGCAATGTACTACATGGAATTAATTCTCTCCATTAAAACAACCGATCGTAATTTTAATTTTATTTGAACATAATTATGTGTGTGAAAAAAAAATTTCAACACTTGTTTTAATTAAATTTCTGTCAAAATACGTGTCATGGACGTATCGCTAACTAATAAACTGATTAAATGAAAAGAACCGAGGTGATAATTTTCTTTTATATATACCAAATTTACTACTTCAATTATTATGTTACTCATTGTATGTGTGTTGTAAGGCTTTAAGGTATGTTCAGTGCCGCAGCTAGATAATTTTTAAGCTGCTGCAAGCGCACTTTTGGCGCCCCCGTGTAGGGTGCGGCTAGAAGGAGTGGTGAAAGGGTGAATTTGGCGTCCTAAATGTCACTAAATTCCCCATGTGCGGAAATGCACCGTGCGGATCTGTTTATACACACCTTTACAAACATGCTATAATTTTAAGTCTCTGGGGGTGAAATGTTAGTGGAATTAATTTATATATTAAAGGGGGATTCTCATAAATTGTAATAAAGAAATTTATTTGTGAATGTCGTGTGAAATTATTTAATGAAAATATTTCGATCTTTGTATTGGGGTGTATTTTAATATATAAATATATATTTCTTACTTTTTTAAATTTCTCTTTCTTTTTCATGGATAGAACCTCTCACGAATGTTTTTATTTTTAGCTTGTGTTTCAAGCATCTACGGAACTGGATATCTCCTTTAGAACTTGCTGCTGAATGCTTTCTATACGTGTCTTCCTAAGCGATGGGGGAAAATTTTAGGACATGGTTGTTGTTTTTTTTAGAATTAAATATAAATAAAACAAACTCTTCTGCGTACACCTTTGCCTTGAGGTGAGGATCTTCAATCTTTCAGGCGTTGCGGGCCAAATCGAAACTTCTTATGACGCCCGCTGGTCACCAAGTTATACTATAGTAGGAGTTATTTAGAATTGTAAGATGGTATCCAGATCCACAAGCATTTAATATGACGTACAGTTGATCTTGACATATTTGTCAATGGATCACGAGTCAAACAAGGGCCCCCAAAGTATTGAAGACATCAAAACTAGAAAAATTCGTTTTTTTAACCAATTTCTCGAAAACATCTAGTTTTTTGTTCGTTGTTTTCTAAAATCTCCTCAATAACACTAGTCTTCGAGGTTTTTCTTACCCGGGAAAATTCTGTTTTTACTTAATTTAATTTTTGGGTGCTGATTTCAGATCTGGCCTTAAAAAATGGCCATCGCGTCTAGCTTTTTGTTATTTGGTGTTTAATTTCGAATATCTTTTAAAATTTGCATATCTAGGCTATAAGTGTGAAATGATATTTGAAATCATATTTCTATTTTTTGCCATCTAAACTCGGGGAATGGCAACATTGATATTATCTCTAATTGCAACTGGATTCTCCGTTTTTTTTTTTAATTGAAAGAGCAATACAGGCTTTATGTTTATTAGTCAAAAAATGGAGGTAAGTCAATGTTGCAGATTGCATTTAATGTTCCGAAGTATTGCTGCCAACACTTCACATAAAAATTGGGGCTGATCAGAGGTGAACGCAGGGGGTGGGGCATGGGGGCTTATGCCCCTTTCAAGATATTGAAAATATTTTTCAGCATTTTGTAAAAAATAAAATATCGAAGGACTAAATACAAAAGACTAAATACAATACTAATATATATATATATATAGACTAACCATATAATAATAATAATAATATACCTTTATCAGCTATTTAAATGAATTTTTGTTGACTTGAATGTTTTTGATGCTTAATAACTAAAAATTTATCTGGAAAAAAGGAAATTCCTTGTGGAACCCCCCCCCCCTCCCCCACCAAAAAAAATGGTGACCTCTTAAGTCGATCCTGCATACGTGCCTGGGGCTGATGGAAAACATGAAGACCATGGACAAAACTGGTTTTTAAATAAATTTATAAATTTTGTTTCCTTGAATGTAGATGATTGAATTCGAATTCTATTCGCCTTCCCGTTCCGACAGTTTGATATAGAAGAGAGGAATGCTCGCATAAATATTGTTTGAAATAAAAGAGAAAAAAAAGTTGTAATATTATATATATAATTTATATATACGTATAGGCCTATAGTAAGTAATATTATATATATATATATACTGTATATAATATATGACTCCTGCTGCCACCTATCAGATGAACACAAAACTATTTGTGGAAGTTCTTAAAGTAAAATTGAATGAAAATGAACAATATGTGGCTGTAGGCCTACATTAAAATCATTTGTATACTGCATATCGGTGTAAATTTTATGCGCCATAATACCGGTTGCTATGTTTTTACGAAAAGTGGTGCTTATTGAAAAGTGGTTTTGTAGCAAACATGAAAATCTAATCGATATGAAGGAGCATCAAAATTTACACGAGTATGCAACGTGAGAATAAATAATATAGGCTCTTATTACCATACTATACATTGAGGGCTCAGAAGCCAATCAGTGTAAGTCAATGAACATTAAAAATGAAATAAAAGTATTTTTTCCGTAGTCAGAAAAAGTGGCGCTATCTGCTATTGCAATACAAAAATATCGACTTGAATACTTTGACAGCTGAAAGCTTTAACAATGAAGATATACTTTTGATACAAATTGTTATTACACCGATTGACTTCTGAGTCCTCTATATGGTACTATATATGTTCATTTTAATGCTACTACTTTTACTTAACCGTACACACGCCTCGTACACATTCCACTGCGGAATTTCTAGCGAATCGGTACGTGCCGGAGTGTGTGTGTGTGTGTTCTGAGTGTATGTGCGGCCCTGAAATTTTTATGTTGTCAGAATTATGCTTGCTTCGTGTTCCGCTTCCATCTGTTTTCTATATTTTGAAGTAAAGATGGCAAATGCTTCAATGTTCATGTATGTCTGCCTGCTCTCTGAGGGGAGACTTTTGCACATGGAAGTCCGGCTCGCATCATTTTAATGCTGCAAACCGGTTAAAAAATCAACAGTCAGCATCACTTGAAGATTGTGATTACAAGGAAGAAAATTCATCTCTGCCCACCACGGGGACTCGAACTCCGGTCTCTCATGAGCTATGGGGACAGAGCGGGGGCCATGGTCGGTTTCGGGTCTCTCATGAGACCACTCCCGGCTGAGATTAATTTTCTTCCCATATATATATATATATACGGGGTGATTATAAAAAAACTATCCCGACACATGGGCCCCTAACTATCATACATTCACAGAAACTGAATGAAATTTTGGCATAAGGTATTTTGAGGTATGCGCTCAAGAATGATATGGAAAACAGCAGTGTCACTCTAACAGTTACGGTTACATTGAGAAAATTTCGAAAATATCAAATGGCAACACCAAGTTTTTTGTATTGGAATGCGATCTCCATACTGAAAAACACTAAATAGCGTTGGAATGGCACGTGTAGCACGAAAATCCCCGGAGCTAGGCAAGGAAAAAGTAAAAAGGCCTTTGCCGTGCACCAGAGCATTAATGTTCGTTTCATTCGTCACACCGTTTCTTCGGCTGAGATCCCAGCCTGATTAGTCCTCCACAAGGTCATGTGGAAAATTTGTGAAACACAATAAAATGCTTTATTTTATGCTGCTTCTCTGTCCTTATTGGTTGTCCTCACTTTTAGCCTATCTACCGCCGGTGATTTTCATGCTACAGTTGCCGTTCGAACGCTATTTAGGGTTTTTCACAATGGAGATCACATTCCAACTTGGTGTTGCCATTTGATATTTTCGAAATTTTCTCACTGTAACCGTAACTGTTAGAGTGACACTGTTGTTTTCCATATCATTCTTGAGCGCATACATCAAAATACCTTATGCCAAAATTTCATTCAGTTTCTGTGAATGGTATGATAGTTAGGGGCCCATATGTCGGGATAGTTTTTTATAATCACCCTGTATATATCACTTGAAGAATTTATAATAAATAATTTTATTTGATAGGCGGCAGCAGAGATCCCAGTGCTCAACGTCGTTTCTCTTGTGCACAATATATTGGAGAATGGATATGAAATACACACACACACACAACAAATCAGAAAGTGTTGGGAAATATTTCCTCCAATAGTTTTTTTTTTTTTTCCACCTGTTTCAAAATTATTTTTTCCTCTTCATGCTGGTGTCAGGGGAATAATTATTCACTTAATGTCACCGGTCCGCAAGTAGAAAGAGATGTTGAAGATCACTACCCCTAACTTACACACACCTCTCATTAACACCAGCGTGAAATCTCTGAAATCCTGAAATTGCGACCAATTTAGAAATTTACCTAAGAAATAAAATTATCATCCATGTTGAAAAATTATGGGTTTTTCTTTTTTTCTTTTTCTAAAACTAACGTTGTTATCAAAGTGTGGATCGACACAAAGGAGATACATTTGATTCGAATCATATTATGAGAAGAGAAATGCGTGCAAAGAGAGAGAGAGAGAGAAGAGGTGAAGCAATTTAGGTACGAAAAAAAATTTCTGGAGTGTGTTACACATTCGTATTTAATTTCCCGAAGCCAAACTTAACGCGTACGGATACTTGAATTTTCCAATGGAGGGTTTTGGAGAAGAGATACAGAGAGAGAGAGAGAGAGAGAATAAGAGAGATCTTGTTATAAAGGACCGCTTTTCATCATCAGGTAATTTATCCGGTATCATGTTTGCTTGTCGGCAAACCAGAAGCGTTTCCACTGAGCACCTCTAGAGCACTCCTATTCCTTTAACTTTCCATAGAAAAGTGTCCTCAGCAATGTTCTCCTTTTTACCATCACCACCACCAACCACCGACGACCTATCAGACGCTGTTAAAACCCTGCTCGTCACGATCACCATCATCTCTGTGAGTGTGTATTAAATGTGTCTCGCACTCTTTTCACTCCTTTTTAGTGGCTTTGCTTAACTGTAATCACGCCTTATCTCAATGGTTGTACCGATATGGTGTGTGTGTGTGTATGTGGTTGGTGGTTGGTGGTGGTGGTGGAGGGTGCTCTTCGTTCGCCTGGCCTGGATGAAGCAGCGCCAGCGGCTTGTTGATTTTGCAATAGGGAATGGGGGTGATTGGAACTTTTAACGCGGTATTGCCCTCTTTTGTGGCAATGTGCGCGCGTGTGTGTGTGTGTGTCCTCCCCATTCGGATCAATTCGTATATCCAGAGCGAAGATCGAATCGAAACACACACACCTCCGCACAACCTCACTCTCAATCACTTACTCTATACTCTACTATTCTCCACCTTTCATGTCTTCCTACCTTATTCCAAGAGAAAGAGAGAGCCCCTCTCTCTCTACCTCTTTTATTTTGCATTCGTGTGTGTGTGAGGGGAGGGGGGCTACCCATAAAAAGAAGAGTGAAGGGGGGGGATCTATAAATTACCATTAGTTATTTAATACAAAGGTAGATCTATCTATCTGTTTATATATTTTATTGATTATCGGATTCAAACAAATCTCTTTATGAGAAAGCATAAACACGTCCAAAGGCAGTGTTTCTAGTTGCTTTGTACTCTTGGAGAAATTTCAGGAGCCTCCCGAGAACTATTTTATTCTTTGATTGCGAATCACACAGTAGTGTATTGTTTACGTTGAATATAATTTTATCATCCGAAATATCTCGTAGTACTCCTAACTGAAGCCACGGTATCCAGAGAGCTCAGTACGCTGGCCTATCACTGCTCTAGCCCAGTGTTTCTCAACCGCCGGGCTCTCGCATCAGTCAAACCGGGCCGTGAGTAATTCGTCGTTTCATTTTTCCCAATTTATTTACTATTAGTATGTTTGTGACCGGGCATTCCCCCCAAAATAAAGGATTCAACCGGGTCGCGGACTTCTAAAGGTTGAGAACCACTGCTCTAGCCTACTCAACAGTGTAAGGATTTGTTTTCTTCTCCTCTGATAGATTTGTGAAGATTCTTCGTGTGATTATTGTGGAAGAGCACGTTGTAGCCCGTCGAGCTTTCACGCAAAGTATAATTGGACGAGTTAGTTTTTCTTAGACACGACGCTGAGGTAGCGTATGGTTCCGCTCTGATTTCTTAATGTATAGTTTTTTTCCTGACTTCTTAATTCCTAATAAATATTTGACATATTCATGAAGCCTTCCATCTCTGTTCTCAACAACGCCATGCCTCCGCGACAGATTTTCATGACCAACTAAAATATGCTGATCGATCTTTACACATATCATGATACTTAATACAGTCGAATCCCGTTTTAACGAATACCGTTATAGTGAAAATCTCGTTTTAGCGAAACAATCTTTTAATCCCTCAGATAAGTTCATATAGAAATAATGCTAAAACTTTGAATTCCTTTGTAACGAAATTTCGTTATAACGAAGTGATTTCTCCGGTCTCTTGGAGTTCGTTATAACGGGATTCGACTGTATAAAGATCAATTGTATATTTCTTTATTTGATCAGTTCTCTTATTAATTGAGTCCCTAAAGAACTGATTTCAACGAATTTTTTAAAAAAGCGTGATTTCGGATGAAACGAAAGGAAAGTATTACAGGGAAACTTCTGTATTGCACTGAAGCAATCACGGCCTCCCAGTGGGCCCAGGATGATTTTTTTTTTTTCATATTATCAATTTACTAAAGAGATGCCCCGTGATGAAAAATCCTGGAATGTGGGGCCCGTTAAAGACCGCAAACTATAGTAGCCTATGTTTTGCTTGTGTTCGCATGTTATATAGCTACTTCAACGACATTTTTTTTTTCACTTTTGATGTTTGTCATCTTATTAATTAACTTCGAAGAATGTGTCAAATTTATTCAGCTATAGCCCATGTTTAGTTATATTGCAAGTTCATGGTTAGCTCTGTATTAACATATTATGTTTCCCGCTCCCCCCATCTCTCATATTGAAGTAGGCCTATTATCCTCAGAAATTGCATCTTGTGTCTTGCCAGTGCTCGTATTTCGTACAAGAATGGTCTAAATCAGCAATGGTCTAGTTCAGCAAGGAGCATTTGCTTCTTCTGAGAAGGAGGGAGCCGATACGTAATACAAAAAAAGGTTGTTGTAGAGGTGGTAAAACCGTAGATTCGACTCTGAACTTCGCGCATAAAAGTGTTTAAAATAGATGTCGAATTTTCGGGAATGTGTCGGAATTCCGACAGTCGGATGTATCCTAACTTCCCAAAATCTAAGAGATCCTGACAATCAAAATTAATTTCACAATCAATGTTATTAAGGTAAAAAATGGATCAGTAAATATAAGTTTATTTTAACCTCACGTCCTAACGCAGTGGTTCTCAAACTTCTGTCACCCAGGCTCCCTTGCCCTATTCGTGATACATCTGCGGCTCCCAAGAAGAATTTAGCTTTCTTCATTTGACACTTTCCCCATATAAAATAGCTACTTCAAAACATAAATAGGCACTCAAATGAATATCTCAAGCTCTCCGCGATGCCCCTAGAAGCCGTGACGCACTCTTTGAGAAACGCTGTCCTAACGGGAGTTAAATTTTAACCCTTCTCGTGAGCGAAAGAAAAAAATGCGGATCAAAATTATATAATGATTTGCCGTATTTTGAAAAAATTCATTTTTTAAAGTTTGTGCGGAATCCTCTTGTTAACAAATTTATGAAGTCAAAATTATTCTCAAAAAATACATTTTTTTTTCCTTTTCGATAATTTTCCCTCAATATTTTCAATAACATTCCTCTGAAACGAAGATTAGACTACAGTCAGGGGCGTACGCAGGATCGACCTTTGTAAGGTGCCGAAGGCTTTGGGGGTGGGTGGAGGGGCGAAAAAGTTTTTTTTTCCGTGAGATGTGGATTTACCACCCTTCAAAAAGCATTTAACTATACAAAAATTGGTTAACATAGCATATATAAAGGATATTTTCTTTTGATATTCAATTTTTTTTTTTCCTTCAAAATTTACCTAAACATTACATTTCTTTTTCTAATTTTTGGTCTTCTTGGGGGAGCGGTTGAACTAAATGAGCACTCCCCAACCCTACATATGCCTCTGTCTGCAGTAGACCTACATATGACTGATTTCGTGCTCGCGGTCACTTGCTCAACGTTCGAATTAAATTTCCTCGTACCAACTGCGTTTTAGGATTGAAATCATCCTGATTTCATGCATTTGTATGTCGAACTCGCCGAAAAGGGGTGCTCTTCTGTTGAGGATGGATATAGGCAGTGCTCGCGACTGGAAAAAGGGTCAAGACCTTTGATTTAAACAATCGGATTGGCTTGATAGCGTAAAATTTTGGGATCTCGGTATTTTCATTAAATACGGAGCAAAAAAAAAATCAAGGGTTTGAAATGTACAGTTTTATTATACAAAAGGAATTTATGTTGTTTATCCGTAGAAGAGGGGTCATCGTTAATCAAGGGTTTGAAATGCATAGTTTTATTATACAAGGGGAATTTATGTTGTTTATCGGTAAAAGAGGGTTTTATTATACAATGGGAATTTTTGTTGTTTATCCGTAAAAGAGGGGTGCTCGTTAATCAAGGGTTTGAAATGCATAGTTTTATTATACAAGGGGAATTTATGTTGTTTATCCGAAAAAGAGGGGGGTGATCGTTAATCAAGGGTTGGAAATGCATAGTTTTATTATACAAGGGGAATTTATGTTGTTTATCCGTAGAAGAGGGTTTTATTATACAATGGGAATTTTTGTTGTTTATCCGTAAAAGAGGGGTGATCGTTAATCAAAAGTTTGAAATGCATAGTTTTATTATACAAGGGGAATTTATATTGTTTATCCGTAAAAAGAGGGGGGTGACCGCAGCTGAGAGGTGACCGTTAAGAGGAGGGTTTTACTGTACTCCCAACGCAAATTATATTTTTTTTCCCCTTCATCCCACGATTTAATGATACACAAACGTTAAGAGCAATTGACGCATCTAAGGAGATGATAGATGATATTTTGTCAACAGCCCCTTCCAAAACACTCTTCTCATTCGACAATTCAGTGAGTCTGGGAGGTTCTAGACGAGAAGCCGAATGCCTCTCATTGTCCACAAGTACCCACGTAAGCCCCGCCAACATCATCCAGCCGCTTCCTCATTGGTTCATTTGTGTGAAACGGTCTCCTCCCTCTCTTCCTTGACACCCTTCTCATTGGGTACTCGAAAACCTTACAGACCATAGATAAGGACGGAGAAGGAGGAGGAGGGGAACAAAATAACAGCAAGAAAATACAAATCCACGGATAAACCCCCACCGAAAGCTTAAAACACGAGGGAATTAATCCAAAAAAAAACCACACACATTCATCGTAAAACACTCCAAAAACATTCTACTAATCCGAAGTGGGTTCGAGTCCCGCTGATACCTTTTTACGAGACAAAAGAGGTCTCACATTTAAGAGAGGGGGGGGAGAGAAAAAAATTGAAAGAGGGGGAAGAGCGAGATTGTTTTTCCTCACTTATCACACGGAAAAGTGGAGGCTGTACAGCAAAGATTACATAAAAATGAAGCGTCACGCATGCGCTCGTGAACGTCAATGACATGCTAAGTGCTCATTGGTCGATTCCTGAGAACTGCCTCTTTTGATGTTCATCTACTGGTGAACTCGACCATCACAACGACACTTACAAATCACTTCTTGGATGTTCAAGGGCTATCGAACAGGGGCTATTCCTGAGATCTTCGAGAGCCGGAAAAGAGGGGACAAGGAGACGCACACACACACATACTCTAGAAAGAGAAAAAAAAATTTTCTGAAACCTGAGAATATCTCTG
The DNA here is from genome assembly GCF_987345545.1 of Pholcus phalangioides. NCBI lineage: Eukaryota > Metazoa > Arthropoda > Arachnida > Araneae > Pholcidae > Pholcus > Pholcus phalangioides. Next base: position 42,853,141 of record NW_028301596.1, on the reverse strand, counting down.
ATGACTTGTGGAAAAGTCCCTACCAGAGCAACTGGTGGTATTGTTAGGACAGTCATCGTGTGAATTGAGACGTCAAGATAAGATAAATCACTCCAGTTATTCCCGATGGTATGCAGCAGCGGTAACGACGACAACAACAACAACAAAAGTGGCGAACCTGACACAGTGCCGTAGCACAGGGCTGGGCACTGACACATCGAACGCCACTGAGAGATGTCACTGAGTCCCAAGCATTCTACACCGTTCTCAGTGACCGACATCTTGAGTCCTCTGGAAGAGATAGTACACAAGAAAGTACTAGCGGCCGCAGTGGTCGCCGAAAGTAGCGGACTCTCGCCCACCTCCACAGGATATCGGAACGCCCAGAGCCAAGTAGCCGCCATGAACGTTCCCGTGACCAACCCGTACATGCACATGTCGCAGCTCTCACACCCGAACACTTTCACTTCCCAGTACTGCAACGGCACAGACATATCGGCACACTATGGAGACGTCCGTCAGAGTGCACCTGGTTGGTATGGCACGGCACCAGATCCGAGGTTTGCAAGTAAGTACTAAAACTTCATCTCTTTCTAACATCTTATTTCTCATGTGTATTGCTATTTGATAAATACATTATGTGACTAATCCGTGTCGCGAAAATCTCCCCATGTGGGGACTTGATGTCTCTTCATCAAGTGACACCCTTGGGTAATTACCATTGCACACATGCGCCCACTCCACAATGAGGACGCTGGGACCCCGGGATGAATATCATATGATTTTTTTTCGTTTTCTACGCTACACATTTCTCACAGAATGACCATTTAAAATTCCTAGACCCTTCTTTACCGTAGATCCCGGCCTAAGGTGCTGGCTCCACGATGTAGGTAAAACCTATCACCCTGCCCCCGGAGCAGGACCCCTAGGATTGGATCTTTGGTGGGCCCCCGGACAGAATTTTCACGGGCCCATCTATTGTGAATTTACAACGTGAGAAATAAAAAAATATTGGGGATTGTCCCGGCCCCTGGGCTGCAGCTTTGTTAGCCCCCCCCCCCCACCCTTATGAAAGCCATGCCTATAACACATGCAACAGACGTCAGAAAATTCTCCTTACGCCATAAAAATTAGAAATGTACCCTCTCAAAAACGACTCTTTATCTGACACGGGGCCTGTTGAAGAAATAATTGAAGGCCCTCTGGTGAGACGAATAATTTTTGCCAACTCCTTACAACAGTGGTTCACAACTTTCAGAAGCCCGCGGCCCGGTAAATCTCTTTTGAGAAAGAGATTGTAAGAGAAAAGCCCGGTGATACACACAATAACGAGAGATTAATGGGAAAAATGAAACTCTTCAAATCCCTCACGACTCGGTACTGGGCCGCGGCCCGGCGGTGGAGTAACGCTTGCCTTATAACATTTAGATTTTCATTTTTTTTAATCATTTTAAAAGATAGCGCGATGTTTTATTATTGATTATTTTGATCTTTTTTTTGTTCATTCTGGTACTACAAGAGTAGGGTTACCACAGGGCCAGTTCCTCGGGAGTTCGGGCCCTGGGGAAATATAAGTTTTTGGGCCCCCTTATATATATGTTCTGTTCAGAAGAATAGGCGGAAGGAGGTGAACCCGTATTTAATATACAAAAAGCCGCCAGTTTCGGGGGTCCTAAAAATTTATGAGCCCCTGGCAGGTGTCCCGTTTGTAAATGTCAGAAACAGGCCCTGGATCTCCACCGAAAGCGGGCACCGTCCGGCCGCACCTGCGACACACCCCTCAAGAGCGGCTCTGCTTGAAACCAGGGTTTCTAATCAGGGGTCCTTGGAGAAATTTTAGGGTGTAGCTTGGGTGAGAAAACTATTAAAGCACTTTTTTACATTTACTGAATATTATTTTATACTATAAAGGTCCGCGGACTTCATGTTACTAACCCAAAGGGTCCACGGGACACAAAAGTTTAAGAACCTGTGGCTTAAAACATTCGGAGCAATATCCGAAATCAATATCATAGATCAAATAATGTTTCACCACCAAACAAAAGGTCATAGACATCAAAGAGGAAAAAATAATAATTTCCAAATTTTTGCAAAATCCCTAATGATCTGAATGCGATATTGTAATCATTTATATAATCATTAAAATTTATTCAAAGATATATAGAGATCACTGGGAAATGGATCACATACAGGAATGGAGTTCCTATGTTAGGATCTTTGGCATCCCTTAAATTGATAGGATAAAAAAAAATATATATATATATGTATGGTACATCCCGCAGGGCCGCCCTTGCCAGACGCGGGGCCCGGTGCGAAAATAATAGTGATGCCGGAGGCGTCTTAATAATTTTGGGGCCTCCTTACATTCTGTGGGAGAGAAGAATCGGCATCCAAATATTCATACATTATCACAAAAAATACAAGTATACTGAAAAATATCTATACAAAAAATATAGACACAAATAAATGATTAAATGTAAATTAGCCAAAAAAAATTAATAAAAATTTTGAATTGAATCCAAAACCAATCAAAATTAGGATCTAATGAATGAAATTGTCCGAGAACTAATGAAAATTCAGAATCAACGAATCGAAAATATTGAAAATAATTGACTGAGATAATTTCAGCACCCATGAAAATTCAGAATAAATGAACGAAATAATTCCAGAATTGATGAAAATTCAGAATAAATGAACGAAATAATTCCAGAATTGATGAAAATTCAGAATAAATGAACGAAATAATTCCAGAATTGATGAAAATTCAGAATAAATGAACGAAATAGTTCCAGAATTGATGAAAATTCAGAATAAATGAAATAATGAAAGAAATATTTCTAAAACTGATGAAATTCTAAGTAAATGAAAGAAATAATTCCAGAAATGATATAATAATTAATAATTCGCAGTAATTCGCCAGGGATCCACGGACGTTTATTGAAGAGATTTTTTAAAACGCCTGTGAGGTTGGATGAAATAACAATTAACTTATTGTTTTTACATTATCGCGTCCTGAATCTTATTTGAAGGTGTTTTCTTGGCCTTCATCTTACTTGCAAAGGGGTTCTTTAGTCTTAGTTCTTAGTTCTTCCTCTTATTGGCACAAAGGTTCAGTTGGACACAAAAAGTTAAAAATGTGAAAAAAGATTGAAACCTTGATTCAATCGTTAGCATATGTGATGACATTATGTACTTCTACACAGTGCTGTCTTAAGGCATGGGCCCACCCGGGTACGGCCCCGGGGGGCCTCACAAAAATAGGATGTGGTTGAGATTTGCAAAAATTTGCCTGGTAAGGCCTCAGAAAAATCATTTGGCCCGGGGGCCCATGATGCTCTTAAGACGGCCCTGCTTCTACAATATAATTAAGCCATCTATCATCGATAGATAATCAATAATAAAATTTTAAATACACCTTCAGAAATAATCCTATAGTAATAATTCACACCAATGAATATCCATATTCATGATTAAATAAATGTTTTTAAAATCGGCATAGGAATATTATTTACATGGGGGGGGGGGGAAATGTGTATGGAATATCAGTGTTGTGAAATAGGTGCGTATATCATATTCTACTTCAAAACAATCATAATACATAGGAATTAGTTATCTGAATTGGCATAGAAGCCAATATTCAGATCATTATCGTTCAATATGAAAAACATCTTGGAATTGTTTACGGAACTTTTATGGACTAGTGATTCTGGAAATGTGTGTCGAGCCGAGACGTATTTTTACTGTAAAAGTATGTTAAAACTGGTAATAAGACATAAGTGTTACGGCAATTTCTTGCGACAGAGCCTCGAGATCAGACAGGGGTCCATGAAACATTCAATATAGTATAGTATATACTTTATTTTCTTCATTACCAAGGGTACCGCAAACGCGCAGAATTTTAGGGGATTCTTCTATTGCTGTAATTTACGATAACTTCACGCAGTAGAAAACGAGCTTTCGTGATCTTATATATACATCTTTTTCGATGTTTTTTTTCTTTTTAATATAGTACACTCTGGATAATCGGACCGTGTGATAATCCGACCAGTCTAGTAAAACCGGCGTTTTCTCTTCAAGCATACAAGAGGAAAACACGTCTGTGCGCAGAAGTTTAAACAGTGCACCCCGCTTAATGTATTCACATCGGGACCAGGGGTTTCTGATAACAATAACCGATTGATAACTACATCCGACACCAATCCAAAAGCAAATACGATGACCATACCTCTAGTTTAATGGAACAGGACAACTCGATTTTTATTTTTCACGCAACTGGTTGTAAAATGTCCAATCTGCGTTTTCTTCCTCCACATTTGTTTTAAAACAGAATATATTTTTACTTTAAACTAAAAACTCTGCGTTTATTATTATTATTCAGCCATTATGAGGAGTTCGAATTTGAACTGTCTAATGTTTACAAACAATGATATATATATATTTTTTAATGTACAGTACGTTTCATACATCCCTTGAGAAAGTCTTTCGTCCGAGTAACTGAAATTGATATAAACCGACCAAGAACTGATATGGAAGGGCCTTTTGTTTTTACATTAAGTTTTTCCACTATACGTGGGCCATTGAAGAAGAAACTTCATGCGTACGTAGATTATAGGTGCTTGTATTACCTAAATAAGGGGCATTGTGAACCGAGTATGGCAGCGTTTCTCAATCTTTTTATACCGAAGGACCAGTGCAATGTCTGAAACTTGTCCGCCGACCCCACCTCGAGAAGTATAACTACAATATCCGTATTTTGCACGACGTTCCTGTATTTTTGGTTGGACCGAAACTTTTTTTTTCATAGAATTATCTCGGTTTTTCAACGAAGTCCATTTTAATCGTTCATCTTTACCAAAACTGTTTTAATGCAGATATAATTTTCTATAATTTATAAACAATGTTCTGATAATTATGACTACAAATATTCTCATTTCATATAATTAATTTGTCATATTGAACGTTTCATCTACCGGGGAACTACATTTCAACTGATTGCGATTGCCAGTAGTCCCCCTCACTCCCCCCCCCCCCCAGCAATGGTGATTTTCCAGCAATAATTGGTGATTATAGTAATGCTTTTTGACGACAATTGGCGTTGTCCGTATTTCCGTATTTTCCCCCCTCAGTGAAATGTAATCTCCAGGTTTGTTGAAGTTTTTCGTGAGATTTTTACTTCGAGACTCGCAGCAGCCCTTAATATCATTAATTTCAGCAATAACTGGCAATTTGAATGAGAATTGCATGTTCGGCGACGGTTAGTGATATTCCGTTTATAGAAGGACAATTTTCAGTACGTTTCTTGATGAAACGTCACTCGAATAATTAGGGCCATACATGTTCGTATTAAGGCATTAGTACATACTATGGCCAAATATGGCCCTCGGAGTCATCTGATGTGACCCGCGGCGTTTTTATCAAAGTAACCGGTGGCACTGTTCCAGATCATAATTACGTAGACCGTGACACGTTTTTGAATCAATGACTGCATTTTCCTAAATGTTGAACAGCCTTGTCTAGTTTTTAATCGAACCTAAGGGGGATATTACTAATATCAGTTTCACAATTGAATAAATTGTCATTCAGTGAGAGTTGAAGTCCGCTCGCCGACCACCTGTAACATCGCCACGGACCACCTCTGGTCCTCGGACCATAGTTTGAGAAACGCTGGAGTATGGAAACGATTGACGGTAAGGAAAGGATACACCTTCTGACTTCCTACATAGTCTTGCAGATTGATAACAATAATTCATCGGGGAAAAAAGCCTAGTTCAACCTCGGTGTCCAAATACACAAACAAAACTTATAACGAAAAAAAAAAATTGATAACATACCGAGAGAAATCCTGATAACCATAAACAAATTTTTCCCATGTCATTGGTCCGTTCCGTACTTTGCAAAAGTCATAACAATATAGAGTGACAACATAATCCCATGATTCTAATAAGCGGTGTCAACTGTATTATTCTCTCTCATCTCAAATGGCCTTTTTCAACTAACTTCCTTCAATCCTGCACACCCTGGTCTGATATGTGCCGAATTAACCAGAGAGTCTACTGTACGCTATTGTAATACATGATTCTTACATTTTAAAATTCCTATACATATTCACAGAATTAATATAATAGCTGTTTTTTTTAGGTAAAAACGCTAATTAAATTGGGCTTCTGAAAATTCACATCACATAACAGACTCACGTGTAAGAATTAGGAGCCCAGCCCGTACAGTTTTTCTGTTTTTATCATCAGTATTTATTATCAATTCTTTTTATTATCACAATTTCTTATCAATTACCGCTTTCTTGGGTTAGAACATATACTGCAGTGTAGAGATTTCCAACGGTTCAGCTCACGCGGAACCCTGAATGGGGATGGCAACAAAAATGCTGCACGGAACTATTGACGGTAACGAGACAATGCCACGGAACCCAAACAAAAATGAGTGTTTCATGAATATTAGATACAGTATTTTCATCGTAACATTAATGGACAATTTTACAACTTTTAATGCCGCGGAATCCCTAAAAAAGCTCTTATGGGACCCCAGGATTTCGTGCAACACCACTTGGAAACCTATGCTCAAATGTTTTTCAATTAGCGCTTACCCAAGGACCCCTTAGTGAAACACCGACTGAAAACCCCCCACGCTTTATGTCATAGATGTTCTCTATATTTTCATTCTAATTTCTGCTTTATGCTGAAACATATCCCGCAGAGATGTCCGGGGAACCGGTGACCACCTTTTAAAAACCAGTAGAATAGCCTACTCTCTCGAATTTGCTTTTAATTAGACAGCGTGGTCGGAAATCAAATTTATAAATTCTATTCAATCGGAATTACGGTTCAATTTTCAAATTAAATGCCTTATAACGTTGATGATTCACATTTGAAATAAATCTAGCCTAAAAGATTGTTTCCCAAAATATGCGCCGCGGCGTCTCAGAGTGTTTTGGCGGGGCAAGGTAGCAGCAGCAACGGGTGAAGGACACGAGGTTCTGGTTTCAAGACGGGAGCCAATGCAGTCTTTCTTCGTTCAAAATTACGACGAAGGGTAGCAAATTGAATAAATACTTGCCCAGCGCGGCACGGCTCATTTTTTATTTTCGCTATTGCCCTGGGGCTAAGTAGCAAAGTAGACGTGAGAAATCCAAAAATCTTTACAGAAATAACGTTTACCAGTCTTCAGAAAATAATTTTTACCACAAAATTCTGCATACGTAATTTTTAATTTTGGTAACCTGTATATTTTGTATCTTGGACTGAGGTGGATTTATGGGCCACTTGTGGGCCGAACGAATGTTCTTCAACCTTCTCACAACTGCGGGCCGGCAAAAAGTAGACGAATAGAAGAAATAATTTATGGACCGGAAGAATAAATAAATAGCATATGTACAGAGTGATTAAGAAAAAAAATCGCCAACCTTAAAGGGCAATTTCGCAAGGAGCAGCGCCGGGTATTATAGCTAGTATATGTGTGTGTATATGCAGTAAAACCTCGATAAGTCGTCACCTCAAGTTTCCGAAAAATTATGATGGCTTAAGCAGAGTGACGACTTAGGCGGAGTTCCGTCAGTTTTAATGTGCGATGTTATGAAAATCGTATAAATTTAAAGTAATATGACATTTATTAATGTATGAATGACTTGGTGGAGGGGCCCTGGGCAGGGAAAAGTAAACAAGACCTCAACTTGGGAAAGAATGTCTAATTTTTTTCAACAAAGATATTTTGTTTAAATTCAAGTCCTAAATTAGTAGAGTCCACGCTTTATATGATTATTTATTATCCTTGCCCGCGTTGCACTTTGACTTTAACTTGATTAATTTGATTCTTTGATTTACATAAATTTTGATTTCCTTGCACTATATGTAATCAATAAATTTTGGTTTTGTCGGAGATGCCCTGCTCCCCCGGGGGCGAAGTGCTTACGTTGCTTCTTGCGGCAGAGCTTGGGTGTCTCGCGGTTTATCCACTAGATCCCATGCAGAAATGAGATCTAGCTCGAACAGTCCCTAACGTTGTAAAAACCTTATTCGGCAAATGAACTTCCCCAGCGTAAATTTCGTTACTCAAACTGTTCCGTTTGGGTATATAGGATTTTATGGTGACTTGATTGGCATAATATGGCAATGCTGTTAACAAGCTCTTTTTTTAATGGGAGCCATAAAAATAGTCTGTTCCTCTTTCTCATACTTTTTCATAGTGACGACTTAACCGAAATTAGCGACGAGTAAACGAGGGTTTAATAACATTGCTGTCTATGAGAGCTGGAAGGGCCTGAAGAAAAATGACGACTTAACCGGAGTGACGACTTAACGAGGTTTTACTGTATATATTGAAATGACATGCTTTGATATATTCACATGCACGTGCCGAGCCACACACCGTTCTTAGACTTAACTTAACTATCCACAGTTCATTTTTAGTTCGTATTTAGTTACAAAAGGGAACATTGACATGTCTTTCTCTCCGAGACTATCACTTGACGACCAAGACAGCCGGACGGCCAATTTCTTGGATGATGTCTCTATAATTCTATTCAGGCATATGATAACAATCCAATATCACATGGGGGAGGGGAAAAATAGAGTGAGCAAACTCTATCGGGGGAGTTGTTACGTCACACACTTTTAAAGCAATCCCGAATTTATCAAGCACGAAGTCACAATTCTGACAACATGAATACGTTAGAGGCCACACATACATCCAGAACACGCGTTCCAGCACGTACCGATTCGTTAGAAATTCCGCATGAATTACATGCATGCGTGCTACTATCACTTAACCGTACACGCACCTGGGATCTGGTGTGATCTTTTCTGGATCACTCCGTATAAATAGTTCGTGGACCAGCAAAGAATAAAAAAATTACAGAAGTAATTTGTAGACCGGAAAAAATACATAAAATAAGAGAATTTACGGACCGGAGGTGGAGTGAGCTTTGAAGCACTGTCCCAAGGGCTTCAAAAGTGTCCGTTAACGAGAGGTGTCCATTAATGGGTGGTCTAGGATTTTTGCCACCGCCCCACAAATTCGACAACTTTATAACAGTGTTCTTTGTTCCCACGTAAAATTGCCGCCCCCGGGGTAGTTGCCCCCTTCCCCCAGTTACGGTCCTGGTGTCTGTTATATTATTTTCCACTGTGTATGTAGACACACACACACATACACACTTTATTTCATTTATTAAATCTCTAAAATTATGCAATCACTAAATGGATTGAGAAAAATGTTTTGCGGACCATCGGTTGAAGAAAACTGGGCTGGACAATTGTTATTATTTTGATATTTTTCTGCTCTGCCCCGTTCTACTCCAATTTTCTTAAACGCTCCCAAAATTTGCTGCCTATTCGTCTACTTGCCACCCTGGGCTATAGGCCTACCCACTTAGCTCTCCTCACTCTTGTAAACATCCCCATGATCGTGAAAATATCCATAAACACTCATGGTATAGGCTATAGCGAAACTGATAAAAGTAAGCCTATTAAAGCCAGAATAGCCGCTAAATATTGTAAAATGACTAAAATACGTTTGCATTTTACTCGAAAATCTCAGTCGAGGAAACTTGAAATTCGAATCCCCGGAGGCCTGATTTTTGCATGTACAAGTTGGTAATATGCCAAGGTCCCATAAATCAGATTGGGCCACAAATTTCAGTCATAAGTGTTACCTGATGGCCAGGTCTAATCAAAATTGAGCTTCGGACGTCAGGTAACCATAGTTCAGAATCGGTTATTACTGTTAACCTAATCGGTTAGCCTTGATTTACCTAAAACAGGAGCTCTTAATATTTTTAGCTGCGATCCAAAATCAGCAGTAACATCAGCTTCGCGACCCAAGGACCTGTTCGTTTTTCGAAATTAGTGAAACCAGTGACGCAATTTATAAATTCATTTATAACAGGACTGTAAGTGGATTTTTGTAAGGCTCGTCTAGGCAGCCCCTACGAATTGAAGTTTGGGTCTTGACCCATAGCCCAATTATTCGTGGCTGTAAGTGGATTTGTACGACCCATCTCAGAAACTCCTGAGAATCAAGTTTGGGTCTTGACTCATAGCTCAGGAATCCATCGTCCGAGTGGCGTGATGGTAAGATGCTCGTCTACTACCGTGAAGGGTTGCTGTCGCGGTCCCAGGTTCAAAAACCCCGAGGATATAGTTAAGATATTTTCCCTAACGAACTTGAGGCGACTACCAGTAGACAGCGCCTTCATTTCCAACCCATCTCAATAACGGCAGTAAATTGCGATATGGCCAGAGTTGGTGTTTGGTGAAGTAGCTTAGGAATCCCTGCGCGCGAGTGTGGATTTGCATGACCCATTTGGAAGGCCCAGTCGAATCAAGATTCTTTCATGACCCATAGCTCAAGAGCAATGTCTCGGACGATCCATCTTGGAAGCCCTGCCACCCAACTCTCGGTTGCGACCGATAGGTTAAGAATTCCAGACCACTCTAAATGACCATGTTGCATCGAAATGATCATATTCCTCTAAGAGAATAGAAAACATACTTCATCTATTAAAAATACCTCTCATTGCTTAACAAGTTCCGGGAGCAGTAAACACTTGTGCAAATCTATAGGGGAAAATAATAATAATAATAATAATAATATAAAAAACATGAAACACTCCCCTCCATCCAAAACGCTAGGAAAATAATACTGGGAGGGGAGGAAAATAAAATTAAATACAGTATGTATATGAGTGTAAATATTCCAGACAGTTTATATTATCAGGCACGAACTTCTTAAATATTGGAGGAGTAGGAGAAAATGTCGAGAGAGAGAAATTCTTTGAATAATTCATCAGGTATGTCAAGACTAAAAGAAGATATTTACTGTATTATTTTCCACACACATTTCTCTTCAAGGTTTCAATCCTCCAGCTTATCTTGACTTGAATGTACGAACTGAATATTTACAAGGTTCCGTATAGAATTTTAATGACGCGTCATTTTTCAATGTCCATTGATTCATGTCGTAAAAATTCATCGAGAAGAATCCTTTATAATTCCAAATTGTGGGAAAAATAAAAAACCAATAATGAAATCTTATTAAAAATTGAAGTGTTTGTTAGTTAAGGGGGGGGGGAAGGGAAGGGGTGTCGTCAAAGTATTACGTCATCAGATTTTTAGACATTTTGACCCCCCCCCCGCCTTCAGCAAAATTCAGCAAAATGCTGATCCCCCTCCTGCCCCTTGTCATCGAAATTTCGTCATCACTGCCCCCCTACCTCCTAACGCATATTGGGATCAGAGATGTACGTGGTGTGGGGGGGGGGGGCATAGGGGGCCCGTCCGTGCACCCTCAACCCGTAGAAGATCAAAAATTTATTTTTTTTTGAAATTTAAAAAGAATATTTTAAAAAATTAAAATTTCTGAAGAAAATACGTTTATACGTTATTATAATCAATTTCTGTCAATCTCAATGCTATTTGAAGGCTATGGTGAAGACTAACTCGAAATTCCTCTATAAGAACTTCATTGTGACCTATAGCTCTAAGCCATATATGCAATACCCATGGCCCGTGGATCAAATGTGGCCCCTCGGGGTTATCCGATGTGACCCACCACCTCAAACCTAATTTTGTGAAGATGAACAAAGCGGCACATTTGCAGATCGTTTAAGTGACCAGTAGCACAATTCCAGAGCATTTGAGTGGCCCGTGGCACATTCGAAGATCACCTTAGTGACCCGCGACACAGTTCCAGAATAATTAAGCGGTTCGTGGCACAAATATCTCTCTTAAGGGACATGTGGCACAGTTCTGGAGCACATTAGCGGCACCCCAGTGCAGTTCAACATCTCCCAAGTTACCCGCGACACATTTTGCGATAAGTTAAGTGATCCGCGGCAAAATTAAGGATCACTTGAGTGGTGTGTGGCACAGTTCCAGCGCATTTGAGCTGCCCGCGACACATTTCTAGAGCACTTGAGCGGCCCAGCCACATTTCCAGATCACTTGAAGAACCCGCGGAACATTTAGAGGTCACTAAAGTGGCTCTATAGAGGACTTATCTATAGGGAAAATGTTAGTTCAGGCTCCTACAAACTAGGGAAAGGTTTTCTTCGTTTTTGCATACCAAATAAGTTGCCATTAAGAATATTTCTATAAAGGGTGGTTGATGACGTAAGCATCATCCAAACCCCCCCCCCCTCCCCCGTCATCAAAAGTCAGCAAACCCGAAACATCCCATCGATGCTGACGAAATACTTGAATGACCCCTAAGTAGTTTTTTACGTATTATATTTTTTCACTACTACTTCACAGTACCAGCCGTTAATTCTCAAAATCCACAGTGATACGATTGGCTGGTGATGATGCAACGGAAATGAATGGGTTGCCGGTTTGGCGACAACATATTACTTGGCTACGTTTAACGATATATTTACTTAATTTTACGCACGGCTCGCAACGCAATTGGTGTTGTGGTTAACGTAAGAGGCCAAGGAACGAAAGTTGTGGGTTCGATTCGGATCAGCTATTGCTTTTTTCCCTCCCTTCCATCTTCATTTCTTCATCTCTTAAATTAATTTTAATTGTTCTGGTTCTGATCTTTCTAGTAAAATTGTAACTTCGGAACATTTCCGGCTGCGGTATAGTATTGCCCGTGGCAGGATTTTGGAACATTCTGTTTGTAGTTTCAGTCCGGGGTCAGGGCCCTCCCCCCTTTAACGGCCGGAGCCGTTTGCAGGCCCCTACAGGTGAATTTACTAATAAAACTAGTAGTCGGAAACGTGAATGATGAAAAAGTATGATTTCTTGCCAAATATGATAAACTGATAAGTTAGTTAATGCTTACATCACTCCTTCACCATCCAATCATATCACTGTGCCATTTGAGAATTAACTGCTCGTTCAAAAAAAAAAAAAAACTCTGGCCATATCGTAAATACGCAATTTACTGTCATTAATAAGCTGTACTGGAGAAATGCAGGTGTATCTATATCGATAGTCTCACCTCAAGCTTGTTAAGGAAAAATATCTTATGTATATACCTGGGACCGTAACGGAAACATTCGTGGTGGTAGACGATCATCTTACCACCACGTCACCCGGGCAACAGATTTCCCCACTTTCTGGCACCTATGCACGATGTTTAAAAAAACTTTTTTTTTTTTTTTTTAAATGAAAATTTTTTATTTACATTATAAGTCCGTTATAACGAGAGCTAAACAAATCACGACGAACACTGTTATAACGCATTCCTCGTTGTAAGTGAATTTCCAATATTTTGCTGTCAGGTTAAAAATTGTAAATACTTAAAAACGAAAAGTGATTTTGAGACAGGCAAAAAAAGCACGGAAGTAGAGGAGATAATTTGTGAACCGGTAAAAAAATGAAAATATTGGAGAAACAACTTGAGGACCGGCAGGCTAAAATGCGTAAACAGTAGACTTACTCACAGGCCTGCTTGATTTCTATTTATTCTAATCGAAAATTATGTAGCGGCTACATAGGGGCCATTCAAGTATTACGTAAGCAGATTTTCAGCCCTTTTTGGCCCCCTCCCCCCTCCTTGTCAGCAAAAGTCAGCAAAACACTGCCCCCCCCCCCCCCACTGTCAGCAGCTTAGAATATTTCATATCTTCAAAAAGGGGTATATGGGAAAATATACATCAAACCATTCTCATGACCCGCAGGTTGAACCATGAATTGGGCAAGGGAGCCACGAGTGACAAAAATTTGAGAACTGTTAACCCTTTAAGCGACACAGCAGAAATCACTAAACCACCCTTCAAAATTGAATATATGTCTTTAATGAAGTAGGCGTTCGTACGATTTTAAGCTGGTGCATACTAAGGGGGTAGCTCTATAGTGAAAAGTGTTCCGTTGAGAAAAAGGTCAACTTTACAAAATATCTAGGCTTGCCAATGCTTAAATAAGATGTTTTTAAGGAGGCGAGATACCTCGTCGATGTTGCTTAAAGAGTTAATGTGTTTTTGCATTTCTGAAAAGAGGGATTTGAAGAACCACAAAACGATCCGACTGACCAACAGAACAATTCTCAATTATCATGTCACTACTCACTTCAATGGCTGCATGGGAGTCGTTAACATTTTGCCTCCAATCGGATATTTTAGCACGATTTGCTCAACAACTGAAAATTGCTGGTCGTTCCGTATATACGGGACTCAAGCACATACGCAGGAGGAGGAAGGTGCATTGTTTTTTTTTTTCAGAAATTATTGGGAGGTCTCAGCCCCCTTACAGAATTTATTGGGCTTAAATAGCCTCAGTCCTTAGGTTCCTATGTTCTGCTGGGAGAAATCAAAACCGTTTGGAAATTGTTCATTAGACATTGAATCTTCTTTTTTACATTATTGGTGCTAAGTAACACACTGATTTAGGTGCATCCACGGATTATACGTAAGAATTTATGGTTTTCAGTGATATAGTGGATATATTCATCGAATCACGTGATGCATCCGAATATCTCAGAAAACTTTCTTAACCCCGAAAAAAAAATGAAGTAGAACGGCACAAAATCAGTAACAGAAGCCACAATCATGGACAAAACATACGTATTGAAAGGTATCAAAATAAAGGCTAGTGGCTGTTATGTTTCTCCTTTTGTGTGCAGAGAGTATGTACATACGGACTCTCGAAGATCAAGTTGGAATATTGTACAGTGAAAGTGCGAGCTTCTGGGGAAAAACACGTCGCAATCAGCTTAATCTGGTAAAAGTCTCACGGAAGTTAAACGTGGTCTGAATCAATCAACGTTTTAAGGACCATACTATAGGAAAATTACGTGAAGAAGAAGAAGAAGTGGGATGCAGAAGAGCAATTCTGAAGTGAGTGTTGGGATGAAGAAGAAGTAGATGGCACAGTGCGCAGAAGCAGCAACATCAGCAGAGAAGAATCGTACTCCAGACCTCGGTCGAGGAGGTCTCTGAGGATGCTTTTGGAAACCTCTCTTCAGAGTCCAGTGTCTAGTTAATTCCTTTGAAGCATGGCTGGAGGACTCTTTCTCTCTCTCTCTCTCTCTCTCTCTCTCTCTCTCTCTTTCTCTCGTTAGTTCTTGGGGACTCGAAACTGAAGACCGTTTCGGAATATCGTGGTTCGTAATCGCCTTGGTCTTGAGGAGAAAGAGTGGAAATGAGAGGAGGACCCTATAAGAACACCTTAAGGCAACCTTTCTCTCAAACCACCAATGATTTTTTTTTTTTTTTTTAAATTCGATCTTCCAACGTGTGATTCTTAAGCCTCTTCAACGTGATTGTCTTCTCTTGCTTGGAATGTATTAAATATCAAATCGAAATTTCGATAATCGTAGCAGCTATTATTGGACTGCTCAATTTGAAGATACCGTATATCGACCTCGGCTATAACGTCTTTAAATGGTGATCCGGACTGATTCCCATATAGAAAAATGATAATGAACCTTGCTTAAAACATAGATGAAAACGAAACAACCTTATTTATAACGACATATATTTCGTCGCTTTCTTTTGTTTTTATTCTTTTTATTTAAGAAATCCTCAGGCTTAAAATAAACATGCTACTAAGTAGCACGAAAGCGCATACCAATTTCGAGCATATGCAACCAATGAGCATTTATTGGTAACATTTGCTCGAATGTTACCCATAAGCTCATTGGTACACCTACAATCGTACTCCTATTAATATTAACAGGTTAAATGGGGAGGGGGGGGGGTTAAACAAGTTTTACACGCATTTATCCTGTTTTTTCCCAACTTTCTTCTGATTTCCGAATTCAAATATCTCAGCAAGTATTGCACGTAGAAACGTGGAGTTTCTTTTGCTCCGCGAGAGATGGGCAGCAACTTTCTAATTGGGTTTTTGAGCACAGGGTGTCCACATAAAAAGTTAATTTTTATTTTATTTCAATAACTATACAACCCCTTGCAACATGGATGACGTATGTGAAAATTCATTCTGTGAAAAAATTTAAAAGTTACCACAACACTGAGGATTATTTTGATGCGATAAACAACTTATAGAAAACCATAGTTGGCAACGGCTTTCCTTCTTCATTGCATATAGTTGTTTCTCCTATTTTCTACGTCTCTTGTTTATTATTCACTAGCCATAATACCCGGCGCTGCCCGGGTATTCTTCAATTACTGGGAGGATTGAAAAAGTGACAAACCATTATAAAGGAATAATCTATTATACATAATACTGACAGCATCAAAGAAGTGACAAACAATTGTAAAGGCATTGGCATGTCTGAAACGCATTGTTAGGGAACCACGGTAACCAAGGTAAACATTCCGAAAGAGACTGTTGGGGCCTAGGAACCATTGTTGCCCGACGGTTTTTCGCCCATTTCGCGTATTTGCTTTGCCCTGCTCTGACGAACTTTCAATGTAGAATATGGTTCAATCCCGGTCCTGTTTGGTATATAGGCAAAATATGCGACAATCGGTTTAAAATTGTAGATCCAACCACAGTTGTAGTTGTGACGGGATTGTTTGTCTCAATTGATTTTTTTTTGTTTGTTGGGCATCTGATGTGCGCTACATCAGCGAAACTTAGGGGGGTACTTGGACTCGTTTAGGCTTATGCCAAATTACGATCAGAAACGTTTCGATTTTTCGGCCAGTCTCTGTGGTGAGAACCCAGATGAAGAACCCAGAGACGTATTTGTATTTTTATAGCATACTATGTATTCTAGCTGCTTTTGGTGCTAATATTGGTACTTTATTATGTGTGTGTTATATGCACTATAAATTTTAAATCTAGTGTACACATAACATATTTCTACTCAGATATACAGTATATGCAGTCGTTCCCACTTATAACGTTTTCCTGCTTAGTTCGACTTATTTTCGTGATCTCACCTCTAACTAATTCTCATTAAGATTTCCCTTTTAAAGCGCTTTCCCGCATACAGCGTTTTTTCATGACCATTTCTTGGAAAACGTTATAAACAGGATCCACTGTATATATTTTCAGGTTTACACGTTATTTAAATACTTTCTCTAATTGGAAGTATGCCTCTAGGATCAACGGTTCGCCAGTAATTTGCGGTTCGTGCTGTTAGCTAAGCACCCTGTATATAACATATGTTACGATAAATATAATAAATCGGTTATTATGCATAATTATCAATCAACTTTATCAAAGTGCTTGGTAAGTATCTTATATATAAATGTGAAAGTATGTATGTATGTATGTATGTATGTATGTATGTATGTATGTATGTATGTATGTATGTATGTATGCTCTTTATACAAATCTACAGTTTTAGACCGATCGTCGCCAGATTTTGCACATATACCAAACAGGTCCGGGATTGAACCGTAGGCTACTTTAAAAGTTCGTCAGAGCTGGGCAAATGCCCGAAATGGGCAAAAAACTGTCTGGCAACAATGGTTTTGGGGCCTCAACAATCACTTTCGGAACGTTTACTTTGGTTACCGTGGTTCCCAACAATGCATTTCAGACATGTATATGCCTTTACAATAGTTTGTCACATCTTTAACACTGCCATCATAACAGTTTATTCCTTTATAATGGTTTGTCACTTTTCCAATCCTCCCAGTAATTGAAGAAAACCCGGGAAGAGCGCCGGGTATTTCTGCTAGCCTATATACAGGGTATTCTGTAAGTATAATGTGCCCTTTATCTCATCAACCGCCCATAGTATAGGTATAGTTTCAATTTAGAAAATGCTTAAAGGCGTTTGAATAATATTCGCTGGACATGGGACGTCACTAATAGCAGAGAACAACAACTACGGTGACAAAACTGAGAATAAAAATGTTCAACTCCAGCTGCCAGTCGTTAAATAATTATTAAGGTATACATATATAATTTTTTTACGGGGCGGGCAACGTCGCCGGGTATCAGCTAGTGCATAATAACCAGATTTATCACACACATTTACCGCACCACATATATGTATATAAAATATAGCCCTAAATATTGCAATTCAGAGTTCCACGAGGTTGGACAAGAGTTCTGCAAGATATTTGAACATTTTCAAGGGTGTGGCGAAAACTTAAAAAAAAATTATAACCCACTAGCTTCGTTCCGATCTAATGTGTTTAAACTAAATTAATTTCGGGTCTTCTAGCTTTCCAAATGAAGTTTATAAATGTCGTTGTGTGTGTGTTGAATCGATCATTATTCGGAAGCTTTCCGTGAAAAAACCACCTCGTTGGAAGTTCTTCAAAGTAAACACATGAACGGAAAGCACATTGGTTCCGGCCACCAACCCTTTTGGTGACTTCCGTAATGTTATTAAAGCCCTTGGGAAAGCCGTAACCCTCATTCCTGACATGGTACAGAAAGGATTGAAACTCGAGAGAGAAATAGAATAGTAGAGTTTGCTCAAGGAAATGTGATGTTGGCTTTCCGCAGAAACCCATAATATACTGGTACTCGTGTACCTCCCAGTGTGTGTGTGTAAAGTGTTTCTCTCCCTTAGCTCCTAGTAATAAACTGTGTTGGCTTTTTGGTATCCAATTACGGAAGATGTCTTATATATAGAGAGAGTGTACTGTACACGAGTTCCGCTGTAAATGAACTTTACTTAAGCACTTGTGCGGGAAATGAACTTATTTTCTCAACTTTTTCGAGTACATAAGAGGGCTTTGAACTCTGGGTATAACGGGTTTTTAAAAATATGTGCTAGAAAAGTACATCAGGTGCAATAACGGGATCACGAGGTTTTCATTACTTTTTTTTCTTGTTCGTCCCAATTGGGCATTGTAATGAGCACTGTCTCGAAATTTTTCATCTCACACTTTAAATTTGATATGGACTGAGACTACAGCGTACATAGGAAAGTCTCTCTTGCTGCAAATTGCTGGTAAATCGTTGATCTTAGAGCACTGTTTCCCAAAGTGGGCAATATCGACCCCTGGTAGTCGATGGACTGGCCCAGGGGAGCAATAGAAGCTACGAACATAACATAGGATCCTATGGGTTCGCTTGAGTCGGGGGCGACGGGGGAAAAAATTTCTGTAGAAGTGGGGGCGATGGAACAAATTATTTTTGGGAAACTATGTCCTAGAGGCATACTTTCAGTTAGAAAACGTATCCAGATGACGTGTAGACTTCAGATGCGTTACTCATATTGGGGTAAATGGGTTTTATAGTTGCAATGGAACTTCCGTTAACGAGCGATTCGCATAACGAGCAACAAATGTTGCTCTTTGTTACACGTCATCTCAACTGAACCAGTGGTTCTTCGCTTTTGCCAACCGTGGGATCGGAGGTAATGCAAATACAAATACAACGCCACAACAGGCAAAATGCCCAACGAGATGGCTGAGAAAAAAAAAATACCCATGACAAATATGAATGTCATAATACAGACCAAACATTATACCCATCCAAAATTTTGGAAAAAAACCATTTCCAAATCGTGCGCAGCTTCAAGATGTGGCCACTGTGGATGTCGAGTGGTCATAGTGATGGACTCGCATCGCGAAGACCTGGGTTCGAACTCCACCGGCACTCCAGCGGTGGTCGGCTGAAGTTGGGTTTTCTATGACTCCCAACGTCGAGGCGCGAATGCGAGCCGATTTTCCCCATTTAATATTACCACAGAGAGCAACACACATACAACGGTACAAATATTGTACAGCTTTTTTCAAGGAACGCCTAAACGTATAGGACTGCCTGAAATTTTTATGATATAACTACCACTAAATCATGGGTTCTAGGGATTAACCAGGAGTCTAAATCACGGGTTAACCCAGGGACCCGTCAATAGCTGGTGCATAGATTTCAGAGGTCCTTGAGCTTGGATGGAGAAAGAATCAACATTGTTTTTGCATTGCTATACGCTGAATATAATTTTCTAAAGGATTCATGACGTCATTTCATGAACGCATAGAGGGTTCTTGGACTTCATCTTATCGGCACGAAGCATCTTTGGAACATAGAACGTTAAGAACCCCTGCAATAAATTCCAATTCGTTTATATTGCTGGCGTGTGTCTACGCGTCTAATCAAATGTTTTATAACATCTCATGATCAATCATGTTCCTAAATGATATATGACTAAATATCTTTTTACGAAATGATATTCATGTTAAAACCAATGCATTTGGATCGAATGAGTGCGATATCGTTGGTTGTTTTCATTTCTATGCATCAAACTTCCTTAACATTCATTGCACGCCGGAGAGGAATCAATTCATATGATTATTCTGGAACGGGAATCAATAATACAGTATGAAGTCAACTCGATTGCAACGTTACCTCGGCTATAACGTCAATAATTGGTGATTCCGGCTAATTCCCATAGTAAATAATGTTATGATTAATAATGCCGATGTGGATATAGGGCGAAAACGTACGGCGTAAACCAGTGTTTCTCGACCTATGGTCTGTCACGATGGCATAGGTGGTCCACAGGCAGACTTGATAAAATTATTCACCCGTTGTAATTGATATTGGCAATGTCCATATGGATTCAAATAAAAATTATACCTTCATACTTAGGTTCACCATACCTCATCTAGGAGAATGCAGGAAATTGCTATCCTAAATACGGGATATCACTGAATTTTGCCAAAAAAATTGCGATGCATTGCTTTAAGTGCAGGCCCGTCATTTAGGGGGGGGGGGCGGCTTTCGAAAATACACTAAAACTGGTATATATATATATATATACACATACATACATTGAGTACATGTGCTTGGAAAAAATATTTACTCTTACTTTTTTTACTTACTTACTTTTTGTAAGTCCCGGGGCACCAAATTGCTGCTCGCGAGATGTGATGGTGCTCTTTGGGGGTAGGATGCATATGTATATATGTATGTATTTTTTTTTCATTGAGAAAATAAATGCTCTCTCCGGGGAACCTCCGTATGGCGAATCATATTCGCCTTGCTGGGGTAAGTTACTCATATGTACATGCCCCCCCCCCCAACATATTCATGTGTTATTTCGTGTACAAGAAGTACTGCCATCTGTTTTTTATGTCGAAAACAAAAATAATAAATGCTAAATTTTAATAATTGTAGTAGTATTTTGTAAAAAAATTGGCATTTTTCTTCAAAATTCATAATTTTGTATTAAAAAAATGCTGTTAATTAATGGTTAATGCATTTAAAAATTATTGAATTTTGTATATATCTTTGAATAATAACTTAGTTTTACGTATGAGATGTTCGAGTTTGTCAAATCCTGCCTTCTAGCAGTTTATAATTTTACTTGATTTATTTGACTAAACCGATTGAATGTCTTGAATTATACGTTCCTATATACATAACATTTCAGTTGAGTGACCGTATTTAAAAATATTTGAGTCAATATTTTGATGGGTGTGGTAGCCCAGGTCGATAAGATACTCACCTTAAGTACCAACGGATGTTTAGAGGTGTCGTGAGTTCGATACCCGGTTCGTCCTTGTCGGAAAACTTTCCTGCCACGGGTACAACAAAAAACGGCGACATGACCGCAGAAAAAAAATTGCTACCGCAGGGAGTCCCCATCGAGGGGTTAGCGCACCAACCTCAGGATGAGTATGAAAAAAAGGCCTGCCGTTCGGAATCGGCAATAAATTGCAGGTCCCGTTCTAATTAGCCCTCGTGTGCAGAAAATGACCGTGGTGCGACAAAAATGGTCAATATTTTGATCAAATTTTTCGACATGAATAAACAAAAATCGATTCAACGAAAACAGTGATGATTTCTAAAATCACTAATTAAAAAAAAAAAAGACAAGAGATCCTAGTTCAGAAATTCCAGGATATGAAAGCATATTTAGCATATCGTTCCCCTTTGTGCCATAGACATGAATATGCAAATCACTTTTGGGTTTATCTGCTGGTTGGATCACTTAGTTCGTTAAATTTTGTCAGAAACGCACGAATGTGTATCCCCTATTAACATTCGTAACACATTTTACGAAACATTTTAGGAGAACAACTTCCAAAGTCAGAGGCGCCGACATGAAGAAAATATTGGGGAGGCGGGCTGAAAGTTGCTGGTCGTACCGTATATACGGGACTCAAATCCGTACACTGGGGAGAGAGAAAGGGCATTGCATTGATTTTCCTGAAATTATTGGGGGGCTCAAAGGACCTCAGCCACTAGGGTTCGGTACCTGTGCATAGAATAACATGGGTAGAGTAAACATTCAAAAGTCATTTTCCAACTTCTAGAAATTTGCACATTCATATTTCTAGTAAAGAGGGACGATATTAAAATAGCTGCAAGATGGCGGCCTTTATATAATTTCTTAATCTATTTCTATATTTCCACATCCATTCAGTGGATAGATGCGCGAACAGATAGATAGATAGATAGAACCGCTCACAGCCACGAACTGATGCAAAGCACCTTACTTCCGTTACCTCAAAAGAGGCAGAGTTGTGTCGGAACAGTTAGCAAAGATTTAAAGTGGTGGCTCCCCTTGCCCCGTGCTCGCAAGTTTCGAATTACTCGCGTCGTTCTCCCCCATGAAGACAGCCATCAACTCAATGCAACATATAAACCATTTGACAAAAATGGGTGACTGAATCCAATGTCTAGGGAAAAAAATTACACGCGCGCCCTGTGGCACATAAGGACCGGAGACCACAGCCTGGGATTTCGAAAGAAATGTGGAAAAGACTTGTGGGCAAGAAAGAAGAAAAAGAAGCTGGCATGTTGAAGTGGGAGAGATTTGAGAATGGTCTAAATACACAATGCATACAAATTACATATATACAGCGCCTCGACTGTGACGGGAAGCGAAGAAACAAAGCCTCCGTCCACAGCGCTGAGCAGTTCTGCTCGCCCTTCCCCCTTACAGAACATGCAATATACACACACACAGAATACACACAGAGCCCGCATTGCGACGGGAACAATCAAGCAGAGCCTCCGTTGACAGTGCTGGGCATTCACATTTGAATGACATGCATACATTATTTTCTTTACAAAAATTTCCCTTTTTTATACTTTGCGCGAACAGAGAATATGTTTTTATACCATCAATTAATATTACATAGTTACCAACACTACGTTTGCTATGAATGAATAGCATTTGAAAATATTCGATTAATCGATTAAATTTTTTCGATCAAGCAGTTAAAAATTTAAGTCGATTCCCAGCCTTGTATATATTCAACTTAATATGAGTTGAACAACTTTATAATTAAATGGGTTAAAAATCAAACATTTTTCAATTTTTACATAATGTATGCCTGGGGTTTTCAACCTATGGGTCACAACCTAAACTTGGGTTGCAGGGGGATTCCGAGACGAATCGTTCAAATCCACAAGCAGACAGGGACGAGCTACGGGAACCGATCCTGACTTGATTCGCAGGGGTTTATGAGATGGGTCGTACAAACCCATTTAAAGCCAGGGGCTCTTCAGCTGTGGGGTTACGCCCCAAACTTCATTTGTAGGGTCTTCCGAGATAGGAGGTACAAATCCGCTTACAGCCAGGGATTCTTGGGCACGACCCAAACTTGATTGGGTTCTTCGATGTGTCTTAGGCATATCTACTTACAGTCCTGTTATGATATGCACTTATTGCGTCACTGATTTTATAATGTCCAAAAACAAACAGTCCCAAGAGTGCTCATTTTTTTTCTCTCTCTCTCTCCCACGCATGACGGATGGAAAAGATGAGTAACTAGAATGCCCAGACTATTCAGTTTGATATTAACCCTTTAAGTGGCATTGACGAGTTATCTCGCCTTTTAAAATGACTCTTATCCTAGCGTTGATAATCCCAGATATTTTATAAATTTGAATTTATCAATGGAACATCTTTTCCCGTAGTTTGCTCTTACTGAAAATAAGTCGAATCCCGTTATAAAGAAATTTCGTTGTAAAGAAATTCCAGGTTTTTGCATTGTTCCTATGTAAACTTATCTGGGGAATCAGAAAAGTGTTCGTTAAAACGAGATTTTCGCTGTAACGGTATTCGTTAAAACGGGATTCGACTGTACTGTATAGACTATGGCAAGTGTGCACAACCTTTCAAGCTCGCAGGCCAGAAATTTGTACATATAGGTGACCCGTATGGCTTGTATTTTATGAGACAATCCCGTAATTTTGGTCA
Source organism: Pholcus phalangioides (assembly GCF_987345545.1). Lineage (NCBI taxonomy): Eukaryota > Metazoa > Arthropoda > Arachnida > Araneae > Pholcidae > Pholcus > Pholcus phalangioides. The sequence goes on along the minus strand of NW_028301596.1, from coordinate 42,829,174 downwards.
TCCCAGCCTTTTCATATATATATAAAATGTCTCATTTTTCTTTTATCTTTAAAGAGGCTTAATCTAATTTTTGAATTTAAAACTTGAGATTATTTTTGATAATTATGGTATAATATAATCTAATATAATATCATATTCAACCAGTATAGTTATCTCACATATTTCACGAATATACAGTCGATTCCCGTTTTAACGAATACCGTTATACCGAAAAAAATCTCGTTTTATAACAAAAGCTTTTCTAAAACGCAGATAAGTTTACATAGAAACAGTGTAAAAATCTGGAATTTCTCTATAATTAAATTTCGTTACATCGAAGTGATTTCTCCGGTCTCTTGGACTTCGTTATAACGGGATTCGACTGTCTGCGCTTTTTTGGTGAATTGCATCTTTATCCATCGCGACTTGCAGTAGCCCCCTTTGCGATTTTTCAGTAATTTCAGCAAAATTAAGTAATTTTAAGCAATTTCAGTGATTTTATTAATATGTAATTGGCAACTTTACTTGCTTTTGATTTTTTTTTTTTTTTTTTTTTTTGCAATAAATGGCAATAATCCGTATGGATCGCGATTTACCGTATTTTTATGATGGAAATGTGGTCAGCTTAAGCATTTATTGTTGTGTGTATATTGATACTTTTGTACCGATTGCCTTTCGCTGGCCGGAGGTTTTGCACTCCTGGTATATGGAATTTTCAAGGAGATTCCGTGATTCCTGCCGTGCCCCTGAAACCATTTAAATCTAAGGCTTTTTTGTAATGAATATTTCTGAGCTTAATCATTCATTTTGCATAGAATGGCTTAAAATCTTTCTCAGCGATAGAGGGCGATGTGTATCTCTGGAAAGCGGGAGCTGGAAAATGAATTTATCTGGTTCAAGTAACAGTTACTGATTAGATTCATTTTGATTGCCAAAATTTATCTTCCAACGCGGATGTTTTATGATAGCTCATGCATATATATCAATTAAAATGTTCGTTAGCTGAGGCAGAAAAACGCCGCAAAAAATCTTTGTTAGCCAAAAAAGTCGTAAGCTGAGGCATTCGTTAGCCGAGTTGTCACTGTACTCCGTAAAGCGAAAGGTCACCTCGCAACACTTCAGTGAGATCTCTAATTTTGGTGCTCACGAATTTCTCAAACACCTAAGGCAGTGTTTCTCAAAGTGTGAGTCGTTGCGAGCTGAAGATATTGACGTGCTTGCCTATTTATGCTTTGAAGCAGGGCTGTGTTCGAAGTTTGGTAGCTATCACGCAGCTACATCATATTTGGCTCGATACAGAATTTTCCTCTCGTTCATGAACATTGCAAGTATGTATATATATACCAAGTTTCGCTACTCACTGGCCTTCAGAGAATTGTATGTCTAGGTGGTGCCCGTCCGTGGCTGACCTCTCCATACTTACTTCTGGGTTTGATCTACCCTCCACGATGTGGGTGAAAACAAAGTGGTTGGTTTTGCTTCCCTCCCATTCTTTTCTATACCCGAATGTGTGAGTATATGTCTTCTCTCTCCTTTTCAGCTGTATTCGTAACATATCTGGGTGAAACCTGCAGAGTAGTGGTGGAGCGGTGAGAGGAAAGCCCAGTACGTACGTCTAGTAAATATTGACCCAGAGAAAACCAGGCTGAAACAGCTCTCTCTCTCTCTCCCTCCCTATCAGCTTGGCTTTCAACCTGCTAACAGGTAGAAGACATTCTATATGGCCAAGGGGGAGAGATATTTTCACAGGGAGCCAAACAGCCCACTTTTCCTCTCGCTTCATCCTAGAATCTAGTGCATTGAACTGAAATCATTGTGGTAGGTCCATTTCTACACTTCAATATCTTTCTTTTCTTTAATGTGTTTCTTTTTTCTTTCCTATTCTCACCAGTGGCTTTCGGTAGATTAGCCTCAAGCCCCATTTTTCTTTTCTTTTTAAAAAAAAAGAGGCCGATTGGCCTCCATACAAAAGCCGTCATGCAGTGATCACTGGCTCAGCAAAAATATGTTATCACAGCTATTATGTTTATTCACTATAATCTTCTCGGGTGAGCATCTGAGATCATACATAAAATACCTAAGTATCTTTAGGATCACAAAAGATTAGCTATTTTGTCTGAGTTCAGTAGCGTAGCTGTGGTATTTATGGAATTCCGTCGAGATCGTTAATTATTATTATTATTATTTTATTTGAAATCCACCTTATAATGTTGTACCTCAATCACAAAATAAACTTGTTTATGGTTAGTGTTGGATCATGCTTGCCGAAAGGAAGCGGGAAGCAAGTAAGTGGGAAGTCAGTAAACAACTAATGCGAAATTGAGCTAGTCAGTGAGCACTGAATAAGCAATTAACGAGCAAGTGGCTGAGCTAATAAATGTGAACAAGTGTGCGAGCAATTCAAGTGCATGTGAAAATAAATGGTTTTGTATCAGTTGTACAGCATTCTTGGTCGTGAAATTGAATGATTTCCATTTTTGCTTGCTCACTAAGGGTGGGAGGGGATTCAGATCTACAGACATTCACCATGTCGCGTCGCATCAGACACGTCAAACATTCTTTAACATAAACCAATGAACGTATTCATATCTATCGTATAGTGGCTGTGCAGGCGCAGATACATATTTTTATCTTGAAGAACGTTTGCCGTGTCTGACCAACATCACCTATAGAACAAAGCCTCCGCACGAAGCTCGTGACGTCACTGAAGAAGGCCATTTCACCTATTGCCATTGGATATAGCAGGCCGATGCATGCGATATCTTTACTTTTTTTTTGCAATATATCCAATGGCAATAGGAGAAATGGCCTTCTTCATTGACTGCACTAACTTCACAAGCTTCATGCGGAGGCCTTGTGCTATATGTGGTGTTGGTCTGACACCACACGGTGAATGTCTGAAGATGTGAATCCACCCTAACACGATCGTTTGCTCACTTAACCACTCACTCACGGCTTCCACGAGGGTGGGGCTGACACAGCTCCAGCCCGGTGACCCGGGACGGCTCATCATTTTTTGTTTTTTCATACATAAATCCCTTTTGGGGTGGGGGGGCCCAACAAAAGATATCAGTCTAGGGACCCCGCAGCAGAATGTGGCAGAGGGATACGCAGGCTATGCTCTCACTTACTCAATGACTCGATCTTCCGGTAGCAAATTGTTGTCGGAGAATTTTGTGGTGATGAATTTTCGGGTTAGCTGTGAATTTTCCGGACACAGAAGAGCAGAGCTATTCTAGTCTGTGTTGTCGTTTCACTTGCCGTGTCCATTATTTCAAAAGTAATCCATGATCTCCGTAAAAGGTTCTGGAGGGGTCCACAGGATGTGGATCAGAGTAAAGCAGGAATTAAAAGGAAATAATAGAAATTCTATACAACCCCTATCGCGAAATTCAATAACTAAGCTCAGAAAGGCTTTGGTGCCCTTTATCATAGATCAAAGGGGTCCTCTGTCGATTGCTTCTCAGAAAACACTGCTCTACATGAGAATACCACAAAGCTAATTTAAAAATCAATATATTGGTTATATCGACTGATCCAGGAATATATAACTACACTAGATTCTTTTCTACTCGCATGAAGTTGGATTTTAGTAGACTAGATCTAGATTTACGAAAAAAACTTGCTGAACATCTGCACACACTGGTCGGAATTCTGAGAAAATACAATAAAATAGATTCACGCAGGGGAAAAAAAACAAAAAAAACTTTACAATGTATCAAAAACTGCTACGGCATGCAATACTAATGTGTCTGTACTTCCGCAGTCCGCTCCAAAAATGCTAATAACCTAAGTGCGGTGACAATGGACTTATATTAATTGACTCTAACGCAGAACACAAATCATAATGATGTCTTGTATCTATTTGATCGGCGATTATTTATTATATATCATGCAGATATGCGATCAAAACACACATTCGGTTTATTGAATCGAAGTTCCCCGTTTCTCTGTATCTCCGGCCGTGATACACATCTAAATATCACCACATGAAACGTACGTATTCGTATCACTGCCTGAAACCAATTGTCAAGAGCATGATGTGTTTTTCTACAAAAGAACAATGTGACCAACAACCCCTTACATCTGTTGAGATTTCGTTATTGATGAAATTTACACATGTGAATTATATGCAACTGAAGACCATGTGATGATATTTTGTTCTCAAAGTAGTGAAATTTGTATTTGCGGATCACACGCCGCTAGTTTATGCGCAGGAAATTCGGAAATTACATCCGGCATTTCCGGAGAACGTGGAAGATTATGTGACGCTTCGGTTTTCTGATATTACTTGAAGCCCATTTACAATAATGCAAAAAAAAATATGTATACCTTCAAACTCGGGTTTAGAACATCCAAGATTTCAGTAAATTTCGTCATTATAACCGAGACACGTTTTTAAGACCTTTTTCGGGAAATTAGGATCATAAATTCTTACACGCTGCCAATGCGCTCAAAAAATTTTACAAATTTTTGGCGGAATTTACAATTATTATGTATAAGTAACCCTTGACGGAAAATAAAATGTATGGGAAGTTTACAGTGAATCAAAATGTATTTCACAAAAAAGAAAAATTGAACATGACAAATATGTGAGATGAATATTACAGCTATATATTGATTTCTTACTCCTTTATAAATTACGCAAATTATCTTCATCCCCGATTTCAGAAAAAATTTGAAATTAAAATAATGAAGTAATAATAATTAAAATGATTCTTTGAGAAAAACAGAACATTTTTATGAAGGAAAAAACCGGACAAAAATACGGTAATGTCCCTAATACGCGTCATACCAATAAGCAAGTCGGAGCATTAAACATGCGTTAAATCTCTTTTATCGTTGGTATCAAAAAGAACACGTTACCAAAATGAACGTTACCAAAATTTATTGAGCTGTAATTCTTGGAATTTCTCGCGAAAACGCCATAAAAACAGAAGAAGGAGACGAAAAAAGTGTCACTATATCCTAGGTTGTTTTCATCGATGTTGTAAGCAAGGTTCGTCGACATCATTCTGTATGGGAATCAGCTGAGACCAACAACTAGTGAAGTTATTACAACCGGGTTTGATTGTATTAGCAGATACCCGTTGCATTCTTTCATCAAAAAGTTATAATCATAACCAAACTAACCCAATCTATATTCGATAATACTAATATATTCCTCGGCGTATTTCAACCGTATTATCACTAAAACATAAGAACAAAAAAAGTCATATACAGTCAAACTCGGGTATAACGACATCCGCGAAATTTTGTCGTTACGACCGAGGTTGATGATTTCAAGACCTTTTATGTGCGGAAAATATAATGCGATGCCATCAAATAGTGCGTATTGAAGATGTTGTTTCATTACGATTAGGGTGGCCGTATTTAGTTTAGGAAAGAAACGAGAAATTGAGATGATAAATGCTGAACGTCGCCGATTCTAGCTAAAAAATTTTGCCCATTTATTGGGCAATTGCCAATTATCTTGCCAATTATCTTATATAAATGTGAAAGTATTTATGTTTGTTCCCTATACAATACAAATCTACAATTTTAGACCGATCGTCGCCAAATTTTGCATATACAGTATATACAAAACAGTACCGGGATTGAACCATAGGCCACTTTAAAAGTTCCCAAGAGCTGAGCAAATGCCCAAAATGGGAGAAAAACCGTCCCACAACAATTGTTCCGGCAGCCCAACAGTCACTTTAGGAATGTTTACTTTGGTCGTCGTGGTTCCCTAACAATGCGTTTCAGACATGCATATGCCTTTACAATGGTTTGACACTTCTCTAATGCAGCCAGTATTATCTACCAACAGTATATGCCTTTATAATGGTTTGTCGTTTTTTCAATCCTCCCAGCAATCGAAGAAAACCCGGGCAGCTCCGGGTATTTTTGCTAGTCCCTTATAAATAACTCTTGGCGAGAAATGCAGTAAGTCTGCGGGGATTTTAAATGCATTTCGCGGGACGAAAATTGAACACGGCAAACATATCAGATTAATTTTTATATTTTTAACCATAATTACGGTAATATTATTGACATACTAGCTAATACCTGGTGCGCAACGGGTTTTCTCAATATATTGGAAGCATTGAAGAAGTGACGAACCATTGTAAAGAAGTAAACATGTCTGAAACACATTGTTTGAGAACCACGGCAATTAAAGTGAATATTCAAAAAGTCATTCTTGAGGCCTAACGAACCAGTGTCGTCCGACAGTTCTTTTTGCCCATTTCGTTTATTTGCCCAGCTTTGACGAACTTTTAAAGTAGCCTATCGTTCAGGTCGGGGCCCCTGTTTAGTACATATATGCAACATTTGGTGGTGATTTGTAAAAAATTGCGGATTTGTATAGAGAACACACACACAGAGACAACTTTCCAGAATTGATAAAAATTCAGAATTTATGAAAGAAATTATTTTTACCGTAAATGCGGGGGCCCTGTGCGACCGCACCTCTCGCGGGGCTTCTCTGAGCCTCCTCGTAGTTCAACTTGGGTAAAGCGAAATCTACCATAAGTCATTGTACCGCTTGTCACTGTTTGGCGCAGCGTAACCTTGAAGGTCCTTATGCCAATAAAAACCAAAATCCAATCATATCGGAAGGAGGATGTGGTTCCAACATAATCGCAGGCAAACCCTAAAATTGCTCAAACACTACATTTCTGCTATAACGGATTAGATACGGCCAGCCCACAACCACGTCACTCGTCTCTCACGATCTCACTCTTTTCTCTTTCGATTTTTTATTGTTGGCCCATCTCTTGGGCATTGTATACGCGATTACACATTGAAATCTTTGGGGACCTACCTCATCACCAAAGTTTTTTTACAGAGTTTGCCCTTCAACCTTTCATATTCGACCTCATATCCTATGACGAAAAATGCTTGTTTATCAGCCCTTAAAGTTTGTCCCACGAATTCAGAATCACCTTGTTTAGATTATGCACACAAATTATATTTATCCCAATTCGTAAATTAAAACAAGTTTCGTTGAAAAGACGGGACATTTTTCACATGAAAAATTATAGAAGGACAAAATTATGAAAGGTTCCGTATACGTGTGATATTACCCGCGTGTCATAGTCCCCTAATTATGATAAATAATACGGAATAACGGCAAAAATGTGTCGTTATATCAGAGGTCTTTGCGTTGTCAATGCCGATCGAATAAAAGAATAATATTTAACGCTTCCAATTGCCTCGACGTTACCGAAAAAGACGAGGACTGAGTTAGTTACACATGGCCAATATCTCATTTAGTAACTCATCATTTATTGTTGGCCCATCTCCTGGGCATTGTACGTGATTCCCCATTGAAACCTTAGGGGACTTACCTCATCACCAAAGTTAGTATCATTAACGTGTCACCAATATGTTTTAATACAGAGTTTGCCCTTAAAGTTTACCATCATAAAAATATTACTTTTTATAATAATTATTATTTTTCATATATTTACCTATATTAGCAAGATTCATCAGCATTATTCTCTATGGGAATCAGCCGGAACCCCCTCCCCCAATTATTGACGTTATAATCGGGGTATCGTTACAAACAAGATCGTTATAACCGATTTAAACTGTACTCTTTAATTAACAAAAAAAATGTGATCATCTATCTCTTGGTGTTCAAATCATCTATCTCATCTAAGCTTAAAATAAATATTGAACACACCTTATATTCAGCCCAATCCCCCCCCCCCCCATATAATCCCATAATACCACTATAAATTCTGTAACAATTATCAGTGATGATCATTACCATTTTTTTTTTCCTCCGCGCTCGAATAAAAGAATCAAATAACAATATTTAACTCTCCCAATTGCCTTGACATTTACCGAAAAGGACGAGGACGGAGTTAATTACACATGGGCAGTATCTCATTTAGGAAACTCATCATAAAAATATCATTTTTAATAATTATTCTTCTTCTTATATTTACCTAAAAAAAGTAGAAAACTAATGAAGAACCAGTCGTGCCACCACGAAACAAAATTAAAATAATAATAATATTTCTAATTGCGAATTTTAACAAAGAATTAGTCCCTTCGAGTGGAAATTTCAATGTATTACATAGCTTAAGAAAATACAGAGGAGAGACGATCTTCAATCTTATTTCTTTTCCCCGTTCGTCTTACCTCCCGCGACCCCCCTTCATATTGTACCTTGAAGGCAATGATTGTAATAATAATAATACTTTGAAGAAAGACCCATTTCCCCTGAAGACATAAGATCCAGAAAAAAATAATAATTAAATAAATAACAAAACTGAAGAGAGAGAGAGAGAGAGAGAGAAAAAATTACATTTAAAATTCCGTCTGGTGGATTTTTAATTACTGTGCAAACATCGCTGATGTTTCCTCATTTCCTGGAACAGGATTCATTGTTTCCTGGAGTGAAAAAAAAAAAAATGGGAAAAGAAAATTAATTTACATTCTTGAAAATTTCAATGAAAAAAAAAATTTCCCTTTAAAAGCAAAAAAAAATTACCGAGAGAAACATTGTTTAAAATTTATTATTATTATCATTTTTCAATTATTGTCTTTTATTATGATTGTTATTTTTTTTTTTTTTTTTTGGATTGTTGATTGATATCTTCCCCCCCTAAGGGCTAGCTAGTAGTGTTGTCAGTACTGACGGTATCCCAACAGTGAAGTAGAATTGTGTGTGTGGGGGGGTGGGGGTGTATATGTGTAACAACACACTGCTTTGATTTTGAGTGACGCGTGCGTGTTCGTGACCGTGTGTAGGTCTTAGGGGCCTAGGGGGGGGGGAGAAATGGCGTACGGGGGGAAGGGGTCTGTAGGAAAAGGTTCTGGCTCGGGTTGGGGGGAGAGAGGGTCGTCCGGCGTAAGATGAGTCTGAAGGGAGTAACACGGTTAATCTAAAGCAATGTAATATGGTATTAATTACTGCATTGCCCGGGGCTTTTATTTGCTCTGGTTGGATGCCCGACGCACGTCGCTCACTCCCCCTCCCCCCATTCACCAACTCTCTATCTCTCTCTCTCTAGCGCCCTAGCGCCCTTTCGATGTTCTCTCTCTCTCTCTCTCTCTTCTATAGTTCTATCATAGCTCACATTGGATCGTAAGGTATACGTGATGAAGTGGTCGTTCAAAATACCTCCCCGGTTTTCGAGTGGGCAAGTGCTTGCTTGCTTGCTTGGTATATACGTTAGGTATGGTAGCTTGGATCCGATGGATGGTTGGATGGTGGAGGGCAACTTCTGGAGATTGAGGAGAGATGGTGGATGGAGAGGAATGAGAGAGAAAGAGATGGAGCCAGGGCGAGTAAAATCGCGTTTTCGGTGCCTTCCGAAGAAACCCTCTTCAGATTTTCAATCGCTTTTCAATGGAAACAAGGATTTTCGTACATAAAGGTTTTGTCGCGTTTCTCCGAACTCCTCTCTTTCTCTCTCTCTCTTATGAGAGATTTTTCTTCTCCTTATTTCTTCCGATTACGACTCTTCTCTCATCATTAATGTACATAGTTTATTTATTTTATTATATGGATATTTATTTTATTTTTATTTTTTTTTACTTTTACCTCTCGCTTTGATTTTTGAATGTCTGGCTCCCTTTTGCCGTTGGAACGCGTTAACGCGCCGGCACATATGAGGTCTGACCGCCTGGAGGCGTTGATGCATCTCAATGCAATCTTTGCTGTCTTAGATATCATCTTCATTATCTAGGTTGAGCGCGCGTTTGTGTGTGTGAGAGAATATGGAAGGCAAACAGTAAAAGGAGTTGATAAACACGTCTGTAGGTTTGCTCTTGCAATTTTAATTAGGTTACATTAGTTTAATATGATATTCTCTGGGGGGGGGGGGGAAAGCGCTATTTTTGGGTAAATATCGGCTTGGTGGTAATTTGCCTGATGGTGTATTATTAAGAGAGATGTGTTGTTGAGTTTTCGGACAGAAGCCTAGATCGCTGATTATGGAGTGAGAATAGTGTGGGAGAAAGCAATTTTGGGCCATATCTTTGCTGGTATGGCTGCTCTCTTTAAGGCCACTCTTTACTGAAGATAACTGCTGAACAAGTCATGGAAGGATAAATCTAATAAGATTTATATTTTTCCATTAAGACTAGTTCCATTTATCCACAGGGTCGTCTAAACGAGGTTGTAGTAGCGGAGCATTAACACTTTTGGGGTCGTTTCCAGCTTCTGTAAAAGGTGTTCTAACTATTTTGACACTATATAATTCGAATTTCCAATACTTAAACTAAGTTAAATGTAGAAGAGAAGGAAAAAAATTAATAACAAATGCAGATATATAGTGCATAAGTGAGTTCTTGATAGCTTGCTATGGATGCTAAAAATACGTATATCAATAGGGATCTGAGGTTTCTAGAAATCTGACAATATTTTATTCCTATGTAGAATGAAATATAACCAAATAAGATCGACCATATATAAGTAATGCATTTAATGACTTTAATAAAAGAGTGAGATGGGGGGATTTTTCTTAGCCCAATACATTCACGAAAATTGACCTTTTCTGGATTTTATGCCGAAGTGAACTCGGGAAGTAAAGTTATCTAGTCTCCGCCGGGAATTTTTGAACTCAGGTCCTCTTGCAAATCGGGTACGTGCGCTATCATATAGCCTACACAACTGGAATGCCACACAGTGCGTGAAATAAGGAAGGCAGAGTCGTGTTTCCAGTGGGGTGTATTATGGTAGTCACCTTGCCTGGTTTACAAGAAGACCATGAATCGCCCGTTAAAATGCTTCTGCTTATCGATGAAATATATATTTGACATTTCTGTTCTATATAATTACCTAATTTGCAGGACATGCGTTTTCTATTTGAACACTTTCCAATATTCCCGATCCCCTGGAGAGCTCCTGAAAGATTGCTATGGATGCTAAAAATACGTATATCAATAGAGATCCGAGGCTTCCAGAAATCTGACAATATTTTATTCCTTTGTAGAATGAATTATAACCGAATAATGATCGGCAATTGTGGTACTAATCGTGTTTCTGTCAGTTACCGGTAGAAAAAGCAGGCTAACATTTCGCCAATGCGCTGAGCTCAAAGAGATTGAAGCAGATGCGAACACATCAAATTTGGTTGCACTTACGAACAAAATTACTCTCTCACGTCTTCTGTGATACATTTTTCTTTCCTAAAAATATTTATAACATAATAGACTTGTATTCATATAAAATTGAAAAAGTACAGCACAACAAATAGATTTAATATCGATAATTTTTTAGGAAATGAAAGAAAAGAGTTTGAAAAAAAAAAAGTTAAATGATTTAAGCACACTTATGTACTTGGAAAATGCAAACTCGGTTATAACGTCAACAACCGGCGATTACTTAGAGAATAATGTTAATCAGCTTTGGCCTATAACAACTTTGACCTATAACTCAGATATAACGATAGTCTTTTGCCACTTTTGCTTTTGTTTCTATAGCGTTCGGGGCCCAAACTTCTAGTTTTTAATTCTGTATGAAGGAAAAACGTATCTAAATAGATCTGCAATTAAGAATATCCACAACTGATACTGTCCGTATTTGCACACACTGAGCTCAATTTCCATTTGACGTTAAAAGCGACAGGTCGGCTGGCATTATTTTCTGTCGGAATCTGCTAGAATAAATTCTTATTGTCGTAAAAACCGAGTTTGACCAGTGATATATCGCAAACACTCTCAAAATATTATCGGCGTTGAATCAACACTGAGAAAAATTAGACCAGTATTAATTAGTTGTCCATTGTCCAAGTATTGTCCATTTTTATTCGTTTATTTTATATTCCTTTTTCATTATATTTTTACTTGTTTTGTCTTTTTTTGTGTGTGTGTGTGCTTCAATTTTTTTTTCTAATCTGAATTTGGAATGACGATAAATAAAAACTTTATGATGATATGCGCATTACGATCAAACAAAATATTTTTTACACGTACAGTATTACCTACTGTAAATACTGTACAGACCGAGACAACACTCCATAAATCCATTTTTTACGCAAATACTAATCGCAATATCAGCTTAATATAATTTTTTTTCCCCGATCTAATCTTATATACTTAAGTACGTACATCTTATTACAAAAAATATCAGTAACTGATAATTAAAAAATATATTTTTTTTAAATTACTAAAAACAAGAGAACACTTAAAAGTGAAATATATTTCTTATCCGCGTAAAAAAAAAAACATATTTACTTAGTCAGCAAACGTGTATATTATCATTTTTGTTGACTCTTAGCTTTCTTGACAAGGTACTGGTACTATAATATTTTAAATTTCAACAAAAAAAAAAAACTTGAAATAATCCTTACTTGTCACTCGGTATCAAAGTACTAGCCCTAGAAATCATCATTTACTGTAAAAAAAATATATATATATTTTTTTTTTGAATAATTATCATTTTTTCGTCTTAATCTAGGAATATATACAAAAAAAACAGTAGAAAAACGCCCTTCATTAATGTTATTTGTCACTTTTTCTTCTCATTAAAAAAAATATATATTAATTTTTTTAATGAATTCGAAAACGAAAATAAAAATAATTATCTTTTTTTTTGTATACATAAAAAACCATTCATTATTCTGCTTTAATTGGAGAGAAATCAAAGAAAAAAACATGAGACATTTTTTTTTTTTCATTATATTCCCCTTAATGATTTTTTTTTTGTCTTTTTCTCATGAAAACAAAATTATTAAGACATTAATTACAAAAAAAAAAAAATCATTATGAAGAAGGAGGGGGGGGGGAAGAAAAACCCTGACTAATTAGTTTTTCAACGCGTGCTTTATTCGAAACAAATACTTATCATTATTTTTATTTATTTAATCTTTTTCCACTGTCATTATCTTTACATTGAGAGTGAAAAAAAAAAATTATTCAAAAAAAATTATTATTTTTATTATTTACTAAGACATATCCCAATTATTTCTGAGAAATGTAAAGAAAAACCCATGGCCGTGGGAATTTTTTTTCTTTTAAAAAAAAATTATAATTATAATTTCTTTTTTTTTAATTTGAATTATTTGATTTAACTAGCGAATATGAGATCGTTAATAGTTGTAGAGAGAGTAATGTTAGAGCTGTCTCATTAATATTCATAATGTTTTTTTTACATCATTTGCCAAAGGCTATTTCTTATGATGATGATCGCCATCATCATACATAACTATTTCTTCTCTTATATATTTGGATTTTAACCTTTTCCGTTCTTTCTTCTAATTTGTGATCTTTTTCATCTTGATTATTTCCCATATGAAATATCAATTATGTTTAATTTTTTATAATGTGTGTATATGTAATGATACAGGGTGGTTGTAAATAAACTGACACTCTACTAAGACGTATGTAGCGCCCATTCTGATGGAAATGTTTTGATGAAACTTTTTTGGTATATAGCAGGGGTTCTCAACCGGGACCCCCTTGGGGGTACTGGGATATATTAAGGGGCCATGAGTGAAAATCTGATGGGGGGGGGGGGGGAGTGTTCACTAAGAGAGAGAGCGGGGAAGAAATTAAACTTTCAAGTGAAATGTATGCGTAATCTGTATACATAAATGTGCATACTTTCAGAATCCAGCCGTGGAATCTTTACTCATGTTCCCCCGTGGGCTCATATTCAGAGCTTCAACCAGAAACTAAAACCTCGGCGCCCGTATTCATTTTGGCGCCCAAGTGAACCGAGTGCCCTTCCTGGTACAACGCCCTGTGCACGAAACTCCCAGCCCTCCCGTAGTTGCGGTCCTTGCTCATGATCTGGTACTATGCTTTTAAGTGTGAGTATGTAAATATGTAAGCTGTTACTTAACTTCCAGCTAAGTATGAGACCCCCAGAACATCACTTTTCCCGAGCAATCATGGTTTATGACGGTTATGCATAGAACCCCGGCAATAAGAAAGCTCACTCTAGCCCAGGGTAAGCGTGAACCCATAACGATATGTCGGGAGGGGCAATTCATTGTATAGGTTTGTTGAATCATCCTGTATTTAACACAGACCTATTTTATCCTTACAATTCGTCTCATGGGAAGAATGATCACCCCCTCCCCCCCTCTCTCTTCTGGATCCTTTCCTGGCTCGGGGTTACAGAGATTGATCTTGATTTTAAAATTATTCATTGTAAGTTTAGTTTATAAATAATGACAATAATTCATAAATGATTGCAATTCATAAATGATTGCAATTCATAAAAAATTGTTCATTACGAATTTAGTTTAAACTAAGCTCATTCTATTAAGTTAGTTCATTTTATAGTAAGAATTTCCTCTCCTGGCTGAGGGTAGGACCCTGGATAGGACAAAAAAACATGGTCCAAAGGGGGACCATGGGCTAAAAAAAGAGTATAATGGAGAGCTAAAGCACTGCTATATAGGATGTATGGACTATGGGGAAAAGAAAGATTCAATAAAAAAATATAGTTCAATTTTTTTGATCGCCACAGTTTAATTATACCGACACTACTCCGACCAATGCAGCGCCAGTTGTGGTGGACGCATTTCATTGATACTTGGTGTACGTTATTCGGACCATCGAGAGACGTGATAAAAAAGCGTCACTTTTTCACCTGGTGGTCAACAATCGTACTTTTTATTTTACTGAATCTTTCTTTTACCCCCATGGTCCATATATCCTATATACCAAGTTTCATCAAAACACCTCCATCAGAATGGGCGTTACTAAGTTCCTGTACTTATCGTTCAAAACTGTGAATGAGGATCCGTACAAGATGCAAGTGCTGCTTACCACCATGCAAAAAAAAAAATATATATATATATATATATATATGTATATTTGAAGCAGCCAACGATATCAATGATTATAATGCGTTCATGTACTCAACCCATGCCGCGCGGGACAAATGTTGCCCTCGGAGTCATCTAATGTAGCCCACGCGACCTCCAATCTAATTTTGTAAAGATGCACAAAGAGGCAAATTTACAGATCACTTAAGTGACCCGTGGCACATTAATAGATCACTTAAGGGGCCGGTGACACATTTTACAGATCGCTCAAGCGACGTGCAGCACAGTTCCAGAGCATGTAAGTTACCTGCGACGCTGTTTGAGATCACTGGACTGGTCCGCGGCACGTTTCCGAACCAATGAAGTGCCTTTACTCTCCTAAAGGTTGAACGCCATGGTGTGATGTAGGGCTCTGGCAGGGCTGGACATATCACCAAAAATTCACATGCCCAGTTGGGCATGTAACTTGAAATAACACAGAGATACCCGAATCAATATTTTTCCATGCCCGAAAACTAATTGATTATTGAGTATATTAATTTATTAAAAAATATCCAAAAACATAAAAAATATCCAAAGTGATATAATTTTTTTTTTATTGAATCGAAATTTTTTGAAAGAAATACGAAATGCAAGAGGAATATGGTCACCAATTACAAAAATCTAAAATTAGTCAAACCGCTAATGGCAATTTTCGTGCTGTTTGTGTCGGAAAACCAGGTCACCAAGTTAAAATTTACTTCGTTTGTAGAATCTTTGCCGATTTGCGGTACGGGATCGGACTTGGGCGGGCCAGGGTGGCTAGATCATGCAACTGAGAAACCTTGACAAATCCTGATAAAAACCGGGACATCTTGAAAAAAAAAGTTTCAGAGCGCATTATGGTGTCGAATTACAAGGCAATGGATAAAATTACCCTATTGGCACTAAACATGGCCATGGTGGGGGGGGGGCATGTTATGTGGAGCTGATAGGGCTCCAGTCCTGTGGCTCGGGACGATTTTTTCATCATTTTTTTGTTTTTTCAAGCAATAAATTCACTGTAGATGGGACCGCCAAAGATACCAGGATGTGGGGATTTTGGCGCATAAAATTCACACCGGTATGCAGCATGAATATAAAAAGTTAAACGTTTTATACTACTTGTTGTTCATTTTTATGTTGTACAGGTTTGAAACCAACAACCATTTTATTTTAAGAATTATAGCAGATAGTCTTGCTTTTATTTGATAGATGGCAGCAAAAGTCTTGGCGCAAAACTTTTCTATTTCAAGCAATATATGCCGGTTTTGATTATGCTGCAAAATTAGACAATGTTGGAATTAGATAATGCGTGCATTTATGCAAATTGTTTCGATATATTTATATGTAAATATTTATTATTATTACAATCGCTAATCGTTGAGTAATTCGCCTGTTGTGAGCACGTTTTAATATACTATATTTGTATTGGTGATTCACTTGATTAATCTGGCCCAGTCTATTCGATGACTCATAGATGCATCGAAGAGCCAAATTTTGGGTAACAAAGGTTATTCATTGTTTTCCAGTGCAGTTGTGTTTTAATGCAAGTTTACAAAATTATTCATTGTTGGAAGGAAAGATTGTTAGAAAATCGTTGTAAAAGCATGATTGATTCGTTTTGAAAGCTTGTTGAACGAACCATTGTTACTAGGAGCTTATTGAAAGAACGATTGTTAGCAATTAGCAGGAGCTTGTTGAAAGAACGATTGTTAGCAATTAGCAGGAGCTTGTTGAAAGAACGATTGTTAGCAATTAGCAGGAGCTTGTTGAAAGAATGATTGTTAGCAGGGTTTTTTTTGAAGAATGAATGTTTGCAAGAGTTTGATGAAAGAGCTAGTAAGAAAAACTATTGCTATTAGAATCTTAGTGAAAAAACAACTGTTAACTTGACTTTGTTGCATTGCTGGAAGAACGATTGTTAGCGGGAGCTAGTTAAATGGGTGTTCTTGGTAGCTTGTTGAAAACACGATTGCTACCTGGAGCTTTCTTAAAGAACAATTGTCAGCAGAAGCTTGATGAAAGAATGATTATTATTATTAGGAGCGTATTGAAAGAACGAATGTTACCCTGAGCTTAATGGAGAAACAGTTGTTGCCAAGAGTTGTTGAAAGAACGATCGTTGTCAAGAGCTCGTTAAAAGAACGATTGTTGTCAAAATCTTGTTGAAAGAACGATTGCTAGCGAGAATCTTTCTCAAATTATAACTAGCAATATATTGTGCGAAACATATTGTTGGTCATCTAAGAAAAAGTTGAACTAATTTTTTGACATTTAATTTTTCAACTGGAGAGGGTTCGAACTTAGGTAGAACAATGTTGTACAATGTTAATGAATGTCATAAATATTTTTTAATCAATACATTATTTTCTTCACCGTACTTCCAATTATGTTTTTACCTTGCAGAATTATTCGCTTATCTATATAAATCCCGAAAATATGCGAAACACGTTCAACGAAGCCTATTCATCGAAGAAATTAAATTTCCCTCGAGAAGAAACCAACGTCGACATCTTCAACAAATACATAAATTTCGGTTTTCAAGTTTTCCCTCGAAAGAAACTCTCGAAATTCTTTGCGCAAGTTGTTTCCCCCGAAACCCCCTACGAAAAACACACAAAACACCGGAAAATTCATCAATTTTAAACAAACGCTCACAGTAATTACTCAGGTGCGTAACTCGATTCTCACCTCCTCCAAAAGAAAAGTTTGTTTCACGACGTAAACACACGCGTAAACTCTTTCTCTCAAAAGTTTTCCTTAAAAATCCACAAACTTCCACAAAATACAACACCTGAACCCTTCTTTACAGTTAAACAACACACACACACACATAACAATTTTCCTCATAATAAAATATCACTTTAATAAAACTTCCACGGACTTCTAAACCACATGCTTTTCAACTGAAAATTCCAAGAAAATTCTAAGACACAATTCCTTTGGAAGCGAAAAAATTGATGATGATAATAATAAAAATATTTCTCTCTCTCCCTTTGCTTTTCATCTGAGAGAGAGTTTCCTCTGGCTATTGTTCTGCAAAGCCCGTGAAAATTTTTCAAGTGCTATTTGAGGAGTTGTGGGTAGAGGGGGAGCCGAGAACCCCCCCCCCCTCCAAAAACTAAGCCCTCGGTGATGATGGTACATTGCTCCTGTGGTACATTGCTTGATTGAGGGCGTTATTGTTCCATCCTTCCCGACCATCATTGCGGTATTCGCTCTCATCCCTCCCCCCCCCCCCCACCATACTTCCGTCAGACAAATGTTCGGCAATGATGGGTAGAGAGGATGGGAAATGTCTCCAGGAGACTCTATAACCAAATTAACTATAGGGGGCCTAGCCTCTCTAATGAAACGGCTAATACGATTGGTTGCTCGCCTCAGCTACTCTTGTGTCTTAATGCGGTGAGGAAGGCGAGGGGGTGCCCAGTAGCCCCCCTTTTGTATTTTTCCCCCCTCTCTTATATTACATCTTCCTCCTTAATTTCTTGTCCTTCTTCTTTATTTCTGTTTCTCTCTTCTCTTTCAAACTTACTAGCAAGATGTCAATGGCTGTCATGCGACATTATTCTAGATCCAGGTTATAGATATTGATAATTTTGGGTATTGATCCATAGCGTGAAGATTTTTATTCAATTTTCCGATCATATCAGTGCCGTACTTCATCCTTACAATCTCGTCCTTTATGAGAATGCAGTTCTATATATAATTCCTGATTTTAGGTTTTAGTTCAAAAATAAATTTTAGTTGTCTTTTTGGTTCTAACTTCAGACAAAGCTCTCTGAAAGAATGGGAATGTGGCACATCTACAAGTATAAAATGCTATTGATATCAAAAATTGCATAGAAATTTATCAGTTTCTTTGTTGATAACAGTACTAGCTATACTACCTGGCTCTGTCCGGGTTTTGCCCATATACTGGGACCACAAGAGAAGTGACAAACCATTGTAAAGTAATAAACATGTCTGAAAAGCATTGTTTGGCAACAACGGTAACCTAGTGAACATTTCGAAAGTCATCGTTGAGGCCCAAGGGCCATTGCTGTCCGACAGTTTTTTATCCCATTTCTGGCATTTGCCCAGAGCTGACGAACTTTTTATCGTTCAAGTTAAATCCTGTTTGGTGCATACAAATTTTCGCAACGATTGATCTAGAATTATAGGTATAATTCTAGATCAATTTATATACAGCATACACGAACAGACAGACTGAAAATCAATTTTATATATTTTTTCGTCGAGCGGATCTCTCGGGTTCTTCGCCGGGACTTCAGATGAGTGAAGACCACCACCACAAGAAGGAGGATTTGAGAACGAAGAAACAGTTTTATTTACAGTTTTAGTTACAGATTTAACTAGAAGTCCTGCTAAACTACAGCAGTCATTATTCGTATATATGTCTTCTATCTTCGAATTCTTCTGTCCGATTCCATAAAATCTCGCTCTTCTCTCCGAACAATAGCATGCCACACGTACCTTACATGCGTTATTAATCCTTTTCAAATTTCTACCCTTCGTGACAATATATAGATCTGATATCATTACCATTAAAAATAAAATGACGGCACCAGTCTATGGAAATGTTTGTAAATTATTTTTTATAAAGTTTATACTGTCTTTCATCACATTCAGTATGATATGCATGCCCATTTTCTTTATAAACGTCAGTAACGACACTTTTCTACCTGTAATATTGGTTGAGAACGCTTTATACCTCAAATTGCTGTACTGCAAGCAGTGTTGTTTAGAAGCTGTTTGCAACTTGGAGCGTTATCAAAACGTAATTTGTGACTGAAATCATTGTTCAAAAATGCCTCAATTCTGAATATTTCTTGAAACCACTTATCTCACACACACACACAACTTGAAACATTGTTTGAACACACTTTATAACTTGACACATTGTTTGAACACACTTTATGACTTGACACATTGTTTGAACACACTTTATAACTTGGCACATTGTTCGAACCCACGCTATAACTTGGAACATTGTTTGAACACACGTTATAACTTGGCACATTGAACACACTTTATAACTTGGCGCATTGTTTGAACACTCTTTATAACTTAGCGCATTGTTTGAACACTCTTTATAACTTAGCGCATTGTTTGAACACACGTTATAACTTGGAACATTGTTTGAACACACATTATAACTTGGAACATCGTGAAAACATGCTTTGAAACGTCAAGTGTCGTATATGAAACACTTTGTGGGTTGAAGTATTTTTTACAAACTATTTGTGACTTTTGAATCATTGTTTAAAAATTAATATGCGACTTGAATTGTTTTCTTAAAACCGTCTGAACTTGCAAAATATTGGGATATTTCTTTAACTTGAAGGACTGTTTGTGAAAGTATTCTGAAAACTTTTCAACATAGCGCACACGAGCTACGCATAAGAAAAGATTGAGAATCGTTGCCTTTGTAGTCTAGTGCGCTCAGCCGGCCAGTGAGAGGAAGTGGGTTCGAATCGATTCTCCGCAAGGGCAGTTGTGAATCTTCTCTCTTTCCTAAAATTCATCCTCGCATCAGCCAGCTGTTGAAAATCTTCGTGAATCCGGTTTTGTTCGTCGGAAAACGTTATCAGAAAGTAAAGATCGGGGTTGTATTCCCCCCAGAAAGCTAACCCCTAAAACACCTTTAGTGCGCATTTACCAATCTCTTTTGCTAGATTCGGTCGTTGCTTGTGACAAGTTGATTTTTGCTTATTTCAAGCAAAAAAAAAACGCTGTTCGTTGTTTCAAACATTGAAGCTCTAAAATGTTGTTTGAAAGTCAAAAATGAAAAAAAAAAGAGGTATCAAAGCGATTCGGGATTCCTCGAAATTTGCTATCCACGATTTTGAAGATCAAAGAGGAATTGAATCGAAAAGTTTTCGGTTCGTGAACTGAAAATCTACGAGGAGAGATTCTAAGAAGGAGCTCTTTTTTAATGTTTTGAAAATACGGAACGAAAAAAGTTCCAGTAACTAGGCTCTTGGTAGAAGGAAAAACGTTATATGTGTTGCATGTTTATTAAGCAAAAATGATTTTAACCCAAAACGTTTAACGTCCACAATCGTATCATGGAAAAAAAAAAACCACTAACATTTTCATTCATGTATTTTATTACGTAAGACTTTGATAAAATCTTCGGCCTCTTTTGATTAATTTAATGTCTATTCATTTTAAGAATGCGCAGATTATTGAAAAAATGTGTGTCTCGCGCATGTAAAATATGCAGAAACGCATAATTTCTGGAACCGGTACGGATATAACGATGTTCGCGTGTAACGCACAGCTTCGCTACTTTTTCCGACTTTGTTATGAGCGGGTTCGACTGTATTTTCTTGCTACAGAAAAGAGTAAGCTATAGTAACTCCGATTGAGCTCCATGCCTAAGTATTTTTTGTGGCTATTTGTGCATAGGTTTTTTTGAACTCACGTACCTTTGGCTCCAAGGCAGTGTTTCTCAAAGTGTGAATCGCGACTTCTAGGGGCGTCACCAACCTTGTCAGGGGAGTCACGACAAGCTGGAGATATTGATATTGTGTGTCTATTCATGCTTTGAAATAGTTCTTTTATCCGGAAAATATGCCAAGTTATTCTGGGGAGCCACAGATGAAGCATGAATTAGACGAAGGTTGAGAACCACTACTCTATGGTATAGAATTATTGTTCGAAAACATTTCTACTTTTATTAGTGTACGGAAACACTTTTATACTTTAATTATTGTTCCGAAACACTTTTCTACTCAAATTTTTGTGTGAAAACACTTTTCTACTTCAATTGTTATTAACAAACCCTCTGCAACGTGAAGCATTATCTGATCATTTTCTACTTAATCACAATTAAAGTATAAAATGCCTAATGCTTGGATAATCAATCAGCCAATCTTTATTTTATCAATTTTGCTACTAATGGAAGAATGAATGGCAAATGAATACCTAAATTATTGCTTTTGAACAATAATTTAAGTGTAAAAGTGTATTTGAACAATAGTTATTGTCCAAACACACTTTTCTATTCACATTATTGTCCAAACACACTTTTCTATTCACATTATTGTCCAAACACACTTTTCTATTCACATTATTGTCCAAACACACTTTTCTATTCAAATTATTGTTCAAAAACATTTTGCAACGTGAATCATTGTCCGAGATCACATTCCAACGGGCAGCAATTTTTGTTTGAAAGCCTTTCTATGGGTAGTGTTTATTCAGTGTAATCAATATTGGGACATTGCTAAATGATGCTTTCCAACGGGTAACAGTGTTTAACCATTCTTTCTGAAATATAACATTCGTGTGATATGACTATTTGAAACAATTCTCGAAATTTCTCCGAATCCTACGATTGATACTATCGCGTCTTGAATTCTGACATTATCTCAAGACGGACGATGTATGTTTTTGGAAAGTTGCGAAACGTCAAGGGAAAAAAAGTTCAAACTTGCATATATTTTAGACAATTCCGTGATATAATTCATTATATAGATATATTTTTCCATAATAAATGCCTTGAAATAATTATTAGCTATGGCGGAAATCCTCCCACAAATCCACAATGTTCTAAAGAGAATGATACGGTAATAAATAAATTTCTTTCCCTAGATAAATATCAGAGGATTTAATTCCAAGAAAGAAAAATATTTATTTTTGTAGTTTTTATGGAGAAATTGGAAATCGATATTTGACTACAGGGTCAAATCGATTGCTCTACCACATATATACAAAGGAATATATAGATGTGCTTCTCACACAAACTTACGATGAAAACTTTTTCCTATTTTTCTCTTACAGTAAGTACCACAAAAGAAAGATACTGTTTATACTTCTTATACTTTTCCTTCACACAGTATCATGTAATATCTAGTATGATTTTGTTATTACAGATCATATTCCTTTTTATAAAGGTGCCGTCGATTCGGAAATGTCACGAATGCGTAGACATTTACCAGGAAATATTCTACCTTTTTTAGGCCTAAGCGCCTCTTTTATGGTATGCGGAGGGCTCTAATTGCAATTTATAACAAATCGGAAAATTTGGTTCTGATTTGTAGGTATAAAACTGATGATTGATTGGAGTAATTAAGGAATTTTAATGAATTAATTAAATTATTAATGATTTTTTTTATTTTTTCCAGTATCTCGTCTTATGGGTTCTTCGACTGGCATGTCCATGTCCAACATGAACATGCCGACCCTCAGCGCATGCAGTGTAGCAGCTGCAGCAGCGGCTGACCAAAAAGTCGGCACGGGAGGAGTACAGTTCCCATTGACTCAGAGGCGGAAACGTCGCGTACTGTTCACTCAGGCCCAGGTATACGAGCTCGAGAGGAGATTCAAACAGCAGAAGTACTTATCGGCACCCGAAAGGGAGCACCTTGCTGGATTGATACACTTAACACCGACTCAGGTGCGTTCTTGGTTATGTGTGGAGCCCGGATTATATATGCACTAAAAATGTAGTGATATATGCTCTTAAAAATATGTACTTAAAAATTCCAAAATACGCATTAAAAACACAAAGTATGCGCTAAAAAGTTTTGAGAAGTTGAAAATTCAAAAATAATTACCTATTATATATAAATAAATAATTAATATTTTTTAATTACATATTTTTCTATTTCTTAGTACGTATTTATTTGGAAAAATATCCCCGCACATATATATGCATATAAGCATATGCAAATAACTTGTACATATTTTTCGTTCAGCCATTTTTTATTTCTAGTTAGTCGTAGCTGTGAGTGCTCAGTAACGCCATACCAGTAACAAAAGCTATTCTCTAGAAATAGCGTCAAAATAGTTATTTCTACGCTATTTCTAAAAATAAAATTGAAAATTTTTAACGCTATCTCTAAAAATAGCTTTATAATAAAACAATTGATGTCTGGAAAATATTACAAAAGATCTCTCTATCCACAATATATATTATATGATGGATAGAGAGGCCTCCATAATAACTCACTAAATCCCACCTGCGGAAAAAAAGCCTATGTTATGAGCAATATTCATTCGAAAATTATATTTAAAAAAATGATTGAACTTTAATAAACCTTCAAAAATATGCACTTATTCTGAAAATTCTTTGATTTCATGAATTTATATGCATTAATGCTGAAAAAAAAAGCCAAAATATGAATATGCATATAATCCTGGTCTATGTGTTTTTCCTGATAATTTTACATCCATGTTCAATCACGTATAATATATAAGCTGTTGATTCTTTATAATGCACAAATGTCAGTACTCGTTTGAAATTGTTCAGTATATACCCTTCAGTAGGCCTATAGTGTATTTTATGGATGCGCAAAAAAGCTTATAAGATAAATAAAATCCACACAATCATCAAACCCCTGCTCTTTTGTAGGTTGAATTAGCTGTCATTTTCGTACATTTCATGCTCGTTAGATAGATAACTGCTCGGAAGTTTATTGTAGAAATAATTTTTTCGTTACTTTAATTTACTCTCAAGAAATGCACTGTAGGCTGCTCTCTAGTACAGTGAATATGTAGGCCTGCCACACACACAGTCGAGGTACTACCGTACTTTATAGGAAACAACAATGTAAAGTATTTTGGTATTTTTTAAAAAACACGGTTTTTTTCCAAGATATTTATCTCATTTTTTAAAATGTTTTAATATTACACAACATTAAATTTGTATCACATTTATAATGAGGTGCATTCCTAAAAAATCCACATACGTTTCTATCTAAATTCAAGTGAATGAAACTGAAACTTCCTAAATTCTATTCCATGAAATTTCTGCTAATATTTTCTCATTGTATTTGTAATTTTTTTCAGTAGGCCTACCTATTTACCGTATATATCTCTCTAAATAAACTGCTATGCATAAGCATGCACTGCACAGTGAGAAAAATTAGTAGGCTTAGCTGTAGTATGAGCGTCACAGTTTTCACTCGCGATGCAGTTTAATTTACATGTTATATCTGATTTCTTTCACTCCTACAAAAAATATTTGATTTGGAAATAATTTTCTCAATGATCGGTCTTACGAATGAAAATACATCAAAATCGATTCTGATATTTCAAAAAAACAGTGTTTCCTTGAATCCTTGAATTACCAGCGAAAATATTGGCCGAAAAATGCTTCAACAAGCGAGCAAAAGACGAGCTTAAAAATGGTCAATAGGCTCACAGAAGCTTCTTGCTCGCTTTCATCAAACCGACGGTTACTGTCATTAATTCACGCGACTGACTACACTGTAATCAATTTCTTGTAATCGAAACATTACTGCCTGCACATACTGTATGACGTCCCATTGATATTTTATACGAGCATTGTTATTGCAATGAATCAAGATAACACTTTTCTTTCTTCGTTTCATTTCTCCGTGCTGTACAATTAACCTTAAGGCTTTAGAACTAACTTGTCCAGCTCCCTATTTCGCTCTGTGGTTATCTAAGTCAGCGTTTGCCAACACTTTCTGAATGTAGGGACCACTAAAATGTGTGAAACAATTCGACGGACCACAAACTTACAGCATGATGGTGCCCCGTATTTTACGGGACCGTCGGAACAGCCAGATTTCAAGCTGTTCCGACTATTTTATAGACTTTTAAAGACCCTTTTCTTTTCTTTTTTTGCAATGTAGATTATTTGAATTAAGCTCGTGAATGATGATGATTTTTATTGCTTACATTTTTATAGCTTCTTGTGTTAATTATGGCTACATTTCAATTCATGGCGATTTTCTTCAGTCCTTTATTTTCTAAGGATTCGAAATTTTTCGGTGATTTTTAACCAGTTCTTGATGTGGCTGACTTATGGCAATGTTTTTGGTTACAACTGACGATGTCCCGTATTTTGCCGTGTTTAAGACCCGCATTTTATTTAATGAAGTATGGTCATCAAGTCATAACAAATGTTTTTTTTTTTTAAATACATCGTTGTTTACTACGGCTGGATTCGGCACCCGAAAAATAGTTTGTGTTAAAAAAAATTAGCAAATTTGTCGTAAATTGCATTTTTTTTTGGCTAAAATATAAAACCCGTCGAAATTTCTTGAATTTTCCTCTTAGAGATATGGTTAGTTTGAAGTTTTATTTTAATTTGAGTTCATATTCATATAACGGACTCCGTTGTAACGAACTCCAATAGACCGGAGAAATCACTTCGTTATAGCGAAATCGTTATAAAGGAATCATGAATTTTAGCATTATTTCTATGTAAACGTATCTAGGGGGGTTAGAAAAGTGTTCGTTATAGATTTTCGCTATAACGGTATTCTTTAAAACAGGATTCGACTGTAGTATCAATTATACCGATTGACCAATTTTGCAACTGATATTTGGAAGTAAAATATCATGTCTGCCTGCGGACCACCTTTGTCATCTTCGAGGACCAGACCATAGGTTGGGAAACACTGATATAAGTGAATTTTCAAGTGAATTCTGCGTGCGTGCGTGTGTGTGCGTGTGTTTAGGAATTAATAATTACATTACAAATAATGGTTTTAATTAGGTTATCTGTTACTATACGCATATAGGCCTACTGTATATTGCTTTATTAGTTTTATTCGAAGGATAGTACACGCATTGCTTAAAGAAGTACAACTCGTCGTAAAGTTACAAAATTTAGAGTTAATTGAATTTTCAAAAAAAAAGTGAAAATTTCGTATGTGTAATATTTTAAAATTTATTATTTTTCGCTATACATAACTCTGTTGTTTGTTTTTCTTTCGCAGGTGAAAATCTGGTTCCAGAACCATCGGTACAAATGTAAGAGACAGGCCAAAGAGAAAGCCATGGCAGAACAACAGCAGCAGTCCCACAGTCCACGCAAAGTGGCCGTCCCGATCATCGTCAAGGATGGCAAACCGTGCTCGACGGGATCCGCCGACGACGACGGCGCGTCGGGCGGCAGCAGCGGATCCAACGACCTGATGCCGGGTGGATCCGGCGGGCCGCTCTCGCACCACCCGCAGCAGCCGCACAACCCGGGCCACCGGAGTAGCTGCCTGGCGGATTCGTGCGCCCAGAGCTCGGCGATCCGGGTCCACGCCCTGGCCTCGCAACAATCGCCCTGCTCGGTGGCGGCCGCGGGCGGCGGAGGATCCATGGCCGCGGCCGCTGCCCTTCAGGGGGCCCTCAACGGCATGGGAGGATACGGCCAGGCCGTGGCCGCCGGCAACCTGGACCTCAGCGCAGTCACCAACGCGGCGATGTGTCCATCCTATTTACAACTGCAAGGAAGAACTTGGTAATATCGTTGATAATAATATACAAAAATGGCTCCTGCAGCGCTTTTGGGATACTTCTTACTCCACATAAATATATCAGTGACGTCTTATCGAGAGATAAGCGAGAGTTTGTTTGCTTCGTTCGAATTTGAATCGCAAGGATTTCATAAGAATTCTCACAAAATATTATGGATATACTCCTCTTCTTCTCAAAGACATCAATAATGCCATGGAGTTTCTATGTAAACAAAATTACATGATCAATGACACTTTAATTTCCCATTTTCGCCTATATTGTGTGCGCGTGTGCCACCACGGAGAGACAGTTAGCGACTGTGATTCCTATCTGGATATCGCTAATGGACAATTTTTTTTTTTAAATGGTCATTTTACGAACAATTATTATGTATGTATTATAAGTAGTATCATCACTATCTCACGGATGGATTTTCCAAACAAGAAAAAAAATTCATGATTATACATATTATAATACAATTATGTACATATATATTGTTTGAAATGAAATTATATTGTCTTCTTTCAATTATAGATGGCATTTTAGTGCTGATATCTCTTCCGAATTTATATGAAAGAATATAATAAAGTAACAAAAAAATAATGATTCTAAAATTTTATGCTGCTGTAGATGTGATTTTTTTTTTTTCCATAAAGATATTGAGGGATGAGGATGAAAACTGACGCTCATCGTGAAATTATAAAACTTTACGCGGTGCATTGTAAAATACGGGGTGATTATAAAAAAACTATCCCGACACATGGGTCCCTAACTATCATACCATTCACAGAAACTGAATGAAATTTTGGCATAAGGTATTTTGAGGTATGCGCTCAAGAATGATATGGAAAACAACAGTGTCACTCTAACAGTTACGGTTACAGTGAGAAAATTTCGAAAATATCAAATGGCAACACCAAGTTTTTTTGTATTGGAATGCGATCTCCATACTGAAAAACACTAAATAGCGTTGGAATGGCACCCGTAGCATGAAAATCCCCGGAGCTAGGCAAGGAAAAAGTAAAAAGGACTTTGCCGTGCACCAGAGCATTAATGTTCGTTTCATTCGTCACACCGTTTCTTCGGCTGAGATCCCATCCTGATTAGTCCTCCACAAGGTCATGTGGAAAATTTGTGAAGCACAATAAAATGCTTTATTTTATGCTGCTTCTCTGTCCTTATTGGTTGTCCTCACTTTTAGCCTATCTACCGCCGGTGATTTTCATGCTGCAGTTGCCGTTCGAACGCTATTTAGGGTTTTTCACAATGGAGATCACATTCCAATACAAAAAACTTGGTGTTGCCATTTGATATTTTCGAAATTTTCTCATGTAACCGTAACTGTTAGAGCGACACTGTTGTTTTCCATATCATTCTTGAGCGCATACATCAAAATACCTTATGCCAAAATTTCATTCAGTTTCTGTGAATGGTATGATAGTTAGGGGCCCATATGTCGGGATAGTTTTTCTATAATCACCCTGTATATATTGAATGCATTGAATGAGTAAAATAGTAATGTATGTACTAGCAGGTAATACGGCTATGCGAACGTGTCAGTGATTTTTCCCTGAAGCTGGTTTGTGTGGAAAATTCTGAGAAGAATTTTTAGGACACAAAATTCTTCGTTATTTTGTTAATATAGTGAAAAAATCTTTTATAACAAGAAAATTTGGGGGGGAAATT
Source organism: Pholcus phalangioides (assembly GCF_987345545.1). Lineage (NCBI taxonomy): Eukaryota > Metazoa > Arthropoda > Arachnida > Araneae > Pholcidae > Pholcus > Pholcus phalangioides. The sequence goes on along the minus strand of NW_028301596.1, from coordinate 42,800,549 downwards.
TTCTAAGAATCTATATCCACGCCGTATTAAAAAAAGGGGTTGGTGAACAATTTTCTCTCTCTCTCAGTTAAGCGTTCAAATTTCTTACTTAATTTTAAAAAATAAATATACTTTTTTTTTACTGAAATTAGTAAAGACTGAATGCGGAATGAGCTGCAAAAGTGTAAATTGTTAATTATAAAACAAAAATTAAGGCTCACAAAAATAGAAATTGAAAGATTCTTAAAAGTTAAGAAATAAAAATTAAGAAGTTTTTTAAGAGTTAATGAAGAAAAACTCTGAGAGAATATATTCTGATAAAAAAAACGAGGGAAACTGAAAAAGTGATAATGTGAGAAAACTTCATTCCATGAAATATTTAAAAAAAAAATTTAGATATCCGCGCATATTCAATGAATTTCGACGAATTCTTCCGGATTTTTATCAATCAATTCTTGACACTGATCGTGCCCTACAAGATATGACGCTAATATAATATTCAAACTTTTACGACGAGGATAGAGATAAAAATTTACGGGGAGAAATTAATTACGTAAATGGAGAAAAAAAATTAAACTAGTACACTATAAGAATGAATAAAATACAGTGAAGTCTCGATAGAGTTTGAGTCTAGAAAGCGAGTTTCTTTATGATCCAAAGTGGTGGAATTTTGAAAAATTGCTTTACTCAAAGCACTTTACGTAATTTCCTTTGTTTGATTCTTCCACGAATGCGAGTAATTTCAGTTTTAGTCTTTGACCTCCATTGACTGGGGTCTTCGGTGGAAACCTCAAACCTTCTACAGGCCCTTCTATAGTAAATTAATAGTATAAAAAAAAAATTCATATGGATCCAGGTATATGAGATCCCCTGTAAACCTCACTTATAAAGAAGAAATGGGTCTTAAAAGATCTAATCTTAACCCTTTAAGCGGCAATGACGAGATATCTCGCCTCCATAAAAGCTTCTTATTTCAACATTAACATTTCCTTACACCCTTTTAGTTTTCCCCTGCTAAAAATCGGAAGAAAGCCTGCTTCTTCATTAAAAAATATATGGAATTTTTAAGGGCTGTTTAATGATTTCTAATGGCCGCTTAAAGGATTAATGAAGTAAGTCAAGGGTTCTCAAAGCGTGCGTTTCTAACCTCAGTCAGGGGCGTCGGTCGCGAGTAGTTGGGGTAGAGCAGGGGTTATTAATCAGAGACATTTCGTGGGCTACATTTGACGTTTTAGCTAGGCTTGCGGGTGTCACTAAGCGATACTACACATATGTTATCAAAGAGCTCGGAGCGCCACAAGTATCTTTCGGGGCCATGCGTTGAAGACGAATGATGTAGTAACTTGTGACTGTTCGGTGCTTTGAAGAGATTCTTTTCAAGACTATTTTGGGAAGACGCGGATAAATGATGATAATGCAATGGGAGCCACGGGTGGAAAAAATTTGAGAACCTCTGAACCTCCATTGAAATTTTGTATAATCCAAGTTCTCCGTAATCCCAGGTGACCTCGGTCACGTTCACCTTGGATCATCGAGACTCTATTGCACCTTGTTCCTGCCGGGAGTTCCCTGGGGCTCTATGTACAGTAAAACCTCGATAAGCCGTCGCCTCACGTTATCGAAAAATTATGACGGCTTAAGCGGAGTGACGACTTAAGAAAAGTGCTATCAGTTTTAATGTTAGTATTATGAAAATCGTATAAATTTAAAGTAATATAACATTTATTAACATATGAATTAAAATTTTAATATTAAGAAAATTTATAGATTGAAGAAGAAAAAAAAAATTGAAATTTTTTACTTTTTTAGAGCTTTTATTACTTAACTTATTGTGTTAAAATGTATTGGTACACTTTTATTTATACTAGTAATTTTTAATTAGACTTATCAGAGCAACTATTAGAATAGTTAGCTTTTCTTCACAACAGAACTACTGCCCATCAATTTTACATACAGATGGAATTTAGTTTTAGAATTTTAATTCTTTATCAGTATTTCATGAAGGTAATCTTTCACATACTAACTACAAGGTGATTTCGAACACAGGGTCCACTTTGAGGGAAAAACACACACGCCCGGGGTAGGGAAAAACACACATTAGAAGACCTCAACTTTGGAAAAAAAATGGTTTTTCAACAGGGATAATTTTTTTAAATTTGGAGCCACAAATTAGTGGGGGCCCATGCAGAAATTAGGTCTTGTTCTATGTGTGGTTTGATGGTAGTAAAATGCTAGGTTTAATTTCTCATTTAGGCATTGCTGTCTGTAAAAATAAAACAGTTGGTTACCCTATCATAAAATATAGTAGCATTTTTACATTCCACTACCACATTTTAACGCACGGAATTTTTGTTGCTGGAACTGCATCTAAATTAGTGTTTTTTCCAAGTTATATTGGTCCTGGAAGGATCTGGAACGAACCGGGTGGAAGGTTGCAGAAGCAACAAATACATTACGGGATCCTATGATATTGATTGGCTTAAGAATGGTGCGGTGAGGTTTTACAAAGGCTGTTTGGAAAACTCTGATATATACGCTATTCAATTTTTTTCCACATATATGCTAACATACAAAGGAGCTCAATTATTACTTCAATTTCAGCAAAAACGATTAAAAATCATCTACCATGACAAGAGTTTTATTCAAATTGCAGTCTCATATATGGCAATGGTTGATTTCATATAAATTTTTGAAATTTGCCGTGGACTCTTGGCTCACCAGTGGTTATTGCAGCTGACAAATACTAATTTATTCTATCCGCAGATAATATTCTTTCAACTTTTTCACGCACAAAGGGAAAATACGTGTTCATCATTCGGTAACAAATAGTCCTCCAATGATCAAAGGCAATTTCTCACATAATTTCTCTCTAATTGCCAGAAAAAATTATTGATTTTTATTTTGCGCGAACCATAGATGAAAAATAAAAATAAAACTATGATCAAGGCTTCACGTATATTATTATGTTATTCCGAAATTTTTGTTTTTTTAGTAAGCGCCTGTATTTTTAGCTGCTGATGTATTCTATCATAATTAAAATGACTATTTTCTAGCAGATAAAAATCTACTTACTTTCATCATAATCGGGGTACTTTGGATATTTTTAGTGTGTTCAATGTAGCTGCTTATAAGTGGTATGGTGGTCAGTTTATAGGAGGTACTTCTTTAGGAACATAGTAGAGATTTTTAAAAATTTCTAAAAGCACCGTTTACGAACATTTCGTGAATTCATTTAGAGAAAAACTATGTATTGATCGGTATACAGTGTGTGGCATGTGATTTTTTTGGAATCCATTTTTAAAGCTCTATTATGCTGTAGTGGAGGAAAAAAAACAGAAAATTCTCCATAAGGTAGACATGGATGGTTTATCACAGGGGTGGACAACTTTTCGTTCGTGTGCCAGCGTAATGGTCGGCTGCAACGTCACGGGCCACACCATTGGTACCACTTCGGCGTATAAGCCTCACAATTATTTTAATTAATTATTAAATTGCTTTCGTTACTGGAAATAAGTAGTTTGTAAGCAGTTTGTTTATCATAAAACCCGCTGTTGGGACCGATAGCTCAAATAATGATCACAAATATAATTTAATACGCTGTGCTGTTACCTTGTCGAGGGACGCACGAAATCACTTCAAGGGCCTGATGTTGGCCACTCGTGATTTATCACTTCCACCATACTGACCAGTCATTGGACTATCAAATTTTTCTTTGACTCGCTTCAACAGAGAATCTTTCCCTGATATCGATGTTATCAAGAGTCATTTAGATATATGGCTCTTTTTTTTCAAAAAGAAATATCCAATACATGCAACGTCACGGGCCACACCATTGGTACCACTTCGGCGTATAAGCCTCACAATTATTTTAATTAATTATTAAATTGCTTTCGTTACTGGAAATAAGTAGTTTGTAAGCAGTTTGTTTATCATAAAACCCGCTGTTGGGACCGATAGCTCAAATAATGATCACAAATATAATTTAATACGCTGTGCTGTTACCTTGTCGAGGGACGCACGAAATCACTTCAAGGGCCTGATGTTGGCCACTCGTGATTTATCACTTCCACCATACTGACCAGTCATTGGACTATCAAATTTTTCTTTGACTCGCTTCAACAGAGAATCTTTCCCTGATATCGATGTTATCAAGAGTCATTTAGATATATGGCTCTTTTTTCACCCAAAAAATATCCAATTATAAAAATTAAAGAATTTTTTTAACTAATTGAAAAATATCTTAAAGCCGTGGAAATGAAACATATTTTCTTTTCTTCGCTCAATGACTTACAAGAAAAGGGCTCGGAAATTTCGAAATGACCCAGTATTTTTTGTATAAGAAATCGTATAAAAAGTAATTTATTATAAAACTGTGACTATATTCGCAGAAAAACAGTCGATAAGATTCATGATTACGCAGGCAGAAATATTCAATCTTCGTGCATTCCAGGTGTTAGATTCATTTAATATTAAATTTTAGGGCACATCCAATGATTAATATGATATTTTTTTTCTTTTTTTATTTCCACCTCCTATTTCTAAGAATGTATCCCCCCTTTTTCTTAACTGTTCGGTGATTCCTCTCATGAAAAGTAATTAGCATTTGAGAAAGTAATGAATCATCTTAGAAAAAGTACGGTGCTAGAAACGACTGATTGAACCAACATGCAGTTATTGATTTATTCATTATTGACTACCCGTATGATTCTACTTCTAGAATTTCAACATATGTAACACTTACTGAATAAAAACACCAATGAAACAATTATTTTCCGTGATATTATGCTGAGGTGAGCTCGGAAAGAAAAGTCATCACGTCTCCGCCGGGACTCGAACCCAGGCCCTCTTGCATACCGAGCAAGCATGCTACCATCTACACCACTGGAGACACATAAACCGGCCTTCCTAATTTCACGCACTGTGTCGTGAGGCGCTGAAGTAGAGGCATTAGTAGCCTCTCTTAACTTCAGGAAATGGCCCCCGGGTGGGACGGTTTAGAGAGATATAGATGGCTTTTTTTTCTCAGCCAGAGATATCAAGGAAACAATTATTTTCCGGATATTATGCTGCGGATATTATGCAAGAGGGCCTGGGTTCGAGTCCCGGCGGAGACGTGATGACTTTTCTTTCCGAGCTCATCTCAGCATAATATCCGGAAAATAATTGTTTCCTTGATATCTCTGGCTGAGAAAAAAGCCATCTATATCTCTAAAAACACCAATGCTTTCCTTTTAAGCTACGCAAGTTAAATACGCTCCAGCGCAAACAGAAGTTTTATATGGCTTTCATCTGAAAAATTAGTTCCACGCGTGTGGGAAAAAAATTAAAGGGAACGTTGTAAAAAAAAAGCACTCTGTGATTTTTCAACGCTCATTCAACGATAGTGCTACCTCTAGTTCGGTAGGTTTACGTTAGAGGTATTGTCCGTGATGGGCTTTAAAATTTCCGTGTAATTGTCTCTCATGTAAATAGAATGATGGAACAAGAATTATCAAACATAACTTATGTTATATGCTGGCAACTGGCCACAAGTGAATACAATCGTCAGTCTTTTATTTCGTACCCTTTGATTGCCGCTGAAAAAAATCAATAGGATTCTTCTGATATGAATTGTATTTTGTGAATATTCTACACTTATATTTTACGATCTAAAATGTATGAAGTCTTAATTGTACTCCGTACAATTGGGCATAATATACAGGGTGAATAGGTAACAGGGCGTATGGCATTTTACTAGCGAACTGTTGATCCTAGAGGGCATACTTTCAATCTGAAAAAGTATCCAAATAACGCGTAGTACTCAGATATGTCATTCATATTGCAAGGGATTTTGTATATGTAGTTATTAAAATGAAAATAATTAATTTCCTACACAGTCCTCGTATGCCCTAAAACCCTATTAGAAAGTTGTTGCCCTGTCTGTCTTGATGTCAAGAAAAAAAATCCATGTTTCTAAGTGCAATATTCGTTGAGATATTCGAATTCAAATAATGGAGAAAAGTTGGGAAAAAACAGCGTTAAATGCGGGTAAAACGGTTTTTTCCGCATTTAATGCTGCATAAGTATGCTTGTAAACTCAACTAACTGTTCACCAGTAAAATGACATACGCCCTGTTACCTATGCAAACGGTAATTCATAAAGAAATAAAAATCAACGCGAGCGCACACACAACGCGCTGGAAATGACTTGATCCCTTTACATTCGCGATCTACGGCTTCAACTCGGTTCTGGATCAAAGCCAACAAGAAACTTTCGTTTAAATTATTCGCCCCCGATAAATTTCTATCTATATTGACGCACATCTAAATCTTCAATCGTTCAGAGAAATGAATAAATTGTAGTGCTTCTTTGTTTAGCTGAAATTTTCTTGGGAAAGACCTCTCTTTTTTGCGAAATTACTCCCTATTTCTTTAACGTTGGTAAATAACAAAACGTAGACCGCGGGCCCGAGGAGAAGTGTTCCGCTAAGCTGCGCAGAGTGTCCTTCGAAAACGGTGAAAATGATTCCGACCGCACAAAATTTACCAAGTCGGAATACAGTGCAGCATTGGTGTACATGGTACAGATACTGCTATGCACACACACACACGGAAAAGGCAGATACGCACATATGAAAAAATTAGAGGGAACGGTGTCCGGTGTCGGCAAAAGCTTAACTAAAAGATATCTGCGAGATGTATATATTGGAGCAGTGTTTCTCAACCTGAAATCAAAGACCACTGAAAATTTCTGAAATAATTTGACAGACCCTTACAGCTTATATGCTCAACCTATGGTCCACTGGCCAAATGTGGCCCACGACCGCAAACCTAATTTTCTGAAATCAAACAAGAGGGAACATTTAAAGATCACTTAAGGAACCAGTTCCAGATCACTTAACGGACCCGCAGCACATTCACAGTTCACTCTAGTGACCAACGGTGCAGTTTCACATTGTTTAAGTTGGCCCGCCGAACAATCCCAGATCAATTAAGTGTAACGCGGCATATTTACAGAGCACTCAAGCGGCCCGTGACAGATTTACGCATCACTCAAGTGACCCGCTGCACATCTCCATATCGCTTTAGTGACCGTGGCACATTTCTAGATCACTTAAGTGGCCCGCTACACGTTTCCGAAAGCCAATGAAGTGACCTGCACTTCATATGCATGGCTAATATTTATATGCATGGCTCTTTTTCCCGCCCTCGAGAGATATGATAGGGAATAATAAGCTTAGAGACTCAACTCCATTTTTGCTCTACACATCCATCTGAAAATCAGTTTATAGGTCCCTTTAAATGACTCGGAGAATTCGGGTCCGTCAAAAAATCTTTCAGAGGAGGTTCCAGGATGCAGGGCCGTCTTAACGCATGGACATAGGCCCACTGGAAGATTCAGATGGATAGAGAGCCTCATGTTAACTAGATTCGGGTGACAGACGGTGGCCAATTTGGGGGATTGACGACCGTGCCAGGTTAGGACCATGCGTTAAGACGACACTGCTTTGGAACCTTATACAATAAAACCCTCTCAATGGACACTCCTCAGATGTGGTCCTCACCTCAAATTATAATTTCCCCCGTATGATAAAAGTATTCATTTCAAACCCCCAGATTACTGCCACTTTTCTTTTACGATTGAATTTTTTTGTCCCACCGGTGTCCACAAAAGAGAGGGTTTACTATACATAAGTATTGATGTTTCATTTTTACAATATTTACAATTCTACATTTTCCTGAAAATTAGTAATCATAAGGACTCGGCTGAAAGTCTGGGGGGGGGGGGGGGTCCTGCCAGAAATCAAGACCCCGTTCAACGATAATATGGGGGGTGGGTCACGGATTCACTGTGATAGGCCTGTGTGTGTGTGTCTGTTAGTAAATGAACATATATTTCATCAATAGATCGACAGAACGGCAAGTTCTGACTTTTGAAAGTAGATATAATTTTTAAAAAAATTCAGTTTTTTACGACCTGGTGCGATCGCACCCTTCACACCTGCCAAAGTCTGGCCCCATTTGCACCTAGCACATAACGCAATTAAAGAACTCATTACAAACCCACACATTAACTATGACATTCACAGCAAAATACTAAATAGAACGTTTAATGAATAACGACGATATGATCGATAAATCGGTATTTTTTTTTTTTTTTCGTATCTCATTGAATTCCACGACTTCAAAACTAATTCATTTAAAAAATTTTTTAATGTATAACATGATAAAATTTTAAAAAAAACACCAACCCATGAAGAGCTCGAACGTGTCCAGAAAATATCCACGACAAGCATCAAGCAAGCTTTTAATTAATGAAAGCTCCACAAAAAAAATAATAAAGTACTATTTTTCCATTAAAAATACATAATGACACATCTTCTATAAAAATACCTTTTTTTTTAATAATAATATAATAATAAGAGCGTTTTCGTTCCGTCAAACGCTCGGAGGCGTTTTCTCAGGAGTTTTATAATAATTTTTTTTTATTGTTGTTGTTGTCGTTTCGCCCTGTCATCGACGAAGTCTTTCGATGGAACGTCTCTCTCTCTCTCTCTCTCTCCTATATATATATTCACTTAAATAATAATAATAAAACAGTACGAAACTTTACGACTGCTAATTTTTAATGAATAATTTCCTAAATAAAATAAAAAAAATTTCATAATATAATTTTTTTTCTCTCTCTTAAGACAGACTCACCTTTTCCCCGTAAAGGCCTCTTGTTTGCGTCGCCAACTGAAGAGTCCTTCACTAATTTGCATACCTCGCAGCCTTATCAGAACCTGCTCCGAAGCGACGCACTTCACAATTATGAAGGACCGCTAATAAAATAATAAAACCACCCAACCCCGTTTTCTGTTTTATTGTTATTATTATTATTATTTAATTATTATTAGGTTGGTTTTTTTGTTTTTTTTCCTCTCTATCCTCCTTCCCCTCATTCACTAATTAAGACGTCAGAATAATAATAAATTTAAGCACGAACCACACACACAAAACGGACCTTAAGGGAACCACGTATGAAACATTTTTCTTCACACGCACAAACCAATCCACAAAAATATATTTTTCCACAAAACCCGACAAGAGGAGAGGAAGAGAAATAAATATACATAAATATAATAATAAGAAAAATAGCAAGGGAATCGCTTTTGGAAAAACACCCCGGAAAAGTAAAGATTTTTCTAATGGCAGAACAATCCACTAATTAAAAAGGAACGATTAATTACCCGCTAAAATCTTTTCAATTAAAATTACTCTTTCGCGGGTTTTTATTTATTCGTGATTTTTCCACGGGGAAAAGGAAAAGACCCTTTTCACGAGCTTTGCTTTCCCGTAAAGAGCGCGTATTAATACATATTTATACACATTAATTTACACTGTGTGTGTGTGTGTGGTAGCTTATGAAGCTTCAAAAAAGGACTTTTACACACTAAAAAAAAAATATATATATATACATATATTTCCTCGACAAAATTGAGAAGTTGTAACTTAGTGAAGTAGGGACTCGAAATTAAAAGAGCTTCTTTTCAAAAAGCATGGAGGGGAATTTTTCCGCTGAAATGCGAAAGGAAATTAACTTGGAATCTATCCACGGTGTTTTTAAAAAGGAGTGTTGTGCAAAGTAAAAATGTTTCATAATCACAAGAAGAAAAAAAAAAAAATTGTTACATTCCATTTACCCCTCCCACTCCTTTTCAGCAGAGAACTTCTCATAATCGTCAAGTAAAAGCGGCACTTGAATGATCAGGAGCATAAGAGAAAAGATGGGCGGTGGAAAATGAAGAGAGAGAGACTACTATAAAGTGAAAAAGGAGAGAAATGGCTTATATATTATTATTATTATTCGAGTTCCCAACTTCCTTCAAACACCTTACAGACAGATCTCAAGAAAGCCATTTATACGAAAAATTTCTCCCCCCCCCCATTCCCGCCGCTCCCCCTTTTTTTCCCAAAAAAGGTGCTCAGCCACCAACTTGAAGAATCTTTTTCTCGGGGCCTTTTCATGTTCTTTTACCCATCATGAATGAAATTTTGTGAATATGAGGAAATTTTTTTTTTTATTTATTATTAAAATCTCTCTTTATTTCAATGGAGGATACATAAATAGGGCGCATTTTTCGAGTGGAGACTTTAGTAATATTAGTAAGAGAAAAGATAGAGGAGGGATTCATCACCATTGGTAGTGTGTATGTACTTTATCTTTGTTCGCTGTATGTGCTATCATTATGGGACGGGAGATGTTTAAAGTCATGGGTTTTCATTTTTTTTTCTTTTTTTTCATGATGAAATATCTCTCTAATGTTTTTTTTTTTTTTTAATCACTTCATTTTTCATCAAAACGAGCAAAAATGTTTCGAGTTTTCAGTTCGACAAAAGAAAATTGCCGTTTTATCTGCTGTGTCCCCTCTTCCCCATTTCTTTATAATATTAAACGCCATCTTTTTTTTTTCCTAATATGTATGAGAGCGATTTTTTTTATCTATATTTAAAGCTCTTGATGTGGCGCGGCCACTTTATCCGTACTTGACACGTCTTTTTTTTTTTAATTAAGTTTTATTAGGAGAGAAATTAAATGAGCTGTGTAGGTAGATATGTGTGTGTGTGTCCGTTTTTATACTCCCCTGGTATACATGTGGAAATTTTGGTTTGTAATTTCAATGACTGTTTAATTTTTTGATAATTAATTTAAAAAAAAATTGTTATGATGAATCAATTTTTGAATGATTCATGAAACAGAAAATTAATTAAGTTTCGGTTTTTATACTTGGAATGAAATGGCTGTCAAAGATCAGAGCTGTTCTATGGGCTGCATGGATCCTTGGAGTATATTGATATCCGGGGAGCCCCCGAATGTTAATCAATTGGAACCGCGTCCGGAAAATTCGTAGCCGGAAAATCCACCGAAAGCAATTAACCGCTAAGAAAATTCACCGACCTCAGTTCGACATGAGTGAATGAATGATCGAGTGAGCGAGGGAACGAGTAAGTGAATGTGTGAGCGATTCACTTACTCATATGATCCAAAAAGCCTCATTGAAGAAAACCCGGGCAGCGCCGGGTATTATAGCTAGTACCTTAATATATATTAACGAAAACAAAATTCTGAGATTTCAAACTATTTTATTTATGATAATAATTGGTTTCACTGTAAGGTACTGCCCTGGTTCTATGTTTCATTTCCAATAAAAAGTAAGAAAAATTATTTTGCATCGCATATACTATTCATTTTCACGCTGCCCGCCGATTTGATACCAACAAACAATTTTACTTGAAGAATTATAACAATTGGTTTTGTTTTCATTTGGCAGGTGTCAGCAAGGGTATTTTTTTTTTTTTCGCTGTGCGTGTCAAAAATGTTTGCATAGATAAAAACATACAGATGCATGTCTTCAGTAAATGCAAATACTAATTCATGTTGTGTGTATGTGGCCGAAACAAATTGCCCAACGATGTAACTAAAGGGCCATTGAGCTTAAAGGCTATAAGGACAATCACTATTTAGGAAAAAGATTCTTAACATTTTGTGTTCCACGGACCTCTGAGCCTATAAGATGAAATCTAAGCATCCTCCCCCTCCCCCTTCCGCCTCCAATAAAATAAAGGCCACAAATCCCTTTTTCAAAATAATATTCGGTATATATATAGCATTGTAAAGACAATGAATTAATATTTTTCTCATCCAAGCTCATGAACCTTCTAAGAGCCTCAAGTATCCCATGGACCCCTGGTTAACAAAAACTTTGATTTAGAGAAAGAGAAAGAGAGATCTATAATTGTGTTGGAATCATTGTAACCACGAGTGACCTGTGTGTGTGTGTGTGCCTTTAACAAGGTCTCGTTGAATAATTGTTCCATCTGTCAGCAGAGCAATTAATTAACCGTCAATTCCTACAGGTCTAGATTCTCTTTATATTTGCAATAAAAAGGCCCCACTTAGCAACTTGGCGAGAAGATGAGAAATAAAACGCCAACAGTGGTAGAAATTAACCACATTTGCATCGTTTTTCTGTTTGACTATAATTTACCCGATCGCATTTGAACCACTATCTCTGATTTTTTTATCTAATCTTTAAAATCGACTTCAAACCCTAAGGTCACTAATTGCTACTCGTGTGCATAAAATGGCCCCCATGGGGGTGATAAAATTATCAGAAATGTTGCTAACTTTGGAGAAATCCCACAAAAATTTAGAAAAGAAATTCTCCCATTTTTTTTTTGTATGTACAGTATAATAAGACTCCATTTTACGGTCACTTTCCAAAAGATATCCTGATTTAACGTTAAGAGCCTGTTGTACAACGTAGCAGCAGCATTCCAACGGTGTACGAGACGTTTTTGCGATGGTAAATAAAGTGTAGAAGTAATGAAAAGGCTCATGTATGTGCAAATTCTTCTTCAAAGAGAGAACGGTTTCGAAACCCCCACCATCATGTTATTGAGATCATAACACATAGAATGTATTCGGGATAGGAAATTTAACGCTTTGTTAACGTGGCACTGAGCTATGCCCATCCACGCGTAGTTGCCGAGCAACGCCCACTCTTTTATAAATTGACCTATTATTAAGTGAAACCACCGTGATATCCCCAAGGGTATAACTTTCACAATAGCATTCATTCATTCCCTATATCGGAGTGGTGTGATGGATAAAGAGTGTGAATGAACCTGTACCTTCAAAATAGATCACGTGAGGTAAACATGTTGGTCGCGGAAAAAAATGTTAACCAAAAAAAAATGAAGATGAATAGTTTTCGATTAAGCTCTATGTCTAACGTTGTATTTAAATTTGAGGTGAATAAGAATTTCATTTTGTTAAAATATGTAACTACACTTTACAAAATTCCAATTTTTACCATATGCATAGAATATGTGCGTGCTCCTAGAAATGCGTGGGAGATTTCATTACATCTATAAGAGGCTTGAGTAGCCTCAAAAATGCGTAAGAGTTTTCCGTGTATCTCTAGAAATGGGTTGAAGGCTCACTTATTCCTAGAAGCATGTTTGCGCATCCATTGAAATGCGTAGTAGGTTTTCGGATCTCTTGAAATGCGTAACCGGTATTTTTCCTCGGATCTCTAGAAATACGTAGTACGTATTCGGAATACTGAAGATGCGTACAAGGGTCACTCATTTCTTAGAGATGTATGTGCTTACACTGAAATGGATTGCGTTTGAGGTTTTTATATCTCTAGATATGCGTAAATGCATGCGCATTCATTAAAAAGTATAGGAAGTTATATATGTATATACAAATAATACAAATACAAATACATCGCCACAACAGGCAAAATGCCCAACGAGGTGGCTGAGACTATCTGTCTCTAGAAAAATGCATAAAAGACTTTCTCATTCTCATAAACATGTTTATGTGCCACTGGATATGGGTAGAGTGCTTGCGTACTCCTGAATACTCGTTCAAAGCGCGTACGATTATCTCTTAGGACAGTAGTTCTCAAAGTTTTGTCACCCGCGGCTCCTGTGCCCAATTCACGGTTCGCCTGCGGCTCCGCAGAATAGTTCAGTAGATATTTCGACTGATAACACAACGACTTTGCAACCACTTTAAAGCATAAATAGGCACACAGATCAATATCTCTAGCCCCCCGTGACTTGAAAAAGGTTAGCGATGCCCCTAGCAGCCACGACGTGCGCTTTGAGAAACACTGTCTTAGGAGATCGCTTGAAATGCATAGGACCACGTTTGACTCGAAAAGCGTAGAAGGCTCGCGTAATGTCTTGCATATTGTGCCTTAACTAATTTTTAGCACCTTTTTCATCATTTTACTCGTTTTTCTTGTCTATATCTCTTTATTTTTGACGTATCCTTTCATGGCGTACGCGTATAACATAATGAAAACCATTGATGTATACAATAATAAATCAAAAGCTTAAAAAAAATAATCATTACATTTACGTGTTTTTTGTGCGGATACTGAATCATATTCAAGGAGTTCAAAGAGAAAACTTATACTACTCACACGTACTATCAGACACTTATTAACCTCGCATAGAATAGGTATTTAGCTTCCCCCTAAGCATGCTACAGCAAGTTCACATGATCGTTATTCACTTGTTCCTCAGGCCCAAAGCGAGCATCCAACCAACCGATATAAAATGTATTTTTCTTATCCCATTATAAAGCCATTTTTATATTCTTTTTTTTCCTACTCTTCCCCCATTTTGCACACGGTACATATTCAAACAATTTTCTGTAAAAAAACTTCTATTTTCCTCTCTCTCTCTCTCTCCCTTAGTAGTGGCCGCGGGGCGTCACCACATCAACGAATGCCCGGATGAACACCATAAAAAAATAATATTGTATGTATATTCATATATATATATATAACATGGAATATTTACCTCCCTACATCACCAGTTACTATTTTTTGAACGAGAAATCAGACCCCGAACCTTGCGATATATTCCGTATTATTATATTATTTTTCTTTCCTCAAGTAAATTTCGGGAGATGGAACTTGCGAATCAAGATGGGAATCCATTGACCCGAGAGAGATATCCAAAAAAAAATTTCCATACGTATATATTTTTCTTATTCCTACACCTTATCGATACATATTGGACATAAATGGATTTTTATATGGAGTATTGGTTTCTAATAGATATGTATGCGCGAAACATAGGGGAAATTTCTTATTGTTGTTTTGTTAGATAGCAGGTATATGTGGTGAGAATAATGGAGTTCTTTCTTATTTTGGTATTACTTCGCTTTCACTTATAAAATTTCACGCATTTCGGTCATTTTGTTGGAGTCAGGTGACGTGGCCTAGAGAATATGTATTTTTCCCGATTCATTCTAAAAATATATGTGATGTTTATTATTAACCTGTGGGAATTTTTCTCTTTTTTCATGCAAAAAAAAGCGTGTTTATTTAGTTTTATATTCGGAAGAAAATCCAACGAATAAGCGCTTCACATATTTGAATTAATTTTTCATTGTATTACTGATACTGAAAATTTTTTTCTATATATATATTTTTAGTAGGCCTATATAATGTGCCTTGATTTTAATTACGAAATTTTTCAATTTTTTGGGGTTTTTTTTGAATATTTAAAAAATTGAATTTTAAATTTGGTTTCAGAAATTTTTTCTCCTTTTACACTTTTTTTTATATTTTGTATTATTATTTACGACTTATTATATTTTTGTACATTTCGTTTGTTGTTATTGAAATTTTATAATTTTTATGAGTATTGTTGGGAAAATCAACTGTCCTGTTCTGGTTAAAACTTTTTTTTTTGGTAATTTTCAGAATGTTTTCCTTTACGTTTTTACGTATCAGTCTAATATTTCAACTTGGAAAAATTTTGTAAGTTATTGGAATAGTAAAATTTTAAAAATATATTTTTCAACTGGTGAATTGATGGACTTTTTTTGGCCACAGAATGAATAATCATAAGTATTAAAATTTATCTGTAATGTTTTCATTACGGGGAAAAAAGTTTTTTTTCACTCATTTTTTTCTATATCTTCTCAGTGATTTTTTCTGATTTTTTTACTAAAACTTTTTCAAGTTTTTCATATTTTCAATATTTAAAATTTTTTTTTTTACTTTCTAAAATATTTCGAAAGTTTTTAGAACCGATTTTATAAACCCTTTTTTCGTATTCTTATGTTTTTTCCGTTTTCGAATGTTTTTCTAGTTTTTTTTTATTTTGTATTGCACCGTTATTATAATTATATATTATTTTCCATATTTCATTTGTACTTATTTAGATTTTATAGTTATTATGAAATTAAATTAAAATAATATTGATAATTCTTATGATTATTATTTCACGTAGTCGCTAAAAAAGTTTTTGATTATGTAAAAAATGTTTTTCCTTTATTGTATGTATTAAATTACAATATAGAATAGCTTATTTGTTCTGATATTTTAACTTAGAAAAACTAAAATTTTTCAAATTATAAAATTTAAAGTACACATTTCTCAAGTTGTTAAATATTCTCGAAATTTTTTTTTTGCTAACATCATTTTTTGTCTTATTTTTAGTTTTTTTATATCTCTTTGTTTTATCATTATTTATCTTTTTTTTTGTTATTATAGGAACTTTATAATTGTTGTGAAATAAAATGGAAATAAATAATAATCGTTTCCCATTTTATTTCTAAAATTCTTAACTATATTTTTCATATTTTTTCCGTGATATAAAAAATATTTACTTTCCCATTTTTTTTAAAACTTTTTTTCCCTACTCCTCTCTTCCTTTTTCTTCTCTTCTCATTACATACTGTTTTCCTTGTATAGGATCTCCTAAATTAATTGAATTTCTTGGTTTTTCCCTCATTCTTTTCAGAAATTTTTACATGCTTTTAATTATACACGTGATTTTTTTTTTAATTTCTTAATTTTTCTCTTGATGTTTCTTTTCATTATGGTTTTTTTTCCCCTCACAAAAAATATTTTGAGTTTTCAAACTTTTTTCTTTCCAGAATTTTTCTATGTATGTATTTTTATTATTTGAATTTACAAATTTTTCTTTCGTCTCAGTTTCTTACTCTGTATTTAACTATAAATCCTTTGATTTAAAAATATTTGCTTTATTTTTTAATTTTTTTCAGCCTTCTTTATTTTCCTTTTTAATATTCCTTGATTTTTCAGATTCATATCGCATGTCCTAATATATCTCAGGTACAATAAAAGCTATACTCACTTTTTTTGTGATGTACCAAATACTTGCGTGGGCTGTGCCTAGTTATAAATGATTTTTTTTTTCACACAAGTGATAGGCATTCTACACTTACATACATTTTCTAGATCAAAATTTCGTCTCGAATCACAAGTGGCAAAAGTTTATGCTTTAAGCATTACGCTTATTTTATATAAACTGAAATTGAAAAATATCACCTTCATTAAATATTCACGGATTTGAACAAAGAGCCTAAGAACTCATATCAATTACTTTGATGCAGATTTTGTTACTTTTTCCAGACTTAGATCGTTCATGCCTTGTTTCATTCAACATCACTAATGGTTACATAAATTTTAAGAAGAATTATATGTTAGCTATATATATAAATTTTAATCAGTCGCTTTGGACATGAATTAGTTAGGAAACTAAATTTTATCTTATAATTAAGTGTCTCTCAACCAGAGTTTTCAAGACACTATCCGGAATTCTAAGATTACTCTTGCAAATAGATAATAGGAGAGGGTTCCTATCAATATACCTAATATTTCCTAAAATACTTAAAATGAGAGGGTTCCTCACCTACTATAAAATCAGGAAACCTCCCATAGTGTAGAAGTTTCCTTAGAATATGTGTTCTTAACCACGGGTTCACGGACATCTCGGGAGGCTTTTGGAGAGATTTCAGTGGGTGTTTCACAGTAAGTTTATAGTTTAAAATTTAAGAGTTAAAGCCGTCAGCCTAGCTTTTGTGAATCTTCTATATGTATAAAACTTGGGCAGCATATTCATTTTATGATGTAAGGGCTCACTTCAAAGTTTCACACCCAAAGGGGTTCATAAGGGGAGGGGGGGGGGTTAGAAGGTTGTATACAGAAATCATGCCGAGTCAAAACACTTAAAATATAAATATGAAATTTGAACAACAGTTTCATTTTATGATGTTGTATAGACTCAGTAAGAAGGGGTTTTCAAAATTCGACCCCTAAGGGGAACATAAGGTGGACGTTTCAAAGGTTACATAAGATACTTAACCCCCAGTCTGGCGAATACGATCGCCACACGGGGAATATAAAAATATCATGTCGAACCAAAACCACTGAAGCTATAAATATGAAATTTAGTTTTTAAATTCAACTCCCAAGGAGGTAATTAGAGGGGGATCATCGCCGAGCAATTCTCAGATTACCAAATCTATGCGAGCGAAGCCGCGGGTCATAACAAAGATATAATTCTTAAAAATCAACAAGAATCTTTATATTTCTTTTACACTGCAACACCAACAACAATATCTATATAACGTAACACAAGAAACCTTATATAAGCACATTACCAGTCAACAGCAACAACAATAACAAACACACCATTCACCAAAAAAATATAATAATAAAAATCCCCGTGAAAAAGTCTACCATGTCCATGTTCACACAAACACGCCTATAAAACACAGGAAAATACACATTTCTCAAAGGAGAAACTAAATAAAAATACTATTTACTAAAGGCACAGAATGGAGTGATATCCAAGTACATCTATACCTTAAAATACAATATAATAATAATAATAATAATATTTTTTTCAAAAATGAAGAATTCCATCGACTACCGAAGTGAAAATACCTATAAGGTTCTATAGACAAACTGACTCTGAACAAATCAAGCGCGAAAACCACCAGACAAGATACATATCTCCCAGGAATAAATAATAAAAATAATAATACCCAGGACACATATCAATAGAAAGGAACCCAAAGAAAAATAATATAGAAATCTATCTGTCTACACACACACACACAACACACATAGATAGATATCAAAAGAAACCCGTCCCGGATAGCCGATACACCGGAAAATGTACCTCGAAGGGATACTGGATACTGCAGTAAGAGTTAAACTGGTGCAGGTATATAGAAAGGAGGAGGAGGAGGAGGAGGTTTGGGAATGGATCCATGGATCTCGCGTTGTCGATGGAGAGAGAGCGAGAGATGAGGATCGATACTCAAAGGGAAGGTATCGGTGTTTTCAGTGTAAGTCTCTGTCTCTCTCACCATCCCTTTAGCCATCAATACAAAACCGAAAAATTCCCATCCCACCCTTTCTTTTTTTTAGCTCTGGGATTGCCCCGGGCACCGGCACGGGGAAAAATTCCTTTTGAGTAAAAGCCGAGTTTGTACACAAAAAAAAAAAAAAAAAAAGAAGTAAAGAAAGCCAATTTTCGATGGAATGAGAAAAGACATAAAAAACCTTACCCAAATTAAATTACGGTCCACACACACTCTTACAATCATGATGTGTGTATACCAATGCTTATAGGGGGATGGATATTTCTCTTTGGATTTTTCTTTTTCTGTATTTTAGGGATTTTTTTATGGAAAAGTTGTCGTATATACGGTTTATACTGTGCGGCTATATTTACAGCAAGGTTGCGCAACACCTTTTGAATAGTGTGGGGGGCCACTTCGTTTGTTTCGAACGTGTCTTGGGCCGTATAAGGGATCTGCAAATGTGTCACGGGCCACTCAAGTGATCTGGGAATGTGTCGTGGGCCACCTAAGTGATAGGGGGAATGTGCCGCAGGTCATTTAAGGGATCTGTAAATTTGCCGTGCTTACTTTGGTGCGGTGAGAATGGTAGGAATGTGCCGCAAGCCACTTAAGTGATCTAGAATAGTTTCCTAGGTCAATTAATTGATTTATAAATGTGCCGGGGTTCAGTTGAGTTATCCGTAAATGTGCCGGGGTTCAGTTGAGTTATCCGTAAATGTGCCGCGGTTCACTTAAATGATCTGGAAATATGCTTTAGGTCACTTAAGCAGTCTGGAATGAAACGCGAGTCATTAAAGTCGGGGGTTCTTAACCTATGGGTCGCCGTATCTGCCGAGAAGGATCGTTATCTAAATCCACTAAAACAATAAGGGACTCTGAGCTATGGGGTGCCGACTTAAACGTGATTCGCATCGCAGGGGCTTAGGTCACTCTCGTGCCGCAGGTCACCTAAGTGATGTGTTAATGTGCGGCGAGTCACTTAAGTGATCTGGTAATTTGCCGCTTAACTCATTTTTACAAAATTAGCTCCCGGGCCACATCAGATGAGTCCGAAGGCCATGGGTTTAGCATGTATGGCCCAGAGAGTTTGCAAGCGCCTGAGTGAGCAAAAAAGTGACTTAGTGCGTGAGCAAGAATGCGAATGACCAAACGAGTGGTCTACAGTGCAAGTGACCTAGAACGTGTCAAAGTACATAAGACCAAAACCGGTGCAAGCCTGTGAGTGTCCAAAACAGTGTGCAAGCATGTGAGTGGCAAAACAGTGTGTATTCAAATGTGAGTCATCAAAAGTGTGTTCAAGCACATGAATGACTAAAAGAGTGACTTCAACACAGGTGCACTTGCAGGAGTGAGGGGGGTGGGTTATAGCACAGGGCAGCATATTTGAGGAAGGAGTGGTCAAGAAAATTAGACTAGAATGTGAGAAGGGCGGCAAAATTCGTGTAGCCCACAGGCGGTGAAACCATGAATGCGCCACACACACACACACACACATGATCGCAGTTCATCTAATATAAATATTTTCACCTCAATAACCAATATAAAATTATACTTTTGATATCGAAGCCTCAGAAAAATACGGACCCCCAAAGGATGCGCGGTGCTCCAATTAATGACCTATGCCGTGATTTCTATGCAATAAGTCCGATAGCAATACCATAGTCATAATGACGGCTTGAACGGGGATATTGAGGACAGCGCGCACACGTAAATGATACCAGCAATGTATATGTCTTCCGGGAGCGGCGTGTTCGTGTCATGTATTCACAATATCTCAATATCCGTTGACTGTGCTTTGAATACGGAGGGATTTCCTGGCCCGAGTCTGATAATAAATTGGCCCTTCAAGTCATAATTAACCTTGGAGAGAGAGGGACAAGGTTTTATTTCCCAACCTAATAATGACCAATTTACTGATGTTCGTATGACTGCAGTGCAATTAAATATTATACCTAAAAAAATGAGATACTAAAATCCTTTTCAAGTTACCAGTGACTGATGAGCTGATTGAATATAGGGATCGGTGATAGCCTGCCCATCACGTTGGATGCCGAATTGATTCATTGGACAGTTTTTATCCAGTGTATGTCAAATGAGGTTAGTGATGCAATATAACTGAATGTTAATTCAGTTCTCAGACAAAAGTCCCTACAAAATATGTTCCTACGTGCCTACTGACTTCACTTTTAGGGCTCGGATTTCTATGACTGCGTATTTTTTTATGATTTTGCGTATTTCGCTATTTTTACGCGAAGAGCATATTTTCACAATTTTCAGTAATTTTGAGGCATTTTTCCATTATTTCCAGAATTTAAGGTATTTTTTTCATGATTTCCAGAATTTAAGGCATGTTTTCATATTTTTCAGCATCATTTTCGCATAGTTCAGCATAAAAATAAAGAAGGGATATTTTTTTCCAGTCACATTTCACTAGCTTTATTTCCCATATTGGCAATTTTTCGACAATATTAGCAATAGTTGACAATTTTATTTATCTTTGGCATTTTTAATAGACAATTTTATTTGTGAGCCTTTGACATAATTTTGGCAATGATTTGCGATTTTTCGGCAATATTTACAACAATAGACAATTATGTTTGTGAGGCTTTGGCATAATTCCGGAAAATGATTGGCGATTTTCCGTAATTTCCTCGAGGAAATATGCTCAGCCTATTTATGAAGGCATATCTTAGGTTTTACGGCACATTTTAAGCTTTTTTTTGGGCATAAATGAATTTTTTTATGGGGTATATTCAGGAGGTTTTTACGTCATAAAAATGTAAAAATGTTTCTCAACCTAGGGCTATATGACCCCCCCCCCCCTCCATCCGTGGTTCTGGGAGATATTCTAATTCTGCAACGGGGGAAACTAAAAAGGAAGGGGGTCATCACAGATGACTGTGGGCCACAGAGAGTTGTGAAAAAAAGTCAGGAGAAGAAACGAAGTTTCTAAATGAATCACTGTAGAAAAGTCCGGACACCTTTCAGAACTGCCCATAAAATCAGGACCATCTTAACGCATATGGCCTGGAAAGCCTCATGTCTGTAGCGGGAGGAGGGGGGGGGTATAAATGGTGATGTCTGGTACTACGAAGTTGCAAAATATAAAAATATATAAGCTGTTACCTCCAGCTAATTATACGAGGCCCCAGAACATCGCTTTCAGCATAGGTAGCCCATCATGTTAAGAGACGGCCCTGCACAGAACAACAACAAGAGGGAAGCTCACTGAGCTTTGACCCCCTGAGATCGATCTGACAAAAAAAATTATTCGAGATAAGTTTGCTCAAAAAAAAAATCAATTCAATACGTAGAAAGGGGTCTCACTCCTGGATGGGGGCGGGGCGCGGAATAATTCAGGGGCCCAGGAGAAAAAAATATGGTTGAACGGTGGACATTGGTGAAAAAGGTTTAAGAAACACTTGTACAAATACAACGCCACAACAGGCAAATTGCCCAACGAGGTGGCTGCTCTAAGAACATCGTGGATCCCCGAGCCATTTTTTGGAGGCCCTACCGACTACTGCTACACCACACCAAAAACGTGTTTACCGCACGGCTGTTGTAGATAGATATAGCTTAAAAAAACCGTCTTCAAATACATTATCACGAAAAAAAACATCAGTAAGAAAGATAGAACAGTAGTAAATATTAATTGACGCAATGCTATACAATTTATGTATTGGAAAAGCTCTTTTGTACTTTCCTAAGAGAGAAATTTCCTAATGCCGAACATAAACAGAAGCTCTTTTCTCCGGAGATTTCATTCTATAACTTCAGAAGAGTCATCCCCAAAGAAAAGCAATAAAAGAAATCGGGAACGGAGTCTTTATTTCCCGAGGGCGTTATCACTCCTGTATGTTGACAAGGTAGCTTAGTCCCGGATTAGCAGATAAATTGGTGATTTCCCCCATTCATATGAATCGACTGGCACTGTCCAGGAAAGGCCCAAGGACTTGTAGACATTCTCTGAAGTCCATCCGCTTTTATTCCGATAATTGATAATTTTTCGTTTGTCACGGGGAAAAAAAAAACTCGAAAATAAATCTG
The DNA here is from genome assembly GCF_987345545.1 of Pholcus phalangioides. NCBI lineage: Eukaryota > Metazoa > Arthropoda > Arachnida > Araneae > Pholcidae > Pholcus > Pholcus phalangioides. The sequence continues at coordinate 42,777,841 of NW_028301596.1, read as the reverse complement.
TAAATTATAACATCAGGTTATAAATTTTCAATACATCTATGTATAAATTTTAAAATTATCTGATCTAGGAAGTAATAGATGCAGTGGAACTTCAGTAACGAGCGATTTGCATGACAAGCAAAAATTTTGACTCTGTAAACGATCAACGATCAGATTTTATTATCATCCTTAAATATGCAGATCAATAGCTATAAAAGGGGAAGAATTTAATATGAATTTCCAATTCCGAAATCATTATTAAATCAAATATGAAAATTCTCATTAGTTCTGGAAATATTTATTTCAATATTTCCATAATAATTGAAATACTTTTGACGGTAATTCCGGAAATATTTATCTCTCTAATTCTGAATTTCTGTCTCTAATTCCGGAAATATCTCTTTCTCAAATTCTGAATTTCTGTCCCTATATAATTCTGGAAATATTTCTGTCCCTATATAATTCTGGAAATATTTCTGTCCCTATATAATTCTGGAAATATTTCTTACTCTAATTCTGAATTTCTGTCACTAATTCCGGAAATATTTCTTTCCCTAATTCTGAACATCTGTCACTAATTCTGGAAATATTGCTTTCTATAATTCTGAATTTCTGTCCCTAATTCCAGAAATATTTCTTTCTGTAATTCTGAATTTCTGCTCCTAATTCCGGAAATATTTCTTACTCTAATACTGAATTTCTGTCACTGATTCCGGAAATATTTCTCTAATTCTGAAAATTCTGAATTTGTGTCCCTAATTCCGGAAATATCTCTTTCTCTAATTCTGAATTTCTGTCACTAATTCCGGAAATATTTCTCTAATTCTGAAAATTCTGAATTTGTGTCCCTAATTCCGGAAATATCTCTTTCTCAAATTCTGAATTTCTGTCCCTATATAATTCTGGAAATATTTCTTACTCTAATTCTGAATTTCTGTTGCTAATTTTGGAAATATTTGTTTCTGTAATTCTGAATTTCTGTCACTAATTCCGGAAATATGACTTTCCCTAATTCTGAACATCTGTCGCTAATTCTGGAAATATTTCTTTCTATAATTCTGAATTTCTGTCACTAATTCTGAAAATATTTTTCATTGATTCTGAAAATATTTTTTTTCAGAAAAATTCCGATTGGTTTGAAATTAAACGCCAACAGAGACTACTAGCAAGAAGGCATGGAATTCAATATGATGTACATAAACGTAACAAAACCATAACACAAAAGCAATTCATATACATAGCATCTTGTTGTAGATTTGTATAGAAAACACACACAGAAAATCAATTTTATATATATAGAAGATTGGTCTGTTGTTCCACCCCCAATATATGTAATATCAATATGCCCCGGACGAATTATGTAATCCCTTGGGATATTAAATAAATGGAATATATATATGTTCTTGTATATTGTGATTGTATTGTATGCGTATTTTGCTTTTGTGTGAACTATTTATGTTATATGTATATGTGTGTGTAATGAATTTCGAATTTCAATGTGATTCTGGAAATATTTTGCATTAATTCTGAAATTATTTTGCATTAATTCTGAAATTATTTTGCATTAATTCTGAAATTATTTTGCATTAATTCTGAAATTATTTTGCATTAATTCTGAAATTATTTTGCATTAATTCTGAAATTATTTTGCATTAATTCTGAAATTATTTTGCATTAATTCTGAAATTATTTTGCATTAATTCTGAAATTATTTTGCATTAATTCTGAAATTATTTTGCATTAATTCTGAAATTATTTTGCATTAATTCTGAAATTATTTTGCATTAATTCTGAAATTATTTTGCATTAATTCTGAAATTATTTTGCATTAATTCTGAAATTATTTTGCATTAATTCTGAAATTATTTCATTAGTTTTGAAATGCATTATAAAAATAATTTTGAAATTGCTTGTTTCACTAAAATCTGAGAAATTTTTTTTTTCCTCTCATCATTTCTATAAATTCTGTAACTATGTAAGCCTTTTCGTTTGTAGGCGAGATTCGGAACTGAGGGGAGAGGCAACTGTCCCGGACGGCAAAAATCTTAGTTACGGCCCTGCTGCAGGCCACTGAAAAAAAGCTTCGGGGGCGGCCACTCGTGGCCGGTGAAGACCAATGGTTCAAAGTTTCTAATAAAAACTACCATTCTTTTTTTTACACCAGCATTTTCCGATAATTCTGTGGTGTTTGGTCAGAACACGATTACTACAAAATCACATTTTTGATACATAAACATTTTCATTGCCATTTAAAAATCAAAAATAACGCATACACACAAATACAAATGAAAATATCATACATCAGCAAGTTGTTTAGCCGTACGCACGTATTTGTACATTCATCTCACTTCTAATTAGTTATAATTAGCAAGACTTACTTTTAAATCAAAAAGCCATTTTTTGAAGATACCATGTTCTGACCAAACACCACAGATTATCAATTTGAAGGATTAATCTCAATAATTCATGTTTTTAACTACTGTATTACATTTTTAATGAAAATTATAACAGTATTTTATATTTGTCGTGCATTCACTAACAATCCATAGAAAATAAAGAATCTTTTTATCCATCATATATAGATCCACAGAATGGGATTATAATATCATCCGTAAATATACAGATAAATAACTATAGGGGAGTGGGGAATCTAACAAAAGTCTGTGTTCAGGGGTATGTTATTTTGCATCGAAAATACATATTATTCGTGATTTGTTCTCCATCAGTGATAGCATTCGGATGATGAAATCTCCCATGTAATAAAAAATTGGATGGGGGGGGGGGAAATGTAGAAAGAGATGTATATACGCGTATAATACCGTAAAAAAAGATACTGCCAATGGCATCCGATTCGTGCATCAATGGTTTCCCTGTACAAACTGCTTCCAATTTGGTTCAGGTCGCTGCATCCACAAAAAAATAAGCAGTATGATTGTCCAGTCAACTATGATCTTGATCTGATTGTACTTAATATGTTTATCTGATATACGCGGGGGTGGATCATGTTTATTTTTTTCGCGTGTGCTGCTGCTGCTGCTATGCCTGCCAGTGACGATCATGTTCGTTTTTTGTTGAGTTTTTTTTGGTACGCAATGGTACAAACATATCGAATTGTTGTTATATGACGGTTGTATTTCGTTTAAACAAACAGTACTTTTTTTTATCCTGTAGAAATTTATTTTCTATCTTTAAAGAAAATTGTTATTTAATAGTGTTGATGGTGGACACAATTTTTACATGGGAGAGGTAGACTGTTTAAGGCCATGAATCGTTTTACGGGTTGTTTGTTTGTTTTAATTTACTATAGAGGGCAGTGGCGTTAGAACCAAGAATGGTGTAAGTCAGGGGTTTTAAACATTCCATTGTGGGCTAAAAAAAAATTTCCATGCAGTCCGAGGGTCTCAACCGCTGTTTCGATATTCACTGTGGCGTCTTAACAGGTAGGCTCAATCGGGTCCTACGTTATAGGAGAATTTTATCGATTCTGAGATTAAATATATATTAATTAAATATGTATTTTCGTTCATTCTCTAAAAAAATTATTCATCAAATATAAATTTTCGTTAATCCCAAAATATCAGTTCTGAAATTATTTTCTCTTTGAATATGAATCTTCATTAATGGTGAGAATATTTCTTTCAAATAATTTTGAGAATATTTGTTTCAATAGTTCTGAAAATATTTTTCATTAATTATGGACTTTCGTGAATTATGAAATCATTTTTCATTAATTATGGACTTTCGTGAATTATGAAATCATTTTTCATTAAATCTAAAATCATTTTTCATTAAATCTAAAATCATTTTTCATTATATCTAAAATCATTTTTCATTAAATCTAAAATCATTTTTCATTATATCTAAAATCATTTTTCATTAAATCTAAAATCATTTTTCATTATATCTAAAATCATTTTTCATTAAATCTGAAATTATTTCTTTCAATAGTTATGTATTAACTTCTTATTAAACCTTAAATTATTTCCCATTAAATATGAAATTATTTCTCATTAAATATAAAACTATTTCTCATTCAACCTGAGCTTGCTTCTTATTGAATTTGAAATCATTTCTCTCATTAGTTCTAAAATTATTGGTCATTAATTCTGAAATCATTTCTCATTAAATATAAAATTATACCTCAATTCTGAAATTATTTCCAGTTAATTTCCTTGATGTTTTCTAATTGATTCCTTGATTTTTCTTTTTAACACATAAATTATTTATCGTTCAGTGTGTGTGTGTGTGAAATGTTTACTTGTTTCTCTCACCATTTCACCAATTCTAGAATGGAATTTTTATTGAGTTTTTTTTTTCTTCAAAATTTCTATAAATTCTGTAAATATGTAGGTAACCTTTTCGTCGGCGGGTCAGTACAGCAAGCTTCGACAGCTACATGTGGCCCGCTGGCCATGCGTTGAAGAACCCTGCCGTGCCGTAGATGTTTGAACACAGCCCCCCACCCCACTATTTTTCACTACGGAACTGACCATCAATGACTTGTCAGTTTTATGATTTTGCACCGTCAATATATTTATCTTTTGCTTTTCCCTTGATCTGGGAAAAAAAGGACATAGTATTTTTGGTTTTGTATAAAAATACAGTGTTGGTCTCTGATAAATCCCAGAGATCAAGTGATGTCCACTTCCGAAATCTGTTTCGAGTGGGAAAGAAATGTCCAAAAAGACCTCAAGTCTATTTCTCTTGGGAAAAAGGAAAACTATGGATATATATTGCAGTAAAAACAAGTTTTATATTTTATTTGAAGGGTGGGTGAAATTTTTGCACTTTATTTTACAAAAATATAACAACTGTACCGTTGTTTGGAATTTTGCTATTCTACATTCGTTGTAAAAAAAAAAATCAAAATTCACATATTGTTATTAGTTGTGGAACAGCATCAACTTTGATGGAAATCGAAGAAACAGCATTGAATTTGAAATGAATTGATTCTGGCTTGTAGGAAAAAAAACCACACGGAATTTTCCAGAAACGGATAGAAAACTTTGGAATTTGTAAAAGAAATTCGGTGAAAAGCTTTATTATAACACCAATTTGATTTGAAAATATACAAGCCATGGGAAACCACGTGTCGATGTTCTAAATTCTATGGGAGCCGAATTACACCGAAAAGTTTCAAATCCCTTCGCGCTACATTTTTAGAAAACTTTTTTTTTTTAAATTTTTTGTCGGAAACATTTCTGGAAAAACAGTTTTTTCCATTAACATTTTTGAAAAAAAAAATTGTCATAAGTATTTTTTGGGAAAAAAAGTTTTTACTGTAATATTTTTGGAAAAAAATTTTCCAGTTAAATTTCTGGAAAATAATATTTTTTTCGGTAACATTTTTCTGGGCAATTTTTTTAGAAAATACTTTTTCCTGCATTTCTGGAAAAAACATTTTTTTTTTTTTTTTTTTTGCCAATAAAACTTCCGAGAATGCTTTTTTACCAGTAAGATTTTTGGCAGAAACTTTTTCGTCAATAACATTTTTGGGAAATGCTTCATTTGCAATATCAATGGTAGAAAATTTTAGAAAGCACTATTACCGATACCAGCGTTTCTTAACTTTTGTCCGTGTCTTAGCCAGGGACCCCTCCACATAAATGAGCAAGACCCTTCTTATTATTGAATTGATTTTTTGAACAAATTGATATTAACGAAATTCAAAAATTTCATGAGTAAGGTCAACCCCGATTGAGTGAGGGTTTTGAAGGGAGAGCGGTTCTATGCAGTGCCATCTTACCTCCCTGGGCCCTCGGGCAAAAAAAAACAGCTTAAGCATTTACTTATTCTCGCAAATCATGGTACCAGAGCTCATCATGTAGGTCCCTCTACTGATATCAGGGCCATGCCTAGATTGACCCATGTTTTAAGATGGCTCTGGTTCTATGCAGGGCCGTTTCAGTAGCATCATTGGTCCCTACCTTCCTGGAAATACTTGTGTACAAATTTACATACTCATTCTAGAAAAAATATAGCATCCAATCTCATTATAGTTGGTTTCTCCTACGCACTCAACAAGGCACTGTGAATGAGTGGGAGCATGTGTTAAGACGGCCCTTACTCTATGGTCAGTTCTGCTTCATTTGAAAGTAGTCACACTTTTTCTTCACCATACTTCACTTGAAGCTCAATCTTTTTATATCTGATTTTTTTACAACTAAGCAGCCCGTAATGGCTCACGCCCCTCAACTTGATGATCTATGGCTTTTTCAGAGTATCTCAGGACCGCAAGGAGGGGGGGGGGGCGATATGGCTCCATGTTGAGAAAAACTCGCCTACACTAATGTTGGAAAGCATCATTGCTGAAGTTCATATTTACTGTTTATCTAATACAAACAGAATTGTCGAAAACGTAATTTTTCAAACTTTATTTATCCTAGAGTACTCCTTTATAGAAATTTGTTTTCTCAGTTCTCCAAATTTAAGTCAGCCAATGGAGTCATGTATTGTAGCTGCAGCGTTCATAGCCCTTTTGGTTCGTTTCATCGTGGGGTGATATCGCCCACTTTGATGAAACACTGGCCTAAAACTTCATTTACCATCCACAGCGAAATTTAACGATCGCTTTGTCTAGACATACTTTATATCTGCGCAGCATTGCACTCATTCATCAGCATTGTCTGTTAGCTCTGAGGCATATTCAGTAAAAACCATTGTATTCTGAATCGCCGTGACTATTTCATCCTTTCAATTGCGTTCGAAAATTTCATAATGTTAACTATTTCACTGATATATTCACCTTCGGATTTATTTCGTAGGTAATCATTATTAGAAGGTTACCCCGATTCTCCATTGTGTAATTCACGCAAGAAGTCAGTGATAATATCCGTGATTCATTCTTAATTTCGGGAGAAACAAATTTCGAAATTCAAAAACTATTTGATCATAATTTTTCGATTAATACTCCTTGTAAAGCTTGAACAGTGATTACAATACTAAGTATATACGGAAACTTTATTTTTTAGCCACTCAGTGTAGCCTTGCAGACCAGTAACTAGGCTGGGGCAACTGTCACACTGCCCCGGTGCCCCGAGCAGAATGGAGGCACCCCCCCCCCCCACAAAAAATTTACATCTATTTTTAATATTTGTTTCACATAATAAATCTATTTCCAGGGAGCCGGTTTAGAGGGGAGAGGAAAAATTCTTTTGTCCGACATGTGTGGGTCTTTATCCCTAAAAATATAGAACTCACAGGTTTTACATATGCGATTTCAGTCTGGCAGAAGGGGGGGGGGTTATATTTCAATTCGATTTTAACCTATATTTTCTCTTTTTCAGCAGAGTGTGTAGGCATTACCTCCTAGAGATACATGTATCTTTGGGAGGTAATGGTTTAGGTATACTCAGGGCCGTAAATAGATACTTTGTGAGCCAGGGCAAAGCTTGCATTTTGGGCGCCCCCTTAAAATGTAGAAGGAACAGTTAGAGGGGGAATATTGTGTCCTTTCTACTACAGCATCCGAGGGGTACCAGACCCGCCTGATCCTCCCCTCCAGTAGTAGCTCTGTATATATACAGGGTATTTATAAAAAAACAGACACTACTCAGATGTATGTAGCGCCCATTCTGATGGAGGTATTTTGATGGAACTTGGTAAAAAGTATGTATGGACCATGGTGGGAAAAAAAATATTCAATTGAAAAATAGTTAAATTTTTGACCACCAGTTGAAAAAGTGGCGCTTTTTATCGGTTATGTTTTTCCCCCCCATGATCCAAATAACAAGTTTCTCTCAATGAAATACATCCACCTCAACGAGCGCTACATTAGTCGGAATAGTGTCAGTTTATTCATAAGCACCCTGTACTACGTTTTAATCGTTGAAAAATGAGAAAAGAAGGAAGGTAGGGCAAACTCCACACCTTTTTTTTAGCATAACCCATTCAAAGGGGATCCAAGATACAGTCTGCATCAGGGACCTGAGAAGACTCGCTAGTAGCACTGTGCATATTGGTCGTATATGTAATTTTCAACATCAATAGCAAACCATTTTTTCTACCAAAAAAATAAATAAAATTCAATTTCAAAAAAATCCAATCGATTTCAACAATGATTCACACTACGGGGGACGCTTCAAGGATCTCCAAAGAATCCTCTTGAACAAGTAGCACAAGTAGTCACATCTGCAGATGTGAACATCTCATCTCCTGATATGAAGATGAGGTGATATCTCACACCAACTAGAAATTGGTTTGAACACTTGTGGTTTTACCTATTTCAAGAGAAATAAACGTGTTATATATGTATATATATTATCCATATAGAATAGAATTTTCAATAAGTACCGATACCCGATTGAACAAGAACATACACAGCTGCGGCAAAAAGTTCATGGCAATCGTCGATTCCGTCATTTCTCACACCTATTTGGGCTTCAAGTAGCTCATCTTATTATTATCAATGATGTCTCTCCTTTTGTCGAAGTGTTAAAGAGTTTCCTGCCTCTAGGCGACAAGATTCCATTAAACATGTATTGAAAAATCATCCTCTGACATTACATTGAAAGAGAGAGATATGGAGTCTCTCGCTCTTTGGTGGTTCTCGTTCCAAACTTTAATGACCATTCTTCTCTGATAAGTGCCCCACAGAGACCCCCAAGAAGTTTCACAAAGCCATGAATATGATCTCTCCACCAATACATCTACAGAACTCCCTACTTGAGGGAAAAAAAGATGGAATTCCTCCTCTTTTTATTCGAGATTTCAGACTTGACCTGGTACTGAAAAGAAGACATTTTGTGGGTGTACTTTAAAAGAAATGAATGTGGAATGTCCAAAGGTATTACAAAATTTCTTGGTATAATAAAATGTATGAAGACGGTATCGAACATGCGTTTTTTTTATCTATAACTGTCATTGTGTATTGAATGATGTGAATGTATCATTCTTATAGTTCCAGGTGCTTCATAGTGTTTGAGAGACGAAGTAACAGTATATAATGAATCGAGTGGGTATTGCATGCACGTAGCATGTCCTTAAGGGAATCTAAAATGTGAGCACATGTCACAAATTCATATCCATGGTAAAAGGAAAAATATGGCTTCAATACATTTCCAGAGTAATGTGAAAGTTTCAAGTAGTGTTGTGCACAGTAGGCTACTTTCAACAGGTAAATCTTCACTCAGGGAGGCGATATCGCCTACTTTAAGAAACACTGTGTATGAAAACTAGTTAATACGGAAATACACATAAAAAGTTCCCTTTTTCTCAGTGGGTTCCCAAACATGTAGTGCCCGTACTCTCACGGGTACATGATAAATAATCAGCAATGGTGGGGGGGGGGGGAGAGGGACAAGTAAAATAATGAAATACTACAAAAAAATGATATTAATTCTTTTCAGGACTGGACTAGACGAATTTACGGCCGGTGTGTGGAAACAGTTTGCAGCCCCTTCCCAAAGGAAAAATTATCTTAGGCCCGGAAATTTTCTTTTATTTCAGCTCTACTGAAAAATCAATTTATGGGAGCCCCCGCTAGAAATGATGACTTGGGAGGGGGGAAAGGTTCATCAGAAACCCAGTCTCAGAGGGCCGCCTCAATGCCTAAAGGCAGTGCTTCTCAAAGTGTGCATCGCGGCTCTTGAGGGCGGTCACCAACCTCAGTCGGGGAACGGGAGGCAACGCAGTGAGTCGTAGGTATTGAAGTGTACCTATTCTGTGTTTTGAAAAAGTTCTTCCCTAGACTATATGTTGGAGAGTTCCGTATAAACGATTACTAGGGTATGGGGGCCACGGGTGGCAAAAGATTGAGATCCGCTACTTTAAGGGTAGAGCCGTAGGAGGTGTCGTGTTAACGATAATAAATGCAAGGGAAAAAATAACAAAGGGCTAATACATCACGCACTGGCATTCAAATCTGGCGATGCGGATCTGGAAACTTCAGTGCTTTTTGGACCATACTTATTCTCATATATTGCTGACAGAACTCAAGCCCCAAGTCCCAGCGAAAAAATGTAATTCTTAAAAGCATAAATTTCGTGAAAAAATCGATATAAGAAGCTCCATAAAAACTTGACCTCCTGGCAAAAAGCAAAGCCCCATCCAATCCATGGATACTTATCCATATAATAGATGCCTATCTGTGAAAATAAGGCATTGGCGTACGCAGGGGGGGGGGGGGGGAGTTCTAACCCCCTCTCCTCAAGCCAAGATTACAGTGTTATTTTGCAGGAAAAAACATAACACCCCCCCCCCCTGAAAAAAATTCTGCGTACGCCTATGAAATAAGGTGTTTTTATACAATTTCTCAAGCCTTTGTTAAGTAGTCAAAAAGTAATACTCAAACAGTGTGTTGTTCCAGTTTAATACGGCCACTAATATTTCACGGTCCGTTTCGCATATCCGGAGAAGAGAATTCGATTCACACACCCACAATAAAGTGTCTTCAACACCTTCAAATTAACTCTTTCTGGAACGTGAATAGAGATATCAGATAGAAAACACCAGGGGGATAGATATATAAAATTGGTAGTGAGAGTCAGCTCACACTCTCTTTTGTGTGCGTGTGTGTCCAGAGAGAATGGATATGGTGTCCTGGAAATGATGTGGCGATTTCTGAGGCGCGTGCGATTGACGGAAGGAGGAGGGGGAAGTGATACGGGGCATTCTCACACCCTTCCCGATTACTCCTCAATATCTATTGTAGAGAAGAATAAGGCCTGGTGCTGCTAGATCTCGTACAGGAAAAATAAAAGGACAGGAGGAGTCAGTCCTGTTTGCCAACTCTTGGATGTGGTTGTCACTTCAGATTCATCTCCTTGTCCAGTCTCTTCCTGTGTCTCTCTCTGTGAAATCCAATTTTTTCCTCGATATTTCCAGAAATATTCAGAATGTTTTTCTCCCCATCGGAAATTATTGATGTAATGTCCCTTAGGCCGGTATTACACTATAAAAGTTTGATAAAATCCCTTTTATAAAACTCAAAAAATTCAACGGTTATCAAAAAGCTCATAGGTTATATTCGAGAAAATGCAACCGATAATCTTATTGGTTGAATTTTTCAAGTTTTATAAAAGGACTTTTAGAAAACTTTTATACTGTAATACCGGCCTTAGTCACAAATTATTGGCAAACCGTTGATCCTGGAGGCATGCTACCAATTAGAAAAAATTATTCAGTTGTTGTAATTTAAATTACATATTATACAGTCAAATCCCATTTTTACGAATACCGTTATGGCGAATATCTCGTTTTAACGAACACTTTTCTAATCTCCCAGGTAAGTTTACATAGGAACAATGCAAAAAAAAAAACTGGAATTCCTTCATAACGAAATGTCGTTACAACGGAGTGATTTCTCCGGTCTCTTGGAGTTCGTTATAACGGGATTCGACTGCATACATCTATGTTTAAATAAAAATTGTACTTTAATACTAAGCTTCACTTACCTCATTGAGAAAAACGCAGTAAATTGCGATCCTAAATATGGGATATTTAAAATACGCAATTTTTAAAACAAATTTGCTAAATAGTGCTAAATATACTGAAAGGTGGGTGAATAAAGAGCTGTGCTCCAAATCGCAAACCACGATTGATTCCGATAAAAAAATATTCAAATGACTGGAGACAAATTTATCCGTATAACGTGTAGACCTCAGATACGTCATTCATATTGCAAGGGGTTAAATAGTTATTGAAATTTCTATATTTCAATAACTATTGTAGAGAAGAAAGAATAAGGGCTGCTAGATCTCGTGCAGGAAAAATAAAAGGACAGGAGGAGTCAGTCCGTATAAAAATAATAATTTTTAAGGACAGGACTACCTTGTGCTCAAAAACCCAATAAAAATGTTTTTGCCCTGTCTCTTCTGAGGCGAAGAAAAAAGAAATTCCACGTTCTTGCAATATCCGTTTAGGTATTTGAATTCAAAAACCGTTAAAATTGAAGGAAATAATCGCATAAACCAGTGGTTCTCGAACATTTGTCACCCGCGACTTCCTTGCCCGATCCATGGTTCATCTATGAGTTTTCGGACAAATTCATGCTAATGGACAAACTCATTCTACGCTTCATATGCTGTTCTTTCATTGATTTTTGAATCAAAATATCTCAGCAAATATTGCACTTGAAAACGTGTTTTTCTTTTGTTTTTGGCATCCTGAGAGACAGGGTAACAACTATCTTATTGTGATTTTTAGGACAAGGTGTCCGTACAAAAAGTTCATTTCTTTTTATATTGATAACTACGTACACAACTCGTTGCAATGCGAGTGACGTATGTGAGGTCTACACGTTATTTGGATACTTTTTCTAATTATGACTCTAGGATCAACGGTTCGCCAGTAATTTGCGGTGAGAGGAATTGGCTGTATACCGTTGGACCCTTGTGTAACAAAGTCGGAAAAACAGCGAAACTATTCGTTATACGCGAACTTCGTTACATTCATACCGGTTGTGAAAATGATGCGTTCAAACGAAATGAAGCATAACTTGCACACACGATAAGCATTTTTCAATATTGTAAGCATCCTTAAAATAAATAAAGTTTAAACTAATATATTTAGTAAAAAAATGCGATTACAATTTAATTTAAATCTCACGTAATTCAACAGAAATACTTGCCAATCGCTTTTGCACTGAAATAATTTTTGCCTAATTATCATGTAAAATTTAATCATTTTTGTCCCACCACGGTCATTTTCTTGAACATGAGGGCTAATTAGACCGGGATCTACAATTTATAGCCGATTCCGAACGGCTGGCTTATTTTTATACTCATCGAGAGGTTAATGCGCTAACCCCTCTATGGAGGACTCTCTGCGGTAATAATTTTTTCTGCGGTCATGTCGCCGTTTCTGTTGTACCCCTGTGTCAGGAAAGTTTTCTGATGAGGACGAACCGTGTATCGAACTCGAGACACCTCTAAACATCCTTTGGTACTTTAGGTGAGTATCTTATCGACCTGGGCTACCGCGGCCATGCAAAATTTAATGCCTTTTATTTTCGAACCATTCAAAAAGAAGTGCTTTCAAATCGGTATGAGCTCTTTTTCGGAATCTCTTGAAACATCCAAGAACGTTCCCTTCGATTTCTCTTTGTTCTAAACCGTTGGTAACGAACCACATTGAATCTCGAATTTTTTTCGATAGGTTGAGAAACGCTGCTCTAAGATAAATCCTTCTCCAATATACATCAGGGCCTCAACTGAAGGGGTTGTGGGCAGGTCTGATGCTCCGCGTACCTTACCCAGTGCCATCTTACGGCATGGGCCCAACCGGGCACGGCCCGGGGGCATCAAGAGAAGAGGGGGCTTCACAAAAATGAGATCTGGTTGAAATTTTCGAGATTTTGCCTAGTAGGGCCTCAGAAAAATCACTTGGCCCGAGGGCCCATGATGCTCTTAACACGGCCCTGGCCTTACCAGGAGGAAGGTGCACTGAATTACCTCTGTAATCGTTCATTCACCATCGCAAGGGGGGGGGGGTATCAAAATACATGCTTAGTCCCAACCGACAGAGTATCTAATTGCGGCCCGGGACTCCATCAACTCCATAAGGATTCCGTCAGCACCAACCATCTATCTCCATTCCTCCGGCATGTCTCCTCTCCTTTTTGATAAATTGAAAAATATTCTGGTTCACCTCAAAGACAAGCCACGCGATCCACTTCACTCTCAGTGTTTCCAGTTGATGTTCAGTCAATACGAGGAGGAGGGATGTACGAATTTTTTCGCATAAATTAAGTAACAGAAGTAAATGAATGGCCGCGGTATGAACATTCAACACAGGAACGAGAGGAGGGAGGGGAGGGTTCCGACCCCACATCCCCGTTCTTCCTATTCCCGATATCCGTGGTTTGCTTGATTTGCATATTATCCAGCCGTCTCAAGAGTCTCCACCTCCTCCTCCTGTAATAGGAAAATAAAGTGTATGTGTATATATGGGTGAGAGGAAAACCTACAGCTTGGGTGATATTATTGCTCCGGCGACGAGGACGATATATATATATATGGGTTTGACTCTCATTCACACGTGAAAAAGTGTACGTGGGAGACGGAGGGATGGATGTACCACCGAGTACAGTACAGAGAGAAAGAGATTCGTCATTGTACGGGAGATTGTCGGAGCAAACACAGTCAAAATGGTGAAAGAGGGATGGAATGAATGAGCGAGAGAGTGGAGTTGTGTGAAGCTCAAGCAGCAACAGCAGCAACTTTGATGGGTCAATCCCAGACGAGGTGTCAGAAAAAGACTGGCTGTGTTTGTATTGTACTGAGTAATCTCTCCTCCCTATATACTCGTGTGTGTGAATGTGCTGTATTGATATATATATACTCAGTGAAACCTCGATATAACGATACTCTTGCGGACCAAGAGAAAATATCGTTATATCGAGAGGTAGCATTATCATTTAGGCGCCGCCAAATTAATGTTGTTGTGGGCATCTCTCCTGAATCGTTGTTAGTATCCCTCATAAAAATAAGGGCTTAAAATTAAGTATTTTTTTATCGCAGCAAATTCTAATTTATTAGTTCATGAATAAAATTCCGCTGGTTGTTAATCCCTGTAAAGTACTGTAGTTGACTGCATAACACCTGCGTGTACTACACAGTAAGTAGCTTCACGGCAGCTTCATTAACACTTTCGGAGGGTAGATAGTAGGGTGGATCGGAAAATCGAAATGTGGATAAAAGAATCGGCTTGGGGTACAAAAGTTATCTTTTAAGCATACTAGCATAAATGCAATTTTTTTTAAATTTCAGATAATTTCTTCCGGTGCCCCAAGACACTTAAATACTATTTGGCAAATAATAGTCGGCAGCCTCCCTTAACAAGGGAGGCTGTTAAGGAGGCCTGTTAAGGGAGGCTGCTATGACTCCACTCAGTGCTTCACGCTACTAATGCGTGTTATAAGGAATTGAAAAGTGTGTCTCTGGTGTATTGGCTAGCGCACTTGCCCGGTATGCAAGGGGATCCGCGTTCGATTCCCGGAGGATACAAATCACTTTTCTTTCCAAATATCAGTTTCGGCATTAACATCCACAAAATTCAATTTCTCAGTATATTTCAGGCCGAAAACAAAATACCATCTCTCCATATAAGTTCAATTTTAAGTTCTATGATTTATTGCTTTGATTTTGAAATTTATATTTCATGTATTATAAAATTATTATTATTTATGAGTTTATACTTTAATGTACCTGAATACACTGCAAAATTTATAAACATTTTTCATCAATTTACAAATTTTAATACATTTTCATAGAAGTGTGAATTTTTAACTATTTTTTGGGGAGCTTCGGGCACCGGAAGATATGAATGGATCTCAATAAAAAAATATATATACAAACTAATATGCCCAAAACAGAACTTTCCCACCCCAAGCCAAAAGCAATTTCGAAAACAAAAATTCCCAATACTTTTCGATCCACCTTAGTAGATAATGTAACATACCCATGTTTTAATAATCCTCGAGAGAACAAACACCGATGAGGAATTTTTGAATATATATTGAAGAGGATTTTGAGCGAAATATAAAATAATATCGTTGTAGCGGTTTCGAAAAACCCTAAAAAATTATCGTTATGGAGGGATTTATCGTAGTAAAGGATATTGTTGTGTCGAGAGGAGTTTAACATCATACTAAATGTGTGTATGTTAGCAAAATTAGTACGAGCACTGCAGGGAAAACACCTTGTAATGATCAATTTCTAAGCTAATTGGAGGGGTCAAGAAGGTTTTTTCCCCCAAAATTTCCCATTGACAAGAGAGAGAAGCACGTATTTCGGAACTACACTTAATGTGTAATTCCTTCCTCAGTAGAAAGAGACAATATAAAACATTCAAAATAAAATCTGGAAACAAAAAATCGGAAAAAAAACACTTTTTATGTATGTACACAAAAAATGATCATTAATCGTGGGACCTGTTGTCTTTGAAGCTACTTCACCAAACACCAACTCTGCATGTATTGCAATTTACTGTCATTAGTGAGATGGGTTGGAAGTAGACAGCGCTGTCTATCGGTGGTCGCCTCGAGTTCGTTAGGGAAAATATCTTATCTGTATCCTCCTTTGGGTTTGAACCCGGAACCCTGACAACAACCTTCAGGATGGTAGACGAGCATCTTACCACCATGCAACTCGGGCTGCCACGTGGTGCCGTGCCATGCCATGCCACCAAGACCCTCGGGTCTTTGGAGCTGGTCACCTTTCAATCTTTTCCCCCATCCCTTCAAAGCTTCCTGATAGATAGTAAAGGCTGCAGGCGGGAAAATATGCCCGGTGCAATTTACTTATAGCCTCCTAGGTAGTATATGACATCTATATTTGTTATGGGTAACTTTTTCTCAGCCACCTCGTTGGGCATTTTGCCTGTTGTGTGGTGTTGTATTTGTATAAATCCAATTATAGATCAGCCTAGATATTGGGCGATTCATGAATACGAATATCCAGGTTCTCTTTCATTCTAACTTTCCAGCTCATTTGTACTCCGTTTTAACTGTTCCGAATCGCTTCGATTTCATCATAAAGGCATGTTCATTATTAAAACATGCGTCGAATTAATTTAATCATTAATCGTGTCTAATCAAAAATAATTTGGTTATTTTTCCATGCTAGTACAGTGGTCTCAACAGTTCGAAGTTACGCATAATCTGAGGAAAAACTCCTTGCCAATGCTGAAGAATTCCCCCTCTTTTCTTTTTCATACTAGTGCGAGCAGAGCCGTAACTAGCCATTCCTGTGTCCTGTGCAAGAATTTATATTTAGACCCCATCTGCCCACCTTCCCAGTCAGCCCTGTGTGGGTGCACCTGCTACACCTGCTTAGTTACGGCACTGAGTGCGAGTAGTTCCAGTTTGAAGAGGTCTTGATCCTTAGACTGGGGCCAGAATTTTTCACAGTTCCCTCTACAATGTAAAAGAAAACAATCAAAAATTTTTAATTCTATTAAGATCGGGCTTCCAGGGCTGGAACGCAGCCAGCCTCCCTTTAAATAGGTCAGGGGGCCTAAATCAATGTTTCCTCAACCTGGAGGTTCATATGCACCCCCCCCCCCCCCACGGTCCTGAGATATTCCAATTGAGCCACGGGTGAAAATCGATTTGAAGGAGAGCCATGATAGGCTGCTGGGGGGGGGGGGGGGAGGCACAAAAAGCTATGGAAAAAATTCAGATGTGAAGAAATGAAGCTCAAGTTAAACATGAAGGGAAAAAAGTATGACTAGGGGTCCCTGGTGCTATTAACAAGGGCTCTGCATAAAACTAGGACCATCTGAATATATGGGGGCCCTCACATGATGAAATCTGGTACTATAATTTTCGAGAATATTTATAAGTTGTTACTTCTAGAAAACATCCCTGAATAGAAACCCCTACAAGAACCTTCACTGCATCAGAGATCGACTTCAATTAAGGAAATTTTTGTTCATTGTAAACTCACTCAAAAAATAAATTTAGCATGTATTAAGGGTTTCGCTCTTTGATAAGAGTGGAAGTGACCCCGTGGAGAACGAGTGGCCACGGAAAGAAAACATGGTCCAAAGGGAGCCACAGGCGGAAAAAGGTGAAAAACATTGTCTAAAACTCGCGGAGCTCTTTCTGGTACATAATTTCTAATGCGGAACCCCGTAGGCCTATTTTGCATTCATTCATCAAAGTTAGTGGTTTATTTTTATTAAATATTAATTATTATATTTTTCAAATTTACTGGTTTTTATTTTCCTAGAGCGGCTGCGGAGCCCCTAGAAAGTTCACACGGAGCCCTAGGGGCTCCAAGGAGCACCGATTGAGAACCGCTTGTCTAAATAAAGCACGGGGGAGGGGGGGTATAAGTGCAGTTTTAAGTATATGTGTTTTACACCCAAGAATTTTCATCAAGTGAAGCTGACGGGGCTTCAACCCGGTTGCCAGAGAATGGACCCCATATAATTCGCCTCTTGAGAGGGATGATTTTACCCTTCACTCATTCTGGATCCGTACACAGGGTCACAGAGATCGATCTTATCAACAAAATTTTGGTCATTGTAAATTTAGTTTTGACAAAATTCAATTCAATAAGTAGAAAGGGTCTCGCTCATACATGAGGGTAAGAAGGGTCCTGGGTAACGGGGAAGAAAGTATGGTCCAAGGGGGGCATTGGCTATAGAAATGTTAAAAATCACCGCTTTAGTGAAAAACCATCCACTTGACATTAAAAGAGATATAAAAAAAAAATGTACATGCTCCATCCAGGTTAGTATAGAGAAAATAAAAATCAAAGATATTAAATTTTCAGAATAAAACGCTCAGTACATTTTTCAAAGTAAAAAAAAAAAAAAAAAATGTCGGAGCAGTTCGTAAAGCGAATCGGAGCTTAATGAGCGAACAATAACGATAAAACGATTAAGAGATAAAAATCAAAGATGAAAAAGGAGCACCAGATTGAATGAACAAAAAAAAAAGGAGGCCCACACAGAATCAAATTGTTCTTGACGGTGCACGAACCAAGAGGATTTAAAACATGACAATACACCGAAAAAAAAATCTAAAAGAGTAAGGAGAAAGGAGTCGGCCATTGAGTGGATTATACCTCGTTAACGCCACCGATACCACCACCATCAAAAACGATCCAAACATTAAACTTTTTTTTTATAACGTCCATGTAAATTTTTTTTTTCCCAGCCCTTTACACTCGGCCCTCTTCTTTTTTTAGTGCTCTCTCTCTCTCTCTTCAACGATACCCCTTACAAGTAAATCAGGAGCACTCGATGGCAAAGAACTATTCAGAATTACCTGAAGCATACGATACCCACACAAGCAGCACGAAATACCCCCCAAAACCCCCGTCCTCCATCCCTAGGAGAAATGGTAATAATAAGAAAAGCTGGGCTGGACGACTCACTTCTCCAATGGAGAGATGAGAGAGAGAGAGGCATACGAGTACTGTTTGGAGGACGTTCTAGAGTGGTCTCTCGTCGAAAAATGTGGACTCGTCGAGAGGCAAAGTTGAGCTTGAACCTCTCTTGTCTCTGTACTTCATGTACTCCAACATCCTCCAAAAAAAACCAGAAAAACCCGCGACGTATATACCCCTAAAAACTCTCTCTATACGGGACTGATCTTTCTCAGCTCTTCGGTGTCGTAAAAGGACATGAGGATACCCCATCAACTCTTAATACATTTTTACTTCGGTAACCCCCATTTCCATAATTTTTTGCGCCCTTCCCCCCCAATCCCCTCAGAGCTTACGTATACCAGACATTTATCCTTTCAAACATATATTTTTGTGAAGTAGATGATGATCTGGTTTTACTTTTTGGCCTCTCTCTCTTCTTCAGCCACTTCTTGCTGTGTGTGTGATTCCTTCTCTCTTTCTGCTACTTATTCTCCCGTAAGAAAAGGAATAAGTACCAGGAGAAGAATCACTCCTCTTCCTCTAACAGGCCATGACAT
Source organism: Pholcus phalangioides (assembly GCF_987345545.1). NCBI lineage: Eukaryota > Metazoa > Arthropoda > Arachnida > Araneae > Pholcidae > Pholcus > Pholcus phalangioides. The sequence goes on along the minus strand of NW_028301596.1, from coordinate 42,758,484 downwards.
TAAAAACTTGTGCCTCCGTGTGTGCCGTGCTTCTTTTCTCATTCAGCCGAATCATCAGACGTGTTTATTCCTTTGTTGCGCGTGTGTGTGTGAGAGAGAGATCGAGAGAACACTTATTAAGCAACGTACACTCCTCTCCTTTGAGACACGTTTTACACCTTGAGCGATTGGGTGCCAAAGAAAAGAACAGAGAAAAGTATTACGCAACTCTTCATATATAAAGATCTCTCTTATCCTTTCCTCTCTCCTAGATAATGTATGTATCAGTTTCCAAAGTGTGCACCGCGGAATCCAACATCATTAAAGAAAGGAAGCTGCTGGAAAATTGGAGCTTTTTTTCGTTGTTGTTGTTGACAAAAGCTTTCCGAACTTAGTATATTTTATTCTCTTTCATGAATTTTATTTCGTTAATTTTTTTGTATTTTGTTTTATTAATTTTTTTTTTTGTATTTTAGTTTCATAATTTTTTATCTTCATTTCATTAATTTTTTTATCTTCATTTCATTAATTTTTTTATCTTCATTTCATTAATTTCTTATCTTCATTTCATTAATTTCTTATCTTCATTTCATTAATTTTTTTATCTTCATTTCATTAATTTTTTATCTTCATTTCATTAATTTTTTTATCTTCGTTTCATTAATTTTTTTATCTTCGTTTCATTAATTTTTTATCTACATTTCATTAATTTTTTATCTTCATTTCATTAATTTTTCATCTCCATTTTATAATTTTATTTTATTAATTATTTGCATTCTATTATATTAGTTTTTTTTTCATTTCATTTTTATATTTAAGTGTTTTTAATATTTAAATTTTTTTATTTCATAATTTTTTAAATTTCATTTTTATTTTATGAATCTTCGATTTTCATTTTGTAAATATTTGATTTTATTTTGCAAATTTCTGACTTTTTATCTTCTTCATTCCATGATTTTTTATCCTTATTTTATAATAGTTTTTTATCTTTATTTCATTAATTTTTGCATTTTATTTTTATATTTTTTGTATTTTTTTATTAATTTTTTATATTTTATTTTATTAGTATTTTTTGTATTTTATTATATTAGTTTATTTCATTTCATTTTTATATTTTTATGTGTTTTTTTAAACATTTTATTTCATAAATTTTTTTGCATTTCATTTTCGTAATTTTGTAATTTTTTTTTACTTTTATGGAATTTTCGATTTTTATTTTGCAAATTTTTATTTTGCAAATTTTTGTTTTGTAAATTTGCATGACTTTCTTACCATATACTCTATGAATATTCGAATTTTGTTTCATGAACTTTTGTGAATTTTTATAAATTTTTTATCTTTGTTTTATGAAATTTTATGAATTTGTAATTTATTTTATAGATAAAAATCGTGATATATATATATATATATATATATATAATACAGATAAGTTGTGAAAAACAACTGAATCATCAAAGATGTCTCGAAATATATCTGAATCATAATGGATTCAAATGGATCAATCATTATAGAAACAATTGAATCACGAAAGATGCGGAGAAAAACATCAAAATTATCTAAGATACCGGAGGAAAATTTCTTAATCGCCATGGATATCGTAGAAACATCTCAAACCCCAAGGATATGACCTGATACATCTAGAATAAAAGAATTTCGTTTCTGAAATCAGTTCGTGAAAGCAGCATGAATTTAATTTACTACCAAATGTTTACATTAGTTATGATCTCTGCGAGCATTTAATTTAGCTATGTGGAATTTTTTCTAAGGTGCAGTTTAATGTTTTCAAGAGGCAATGTCCCCTCCCCGCCTCCAAGACTGATGAGGATAAGGTGAAATAAAAAATATATATCAAGGATTGTATGCAGTTTCGAAATCAAGTTGTATTTCAAATATCCCATTCCATTATACGCAGTAAAACTAATAGCAATCAAAATATCAAGGACCTAAGTTTAAGCAAATAATTTTAATCCTATTAATCCGCACATCTATTAAAATCGAAGAAAGGTCAGATCCATTATACCTTAACTCCATCTCAGTGGCGTTCGTACATCATGTAAATACGTACCAAATTCAGGTGACATTCTTATACAGGGTGTCCTGTAAGTGCCAAAGGACTTCATCTCATTAAACGCCCGTCGTAGAGGTGTAGTTTCAATTTAAAAATTGCTCAAGAGCCGTTCAAAAAATTACCCTGTACGTTTTGAGAGTGAAAATACAGTGTGCGACAAAATAAAAAAAAAATCTAAATTTTTATACACGGTCCCCTTGTTCTCTAAATTCCTACTTAAAATGTTGTTGCCATGTATCTCCCGAGATACAGTGGAAAAAGAATTCCGAGACCAACAGAAAAAATTTCACGCTTCCAAGTGCAATATTCGCTAAGATATTCGAATTCAAAAATCGGAGAAAATTTATGAAAGAACTAACGAACAATGCTCCTTTCTCTCATTTATGTGAGGATTATTTTTTATTCATTTATATCCTTCTCCAACTTTTCTCCGATTTTTCGAATTCGAATATCTCAGCGAATCCACTTAGAAACTTGGATTTTTTTTTTTTGTTGGCCTCCAGACAGGCAGAGCAACAACTTTCAAATTGGAAGTTGGAAGACGAGGAAGGACCGTATAAAAACTTAAATTTTTTTTCATTTTGTTACACGCTGTATTTTCACTCTCAAAACTAGTACAGGGTAATGTTTGAACGCCTTTTGAGCATTCTTTAAACTGAAACTATACCTCTACGAGACGAACGGTTGATGAGATAAATGCAGTATTAGCGCTTACAGGACACCCTATATATAGGCCTACATAAAAAATACCGTATATTTTTAAGAAAGTATATTAACGGATTGATTAATGCAGCAAATAATTATACGTGTGTGAGCAAATTAAATAAATCCGAAACATTTCAGAATGCTGAAAAAATTTCCATATCATGAAATATAGATAATTTTTATACCAAAATAATAATAATATTCCACACACACAATATTCAAGATTGAACGAAATACAAATTTTGCATCACATCATGTTCAGACACGAACAGCAAAGTGAAGTGAGTACCGCACGAGTACCCCTACCCACGTAATGATACCCCCTTTTGTTTTATGTTATTTCCTTGCCTCTCTCTACCTGTACAAAACCCTGTATATTTAGTGTTGGATATAGCTTAGGTCGTGCTCTCTTTTTTTATTTCCCTCCATGTATTTTCTTACCTAAATCCCTCCTAAATGCTACTAATGTATGCGCAGGCAAGAGCCAGAATCCATAAGAGGTAGAGAAAGGTAAGGTAACACGAAGGAAAAAAAGTAAACCTACCGATCGAAGATAGTCACTGGAATATTCAAGGCACCATTTAGGAGAAGGATCCCTTTAAGGGAGAGGGGTAGGGATAAAAAAGCTCTGAGATAGAGAGAGAGAGAGAAATCCTTAAAAATATTCGAAAACCTTTCATGAGTAATCCTTAAACCGAACAACACTCTCTCTTCGGTCCACGAATTTCACGC